>NW_027040920.1:2860000-4290000 GCF_037179485.1 Ochlerotatus camptorhynchus
AGGGATCGAGTTTTCACCGCAAAAAACTGAATTGGTAGTGTTTACAAGGAAGCGGTTTCCAGCCCAACTGCGTCTAAATATTTTGGGCAGAGACATTACCCAATCTTTAACCTTCAAATACCTTGGAGTCTGGTTTGATTCAAAATGCACTTGGGGTACCCACATTACGTATTTGAAACAAAAGTGTCAACAAAGGATCAACTTTCTACGATCAATTTCCGGGACATGGTGGGGTGCTCACCCGGAAGACCTCATTAAACTATATAAAACGACTATTCTTTCAGTTCTTGAGTACGGCTCTTTTTGCTTCCACTCGGCAAGAAAAAGCCACCTAATCAAATTGGAACGTATTCAATATCGTTGTTTACGTATTGCCCTTGGCTGTATGCATTCAACACACAATATGAGCCTAGAGGTCCTAGCGGGCGTAAAACCCCTGCAGAACCGATTCTGGGAGCTCTCATTAAGAATATTGATTAAATGTAGTGTCAGTAACAACCTTGTGATTGAAAACTTCGAAGAAATGCTCGAATTGAGCATCCAGTCTAGATTCGTGCGAATCTATCTTAATTATATGTCATCGGATATTAGCCTTCCTTGCTATACCCCCTCTCGTGTATGCTTTACTAACTACAGTTCCCCCATTGACTACGATCTCTCCATGAAACAGGCTATTCAAGGAGTTCCAGATCAACTTCGACCTATCTCAATTCCCCACATTTTTGCTGAAAAGTACCAACAAGTCAATTGCAATAGAAGATTTTTCACTGATGGATCACGCATTGATGGATCCACTGGCTTCGGCGTCTTCAATGAATACTCAACCGCCTTTCGGAAACTTCAGGAACCTTGTTCCGTTTATGTTGCTGAGCTAGCAGCAATTAACTTCGCATTGGGGATGATTTCCGATATGCCCATAGACCATTACTTCATGTTCTCGGATAGTCTCAGTTCGATTGAGGCTATTCGGTCGATGAAACAAGGTAGGCACTCATCTTATTTCCTTTCAAAGGTAAGGGAGCAGATGAGTTTGCTGGTCGAAAGATCATATATGATTACCTTTGTATGGGTCCCCTCACATTGCTCAATCCCAGGCAATGAGAAGGCAGACTCTCTCGCAAAGGTGGGCGCACAACAAGGCGAGATTTATGATAGAAGAATTTCACATGATGAATTTTTCCCATTAGTGCGTCAGAGTTCTCTTTTAAGTTGGCAAAACGATTGGACAAATAATTCTCTTGGGCGGTGGTTACATTCCATTATTCCAAATGTTTCTTCGAGAGCGTGGTTCAAAGGTCTGGATGTAAGTCGGGGCTTCATTCGAGTGATGTCAAGACTTATGTCCAACCACTACTCGCTAGACGCACATCTCTATAGAATAAACCTCGTTGACAGCAATATATGTAGGTGCAGAACCGGTTATGATGACATCGATCACGCAGTTTGGTATTGCCCGGGTAATGACGCCTCCAGAGCACGACTATTGGATACCCTAGTGGCCCGAGGTAGACAACCCTTCCGTGAAGTAAGAGATGTATTGGGAACACGTGATCTTCCCTACATGCAAGCGATCTACGAATTCCTTTGTTTGTCTGATGTTAGAGTTTGATGTGACTATCCCCTCCTTTCCAAACAATTTCCCGCCATTGTGTCCCAGTCTTATTATCCTCCTGTTCCTGTGCTACTTGCCCCTGCCCAGTCAGGATTTGGTCAACCGTCCGAGAGTAGTATCTGAAGGAGGCTTCAGAAACCAGTTTCCTACCTAGATCCTTCCAATTGAAATTGTTACCCATTAACCTCGAGCCCGCCACGAGTAATTGGTACCCAATACTAACCTAGAAATACTGCTATTTAAAATGTAAATCAAACATTACTGATTTTGGCTCCGCAAAGTGTCACACACGACTGAGCCTAGTAAATAAACGAACTAGTTAAAAAAAAAGAACAACGGCATGGAAAGAGTTCTGGGGATGTCGTTGAACACAGCAAAAGATGTTTTCGTGTTCACCACCGTTCTGCGCGATGACTTGCAATCGTTTTTGACGGATGGAAAGCTGCATTCCAAACGAATCCTGTTGAGCGTCGTCATGAGCTTGTGGACGCTGTATACTGTTTTCGGAAAAATGATCCTCCAGACCTCTGGCGGAACGGATGTCCGTGGGACGAGACTATCGACGACAAATCGGCAAGGAAGTGGTTAAATTGGATCGCGCTGTTGCCACAAGTGCAGGCAATGACAATTCTTCGTTGTTATTTTCTCGGTGCAAAGCCGTCTGATTACCAGAATCTTGAGCTTCACGTTTTTGCGGACGCAAGTGAAGATGCTTACGGGTGCGTCGCGTATTTCCGGATTCTGCTGAATGGACAACTGGTGTCGGCGAAGTCCAAGGTAACCCCTCTACAGTACATGACGATCCCTAGGATGGAGCTTCTAGCTGCGGTACTTGGTGCAAGACTGTCTGTTGCTGTGAAGGCCAATCACTCGGTACAGGTGAAACGGCACATCCATTCCGCAACGGTACATTCCTGGATTTGCTCAGACCACAGGAAGTACAAACAGTTCGTGGCCTTTCGGATCGGAGAAATACTAAGCCTCACGAATCCAATCGAATTGCGCTGGGTCCCCCCGAAGAACAACATAGCAGACGTGCTAACCAAGTGGGGAAACAACGGACCCAAATGTGAAAGAAGAGTCCCGGCCGTATAATTTTTCCACGGAATTTAGTTCTCTCAGCATCTAGTAGATACTACTCGTTTTTCGCGTTGGAGTAATTTGGTGCGATGCGTGGCTTGCGTGTTCCGATTCATTTAGAACTGCCCGCAGAAAGGTGAAGAAGCTGCACATCGAAACGATTCAAGTCACAATTTCGTTGTCGGCAATCAAGATTCCCTTGTAGAGCGACGAACATCGACAAGAGGAGAACTATCTGTGGAAAGCTTCGCAGCAAGATGGATTTTCAGATGAAGTCAAGACGTTGCTAAAGAACCGTGAGCTGCCGCAGGATAAGTGGCTCAACATTAAACGATCCAGTTCACTGTACACATTGTCCCCGTTTCTGGATCAATTCGGAGTAATCCGGATGGAAGGGCGGTCGGCCCATACAGATTTCA
This sequence comes from Ochlerotatus camptorhynchus, assembly GCF_037179485.1. NCBI lineage: Eukaryota > Metazoa > Arthropoda > Insecta > Diptera > Culicidae > Ochlerotatus > Ochlerotatus camptorhynchus. Next base: position 2,863,112 of record NW_027040920.1, read on the forward strand.
TCGCCTTCGAGCAGCGGTTCCCCATTGTGCTTCCGAAGAGCTACGACGTCACCAACAAACTTCTTCTTCACTATCATGTCAAGTTCGACCACGCAAACCGTGAGACCGTGGTGTACGAACTCAGGCAGCGCCAACCAGCAATTCCCAGGATGGCACCTCTACTTGTACAACGTCTCACTCCTCAGCTACGACTATTTCGGTTCGGTAATCGTCACCTTTGGACGATGATCAGCGAAGAGATGGAACTGCTTGTTCACGTGCCTAGCGACCCCGGGCAGTCCAGTAGCCATGTGTAATGGCAACCAGGCGATTCATCTGCAGGAGAAGTGCACCACTGGAGTTCTTTTCAGACAACGGCACAAATTTGCAAGCGGCCAGCAAGGAATTGGTGCAAGAGGACACGTTGGATCTTCAATCCTCCTTCAGCGCCACACATGGGCAGTATTTAGGAGCGGCCAATGAGATCGGCTAAGGACGCACTGAAGGCTTTGCATGATGGCAGAAAATTGACGAATGAAATCCTACTCACTGTGCTGACTGAAGCTGAGGACATGGTGAAATCTCGGCCACTCACACATATACCATAGGAATCAGCAAATGTCGAATCCCTCTCGCTGAATCACTTCCTCCGCGGTATGTCTGATGGGGAGCGTGAAGAAGCTCGCGTGCTGACCAATTTGGCTCAACCAAGCGTTGCGGGATAACTGCAAGCCGTTCCAGGAGCTGGCTGATATGCTGTGGGCGTGGCAAAGGTGGCTGAAGGAGTACATACCCACCACCAATCACCGTACCAAGTGGAACGGGGAGCAAGAGCCTATCCAAGAAAGAGAACTGGTGTACGTGGTGGACGGGAAGAATCGAAGAACTGGACCCGTGAAGTTGTGGAGAAGGTTATTCGAGGCATCGATGGGAGAGTACGTCGAGCACTGGTGAGAACAGCAAAAGGTTCGTACCGACGTGCAGTTGCCAAGCTAGCGGTGATGGAGTTGAGGAGTATATCTGGGCAGATCCCTGGTTCCGACCAGAGCTACGGGATGGGGAATGTTGCCATCACCGTTGGTCATAACACCATTGACCACTGACGGGCCTGTCGATAAGTGAGGATAAGGACAAACGTCATGGCACGGCAGTGACAGGTGTTCATCAAGAAGGTTGAATATTAGCAAAAGTGAAGTCTAAAAGGATATACACAATTTGATTTTTGAGATTTTGGGCAGATCAAATAATCAGAAAATACACTTTCTTGAAGCAGGCCGTAACCTACAGCTCAAAACTGAAAATTATATATTAAATACAATGAAATTAACGGTAATTATTCCACTTAATTGCATGATTTCATATTCGTTGTTTTGTTTGTTTTGCAATAGAGAGTAAATTCACAGTGTTATGCAACCATTCTGCATAGGAGTATTAAGCGAAAACCCAAAACATGATAACTTCAAGAAAATATTGCTCGAAAGCGAAACAAACAAATTGCTGATTTTTTTTATATAGGGGAAGTTGATGTAATGTCGGCTTGAATGCCCCTAATTTAGGCCCATACATAAATTCAGCAATCGACTAAATTTTCAATAGCGACCCAATGACGCGCTCATCTAGATAAAATTGATAAATAGCAGATTTCTAGCGATGGGTCCAATCTTAGATCCATAGGCCAATATTCGAGCCATTTCTCCTATATTGTGTTAAAAAGCCTAAATTTTCAAGGAAAAATAAAAAAAATATTACGTCTAATATTTTGCGATGAGGAACAAAACTACCAATGTTTACGAAATTCTAAACACCACTATATCGATTTGCTATGTCTGTTTGTATGTGAAATTAATAATCTGCATGCCCATATTAATAATTCAACTTCCCTATCTGTACCATTCCAGCTTTCGTAACGTGTCAACCCCTACTCCGGAAGTTATAATCCATCACCCGATAGAATGCATCACAAACTGCAGTAAACCATCAACACTAGACCAACCCCAGCCGGGTTGTTCCCTACGTAGACGCAACGTAAACTGGGACCCTCAGGTTTCCGCTGCTAATGGAAATGCACGGACCAACGGCAACTTAACTTTGAACCCACCGGAAGCACCCATCGATGACGACGGCTTCGAAAGCCTGAATGGGAAAAGTTCCGGCGGAGAGGATAGCTCAAACGCAGGCGGACCCGCCAAAGTATACTACAACAAGAAACTACCGTACACCAACACGTGGATCAACGGGATCCCCCAGATCGAGAAAGAAGCCCGATCCGACAGTGACACCGATACTCTTCGCAATACTCCTACTAGTCAAGAGCAGTCCTGCACTTTACCACCGACGACATCACATCAGCTAGGGAAACCCAGAAGGCATCTTTCATCCGAGTCTGGTATTGAACTTCAACGGCACGATGACAGTAGCAAATCCCCGCTTCTACTGCTGGACGAAGACGAAACTCATCACGGTTCGGTGAATGCCGCTGGCGAATCAAAAGGCAGTGGGTTCGATGAGAAGTTAGAGTCCAGTGGTGACACCGACGAGGAAAACGATTTCGACCTGCATCACACTGAGTCTAGTCACCATCTTCATCACCATCACCATCTTCACCATCATCACCTGCACCATCAGCATTTGTCAGAAGGTACGGATTACAACTGTGGTATACATTTTGCCAACACCGATAGTGAGTATTTTTATTCTAACACTGACTAATTTTTTACTTTATGTTTTTATGTTTATGGAATTACGGGCTTACCTTCATTCTTCCATACCATGCATTATTCGTTTCACCTTCCTTTTTTCGTTACTAACTATTACTTGAGGTAACCTATCAAACGATTGTCTTATTATCGGTAGAGCATCAGTAAGGTTGGGTCGTCTGTCAAGAGTCGGTGTCCGGTGGGGATTATATATCAATCATAACATCCCAATTTCCGACAACCAATAACATCTATACTTTATCCCCAGGTGAAGATTGTAGTTACAGTTCAGATCTCAACCATTCTGACGATCAAAACGAACGTTCAGATGATGACTACGACCTGGAGGACGCTCCGACGATCATTCTGAATCCGTCTTGCGGTTCCAGCGATAGAGGTAGGCAGCTAATTTATTTCTCGAATGTACCTAACTAAACCCTTTTGCGAAACAGTCAGCTGCACGATCTGGGACGCTCGGGAAGCGAAGAAGGCGGAAATGTCCGTCCTGGACATTTCGTCCGCCATCATCGAACGTGTTGAAGCCATGCCGGAAACGTGTGACTACGTCTACATCGGCGTCGTACTTAGCATCATCCTTTCGTTGATACCGGCATTCTGCCGCCTGTGCGAAGCCACCGTCGATTCGTCCAGCACAACCGAGATTAACTTCCTGGACATGCCGGTGCTGCTGCTGGAAAAGGCCTCATTTTCATGCATCGCGATTCTGCGGTTTGCCTTCGGGGAATCGACTTGGGAGAAAACGGTTCTATTTTTAGGTTTCACGCTCCGGATATGCCTAACCTATTTGGTGTTTTTCCTGCTCGCCGTTGCCGAACGTACTTTTAAGCAGAGATTCCTCTATGCTAAGCTATTCTCACATTTAACTTCCTCACGGAGGGCGCAAAAGTCCAGCATTCCGCACTTCCGACTGAACAAGGTGCGGAACATCAAAACCTGGTTGTGCGTGCGATCCTATCTGAAACGACGTGGGCCGCAGAATTCGGTCGACGTGATCGTTTCGGCTGCATTTCTCATAACGCTGCTGCTGTTGGCGTTCCTGAGCGTCGAGTGGTTGAAGGTTTGTGTCATAGCTTAGTAAATCATGGAAAACTGTTCTAACGCTTGATGTTTCAGGATTCGGTTCATCTGCACTCGCAATTCAATCTGGAGGCGCTGGTTTGGTCATGCGCATTCGGGACCTTCCTGTTGCGGTTCATGACGCTCGGTACGAAAATCAACAAAAAGTACAAAAGCGTATCGGTGCTGATCACCGAACAGATTAATCTCTACGTACAAGTAAGATCTTTGGGGCTTTGTAGACAAAAATCGGAATTGCCTTATGTGCATTATTTTTTTCAGATTGAACAAAAGCCAAACAAGAAGGAGGAGTTGATGATCTCCAACAATGTTCTCAAGCTGGCTGCAGACCTACTCAAGGTAAGATGATGACTTCAGGGTGCTGCTTGTTCGAGGAATTTTAATTGTAATCGGCAAGCAATCAACATACCGCTCACCATGCGCCATACTTCTTGTGCCAAAATTTGAGGTTAACAATTCATTCTACGGCGAGTTCAGTGTTTAAAAAACATTAAAGAGAACCTATAGTGAATTTGGCAACACTGACGATTTATATCTCACACGGCCTCCAAAATGTAGCTAACTTTTGCTTAAAATACTTAAATTACACACATCTGTAGGTAGGGGCTGTTACATTTCGAACAAGGACGTTTCACCGAAGGACGTTTTGTCGACGAACATTTCGCCGAATGGGTCACAACTCGAAAGAACTGGACTTGTTTAAAAGAATTCTTCCTATAAATCAAAAATATTGATTATTTAGAAAATAACGAAATCAGTATAACTCGAAAGAGCTGGTCATGAAGGAAACATTTCTAAAAATGTTAACACATTGATTGTTTAAAAAATTCCGAAATCAGTACAACTCGAACGAACTGCTCATGTTTAAAAGAAGGAAGCATTTCTATAAATCAAAAATATATATTATTTCAAAATTTCTGAAATCAGTACAACTCAAAAGAACTGCTCATGTTCAAAAGAAAGAAGTATTACATTTGAAAGCTTGCCAAGTTGAAAAAATCGAACCTTCTTAATATTTTTTCGAGACTGATTTCAAAATTTACTGAGCTTTGAGAAAAAATCTAAACCGTAGAAAATGGCTTGCTCTTCGGCGAAATAACCCATTCGGCGAAATTATCCATTCGGCGAAATGACCTTCGGCAAAACGTCCTTCGGCGAAATGTCCCGCTCCCTTTACGTTAATTCTGGCGACGAGTACAACACACCGTTTCCATGTATTGCACGTGCCCTCATAATTTAGCGCATACTGGAATTTCCAAGGCCGGTAAATGCTGGGTAATGCGCAATACAGATCCCATTGAGATCACTAGCCTAGATCACTATTTCCAGCAACTCCTATACCTACCTCCCCGTGGTACCGGCCGGGAACTGTGAGCAACCTTAGGGAAGATCGGGTAACCAACCCCGGTGGGAACTTTGGTCATAGGCTGACAGGGAAAGGGGAGGTTTGCTTCGGCAAGCGTCTGTTCCCCATGTTAGGGGCGGCTGATCTACGTCCGAGTGCCAGTGAAGGACTCTAAGCACAACTGTGCACCCTGGTCCTCCGGAAAGTTAGGGGGTTGGTGTCAGGCCCTGCGAGCCAGACGTAAAAAAGCATTGCAACGGAAAATCAGCAACAGAGGAATACGAACCGAGACCAACGGAAATGACCCCAGCGACGAAATAGGACTTGCGATTGGAAACTCGGCACGTGGAACTGTCGATCTCTCAATTTCATCGGAAGCTCCCGAATACTCGCCAATCTACTGAAGGACCGCGGATTCGGCATCGTAGCGCTGCAGGAGGTGTGTTGGACAGGATCCATGGTGCGAACGTTTAGAGGTAATCATACCATCTACCAGAGTTGCGGCAACACACGCGAGCTGGGCACAGCTTTCATCGTGATGGGCGAAATGCAGAAGCGCCTGATCGGTTGGTGGCCGATCGACGAAAGAATGTGCAGGTTGAGGATCAAGGGCCGATTCTTCATCTTTAGCATAATCAACGTGCACAGCCTTCATTCCGGAAGCACTGATGATGGCAAGGACGCATTTTACGCGCAGCTCGACCAACAATCAATACGAAACTAACGATTTTAAATTGGCTCACTACTTGACTAGCCTATTGATCCCAAGCCAATTGATTAACGTCTCCATTCTAGTCAAAATTCTGTACTACACAATGTTTGTTTTGATTCGCTTTGAAAGTTTGACAGATAAAATGAGGGATTATTGGATTTTCCTATGTTTCGAGGGGTAAATCGATTAGCTTGGGACCGAAGATAGTACCAGAGCTGAGCCAAAAAGTTGAGCACGTTTCTTCAGGACCTACTAGTCTTAGAGTTACGTCTATGGCTCGACCGCGAGTACGATCGCTGCTCAAGCCACGACGTCAAGATCATCATAGGAGCCCTAAACGCTCAGGTAGGCCAGGAGGAGGAATTCAGACCGACGATTGGAAAGTTCAGCGCCCACCAGCTGACGAACGGGAACGGCCTACGACTCATCGATTTCGCTGCCTCCAAGAACATGGCCATACGTAGCACCTTTTTCCAACACAGCCTCCCTTATCGTTACACCTGGAGATCACCACAGCAGACGGAATCGCAAATCGACTACGTTCTGATTGATGGACGGCACTTCTCCGACATTATCGACGTCAGGACCTATCGTGGCGCTAACATCGACTCTGACCACTACCTGGTGATGGTCAAACTGCCCCCAAAACTTTCCGTCATCAACAATGTACGGTACCGACGCCCGCCACGGTACAACCTAGAGCGACTGAAGCAACCGGATGTCGCCTTAGCATAAGCGCAGAATCTCGAGGCAGCGTTGCCAGAGGAGGGCGAGCTCGATGTGCCCCTTCTAGAGGACTGCTGGAGTACAGTAAAAGCAGCCATCACCGACGCAGCCGAGAGCACCATCGGGTACGTGGAAATAAGTCGACGGAATGAATAGTTCGACGAGGAGTGCATAGTGATTTTGCAGGAGAAGAATGCAGCGAGGGCGATAATGCAGCAGCATGGAACCCGACAGAACGTGGAACGGTATAAACAGAAGCGGAAACAGCAGACATCTTTCGGGAGAAAAGGAGTGAAGTGCGAGGAAATGGAACTGCTGTGCCGTTCCCAAGAAACACGGAAGTTCTACCACAAACTCAACGCATCCCGCAACGGCTTCGTTTCGCGAGCCGAAATGTGCAAGGATAAGGACGGGAGCCTCTTGACGGACGGACGTAAGCTGATTGAAAGGTGGAAGCAGCAGTTCGAGGCGCACCTGAATGGCGAGGAAAACGTAGGCACGGGAGACCAGCGCAATTGAGGAAACGACTACGTCAGTGCAGCAAAGGACGGAACTGATCCAACTCCCACGCTGAGGGAAGTTAAGGATGCCATTCAGCAGCTCAAAAACAACAAAGCAGCTGGTAAGGATGGTATCGCAGCCTAACTCATCAAGATGGGTCCAGAAAAGTTGGCCACCTGCCTGCACCGGATGATAGTCAGAACCTGGGAAACAGAACAGCTACCGGAGGAGTGGAAGGAGGGGTAATCTGCCCCATTCACAAGAAAGGCGACCATTTGGAATGTGAGAACTTCAGAACGATTGCCATTTTGAATGCCGCCTACAAAGTGCTATCCCAGATCATCTTCCGTCGTCTATCACCTAAAATGACCGAGTTCGTGGGAAGTTATCAAGTCGGCTTCATCGACGGCCGGTCGACAACGGACCAGATCTTCACCGTACGGCAAATCCTCCAGAAATGTCATGAATACCAGGTCCCAACGCATCATTTGTTCATCGACTTTAAGGCGGCATACGACAGTATCGACCGCACAGAGCTATGGAAAATCATGGACGAGAACGGCTTTCCTGGGAAGCTGATTAGACTGATCAAAGCAACGATGGACGGTGTGTAAAACTGAGCAAAGATTTCGGGTGAACATCGCTCTAGAAGGTGTAATGCGAAGAGCCGGGCTCAACAGCCGGGGTACGATTATCACGAAATCCGGTCAATTTGTGTGCTTTGCGAACGACATGGACATTATCGCAAGAACATTTGGAACGGCGGCAGAACTATACACCCGCCTGAAACACGAAGCAGCAAAGGTCGGACTAGTGGTGAGTGCGTCAAAAACAAAGTACATGCTAGTAGGCGGAACCGAACATGACAGGATTCGTCTAGGAAGTAATGTCACGATAGACGGGGATACTTTCGAGGTAGTGGAGGAATTCGTTAACCTTGGATCCTTACTGACGGCTGACAACAATGTGAGTCGTGAAATACGAAGGCGCATCATCAGTGGAAGTCGTGCCTACTACGGGCTCCAGAAGACACTACGGTCAAAAAAGATTCACCCCCGCACCAAATGTACCATGTACAAAACGCTAATAAGACCGGTGGTCCTCTATGGACACGAGACATGGACTATGCTCGAGGAGGACCTGCAAGCACTCGGAGTTTTCGAGCGACGTGTGCTAAGAACGATCTTCGGCGGTGTGCGGTGAGTGGCGGCGAAGAATGAACCACGAGCTCGCTGCACTCTACGGCGAACCCAGCATCCAGAAGGTGGCCAAAGCCGGAAGGATGCGGTGGGCAGGACATGTTGCAAGAATGCCGGACTACAACCCTGCAAAGTTGGTGTTCGCTACTGATCCGGTTGGCACAAGAAGGCGTGGAGCGCATATAGCACGATGGGCGGACCAGGTAGAGCGTGACCTAGCGAGCATTGAGCATGACCGAGGATGGAGAGCGGTAGCCGCAAACCAAGTATTGTGGCGTACTTTTGTTGATTATGTCTTATCTTAAATGTGATGTTGTACATATAAATGTATGTATGTATGGAATTTCCAAGGGGTGTTCAACTCTGCACATCCCAAACTGTGCCAAGTACTTTATCTGTGCCGAAAACTAGGTCAAGCGTTGTGCCGAACGTGCCGCAGTGTGGCAAACAAGCTATCATTTTCAGTAACCGATGCGTTTGGCAACCCTGCACTTATGATTTTTGAGATTATCTGTTTACATTTTCAAGTCAAGGACGGAAAAGGGTCGTGAAACTTAATCCCAAGATAATATTCATCGGTTGCCGATCATCCGCTTCAAGGAAATGACACTCGAAGATTAGCCCCTCCGCGAGAAGGAGAAGGGTGACTGATGGCAAAAGCTGTCCATCCAGGAAAAAATCCAGGAGGATTTCCGGGCCGATATCAAACGTTAGGTACACTATCTGAAAAGATCGAAAGCAAAGCATCTGCAGTATATACGTGACGAATCGACGGAACCCTTAGTCGGATACGCTGACGCTGACTGGGCATTGGACGCGAAGGACAGGAAATCGATCAGTGGTTACTTATTTACAGTATTCGGAAACGCTGTGTCGTGGTTAAGTAAGAAACCGGTAACCGTAGCCACATCGTCAAGTGAAGCGGAGTATGTAGCAATGAGCTCTGCTATTTCGGAGGCTATCTGGCTTTTAGGAGTGATGGAATATCTTAAACTCAAGCAATCATCAGATCCAGTCTTCTTTGATTTAAAGCGACTGTAACATGGTCACAACGCATGATAGTCTAGTCCAGTGATGGCCACGTGGTGCTTGGACATATATGAAGCGGTTCTGTGACACTACACCGAATGTCACTACCCCGAACGCCGTTACCCCGAACGGTACACTACCCCGAACGCCGTTACCCCGAATAGTACACAACCCCGAATGCCCATTACCCCCGAATCCATTTCCAAAAGCTGTAAGCTGTATTTTTGTTTATTATAGTCACTCCTGGAATCTTCCTTCGCATATATAAAAAGAAGAGAAAAACTTCTTAATGGGTCAAGGGGTTTTAGGAGACCTTAATGGATCAAAGGGTTTTCCCTTGTTTGAAAATATAAGAAAAGGAAATAATTAATTCTTTGGATATACGATAAAGAAGGGAATATTTCCTTCTTTGCATACACACTTAGAAAAACCTAATTTTACACGTGACGGAATCCACCTTTGACACAAAGGATAAGACGTAAACAAACATGTCTTGTAAAATTAAGTGCTCTGAGACTGAATAGTTTGTTACTCGAAGAAAAGTACGTTTGATTGAGCTGAATTTCACGTCTATTATGACTCAATTTTATGTCAAAATTGACGCTCGTATATGTCAGTCTCAGAGCACCTAAATTTACATGATTTTTTCTAAGTGTGTATGTATAAAAGAGAACATCATTAATTCGTTAAATATATGATAAAGAAGGGAATATTCCCTTCTTTGGAAATATAACAAAAGGAAATAATAAATTATTTGGATATACGATAAAGAAGGAAATATTCCCTTCTTTGAATATATAACAATATAAAATGACAAAAAAAGTGATAAATTACTAATTTCATCATCTTTTCTGGGGAATGGTTTTCTGGGGAATGTTATAGAATCAGTGTAACTGGTATTATTAGCAGTAAAAACAAGCAGATTTTTTTCCAAAGGCATTATAATCCTTCACACAGCGATCTGGGTGTATGAGATTCACATGTTCTGCATTGAAGTTTCCCTCTTTAGTGACACTTCAACAAATGGATTGAAAATATAATAATATTCCTTCATAATCGAATATTCTAAGATGAGAATATTCCCATTTTCCTTCTGAAAGAACTGCTCATATTCAAAAGAAGGAGAAATATCCAATAAAGATTTCTTTTCCCTTAATTTCTTCATGAGCTGTTCTTTCGTATTAAATTGAACCATAGTTCATGAAAAGAAGAAAAAATATCCATTTATTTTCTAAAATTACTTATTATTATTTTTAATCATGTTCTGGTCCAATTAAGTTTGAAAGAATAGCTCATGATCAAAAGAAGGAAAAAATTCCAATTACTGTTTATTAAATTACTTTTTCTCCTTCTACAATTACATTCCAGTGTTTAAAAGTATGAAAACCTCAAAACTCCAAAGAACTGCTCATGTCTAAAAAAAAAGAAGAATTTCTCAACGGTGTTCCAAGAAACAAATCAAATAATGATGAATAATAAATGAACTGAAAACAAGCATACTGGTTTTGGATTATTATTCTATATATAAAAATGAAAATGCTTTAAACGGCTCAATACATTAATATAGGGAAAAGAGGGGCATAGTGAGCATCCTGTGCTTTGGGAATGGGTTTCTAGCTACTCGAAGCAAATTAATTGGTAGTTGGGTTAATCTCATATTAAATCTTCCATTTGCATGGTTTGAAATTTAAGGTGGGTTGCAATCTGCTCACTATGCTCAATATATAGTAAGAAAATTGCCAAGGTTGAAAAATTCCTAACTTTTTTTTTTTGTGGATATGGCATTCGGGGAAATGTAGCACAATCCTTATCCTTTTAATCGCATGTTGTTCTTCCGTTTGTCTTAATTTCGGGGTTATGGTCATTCGGGGTAGTAGGGTATTCGGGGTAATGGCCATTCGGGGTAGTAGGACATTCGGGGTAGTAGCTTTCGGGGTAACGGCGTTCGGGGTAGTGACATTCGGGGTAGTGACATTCGGGGTAGTGTCACAGAATCATATGAAGCAACTACTGCAACTTGAATTTCTTTTTGCATTCGAATTTATGGCCAAAATGTTTGGGAAATACGCAAAATTCAACTTAAAATATGACCATCGAACAAAGATACAGCTATTTTAAAAATGGGCCTGAGTACCACTGGACTCTAATCACATAGGAGTATCGAGCGAAAATCCAAAACTTGGTAACTTAAAAAAAATAACTCAAAAACGAAAAAAAAGGCTGATGTGTTGCGTAAAAAAGCCTAAATTTTCAATGAAAAATATAAGAACATACTACGCCCTCTGTCTACAAACCATGAAAACCATAAAAACAAATACAATCAATGTTGCTCAATACAAAATCCTCTTTTTTTAATATAATTATATTTTTTCTAAAAAGTATTTTTAATTACCTTTCTTTTGATATTTTGATCTTTGAAATCAAGTTTAAAAGTTTGATTTTTTGGACCACCTTAACATGACAAATAATGACAAAATAAAAAAAAATACGGGTCTAATATTTTGCGATAAGGAACAAAACTACCTATTTTTACGAAATTCTGAGAATCACTACATCGTTTTGCTATGAAATGGCTGATAAATAAGGGATCTTAAAACAAGTGTTGAACAAAGGGGTATTCAACTCTACACACCTCAATCTGTACCGAGAACTTTATCTGTGCCGAAAGCTGAGGCAAGCATTGGACCGAGTGTGCCGAAGTTTTACAATCAAGCTGTCGATCTCAGTATCCCATGAGTTTGGCAACCCTGCAGTTATGACTTTGACAAGCTCTTATGGATGGTTAAACGAGTTATATCTGTGTATATTGCATAGTATATACGAGGGTAATCACTATGCCTGTCCTGTTAAAAAGTAAAACGTGCATCAAATAACACGAATATGAGTTTTTCTTTGTACAACATTCATTCCTCTTGCTTTAACGATGCCAAACGAGTGATAAGATTGGTAAACGCGAGATAGTCGGCCACTGCTGGAACTGTTAGCCAGCATACGCTGACCGTTGCCAACCATTAAGTTCTACTCCTCCACGAGAAGGAGAAGGGTGAGTGATGGCAGAAGCTGTCCATCCAGGACAAGAAATTTCTTTGCCGTGTCTCATTCTGGTAGACGTTCGCCGAAACCTGTACTTATGACCCACCGGGCAAGTGGAGAATGTACCTCTACATTATCGTCATGGTACTCGGACAATGCTATAAAATAGAAATCAAGAAGGATTCGACCTAAAATTCCCACTGGCGATAGTAGAAGCAGCAGTAGACCTTCAGTTGCTTCCTAGTGTTAGCCTTATCTTTTGAGCACTGAATTCATCTAAATTTACCAAACATGTTTTGGTGGGAGAGTCAATCGACTGCGTCCATGGTTTTGAACTTTTGAACACCCTAATAAATAAACAGGAGACCCAGGAAATCACTGAGGTTGTTCATTAACAACACAAACATAAATAGTGCTGCTCTTCTTCTTTCTCATGGCTCTTAACTTTTTACTTTTAATTCGTTTATCCTCATCGTCCATCAAATAATTTCCAGCAGCATGCAAATGCTGGTCCAGGATCTTGATACCGGTTGCCATCGTTTGATTAGTACCTTCTCTTTGTATTTGCTTGTTGTTCCTTCATAACTTCCATACTTACTTAGTTTTGCCGGAATTGCATACTTATCCCCTGCTGGCGGTTTCGATCGCGTTTATAAATATTGCGATTCAGATTGGCTCCGTAACCTCCGGTGTTGTTACCTTCACAATTCTGTTAGCAGCATCCTTCTTAATGTAGCTAATACAAGATCTACTGATGCCACCAGCCTCCACAGTCAATAGAATCTCCGAGATCGTTCAGTCCATAGAATGGAGTGGTTCTGCGGGAGAAACTACTGCGGTTACAGTTGCATCTGCAGAATAGCGGGATCGTTCTGTACCGGGTTGTTGTTGACACCGTACATCAATGCTGCAATTGGAACTGGATTCTGTATCCTATTGCCATCTGGGGTTAATACGTAAGCAGGCCTATTCTGACCCAAAACATGAATCCTTCCGGTTGTGCAATCTGTTATTATGATTGAGGATACTCTCGCTGGAAAATAAAAATAAAAATTATCTGAAAAAAAACTTCCCCTTTACTTTGAAGTAAACAAACGTTTACTACCTTCGCAAAGCTTGTCAAAATGTCAACTCCAAGCAGTAATGCCATGTTATATTATATTCTATCTCATACTTATCAACGAGTGCCCTAACGTGCCGATCAGTGTACTACGATGTGTTTCGGCACAGTGTGCAGAGTTGATTGCCCCTTGTGTTGAACAAATGTTGAGTGTTTGGTGGTAAGTACTAATTAAGTACTCAAAAGCTTTCATATAACAATTGACGAAAATTGTACTTACCAAGCTAACCAGAGAAGGTAGTAATCCATCACAATTAGTCATCTTAAGACCATCTTTTCGCATTCTGAAACAAGAAAAAGGAAACATTATGGAAGCTACTATTCTTTCTATTTAGGTTTATCACAATTGTTGGCAAAATACTCAAATTGCGAGACTAAGCACAACATGCAAAAATCAAGCTGAGAGTTGACTCGACACAAAAAAGATTCCGTTGCACATCGTTTTCTTAGAAAGAGAACGAATAGTTTGCTATCTCTTTTTACTCTTCACCGATGGCAGACACGAAGCTACTGCTGCCAGCAGTGACGGTGGTTTCGGGTCGCGTTCGGATGTAAAACAAAAATCATAAAACTGAAACTCCCCACGGTTTGGTGAGAATTGTAGCTGGTGAGTTTTGGTAGCTTTATATTCGTAGGCTACGGTATCACAGCTTGAAATATCATCAGCAGTTGCTTGCTTGTTAATTTCTGTCGACAAAAATCAAGTGTGTTCTTTTCCCAACACTGACACACATACACACACAAAATAATATCTAATTACAACCCCCTCTTTATTTCTTCTCCCTCACAGGAACTGGAATCTCCCTTCAAAATATCCGGCCTGAGCGCCAATCCGTACCTCTACACCACGGTCAAGGTGGTCATTCTGTCCGCGCTGTCCGGTGTTCTCAGTGAAATGCTTGGCTTCAAGCTCAAGCTCCACAAAATTAAAATTAAATAAATCCGTTTCTCGCAACGATAGGAGCCGGGTCGCTGGTATCTCTACATCACAGAATACCTCCACTTCGCGTTTTTTAACCTGGCACCTGTCTTGCCATCCAGAAGACATACTGCAACAGATCTGAAAAGTGAACACGATGCTTGCTTCTCTGCAGCAAACATGTAGATTCATTTTGAACTTTGTACTCTAAGTAGATCACCAGATGTGGGCCCGTGAAATGCGAAGTGGTAAGGCCCCTGCTTGACGTACAGATGGTGGAAAGGTTGTTTGAAGCAGAAAGACAAGGGCTGATGATATCATCAACCACATGGCCGTTACTCAGGCCCCTGATAGGGGCCGATGAGGCCTTTCAAAACATTGGCAGCCGCCACACTCTCACGACACGTACTCTTGAATAATAAAACAAACAAAAAACTAGACTAGATAGATGATGGATAACGTTTTTAGACTTGTACTTCTTCCTACCGGTGTGTAGACTTTATTAGTAGGTTGATAGTGTAGTAGGTTAGTCCAATTGTAGATTTACCGTGTAGAGCTAGAAGCAGGTAAACGGAACCGGATGTAGGCGTATTCTCAAGTTGAGTCCGTAGGTCTTAGAGACAATTTTCTCCCATCTACAAGGTACCTAGGTGCGCGTACAGTTTAATGTTCCGAAACGAGGAGCTACTTTCCCTGTGCGGGAGTTTTCAGAAGCAGTAACTGTCGATAGATTTTAGGTAACTGATAAAGTGGTATTTTTCGATGGACTATTTCTATTTTAGGACGTAACGCGGCATACGAAGATTGTGAAACTGTAATGGAGAAAGTTTATGTGAGATAAAAAAAAAGGTATTAACTGTTCAAATCTACCGGTTATCGTTTGATGAAATCCGAAAGCATTTTTAGGGAAATTTCGGCCTTGTTAAGATTCAGTTTTGTTTTCTATGTAAACCATTTATTTTAGTAATATATCGTTTCATTTTCTGTAGCATTATTTCCTTTTTTTCGAACGTGCAGTTTGTTCCATAATTTTACAATTAGTTCATTTCCATACAATATGTTTATACATTCAATTTTACTAATCTTTACAGACTAACTGTTAGTTAAGTTTTCTTCAAATTATCTTTTTTCTGTTCCCAAAAAAAATAGAACTTGCTCGTAAAAAGCTCCTCCTAACCAAGTACGAGCATCTTTCCACCAAATTCGCTATAGAACGACAATGTTTTGCTTCCAAAACATGCGTGTCTACAGCGGACAAAATGCGTTTCCAATTGTTTCGATAACCGTTTTAAGTAGTGAAACCAACTTTCTTTGTTGCGCGAGCCATCACCCATCCCAAATAATGTTGACTGGTTTTTTTTTCGCTCGGTTTGTGGACGTGTTAATTGATGTGTTATCTAAAACTAGGATATCGTTTACAGACTACGATTTACACGCTAACCTGTCTAGGTCTGGTCAAATTAAATTAGCTTCTGGGATGTTACGTTTCCCGTCGCGTTTTAGCTCTTTCCGGATTTCGGACGATCTGTGACAAAGGGTTTCAAAAATATATAGCTTTCTCCTCTATTCATCCTCGAGCACTTTACGCTCGGGGTGGTATTTCCTTCAAATATGTCTGTGGCTCGTTTTGTTTTCATTCTCCTAAATGTCAGGTACTTTCCATTAATTTAATATAGATTTAGTTAGTATATATTTCCTTTCGGCTACAACAACAGTTAGTGCTGGTATTTGTTTTATTGTTTTGTATTTGTGTGTCGCACAAAGGCTGACTTTAGAAAGCTGAAAATTCAATAAACAAGAGTAATGATTTTTATGGTTATTGAATCAATAAAAAACATGGGGCAGAACACAATTTCGCTCAACACTTTATCGGCGAACGTTAAACAGTACAAAAATGTTGCCATCTAACAAAGATATATGGTTTGATCATCTGCTGCTCACATTGAACGTACTCTGTCTGGTGTTAAGCCACTCTGGGCTATGCGGTAGGGATAGCCAGCCATTTTCTAGAGAACCTCAGAACCTAAAAACAAATAATTAGGCACCGTGAAGGCACCATATTTGACACGGTTCCTAACTTGACGCACTCAATAATATTCGACAATTCTAGAAAGAGTTCGAATCTAGGAACTCAAGGAACGTCTACACAAACCAACGAAATTCTAAAAAGTTACGAGAACTTTGCAGGAGTGAAGAGAACTTCATAGGACTTGTAAGAACTTTGTCAAAAGAATTGCATATGTTTTTTTTAAAGTTCAAGGAAGTTCTTAGAAATTCTTTCAAGTTTGTAGAGGTTAGGGAATTTTTTAATAGCTGAAGATGTATTCAAGACGTTCAGCATACTTTTTATAACTACAAGGTTTGGCTTATGAACTTACTGGAAGTTTTGGGATCATAGTTTCGAAATTTATAGGAAAGGTTCAGGGTCATTTCTGCACTTTGGAGAACGACATAGATGTTTTAAGATCTTGGACGAATTGAGAGAACGTGTAAAAATGATAATTATGAAACTTGGAAGAAGTTGATGGACCTTCAACGAAGTTGAGAAGGTTTTCAAGCAGTAAAGATAATGAAACTTTGTGAAAGTTCGAGGGACAATGGCGCAATCTTCTTGCCCTTCCGTATTTTTTGGTGGCAAATGCCACCGATGCCGCTTGTTGAAAAAGTAGTGTTTTTATCAGTTAAAAACGACGTGACGCCATCGATAACATTTTGATTTATAAACATAAAATCTGTTTATTTTTTCGTTATTTAGCCTGAAACCACTTCTAATATTAGCTTCCGCGAGTGCGTCACCATTAGAAACCGCGTCAATGTAGCTGGCATTGTAGCTACCGAACAATGTGTAATAATTGCTGCCCATAATCTCACCTGTAAGAAGCAGAAAAATCAGTACCTTTTGTTAAATTTACCGATTAGGTACATTTGGCTCAGCCAAGTCATTCGTGAAATCTAGTTCAATCGTCAATCGTACTAGCAGCACTCTACAAAGTTACAATCAGTTAGTAATCCTACCTACACTCATTATAGAACTCTCTGTTTTTTTGTTTTCAATAAAACTGTCGCTTGATCTCGTTTTCACCAAAAAGCAGTGATTGATTAAGGCTCAGGTTGTCTTGTTTGTTTTCAAGATTCAAAATGTGATTCGTTTGCTACAAAAATCTGCTTGCTTTGCCTCCTTCGCTTCTTCTAACTGCGATCGTGCTTCTCCAGGCAGTTTCATCAGTGAACAGGCCTGGTAGCATTCCCGCGGGAGGGCTTGTACAAATGTGACAAAAATTCCAACGGTCACTCCACCGACAAAAAGTAGATTACGACCACAGCAGCAGCAGCACCGTAATGGGCGTGTGCACGCGTGATCGGGGGAGCGATCCAAGTTGGTTTTAAAATTTCGTTAGTTCCTATTACAGTCCATCTGTATATCTGTGTGTGTGTGTTAGTGTCCAGTTCTTACTCGATAAACAACAATGAACAACAAAGAGAATGACACAATTCCGCCAAAGTATCCCAAAAGTACGGATACTTTGCGCGTACAATCCACCCACACAAAAAAAGAAGCACAAAACGTCCCTTGCTTACATCGAACCGGACTTGGGATAGTTTCTCAGTCCGGATTTGCCACTACTTCCGCTCCCACTGCCCCCACCTCCGCCACCGTTGTCGTTGCTGGTGGGGGCGGGATTTTCCGCTGACTGCCGTTCGTGATACTCCTGGAAGCAGGGAACAATGCACAAGTTTGTCTGGCACTCGGGGCAGTGGTACTTCGTTTTGCGCCGCAATATTCGCCCATGGGCATCGATCGTGTTCCAACAGAAGTTGCACCCGAGTGCCGGGCCCTCCCGAACCACCGGACAGTGACTCGAACGTTGGCTGTCCAGGCCGGGAATTTCGGTCGATCTGCTGCTTGTCTGAAAGATGAACGTTCATAAGGTCATAACAATTATAATTATCCGACTTGACACTTACCAGAGGTGACGAGGCAGATCGCGAGAGCTCTTCGCCTTTGGCGCGAATCGAGCTCGAACTCGTGGAACTCAGGTCCGCTAGTGGCGCTGCTGCGGTGGATGAGCTGGTAGTACTGGAGGTGGTTGTGATCGTTGTGGTAAGGGCACTACTACCACCAGTACTGGTACCGGCACTTGCTAGATGGTGGGGATGATGTTGCATGGATTCGATGTCGGGAACGAGAACTACTGTTGGACTCGACGTGCGATCGGTTTGAAGGTGGATCTGTGGAATTGTGGACGCAGGTGTAGAAGGTTCTTCATCTGAGTCGGTCTTCAACGACGAGGACGGCGTCAGATAGTGGGTCGAACCGCTGCTGCTGGTAACCAGGGTCAGCGGAGTTGGGCTTTGTACGGTGGTCATCGGATGAGAGAGCTGACGTTGCAGTGAGTATGACGAGATGGTCTGGAACGCCTGGTGCGTTCCGTGCGAACTCGACATTTGGCTAGGCAACAGTGGGTGGGAGTGTTGTTTTACGAGATATGGCTGATGGGACGACACGGACAGATGATGGCCACCGTGGGGACGGTCACTGGCCGCTGTTCGCACCTCCGGAGACGCTACGGCCGGTGACGTCGGAATGATCGGTTCCGAGATTTGCCTTTCGAACCGGTGATGCGTCGGGACCGAGAGTAAGTTTTGTGAGTACATGGTCGTTCCGTCCGGGGTGTCCAGATCAGAACCGTACTGCTGACCGGACGAAGATGAGTCGCTTTCTTTCTTTATCCGCTGCTGCCGGATCAGCAGGCGACCACGTTTGGCAGCCGAGGCCATACCGACCGAGGAGGATGATTCCAGGCTGGCGGAAAGGCTTGATGTTCCGCTGGTACTCGACTGGCCGGGCGTCAAACCGAGTGCAATCTTAGCCATTTCGGCAACTGGAAAGCAAAATTAAAGACGATCGCATTAGTGCATGGTATGTTTTATTGTATTATCTAGGATTAGGGGCAAAACAAATCAAAGAAATTTTCTTCAGGACTTTCTTGGAATGTTCTTCCAAGTTCTCTTGGAACTCTTCTCGGAATTCTTTTGAAACTCTCATTAGAATTGCCTAAAAATTTCGATTAAACTATGCTTAGAATTCCCTTATAATACTATCCAGAAATTCCTAGAAATCCTCATAAAAAAATTCTTCTCCAGAGAATCGGAGCTATAAACTCTTCAGAGTTCGATTTTTTTGATTTTCTGCATAGTTTTCCTTCTATTTATCCTCAGAATTAGATATGTATTTGTTCAAGATTTTTTTTAATAAATATTTATCAGAAAACCATAAACGTCTCCTTAAAAATTGGTTTGAATTCTAATCAAAATCAAAATTTCCTTCAGAATATTAGAATGGCCAAAATTTAGTATCTATCGAAACCTCAGTTCTTGAAAATTTTCCAATTCCTATAATCTTTAAGATTTAAGTATTCTCTCATTTTCCACATGTCAATCTTCTTCGATTGCTTTCGGTAGGCGGAATTCGGGAAGTTTTCATTCTGCAACTTTGGAAGTATCAATAACAAACAGAGGGAGGGTAGTATTCAATGTTCATACAGAAATGTAAGATTCAATTACCGATTTGAACAAAAAATCTGTAATTTGGTCTTCGGAAGGTTTACGCCACGAAAAGTGGTCAGGGTTTTACCACTTATAACTCTGTCAATAGTTGATAAATTTTAATTCTAAACAAGCCAATCGATTGGAAATTTTTCTACGAATCTGCTTAAATGAACAATTTATCAATTTTCAATAGGTCACTATTGAAAATTACACAATGTCCAACTGTTGCAATCGTGATCAAAATTATAACCGATTGCCTCCAAACAGCGCTTTCCCTAACACAGATTACAAAATCGAATTCCATCCGGTCTCACCGAACGGTGCTTATTCATTCGCCATGTGTTGTGGTGTCCGGTCTATCGTCATCATCAGCAGCAGCAGCAGCAGCCAGGGCTGCTTCCACTCACTTGCTATAAAAACATATTTTTCGGAATTATGCAATCATTAGATGATATAATGATATGCTGTACTTTTAAGTAACGAGACGAGGGTTTAAAGTATGTGTTTGACTCATAAAACCTGCCAATTTTGCTTTCAGAGCGTCACAATAAGCGATCTTATGATTCGTGAGTGTTCACTCAGAGTGAGCACTCACGAGTCGTAAAATTGCTGATTGTGACGCACTGAAAGCAATATTGACAGATTTTATGTGTCAAACACATACTTCACGTCCTCATCTTGTAACTTACAAGTACTAATTATCACTATACCATCTCATGGTTTCATAATTCTGAAAAACATTTTTTTATAGCAAGTGAGTGGAAGTAACCCTGGCAGCAGCAACAGTGCTCTCGGCGCGTGGCGTTGAATATTGTTCTCCAGTACACAACGAAAGGGTGCCCGCGAGCAGCCCACATGAGCGTCTGTAGCCATCCCGGGCGATCCGTCTCTAAAAGTGTGGCTTACACTCCACAAGGGAGATCACACGCCCAATGTAAATTTTCCCGGTTGAGACTCTCCTAAAGGCGAGTCCATTAAATTTCCTACAAAGGATTTACGGATCAGGCAAGCCGGTTTTAAAATACATCCGCTATTGACAGAGAAATGGTCAAAACCTAACCACTTTTCGTAACGCGGTCGATTTTGGTTTTATTGAAAACATGTATCTGTCACTCTCAGGAGTCGAAAGACATATATACTATCGAATATTTTCTGGAGAAAATAGTTTAAAAACTGTTTTGATTAAATAAAACTAATGAGTCGATGTTTTATCATATTGGATTTCCATCGTATCGTGTTTTCACAAAAGTACTGTAAAACCTTGGTAGAACCAAAAATATGACTGATCTGAACGTAAGTTTTGTGGAAGCCAACTAACAAACGAGAAGAACAAATTGCGAATAAAAGAACAGTCTCACGAACAAACTATACCATATGATAGAGGAACCATTCCGCCACCTGTTTGTGTTATTAGTTTTTTAGATTGAGCATTAATTCGCGAGAATTAGCAAATGAGGTGTATGTTTACAAAAGCAATTACGCCCTAATCTCGAAGTTCTCCATAAATATCAATTTATGTAGGGGAAATGGCTCTAATATTGACCTATGGATCTAGCCCATCGCTAAAAATCTGGTATTTATCAATTTTATCTAGATGAACGCGTCATTGGGACGGTATTATTGGGGATATTTTTGGTCGCTATTGAAAATTTAGTCGATTGCTGAATTTATGTATGGGCTCAAATTAGGGGAATTTAGGTCGAAATTACATCCATTTTCCCTAAGTTTGACATGACCAACACTGCACTGACGCTTCAATTGAATACAAGATGAAAATTGAAAACGATTGGGATTTTTCTCGATCAGTTCATTTAAAATCTTTGTTTCTTTCGTAAATTTCTTGTTCACACTTATCAGACCATCCCTCCACCCGGCGATCAAGTTCGCTACACTAAGAATAATGTTTACGTCCATGCTACGTGAAAACAAACGTAGATTTTTTTCCATCGTACTTTTCACATAAGAGCTACGTGATTCTCATGTAGTGGCACTCATTTCATGAAGCTTAACCGTCACAGGATTATCACATAGAAGCTACGTGATTTGGTCGGTATTGGAGGATTCTAGAATCAATATTTATGTATGAACAGTGTCATACAAATATTTCCTCAATATGTAAATTAAATCTTTACCGTATTCATAGTAGTAAAATATAATAATATTCCTTTAATTTATTCATATATGCTAAATTCGCTAAATCAGATTTTTTTTCTTTAATATTCGATACAATGATAACTCTGAACATTCACCGCCTGACGCCATTCCGAATTTCAGCACTGTATCGGTACTCTCTAACACTCGAAGTGCGGGTTGCACCACTGGATTCTCCGATGCAGCCCCACCTTCTGCTGCCTTTGATCATCGAAGCTGCCCTAATGCTGTTATCAGAAGTGAAATTAGGATGCCCAAAAGTTCCCTCTCAGGCGAGGTGTACACAGATTCTCAACGTGTTGCTAGTACTAACCAGGACGTCACTATTTACTATCAGAACGTAGGCGGGATGAACTCGAACGTTGAAGACTATCGTATATCCGTATCTGACCGATGCTATAATATTATTGCTCTCACAGAGACTTGGCTCGACTCCCGTACGATCTCCAATCAAGTGTTTGGATCTGAATACGAGGTTTTCCGTTGTGATCGTAACCCCCGCAACAGCCGAAAATCAACGGGAGGTGGTGTCCTCTTGGCTGTCGGTTCTGAATTGAATGCCAGAGCAATTGAAAATGATCTGTGGAACAGCGTAGAGCAGGTCTGGGCAGCTGTGGACCTAGCGGATCGCACGTTGTTTGTATGTGTGGTCTACATACCTCCAAACCGAGCTCGAGATATAGATTTCATCGACGCCCATTGTCGTTCAATTCAAGCTGTCTTGGAAAGCGCAACTGCTATTGACGAGGTTATTGTCTTGGGAGACTACAATTTACCTGGTATCTCGTGGCAACCATCCCATAGCGGTTTTCTGTATCCGGATCCAGAACGATCAGTGTTCCATTGTGGAGCCACTATGCTTCTTGATAGCTACAGTACGTCTACGTTATCGCAAATCAATCATGTAGTCAACGAGAACAACCGCAGCTTGGACCTTTGTTTCGTCAGTTCTCAGGATGTCGCTCCATTCATCTCCTGTGCACCCGCTCCTCTAGTGAAACCAACTCCACATCACCTTCCTTTGATTGTGACTGTGGAGAGCAAGTTACTTCACGATTTCGACGAAACGCCCGTTGCTGTTTCCTACGATTTTCGAAAAGCAGATTACCGCAGCATCTCAGACTTGCTCTCCAGCTTGGACTGGGAAAACATCCACGATCATCACGATGTTGAGGTAGCCGCAAGAACGTTTTCACACATTTTGGCGTATACTATCGACAGACATGTCCCGAAGATAAGTCACCAGAAAACAGCTCATCATCCATGGCAGACTAAGGAGCTCCGTAGACTGAAATCTACTAAAAGAGCTGCACTACGCAAATACACCAAGTACCGTACGTTCCAATTAAAATGCTATTATGTTCGACTAAACCATCAATTCAAACGGATCAGTCGCCAAAGCTATTCGCGATATCAGCAGGGAATTCAGCGCACGATGAGATCACATCCGAAATCCTTTTGGAACTATGTAAACGAGCAGCGAAAGGAATCCGGTCTTCCATCGTCCATGGTGTTCAATGGCGAAGTGGGATCCACAAATCAGGAGATTTGCCGACTCTTCTCTCTCAAATTTGCCGATGTTTTCACTGACGAGAGCCTATCTGACGAATATGTTAACCTCGCAGCAAGCAACGTTCCAATGCACGGCGATACATTAAATGGCATCGACATCAACGATATGACTATTTTGCAACCCTGGACCCGATGGAATCCCGTCCGTTTTTCTCAAGAAGAATATCGATAGTCTATTGACTCCGCTCTGTCACGTGTTCCAATTATCGCTTCGCTGTGGTATTTTTCCTTCTTGCTGGAAGTTTGCTCACATGTTTCCTGTTCACAAAAAAGGAAACAAACGAGATGTCAACAACTATCGTGGAATTACCTCACTGAGCACCGTATCGAAGCTTTTTGAACTAGTCATAATGGAACCGCTACTTTCTCACTGCAAGCATGTTTTGAGTGATGATCAGCATGGATTCATGTCAGGTCGTTCCACCACCACCAATCTGCTATGCCTCACATCTTATGTAACTGATAGCATGGTTGACCGAGCTCAAACGGATGTGATTTATACCGATCTGTCAGCAGCGTTCGATAAGCTAAACCATGCTATTGCTATTGCTAAACTAGACAGACTTGGGATCAATGGTAACCTATTACAATGGTTTCGATCGTATGTAACCGGTCGCCAACTGATGGTTGCCATAGGCGATTACCGATCTGATACTTATCCTGCTACATCGGGGATACCCCAGGGTAGCCACCTTGGACCTTTGATCTTCCTGCTCTACTTCAACGATGTGAATTATCTGCTTGACGGACCTCGACTATCGTATGCTGACGATCTAAAAATCTACCTTCGGATTCGTTCCATTGCCGACTGTCACTTTCTTCAACGCCAGCTTCATGCTTTTGCTGACTGGTGCACCTTGAACCGAATGGAAGTTAACCCGGCGAAATGCTCAGTAATCTCCTTTTCTCGGATAAAAGAACCAATCATCTTCAACTACAACCTATTGGGTTCAGCAATTGAACGAGTGAGCCACGTGAAGGATTTGGGAGTCATTTTGGATTCGCAACTCACATATAAGCAGCATATTTCGTATTTCGTTGATAAAGCTTCCAGAACACTAGGCTTTATCTTTAGAATAACCAAAAACTTTACTGATATTTATTGCCTGAAGTAATTGTACTCCTCACTGGTCCGATCAGTCCTTGAATATTGCTCAGCAGTTTGGAATCCAAGCTACAACAATGGTGTTGAAAGAGTCGAATCAGTCCAACACCGATTCTTACGCTTCGCCCTTCGGCGATTGCCTTGGAGAGATCCTTTCCGTTTGCCTAGCTATGAAAACCGATGTCAGCTGATTGGTTTGGAAACTCTTTCGACCCGAAGAGACGCTGCAAGGGCTTTACTTGTTGCC
Organism: Ochlerotatus camptorhynchus; assembly: GCF_037179485.1. Taxonomy (NCBI): domain Eukaryota; kingdom Metazoa; phylum Arthropoda; class Insecta; order Diptera; family Culicidae; genus Ochlerotatus; species Ochlerotatus camptorhynchus. The sequence continues at coordinate 2,888,094 of NW_027040920.1, forward strand.
GATACATTGCAAGGGAGAATCGATTGTCCTACTATCCTCGAAAAAATCGATTTGAATGTACGACCACGTGCACTAAGAAACAGTCTTATGCTGAGACTTCCCTTTCGTCGCACGAACTACGGAATGAATGGAGCAATAAACGGACTGCAGCGAGTTTTCAACAGAGTTGCCTCAGTGTTCGATTTTCACGTACCACGTCAGACGCTTCGCCGTAGTTTCACCTCGATATTTTCGGGCACAGGTAACCGTGAATAGCAGTGAAATGTTTAAGTTTTAAGCACAGACAATCATGTTGTTTTTTGTATTACTTAACATCATTGGGGCTTATTGAAGCCTGTTGATGGAATCAGTTAAATAAATAGATACGAAGCACAAACAATCTGGACGATCATGGGGATGGGCCGAGGTACTTTTTTCCTTAGCGAAAGAAACTGCTGGACAGCTTGAAATCATTCTGTTGAGCACGATGAAACAGTCAGTTTGTTTTTGTCAAAGAGAAAAAAAAATAATCCATAATTTTATACTTACATCTTGCCGCTATCTTTAAAAAATACCGTACAAAGGGTACCATGATGACGCCATGATTTGCAACGCTCTGAGTGTACCTACGTACCACTCGTTTTTTAGATGTGGAAATCACATAAGCTTTACGTGAAACGTACATAGACTCAGTGTTATGTGAAAATCACGTACATTTCATTGATTATGTAGGTGTGTTAAAAAGGAACTCCATGTGAAATTCAAGGGACTTCACATACATTCTACGTGAGCCACATAAAACTGAGAGGAGAGGAAAAACTGAGAGCTTACGTGATTTTTCACGTAGCTTCAACGTGTAGATTATTTTGAGTGTATGCGCGGTGGGGTTGAATTCGTGTTTTATGCAACCGTTAATTAACGACTCAACATGATGTGTTTAGAACAAAATTGCAATAAAACTAAACGAGATAGAAAGTTAGTGTCAATGAGAGAAGGGTAGAGCCCTTTGAGAGGCATCTTTTGGTCAGACAAAACGATACACTTTATTACGTATCTTTTAAATAATAAGGAAAAACACGTAGAAAAACTTTTATCTCTAAAATGTAACTAAATGCAGTAGGAAATTGTCCAATGGAGGCGATAATTTTGTGCTAAGTCGCATATTTTTTGAGTTAGAGCCAATTTATGGCAAGCATAGACCGAAATAGAAAAAGTTCAATAGCTCTGTAATCTTTAAAATTTGATCAACATTTTTTTTTTCTTCCAACGTGATCTTCTATCACTCCTTAAACTATTTGCACGAAGGAACCGAACACCCTGTATATTCTGCAAAAGTCTAATTAAAATTATATAACTTGATATACAACGACAACGACAATACAACGATTTAAAAAAAAATAATAATCATAATTATACAAGTCTACGCAGACTTAAAGGGGGTGGGGAAGGCGTTCCGGAAACGTCCAGTGTAGTCCACGATGGGGGTGGGAGGTGTTAAAAAGTATCTAATTTTAGCGTGGATTACGCCGAACTGGGTTGTACCGGATCTTAAGCCGCCATGCGAGGTAATAGGTTCGTTAATGATCAGCTGATTCTTTTCCACCTTCATCCAGCGCCATTTCCCCGCCTACATTAACATCGTCAACACCATCATCATGTGAGCCTTGTGGTTTCCGCATTGAGTATTGAACCTTAAGAGAACCAAGTCCATCTGAAGCGTCATCCTCCCCCGCAGAACCAGCTGCAGGAATCCGGCTAGTTAACTTCTTTCCGTTCTTTTTCCGTACTGTGTTACATACACACGTGGCAAGTGATTTTCATTGTATTTTTATTAGATTTTCTTTAAATTAATTTTATTATTCACATAAGTAAATACTTGCTTTTCCATTTGGGTGTTTCAGTGTGTTGAAATTTTGTTTATTCAAGATTTGCTCAAATGTTCTTCTTTTAAGTAAGTTTACAATGTGTCTCTCTGTATGTGTGTCATTTCGCGTTTTCTTGATTTAATATTTTAATCTTATTTAAGAAGATATTGTTTACTATACATTTCTTAAAGTACTTTCATTACCACTTTTAATAATTTCCATTATATTTGCAATGTTTTCTTTTGCTCAGTTTTTTTTCCTGGGTTTCTTCCTTTCAGCTATTGATATTTTCGCCTTAAAAGCTATAGTTTAACTTTTTTTTCTCCGCATTATCTTGTCCTATTTCACCACTTAGTATTTCGTTTCACTTCCCAAATACATCGTTTGTCTCCATTGACATTAAAGGTTTTCTGATTTACTTTAGCTTTTATTTAATTTAGTTAAATATACACATGTATTTAAATTGCTAAAAAAGAGTTAACAAAAATACTAGTTTTCACTACAGTTGCATAATTTTTTGAGGGAGGGGCGGTGTGTAGGTATAGAAATTGCACACCATCCCCTTTTTTTTCTCTATTACTTTACTGGTTATTAATCAATTTCGCTCTTTGAAATTCTGATTTGCTGTCGTGTAAAACCAGCTCATGGAATCTAATTTTGCTTTTTACACTTGTTTTTTTTCCAATCCGTGGTAAATTGCTGCTAGAAAAAGAAAAATACAAAACAAAGGAAACAACTATGATTTTTGATTGGACCCTCGCATTGGCAGATTGGCTACTCGGTCTGACACCACAGTAGAATGCGATCTTTTAAAATGGGGGTCCCTCCCTGTCGCTCACTCACCATATTCTATCGGTGATTTTGGAAATGTACAAAAGTAGATTTGTTTGTTTTTTTTTTACTGTGTTTAAGTGGTCAGTGTATGAATGTGATAATTTATTTTGAAGTGAAACGGAACTTGATCGAGCCTTAAAATTATCAATGCGAGTTTGGTTCACATGCAACTTCTGATAGGATGGTTGAGAAGTAGGGTGCTTCGTTGGCATTAGAAAAAAGTTAACAATTTTTATTTAAAAAAAAAATACTAAACAAGAACTTGTTCGGAAGTCTCAAATTGATAAACAGTCGAAATAATCTCATTTATTGCACATTTGTAACATTCAAGACCTGCTCCAATGTGTAACCGGTAAGCAGTGTTAAAGAGTTTTACTGTAAAAAGAATAATGCCTTGTGACATTGCAAGACAAGTTAGTTGCGATCAACGAAACACCTTAACCTCTCCGCAAAGAGACAGAACGCACGTGTGATTGAAGAAAAAGAAACCGACGAACATTTGTTGCAGTCAGGTCATCACTGGGCTTACAGTACTTCTCATGTCAAGCTCTAGTTTCTCGTTATGAATCTGAGTCAAATGGTATATGAAAAAAGAACTTCAACACTTGTATTTTTTGGTTGATAAAGTATTGCTCTCACAGACCGAGAATCTATTTACCTGGTTTCAGATATAGGCAGTTATTTTTGAGAAAAAAAAACAAGTGATCTTCTCTTCCTTCCGTTTCCTTCCTGCTGCGACATGTACATACATACGATGATGAATATGGCATATATATACTACAGTGAATCTTTCTGCGGTTCGATTTCTACATGTAACGAAAAATTGTTCCGAAGTTCTTGCTCTCTGATTTGGTGCTGCCTCTTTTTCTCTCTAAAAACAGTCGCAATTGAATGATGATGCTTCCGCTCAGTAGTGTCTCTAGTGGTACCAACTAGTTAGTACATAGTGTGTAGTGCTTTAAATATGCGAACGTTCATGGATCGTTATGAGTTTTCTTATTACACGGTTTCACGGATTTGCTTATTTACTCTCTCACCACACAGGATTTCCTTTTTTTGTTTTCTTTTTTTTTTTGGGTGAGTTTTGCCTAACGATCTGCTATCAATATCACTTGACCGGTTTCGAGGGTGAACCTTGAAGATAATCGGGACGGAAATATGCGATACGACGCGGAGTTTGAGTCAACGTTTTTTTCGAAAAGAAGCTGATAGCTGTTGCGAGCGCGACGTAAAGGAAGGATGAGTTGGTTCGAGTACAACAAACAAACTTTGAGCAAAATTACTAATTAGAAAAGCATACTCCACTTTGTTCGAGCATTACGAGAGGCAATTTGAAAGAAATGTTCCAAAAAATCCCGTATAATTTGTATAATTTTTCCAAGGTCCAAAACCTTAATTTGTTCTTAACACTTAGAATCCAATTTCGATATTTTTCTAAAAAATAAATAATCTTTAAAACAAATTAGTACAACATTTTGTAATGCCTTCAATGTCTCTTCTCGAAAAAAAAAAGATCTTGAAAATGTTTGCTTAATCCCAGAGTGTGGAAAATTGTTCCTAAATTTCCTATGTATAATTCGTGAGTGGAGATGGCTCGGCTCCTCTTCCATTGGCATAAATGTGGAAGAAACTTTATATGTATCGATAAATAGATATAATTTTATTTTAAATTTAATTAGTCCAGGAATTACGTAGCATTTTAGCAGTCATGCAGAAAAATGCGCTACAAGGGAAGAAGCTTCACAGTTTATTTCCGTTTTATGAAGCACAAGCTTTGGACACCCTCCCCCTTGTAGCGTATTTTTCTACAAGGCTGGTTACCCCAAAATGCTACGTCATTCTCTGGATCTTCCCTAATGGGTTTTTCATTTAAACATGCGCTGCTGATTCTAATTTTTAGAAGAGCAGGTCATAATACAAACAAGCAGTAGTATTCCATAAAGGCAATACAATTTTCCCGTTTCTGACAAATGACCATTATGCAAAACGGCAGTGCCAAATGGGTATCGACTTTTTCGCCAACGTTGATGTTTGACCAGTGTGAACTGATGTGATGCCATGGTGATGGGTTATTAGACCAAATACCACTTGGTCGAACGCCCTTAGGTCTAATGAATCATTCTGCCGAAATTTAAATATGTAATTGTTTGCGTTGGTAAGAGTCTACGGTCTGCTAGTAGTCAATGGTCCATTTCAAGACTTCAGATAGTTTGAGCTGTCAAACGGCATTGTGAAGTGAAAATACAATTTTCCTCTTACATGTTATCCTGGGGCATCTTCTGGTTCCAGAATGAGCTCCCCAATGGCATTGTTTTGGGTAAAAATGTGATTGCATCCTACTACAGGTTCCCCCCAGGGCATTCCAGTCAATGTGGTCATCCCAGGAAAGGTCAATGTGGTCAATGATACACTTCAATTCTATAGAAAGCATACTCATGAAAATCCATGAAGAAACAGCTGTCGCACGGCACGTTTTTGAGTTCAAACGAAATTGTCCCCTGCTACAGGTTCTCTCGGGGCATCTCAGTGGTTCCGATAGCGGCCAATGTGGTCAATGATTCACTTTAAGTCTATAGAAAGAATATTCATGAAAATCCATGAAGAAAGAGCTGTCGCACGGCACGTTTTTGAGTTAAAACGAAATTGTCCCCTACTATAGGTTCCCTCGGGAGTATCCCGTGATTCCGAGAGCTGCCAAGGTGGTCACTGATCCATTTGAAGTTTAATGAATGCCTATTCATGAAAAACCATGAAGAATGAGCTGTCGCACGGCATGTTTTGGTGTAAAAATGCAATTATCCTCTGCTCCAGGTTCCCCCGGGGGCATACCGGAGGTCGCGAGAGCGGCCAATGTGGTCACTAATCCATTTAAAGTCTATCAAAAGCCTATTCATGAAAAAGCTTGCAGAAAAAGCTGTCGCACGGCATGTTTTGGTGTAAAAACGCAATTGACCCCTGCTACAGGATCCCTCGGGGGTATCCCGTGATTCCAAGAGCGGCCAATGTGGTCAATGATTCATTTGAAGTTAATGGAAAGCCTATTCTTGAAAAACCATGAAGAATGAGCTGTCGCACGGCATGTTTTGGTGTAGAAATGCAATTGTCCCCTGCTCCAGGTTCCCCCGGGGGCATACTGGATGTTCCGAGAGTGGCCAATGTGGTCAATGATGCATTTAAAGTTTATAGAAAGTCTATTGACGAGAAACCATGAAGAAAGAGCTGTCGCACGGCATGTTTTGAGTGATTAAATGATCTGCCCGCATTCAGAACCCTCCACCAGAACCGATTCCAGGGAAATGGCCATATCTCGGTTGATTATAGACCGATTTTAGTTATATGATTCGCTTTAGAAATGGTTCTTCTTTCGTTGTATTTACTAGAAATATATATATTTCACCAGCATCATATATAAATTTCACCAAAAATTTAGCAAGTTAGACAAGCCCTCCGGAAACCTGGAATATCTCCGGTATCCGATGACCAGGATTATTGTTGTGGCTACACCGTAGAACAATATTAGTTTTCATGTCAAATGCTTTTGAAAGATTTAAAATCGGATGATATTTGACGAAGTTACAACACTCCAAAGTTGACCAAAAATTTGCCTATCCTAGTTATTTTGAGTAACCCCTGTACAATTGATAAAGTATAAACAACTGTCTACGCAGGGAGGTTGAAATTTCTTTCAAGTTTCTAATGGCTGTTCCCAGGAATTCTCGGGTATCGCGGAATATGATAATCCAGTGAAGAGGTATGTGATGTGCTTGACCGATCCATGCAGCATTCAATAGTTCTCAGAGTTGGTTGGAAATGCTATCTTACTTAAGTGTTATTATTTATTATCTAGAGAAAGGTCTGAAGAGGGTAGGTTGATAGTTCCGCTAGAGTACGGCAGTACGAAAATTTAATAGAATTTGAAGAGCGAAGGGCCATTAATGCGACAGTACTAATCAAACGCACACTTCTTTACCTAACTCATACATGAATGCAACTTGGGACTTTAGGGAGTGATGAAACGTCGCTAGAACTATTCCACAGCCGCAGCTAGTATATGAGCATGTCAAACGCGAAGTTTTTTGCCTGTAGATTTTAAGAAATACTTCAAGTCTCCTCATCCATTCATGTATGAGTTAGGTAAAGAAGTGTGCGTTTGACTAGTACTGTCGCATTAAGGGCCCTTCACTCAATCACAACTTCTATTAAATTTTCATACTGCCGAACTCTGGCGGAATGATCAACCCACCCTGTTCAGACCTTTCTCTAGCTAATAAATTATCACACTAAAGCTACATGTTAGATAGCGCTTCCAACCAACTCTGAAAATCGTAAGCTTCACGTATGAAGTAACAAAAAACACCTTGAATTCAATAGTTTTTAGCCACTCATTTTCCATATGTTGGCTTCCCCCGGAAGATTCTTCAGACTTCTCCCGGTAGATTATTCCGTCTTTCTCCTAAAATTTCATCTAAACATCATTCTGGCACGATATCTGGTGCTCCTGGAATTGTCGTTCCCGGTAATTTAATTCAAGGGGAACAGACCCAGTGAAGTGGTTAGCAATCATGCCTCTCACGGCAGTGGCATCGCGTAACCTCGCTTTTTACCATAGCATAGCGGCGCCGGTGGTGTAGAATAAACGTAAATGCCTCTCAACATTGGTTCCCGGTCCATGAGGTGATGGGTCCATAAGTAGGGTCCAGATGCGGGAAGTTTTTGTAGAAATATTACTTCTGGCTCCCACTAGATGAATTATCCTATTTATTTCTTGTAGAGAAAGTCTACTACTTCCACCTGGAGCTATTTCCGAAAATTCGGGAGAGTCTTGGAGAAATCTTTCTGACTTTTGCCGGAAACTCAAACTTCGCCGTTGTGACTTCACCCGGAAGATTCCAACGTCTTCTCGCAGTAGTGTTCAGAACTTTCCCTGGAAATTTCTGTCAACTTTTGCTGGAAGATTCTCCGGATTTATCCCGAAAGTTTCATCCGACATATCTCAGAAACCTCCCAGCAGGCCTGGGTTCAATCCCAGTCGGCGCCGCCGGGATGTTCTGAGGCATAACATCTCTGATCAAGCCTTCATTCGGAAGGGAAGTGAAGCCGTTGGTCCCCGGTTCATGAGTTAATGAGTCGATAGGTAGGGTCCAGGTGTGGGAGCTGCCTCCCTGGCGTCGGTAGCATTGGTGCTCAGCACGGAAAACAAGATCGACGGAAAACAAATCAAAGGAAAAACAAATATCTCAGGAACCCTTCCAGCTTCCCTCGGAAGTGTCTTCCAACTTTCTCCAGAAGTTTCTTTCGAGCTACCAACTTCCTCCAGAAGTTTCGTTCGAACTAGCACCTGAAGTCCTTCTGACTCCCTTTATTGGAAGTGTCTCCCGACTTGCACGAGAAAGTTTTCCAAAGTTGTCTCGCAAAATTCCTTCTGACTCTGACCAGAAGTTTCTTCTTCAACTCCCCCACATTTATTTGTTAGCTTGCTTTCTTAATTTTTCTTTCAATTTCGCCCATTTCCTCCGTAAGTTTCATTGAGAAGTCTATCTGACTTTCGCCGGAAAGTTTTCCTGACTTCACCTGTGGGATTGCTCGGTTTTCTCTCGGAAGTGTCTTCCAACTTTCCCCGGAAAATTAACGGTAGGTCACCCAGTCACCACTCATGCTCCCTTAATTTTAATTGACATACAATTACAACAAATTCAGATAGAGCTGGAATCAGGGCGTAACAGCTTTTGTAAACACTTACTTATCTCGATGATTTCTAGAGGCTCGCCGACGCAAATCAACTTCATCATCGGATAGGGGAAGACTTCCCCTCTCCGATGGTTATGTTGGTTTGCGTGGACGTGACTTGAATTCCTAGAAATCATCGAGAGAAGTCATTGTTTACAAAAGCTGTTACGTCATAATTCCAGCTCTATCTAGAAATACCTATGGAATAATCACAGACAAACAGACGTAACTGCTTCAATTGTGTTTTTTTAGATTGTACCTAAACAAATAGGATCTCAGTAATGACATCTCTCGAGCCCCCCAAACGACGCTCCCATAGATGCTACGGAGTTGGATCGATGGGTAGAAGATGGGTATTTTTATTTTATTTTGGAGGAGCTTGGGAATAAACCCACGATCTTCTATTCAGTAAGCAAAAGCGGTAGCGGTCAAGCTATATTTACGATAATTACAGGAAAACATAAAATAAAATATTGACTGTAGACAAAACGTGACTAAAACCAACTCTTAATCATGATACCAACAAGTTATTCTTCAGGGTACCCTAAAAAACAGAGATTTTGTAAATTTCTTGAGATTCTCAGACCTAAAAGTAGTCGTACTAAAAATTCAAATTTTATAACCGCTAAGTGGGTTAATGACATTCGGTCTACTGGACTGGAACTCAGCCTTATGGAACACCACAAACCAAATGTGCCATCCAAGGATGTCATGCAGCTGAATGACTTGCTCACATTTTAGTTTGTTTAGTCACAGTTAAGTGACCAGCAAATCCCAATTAGCAATTTCCCAGTTTTTTCCCCGGAATTTTGCAAATATTCCCGGTTATGCGATATACTTTTAAATTCAGCATAAAATGAAATGCGATTGAGCCGAAGAGATCATTAGGTTAAATGGTCATTACATTTTTTCTGTACCATCTGCGTTCGCCGCCTTCACAACTTTGTCCATAAAAATTCGCTCAAAACTTTGTAGGATTTTATTTGAATGTTCCCAAGCAATTCCATTAAAATCATTTCCCTTCACAGAATTCTTCTAACCAAGGAATCAAAAGTATCTCCAAATGACAAAATGACAAGCGATCAACGAACCGAATGATAACGCTATGTCAGAAATGGAAAACAATAAAGCTGGGTTTAGCCAGCGCAAGTCAATTGATCAAGTCAGTTGAATTGAACGCGAATTGAACGTGTAAACCATGCCATTCAACTGACTTGATCAATTCACTTGAATTGAAAAAAGTTGAACTAGCCAATTAAATTCAACTGCGTTGATCATTTGACTTGCCTAGTCTAAACCCAGCTTAATGATATAATTTTCTTCCTTTTTTTCATGACAAGCAGCTCGTGCGACACAACTCACTCGGGGCGGTAGAAGGAAACGAGCAAATTGTTGGCAAGCTGCTTCACGAAGTAAAGCCGAAGATGATACACGTGTGTTAATGGGATTTTTTTTTGTTATGTCTTTTCTCGATTCAGATCAAGCTATGTCCTCATCCGTGTATATTGCAACAAAGCAGGCAAGCAATATATCATTATCCTTCTACCGCTCCGATCGAGCTATGTTACCGAGCGAGTTTGTCATAGTAGTCGTAGCAACCGTTTTGTCTGAATCGTTGATTGCTTTATGTGTTTGGATTCGCTGCTTCTAACATAAATTTAAGATTCTCTCTGAAAGTCCCTTGAAAATTTCTTTATAATAGTCCAGAAATTCTCTGCAGAACACTAAAAAAATACATGAAATTCGTAATTAGATTTTGATTTTAAACATTTTCTAAAAATTCACATGAAATTCCCCTCAGAACTACAGTATGCATCAGAAACTTTTGAGAATCTCACTAATACTATCTTACTGCTCAAGCCGTTTAACCTAGTTTTGCAAAATTTGGCTCCAGATGGCAGTTATTGTTTACAAACAGATTAGTGTATTTGTATTTGTGTGGATAAGGGAAGATTTTGTGAAAAAATCAACGCAAGAATGCAATTCTCAGATTACAGTCAAGGCATCAATTGGACTCCCAATAGTTCTAAGAAAACCTGGAAGTGACTCGCAATCCCGTTCGGAGCATTAGGAAAATGACAACGGTAAGAACGAAGACGGTGGTGAAATATGACTTAAAAGGAAAATTCAGAGCTCAAGTTAAAAGATACCTGATTACTGACAGAATTGAAGCAGCTAGAGTGGAGTGAATCAAGAAACTACTCAGTGTACTGAAGAAGAGATCCACCGTCATTCTCTTCACGGACGAGAAGATGTTCAGTGTCGATAGCGTGTCCAACAGTCGCACCAACTGGTATATAAGTTCGAAGAAAGCATCCGATGTACCTGAGAACATCAAATTCACGTTTCGCACCAAGCATCCAGATCCAGTTCGGGTTAGTTGCGTCTGATGGCAAAAAAAAATAGACTCTGTTCTCATCCAAGAAGGCGTGAGAGTGAAAACGGATGTGTACTTAGGAATTCTTAAGGATCATGTTTTGCCTTGGATTACATCTACCTACGGCAAAGATGCGAATGTTGTATTCCAGCACGACGGAGCCCGTGCCCACACGTCAAAGAAAACATATATTCTGGTCCAAAGAGATGTGGCCACTTAGCTCATCTGACTTAAATCGTCTGGATTTCAGTGTCTGGGTGAACATTGAAGTACCTCATCCGAACTTGAACTCTATGCGGACTTCCATAACAAAGCATTGGAGAGAAATGTAATGTGATTATATTTTAAAGGTCTGCAATAGCTTCAGGCGCCGTCTGGAAGCGGCCATACATGCAAATGGCAGGCATATTGAATGAAAATGAAGCGTAATCTTTAACGATCATTTTTTGTTAATACAGATGATAATAAAGATAGGGTTAACTACCCCATGTCCGGCCTATTAAGCACAACCCACACTTAGTCTTTCTTAATTTAGCGCAGCTTAGCACCAAACGGAACGTTATTATTACTGATGGCTTCCAAATTTATTTACCTTTCCGTACGTACCGTAAGTTTTAATAAAGAGAAACCAATCGTTGAGATATTGTCAAAAGTCTAACACTATTTCTTGACGCCAAACTCGGCCTACGGATTCTAAACTCGGCCTAACGCATTGAAACGCCAATGAATTCACTTCGGCCTATCGGATGAAGATAAAAATTGATTCGGTCGGAGCGCTTCTTTTGTTTTTGGGAATAATGGGTGCAAACCTTCATATCACGCGTTCTCATTGACTTGGTAGCTTATTAATCAAAGTAACGAACCAAACGCATAATTGACATGTTACTCTTAAATCATGGATTTATTTGAAGTTTTCTGTTCGATAGGCCCAAAATGGGCGATTAGGCCGAAGTAGTTCTCAGCCCTACTAAGCTCGAATGAAATTGAAAATGTTTGTGTCTCATTATTTTCTGACGCATACTGTATCATCAAATTTTGCTCAGGATTATCTAGGCGTTATCATTTGAACTTTTCTGAAAATTCACATGGAATTCTCCTTAAAATTATCTAGAAATTCCTTTTGAGATGCAGTTGAAATTACCCTCGAAATTACCATAAACCTCCCTCGCACAATTCCTTTGAAATTGTTCCCTCCAAATTCGATTCCCCGACAACCGCCATGGAATTTTCCAAAGAGCTACTTGAAAAAAAAAATACTCCAAACTCACACAATTGACTTGAAGTGCTAGTCAAAACTGTCCTAGAGTTCATCCCAAAATTCCTTAAGACATTTTCTCTGAAATACCTCGGTGTTATCTCTAGAACTAATTCTAAAAACTACCCGTGGCAGAAAATCTAAAATTTGTTAAAAATTGCGTTGGAAAAAATTCTTACATTATCTTAAAAATTCTTCCAAGTATACCCTGAATATCTAGTTCAGTCCAAAGGTTTTTAAATTTTATCAAGGTTCAAAAACTCATTTTTTTTTTCGGAGAGAAGACGAAGCACATTTTTCCCGATTTGTCAGCTAAATTCGAATTCCCGGCATTTTACCGCTTTTCCCGATTTCCCGGTTCACTGTTCATCCTTAGTGCCTTTTGCGACAATGTGTGATACTTAGGTATAATTTTAACCGATTTGCGTGAAGCTAATCATGTGAAATTTTCAAAATGTCTTGATACGTCGGGAGAAGTGATCAATGCTAGAAGATTCTGAATAACAATTAAGTACCACAACAGCAACCAGTCTGACGTAAACCGATGTCCTTAGTGACGTTTTTTCCTCTATTCGGGACATAAAACCACTAGTTTGATTTATTGATAAATCCTTAGTTTACTGCACGTCGTCTTACTCCATCTCTATTGAGAAATGATGAAGTATTCGGTTTTGAAACAGTTGTCATTCTTGCCTTCATCGCATGGAATCGATTCTAATTGATCTAACCGTTCGAAGAGTAAGAGCACCCCTTTATCAGTCAAAATTCGATTCTTCGACAGCAAAATTAACACCGATAACGACCATGCATCAGAACTCTAGTCTTAATCACTTCAAACTAGGGAACAACGAATAGAATATTAGGAATCACATAGATGAAGACTAACTCATGTTTTTCTTGTTCCAAGATCATGCTCGGTTCAAGCAACTCGAGGACTTATCACTATCAACAAGGCATACAAAGTAACAAGGACTAAGACGTGTTCCTTTGATTACTGAAAAATCCTGTTCCCCAAGTTGTTTGAAGTAGTCAGGACGAATCGGTGGTAGATCTTACATACCGTAACGTACCACAAAAAGGTGATCTACCCACATTGCGGGACAGTTAAAGGGCAGTTAAAGTAATGTTTCTTATTGGGCAAATTGAGGAATGACCTTTAGTGCTGTGTATAACTGTTTATTTATTACTTCCGAGTGACGAACAGATTCTCCGTCACTACCGAAGTGGTCAACGATAAAGAAACTTAACAGTTTTTAATTTCCATAAAAAAAATAAACGCCTCATACATTTTAAATTTCAACCGGCTTACGTACAACTTTGGTCAGATAGAATGTGCATTTTCTTTTGCTAAGGGTGTGAAAAATACAATAATGAAAAAAAACTGAGTGAAAATCGAATTTAGGAAACTTCTAAGCCCCATTCAGAGAACATCGCTGGGGAAGCTTGTTAAGCTACCTGATAATTTCTTTCGGAAAAAGCAGATTTCTGACGTTCTCGGTATGGTTACTCCAACCCGCGCTTAGGAAACCAAATCTCATCATTCCTTCAACCGCACTACGCACAGCCCCGTATTTCTCAAACCATCAACGTCCACCGTTGTTTTCGCCCTCCTCCCCCAGCGCCCCTTCGAAGCACCCTCGTCACCTTACATCGAGTTAAAATTTAAGCCCTGCAAATTGACCGCTCCGGTGTTCATGTTCACCGTCGTCGTATCCGGATACCTCTGCCGGGACATCTGGTGTATCCCGGCGGCTGCCGTCGTGAAGTCTACGTGCCGCGTGTCCAGGAAACCCATCACTCCCATCGGGTGCGCATGCGGGGGACACATCAGCGGAGCAGCAGCGGACGATGCGGCCACTGCGGCTGCAGCTGCAGCGGCTGCCGCCGCCGTTGCTGCGTTCTCGTTCGACGTTTGGTGTTGAGTTTGCTGCTGCTGGGCTTGCTGTTGCTGTTGTTGCTGCTGAGCTGCCTGCTGCTGTTGGGCGGCCTGCTGTTGAGCTTGCTGCTGCTGTTGCTGCTGTTGTTGCTGTTGCTGTTGTTGATGCTGCTGCAGGGACATATTAAGCGCCGGGGACGAAAGCGAGGTGTCGTAATGTTCCATCGAGGCGTTCTCATCGCCAGTGGGGGTGGTCGAGGGTGGCGGTGAAATGTTCGGCTCGAGCTTTATCCTACTTTTTATGCTCGGCCTGCTGATGGGGTAACCTCGTTTCTTGTATTCTAACCATAGGGTTCGGTTGTTTACGCCGTACAGACGAGCGGCCTTGCAGAAACCAATGCCACCGAACCGAACGGCTTCGAGTGCTCGCAGGAAGTTTTCGTCGCCTTGCGGGTTGACGGACCGTTTCCGTTTAACCGGTTGAATTGTCGTCGTCCCACTCGCACTGGTCGCCCCGATGGTTGTTTGATTTGCATTCGCACCATGGCTGTAGACACTTTGGACCATGGCGGCCGCAGCAGCCGCCGATTCATTACCGCCCTGCGGTGACGTTGGCGTCGAAATGTTGGACGAGCTGTAGCTGTTGACCATGTTGTTCGGATTGACGGAGATGATCTGCGGCGAGAACGGATGCTGGTAGATTTGTACTGGCGTCGTGGGCTGCGGCGTCGGGGCGTTGGAGTTGTTCGTCGAGGCATTCGATAGGGGATTACTGCTGTTGCTGTTGTTGTTGCCGCCACTGCCGCCATTATTGCTCAGCGACTGGCTATCACCCTGTTGTTGCTGTTGCTGCGCTTGATGATGCTGGGCCGCAGCTGCCGCCGCCGCCTGCTGCTGGGCTTGGGCTTGCTGACTAGCTGCCGCCGCTGCTTGCGCTGCCTGGGCGGCTTGCTGTTGCTGCTGATGGTGCTGCTGCTGGGCGGCGGCCGCATGCTGCTGTGCCTGAGCCTGTGCCTGTGCATGCTGCTGCTGGAGTCCTAAGTTTGTCTGACACGACGTGATACCGAACCTCGAATAATTCGTATCGATTACAGTCCATTGCCCACCTGGGAACGGAAAAGAAGGAACAAGAGAGCTTGATTATTATTCGTTTTTTCATTGATCTTTTGTGTGTGGGGGGTGGTTTTATGCAATTTTTCTTCTAAGGAATGCAGGAGGTATAGTTTAAAAACCAATGCTATTGAGTACTAGTTTCTCTATTTTACTGAACCAAAAGAGGGAAATAACCTAAATCAAGGCATACGATCGATTGCATTTGATTCGGATGGGAATTCATTCTTCTAGCCTCTGTCGTATCTTCATCATCTCTGTCTCTTCTGTCTCTCTGTCTCTGTCTCTCCGATTGGCCTAATTGTCGCTCTGATTTGCATGATGCGAGAACCGGTGAGTACTAGCGGGGCTCTGAAGGGGCCAAGAGATAGGCCACATTGGTTGCATTTTTCATTAACTGCATGTGCGTTCTGTGTTTGCCAATGCGGAAAAACAAAAAAAAATCTCATCATCGATCGCGAAAATGTGCCGTACGTAATTACCGAAAATAGTGTGTGCAGTGCTGCAGGGCAGGGCAGTGCAGCACATTCATGCACGCACATACCAACAACAAAAAAACTAATGAAAATTGGGAAAATTAAAATTGCTTCGATTTTCCCGGCACCATCCAACTTTTTGATTAATTAATCGATTTTACGTTCCTTTCTATCGCGTGTTGCCTTCTGGTTGCATTACTCTCCTCTTCTCTCTGTCTGTCTCCCTCTAGTGTCCACGGATCGGGAAAAGGACCATCCGAAAAAAAAATCAAATAAAAAAACAAATAAAAACCGAGCTCTCTCTTTTTCTCTCTCTCTCTTTCTGTCTCTCGTCGATACACCCAGATCGTGGATTGAACCCCCATTCCCTGCTGGAAGGGGGAGAAGTGGGGTTGGTGTATATTGTGGGGGAGGTAGTTCTCATCCTTTCGCGCTTTTACAACCACGCGCGCCCAGGTGGAGCAGGAGCTGCGTTTTTTTTTGGTTCGTATTTCATCGTTCGATTCAACTAGGCTATCTAAAAGGACACCAGAAGAAGGGAAAAAAACGATTGGTCCCCGATCGGAGAGAACCAGATGACAACGACACCGACGACGGCCGGCGCGTGCTAACGTCGGTCGATGGCCCACTGGGTGCGATATGTGTGCTCTGCTGATGATGAGCATTGGCGCGCGATGGTGATGATGATCGTGATGGAAGCGATTACAAGTGAGTGAATGCTTTGAAGCGCCATCGGTTGGTTGGTCGGTTGGCTAAATGGTTTTTTTTTTTGCGCACTGTTTGTGCCGGTTTCTATTGCATGAATCTTTGGATGGGGGAATTAATTATGATAGAGTTTCATTCGGAAAATTGCTGTTAATTGCAGGAAGTTTGGTGTATCAGGTTGTTTGCATTGCATTTTATGGTTCTAGTATATTTCGACGAGTTTTTGCGACGGGCGTCGAGAGGTAAAAGGATGCGTGACACGTTTTTTTTTATGAAGTAGGGTACGATTAACATTTAGTCAAACACACTGAACTAACAACTGAAATTAATAGAAAGACTGATCGAGCCATCCGAAAAATTCAACTCACGTTGCTAGTTGATCTGGGCCACAGTTATGACATCTAAGAAACACACAAAATCGATAGAAATGAGGTGAAGCGAATTCAAATGATTGATTTGATGATGTTGACTTTGCTGCTGGAACTGTCTGCTTTCAGCTTAAAGTTTTTTTGAATACTTTTACAGTTATCATTTTAGCACTTCTAAGCCTACAGCAGCACAATTTCTCTGAGCAACGAGGTGTGGCACATTCTGAAAAGCAATCAAGGGGTAAAGACGGTTCGGCGGAGTGTCGGTCAAGCAAGGCTGATTCAGAATCAAAAGTTACAACGATGAAGCGTCAGCGTGAGACGTCCGTGCGTTTTGGAAGTATTTGAGCGAAGACACAGGTCAAGAAGACTGCATAAAATATACAGAGTGGCTAGTGAATATTCATTTCTAAATTCCCGGGTTTTCCCGGAACAAATTTAAAAAATTCCCCGGTTTATAATTTTCAGCAAAAAAAAACAAGTGTTCAATGATCTGTCAGCAAAAGTGATTTTAGTGACCATGTTGAATAAATAAGTGACCAAAAAGTGACTTACATGTAGTTGTAAAAATAGTGACCTAAGAGAAGGCGCATCAAATAAACTTATTCAATTATTATCTCATAAACTTATGTACGATATGAACCTTTCAAGCGAAAGATTCAATAGAAAGTTTATAACCAAACCAGGAATCCTCAGGAAATTTTGTTTCCTTAAACTACCTGGAAGTCTCAAAGAACTAAAAAAAAATTACTAAGGATATTTTAAAGAAAATAATAACAACCATTTGATTTTTCTCGTTATTTTCATTCACACTTTGAACTTTAAAGATTCACAGTGGATTAATCTTCAGTAACAAATCATGTTTTTTTTTGGTTTTGGAACATGCACATTTTCTAAAAAAAAATTAATTTGATCTAGTTCTGGACTTAACAGCTAAACTACTTCAATAAATTTTCAAGAATATGGAGTCAAATTCCATGCGCAGTTTTAAAGACTCGAGGAATTTTATTATAATTTCTAAGGACTTCATTCCAAGGGAGCTATGGAACAAAAAATCATTCAGAAAAGCAAATACAATCGGCTTTCGAGGTAGTTCTGAGGAATTTTAGATTTCATGTGAAGCCTTAGTTTTGAGTAGAATTACAAGAAACCCTGAATTGAGTCAAACGTAAATTTTAATGAAAAATCTTAGGAATTTCTGAGGAGCACAACTAGTGTGAACTTCACCGGAAAATTCGAAGCGCATTCTAAGGATAATTCCATAAAGTTTGTGGGAAAAAAATGAATACGGAGCACAAGTCATTGGAAATTGTATGAAAATACTAAAAGGAGGATTACAATTAAATGTGAGAATAACTCCAGAACATCTTCAAAGGAATTCGGAAAATAAATTCAGGAGGGTTTGCCAAACAAATTATGAGAAGAAATCTAAGCAATTTCTGATGAGAAATGCCAATGAATGTCAATGTGAGTAGAATTCCAAGAGAAGGAGTGAGATTCAAAAAGAAATCTGAAATGAATTCAATGAATATTCGGAGAATCTTTCCAAAGGATTTCTAATTGTGGAGAATTTCAAGGTAATTCCGAGAAAAACTAAAAAAAATAATTCTGAAGATAGCTTCATCGAGGTTTTGGGGAAATCTCCGTTGAATATGGAGAATGGACTATTTGGAGGTCTTCAGAATCACAATTTTTTCTGAAGTTAATGAAGCTGCCTTGAAGTTCTTTTGTAGTTTGATAAACTAGCCTGATGCTTGCAAAACTTCTCCTCAAATTTTGAACTTTATAGGACTTTCTAAAGTTTCCTCAAGTTTTCTTACGACCATGGATCTTCTTTAAAGGTTTAACAATTCGCTGAAGTTCTCTAAACTTCTTTAAAATTTTTGTGACTTCTCTAATGTTGACGAAACTGCTCTGAGGTTCTCTGTTCTTTTCTGAAATTCTCAAAACTTCTCTAAAGTTTTTGCAGTTCTCATGAAGCTTGTTGTACTGCGCTGAATTTAATTTAAAAAAATGCTTCAGTGAACATCTGAACTTACGCGAAGACCTCAATTTTTTTTACGTCTCTAAATTTATCTGCAAATCTGGGAACTGCTTTAAATTCCCTACTAATTTTCGTGAATTCCTCAAATTTTCGGAGTTTACTGAACTTCATTCTAATGCTCTCGCATTTTGCTAATGTTCATAAAATTTCCTGAAGTTCACGAATCTCATCTTAAGCTCCATAGATTTCTATGAAGTAATGTTTCTGAAGACCAATGTCCTTCTGTAAAGTTTCCGAAGTTTTTCTTAATATCTGGAATTTAATGGAATTGAGTTCGCGTTTGTCTGTCAACGTTAGCTGTTCAACTCGAGCTGTCTGTGCATTTTATTTTTCTTCTCTCCTTCGCTTGCTGTGTGCTGGCGTTCCGCCTCCCGGACGAAAGGCGCTTGCTAAACGTTGTCGTCATCGTGTTTGTGTGTGAGGTTGTGTTTCAGTAATACAATCGAAGGGTGCCATGGCGTTTGTTTTCGGTCACTCGCGAGTTTATTCTGCCGGTGAGGTGCTGGCGCTGCGTTTTACAGACTGTGCTGGCGAACTAAAGCCATTGTGTCGCGAGTGATTGGTGATGGAAAGTGGATGCAGTTCATTTTTTCTCTGCTGAGATCCCTCCAGTTGGAGCAGCTAGTGTGAGTTTCGGGGTTTTTTAGGGTTTCCGCTGCTGTGTGAGGAAGGAAAGGCGAGAGTGCTGTTTTTAACACCGGTTGAAGAAGTAGCGGCAGCATATCTATGGGAGCTCTTCGAAAACATCGTGATGTCATGGATCCCTTTGCAACATATCCGGTGAGATCTTTCCTTTATTTTTCTCTTAACATTCATTCCATTATTATATGAAACATTATATGCTGGGTACGGTAGGGTTCACCAGGGCACCCGATTTAGGCGAGGTGGATGGGGGGAGTGGAGATGCCGACTCCCTGTTTGTGGAGTTTCGTGAGGGGAGGGCGGGTTCTTCTCTCCACTCACGTCCCTTTGTTGGAAGGCCTGTTTTATGGCCGGTTGTGTGATCCTGTTGTTGGAGGGAGATTATCGTTTGTCCCATGGATGCGCGTTGGCGATGTTGCCCACGGATTCACCCAAATCGTTTTTGGCCTTTCATGTAGTGGCGGGTGGAGTGCAATTGGAGGTTGTTGGACTTGATCAGGTCGAGCAGTGAGGATGGTCCACAGTCTGTGGCCAGTTATCATGCTACAGTGAGTGGTAGTTCCATGTCATCATCATCATCCATAAAAATTAGCTTAAGTGAATGGAAAACAACAGAGTTAATCATCAGATAAAAAAAAACTCACATTTATTTTTACTGTGGAAATTTTTTTTAGGTATTTTTAAGTTTGACGTTTGCATAAAGTTTACCACCTGTTTGTCATATTTGATGTATTGTGTTACTATTGGATTGGCACAATGGGTCGATTTTCGTATTTTGGTTTGTATGATTTAAGGGCCACCAATGTATGTTCATATAAAGTAGTTTTTATCATTTATTACATTTGTTTTAGACATGCTTGTACATTTCAGGTAATTTATTTTCATTAGTGATACCATTATTTTTTTACATTAGTTTATTTTTTTTAGCTCAATTGTTACAAAATTTTTTATTGTTTTATTACAGTACTTGTTTTTAGAAGAAGCGGTCAATATTTTTCAGGTCATTACTGACGTTATTATATTCATGCTTATAGTTGGAGGCCTGACGTTGAACATATCAACAAATTAACTTCTAATTAATTGTAGTTATTTCCCGTCAGTATGCAATGGATACAAGGAATGCTTTTTCATATATTGTTTTTTTTTTTTATAACATCCTATAATATTATTTTATTACCTATTTTTTTATATTACTAGAATTGACTATTTTGTGATATTATTTTCTTCGTTTATATTATACATCTTATATCATTATATTATTTTTTATCCACCGGGATCTTGGAAGTAAATATAAGTTTTCGTGTAATGTATTTTCAAGGAATGATATTTTACTGCATGTAGTATTACATCAATAAATTTAATTTTATTCTTCATATTATTATGTTTTCAAACAGAATTAAAATTATTTTTTTCAGATCATCAAAATTTAAAAGATCAAATTGTAATATGATTTTCACGGGCATCAATCGAGTAATATTCATGCAACGTATAAATATAAGTAGTATGATACTCTTATTAAATTATTTTGTGGCATACAGCCTGTCTGATAGTACAATTAATTCAAGAATACATATTATTATAATATAATATCTTATACATTACATGAATTTATATTAGTGCAGAATTTACTAATTAATTAGTTGCTTACATATTAACCAACAGCTGAAAAAAAAAACGCATTACATCATGATAGATAATTTCAATTATTCTTTAATACAGCCATTGCATTACAGATTAACTTAACATATCACTATACTTTTGTAGAGTGTTCAATATTTACAATCATAGATAACCTAGATTTTTCTTTTTTTCCACTCATTACTTCTAATATTCATACGTCGCATGGGGTACAGTATCAATCTATGGCACATGTATAATTTGTATGCATAAGTACCATTAAAATATAATTAGTTAAGGGAAGATGAATCACAAAAAAAATAAGGTTTTTAAATTGTCATCCTTATTTATTATCATACATTGTATTTCACTTTATATTTTATACACATTACATTTTTTACTTTTACATTCATCAAGAATAATCCATCCATTCAGAAAAAAAATCCCAAACATATCTGATACATTGAACGTATCGATATCAATTATTCATGTTTATTTCAATATTTATAAATTTATTTTGTATCGCATTACTCATCGAAATTAAAATTAAGCTGATGAAGCAGAGGAAGCGACAACATTATACCCCGTTCACATTACAGTGTATATCATGTGATATACGCTGTCTTGCAATGAGCACTCATACATCTAGTTTTCTCTGGAAATCCTATGTATGAGTGCTCATTGCAAGACGGCCTATGTTACGTGGTATAGGCTGTAATGTGAACGGGGTATTACATTATATGCAAAATATTTATTATACAGGTTATTTCTCGTCATGCATGACATCATTTAGATGAGATTCGTTTTTTATTTTTTGTTTTGTTAGCTAAACATTACACTTTTTTCATTATTGTAAGGAGAGTATCAAGCATGATTCGAGCTAAAAATATGTATTTACTTAATATAACCTTGAGATTTCAGTGTTACATCCACCTTATGCTGTGAGCTGAGGAGACATAAAGCTGTATCTTATTATATGTAAAACAGTTATTAATTGAATTGCAGAATATCAGCTATTTTATCCACATAAATGTATTTTCATTATTTCATATTGTTATGTTCGGATATATTTCATTTCTCCATTACATATATTTACTTCATATAAATAAATACTGGGTTGGGAGGGAGCATCAGGGTATCATTTGACCTGAAACTGGACGATGGAGTGGTATGACAACCGGAGTCTAGGAGGGAGTAAACACTATCATTTTCTTTATCCTACCGATTCGATTGTGGTGGTGTGAATTCTACTCCAACAGTTTCAGTGAGATTGACGCGCCCTTCTTAACAAACCATCCTGTAGGAAGCTTAATAAGTATTGCGAATTGTGTTATTCGATATGTTGGATCGTATCGTTGGAAGGAGATTCTTAAATTCCCGTGGATTTCGTGTAAGTGTCTCTGCTTACGGGTCCGCACCTCCGTTTTTGGCCCTTCATACAGCGATATTGTGAATTCAAATCGGTAGCTCAAATTGATCTTGCTATTAAGTGGAGCTGCATACAAGACAAGATCTTTGAAGGGATGGTGGCTACCTTACATACATACATACATATCTGGAATTTAATGGAATTATTCTGAAGCTATCTGATCATCCTCGAAGTATTCGGAACTTCGCTGAATATCATTAAACTATCTAAGAATATCTAAATTTAGTTCTCTGGAATTTCTTGAAGATATCGCTGCTTGCTAAAAGCTCTCGCTTTTTTTTTATTATTAATGAAACTTCGTTGATGTTCTCTAATCAACTTAGCTAAATTTTCGCATTTTTTTAAGTTCTTGAAATCTCCATGATATAAGAACCTTAAAATACTCTCACGTTTGCCGGATGTTCATAAAATGTGTATCACGTTCCAGGAATTCTCTCAGAGCTTTGTCGAAGTTTTCGGAAATTCAAGTTTCTCGAAACTTCGGTAAGGTTTCTAATATTTCCTTGAAATTATTTGAACTGCCCTTTGATTCTCTGACCCTGTCTTGATGTTCTCGAAGCTTCCATGATGCTCTTAGTTCCATTGAAGATCTCGATTCTGCTCGGAAATGAATAGAATTCCCGTAAACACTTTTAAATTTCCCTGAAATTCTCTGGACTTCTGTAAAGTTTCTGAAATATTTCTGAAGTTTTCATAAATTCTCTGAAGGTCTCTGTACTTCATGTTCTGAAATTCTCGGAACATCTGAAGGGTTCTCGATTTGTTTTCAGTACATCATGGAACTATCTTGAATTTATCTAAATTTACGATTATAGATTTTAAACTACTCCAAAAGTCTTAACTATAGTTACGGGAACTGCTCTTAAGATCTGAAATTCCCTAAAGATTTCTAGATCCAGCTTTTCTGAGGTGCTTAGAACTTCTTAAAAAAAATCACAATATCCCTCAAGTTTTCTTAAATTTATCAAGTTCGTTTGACACCTGTGAAGTTCTCTGAAATTCTAGGAACTTCAAAAAAGTTCGCGGATGCTAAAAGAACCGCTTTGAGGTTCTTACAGCTTCCAGTAAGTTTCCCATATTTCAGCGTGGTAACTTCCCTTATGTTCCTGCAGGTTGTTTATAGAGCTTCACTGAAATTCTCAGCATTTCCTTCTCCAAAGTTCCTACAATTGTTGTAAAGTTAATGGGGCTACAATGAAGATCTCTATTCTTTCATAAAGTTAATTACGAAATTGAAATGAATCATTTATTTTGTTAGGGGAAAAGTTGGCTTCGGCAATACCTTAACCTATTATCGTCAGGGGGGTAAACAAAGACCCCCCTGACGATAATAGGCTAAGGTATTGCCGAAGCCAACTTTTCCCCTGCCATAAACCTAAAGTATGTACAACGGATCGAAATAATAGATTACTTCTACTTTATTTTAAAACAATATCAAGGAAAATGCAAGATAAGTTCACTAAACAGCTCAACGTAGTCTACGTCAAACATACGGCCGTGTCTTGTACATAACTCCACCAATTTTTATTGGTAAATACTGGCTCTGCTACAGTTTTTTACAAAACAAAAAAGTGTGCACATATTCGTCTTTCAGCAGTTAACTAATCCTTCAAAAGTTTTCTGAAATAACTTGAAAACACCAAAACGGGCTGAAAACACCCAAATATACTTGCAAACGTTGACATTAGATTTAAAACGTCGTGATAAAACTAAAACTGAGTAGTCTATAGGATAGGATTATACTGCGGACTTCAGAACTACTTGAACGTTAATGAAACTGCCTTGAAGTTCTTTTGTAATTTGAGAAACTAGCAGATGCTCACAATACTTCTCATCAAATTTTTAAACTTCCCTGAACTGTTTCAGACTTCCTAGAGTTTCCTCAATTTTTCTAACGATAATGGATCTTCTCTAAAGTCTTAACAATTCGCTGAAGTTCTCTAATCTTCTTTAAATTTTATAGAATTAGTCTAATGTTAACGGAACTGCTCTGAGGTTCTCTGATCTTTCCTGAAGTTCTCGAAACTACTCTAAAATGTATGCAGTTCTCATGAAGCTTGTTGTACTGCCCTGAATTTAATTGAACTCTCCAAACAATGTTTAAGCTTCCGTGAACTTCTGAACTCAATAGTTTTTTTTAACATCTCTGAAGTTCTCTGAAAATCTTGGAACTTCCTAAAATTCCCCACTAATTGTTTGCAACTAATGAAACTGAACTCCCTCTGGAATTCCCCCTATTTTTGGAGCTTACTAAACTTCTTTGAAATGCTCCCGCATTTTTCTAATGTTCATGAAGTTGTTGGATCTTCCCTTAAGTACCATAGACTTCAATGAAGTTCTCGAAATGTTTCTGAAGATCTCTACTCACTTCTGTGAAGTTTTCGATGTTTTTCTGATTTTTTTTTTCACTGAGCTTCTCAAGATTTGCCCTTAAATTATTAACACTAATCCATAACTACTTCTTCTTATTGTTTGCATTCCAAGCTTATTGCTTATCGCATATTAGCTTATTGCTTGCTTTCAACTTAGTGTTCTAGATGCACTTCAACAGTTATTAATTGAGAGCTTTCGATGCCTGAACCATTTTTGCATTAGTGTATTTGTGTGGCATTTCAATCATACTCTATTCCCAGCGAAGTCGAGAAATTTTCCAACCCGAAAAATTCGTAGATCGCACCGGGAATCGAACCCAGCCACCTCCAGCCTGGTCTTGCTTTGTAGCTGCACCTTTACCGATTGAGCTAAGGGAGGCCAAAAAACTGCTCAAAAGGATTCTGAATTTCTCCAGACTGCCATGAATTTATCAGTATTTTTTTATAAGAACTCGAAATTTTACTGAAATTAATTGAACTGCCTTGAAGTTTCCACAATTTTCCTTAAATAAATAAAAAATATATAAACGGTCACGGAATTTTGCATTAAATCACAAATTTTCTCTAAACTTATCTGGCCATGCCTGAAGTTTTCTATGCTTACGTGAAATTCTTTTTAATTGAAATACTTTATTTGTTAGGCTCAAATGTCCAAACCCGAGAACCATCCAATAATTTAATGATTGCATTAAAGTGTTAATAGGAACATAGTTTATGAGTTCTTCTAACTCTTTCTTGGAGGCGACTTGAGTTTAGCTTCCGATTTCCTCTAAACCCTTGTTTCTGCCAAAAATTTGTTTAATGTTCCGGCAAATTTTATGATATGAAATTTCGCATCAATTAGAGAAATCTCGAAATATCCCATAATTCCACGGAACTCCTTGTAAGTCGCTGCAAATTTCCTTAAGTAAATGGAATTGTTCTGAAGTTACCTGATCGTAGATCGATCTTGAAGATATCGGAGCTTGCTAAATGTTCTCAGGTTTTATTTTTAATTAATGGAACTTCGTTGATGTTCTCTAATCAACTTAACTAAATTCGCAAATTTCTGAAGTATACTAGAAATTTCCATGATATAGGGTATACGTCCCTAACCTCGGTCTAATATGCAGCCATCGATTACGTTTTTAATCATAACTCATCAATGAATTTACCTGCAAACGATATTCTACTGCTAAATGGTATGCTTAGATATGCTTATCATGTCGTTTGCTATCAGAAACCACGAAAAGTTGAAAAACTTACTTTTTTTAAGACAATAACTCACGAGGGAAATGTATGTAATATGGGTCTATTGTCCCCAAATTGGGTCTATTTATGGATGCAACTTCGTCCTATCTTGTTTGATCCTCAAAAAAACGCTCTTGGTAACGTTTTCTGATGTATTTTTTTTTATCACTATCACTGTTAACTTAATGCTCTTCATTCCTCAAAACATTTCTTAGAGAAAATTTTACGAAAACTACATTAAATCACTCAATTTAAAAATTAAAAATTAAAAATTTCGCTTATCGTCTTTTGACCGCAGAATATCTAAATCAGAACATTGTGATGTTCATTATACAGGTTTGGCAGAAAAAATCTCCCTTCCTGTTCGTTCCTTATCATCCAAATGCAAAACAACATTGTTGACGTTACTCTTATTGCTATATGCTGTCAAATGAATTTCATGGGCCATAGTTAGGAACATAGAAAAGAAATGTGTCCCTAAAGTTGGGTCCATGTTTTACTTGTGAAAACGTTGTTAAACAATTAAAATAAACATAAAATATTCAAACAGCAACTGTAAGTTTTACGTCTAGTGTGTATTATCAGGTAATTCCAATCAATAAATGCCATAATCAGGCCATTTGATGATCGTCAGTCAACCTTCCCATCTTAACCTTATAAGTCATGGCGGCTAAAAACTCCGAACATTGTGATATTCTCAACCAGTTTTATTACTTACGAGAGCTGAAAATGTATTGAAATGTTGTGATATAAATTGATTTGTGTGTGGTACACATTTATCAACCATCAGTGATCAATATTTTCCTTATTTTTTGTGTAATATTCCTTAATTAATTATTTATTTGCGTGATAGGCCGAATGAAAGGACTAGACCCACATTACATACCGTAACCCTAACACCCTTAAAATACTCTCACATTTTCTGAATGCTGATATAATTTATATTGCGTTCCAGAAATTCTCTCGGAGCTTTGCTGAAGTTTTCGGAAATTCCCTGAGTCGCTCGAAACTTCTTTAAGATTTCTGCAATTTCCTTGAAATTATTTGAACTGCTCTTTGATTCTCTGATTCGTCTTGATGTTCTCGGTTCCCGAGTAGCACTTTTTCGTTAATAAAAGTTGCAGCAACTTGTTTATGACTGAAATAAGTCGTAAAGAAGTTTCTACAACCGATATGTGACAAGTGTGCTACTAGGGTTCTGCTCTGAAATAAATAGAATTCTCGAAAACACCTTTGAACTGCCCTGAAATTCTCCGGACTTCTGTGTAGTTCCCAAAATGTTTCTGAAGTTTTCCTAAATTCTCTGAACGTGTCTGTACTTCCCTGAAATTCTCGGAACATCGTAAGGGTTCTCGATTTTTTTTAATGCACATCATGGAACTATCCTGACTTTATCTAAACTCACGCTTATCGATCTTTAAACTGCTCCAAAAGTCTATACGGGAATTGCCCTTAAGATCTCTGAAGTTCCCCAAAGATCTCTAGATCTAGCTTTTCTGAGGTACTTAGAACTTCTTTAAAGTTTCTACAACTTTCTTCAAGTTCTCTATATTCCTGTCAAACGAACACACCGGTGAAATTCTCTGAAATTTTAGAAACTTCTTAAAAGTTCCTGCAGTTTGTCGGAAGCTATTGAAACCGCTTTGAGGTTCTCAAAGCTTCCAGTAGTTCCCCATATTTTCAGGATATTAACTTCTTTTATTTTGTCGCAATTTGTTTGTGAAGCTTCACCGAAGGTCTAAGTGCTTCACCGAAGTTATCAGCATTTCCTTTCATTTCTCAGAACTTCTGTAAAGTTGTTGCAATTGTTGTGAAGTTAATGTGACTTCACTGAAGATCTCTAATCTTTCATAAAGTTGATTATAAACTTGAAATAAATATTTTTTGTTTTCCTTAATCCTGGCACTTTGAAAATTTTCTATATCTTGAACATGTACATGGAATGCGAAACTTCAAGACATTGAAAATTTGGAGATCATAGACTTGCTAAAAATTAAGTAACTGTTAAACTTCAACATTTATTGGATTTGATTGTAAAGATGTTTGTTTAAAACTGATTGTCATATCTTAAAAACGTTTGTGCTAGTCGTTGTTGTTGTTTGCAAAAAAAAATGCATAGGGTAGAGAACTACTTCAGTCTAATCGCCCATTTTGGGCCTATCGAACAGAAAACTTCAAATAAATCCATGATTTCAGAGTTAACATGTAAATTATGCGTTTGGTACGATACTTTAGTTAATAAGCTACGGAACGAAATCAATGAGAACGCGTGATATAAAGGCTTGCACCCACTATTCCCAAAAACAAAAGAAGCGCTTCGACCGAATCAATTTTTATCTTCATCCGATAGGCCGAAGTGAATTCATTGGCGTTTCAATGCCTTAGGCCGAGTTTAGAATCCGTAGGCCGAGTTTGGCGTCAAGAAGTAGTGTTAGACTTTTGACAATATCTCAACGATTGGTTTCTCTTTATTAAATCTTACGGGTACGTACGGAAAGGTAAATAAATTTGGAAGCCATCAGTAATAATAACATTCCGTTTGGTGCTAAACTGCGCTAGATTAAGAAAGACTAAGTGTGGGTTGTGCTTAATAGGCCGGAAATGGGGTAGTTAACCCTATTTTTAACGCATTTAGAAAAACAGCATTCTTATTGTAGACCTGTGAATTACCCGTTAAAGTTCTGGAAAAATCTGGAAAACTCATAGAATTTCATTTAGTCAAATGAGTAGATAGAGAAAGACGACTAAACGTCAAAAAGCTTTATATATGCACTACACCTTCGAATTGAACAAAAATTAGAACAAAATCTAGGCATTGATTGGACTATCAGCTTCTACACACTGCAAGAATAATGGACAATCTTGAAATAAATTCTCACTAAAAAAAGTGGAAAATAGTGACTGATTACAAGAAAAAGTGAATTTAGTGACTTGTCCTTAAAAAAAAGGAGACTTTTTAGTGACTGACTTGCAAAAAGTGACTCGCTACCAGCCCTGTTATTTATTGCCTAGTAATTCGATTCATATTCATTAAAATAAATACTACACACTTCGAAAAATTTATGTAAATTTAGGTGCTCTGAGACTGACACATACGAGCGTCAATTTTGACATATAATTGAGTCCAAATAGACGCGAAATTCAGCTAAATCAAACGTACTTTCAAGCTTTTCAGTTTCAGAGCACCTAATTTTACATGGCATGTTTGTTTACGTCTCATCCTTTATGTCGAAGATGGATTCCGTCACGTGTAAGATTAGGTATTTCTAAGTGTGTAGGTTTTCGAAAGTTTCTTCCAAAGTCTCTCAGAAGTTTCTTCCAACAT
Source organism: Ochlerotatus camptorhynchus (assembly GCF_037179485.1). Classification (NCBI taxonomy): domain Eukaryota; kingdom Metazoa; phylum Arthropoda; class Insecta; order Diptera; family Culicidae; genus Ochlerotatus; species Ochlerotatus camptorhynchus. The sequence goes on from NW_027040920.1 coordinate 2,917,325, forward strand.
GGCCTGGAGGGTTCTTCCATATTTCTCCGAATAAAAAATTCCTACATTCTTCAGAAATGTCTTCCAATGCACAGTGGTCGGAGATGGCAAAATCACGAACCTAATTGAATTGTGTATAAACTATTGACTTAATCAAAAAAATGTCTTCGAAGAAATTGCTCACATAAGTATTACTCGCAACCCTACAATTTCAAAACATTATCATGGCCTTCTATGAAAAAAATGAAAATTTTATTTTTTCCCTTTAAGAGATAGAAGGATAGTTTCTTGGGAAAAGTTACAGAACTGCTTAAATAATAATTCTTCGAGCAAATAATGTTCTACACCAATGTAAACAAAGTGAAACTATATATTTTTGCTGAAGACAGTATGTGGCTATAATCATTCCTTACAAAGTTATAGCACTTTTAAACTTTATGTTACCCTATTTTTGGAAATCCACCTCATGCTGCTCCAGAAAAGGCAGTAGTCTCTTCCGTAGGCACTCCTCTTGGTAAATTTGTTGGTTCGTGGTCACAGAAGTAACGAAAGTTTCGCTTTTCAGCCCACAACTGCAGATTGCTTGCCGAACAAGGAACTTTTTGGGGAATTTCAACTTCTTTTGATTCTACATTCATGTGGTATACAATTCCTATCCAGGAATTTGATCGAAAACTGCCAGGAGCGGATAGATCGCGTTTTTCGAGTCGACAGTGCAGGATCGAATCGCAACGTGCTTGGTCCGGTGAAGCCATGATGTAAACAAATGAACTTATCCTGACAACCAATGCCTGCTGTGATTCTATACACGCTTAGCTTGATTCAGTTAAATTTTGAGCAATTTTTCAAAACAAAAATGCATTACTGGCAGCGTTTTTAATGAGTCCGGATTTTTTCGTGTTCAAGTTCAACCTTTATGTGTGTGTAAATCGGATGAAGCGAATTCTATGTATTGAATGTGCCTCTATCAACTTAAACAACATGATCAAAAATTTTCACAGGTGTTCAAAGTAGACTGTTTCATCTTCTAACGACGTCCTTTTAGTTGTTAACTACCTTGAATTTCGTCTACGGATCAACTCCCTGGATCGTAATTGCGTCCCGTTCATTAGAATCGCACGCCAATTCTATGTGTGTGTATCACCCTTGATTTATTATTATCTGCATACCCCTCCCCTACCCTCACAGCAAGTCAAAGTCAAATCAGAATACTTTCCTCCTTTTGCCCATCTATTTACTTTTTTTTTTTTCATTTGGCCTCGTCATCCACCACTCGAACCAAACACAACAATCCTGATCCTCATCCCATCACCTTTCCACGTGCCACATCAGCCACCATCCAATTTGACTAGCACCGGAACGAAGACATGAGCGCAGTGCCGTCCTTTCCACCAACGACTCCGGAGAAGAAGAAGAAAAAAACTTATTCCATCAAATTGTAAAAAAAAAAGAGAGAATACCACCCATTAACCAACCAAGCTCCTCTATCATTCACGAGCAAGCTTTTTGCTTCCCCAAAACCAACTTTCACCCAGATCTATTTGTTTGAATTGAACGAAGTAAAGGAAATATCCTGCAACGCGTTCCTCTCTTTATTCCTCCTGCGCTCAGTGACTTTCTTTTTGTACGTCTTCCAGTCCCAACTCAATCAATTCCGAGGAAGCAGTCTCCCATCCCTTGCGGGTGGGAACTTGTGATGCTTCTTACCAACAGTGGAGGTACCAGTAGTACGAGACGACGGGGTAAGACGGCCAACCCCTTTAGATTGTTGAAACAATCAACTCTTAAAGTAATGAAGCGCTTCGTGCATATTAGCGGGGTCAATTTTTAATTTGGACTTCTAGTAACCCTATGAACATCAGTTAAGTGAGTTTCTGGTAGCCTTATTTGCTGTGTTGTTTTGATCCTAAGTTCCGTATTGCATCGATCCATTTCGCATTTCCCCTTTCTATATGCTAAATAACCTTTGAGCAATTTTTAGTTGCACGGTGTGTAGATTACCGGGGTTTGAACTAAAAAGTATTCAGAATAAAAACAGGCAGATTACCGGGGGTAATTTGTGTTTACGGCATTTATTGTTTGAGAGCTATTATATAATTTATGATGTAAAAGTAAAGTTAATGGGGGTTATTCCGAGAGTCGAAGTGACATTTGTCACTAGTGAAGTGAGAAAAGTCACGTCGTGGTGACGTGACTCTCTGTGCAAATCAAATGGAGAGTCACGTCACCACGACGTGACCTTTCTCACTTCACTAGTGACAAAAGTCACTTCGACTCTCGGAATAACCATCACTATAAGGAAAACACAAGCTTGTTCGATGTACCTCCAGTGACAAATATACAGTTTTCTTTAATTTATTGAGTATTACATAAACTGTTACAGTTTAACTTGTGTCGGGGTAAAACAGTCACCTTTAGATGAGATGTGTTATTCTTCAGGGTTGGAATACGGAGGCCCCGGAACATCCGTAAAAGCAGTCAATTCATAAATCTAGATTCTGAATTTCTAAGAACCTACTGTTTCCGACTTATAATGTAAGATGATCAAGGCATTCCAAACGGTGATGGTGCACAGATAAATTTGGAATAATCTCACTACGCGGCGCCAGTGTACATGTGAACTTCCTGCATCTATAAGCTATAACATGAAATCCTCACCATCTACAAAGTCAGGACGTGAATCTACGTCATCTACGTGAAGTCCACACGCAGACCGTTCTGAATTCTGAGCTAATCAGCCCACAAATTAGAACTGATCAACTGATCAACTTTCCCGAAGACAGGAACTTTCTGATTCGAAAAGATCTCAAGATATATTTTATATAGGAATGACAAAATTCTGTGCTACTGTTCTCTAACCAATCCGCCTTGACCTCCTGTGCAATTTTGCCGAAGACAGTAACCTTTTATATGCCCAGGATCACGTGATATTACATGTGGCCAACCTTACCCTGCATTTTTTTTCTCTAAAACATCATCAAATGAATAGGAAATTTTCTGAAAATATTGGACTATCAGCGTACTATAAAGATCAATATTTACTAAATTAATCGTGTTAATTTTATACTGTTATAGATCAAATTTACTTCAAGCTTAGCGTGGCCGTCTTACCCCGTCGTCCCCTAGTAGTAACAGCCACAAACGGATTCTGACAGTCAGTCAGAGGCCCACTGGTTGGTGAGGGGGAGCGTGATTTTGCTTTCCGCTCGTTAGTCGCCAACTGACTACGGGGCTGTGGATGGGGGCTCGACCAACGCTACGAGTGAGTGGGGTAGACTTCCTTCTTCCTTCAACCTTCTACTATTACACACGCTTTTGATGATGACATTGATTGATGTTGGGCAATCGATTTTCCGAATGGGCTGCCTCCATTCATCCCTTCTTCGCCGTCGTTGGTTCCGCACTGCTCTCGGTCTATCATATTTGGATGCAGTGTTTTTTTCTCTCTCTACCTGCTGATGCTTTCTTTTTTTTTTAAATATGGTGGTATGGTGCAGAGTTCTTGAAGACTTTTCCTAGGCTTTTTAATTGGGTATGGATATAGGTAGGTATATGCCTCTCCAATCAATATTGTTACGCTAGATCAGGTTTACAGTATGCTACTACTAAAGCCGTGCCGAGTTTAGGTTCCAAACTGAAAGACGATAAATGCTATGCCGGTTTTCGCGATCCGATCATCGGAAAGATACGCACTTGAAGTCCCAATTCACACTCGATGAGCCCCTTGCAAACGTAATCGAAATGTTTGTCAGCTAATAGTCGTCCTACTCCAATTGGACAGCGGTTGTTAACTATTGCCAACAACAGACTACTTGTGGATAAGGCAAAGGCCGTTCCATACTAAAGGGTTTTCCATTAAGCGTTTCCTATCTTGTTGTTGAATAAAACAAACTGTGTGTGAGATATTTTTTTTTTGTTTATTAATTTATTTGATAAGGCTCAACCGAATTAACTTAACAGAGCCGAGGATTCTTGGTCACTATACAATACATCTTAAAACTATAGTCAAAAGGTACAACGCAATAAACACTTTATCTTCCGCTATCCAAAAAGCCTCCTCAATCAGAACTGGAGCCGCTTCCAGTAGTTTCATTGTGTGGCAAATTGTTGTACGCCAACGAGGGTCAGAGCGCGTCCATTGCAGCAATGGACGCAAAACGTGGTCAGCACTCACACACTCATCACGAAACGGTTGCTTTCCAAAGTCGACGACGCATCGACCGAAAGAACTACTGATGAAGAACAATGAGGAGGACCACACAATGGTTGCTGCCGAGTAAACAGACGATCGCATAGCACACATCGAGAGTGGCCTGCTTTTGTCGACAGCCGAGTGAACACTGTGTGTGAGATATTGACGAGATTTAATTTTCGATTGAAAGGCCTATCAATTCCATTATGTATGTGGCGTGCTTCAGAGAGGTCCAATTTTCGTTGCGCCGTCCTGTTGGAACCCCATATCGTTCACATCCATATCGTCCACTTTAGGCCAAAAGAAGTCGGTAATCATCGACCTGTAGCGCTCTCCGTTGACGGCCCAAAATGCACACTAAACAGTGACTTTCTGGGGATGCATTGCCACTTGGTGGCCCTCGAGTGGATTGACCTTGTCCCAAATTCGACAATTCTGCTTGTTGACATACCCGTTCATCCAGAAATGGGCCTCGTCGCTGAAGAAGATTTTTCCGACAAAATCGGGGTCTGTTTCCAACTGCTCCAAAACCCAATCAACGAACACACGGCGCTGTCTATGATCGTTAAGCTTGAGCTCCTGGGTAAATTGGATCTTGTATGGGTGCAGACCCAAGTCTCGACGCAAGACTCGCGAAGTTGAAGCCTCCGAGAAGCCCAGTTCTTGTGCGGTTTGAACGATTGAATTAGGTTGGGATTGATATGCGATTACTGTGCTTAATGGGACAAACTGACTTGATGTTGTTTTGACATTTTTCATGATCTTAGCCCGTAGTTTGATCACGTAATATGAAAGTAGATGTCAATTGATAGTGTTATTATCTTCAAATTGACGAAAATCCATATGGGTTGACCATTGACAAAATCTACATTCGTCTATCAACTCATTTCCGGCAACATTCTACTAGACGGTAATTATCATACATTTTTTTTTTCTAGAATCTTATTTCAATAAATTTCAGCTTTGAACTGTGAAATCAATAGTAAAAATAAAAACGAATTGCCACAAAAAAAATGCTAACTTTTCGCGAACATAATTCAATCCTCGTCCCTTCGCCCTCATTTAAATATAATTTCAACGATCCAGTGAAACATTTAAAAAATGGCTCCCCAATCCCATTAGCTTTTTTCCGTCGTTATTTCTGAACAAAGTACGCATTCGCAGTTTGCGAATTTTATATTATAATCATTATTTTATTGAATTCTGCAGACTACCCATCCGCCTCATCGCACATGTCCAGTCAGTGAAGACCACACAGTAGTAGGGAAGAGGTTAGGTGGTGGCATTAATGTCCTACAATCTCCCTCTAGGGAGACGACGACGAGGAGGGGGGCGTTAGCAATTTCATTTTTTCGACCCACTAACCGACACTGGTCGCGAGGGTGGAGAAAATTTCGTATTTGGGTATAACATGGCAAGGAAAATGTCACCAACTACCATTGCCGCCAATGCCGGCGTTACCCGGTTTACGCTTCCTGATGGCCACCGCCCCGCTATCGAAATGTCACACACATTTGGAGGCACACATTGGAGGGTAGACTGGTTGGTGAGCGTAAGACTGTTTATGCTATTTTTAGAACCCCTTCTGTAGCCACAAATAATCTAGGTCAATCCTACCATTCCTAACTCGTATGTAAGCCAAAAAACCTGCTTAAGGCTGTTTTATCTTCTATGTTTTCATGTTTTTCGCTGATCTTACGTTTAAACACTGTTTTGAATTTTAAGACTTGTTCGTGTTTTAAGGCTTATGCGTTTCAATTACTTCAATATTATGACTACCAAGCCTTTGGGGATTTTCCTTATTCAAAAACGATATAGTGGTGCTCAGAATTCCTTAAAAAAAAATGTATTTTTGTTCCTTATTGCAATATATTAGACCCGTATTTTTTTTGTCATTAGGGTGACCATTTCCATGTTAGGGTGGTGCGAAAAATCTTTTTTTTTTCAAGAACGACTTCTTTCAAAAATTCATAACTTTTGAACCACTGCTCCGACTTCACAGGCTTTAGACTTTACAGCCAAAATATAATGATATTGGGATTTTGTACGGAAAACATTGATTGTATTTGTTTTTTATGGGTTTAGTGGTTTGTAGACAGAGGACGCAATATTTGTTTTCCGTCGATCTTGTTTTCCGTGCTGAGCACCAATGCTACCAACGCCAAGGAGGCAACTCCGACACCCAGGGTGTCCATTCAAATCCAATTTTCCAACTCCCGGTTTTTTCCCGGTTATTTAAAAAAAAACAACCAAAAATCACCGCTGCCTTAAACTAAAAATTGCTCTACAATACGTCAATTTTGCAGAAAAATATGAGATAAGATTTGCATTAATATGTTGTATACAATCAAAGGGTCTCCTGCAAAAATTTAGCCTAACTATTGTTTTGGTATGTTGAAAAAAGCATAAATCAATATGAAGCATCAAAAATTCTTAAAATCTTCAAGGAGTTGAAGTTAGCAAAGATGTGTTAGAAAAATATTTAAATTGTATTTGAGATATTTTACAGGTTAATACATATCTTGTTCGATTTCCACTTTTGAGCATTTTGAGTCTCCGTTCGAAATATAATTTAAGATCATCAATACGATGATTCGACTTAATGATAGAATGGGTAAATCTTGGGAAGCCCCGTAATATAATCGCCCAAGTAACAATTTTGGTTTTATCATGGTTTTGAAGAGGCCTGATAGGCTTAGAATGGACTTAGAGACTACATTGAAATCGAAAATGTTGCTTTTGTAGTTTGGAATATTAGGTTTTCCAAAATTCCTGATTGTTAAGATCTTTATTCTTTTTTTAAATTTATATATTATATTATTATATATTATACAATACATAATAGTAACTTTAACACTCATGGATCATTCGTGACTTATCCCGGTTAGATTTAAGTTAATGATAATGATGATTACCCCTAGGTTTGAGCTGGATGATTTATCTCTAAGATAATCAAGTACATTGACTTCAGCGTGAGAGGTATGGATTCAGATCTTTTTATTGTACAAGGTATTCTACGATATCCTGACTATTCTTGTGTACCTGATTAGCACAAAGCGCAGAAATTATTTTTAATTTATCTCTGGACCAATCATCTCATGATTTTTTTTAAGGTCGTTGATTGTGTACGGTGTCGATTATTTGCAAGCCAAGCATGATCGGGTATGCAAGGAGTTTGAGATCGGACTTTTTTTTTAATTGGCATGAATTTGCTTCTCTATCTTCAAGTAGCTTCGTGACAAGGTATGTCTCGGTAAGGCTCTATATTAACATTACTTTACTCGGAGCAAAATTATTCAAAACATGTTCATCCAATAAAAACCTAAAGAGAGAAAAAATACTTGCTATCTTGGTAGCTCCACATGCTCCAACAAATGAAAGAAAAGAAAAGATTTGTTTTGTAATTTTGAGGAATTTTGATACTATACCTCAGTGAAATTTTTTAACAGAAGTGTAAACAAATGAATATAATTATGCATATTAAAAAAAAATATATTGATTCCATGTAAAAATGCATGTTTTATAAGGGTTTAAATGATTCTTGAAGACCAAATTATGACCTACAAGACTATGATAAAACCAAAATTGTTACTTAGGATGAGTATACATTATCTTTCCCTGTGCTATTTGGGTTTTTCCCGCATTTTTCCCGGCAAATCCGAATTCCCGGTTTTTTTCCCGGATTTCCCGATTTTCCCGGTTGGATGGACACCCTACACACCTGGACCCTACCTATCGACCCATCAAACTCATAAACCGGGAACCAACACTTTACTTCCCTTCGCTTACCACTACACCACCGGCGCCGCAAAGGGCGCAATATGTTTTATATTGTTCCTTGAAAATATAGACATTCTTACACAACATTTAAAAAAATCAGCGATGTTTTTTTTTCGTTTTTGAGTTATATAGGGGAAATGGCCTAAGTGCCCCTAATTTGGGCCTATACATAAATTCAGCAATCGACTAAATTTTCAATAGCGACCAAAAATAGCCATTAGCACCGGCCCAATGACGCGTTCATATAGATAAAATTAATAAATAGCCGGTTTTTGGCGGTGGGCCCAATCTTAGATCCATAGGCCAACATTAGAGCCATTTCCCCTATATGTATACATTTGTTTTAAGTTATCAAGTTTTGAGTTTTCGCACAATTTCTTAAAATTCGTCCTTAGATTCACTCCGAATTTTACACTCTTTCTAAGAATGGAGCTTCGATTTATTTAAATTTGCTTGAAATTCTCCGTAGAATTCCCATGCAATTCCTCTCAAATTCTCGACCAACAATTGAAAAGAGCCTATAAGCTTTTGTGAGCTAAACTTGTAATCCCTCTTCCCTGCCACCAGGGCCCAACAAAGTCACTTTCAATCGAAAATCGTCAAGTGACGGCGAAGCTGTCAACAATCACTTTCAACTGAAATTCTCTTCGAGCAGATCCACATCCGATCAGTTTCATGCTGTTTGTTTTGACCCGTGTTCATTTCGTCTTTCATTGTCAAATGAACTTACTATCGCATTGAAGAGAAGTTCTTCGATCCAAATTCACGCAGTTTTTCTGACTTTTGTTGATTGTTCACTCGGTTCATTTAAGGCAGTTTCCGATTTAAGACAAAGTGGGAAATACTGTCAAACATCCATCAATATAGGTATTTTTGGGATCGGGATGATATCTAGAGAATGAAAATCGATATTCGACGCCATTGGATTTCAACCAAGGTGGCGGCTTCCAATTTCAGGCAAAGCGGGAAATACTGTCAAATACCCATAAATATAGGTATTTTGTAATCGGGATGCCGTAGAGGGAATGAAAGATGGAGACTTCCGATTTCAGAAAGAGTTTGGAAACAGGCATGGAAAATCAATTACATTCATTTCATGCAATCATTTACATTCATTTGCCTCTAACTTTTTTCATCAACAGCATTTTGTTATTAGCTACAACTTTTTCCCAAAACTCAAATCTGTATCTCTTATGCATCACGAATTAGAGCGGGCAGAACTTGTTACTGTTTTTCAGTGAATATAAAATACATTCACTGAAAACAGTAGTGTCTTCTGTTCGCTCTGGTTCGTCATACATAAGAGATACGGATTTGAGTTGTTGACAAAAGTTGTAGCTAATAACAAAACCTACTAAAGCTCCATACATCATTTTGCGGAATTCTGTTGATGAAAAAAGTTAGGGGCAAATGAATTTAAATGAATGCACAAAATGAATGCAAATGATTTTTCATGCCTGGTTGGAAATACTGTCAAATACCCATCATCGTGCGTATTTTCGAAATCCCAGTAACGCCTAGAGGTCGGAAACCGATGTTTGACGCCATTTTATAATCTAAAATTGTGGCTTTGGTTGAGAAAAAGTGTGAAATACTTTTAAATACCGATCATTGTGAGTATTTTTGGAATCGGTGTGGCATCTAGAGGACGGAAATCCATGTTCGATGCGATCTTAAAATTCAAAAGAGTGACTTACTATTTCAGAAGAAGTGTCAAATACCCTACAAATGGCGTCGAATATCGATTTTCAGCATCTACGCGTCGTCCCTGTTCCGAAAATACCCAGATCTTAGGGTATTTGAAACTTTTTGTAAAACCCGATGGTCGCCAATGTAATCCAATAATGGAGTCGGGTTTTCGGCATCTACAGTGAATCTCAAAATTGATCGTACAGCAGTACTTAAATCTTAGAAAAACGGCTCTTAAAGCACAAGTAGATACGCCTCTGAATTTTTGGCAGCTGACTCAGCATACATTTATCAATTATTGGCTCAGTATTGGGCACATTTGGTTGAGTTTACAAAAAGTTAGAGCAATTTAAAGAAAAAGGCCTTTTTCTCTATAAAAAACTAATTTTCTTCAAATAAAATGAACATAACTTCTTGAAATTTTGCTCGTTTTTAGTCGTAATTTAGATCATTCATCTGCCACTAATTTTACTAAAATTCATCCACTAGGTAAGAAGTTGAAAATCGAGCGTTTTACTACAATAAACCGAACTTCATACAGGCTACTCCAATAAGGACCAAAATTATAACAATAAATCAATAACCATGTGTTCAATCACCAACCACGATTTAAAAAATACGTCTATTCATCATGTTTAAAAAAATCTTCTAGGGTGTACAATCAATTTTGAGATACACTGTATGCGTCGTCCCCGTTTCGAAAATATCCATATTTGACACGTTTTCGGAAAACCGCTGGTTGTCATCTTGGATTTCAAAATGTCACCGAATATCGTTTTTGGCATCTACGCGTCGTCCACGTTCCGAAAATACCCATATTGTAGGGTATTTGAAACTTTTTTGAAACCCGATAGCCGCCATATTGAACTCCAAAATGGCAACAGATATCGATTTTCGCTTTTACGCATTGTCACCGTTCCGAAAATACCCATACTGTAGGGTATTTGACACCCGATGGCCGCCAAATTGGATTCCTAGCGGCGCCGGTGATGTAGTGGTAAGCGTGATTATCTCTCACCCCAGCAGGCCTGGGTTCAATCCCAGTCGGCGCCGCCGGTATGTTCTGAGGCATAACATCTCTGATCACGCCTTCCTTCGCGGAAGGGAAGTAAAGCCGTTGGTCCCCGGTTCATGAGTTGATGGGTCGATATGTAGGGTCCAGGTGTGGGAGCTGCCTCGGTGCATCGGTAGCATTGGTGCTCAGAACGGAAAACAAGATCGACGGAAAACAAATCCAACACACAAAATCACGGCCTCCCTGTTCGGTAATTTTTTACTGGGTTTTTGAACAGCTGAAAAAGTCAGTAAACTTAAAAAAATTGTATAAAAGTGATTTTTTCTTGAAATTTATACAGACTGTGTTCTTATTACATTTATTTGATGATAAAAATAAAATATGTTAAAATTGCTCGTTGCATTACGTGTGACCGTTATTTTCAGTTTACTGACTTTTTCAGCTGTTTGAAAACCCAGTAAAAAATTACTGACCCCAGTAAAATAATCTCTGTGTGAAGGAAAAAAAATTGAATTCCAGAATGACATCGGACATCGATTTTCGACACCTTCGCGTCATCCCCGTTCCGAAAATACCCATATTGTAGCGTATTTGAGACCTTTCCCGAACCCGATAGACGCCATCTTGGACTCCAGAATGGCTTCGTTAATTTAATGTTCGTTTAATATCAGTCTCCCTTAGCTCAGTCGGTAAAGGCGCAGCTACAAAGCAAGATCATGCTGGAGGTGGCTGGGTTCAACTCCCGGTCCGGTCTAGGATTTTTTCGGGTTGGAAAATTTCTCGACTTCCCTGGGCATAGAAGTATGATTGGACTTGCCACACAATTATACCAATGCAAAAATGGTACAGGCATCGAAAGCTCTCAACGAATAACTATGGAAGTGCATCTAGAACACTGAGTTTGAGAGCACGCAATAAGCTTATATGCGATATGCAATAAGCTTGAAATGCGAAGAAGAAGAAGAAGAATATCAAATAACATTTTATAACCACATGTTATCCGGATGCCTCCCTATCGGCCGATACTATCCGGATACTATCGGAATACTATATTTTGATGCCTGACGACGTGACGCGTGACAAGTCAAATGAGCCCCGAAATGAAGAGAAAGTGGAAAAAACGAAGGAAGCAGTTTTCTAGTCATTCATTGCGTCAATTAACCACTTCATTCGAGCAGTTAAAATGACGTTTACTACCACTTGAACTTTTAAATAAAACATTATTTAAAGAGAAGTAGCCAACATTTGTGCGTTTCATAACAAAATAGAAATTAGTTGGTCCAGTTTTGTTAAATCGTTGGTAGAAAGTCACGCCAAAACTGCTTGACAAAGTGGTCAATTGAAACAAGTATTTGCTTCAAATGAAATGAGCTGATGCACTTGACGAACGAACCAAGCGATAGTCAAGCCATGTTTGACAGCAGAAATGTTCATCGTCACTCGATAACAAGAAACACAATTACTTACACGAAAATGATATTGCTCGAAATGAAGCGATTCTGCGGAGGGTTCATTTTCTTTTCATGGTTTCGAAAATACAGAATCCTTGCTGCCAACGCAATCGCGCAGGGGAAATTCTACCGCCGAGAATTGTCTTCAAATTTTGCTCAGAATTCTCTTGGAGTTCACTTCTAAATTCTTCTGTTAATCGCATGGAATTCTCATTAAAATTATCTAACAATTCCATTCGAAATGAGCTTGGAATTAGCCCCAGACTTTCTATATAGATCATCGCAAAACTATTTTGGAATTATACCCTCACAATTCGCTTCCCGTGGTATTTTTCCCGAATCCTGGAAGTTCTAATAGAAACTCTCTTAGAGATTTTCCCAAAGCTCCCTAGAAAATATTCTCTGAAATACTTTGATGTTATCTCTAGAATTCATTCTAAAATCTGCTCAATCGGATTCCTCCAGTGGGAAAACGTAAGAACAGCACTTTCACCTCCAAAATTCGGTAAATTAATTCAATCTAAATTGCAATAGTAGCAACATTACTATACTAAAACTTCACTGAAAAGCTAATTTTACGAGCTAACCAGGTTTCCAATTGACCACTTTGTCAAGCAGTTTTGGTGTGACTTTCTACCAGCGATTTCACAAAACTGGACCAACTAATTTCTATTTTTTTGTGAAACGCACAAATGTTGGCTATTATTTTCGAGGTTCTCGAAGAAAAAATCTCAAAATAATGTTTCATTTCAAAGTTCGAGTGGTAGTAAACGTCATTTTATCTGCTCGAATGAAGTGGTTAATTAAGACCTAGAATACTCAATAAAGCCCGTCTATGCTGTCAAGGCAATGCTTGTCTACGTATATTTGAATCATTATTCAATCATAAAACTGCTACTCCAAGCAATCAAAAAATCCTCTTAAGCAAGACAATTATCCTAAATTCTTATTTAGTTTATTCTCTGAGCCAACCAAGCTGCTAATAACACAATAAGGAACAATAGCTAAAAGTATTCAAAAAATCATCGTCTTCCCTAAAAGCTGGGTTTCGGCAAGCCAAGTCAATTGATCAACTCAGTTGAAACCATACAACTCAACTGACTTGATCAACTCACTCGTATTGAAAAAAGTTGAACCAGACTCAACTCTTCAAGCCAATTGAATTCAACTGAGTTGATCAATGATTTGCCTTGTCTAAATTTAGCTTAACTCTTAACCATTCTTGCATTCACGCAAAGGCGATCCAACGCGCTCAAGGGATTGATTTTTGTTGGACACAGCTGGATCGAGCAGACGCACCAATCTACTCGAAGGTTAAATTTTGTCAGACGCAATTAGGTGTAATAGCTATTAAGAGACGCACACACCCATTAGCAGCTTAAATGTTGCAACAACTAACAACGTCTAGCGTCTACGGAAATGGATTGCAACATGCAGCATTGAACAACCACAAGTTCGCAACTCTATTTTAAATTTTAAATGAAAACCCACACCGAGTAATGAAGTTGTTTGAAACTAGCGAAGTCAGCCATACTTATTAGTAAGAAATATTTCCCTGAATTTGAATGAAATTCCCTGATTTTCAAGGTTTTCCCAGGTAGTCCACACCCTGTATATACAACCTTTTCATTCAATGATTTTCTTGACTCAATTTTCCGAGAACCAGTCTATGGCACATACTACGAAACTAGCAAATAGCTCCTATCATTACCTATACCACTTCATGGTCTTTGGTGGGTTGTTATTTGTCGTCGACGTCACCGTCATGATGATGATGATGATCGTCGCACTGATGAGTAGTAGTGGGCAGTAGGATGGGTGGTCGATTGGATGGCTGACTCCCTGTGGTCATGGTGTGAAGGTTATTATGCTTCAATTTATGTTGATGGTAGCTCATGCGAGTGAGCACACAAAGATATAGGCTCCGGGACTCAGGTCCGGGTCGCGCTTTCGCCAGGGGTTTTGCATTTTTTATATGCTCCAATGCAGATGGTGATGATGATTGGTACAAAGGCGGTGGGGAAGGGGTTGCGGTCGTCCTCCGAACGCATATTGCGGTAATTACACGGACATCCTCTGGATGACAGAGTAATTTCACCATTTGGCATGTTGGTTCTTCGTTGACTATTGTTGGACACCTCAAGTTATTTAAAATAAATGAATTCGTGAACTCTTGACAATGCAATTTCCAGCTTCTATTATCTTATCCTTTATTTGCGGTGAAACGAGTAACGAATTAGTCACAAAATAGAAACCCCTATGCAATTACCCATTGAAAAGGAAACGACCTCGCTCGCAGGTGAACGTCCTTCACGACACGAACCAAAACAAAATCCGGGATAATGACGCCCAAGGGAGAATCTGATTTCGCCAACGAACAACGTACACACTCATCATTCATAACGGCTGCTTTTCTTTTCAATTTTTACGCTTTCTTGCGGCGCACTGTTCGAGCGGGTGTTGCAAACCAACCGACCGTCCCGTCCCTGCCGGCAGACACGTCAAGTGGAAAATCTTGATGTTTTGTTCTCTCCCTGCCTGCCTCGTGTTCAAGTGCGCAATTCACGCGTCATGACTCGGAACCGTGGAAATTTGGGCTGACGGTTATGAGAATTACCCCGCCCAGAGCATATCCAACTTAGACGACTCACTTGATAAGAATGCGAATGAATCTTCTTTTCTTTTCTCACTAGAACCGGGGGAAGTTCTAGTCTACTTTTACGGGCAATTAAACTTCAAATCAAGCTGAAGGATTATGCATATTTCATCCGAATCGTAATTGGTCCCAAATTCACCGTTACACCGCACCTTTCCGAAAACCATCAATTATCGCAGCTCAGCAAAAATTGCTGCAATTATCTGCGGTCGTCCAATAGCTGCACTATTAGTTACTGCGCCGACAGTGTTTCACCACTTCCGATCGTTGCCAGTAAAAATCGATGCTTAATTTTCGCCTTCCTTCAACAAATACACTATTATTTGTCTAGTTAGCTTCGCGTATCGACGACTCCGGCTTCTCGCCCTATCGCTGTACAATAATTCAATTATCGGAAATAATTAGAAAAATCCAATTACTAAAGCTCCCGAGTACTTCCACTTGGGGTGGCCTCCACTACTACCCAGCCCCCATCCTCAGATCTAGAATGCAAGGTTCCTTTTCGCGTACCCAAAGTGCGCCAGCAAACACCTCACACCACCATCATCGGTCGTGGTCGTCGTCGTCGTCGTCGTCGGTCTGATATCTAAATGTCTGTCTCGCCTAGGTACGATAGCTATGCTACCAAATACCTCCGTTGGGTGCTTCGTTCGAGGAAGTACACATTCGAATCGGGCCAAGTGTTGCGCCACTCTAGTCAGCCAAAAGCAAAAGGCCTCACATCCACATACATACACACACGGGTCATCATCGGCATCATCATCGTCGTCGACGTCGGAGTCGTCGAAGTTATTGGCCTTGGGTGGAAAGGGTCAGTCAGTTTGTCTGGTGAAAAAGTTCAACTTCCGTTCCGACTGAATGAAAGAGCGTACTGTAGGATAGGTCAAACTCATTGAAAATCGTTTCTAGTTTCCCAAATGGGATCTTTTTTGGGTGGTTTGTACTTCCGTGCTGGCTGAAAGAGCTGAAAGGGAAATGCTAATTGAATTTGGTCAAACAGCTGACCGTGCACGCATTTGATACATATGCGCATTTGAAGAAGACTGGCAACACTGTCAACAACTGAAAAACCAACTTTTGAAGCACTCTACTCGAGTGGAACCAACTGCGTATAAATCGAGCCGACAGTGCCGACGCAGATCTGTTCAATTTCTGCTTGATTCGAGCGGATTGTTTGGGTAATTCACGTGGGAATTCCACCTGGCATTGGATCTGGAATTACGTCTTACGATCTTCTAGTGCTGTATGTGGGATCAAGAATATATCCTGAAATGGAATAACAAAAAATCTTAGAATTGCTTCAAGGTACCCAGTAGAGTGATGCAAAATTTGAAATTTTCGCTCCACAATACTTAAACGATTTCAAATCGGATCCTGACTAACCTCTAAAAATTTGAACCCATTTGGTGAGAAACTAAGATGGCACAAACCATTTGAAGTTTGTATGGGAATTACTATGGTAAAACCAAATTTTTTGTTCATGTCTATCTAATAATTCACCATATCGGTATGCTTCAAAAGTTTTCAACTGTACTTGTAGGAAATTTTCCCAGCTACAACTTTGCTCAAGACCACTTTTTTATTAAATGCAAGAATCGAAAGTAATCAATGGTTCAATGCGATGATGTCTTATGATCATGCTCAATCAACTGCTCAGCAGGCAACATTGGTGTTTCTAGGGCGTTGAATAGGACACAAAAATCATGGCTACTATGTCACACTGCAAAATACAGTGTTGCCTACAGAGCAGCTGCTTGATCATGTCATAAGTTTATCAATCTCTTAAATAATTAATAACATTTTCCTGTCTAGTTTTACATAGAAATGATCTGCAGCAAAGTTGTAGCTGAGAAAATTTTCTATAAGAATGGCTATCGAACTGTTTCGCAGCTCAATATGGAAAAAGACTAGAAGGCAATGAACAAAAAGTTGAGATTTCCCATAGTAATTTACATGTAAACTTCAAATGGTTTGTGCGAAGTCTGTTTCCAACCAAATGAGTTGTAAATTTTGGAGGCTAATCAGGACCCGATTTGAAACCATTTAAGCACTGTGGAGCGAAAAAGTCAAATTTTGCATCAGTCTAGTACCCAGCGAACGCTTATTAATTTCGAAAATTGGATGCAGACTTTTTGTGGATTTCCTCGAGGGTGCAAGAGCTTGCTAGACTTGTTAGAGGTTTTCTAAATTTCTGTGAGGTTCTCTGATCATCTCTAAGGTTCCCTGTACTACTTAGAGCATGTTTTCAAAACTAATTCGAGGTTCGCTGAACTCTCTAAGGTTTCCTTAGCCTTCTGAGGTTTCTAAATTTCTCTAAGGTTTGGTTAAATGTATGAGTTTCTCTAAATTTTTACAAAGTATCCTGAGCTTTTCTGATGTTCCCTTAATTTCTTTGAAGTTTTCTTTTTACTTTATCTAAGATTCCATTATTTTTGATAATAGAAATCATAGCTGCTTTAAGGGTTCCCTAAACTTTTCAGAATCATCTTGACTTGTCTAGTTTACTGATCGTGTGTAAAGTTCTCCTTGTATTTTTGATCTTTCATTGAACTGCACTGAAGTTCTCATAATTTTTTATGAGATTCCTAGTCTTTTTGGAAGGTCCCCTGAAGAGTTTTATGATTTTCCTTTACATCTCTGAGCTTCCCTTAACTAGAGGTTTTCATGGACTTCACTGAGGTTATCCTATTTTGGAAATTTGTTGTGGCTTCCTCAGAATTTTACGGAAGTTTACTGAGTTTTGAGAAAAACATATCAAGAATCAAGAACAGGTTCAGAAAACTTTTTAAAAAAATGGCATGATTTTCTTGGTTGAAGGGAGTGGGAGTTTAGAACAGAAGAAGAAAAGAAAATGATTTGGGAACTTAGAATTAAGCTTGTTGAGTTTTGTAGATAAGTGCAGAAAACCGAAAGTTGTTATTCAAAGGGATCCAAGATCCTTGAAATTTCCATAAAGTTCTGTTTTGAGCCTACTTGGACCCTTTTTTGATACAGAGTTCTTTAAATTGTTTCGAGAGTCTATGAACCTCTCTTGGATTTGTTAGGTTTCTTTGAAGTTCACCAACGAACTTTCTGAACTCTCCGAGATCCCTTCTTAAAGATTTCGCTGAAGCTCACTTATCTTTTCTTAAGTAACCTCTGAGTAGCTTCTCTGATATTTCCTGAATTTCTATAAGGTTTCCGGCACTATTCTTGGCCCCGTAATGGTAACCGTTAATCATGGTCCATTTTGAAAACAAAATGTATTGTTGTATCTCAAGATCTTGATTATTTATAAGTGTGACGTCTTGGGCAAAGTTGATCAGGAGGTCGAAAACTGCTAGGTAGACAGATCTTGACACATGCAAAGCTTTATCTCCAGATCTAGATTATATAGAAGGATAATGTTTTTGGCAAAGTTGATCAGAAGGTCAAGCGCTGATGCTGAGAAGTCTACAGATCAATTGAGAATTCTGCCACTACGTGGCGCTAGTGAGCATCCCGCATGCAAGTATTGTGTACTGCTGTATCTGAAGACCCTGATTATTTAGACGGATGATAGCTTCTGCAAAGTTGATCAGGCGGTGAAAGACTGCTGAGTGGTGGACACGTCAACTTGGAATTCTGCCGAAGGCGGTGCTAGTGAACATCTCCAGATCCATATTATGTTATATGTTATAAATGTTTTCGGTCAAATTGATCAGGAAGTCAAAGGCTGCTGGAAAGTTGACAAATCAATTCAAAATTACGCCACTAGGTGGCGCTTGTGACCATCTCACATGAAAATATTGTGTACTGCTGTATCGCAAAACTGTGATTATTTAGACGAATGATACCTTCAGCAAAGTTGATCAGGAGGCGAAAGACTGCTGAGAGATGGACAGATGAATCCGGAATTCTGCCACTAGATGGTGCTAGTAAGCATGCAATTATTCAGAACTACTGTATCTCAAGACCCTGATTATTTAGACGGGTGATATCTTCGGCAAATTTGATCAGGAAACGAAAGACTGTTGAGAGGTGGACAGATCATATCAGAATTCTGCCATCTCCAGATCCAGATTAAATGGGTGACGTTTTCGGCAAAGATAATCAGGTGGTCAAGAACTGATGTTAGGTGGACTTAAAATTTCTGAAAATTGTCGCAAGACGGCGGTAGTGAGCATCCCACATGCACATATTCTGTATTGCTGTATCTCAAGATCCTAACTATTTAGACCAGTAATGTCTGGCAAAGTAGGTCAGGAGGTTAAGGGCTTCATGTTGGTTAACAGATCAATTCGGAATTCTGCAGCTAGGGAGCATCTCACATGCAAATATTATGTAGTGCTGTATCGTAAGATTCTGTTTATTTAAACCGGTGATGTCTTCGGCAGAGTTGATCCGAATCATTTTGATCAAAATTTTACAATCGCGAATTTAGATGGTACATAGACGAAAATCAGGTCGTGAGATGTCCATGATTTAAAGTTTATCGAAAAACCCTAGAAATGCATTGTTCAGACGTTAAGAAGTACTTCATGAAGCTAGTCTCCACTAAAGGACTCCGTATTTGCAGTTCTTCCTTGAATTAGCTAGCTAAATCTTGTAATATACCTACTCCTTCTGGAGGAACTTCTATCTTGGCTTCCATAGCTCTCCCTCTCTGTTATTTCTTAACCATTCCTTACATTCACAGGTACGTATTATTCATACCTATTAGTATATGTCTCCTAAAGCGCAGCAAAACAGGTTTAACAAAAAGAATCGTGAGAGAAATCATCTACCATAATCATCATGATCTGCATGGACTATTATGAAATTTGGCTGTCAAACATAACATCACACCAGTGAACTTCTTAGACATCAAGAGCAATCGGTAGAAATTAAGAGCAGGGGCGTTTTGACGTAGGACTACGTCTGTGATTTCTATATGGGGGTAAACTTTGTGAAAACCGATAATAGAACATGTAACAAAATTATGAAAGATTTTGAACGTTAATAACTCAGCTGTCCCTGGACCAATTTCAATAATTTTATCACCAATCGATCAGAAATATTTCTACGCATCTGTTAAATCTAAGACTTTATCATTTTTCAAGATGTCACTATTGAAAATTGCACGAATGTGCAACTGTTGCTATGATAGTTCAAATTATCACCGTTTTCTGCGAAAAGAGATTTCCCTATTTATATTTATTCAATCACCGCGTGGTGAGTGCGGTGTTCTCCAGTACACAACGAAAAGCTGCCTGCAAGCAGCGAGATGCAGCCCACATGAGCATCCATAGAAGGTGGAAGAAGCCGCACAGCTATTGATCGGAATCAGTAGCTCTTCGTGAGTCGCTATGAGCCATCTATGTCAAGCGGGTCATACTGAAGAGTATAAACAGAGATAACCCCGCTCAAATTCCTATTGCTACACAAAACACAAGCTCTTTCTGCAGTTAACAAATAAGATTTATTATTGCGCGTTTCACACCAAATTGGACTAATAAGCGCATTTTCACTTATTAAAAAGTGTGATAAAACTGCAAGTTTACGTCTAATCGTCTTGGTGTCTTCTGTGCACTTATTCCTTATGATGCAAGCAATAAGTGCTCCGAAGACATCAAAACGATTTGACGGAAACGTGCACTTTTATCACACTTTTTGCATTTTTGGGACAGTCCAGTTTCAGATGCAATCAGCAATACATAACACGTATTTCCTACGTCCCCATTGCAAACAACCCCATAGGGCTGTCCCTTGTAGTTTTTTACTACACTCGCTTCGTTGTCGTGCGCGACAGTCTGTTTGTATTGGTACACTCATGCTCTACCGTCGTCTCTCTCAAACAACACAAACGGTAGAACAACATTCGAGCGAAAAGAAAATTATCAAATAACTATCACATGACAATGTGTGATTTCATTCTAATTCCTGAATTTTGTGTAAATTAAACCATTTTTAATCATAAATGTCAGAGACTGTCATATGACATTTTAGTACTGTACTTTGATAGCTTTCTTTGTAAATGTCGGGAGCAAAGGCAGTCAATTATCACAGTAAATGCGTCGACTACAGTGACCGCTTACAGCACTGGCTTAGAGAACATCTCAGAGAGAGAAAGATTAGTAATTTCCATTTAATTCCACTACCTTATTTGCTTATCCTTGACAGATACGCGTATTTCGTCTACAATGTGCAGACTTCTTCAGTGTCTTGTACTAATACTCGACTAATACTACTAGTTGATGGGTCGATAGGTAGGGTCCAGGAGTGGGAGCTGCTTCCCTGGCTTCGCTAGCATTGGTACTCAGTACGGAAAACAAGATCGATGGATACAAATAAAAAAAAAAGTTGAATAAACTGCTATACAACCAAAACCCGTCATACAAATGTTATATAAACTGTTATAAAACATATGTGTTGCTTGGCTAATTACAGGGTACTAAGTTAAAGTTCAATGAAAAAGTTTAGAGAATTCCGTAGAAGTTCAGGAAACTTCGTAAAACTTCAGGAAGCTTCGCAGAAAACCATCGAAAACCCTTAAAGTTCAGGAAACTGTATTCAGGAAAGCAATTCGATGTACTTTCTAAAATTTCGGTAAACTTTGTGGAAGTTCGGCAAAGTTTGTAGAATTTCAAAATAATTGCGGAGAAGCTCAGGAAATATCGTAGAAGTTCATCAAACTTCTTAGAACTTTAAGGATCTTCGTATCAGTTTAGGGAACTTTGTAGCATTGGGATCTTCGTTTCGTAAATATGTTCAGGAAAAGGTTCAGGTTCTTACCGAAAGTTTAGAGAAGTTGATAGATGTTGTAAGATCGAAAAAAAAAATTATGGATGTTATAAAGTTCAGAGTACTTCGAAGAAGCTCAGAATTTTTTAGAAGTTTAGAGAACATTGTACGAAGATTCCCGCATTTCCAGGTATTTTCAGGTTTTTCAAGGCAGCAGACACCCTGTTAATTATGACAAGAAATTAGCTTGTTATAGAGCTCTCATATAACTTTATGGTTCACACGATAAGTTTTGATTCTAGTTTGAAGCTGGCCACCCTCTCAGGGGTGGATGTGACCAATAATGTCGTCTGGAACACTCGATATGTTCCATTTTGACCAGGATCTTGCTTTAGAATTCTGATGCAAGTTTGCTTTGATGAGTTTTAGTTCTAGTCAGAAATTGGCCATTTCCTCGGGGGTACCCGGAACATGGCCGAATATGGCCAATGTGACTGTGGGCACTAGGTATGACCACCTTGTTATTGAAATATTATGCGATTTAAAATAGCATGATGGGTTTGGCACGTATAAGGCAAACTCTACTCTCGTAGTCCATACTAACCAGAACATGTTCCGGCCATATCTCCGGAACCAGTTGATTGATTGCAACAAATTAATTGGGACTATAGTACATTTTATTTGGTGGTTCTTGCGTCAAATTCGGTTCAGTGGTTTTTTTTACGAGAAACATGACCTACCATGACACAAACATTTTCCAAGCTCGTCGAGCTGAGTCTTCCGGGCCTCGGATAGAAAATCGGTTTTTCAAGCGATATGTAAATCCTTTTCTGTAAGGCTTATGAACTTTTCATATAAATCATTTTAAAAACCATGTTTTTTATATTAGTCCAAAAATGAACTCTCAGTGAGTTATCCATAATTTCTCAAGGAGCTTTATTCATATTCTCTTCATCCGCATTCCTTTTAGTATTTATGACAACCCTCAACGTAGTGTTCTATTTCTTTTGAGCAATTTTCGTTGCCAATAAAATAGTGAACCATGAAAATACGACTAGTAACAACGTTAAAAAAAAAAGTTGACGAATGACATAGGTGGTGATCTAATATAGCACGTTTGTTCATCCGAATCCTCTGATCCATTCCCTCCAATCACACACTTTCCCATTTCGCTCCGCCGAAGCCGATCATCCAGCAATCGCCTCCGGAACCGTCCAAATCAGCAGTACATTTGCTTTTTACAAAACCCCCTTCTTCCTTTCCGACAGTAATCCTCTGCACACGAGCTCGCATTCCACCCACACCCTCGATTCAATTGAACCTGCACTACTGCAGCAGATACAGAGATACAAAAGCGCAAATTCACTTTTCCAACCAAACAACCAACGAACGCTTGTAGCCATAGTATTCAGTCTGACCAATGCCAGCACCTCGGGGCTATAGACTGGACACGGAATGCGCACGGGCATCCAGTCGTCCGGTAGAAACCCTCACTGCTGGCGAGATAAAGGCTTACTGTATTTGGTTGGGAACAGTGGTCCGTGCGCTTCACAGTCGGTGTGAACTCCGAACAGAGTCAGAAAGAGCAAGAGGAAGGATGGAGTTCGGAGGATCGACCATTTAATTTCGGAACACACTCATTCATTATGCAACAACGATGAGAACATCGAAACCACCCACACACGTGGTTCCGTAGTTCAAGAAGGTAAAGCACCTAGAAGGGACGACGGGGGAGTCAAGACAACACCAACTGTGAAATAGTACGAAGAAGCGCATGTTTATTATCCTCCTACAGTCCTGCACACAACGGGACGGAGATGGTGGAAGCTCCGACACAGTCACTGGGGATTCCAATCGAAATGTAGGACCTTCGTTGGCGCTTGCTTGGCAACACAACGGGTGGTGGATCGGTTTGGAAGGTGTGATAGCAATTTACCTCTTACATCCTCGACAAATGGTCGTTCCGATTTATACCGTCGATGTTCTAGGGCTGTGAGCCGACGGAATTTGAGTCACTATTGGCGGGAGTTGGTGTGACGTCAGTTTCTAAGTGGGTCGGCACACGGGTCTACCAGAAATTGCACATCGCAAACAAGAAGAACCAACAGAGTGCCATTATGCGACATATTACCCTGGAGTGGAAAAGTTCTTCAATGTTATTGTGACTACCGAATGGGTACTCGTCATGACGTCATCTAAGAAAGTAAATTAGTCACGTATACATTATGTCGCTCCAACAGCCTTAATAAAACTCGTGACACTCACTCTCAGCGGGCAGGAAAAACTGAAAAATCCTTCCGGCTTTGACAATCGGACATCGTATTTATTCCTCCCTCCTCCATTCTTCATCCGTCAGAAGTCCATAAAGAAAACATGAGCAGAGATTCAAAATGGCCGAATGATAGACCATAATAAACAATTATGAAAAGTTTAATGCAAATCGGAGAAGGTTGGATCAGATCGATTCGTTATTTGGCGCTCACTTGAGGCTTTGATTTCAAAACCTCTTTGAAAAGTCATCCGACAATATTGCATTATCTGTATAAGCGATGATTTTTTAAATATTTCGAGCATCTTTTACAGAAAGATGTAAGATAGTCTTCCGTTAATTATTCTGCGATTTTTAAAGAGCTCCAGAAATGCAATGAGCTTTAAACTGTTGTGGAACTTTAACAGAAGCTTTAAGCTTCCTGCCCGAAACTATGGCAGTAGTTTTCACGTGAATTCCATTTTACACGGAAAAAGGTTAAATATACGTTTATAGGGAAATGTTTCTTAAACTTTTGAAAAATCTCGAGCCCTGGATTCGAGTACGCAGCTGCTTGGGTTTATTAACCTGTGTTTTATTAGTTGAAGGAGCATAGCGACGGGCAAGCGAAATAAACCAAATGCTCTTTATTGATTAATACCATCGGTATACCAATTACCGCTAATTGGTGCTAAAGACTGCGATATTTCAAATGTAGGTATATGTAGTCAAATTCATTTTTTTGATTAGTGAGTCTAGGCCGAGAGGAGCAACATCAAAACACAGACAGCATAAGATGATTAGAATTAGAAAAATCGCAGTTCTTCATACAGTTTTCATTTTTCATGGCACACTCGGGTATCTAACTTTTTTTCGTTTGGCCGTTACTACGCTTCTGTAATTAAAAACACTGGCAGAGTAATAAACCTTAGTAGCTACGCTCCCGGAAACAGAGCTATCGCTGAATGGTGCTTCGCCGCTGCTGTATAAGATGTGACAAATGTGAGGACAGGGACAGGGTGGCAACTGAGTTTCTATTTAAAAATTCCAGGTTTTTACTCGGTCTTCCTGGTCAATAATTCGAAAATTTCCTGGTTTTATGTTAGTAGCCAGCAAATAAAAATTTGATATGAGAATGATGCATTCCATGGTGGATCTGAATAGACTATTATCGTGACTATGATTAGAATTCCAGGGAGTTCCATAGCTACTGTGAAGGGATTTCAGGGAGCATTTTGAAGGAATTCGGATTAGTCATCAAATTGAATAACTTAACTAAGACTAACTTAATGATGACATGGATACAATTCCAACCCGGCCGCTCTCCTACGGCTGAAAATCTCTTAAATTTAAATCTACCAGGGAATTCTCAGGAGAGCTTAAATTGAATATCGATAATATAAAGAAATAGAGAAGGATTAGTAATTTCCATTTAATTCTACTAGCTTATTTTCTTATCCTTGACAGATACACGTACTTCGTCTACAATATGCAGACTTCTTCAGTGTCTTGTACTAATACTCGACTAAAGAAATCATCGGAATTAAATGAATTCTTCTCTATTTCTTTACACAGGTATTCCACTAAGACGCAAACATTCATCAGAAATTATCGATAATAATTTCAAGAGAATCTAATTCTGAATATATCTAAAAACAATTCTTTGCAGAATTTCAGATATGTTCAAGAAAATTTCTAGGATAATTTATGGAGATGAACCAGCCTAAAGGCTAAAAATCTCCTAAATAAAGTTTAGAAAAAAAATCTAGAAGAATTTCCTAGAGGAATTCAAAGTTGAGAAATCAGGAGAATTTTACGCATTAGTAGCGTTCCAGGAGATTCTACAGAAATTTAAAATTCTAAGGAGAGCTTCATGAGAATTCAAAAAAAAAATCCAAGATATTGTGAGGAAAGTAATTTCTGAATGCAAAAGGACCTACCCAGAGATTTCTGAGGAACATTCGAAGGGAAACCTAAGGAAAGCTATGAAGATAAATTGAATCAAAGTTTTGCGAGAATTATTTAGAATACGAAGATAAATGTAGAATGTTCAGAGTATTCTGGAGTGCATACCGGACAGAAAAATATAATTCTTGGAAGATCTTGAAATGTTTGAAGCTCTCAGACATGACTATTTCATGGTGACCAACAAATCACGATTTACGATTTCCCGTTTTTTTTTGTCGTTTTGATTCGCGGTATTTTATAAGTTTACCCGATTATGCTGCACACATTTAAAGTTTGTAAAAACCGAATGCGATTGATCCGAATTGGTCACTTTTTCTTGGATCTTGAATTTGGTATTGCATACGAAGTCTTCACAATGTTTAGACTACATTGAAAATTCACACAAAATTATGTAGATTGTTCTCATGCACTTCCTTTAGAATCATTTCCCTTCACAGATTTCATTTCAGAATTCAGAATAACGTAAACTTTAGTGAAGTAATGAATTTGGGTTGTTAGTGGAACGCTAAAAAAAAGGCAGCAAAAAAGGTTATCTTCCATTTAATTCCACTTAATTAATTTAGGTATCCCTGTCATGATCTGTCATATCTTGTTTTATAAATTTTAGATTCTCTCTGGGAAATCATGAAATTCATAATTTTATAGCTTTTTCTAAGAATTCCCTGAATCATCTTTCCAAATATTATTTTTTTGATTCGCTTCAATTCTCTTTAGTAATTCCCATGCAATCCACCTCAGAATTTAAATCAGGGCTAGAAGCGATCAATGCTGTCAGAAATAGTGATTTTATTGACCATGTTGAAGAAATAAGTAGGGACTTATAGTTGTAAAAAAGTGACTATAAAGTGACTTAAAGGATAATAAGTCGTTCTGATGGCATACCAAATAAATGTTTGATGTTTTAGACATATTCAACTAGAATCTCATAAACACTTAAATATGTACGATAGGAACCTTTAAAGCGAAAATTCAATAGAAAGTTTAAACCGCCAGAAAAAAACCTGAAAACCGGGAATTTTCAGAGAATTTCATTTCTCCTGAAAATACCTGGAGGTCTCAGGGAATCTTATAATTACTCGAGATATTTAATTTTTTTTTCACTGAGGATATTAAAATAAAACAATGCATTTTAAAATAAAAACATTCAATAGGGTAGAGCGCTACTTCGTCGTAATCGCCCATTTCCGTTCTATCGATCAGAAAACATCAATAATATCAATGATTTCACCGTGCAAAAAATCAATAATAAGTTTGTTTCGATGCGTTAGTTCATTAGCTATAACATAAATCCTGTTAGAGCGCATTGTATGAATATTTACGCTCATTGTTCTCAAAACAAAAGAAGCGCTCCTAGCGAATCCCCTTTTTCTACGTTTATCCGTAGGACGAAGAAAATCTAATGGCGTTTCAATGCATTAGGACGGAATAGAAACTCGTAGAACGAATTTAGAATCAAGAAGCAGTATTAGATTTTAAGCAATATCTCAACAATTTGTGACTCTTTTTCAAATCTAACGGTACGTATGGAAAGGTGAATAAATTTAGAAGTCATTTTTGAAAGAACTGTTCCATTTTTTGTTTGAACTCGTTCAGAAAAGAGAGGTAAAGCGCGGGTTGTGCTTAGTGCGACGGAAATAAGATCAAAAACCCTACTCCTCGTATTTTTTGGTGAATACTAAGAAGCTGAAGGGGATGCTAGCAGGAGGATTACAATTAAATCTGAGAATAACTCCAGGAGATCTTCAAAAAAAAAATTCGGAAGATAATTCCAGGAGAGATTGCCAAACAAATTTAAGAAATTTGTGAGGAGAAATGAAAATGAATACTAAGGAAGCTTTCAACGTGAGTAGAATTACAAGGGAAGGAGTGAGATAAAAAAGGAATCTGAAATGAATTCAATGAAAATTCTGAGTATCATTCGATAGGAGGAGAATTTAGTGAGGAGAATTTCAAGGCAATTCCTAGGGAAATTAAAAGAAAATTTGATTCGGAGGATAGTTGCGAGAAGTATTCTAACTATATTCTTGTGATATTTTTTAGAAAATTCAGAGAAGCGTCCCAAGTGAATTTCTGAAATAATTCCATGAGTGTTTCGGGAGAATACGAGCGAATGATGATGCATGAGAAATCTCCGTTGAATATGCAATCGACTATTCTGAGGTCTTCAGAACAACTAGAAAGTTCCCAAAATATTCCTAAAGTTAATGAAACTGCCTTGAAGTTCTTCTGTAGTTTGAGAAACTAGCCTGATGCTTGCAATACTTCCCAGTATTGTTTTTAACTTCCCTAAACTTTTTCGGACTTCCTAAAGTTTGCACAATTTTCCTAACGATCATGAATATTCTCTAAAGTTTTAACAATTTGCTGCTCTGAGGATATTTGTTATTTCTTGAAGTTTTTTTTAACTATTTAGCAAGATCAATATCTGTCTTGACGTTCTCTGAACTTCTCTACACACTCAATCTAGCTCGTTAAAATCTCCAACAGCCTATTACTTCGGCATTTACTTTTGCTGATATCTCTGCAAAATATCTGTTTGTTAGCTGATATCTCAGCAAAATGTTATTTGTTAGCTGAGTCTCAGCAATTGATTTACTGAATCTCAGCTAAATATATTGCAGAATTCTGTTGGAATCTCGGCGAAAAAAATTAAGTGTGTAAAGTGTTTACAATTCTCATGAAGCTTGTTGTACTACCCTGAATTTATTTGAACTGTTCTAAAAATGTTTAAGCTTCCGTGAACTTCTGGACTTATGTGAAAACTTAAATATTTGCTTAACATTTCTAAAGTTCTCTGAAAATTTGGGAACCTCTTGAAATTTTCCCCTAATTAAGTGAATCTAATGGAACTAAACTCCCCTGAAATCCCCCTTGTTAATGGAGCTTTACTAAACTTATGTGAAATGCTCCCGTAATGTCCATGCCTCGGATCTTCCCTTAAGTTCCATAGACTTCTATGAAGTTCACGAAATGTTTCTGAAGATCACTGTACTTCTGTGAAGTTTTCGAAGTTATTCTGAAATTTCGGGAACTTTTTTAAGCTCCTCCACTGAAGATCTCAAGATTTGTTGATGTTTTTAAAACTGCCCAAAATATTTCTACATTTCCTTAAAATTCTCCAGACTGCCCTAAATATTTAAGTATCTTTTTAAAAGAACCCACAATTTTACTGGAATCGATTGAATTGCCTTTAAGTTCTACAATGTTCGTTATGTTCTATAAAGTTTATAAACGCTCACGAAACTTTGCCTTAAATCACTAATTTTTCCTGGAAAGTCCAGCCCTAAAGTTTTCTATGCTTACCTTAATTTCTCTAAATTTATCAAATATTCCGGTAAATTTTCTGATGTATATTTATAATTCCTTGAATCTTCTAAAGTTTTCAGATCAACCATAGAATTCTCGGAATATCCCATAATTCCAAGGAACTCCTTGTAAGTCGCTGCTAATTTCTTTAAGTTATTTTTTTTTCCTTTGATTTGTTTTCCGTCGATTTTGTTTTCCGTGCTGAGCACCAATGCTACCGACGCCAGGAAGGCAGCTCCTACAACTGGACCCTACCTATCGACCCATCAACTCATGAACCGGGGACCAACGGTTTTACTTCGCTTCCGAAGGAAGGCGTGATCAGAGATGTTATGCCTCAGAACATCCCGGCGGCGCCGACAGGAATTGAACCCATACCTGCTGGGGTGAGAGGTAACCACGCTTACCACTACACCACCGGCGCCGCTCTTTAAGTTAATGGGATTTTTGTGATGTTATCTGATCGTCCTCAAAGTACTCGGAACTTCACTGAATATAACGAAACAATCTAAAAAATATCTAAATTTCCTAGAAGTTCTCTGGAATTTCTTGAAAATATCGGTGATTGCTAAAAGTTCTCGCATTTTTTTTAATTAATGGAACTTCGTTGATGTTCTCTAATCAACTTAGCTAAACTTTCGAAAAATTTAGATCCTGAAATTTCCATGATATAACACCCTTGAAATACTCTCACATTATTCGGATGTTCATATAATTTTTATTGCGTTCCAGAAATTTTTTGAGAGCTAACCGAATTCCCGGAAATTTTCTTGAATCTTCTTTAAGGTTTCTACAATTTCCTTGAATTTTTTTAACTGCTCTTTAATTCTATGATCTGTCTTGATGATCTCGGAGCTTCCCTATAGCTCTCAATTCTAATGAAGATCTCGGTTCTGCTTTAAAATAAATATAATTCTCGTGAACACCTTTAAACTTCCCTGGAACTCTCTGAATTTCTGAGAAGTTGCTGAAATATTTCTGAAATTTTCATAATTTTTCTGGTACAGAGACCACTGAATCTCTCGGATCATCTTAAGGGTTCTCGATTTTATTTCAGCACATCATGGAATTATCCTGAATTTGTCTAAGCTCACGCTTATAGATTTTTAAACCAATCCATCAATGTAGGCCTATCCTACACACTGCAAGAAGAATGATCAATCTTGAAATAAATTCAATTTAACTTTTTTTAACAGTGACTGATTACAAGAAAAAGCGACTTTACTGACTTGATCTTAAAAAAGGAGACTTTTTAGTGACTTGCTTGAAAAAAGTGACCAAGTCACTAAAAAGTGCTCGCTACAAGCCCTGTGAAATTGAGCTCAGAGCAGTAATCTTCTGAGGATGATTCCAGAACTATCCTCATAATTCCTTTAGAACTCTAAGCCCTTAAAAACTCGGTTTCCTTGGAATTTTTCACGGATCCTGCAATCCTCTCAAAAAAGTCATAGAATTTTCCAGAGAGCTTCTTAAAAATTGTCCTGTTAACTCTCACAATTGACTTGAAGTTCTAGTCAGAACTTTCATAAAATTCTTCCCAAAACTCGTTTGGAAATTTTCTCTGAAATAGGTATTTCGGTGTTATCCCTAGAATTAATTCTAAAATCTCTCAAAATTGCTAAAATTATTTTATTGGTTCTTCTAAGTGACTTTATCCTGAAGATTTAGTCCAGTCCAAGGGTCTTCTCGATTTGTCATCGAAATTCACGGGTTTTTAACCCATTTTTCAGTTACTTGGAATGCCCGTTTTCCCCTTTTTCCCGGTTTTCCGGTTCACTGGTCCTAGCCCTGCTATTTATTTTAGAGCTCAGACTTGATTTTTGTTAAAATTCTGAGGTTGAAGAAATATTCACCGAACTTACACAGTTAGATTATTTTCCAGGAGTCTGGATTTCTCAATTGCTGATTATTAAATCACTGAATTTTAATTTTTATCATTATGGGGTTAAAAAAACTACACACTTAGAAACATTAATGTAAATTTAGGTGCTTTGAGAGTGGCATATACGAGCGTCAATTTTGACATAAATTTGGGCCATAACAGACGTGAAATATAGCTTAATCAAACGGACTTTTCGTCCAGCAACGAACTTTTCAGTCTCGGAGCACTCAATATTACATGACATGTTTGATTACGTCTCATCTTTTATGTCAAAGATGGATTCCGTCACGTGTAAAATTAGTTATTTCTAAGTGTGTAAGTCTGAGCAAGTTCAGAATAAATTTTTCACTTTTTTTTTAATTTTCCACAGATTTGTTTTATACTTTTACTGAACAGTTCCGCATTTTAAAAACCCCGTAAAACCTTGCTGACTGGATAAGAGTGTAGAATTATTAAAAAAAAAAAACAGAAACTAATTAACATAGGTATAAACAAATATATTTTAAGGATCCAATCAATTTCCCGGATTTTCCGGCTGTTTCCGGTTCCAAATTGATGTCCGGTTCTCCCAGTTTTCCCGATTCAGTCGTCAACCTCCGTACTCCCGCGGAAAAAGCGACTCCAATGTAAAATTATGAAGAGAAATTTAAATGAATTCTCGCGCGAGAATTATGGGGAATACTAAGATAATTGTAGAGTGAATTCTAAGAGTATCCTAGAGGGGATTTCAGAATACAGAATACAGAATAAAGCGAAGGATTTTATGGACAACACATTCAAGGGACTGCCAGAGAGAATCAGAAAATTCTGAACTGAACTTCTGAAAACGTTCTGGGAAATTCTTGAGACAATTTCATACACTATTAATTTTGTTTGCCGAGATTTGCACAGCCTAGCTCCTCGCAACCATATTTTGCCGAAATCACATGTTTGTTTGTCATGTTTGTTGAGATCTCAGTAAAATTTGATGCCGAGCAATCGGCTGTGCAAATCAAAACCAAAACTAAATGCTTAGATACCCTATGAAGAGTTATAATCTATAATTGATTAAATATTCAAAAAATCTTCGCGACACTGGGCTTACGAGCTCTCAATTAATAACTGTGGAAGTGCATCTAGAACACTAACTTGAGAGCACGCTAACCTAATAACCTAATATGCGATAAGCAATAAGCTTGAAATGTGAAGAAGAATAAAAAAGAAGAAGGAGAAGAAGGAGAAAAATAATTCGGCTTAAGATTTTTTTAAAGTGTTTATGAAACAATATCGTTTTTCAAATGGAATGTCTCCTTCTTTGAAATAATACCACGTTTTTAAACAACCTACATTGTAGAAATTATTGAACATCGTGGATTAAGTGTGCATTAACATTTTAATACCTTCTTTAAATATATGTTTTCTCGTTTTTGTTTCTGTATTCAAATTGGAGCAGTACCACTGTCGTAGGACGACATCCAAAAAAATTCCTAAACAAAGTTGTTGAGCAATACTGAGTAGGTATTCAAATTAGAAAATTCAGATTGTTGATGCCATTTGCATAAAACGTAAATCAGGTGAACCCGGAACTTGTACCTCTGACTGCCCAAAGCATGTCAACATCATCATCATTATCAGCATCATCATCATCATCATCACTACATCACCGCCACCGTCAGACGAAGACCGCCATCGGAATTGTCCTCTAAATGAAAAACATGCGACGCGACGAACGGACTAGCGAAAGGCCACACACACAAAAAAAAGGATAATCAAGTGGAAGCTGAGAAGGCCACCACCTCCATCCATATTGACGTCGCAGCCGCCACCCAACAACACCAACGCCCAAACCAAGCGCCACATTTTGTGACATCAGCGAGGAGAGAAAAAAAACTGCTTATTTTTACTTCACCAACCCTTTTATCGTCCACCCGTCCCTCCCGGGTGTAATGCAATCGATTTTTCATTAAACCGCTCTGCACGCTTGGACCAGACCGGGAGCGCACACCGCCCCGCTCCCTTCCGAACGCGAACGGGAATCCGTACAATTTCACCCAATCAACCCTAATTTTTCGGTTTTATTTTTTTTATTTATTTTATTCTTCCTCTCGCCGCCACTGACCGGCGTTCGTTTGGTTCATTTATGTGTTCGGCTGCTTTTACTGCATCCTTGTTCTTGTTCTCCTTCACCCTGCTGCTACCGACTGCCGACTCTGTATATTATGGCCATTCGCTGTTGTTGTCATCGGATTTTTATTATTAAAATCCAATGACACTTTTGGGATCGATCAAGGGGAAAGCGTTCGGCTCGGACATGGGCTGATGCTGAACAGAGACTCGGGGTAACGGTGCCACGCAGGGTGACTGCAGTGCCATCATATGGGGACACTATTATGGAGATAAACTTGAAGAATACAATCGGAATTTATCGTTGCTGTTTTCATATGGGATGGTATGTGGTTTTTCGATCGAATTAGGCTGCGTCCGATGGGAGTTGAAGAAGGTTTCCATGCATCTATAGAACTTCAATGCGATTGAACTTAATTCGATAATTAGTTCTGTCGTTAGTGCAAGAAAACCAATTGTTTTACAGCACAGCATAGTGGGCTGGATATGCACTCCGAATGCCAGAATATACAAAAGCATGGATAGTATTCGTTAACGTTAATCACCCAGCTCAGATTATATCGCTTCCCATCCATCCATCTCAAGTGTAACGACAGATGATACCAACATAACCTTTTTTTCCAGAGTTAACACAAGTTTCATACAAATTATACGACCCCAGTGTATGAGACCTACGCTCGAAAAAAAAGTGCACACTTGACAATCCGTAGCCCCTACAACAGGACCGCTCACATTTTACGACGTTCATTATTATAGTCATGCAACAAAGTTTTTTTTTTTATACGTGTATCCTCAACTCCGTTAATGATGATCACGATGAAAAATAATTGCACCGAGAGAAAAAAAAGCTCCCTCCGCAAAATATGCGCAATTGAAATAAAGGGACATAGACCAAAAATTAAGCTTCTTTGTGAGCCCCCAGCCCCGGTCCCTTGTTGTCGAAAACCCCCGATGAAGAGGCCGCGCACCGCGGTGATAATTTTTGGCTTTTCCACCTACCAGGGGACTGACGACGGACAACGAATGAAAGAGGGTGGACAAGGAGGGCAAGGATGACTAACAGCAACAGCGAAAAAAAAAAAAAAAACACAAATATAATTGGTAAAGCGGGAGCCATGTGTGTGACATATATGCAAATTGTACCCTCAACGATGTGCTGGAATGAGGAGGGCTTTGTCCCAATCCCAACCTGCAGTGAGCACGGTAAGTATTTAGTTATTGGAAGGGGTATTTGTGGAGAAAGAGAGGAACATGACAAATTTGGACTATTGCTGGTACCTGATGTACCGTGAAGTGGGGAGCAGTTGAACAGATAGAGTATGAATGGAGAATAGCGTTTTTTTTTCTGAGCAGCTGCGTAATGGTACCTTTGTCCAGAAAATATTACCTATGCCTTTGAAAAACGTTAATTGAGCTACTATACGGGCAGAGTAATAGACCTGAATAGTTATGCACTTGGATACCGAGTCGACTCATTTATCGTTTTCAAAAGTTAACGGAACATTTCCCGAACAGAAGATGCATTTACATGTTTACCTTTAGTTTCTGTTTTCTGAAATCGTATATACAGTGGGGGAAATTCGTTTAAACGCAATGTCATTTTTGCGTTTATTTTCAACACAAAAGATCGAGACAAAAAATCAAATATAGTTTGTCATAGCCCATCAGAAGTCTCGTATTTGAGAACACAATTTGAACGGAAGTTCATTGTGGTCTCTGAAAAAATCCAATAAAGGTGATTTTAGAGGGGAAATTCGTTTAAACGCACACTAACGTAAAGCCGCATTGAGCGTACCTATGCTCCTGTTATCTTGCGCATCTGTCATATTTACACTGTATAGCCCTCGTTCGCCATTAACACGAGTTTAAATTTGCGTTGCGCGGTAGTTGTTGCTTGTTTTCGGCAAAATGGGTAAAGGAAAGTATTTAAGCCAGTCGGAGCAAATACTGGTTCGAGAACTCAAAAGTCGCGGTGAGAGCAATCGCAAAATTGCACGTGTGATCCACAGATCGGAAGCAGCAATCAGGAACCTGCTGAAAAAAGGCAAGACGTATGGCGTAAAAAAGAAAACAAAGGGAAATTCGAAGATCACCAACCGTGTCCGAAACCAAATCATACAAATGGGAGACTCTGGAAACTTCTCTGCTGCGCAAATCAAGCAAGAAATGGGGCTTTCCATTTCTAAGAGGCGTGTACGGCAGATTCTACATGGAAGTGGCCACTTAAAGTACACCAAAAAAGCAAAAAAACCCAATCTTCAACCGGCCCACATTAGCGCCAGATTGAATTTCGCTAAAAAATACATGTCTTGGACTACGGAATGGGACAATGTTATTTTTTCTGACGAGAAGAAATTCAATTTGGACGGCCCAGACTGCACCGCATATTATTGGCACGATTTGAGGAAATCTCCGCAGGTTAAGTTGAGCAGGAACTTTGGAGGTGGTACTCTAATGTGTTGGGCCGCTTTTTCGATCCATGGAAAGACCCCTATTGCCACCATTTCAACCAGGATGAATTCGGGAAAGTACTTGGAGCTTCTGGAAGATGTTTTGATTCCGTTTACTGAAGACATTATGCCGGAAAATTTCGTATTTCAACAGGATAATGCAGCAATTCATGTCAGCAAGCAATCTTTGAAATGGTTTTCTGAACGAGACATCAGTCTTTTGGATTGGCCAGCTCGTAGTCCGGATCTAAATCCTATCGAGAACTTGTGGGGCATCCTGGCACGACAGGTTTACAAAGGCGGAAGGCAGTTTAAAACAGTTCGTGAACTTGAGTCAGCCATAAGAGAAGCCTGGAGCTTGATACCTGATACAACTCTGCAGAAGCTGGTGAAATCAATGCCGAACAGAATTTTCGAAACTATTCAGAAAAACGGAAAGCAAACGAAGTATTAACTATTGTTTATTGTTGATTTTTGAACTGTGAACTCGATTTGATTAATAAAACTAAAAGTGCGTTTAAACGAATTTCCCCCCCAAAATCACCTTTTTTGGGATTTTTTCAAAAGTCATTATGAACTTCCAATCAAATTGTGTTCTCAAATACGAGACTTCTGATGGGCTATGACAAACTATATTTGATTTTTTGTCTCGATCTTTTGTGTTGAAAATAAACGCAAAAATGACATTGCGTTTAAACGAATTTCCCCCACTGTATCTAGATAGAGCTGGGATTAGGACGTAACAGCTTTTGTAAACAGTGACTTCTGTCGATGATTTCTAGAAACTCAAGGATTGCCCAAGCAAATCAATATCACCATCAGGTAGGGGAAGTCTTCCCCTACCCGATGGTTATGTTGGTTGCGTGAGCGCGCCTTGAATTCCTATAAATCATCGAGAGAAGTCATTGTACTGTGGGTCATCCTCGCTGTTCGACTTGATCAAGTTTAACCTTCCTAATGCATTGGGAAAAATCGTGATTACCTCTCACCCCAGCAGGCCTGGGTTCAATCCCAGTCGGCGCCGCCGGGATGTTCTGAGGCATAACATCTCTGATCACGCCTTCCTTCGGATGGGAAGTAAAGCCGTTGGTCCCCGGTTCATGAGTTGATGGGTCGATAGGTAGGGTCCAGGTGTGGGAG
Organism: Ochlerotatus camptorhynchus; assembly: GCF_037179485.1. NCBI lineage: Eukaryota > Metazoa > Arthropoda > Insecta > Diptera > Culicidae > Ochlerotatus > Ochlerotatus camptorhynchus. Next base: position 2,953,865 of record NW_027040920.1, read on the forward strand.
CTGCCTTCCTGGCACGTCGGTAGCATTGGTGCTCAGCACGGAAAACAAGATCGACGGAAAAAACAAACCAAAAGGCATTGGGAAAAAGTTACACATTGTGCATTAGCGAGTCAAAAAATACCCAAACTGCAACTCACTCTCAAAAATCTATTTTTGAACCGATGCTTGATCTATTGGCCTCAAATGAAGGTTCCTAGAATGGCGAAGATTTCTTCAATTTGGTCACCTAGGCTACTTAGCTCCGTTTCCAATAGGGCACAAAAAGACATCTCCAAAACCTCATAAACACTTAGGCGGCTTAGTGGTTAGCATCCATACCTCTCACGCCAAAGTCACGATTTTAAATCTCACCCCCGGACAAGTCACGAATGACCCAAGAGCGTTAAAGTGACTATACAAAAACTCATATAGGGGAAATGGCTCAAATGTTGACCTATGGATCTAAGATTGGGCCCATGATCTAGATGAACACGTCATTGGGACGGTACTAATGGATATTTTTGGTTGCTATTGAAAATTTAGTCGACTGCTGAATTTACGTATGGGCATAAATTAGGGGCATTTAGACCGACATTACATCTATTTCCCCTACTGGTACTGTCCGACTGCTCAAAAATTGTGATTTTTAATCCAGAAGTAAATAGTCATCATGCCAACCGGTTTCGGCAGGGCTACTTCCTAAACCTCATGTACTGGTATCGTCTGACGGAGTCCATGGCATGATGTCTATTTACCAGTACATGAGGTGTCGGAAGTGTTTTTTTTTTGCCTTGCTGGAACCGGTTCCGGGTATCAATATCTGTTTACTTCTGGATAAAAAATCATAAATTTTGAACCGTCGGACGATATCGCATGAGGGTTAGGAAGTGTCCTTTGCAGGACCCTGCTGGAACTGGTTCCGGATATCCAGATTTGGCCAGATCCACCTGTTGGTCCATGGCATTATGTCTATTTACTTCTGGATGAAACATCGTAAATGTTGAGCCATCGTACGCTTCCAGTAAATGAGGTTTTGCATGTGTCCTTTTTGGAGCCCTACCGGAACCGGTTTCAGGTATCATGATGTGGCCAGATCCACATTTTGGTCCATGCCATAATGTCTATTTACTTTTGCTTGAAAATCATATTTTTTTAGCCGTCGGACGGTACCAGTACATGAGGTTTAGGATGTGTCCTATTCAGGGCTGTTACAAGATTTTATAAATTTGATCCGCGAAATCCGCGATTTTTGAAAAGAAATCCGCGACTTCAAATACTAATCCACGCCAAAAAAAAATTATTGCCTAAAAATAGCATTTGTATACTACTACATGGCATTTCAACCCAATGAACCTAGCACTTTTCGTTGTCAAATCATAACCGAATCGTATATATGTGACTTTGTGGATCATGCACGACTTATTAGTATGTATACCGGAAATTATAGGTTTTTCAAATCGTCCAGGACATCAGTTGATTTGCTCTACTAGATCAAACAAGACTGCAATAATGTCTGTAGTATCGGAAAATGTCCAATAAGATTCAAAGTGTCAATGTGGATCATGCATGATCTATTTCCGAGTAATCCAGGTGTTCAAGGTTCTTCAAATCATCCTGGAGTTCAGATAATTTGATCTACTACATCAACCGAGATTGGGACAATGTCTTTAGTATCGAAATATTTCCAGATAGATGCACAGAATCTATGTGGATCATGCATGAACTATTGCCATGTATACCATATGTTTTAAGTTCTCCAAATCGTTCTGGAGTTCAGATGATTTATTCTACTAGATCAACCATGACTGGGATACAGTCTGCAGTATCGAATTATGTGCAAACAGATTCGTAGTGGCTATATGGATAATGTTTAATTATTTCCACGTATACCAGATGATCTAGGTTCTCCAAATCGTCCTGCAGTTCAGATGATTTGTTTTACTAGATCAACAAAGACTAGGATAATATCTGTAGTATCGAAATACCGATTTGGAAATCCTAGAACATTTGGCATACACGGAAAAAGGTTGGCATGATCCACATAGACACTGCAAATTTGTGTGGGCATATTTCGATACTACAGATATTGAATTAGATTGGGTGATCTAGTAGAAAAATAATCTGATCTCCAGAATGATTTCAGAACCTATAACATCTTGTATACGTAGCAATAGGTCGGGTACAATCCACATTGACACTTTGAATCTGTTTGGACATATTTCGATACCACAGACATTATTGGAGTCATGGTTTATATAGTAGAAAAAATCAACTGAACTCCAGGACGATTTGGAGAACCTAGAATATCCGGTATACATGGCATTTACTCGCATATATACAATTTGTTTATGATTTGACAACGAAAAATGCTATGTTCACCTTGGAAAAAAAAGGAAATGACTTGCATTGGACAGACCTCTGGGAATTTCCGTGTAAATCCGGTGTGACCTATTGAATTGAGATCACGGTGTTTGGTTTGAACCGGTAAAAAATTGAGAGCCAAATGAACAACAAAATTGATGACAGCAAAATATTCCGAGACGGAAAGGTTACAATGAATTCCACAATTTTTGTGACAGCACATCAATCCCTTCGTGATTTTCGCGACATTATTTATTGTTTCCGCGATTCTCGCGACTGAAAATTCAAATCCGCGACAAATCCGCGAAAATCGCGAAATTCGCGAAATCCGCGCCTGTTGTAACAGCCCTGTATTTGGGCCCCTTACGTAATTGGATCTTGGTACCAGATGTGGCCAGATCCACCATCTCCCTAGCTTTAATTGATTTAATGCATTCGACATCACTTCGCGTTCTCCGTTGTAGTTTTCGGGTCCCGTCCTCTTGTTGAGAGTTTGAATGTTGGGGAGAGTAGTCCACTTCCAGATCGGGGCGACGTCTAGTGGCAAGTGATGAGACTGCCGATGAGGATAGATTCTCTTTCGTAGAGGTCTTTTTGGTATAAATGAGCTCTCACCGACTCTCTGAGTGATTAACGTGTTTGTAATTTTACGGAGATAATAGGGTTTTCCCGTTTGGATGGTTAGTTGGCTTGCCTGATCCGTAAATCCTTTCTAGGAAATTTAATGGACTCGCCCTTAGGAGAGTCTCAACCGGGCAAATTTACATTGGGCGTGTGGTCTCCCTTGTGGAGTGGCGCTTAAGGCACGCGTTTTAGGTCGGATCGTCCGGGCTGGCTACAAGCTTCAAGGTAATATCGTAACGTGGGTAGATCACCTTTTCGCGGTACTTTACGGAATGTAAGATCTGCCACCGATTCCTAGTCCTGACTACTTCACACTAGGGGAACAGGATTTTTAAGTAATCAACTGTACAACTGTATCAAAATCGAATACTTCGTCATTTCTCAATAGCAGGGCTGATAGCGATCAACGCTGTCAAAAATAGTGATTTTAGTAACCATGTTGAAGAAATAAGTAACCAAGTAATGACTTATATATTTGTAAAAACAGAGACTAAAAAGTGACCTAAGAGAAGAAATAATAAATGATTGATGATTTAGACTAAATCAATTAGTATCTCATAAACACATATGTACCATATGAATCTTTAAAGTGAAAGATTCAACAGAAAGTTTTGACTAAACCCACGGTAGTATCCAGGGTGTCCTGAAAATACCTGTAAGTCTCAGAGAATCTCATCATTACTCCAGGAATTTAATAAATTTCTTACTATGGATATTTTAATTGTCCTCGTTATTTTTATTTACACATTGAACTTCATTGAAGATCCAGAGTGAATTTATGTTCATGAATTTTAAAAATTCAGAGACTTGAAATATATATTTTTTTTTTTGTTCTGTAATAAGCATATTTAATACAAATTTTAAATTTTAACAAGTTTTTTGAAATTCTGGAGTTCAAAGTTATAGTACTTTAAAATATTTCCAAGAGTCTGGAGTCAAATTCTTTGCACAGCTTTAAAGGCTCATTCCAAGGGAGTTGAACGAAAAAAATCCGAGAAAAACATCAAGTGCAATCTGCTTTCAAGGAAGTTCCGAGGAATTTTAGCTTTCATGTAAAGCCTGCAAGAGTTTTAAGTAGAATTTCAAGAATATCCTGAATTGAATTTCTATCTTCTTATTCTTCTTCTTCTTCTTATTCTTCTTCTTCTTCTTATTCGCATTTCAAGCTTATTGCTTAGCGCATATTAGCTTATTGCGTGCTCTCAACTTAGTGTTCTAAATGCACTTCCACAGTTATTAATTGAGAGCTTTCGATGCCAATACCAATGCATGAAATTGTATATTGCGTTGCAAGCACAATGATACTCTATGTCCAGGGAAGTGGAGAAAATTTCCAACCCGAAAGATTCCCTCGACCGGACCGGGAATCGAGCCTGCCGCCTCCAGCTTGGTAATACCGTGCCTTAACTGACTAGACTATGAGGCCCCTTGAATACAAGGCTAATTTTAATAAAAACTCATAGGCATTTCTGAGGAGCAGTGAGAGGATAATTTCATGAAGGCATTCTAAGGATAATTTCATGAAGTTGGTGAGAGAAAACGAATCCGGAGCAAAAGACCTTGGAAATTTGTGGAGAATGCTTACGGGGTTAGGGGGATGCTAAAAGGAGGATTACAATTAAATCTGAAGATAACTCCACAAGAAGGAATTCGGAAAACAAGTCTAGGAGAGTTTGCCAAACAAAATATGAGGAGAAATCTGTGAGAAAGAGTGAGATTCAAAAGTAAATCTGAAATGAATTCAATGAAAATTCTAGGAATTCTACCAAAGGGTTTCTCTCAGAAATTTTGAGGAATATTTCAATAGCATAGTATATTCTGGTGATATGTTTTAGAGAGCTGATTTTAGAATTAAGTTCTAGATATACCATCAAGGTATTTAAGAGAAAATGTCATAGGGAGTTTTGGAATGAACTCTAAGAGAGTTTGAACAATTTGTGCTTATTAAGGGTTGAAAAAGTCATTTTTTTAGCTGAAAAGACATATGCTTTTATTCTGCATGCACTCCTTGTTGGGTTGAACTCAATGTGAAAAATTCCGTGGTGATTGTGAAGAGGATTCCGTGGGAAAAACCAAGGGAACCCGAGGATAATTTCAAGTGCATTTCGAAAATATTTTTAGATAATTTTAAGGAATATCTCAAGTGAATTTCGGAAGAATTTAGATGAGAACTCCAATTTAATTCTGAACAAAATTTAAGACAATACTGAGGTGAATAGCATGGGAATTCTATCAAGCGAATTTAAAGAAAACATGGAAGAAATTTTCAGTGAATTCTTAGCAAAAATTTAAAATTAGTGTAGAATCTAAGGAAGAATTTCATTAACTTATTGAAGCGTTTTAATCAATATACCTGAATTTTTACAATTTTAGTTCTTGAAATGTCTTGAAACCCCCTTAAAATACTCTCACATTTTTTGGATGATCATATGTATTTTTATGCTGAAGTTTGCTGTCATTCCCTGAGTTTTTCGAAACTTCTTTAACGTTTCTGCAATTTCCTTTAAATTTCTTCAACTACCAAATTATTTCGACTATCTGATCTGTCGTGATGTTCTCGGGACTACCCTGAGCTTTCTATTCTAGTGAAGATCTCGGTTTTGCTCTGAAATCAATGGAATTCTCGTAAACACCTTTAAACTTCCCTAAAATTCTCTGAACTTCTGTGAAGTTTCTAAAATATTTCTGAAATTTCCATAAATTCTCTGAATGTCTAGTGTGTACTTCGCTGAAATTTTTGGAAAATTTTAGTTTCTCAATTTTTTTCAGCAAATCGTGGAACTATACTGCATGTTTCTAAACTCACGCTTATAGATCTTTAAACTGCTTCAGAAGTCTGGACAAAACTTACGTGAACGGCCCTTAACATCTCTGAAATTCCCCAAAGATCTCTAGCTTTTCTGAGGTACTTAGAAATTCTGTTGTCTCCGGTGAAGTTCTTTGAAATTCCAGGAACTTCTCAAAAGTTCGTGCAGTTTTTCGAAAGCTAATAGAACCGCTTTGAGGTTCTTAAAGCGTCCAGTAAGCTCCTCATATATTTCAAATGTTAACTTCCCTTATGGTGCCGCAGTTTTCACTGAATTTCTCAGCGTTTCCTTTCATTTCCGTGTTCCAGTGCAACGCTTCAAGCACCTGCCGGCTGTTTCCAGTTTAGAAGCACTTCTGATACTGCTCATTCACAACATCCGCTTTACTGTTCGAACAATCCTAATTCATCTCCGGGACGCACAATAGACCGCTCTTTGGAAGCTCCTGGTTACTCCAGCCCAGACGTGCCGATTCCCGCCAGCGTTCAGCATAGTCGTCCTGGACCTGTGGCTGGATATGAATCAGGAGTCTTCCACCTTGCCTCTACAAGCAAGTACAATCAATATATTAACTATTCACTGCCTGATGCCGATCAAATTTTCAGCAATTCTAACTATGTTAGTCATTGTGATGATGCCTCTGTAACTCCTAATCCTGGAAACCCGGAACGCGCCGTAGAAAGCCCCATGGAAGCCCCCAATCCCTCCGTCTCAGTCCTGCCATCAGCAGCCTTCGTTCATCATAGTCGTTCCGGACCTGCTGTCGGATGCGGAGAGGGGGTCTTCCAACCCACTCACTATGGCGAGTATCCAATGAGACTTGATGATGGTCAGTTATTGCCTGATGTATCTGTGATTTCCAGGGAGAGCAGTCGTTCGATTTCTTGCCGCAAGCAGGACGTCGTGATCTTCTACCAAAACGCCGGTGGAATGAATTCTGATGTTGAAGAGTACCGCCTAGCTGTATCGGATCGTTGCTACGATATTATTGTCCTGTGCGAAACGTGGCTCGATTATCGAACGCTTTCCAGTCAAGTCTTCGGTCCTGACTACGAGGTCTTTCGTTGCGATCGGAATCCTAACAACAGCCGTAAATCTACTGGTGGAGGTGTCCTTGTAGCTGTCCGTAGCGGGTTGGAGGCAAAGGCCATCGAGAACGATTCATGGAACAATGTGGAGCAGGTTTGGACAGCCATCAATCTGGGTGATCGCACACTATTTCTATGCGCTCTGTACATTCCACCTGATCGTGTCCGCGACAATGAACTCATCGATACTCACTGTCGGTCAGTTTTCACAGTTGTCGAAAGTTCCACTCCAGTTGATGAGATATTCATTTTTGGTGACTTCAATCTGCCAGGCGTTTCGTGGAGTCCATCTCATAGCGGATTCCTGTATCCAGATCCTGATAGCTCTACATTTCACGCAGGAGCTATTAGCCTTCTCGACAACTACAGCGCAGCGACGCTTTCTCAAATTAACCATGTAGTTAATGAAAATGGTCGTAGTTTGGACCTCTGCTTCGTGAGCACACAGGACAGGGCTCCATCAATTTCCTCGGCTCATTGTGCACTAACTACGCTGGTTCCACATCACCCTCCTCTAATTGTCACTGTTGAGGACAAACTCGTGCGTGATTTCGGCGACTATACTGCTACGGTTTCTTATGACTTCCGTAAAGCTGACCACCGTAGCATCATAGATGTATTGTCTAGCATGGTATGGGAGAACATCCTTGATCCAGATGACGTTGAGGCTGCAGCGCAAACCTTTTCACATGTCTTGGCATATGTCATTGACAGACACGTCCCGAAAAGAACTCACCACAAAGTGTCTCACCCTCCCTGGCAGACGAGAGAGCTACGTAGGTTGAAGTCAATCAAGAGAGCAGCATTGAGAAGATTTACGAAGTATAGCACGCTTCCTCTGAAACTACATTATGTGAGGCTGAATCACATGGACCAGCGAGTCAGTCGTGAATGCTTTTCAAGTTTCCAACGAGGCATCCAGCGCAAACTTAAGCTACACCCGAAATCCTTTTGGAACTACGTGAACGAGCCTGCCATCGTCTATGGAATTCAACGGAGAAGTTGCAGCCACTGTTCAGGATATATGCCACCTTTCTTCCGAAAAGTTTTCCAGTGTATTCACTAATGAGACACTAACTGACGACCATATTAACCTGGCTGCCAGGAACGTTCCAGTAAATGATCAAACGCTGGGTGCAATTGATGTTAATGCAGAAATGATTTCTAAGGCCGCGACTCTGCTCAAGTCATCCTTCAATCCTGGACCTGATGGAGTTCCATCTGTATTTTTGAAGAGACATATTGCTAGCTTGTTAATTCCGCTTCTTCGCCTGTTCCGAATGTCTCTCTCAGGTGGCATATTTCCATCTTGCTGGAAATTTGCGCACATGTTTCCCGTCCACAAAAAAGGAAGGAAACGAGCTGTGGATAACTATCGAGGAATTACATCGTTAAGTGCCGTTTCGAAGCTATTCGAGCTAGTGATTATGGAACCGTTGCTGTCCCATTGCAAGCAGTATTTGAGTGCTGATCAACATGGGTTTACTGTCGGCCGCAACATGGGTTTACTGTCAGACCTATCCGCAGCATTCGACAAGTTGAACCATGCTATTGCGATTGCTAAACTCGGCAGGCTCGGAGTATGCGGTAATCTTCTGAGTTGGTTTCGATCATATCTTACCGGTCGGCTACTAAATGTTGCCATAGGAGATTGCAGATCAGCTAGCTTCTTCGCCACATCAGGTATACCTCAGGGAAGCCACATGGGACCGTTAATTTGTATACTGTACTTCAACGACGTGCATCTGGTCATCGAAGCTCCTCGGTTATCATATGCAGATGACCTCAAAATCTTCCTACGAATCTGCTCCATTGCTGACTGTCACTTTCTTCAACGTCAACTGAATGTATTCGCTAGTTGGTGCAGGTTAAACAGAATGGTAGTGAACCCAGCCAAATGCTCCGCTATTACGTTCTCACGAAAACAACAACCGATAATATTTAGCTATGACCTGCTTGGCTCGACAATCGAACGCGTGAATCAGGTGAAAGACTTGGGTGTGATCTTGGATTCGCAGCTTTCATTCAAGCAACACATTGCATATGTTGTTGATAAGGCGTCAAGAACTTTAGGGTTCATTTTTAGGATAGCTAAAAACTTCACTGATATCTACTGTCTAAAATCTTTATATTGTTCGCTTGTTCGATCGACGCTTGAGTATTGTTCGGCGGTTTGGAACCTAAACTACAACAACGGTGCCGAGAGAATTGAATCTGTTCAACGTCGCTTTCTTCGTTTTGCGTTGCGTAGATTGCCTTGGAATTGTTTGTTTGGATTGCGAATTGTTCGAAAATTAGAACAAAATCGATTGGACCATCAGATACTAAACACTGCAAGAAGAATCAATCGTGAAATAAATTCACTCTTAACAAGTTGAAAATAGTGACATGGCCTTAAAGGGGACTTTTTAGTGACTGGATTGAAAAAAAGTGACCAAGTCACTAAAAAGTAACTCGCCAGCAGCCCTGCAATAGTGATGGAGTAATACGACATGCACTAAACCTTAGCGCACGGGATATACTACAATAGATCAAATTACTGGTTGTAGTGTTTTTATGTCTCGAATGAGGAAAAAAAGGAATACAGATAATAGTTCCGAGAGAATCGATATCTGAGAATAATCCTTTGAAAAAAATGCAGAATTATAAACTAATGCTGAAGCTAGTTTCAAGGGAATTTCTAGAATAATCCTTAAGTATTCTGACAGAATTTCAACGAGCATCTGGGATGATTCCAGTGACATTTTCAGGAGAGTTAAAGAGGAATTTTGATGATACTTCTGAAAGAATTCTGAGCAGCACACCAGGATGATTCTGGAGACATTTCGAAGGAAATTTCAGGAGAAAAACCAATGATTGAATCCTCAGAATAGTACTAAGGAGACCATCAAGTGAATTTCAAAAACAAAGGTGCAAACAAACCCTCAGGAGACTCCCAAGGAAGTTTTGAGGAGAATTTCAGGGGAATTTTGTATAGAATTCCAAGGGAGAAGAAACCTGAGGGGAATTTCTGGATAATTCTGAGATAAGCTCCAGGAGAAATCTGATGCATATTCGAAAGGAATTTTAAGGAGAATTATGGAGATATATTCAAGCAAGATCAAACGAGAATTTTTTGAGAATACGAAAAATATAGGTAGAGAGTAAAATCCAAAAACTTCCTAAAGGAAGTTCTAAACCGTGTGCGTGAATTTAGAGACTATTATGGATAAAACTTAAAGGGAATAGCAGAGAAAATCATAACATTATATTGAGAGGAATGTTGAAATCAGCGTTCGGAGAATGGACATATTTAAAACAAATCTTCAAAGCTGGAATGGATTTGGTTTTTATTATTTCCATTAAATTAAGAATTTTAAAATTTTGACAGAAATCAAACGGATAAGCCTCCGCTATAATATAATTTTTGTTTTAATATTGAAATAGATAAAACCACGACTTCATAAAATCCCTAACTTTATGCAAATTGAATAGGCCCATTAAAACATCCTGACCTCAACGGTTGTGCGCAAATCGCAGCACCAATCACGTAACGCTGATCAATCACACCCCATTTTACTGTCCCGGTCGGTCGGTCGGTCGATCAGTGTGGTGCTGTGTAGGGGTTAGAGTAGCAGGTGTGATCCCGCGATTGTGCGCTTTCGCAGAAGAAGTAAAAAATAAAATAAAGCGAATCAATGAGGGGGTCAGAGAGCCGCGAGAATGTTTAATTTCGACGACTACGACAGACGGCCAAAAGGATGAGTCAGATATGACGAAATCAGCTCGTTATTTATGCACGAGAAAGCAAATGAAAAATGAAAATATTTATTAATAAAATTTTATGAATTCAAAAATGAGTTGGAGAAACAAAGCGGAATGATGTGCTGGGGCGGTGTGCTGCAGATCCGAGGAAGAGGACAATTCCTGCAGTTTTGCACATGCCAAACGAAACACACACAAAAACGAGTTGAAGAAACGAAAAATTATGCTGGAAGCAGCCGCCTCACAACAAATAATGACAGAAATCGAACTGGCGTTTATATGCGAGTGTGAGTTGGTGCGAATGTTCGGACGTAAATAATGGACAAAAAGTTCGAACGGGGCGTCGCAAACCGTCTGTCCGGTTATAGCCGCTGCTACCGTCCATGTCCTGCCTAGGACTTGGGTTGGGCATTTTTTGCGCTTTTTCCCGACTGTCGCCGTTAATAAATGCGACACGAGCGAAGACGATCGATGACAGAAACGCAATGATGACTGAATGAGATAATAATATCCACACGAAACGGGACATTGTTAGGCGCGTATTCGGTGACAGTGATATGACTTTAGCTCCGGGGTGAAATTTGAATTTTTATGACAATTCGATGCAAAATTCGAAACGTTTTAACGGTTATTGGTCACAGACCGGCCAGTATTTAGCCAAGCCCATCAATAATTGTGAAATCCTGCGTCATTAAAATTTGGATATATTCCGTCCGTGGGATGAAGTTGAAGGGGAAAAAATGAAAATGACTGTATGATACTTTTCGGAACATCAACACCACGTCAGCATATCGGTACATCAAAACAAGGATGGAAGATAGGGAGAAAACGAACGAAAGCTCCATAGAAGAGAAACGCAATTGAAAAATGGATAATAGGAGCTGAGAAAAACACTTACCACTGTGCTGAGATTGCGATTGGGGGATATTGACTGCCGCCACGCTGCTCGACGTCGCGGAAATGTCCATCGGTATCGTTTGCGTCACACCACTCAAGTCCTCGGTTTTCTGTCAAAGAGCAATGGAATGAAAAGAGGGAAAAAATCAATTAGCTCTGAACAGCAGGGTCTATCGTGCCGACGAAACGCGTCCTCATTTGGATCTACTCACGATGATACTTGGAATATGGTGTCCTGACTCGTCCACACTTTCCTGCGACGATTCATGTTGCTGCTGGTCAACGTCAGAACTGGGACTTTCCTTGATTATTCGGATATTGTTACCAGGTCCACCGGCTGCCCCGGCTAGTGACGCCAGCGCACTGTGACTGGTGCTGTACGATATGTTGTCTACCTGTTGCTGTATGTGCAGATGGGGAACGATATTTATCGTTCCGTCCGTATTGGTACCGTGCTCTTCCTGCTGTTGTTGCTGTTGCTGTTGTTGTTGCTGCTGCTGCTGTTGTTGTTGCTGCTGCTGCTGCTGCTGGTGGTGCTGCTGCTGCTGTTGCTGTTGCATGCGTTCGGTAGAGAGCGAACCCGATCCCGTCGAGGTTTTCCTTAACCGTTTCCGCCGCGCCGCCGGAGACATGTTGGTGGTGGGAGAGGGTGTCCTTCGCAGCTGGGGCTGTTGGGCTTGTAGCTGCTGATGGTATTGCTGTTGCTGTTGCTGCTGCTGGGCGGCGGCTTGCTGCTGTTGAGATTCTGCACTGCCCCACATCGATTCCGGGCCGCCTGTTCCACCCGGACCTAGGCCGGCGCCCACCAGGTCCGGATGTTCGAGCTTGCTCGGATCGGCCTTACACACCGCGGAAGCGTCCGGCATTTCCGCGAGGCCTTTGATTTTGAGCATTTCTGCCGTTTTTAGCACCTGGGGCAGCTGCTCGGTAGACACGTTCACCTCACCGTAGTACATGAAATCTACCATCGTTTTGAGGTCGTTGTACTGCACGTCCTTCAGTATCACTATCGGATGTTGGCAGGGATTGGCGGTGAACAGGGACTGCAAGGGGAACAATAGGAAAAATATGTTACTTCTTGTGTAAAATTATAGTGTTTATAAGTATAACAATATCATTGGTAACTAACTGGGAGCTGTAATAGCTTGATATGGATATAAAAGCATCGATTCTCAACGGTAGGTATCCCACCTAAAATCAACCTAGCTCTACATCGCTTTTTTTTGCATGGTGATCAGCAAATGTCAATTATTAATATCCCGTTTTTTTTTTGTTTCGTTTTACTCCCGGAGTTTTGGCAATTTTCCCGGTTGTGCTCTAATTAGGCAACAAACTTAATGCGATTGAATCGAAGACGTCACTAGGTTGAAGGGGTTCGAAATCTTTGCAGGATTGCACATGAGAATCTCTCTGATACCTCCCTGTAGTTTCTTCTAAAATCTCCCTGTACAATCTAAAAAATCTTTGCAGAACACAAACCATCTTAAAATTTACCTTAATATTCTCTTTTAATTTCAAGTGTTCTCGGAATTCCTTGAGAAAAATATCCTCACAATTATTTTTCTTTGATATTCTACTCCGAGTTTCCTGTGCAATTCTCTGTAGAATGCACATGAAATTGTGCTCAAAATTTCAGTATTCAATAGCCTTAAAGCTCTCCTCGGAATGGTCTTGGAGCCAGCGTTGCCAGATATACCGATTTATCGGTATTTATACCGATTTCCAAACTAGATACCGATATACAGATAAGGTTCCTCAGAATACCGATTTTTAAGATTTTATACCGATTTATACCGTTTTTTTTAATAATCAAAATTATTATTGCCTGTCTGCGCTTGGAGAAATTTTTTGTGAGAGACTTGTATCTTTTTGAATACCTCATATTTTTTGAGCCTTCAAAATTCTAAACAATCATCTCTAAAGATGCCTTATGCTTGAAACTTTTTCGACTAATGTTTGCATTTCCTCACTGTTTTTGGCTACCCATCAATCGAGAAATAGTCAATGGCTCTTTCCGGTAATTCCTAGGGAATCGAGAAATATTTTTTAAACATTAACTTCCTGAAGTTTCATCCAATTTTCCCAGGAGTTTTCTTCCACCTTACCCTGGAAGCTTCTTCACCCTTCACTCGTATCATTCTTTCATCTTCTCCCGCTAGTTTTTTCAACTTTCCCGGAGCTTCAAGAATGCTATCATATTTTTATCGCGGATCCAAACTAGCTGTAGGCACTTCAGAAAAGTCCAGACTTATGTGTATGTTTCGATAAATTAAAGACAGTTTCACTTCTGTTAAAATTCGAAAATTCGGGAATTTCAGAAAAGTCCAGCGAGCTCCAGTGAACTTAAGGAAACATCATAAATATTTTGGAAATTTCACAAGTCCAAAGAACTTCAGGGAAAATCAATGGTTTTCACGAACTTTAGTGAAGCTCAGGCAACATCAGGACAGATCAATTAATTAATTAAATTGCTTAAATTATAAAGCAGAAAATGGCAGCGTGGCTAGTAGATGAAATGAAGAACTACCCCGTAACGCATGGAAAAAGTGTTAAAAATTCGGTAGATTTGGTTGAGCAGCTAGAAGGGTTCAAGTTGAGACGAGGTGAGATTTTGGTATCGTTTGATGTTGCAGCTCTATTCCCTAGCGTACCAATCGCCGACGCTTTAAGAAGCCTGCGTCAACATCTAGAACGCAGTCGAGCGCCACACAATCACATCCAGGCTTATCTGCTTGTGGCTGAGGTATGCATGAACCAGATTTTTTTCACTTTTAGAGGGAAATTTTACAAACAAACGTTTGGTCTAAGCATGGGCAGCAAACTTTCGCCTCTCCTGGCGAACATCTTCATGAGTGACTTTGAAGCCGATGCTGAAAAACACAAGTTTTTCCCACGTGTTTGGAGGCGCTATGTAGATGATGTTTTTGCACCAGTGAAAGAACGCTACTTAGAACAAACTGTAAGTCTACTCTCCCGGCACAGTTCAATAAAATTCACGGTAGAAAAAGAGGTGGATGGGAAATTGCCCTTTTTGGATCTAATGATAACCAGAAAGGAGGACGACACCCTGAAATTTGGTATTTATCGCAAACCGACGTCCACCGATCGCTACATTACTTCCGATTCCAACCACTTTGGAGCTCAAAAGCAAGCCGCTTTTCATTCCATGGCACACCGTGTTTACAATGTACCCATGGAGGATGACGAGTTTGCAGAGCGTATCTACAAAGCGGCTGAAGTGAATGGGTATGAAAAGGAGTTCGTGGACAAAATTCTCCGAAAACACAAACGAAAGAAGCACCAACAAAATATAACCACACTAGAAACAATGGGAGAGGAAGTAAAAAGAATCAGCCTGCCGTTCTATCCCAAAATTACGAATCCAATCAAATCCACACTCAAGCGACAAGGACTACAGGTAGTACACAAGAGCGACAACACTTTGCGTGACCTGTTGTGTAATTTGAAAGATAAAGTTCCGCCGGATGAACAGTCTGGAATTTATCAAATTCCATGCAAGGATTGTCCTTCAGTCTATATTGGACAAACGCGCCGCTAAGTAAAGGTCCGCCTAAAGGAAAATAAACATGCTGTAGACAACAGAAAATCAAATGAATCAGCTGTGGCAGTACACACAATTAGCTTAAACCATAACATTGACTGGAAAGGTGCAAAACTCATTAAATCCGTCGGAAAAACTACACATCTAAACGCCTGGGAATCATCATTCATCACCAATGCTGCTGAACCATTAATGAATGAAGATAAACCCCCCATTATATCCTGCCTTTTCAACCTGACAAATCTGAGAATCCAGTAGCTTCTCTTCTTTTCTTTTTGGACGTGTACGGAACAACGTATGAACATCCAAGTAATCAGTCGGACATTGTCCCGTAGATGGGCAGCATCACGCCCGAAACCGGTCGACAGTAAGGTAAATTTTAATTTATTTTAAAGTTGTAAGAACGATAAGTGTTGTGTCTTGTCTCGCGTCGCGTCTTGTGAATGTTTTTTTTTTTTTTTTGTATATTAATTTATTTGATAAGGCTCAACCGAATTAACTTAACAGAGCCGAGGATTCATGGTCACTATACAATACATCTTAAAACTATAGTCAAAAGGTACAACACAATAAACACTTTATCTTCCGCTATCCAAAAAGCCTCCTCCATCAGAACTGGATCCGCTTCCAGTAGTTTCATTGTATGGTAAATTGTTGTACGCCAACGAGGGTCAGAGCGCGTCCATTGCAGCAATGGACGCAAAACGTGGTCAGCACTCACACAATCATCACGAAACGGTTGCTTTCCAAAGTCGACGACGCATCGACCGAAAGAACTGCTGATGAAGAACAATGAGGAGGACCACACAATGGTTGCTGCCGAGTAAACAGACGATCGCGTAGCACACATCGAGAGTGGCCTGCTTTTGTCGACAGCCGAGTGAACACTGTCTTGTGAATGTTATAAAGCAGTTCCGAGCAATGTGCTGAGGGGCTCATGCAAATTTAGTAAACGTAATGGAAGTTACATGAAAATAAGAACATCGTGAGAACATTTTATGGGAAGTTCTATGGTTTTGATGGCAGTGTCGATAACTTTTAAAAATTTAAAAAAAATCGGGAGGATCAGAGAACTTCAATGCTGATGTTACAATAAATTCAAGAAAATTGTGAGAGCACTTAAAAAAACTCGTGATCTTCAAGAAAGTCCAGAGATGTTCAAAGATGATTAAAGATATTCCGGTAGTCTTATTATAACCAGGAAAATTCCGAGCGCTTCGAGGATGACCAGGGAACTCCAAAACAGCCCCTAATTTCAAGAAAATTAAAAGAACTTTTAAGGATTTTCGAGGAATTATGGAATATTCCCAAGTGCATTTCAGGAATGTTCCGAAAACTTCAGGAGTCTTCGGGGATGTTTTATGAATATCAGGAAAATTTTCTGGATCATTAGAACATCCCCCAGAAATCTATTTCTTCCAAAATTATGTCCTTGTTTCTTTCGACTGTTCCGTAAGCGCTCTGGCTTCCGACTTTCTTCAGATTTTTCTTCAAATCTACCTTACGAAGTTTCTGACAGCGTCTCCAGGAAGTTTCTTTCGTCTTCTCCAGGAAGTTTGACCATAAGTTTGTTCGACTTCTACTGGAAGATTTTCCAAGCTTCTTCTGGCTTTCCCTGGAAATGGCTACCTCTGAAAATTTACTTCTGGTTTCCGAAACTTTTCTAGCTTCCTTTAGATGTTACATGCGATTTTTCCGATAGTTTATTTAATTTTTTGCCACAAGTTTCTCAATTCGTGGCTTGACAGTTTCCCGGATATTTTTCCAACTCGTCTTAGAACTTTCATCGAACTTCATCCAAGACAGCTTCTTTCGTTTTTCTTTGGATATTTTTTCGGCTCCGTTCAGAAGCTAATTCAAACATTCCCGGAGTTTTCTTCCGGAATTTTCCGATCATTGTACAAAAGCTAAAAATTTTCTTTGATTAACGGCTTTCTTAGTCTTAAAAACTGCAACAACTACGATGTAATATGCTGGACATTTAGGCCATGAATTTTGGTCTTTTTCAAGTGAAAATATTGTTTGTCGTAATTGTCAATAGTTTAGTCGTTGTTGTGGCTGATTTTCCATGTTTTGGTTTCATTTAATGATATTTTATTGAAAAAAAAAACTTTTTTCTCACAATTTTGACCACCACTTAATGACAACGATAATTTTTAAAATAAAATTAAAAAAAAAACAAAGGCTGTTTTAATACAAAGAAAGCTGTTAAACATAGCAATTCCCCTCAAGTCCCAGTCGTCATCGTCGTTATAATTTTCGCTTTCAAAAACGGAAAAAATATATAATTAATTAAATAGTAAATACCGATAAATACCGATAAATACCGATTTTTAATACCATTGATACCGATAAGCTTTAAAACAATCTGGCAACGCTGCTTGGAGCCCTCATCAGAACTCTCTTGAAATTCTTGTGAGAACTTATTTGGAATAATCAGTAGAATTGGACCTGAAAGCATCCTCAAAATCGTCATGGAACTCTCCTAAGAACCACATAAAAATTCTACTCAGATCAGAACTCTACTTAAATTTCACCTGGAGCTCTTTTCACAATTGCCTTGGGGTCCAAGTCAACACTCGCTTGTCGCTTATCCTGTAACCTTGGTGTTATCCCTAGAATTCCTTCTAAATGCTGCTAATTCTTCAAAGCGACAAAATCCTGAAAATGCAGCGTAGTACAAGGCCCATGAAAACATTACAAGGACCAGAATCTTTTTTTTAGAGAGGATAAAGCATGTTTTTCCCAGATTTGTCATCGAAATTTACGGCCTTTTCCTGTATTTTCCCAGTGATTTCGATTTCCCAGCTATATCCCGGTTCACTTGTTACCCTGTTTGTGCTCTTCGTTAAGTGTGGCTACGCGTACCCCACCTTAAAAATCGATGATCTAGATTCTAGAGGATAACGAAGCGGTACCTTTTTTTCGAAGTGCACGTGATGAACTAGCCTACGACTAAAAATCATGATAAAGGGCGAACACGACGTATTTATCAGATAAAAACCAAATTTGGAGAGTATTTAGCTGAGTATACATATATTGGATCATTGTAAATTCCACCATTGATGCCCTTTGTTACTTCTGTTTTCCACAGGTGCAGATAGCCTGCCAAATAAGGTATTTTGATGCAAATTTCAACATTTTCTTTTTCTTGAAACGATCATCCACTTGGAACTTATCTTTTCTGCTTTAAACACCTGTTCTGGTATTTATGGGAAGTCAGATTTGACATATGTTTCATAATCCACTGTATCTGGTCAAGCTGGCAGAGCGCGGGTTTTGGCAACAGTTTGCTTGTGTTCATCGCGGTTTGGGAAGTTTTTAACCTTGAATGCATTTAATCCAGCTCTTGCCTTGACCTTCTGCACGTAACTTTGCGAAACACCGACCTTTTTGGCAACAGCACGTTTTGAAATGTTATGATTTCGGGTGAAATTATCCTTCACCTTTCCTCCCGTCTTCCTGCACCCGATTTTTCTTTCCTGCTCCGTGCTTGTGATCAAATGTCAACCGGTCCTTGAACCTGTTTATAACTTTTGATACGCTTGAATTATTGATATGCGGTATTTTTCCTATAGCACGATGGGACAACTCCGGATTTTCCATGTGAGCGTACAACATTTTTTGACGCGCCTTGGAGCTAAAATTCCCTAAGAGTTTCAGGAAAATTTCCTCAGTATTATTCAGAAATTATTCCCGGAATGAGCTAGAAATTATCGGTACTCTCTTGAAATTTTCCTCAAAATCCCTTTGAGTTTCACTCAAAATTTAATTTTCTCGGTATTCTTTTTGGAATTATCTTGGAACTATCTGCAGGATTCACTAGAAATTATTCACAGAATTTTTTGGAATACTCCCCAGAAATCCTTTGGAACTGTCCTCAGAATTCAATATCCTTGAGGTTCTTCTCGGATTTTTTTAGAACTCTCCTAAGAGCTCTTTTGAAATTCTTCTCAGAGGTCCACTGAAATTAAACTTAGAACTCTTCATGATTTTTTCTCAGAACGCATTGGAACTGAAATTCTTTTAGAGTGCTAGACATTATCCTAGGAATTCGCTTGGAATTTCGCTTAAAATCCTTCTGGAATTTCACTCAAACATTGATTTTCGCGGTATTCTTTTCAAAATTATCTTGGAACAATCTGCAGGATGCTCTAGAAATTATCAGCAGAATTTTCTTTGAATTCTCCCCAGAAATATTTTGGAACTGTCTAAAAAATTCAATATCTTTGAGGTTCTTTCGGAATATTTTTGAACTTTTTTTTTCAATACACCTTGGAACTGAAATTCCCCTAATGTTTCAGAAGAATTATAGCTTGAAATTACCCTCGGAATTTCCTTGAAATTTTCATCAACAACCCTTTGTAATTTCATTCAAAATTTGATTCTCTCGGTATTCTTTTCATGGAACTATCTGCAGGATTCACTAGAAATCATTCGCAGAATTTTCATGAAATCATCCCCAGAAATCTTTTCTTGTGAAACTGTCCTCAGAATTCAATACCCTTGAGGTTCTTCTCGGAAATGTTCAATAAAGCTAGCCCCTCCATTCACCAGAACTGTGCAATTTTTACATAAGGAATTTTCAATTCAGCTTGCCCTTCCATGCAGCAGATTGTTGCAAACCTTAGAAATTTTCAATAATAACTTGTCCTCAGGTAATTTTAAACCAGAAAATTTCAATTGACCAGAACGATGCAAATTTTCCACCGTTAACGTTCAATGAAAAATTGTTTCTTCAATCTTCTGATTGGTGCAGATTTCCTTTTTCCATTTTCACCAGACATTTTCAATATAGGTTGCTTCTCCTATCATCAGAATGTTGCAGGTTTTCCACTAAATAAAGATTGCCCCTATTTTCAAATTTTTCATCATAAATCTACAGTAAAGCAGCTTCTCTCCAATCATCAAAATGGTGCAAATTTTACACCAGGAATTATTATTAAAATTTGTTTCTCTATTCAGCTAAAGGATGCAAAATAAAGACCAAAAATTTTCCGAAAAGCTTGCCCATCCTTTCACCAGAACGGTGCAGATTTTCCACCAGAAATTTTCAATGTAGCTTAATTTTAAATAAAGCTTGTGCCTTCATTTACCATACCAATGCAAGTTTTCCACCAGAAATATTTTGTTCATTTGCACCAGAAATTTTCAATAAAGCATGCTCCTCGATTCACCAGATTGGTGCACCAAAACTTGTCAGTGAAGTTTGTTTCACCTTGCACCTTTGGGGTGCAATTTTCAGGCTTTGCCTCTTCATGCACCAAATGGTGCAAATTTTCCACCATAAATTTTCAATTAAGCTTGCATTCATCAGAACGATGCAAATTATGCGCCAGAAAAATGAATAAACCTTTACATTCACGACAGTGCTGCGAACTTTCCACCACAAATGTGAATGTGAATGTGAACCTCCAAATTTTTAGCGTGATTCAATTTTTCCACTAGAGTTATTCATTTTGATTAGTCCCTCCATGCACCACTTTGATGATATTTTTACACCAGAAATATTCAATTAAAAGTTTTTTCTTCGATTTACCACCACGAAGGTAAGTTTTTTCAACCTTAAATTTACCCTCTTCTTTTAATCCTGCATGAACCACCTTGAAAAAAAAAATTACACCAGAAATTTTTTGTATGCACCACTGTTTGTCATTTCATACACCTTTGTGGTGCAATTTTAAGGCACCATCGCAAAGGAATTGACGCAATAAAAGGTGCCCTTATATTATGAAATGATATTATTTTACCTTCAAATCAAGTTATCAAGAAAGTTATTTTATATCATAATTTTGTAAACGTGGAAATAAAAATCTTGTTTATAAAAGGTGGAGCAATTGCCCCACCTTGCCCCACCCTGTGCACGCCAGTACACATGGACTCATGACTATCCAATGTTTTGAAGACCTTCTATTATTAAATTTGTTTGCCTTCAAAAATAAATCAGAAAGTCCACTAAATTTACTCTACAAATCATTTAAAATTTCAGAAATCTAATGAAATTTCGTTAAGATACGGCAATTTGAATTTGGGGTCAGACAACGTAAGTATTACAACCAAATTTTACCAACACACATTTTTTCAAGATTGTTTGTGCAGATTTCATCTAGTGTTACAGAGCTTAAGTGGACACACCTAGTAACAAAAGAATTAGTAAAATCCATCGGCAAATAGAAAAGTTACAGCCTTTTGTATTGGCCTGGAGTCAAATTGACCCCAAGGTACAGACAAAGGGTTAAAAAACAAAAAAATAAATCGAGTGTACTAAGAATATTGGCAACATTGCCAGAATCCAAGCGACAACTACTTACAGTAGACTAGTTCTAGGCCAAAAAGCGAAAAAATAAACAAATTTTAGATTTTAGCTCTCAGAATTTCATGAAACTTCGCATAATGCTTTGCTAGGAAAGAACCAAGTTTGTGCTGGAATTCGGCCATTTTGAATCTCGCCTGATTCTTCAAAATGGCGTATTCCATATTTTCCCAATCGAAATGTTATCTGAGACAAAGTTGTAGGAAACTGTATTGCTGTTTTAGGGAAAAATATCACAATATTTCGTAAAAATAAATAAATAGATAACTAAACTTATGTTTATGATAAGCTTTCAATTTTCAAAAATAGCAAACTTTTCTGAAATGAACACAACGACACTTCAAGACAAAATCGTAAAACATATTTACTTTTTTTTCACAATTAATTTTAATATTTTTTATGCAAGAAACACTAGTTAAGTCCAGAATATTGTTTCTTGTTCACGTATCACATAAAAATTGCATAAATTTTTACAATGTGCTACGATTTTGGTCATTGGATCAATAGAAATGACGCCCCTTTCCTAATAGTTCAAATCAGGGGCTAGGTTTTTTTTAAATAAGGGGTAAATTTTTGGTTTATGTTTGGTTTTAATTCTAATTTCTCATTGTGCATTTAACAAAATTTAAAGGATTCTGACACGACTTAAGACCAGGGTGGCCAATTTTCGTGTTGAAATTCCAGGGTTTGTTTTCCCAGTTTTTCCGGCTTGAATCTCAAAAATTTCCCGTCAAAACGAAAGTGTTGAAATGATTGCAAAATCACGTTTCGAGATACTTCGAATCCATGTTTAATTTTTTTTTAAAGCTCGAGTCCGCTTGTTTTTATTCAAACGCTATCGGGAATATGAATTTTATACGAAGATCACGGATAATGAAAATGTTTTAACCCATAATAATTTGAAGATTGTTTATACAGAAATTTCCAAATCCCAATGAAATGCTAAATTTTTTCTAAACAAATGAAAAAAAGCTCGGAGAAAATTCAAGGAAATCTTGGTTAGAATCCCAAACTAATTCTGAGATTAAGCCTTAAGGAACTCTTAGAATAAATACAATTCACTTTAAAAGGCGAGTTTCATATTTAACCACATGCAGTTCCAAAGAGCCTGAATACAATGTGGCGCTTGCGAAGATCACTTGAAGATGCAATATAATGGACTTTGGTACTATTTGTATAAAATACAAGTAAACAATTCCAGAAATTAGATAAGATAACATATTGCAAAATGTGTTTATTATAAATAAAAAAAATGAATGTTGCATTGAACTACTTTAAATCGTGTTAAATTTAAATGTAACTTCATTTCACATCCGTTGAACCATTCTGAACGGCCATCCCGTTGTGGTTATATGACAGCATTGATAATAATGTATATATATATTTTCCGGTATCATGGAGTCAACAAAGAAAAAGTGAAAGAGCAGCAAAATGGAGCACATACGATACGACAATGGAGTGATGCCCGTTAAGAAAATACCCGGAGATGGACACTGTCTATTTTCCGCACTGGTGTTACGGTTTTATAATATACAACTAAGAACTCAAGATCATCATAGAAAGTGAATGGAATTACGTCGAAATGTCGTGGAACATATCAGTAATAACATGGGAGACTTTTAGGAGACTAGCAGCGAACAACGCGAGAAGACCAACAAGTTCACAAATAGGCACGAAAATTGGCAGAAGAGTAAATAATCAGCGAAAGTTTTATTTATTTTATTCATCTTTTATTATTGCTCATATGATAACAGTATGATGCGTGGAGGAGCTGGGAAAATCGGGAACATGCGCATCATTTCGAACCATGAAAAATCTCCAAAATCTCGTAAAATTTCAGAATTTCGAAAAGTCAATTATTTTAAAAATTACTTTAAATACCGGATCGTGAAATTCTATTACGCTTGTGATCTGGGATCTCAAAATTTCTGAGGGAACGGGGGTTTTAGAACATCAAGGAATCTAATTTTGCCCGAAAATATATTAATTCTTTTATGTATTCTACCTACGGGAGTTCTAGAAGCAGTACCAAAATTTCACCCAGTTAATGAAAATTTAAACAATTGGAGGGGTTGTGCACCAGACACTTCCGCATGGTTGAAGTAGACTACGTCAAGCTGTTTAATGAACTTCTCGTGTATTTTTCTTGATATTGATTCAAAATGCAGTAGAAGTAGAAGTGACTTTTCTCATATCAAACGTTTGGTTTCCAATAAGTAGGTACTTAATACAACAATCATTGAAATTTATAAAAGTTATTCAAGGACGAAATCAGAGTATAGAGGTTCACTACCTGTTAAATGTTTTGATAATAAGCATTATAGTTACTCATCATAATCCGATTCGAAAATGAACGAAACCGTGACAGCAGAGCTCCTTTAAAACTTCACAGGTTCAAGCAGGACTATGCGCAACTAAGTGGAACTCGATTATGACGTCTGGGTTAGGAAAAACGTTTGTTTCATGAAAAAAGTGATTTGGACATTTTTCATTTGACAAAGTTATAAGCATTAAAAACCTAACATCTTTTCGTGACGGTCGCAATTTTAGATTTTCAATTTACGCCCATAAAGCGTAGTCTACGTTAAAAAAAAAACTTTCGGTGTGAAAGAAATTCTGGTCGAACTAGTATTGAGCCATTGGTTCGTAGCTGTGCTTCCATTTATTAACGTCCTTTTAAACAAACCACCTTGAGAAGGTGGATATAGTTCATTCAGGACGGCCAAGTCGTAACCAGACCGAGCCGGTTAGCATCCCCAGGTAGCGATAATCACGGGCTACTTCGAGAGTTGGCAATAACCTTATTGCTCTGTCATCGTCATCACGGGCACTACCGATAATTGACAGTAGTGCTTTGGTGACAACGATGATCCCCCGTTCTTGTTCGCATTACTGACGGCAAATATCACCGCCAGCAATCCCACCGGGCACCGCGTGGAGGTAAGAATCGGAGTTCAGGTGCACAGAGGTCGCAAATCGCCGGTCAGGGCAGAACCCAACAACCATTGATAGGCGTTCTTATGCACCTACTGCCCCGTAACGTGGGTAGATCACCTTTTCGTGGTACGTTACGGGATGTAAGATCTACCACCGATTCCTAGTCCTAACTTCTTCAAACTAAGGGAACAGGATTTTTCAGTAATCAAAGGAACACATCTTAGTCCTTGTTACTTTTTATGCCTTGTTGATAGTGATAAGTCCTCGGGTTGCCTGGACCGAGGATGATCTTGAAACAATGGAAAAAATGAGTTAGTTAGTCTTCATCTATGTGATTCCTAATCTTCTAATCGTTGTTCCCTAGTTTGAAGTGGTTAAGACTAGGGTTCTGATGCATGGTCATTATCGGTGTCATAGCTTGTTTTTGTTGTTAAGGAATCCAATTTTGACTGACAAAGGGGCGCGCCTTTGGAGGGTGTTCCAACTCCGAAGGGTATAAATAGCGGAACCTTTCAGTTAGAATCGATTCCTTGCGATGAAGGCAAGAATGACAACTGTATCAAAACCGAATACTTCATCATTTCTCAATAGTGATGGAGTAATACGACATGCACTAAACTAAGGACACGGGATATACTACAATAGATCAAATTACTGGTCGCAGTGGTGTTATGTCCCGAACAGAGGAAAAAAAAAAAAAAAGAAATTCTGGAGTCAGTATTATGATATCATAGAATTTATTGTGGAGTTCCATATATTTTTAAGTATACTCAACGTCACAGGAGTTCCGCAAGCTCTGACGCTTCCAGGTTAATCTAGAGTACAGGGAATTCAAAAACCACCCGGAACTGTAAAAACTCTCGATACTCTAAGAGCAACCAGTACTTGGAGAAATACGTACCAAACATTACAGGTACTACAGAAAATTTAGGAAATCCTGCACTCAATAAATTCCACATGGTGTTAATGGTAAAATTTCATGAACTGCATTTAAATATAATTAAGTTTTGGTGTGGAACTCTTCAACTTAAAAAAAATAATGCAACGCCTCACAATTATACTAATGCAACAATGGTACAGGCGTCGTAAGCTCTCAATCAATAACTGTGGAAATGTACCTAGAACATTAAGTTGAGAACACACTAGAAGGTTATATGCGATAACCAATAAGCTTAAAATGCGATTATGAAGAAAAAGACAGTTTAGAGGGGAAAGGACGTTGGAAAATATTCACGGATTGCACTTTTTTTTTATTTGTATGGATGATAAACAACGTAGGAGGACGAGGGTATGAAACCTCTAAAAAACTATCCACATGGAATGTGGACAACCTCTACTGTAAAGAAGCCTGTGATTTAACCCCCGCTCTTCTGCTCAGTTGAATAAGCAAAACAGTTGTCACTAGGTCACCGAGCCCCCCACTCTGCTATTTCTGAAGCTTTAGGAATATTAATTAACCATGAATTAGTGAAAAATTTCTATACTTTACGATGCTTCCAAAGTTTTCATACTTTGAAGAGTTCTCGAATTTTGTGAATAATTCATGAATTCTTACTGTTCCGAATTTTAATCTGCCCATACATGAATCGAACATTTAAATCACGAAAATATCGTATATGAAACTATAATAAACGATACAAGTGTTGTTGGATGCCATTAGGACCTTTTGAAAAGTGACGCGAGAATTCTTCATTTATATGGCATATTAACCATTTCGATTTCGAACCATTTCATAATTCAATATTTTAGCAATCTTTTCCGCCTGTTTATGAATAGAGGCAGTAATATTGTCAGCGTTCTGAAAATGTTCGGTACACCGAAATTTCCTGAATTTGAAATCCCTTTAGGTTTTGGTGATTTCCCGAGCACATGCATTTCGAAGATTCGAGATCCAGTAGTGAGATCTCCCTGTTTCTCTTCACCTGCTCTTAACTTAGTGTTTGTTAATTAAAGCACTTCCACAGTTATGGATTGAAAGCTTTCTATGGCAATATTGTGTGGCAAGCACAAAATGATTCTCATGACCAGTGAAGTCGAAAAATTTCCAACCTGAAAAATTTCCAAGAACGGACCAGGAATCCAACCCTTCGTCTCCGATTTGGTATTACCGTGCTTGAACCGACTAGGCTATCTGAGCCCCCTAACTACTGTAGCTTTCGAGGTTTCTCCGCTGATATATACTACACTTTGCTGCCGTGTAAGATTAGACTGACGGCTATATTCTACGTACATGATAAGCTATTTCAATTTCACCTGACATCAACATTCTCTATTCTGAGGTTTAAAAAATGTACTATAAACAAACCGTAACAGAACGATGTACTCCTCATAAGCACTGATTCAAATGTCAATAGCATTTCTATACATCTTTATACGAAAATTTACTGCATTTACTAAGCTTATGCGAAAATGAATTCAAATCTAAATGAGTTCAGTAGTTTGTGTATCAGTACGAAATTTCGAAATTTCTAGCTTCATTGATGCCAACATATTCCTCTAACAAAAAAAATCCAGGTAATATACTCTCAAAACATCATTGCCTGCTTGGGTGATTCTCCGCAAACTCATCACAGACACTGTGCGATTGTTCAGAATTTATAATGCAGTAGGTACCAACAGATTTGCCCTCTCCTGGTGCCCATTAGTCCTCTATTACGAAACCACGCTGCAACTCTACTGACTGCGCAGCAATAATAAAAAAAAAATACGGTTATAGCAATAACAACAACAACACCATCACTCACCTGAAAGTAGGAACTGCACGCCGACAGTACCACCTTGTGGGCCTGCAGCTGTCGGCCCTCGGCAGCCAGTGTGACGTCCACCAGGCTCTCATTGTGCAGCAGGGTCGAGAAGACGGAGATGAAGTTCGGCTGGTGATTGTTCCAACGTAGACAGTACTGCTGCACCGACATTGTGGCTGCCAGGTTCCACCAGCGTAGCTTCGTTCCCGTGGCCAATATTAGTTGCGGACAAAACAACTAATAGGGTACGAGCACAAGACGGGCGCGGGTAGCAGCACCGCACTGCTGAAAAAAAAAAACAGGAGAGAAAGAGGAGAAAAAATGAAAACAACGATCAGCCAGCACACAAAAAAATAGCACAATGTAGGGCTTTCACTGGTGTGGTGGCGCGCGTTGCTGGAATTCCACACGGGCTTACGATTATTATTAGCCCAGCACCACACCGCCGCCACCAGTCGAGAATTTCATGTGTGTAGAGACAACGTCGTCGACGACGACGACGTCGCCGGGATGATTACGCGTGCCGCCGGCATACGACGAGAAGCAGAAAAAATGAGGTGCAAGGTCACAACCACACGTCGTCGTCGTCGTCGTCGTCGCCGGTGACGCTGGCTGAATCACGATTAAATGCCGGCAATTGTACTTGGTAAGTGTTTTGCCTTTTTTCCGTCTTCGAGCTATTATCTATAGAAGAGTAATTCGTATGCATGCAGTTGTTATTATTTACACGTTTGCATATATGTATGACAGATCATTAGCAGCCCGCCAGCACATATACGAGTACACGTGCGCTTGGTATACGATAACGTCACAGTGGGCGAGAGTCTAGGCAGATTTTGAAGTAGATACTAAATAGGTCACACTTTTGGATAATGAATTAATGGTTTCTAGTAAGTATTTTACACTTATAGAACTGTTAAATTAATTAAGTTTAATAAAAGAATCGAAACCCTTATTCAATCATATTTGTATGAAATTGACTTCACACACAAGGCCATTTTATGAATTATATTGATTACTGTGCATTAGACACAGAAAATCAAATCACTATAACTTATAACTCCAGGTATCGATATGTGACCACTATTTTTTAAGTCGATGTATCGTTCCCTTCAAACGGTCTAGTAGGCTTACAAACCAAGTTATAGCAAGTAAAATCTAATTGGTTTCTCCTCGTGTTTTTTTTTTCTGAAAGTTAATAAAAAATATTTAGTAGAATACTACATACTCTAATTTGTTATTGCACTTCTGAAAGAGTACTGGCCTTTGGAAAATAAAAAAAAAGGATTTTACGGTGCAATGACGAAAACAGATAGCCTGACCAACAAATTAATGCAAAGTTGAGGGCACGTGCCAACGATATAAAAACAGCAGAACCCGGATAAATAGAATCCGAGATACATCATTTTGAAAATGTGTCGAGTTCATTTCCAGTTTGGTGCTCGACGAGTTAAATAAACTCAAACACATTTATATATCTTTTGTTTTGAGTGTAATTGAGACTTAGATTTTGCAATGTATGATAGCCATTAGATCTCGATCTAGATTTGATAAATACGATGTGAACTCTACATTTCTAGCTGAGTTGTAGCTTTAGAAATTTTCATTTAAGAGAACTTTGTTAAAATGAGAACTCATCAAAATCTGCGTATGAACAATGCAAAATTATGTAGAGGAACTGGATGTAATATCGACCTAAATGCCCCTAATTTGGGCCCATACATAAATTCAGCAATAGACTAAATTTTCAATAGAGTCCAAAAATATCCATTAGTACCGTTCCAATGACGCGTACATCTAGAAAAAATTGATAAATAGCAGATTTTTAGCGATGGGCCCAATGTTAGATCCATAGGCCAACATTAGAGCCATTTCCCCTATGTAGGCAGATTTTCAAGGTAATTCCGAGGAAAATTCAAATAAAATTAAATTCTAATGCTGAGAAGAACTACAATGGAATGGTATGAACTATTCTAAGATCTTCAGAACCACTTTAAAGTTCCCAACATGTTCCTGAAGTTAGTGAAACTGCCTTGAAGTTATTTTGTTCTTTGCCTGATGCTCAAAATACTTCTGATAACTCCCGCTAATGTTCTGAAACGAATGGAACTAAACTCCCCCTGGAATTCGCCCTACTTTTGG
Source organism: Ochlerotatus camptorhynchus (assembly GCF_037179485.1). Classification (NCBI taxonomy): domain Eukaryota; kingdom Metazoa; phylum Arthropoda; class Insecta; order Diptera; family Culicidae; genus Ochlerotatus; species Ochlerotatus camptorhynchus. The sequence continues at coordinate 2,983,063 of NW_027040920.1, forward strand.
AGCTTACTAATCTCTTTGAAATGCTCCCGCATTTTGCTAATGTTCATACAAGTTCCTGCGGATCTTCACTTAAATTCTATAGACTTCTATGAAGTTCTCGAAATAGGTTTGAAGATCTCTGCACTTCTGTGAAGGTTTCGAAATTTTTCTGATATTTCTGGAACTTCTTCAAGTACCCGAAATGTTCATGGAATCAAAACGAAATAATTGATACAGTTCTATGATTTTTACTGAAGTTCTCAAGATTTTTCTTAAGTTCATGGAATAGCCCTTAAATTATCGACTCTAATTCATAATTTCTTCAATAGTCTATAGACTTCCCAAAAAATCTCTGAATTTTGTTAAAGTTTTCTGGAGTGCCCTGAATTTCTCAGTATTTTTAGTTAGTTAGTTACTTATTTTTTTATTAAAGAGGCTTTAATAAAGAAAGCTAAGAATGCGCAATTTTACTGAAATTACTTGAATTGCCTTGAAGTTTCCACAATTTACCATTACGCTCACGGAGCTTTACCTTTTATCACTAATTTTCCCTGAACTTATCTTGATTTCCCTGAAGTTTTCTATGCTTACCTGAAGGTCTCTAAATTTGTTTAATGTTCCGGTCAGTTTTCTGATATATATATTCATAATTCCTTGACGCTTCTGAAGTTTTCAGATCAATCATAGAATTTTCTGATTATCCCATAATTTCACGGAACTTCTTGTAAGCCACTGCAAATTACCTCAAGTGAATGGGATTCTTCTGAAGTTACGTCTTCGAAGTACTCGGAACTTCACTAAATATGATGAAACTATCTAAACATATCTTAATTTCTTAATATTTCTCGCATTTTTTTTAAATTAATGGAACATTGTTGATGTTCTCTAATTAACTTAGCAAAATTTTCGCAAATTTTTAAGTTAATGAAATTTCCATTTACATTTTCCGGGTGTTCCTATAATTTTTAGTGCGTTCCAGAAATTCTCTCGGAGCTTAGGAAATTCCCTGAGTTCCACCAAACTTCTTTCCTTGACATTATTTAAACTGCTCTTTCTGCTCTGAAATAAATTGAATTCTTGTAAACATATTTAAACTTGCCTGAAATTCTCTGGACTTTTGTGAAGTTCCTGAAATATTTCTGAAGTTTTCTCAAATTTTCTGAAGGTCTCTGTACTTCCCTGAAATTATCAAAACATCTTAAGAGTTTCAATATTTTTTCAGTACATCATGGAACTATGCTTTTTCTACACTCACGCTCATAGATCTTTAAACTGCTCCAAAAGTCTGGACTAAATTTATGGGAGCTGCCCTTAAGATGTCTGAAATTCCCCAAAGATCTCTAGATCTAGCATTTCTGAGGTACTTAGAACTTCTTTAAAGTTTCCACAATTTTCCTCAAGTTCTCAAGTTCTCTTGACTCCGGTAAACTTTTCGAAAATCCTAGGAACTTCTTAAAAGTTCCTGCAGTTTTTCGGAAACTAATAGAACCGCTTTGAGGTTCGTAAAGCTTCCAGTAAGTTCCCCATATTTCTCTTATATTCCCGCAGTTTGTTTGTGACGCGTCACTGAAGTTCTTAGCAATTCCTTCCATTCCTCAGTACTCATGTAAAGAAGCTTATGGAACTTCACTGAAAATCTATAATCTTTCATAAAGTTAATTACAAGCTTGAAATAAATCATTTAATTATTTTTTTTTTCCTTAGTTCTGGGACTTTGAAAAATTTCAATATCTTGAACAAATATAGAGAAGGATTCCCGCATAGTTTTCGAAGGAGAAGTTCTGAGCAGATTTCGAGAATTTTCTGACATGAAGTCCTTAGAAATTGTTAGATGAATTTGGAGGGATTTCTGTGGAGAAGATTGCAAGTTCTAAATTAAATTGAAGGTAATTTTAGAAGATTTCAAAAGGAGCTGTGAAAAACAAAACTTTAAGGAAAATTCCTACGTGATTCTGAGGAGATTTGTATGGGGATCGTAAGCAAAATTACAGATGAATTTCAAGAAGAATTCCAAGATAATTATGATCAAGATTAAACAAGAAACAGAGTTCAAAGAGTGTTCTGGCAATAATTTGCTCAAAATTAGAAAAAAAAATCATTATAATACTCCAAACGGTAGGGTATACGTCCCTAACCTCGGTCTAATATGCAGCCATCGATTACGTTTTTAATCATAACTCATCAATGAATTTACCTGCAAACGATATTCTACTGCTAAATGGTATGCTTAGATATGCTTATCATGTCGTTTGCTATCAGAAACCACGAAAAGTTGAAAAACTTACTTTTTTTAAGACAATAACTCACGAGGGAAATGTATGTAATATGGGTCTATTGTCCCCAAATTGGGTCTATTTATGGATGCAACTTCGTCCTATCTTGTTTGATCCTCAAAAAAACGCTCTTGGTAACGTTTTCTGATGTATTTTTTTTTATCACTATCACTGTTAACTTAATGCTCTTCATTCCTCAAAACATTTCTTAGAGAAAATTTTACGAAAACTACATTAAATCACTCAATTTAAAAATTAAAAATTAAAAATTTCGCTTATCGTCTTTTGACCGCAGAATATCTAAATCAGAACATTGTGATGTTCATTATACAGGTTTGGCAGAAAAAATCTCCCTTCCTGTTCGTTCCTTATCATCCAAATGCAAAACAACATTGTTGACGTTACTCTTATTGCTATATGCTGTCAAATGAATTTCATGGGCCATAGTTAGGAACATAGAAAAGAAATGTGTCCCTAAAGTTGGGTCCATGTTTTACTTGTGAAAACGTTGTTAAACAATTAAAATAAACATAAAATATTCAAACAGCAACTGTAAGTTTTACGTCTAGTGTGTATTATCAGGTAATTCCAATCAATAAATGCCATAATCAGGCCATTTGATGATCGTCAGTCAACCTTCCCATCTTAACCTTATAAGTCATGGCGGCTAAAAACTCCGAACATTGTGATATTCTCAACCAGTTTTATTACTTACGAGAGCTGAAAATGTATTGAAATGTTGTGATATAAATTGATTTGTGTGTGGTACACATTTATCAACCATCAGTGATCAATATTTTCCTTATTTTTTGTGTAATATTCCTTAATTAATTATTTATTTGCGTGATAGGCCGAATGAAAGGACTAGACCCACATTACATACCGTAACCCTATATAAATAAAATTTCGAAAGATTTCTGTTGTTTTAAATAGAGTTCAGATAAATTTTTTAAAAGATTTTCAAAGGAATCAAAGTCTCCGAATAGGTTCAAGGGCATTCTAAGAAGGATTCCAATTAAATTCTTAGAAAGGGTTTCAAGGAAATTCCAAAAATAATTCAACGGTAATTATTACGCGGAGTGTTTTCTGTTTAATTTCCGAAGAATTTCATGATAATTTAGAGCAGAAATCCAAGTTAATTCTGGAATTCATATCATGAGAATTTTGAACAACGAAAAATTAAACCCCGGAAAAGAAAAATTCAGTTTCGGTCTTTACAAATATTTGTTTCCAAAGTCCAGTATCTTCAATATTTTCATTCAAGGACCATGCACTTTACATCTACATCTGAAAGCAATAAGACGGGAAACTGAAGAAAATTTTGCAGCAAATAGAGCAAGACATTCATTTGGTAAAGGATCACTCTGTTTATTTATTTGATCATTAAGGTTTATTCTGAAATTCTGGTGTAAAATGTATTCCTATGGTATGGTTAATTTATTTTTCTCGGTTCTCTCGTCGAATTCCCGGGTTTTTCCCGGTGTTCCCGGTTACTTTTCGAATTCCCGAATATTTCCCGGTTTTCCCGGTTTGCTGGCCTTATAAAACACATTAGAAAACGGATTAATATAATCCTAGATACATCATTTAAAAAACAGTTTTGGCTTCATTTTCAGTGTGGTGCTCGAAGAGTTAACCGTCTACACACTCCCTCTCAATAGAATGTAGGCATTCCTCATTACTTAATGATTGAAATTCATAGCAAAACAAAACCGGATCGATCCATCTGATAACTGCAATTTCTGAAATGATCAAAGAGATTATTTCAAAAGCATAAGCGCTTGAAAATGTCCATCGTATCGAATATCCAACTCCACTGTGACGGTGGACTATTTCAGTATTTTGCTAGCGATGCAATCATCGGATACCAACAACGCGCGTCGACGCCGCGTCATCATCACAATCGTTGTCGACGCACACTGGAGCCACGATCCCGGTAGCGTGGCCAAAACCTCACAAATTTGCCGCCTTCGACAAAGTTGTTTAGTTTACAAAGAGCCAGCTTTTGGTGGTTTCTGTTAGTTCGTATTCCTGCCGCATAAGTGGCGCTCGACTCTATTTTTGGATCGAAAAATGTATTCAGAGTTATTAATGAAGACCTAGTTGGACATTTCAATATGAATAGCACAACGGGCATAAGCAAACATGTTTATGATTCGTCATTAGAATATGTCAAAATACCGGATGTTTCCTATTGCACTATGTCCATTGAAATATCTAACTAAGTCTACACTAACCACTGTTAAGAATTCTTGCTCCTTTTTGTGCTAATTTGGGTTATTGACAATTTTATATTCCGCTATTTTGAAAATATTTTTACAACAATGTATGCTACATCTATCATTTCGACAATATAATGTACATAAGGCTTTTAGTTTGCTCCTATATACTGAAGAAATCATGAAAACGCCTTTTTTACAGTAAGTTTTCTTAATCCTGATGAATAAGGGTGGCTTGGTGGAATACCTGTATAAAGAAAGAGAGAAGGATTAGTAATTTCCATTTAATTCCACTACCTTATTTGCTTATCCTTGACAGATACGCGTATTTTGTCTACTATGTGCGCCTGCAGTATCTTGTACAAATATTCGACTGAAGAAACCATCGCAGCATACCGAATATATATTAACCTAGGTACATTTTCCCTTCAGCTAGCTTCTAAGTGAAAATGATTCTGGGTTAATACATATTCAGTAAGCTGCGATGGTTATTTCAGTCGAGTATTAGTACAAAACACTCAAGAGGTCTGCACATTGTAGACGAAATACTCGTATCGGTCAAGGATAAGCAAATAAGGTAGTGGAATTAAATGGAAATTACTAATCCTTCTCCATTTCTTTATAAGTTTTCTTAGTAAGCCGATGTCTTACTTTAAGTGACTCACAGGACTTTGATGTCTTCGTCAACATTTCTCAAAACTATGAAATGCACAACTTTGCCGACGAAACCATCCTTCTAGGACCCTCCGTTTAAAAGATAGATTCGAGTGCCACCTATGCGGCAGAACTACGAACTAATCAGAAAACATCAAAAGTTGACCCTTTATAAACTGAGTAACTTTGTTGAAGAATGCATACCGCTTTGGCGCTAGAGGTTATGACCACGCTAACGGGTGCACTGCCCCACTGTGCGACATCGTCGTCGTGTGTCACGCGAGACAATGTTTTTGTTATCGATCGTCTTTCGTCTTTGCCCGGCTGCTAGAAGCGCGTTTTGACTTCTCGTTCGTGTTACATACCTACTCGTATACAACATTGTGTGGCTCTGGTGTGGTGAGACGTTGCTGACTTGGTCGCATTATGAAATTAGAGAAGAAGACTTTCGCTTTATGTTGCTACGTCGTCGTCGTCGTCGTCGTCTCGGATCTCTTTGTAACAATTCAATTAAAACTGTGCACAGTAATTGTCTTCGCAATTTTGCAATTGTATTAATTATTTTTTTCGCCGTCTCAACTTGCAATTGCTTGATGAAATGATGGTTTTTCGCAATACACTAGTTCGTCATGCTTCAGCCAAAATGGTACAATAGGAAAGCTTATTAATATGGAAAATTCAAGGAAAATCCCTCGGATCAATTGAAATTTTTAGTAGGACTGTAGCTCAAACACTTGAAGCAGAATTAACTTAACTAGAAACTAATAAAAAATACCCCCACTTTGATCTTCCAAGTATGGCAATAAAACCAAAGTAAAATTCCACGCACTTTCTAAGTAATAAAACGTTAACCCACCGAAAAACAACATCCGATTCTAAATCGACGGTACAATCATTCTGCTCCAACCTAAACATTCCGTCCGTCTGCAAGTGTTTACAACTGATCCCAGAGCCAGAAATTCCAGATATCGACACCATCTTGAGTCACTTTCGTAACATAAACTCACTCTCTGCTGCTGCTGCTGCTGATGCCTCTCCGTCTCAGTTCTATTTCTCTCCCGTTCGTTCGTTCGTTCTCCCAAATCGTGAGTCAATCCTTCTCCACACCACCCTCAAGCAACAACCAACAGCGAGCGCTGCAGAAACACTTCTTTCGTGGGGGATCAGAAATAGATTCCTAACACAGTTTTACTACCACCACTACTACTGCTGACGACGACGAGTTGCCGTTCGGTCACGTCACTATTATTACAACCACGACAGATGTGGTGGGTGCGGAGAAGAAGAAGAAAAACTCGCGCTTTTGGCCGCCACTTTGCCAGCAGCATACAAGCACAGAGGGCATCGGTACCAATACAGCCATCCGGCGGGTCGTCTGTTTACTGAGCCGTCGATTGTCGTCACGATGTTGCGAATCATTACGCGAAGCTTGGTCTTTGCATGGAAATGCACAAGAGTGTGCACAACTGCAAAGAATTAAATTTTCACAATTCTATGGTAAGTCTATCTTGATATTATTTTCAGTGAAAATGTGTGATATATCCTGTATTGTGAACGAGGTATTAGATAACCCATAAAGAAAATTCAGGTCTTGGGATCTAACCGGTAAGTCCAGAGGATTTCCCCAGCAAGTCAAGGGCATAACCGACACGAGTGTAGAACATCTCCAAATCATAAATTAAACCAGTCAGGTATGTTTAGCTGTACACATTCAACTCGATCCATGGCTGCACGTCACCAACCTTCAATATGCGAAGGCTCCACAGATCGTTTTCAACCTGTTCGATCCACCTTGCCCGCTGTGCGCCTCTTCGTCTTGTTCCGAGTCGGTTCGTTTTCGAGAACCATCTTCACCGGGCTGTCGTTGCTACCGAATTCACACGATTTTTACTGTTTGGAAGATGGGTGGTTCTCCCAGCAGCTGGTGCAATGGACCACTGCGTCAAGCAGTTTTGGTGTGATTTCAGAAAACTGGACCAACAAATTACTGTTTTTTTTTATATTAAAGTCCATCCAGCTTCTTGGCTTCGCTGATGACATCGACTTTATGGCACGGTTCTTTGAGATGATGGCGGAAACGTACATCAAACGGAAGGCTGTTGCTCAGTAAACAAAAACGATTGCCACTAGACCACCGAGCCCCTCATATCACTACAAACTATTTTAGGTGTGTTCAATTAATTAACATCGGTCAAATTCGGTTAGACGACAACTGTCATACATAATGAAACATCAGTAAGAACGGAGGCATTCACATAGAATTACTTCCTCGGAAGGCTAAATCAGGATTTTCGATTAGGTTGAAGCATGGCATCACCAATCTCATTTTTAATCAATTCCGGCTGAACTCTATTATGAATTTAACATTTGATGAAAAAAATTTAGCTTTAAAGCTTATTTGGAAGATGCCTTGAATTAGTTTTTTTCTGGCTGAATGTCGGGGATTCGTGAGTTGATTATTCAACTCTTGATCGCTGGGAATGCTTGTGAACATTTTAGGTTTAATTGTTTACGATATTTAGCATGCCTCTACCTGTTGGAGACTAAATTTAGGTACCTGGCTAAGTAAATTGTGACATGGCAGTGGATACCTGCTGATTTTTAGTATTTAGTGTTAGTATATAACTCGTAGATAAGTGGTGTTGAGTACTTGGCACTGATGAAGTCTGCAAATAGTAGACAAAATACGCGTGTCTGTCAAAAGATAAGCAATTATAACGGAATTAAAAGGAAATAAACCAACACACTAAAATCTCTTCATAAAGGTATTCCGTTACGAGGTTCGACAAATTTAAAACATAGATGAATTTTGATAAATAGCAGATTTTTAGCGATGGACCCAATCTTAGATCCATAGACCAATATTAGATCACTTTTCCCTATTCTTCCGAAATTTTCATCGAGTTATTTTCGGAATTCCTTCTGAATTCTGTTGTAGGGGTCCCATAAATTTCCTCAAAACTCCCTTGAATTACACCTAGGAATCCCATTGAAAACTCTCGAAAGTATTTCATTGGAATCAATAGAACATCCTCGGAATTGAGAAGGATTAGTAATTCAGGAAACAACATGGATTCATAACTTACATTTAATTCCACTACTTAAACGACACATCCTTGATATATAACACGTATTTCGGTTACAATGTGCAGGCTCCTTCAGTGTCTAAAGGCGCCAGAATTCATCAGCATTTTCCTCGGAATTCAAATCCCTTGCAATTCTAGATAGAGCTGGAATTAGGGCGTAACAGCTTTTGTAAACAATGACTTCTCTCGATGATTTCTCGAAATTCATAACTCTCCCTAGCAAATCGACTTCACCATCGAGTAGGGGAAGACTTTCCTTTCTTCCCTGTTGGTTTGTGTAGACGTGCCTTGAATTCCTAGAAAATCACGAGAGAAGTCATTGTTTACAAAGGCTGTTACGCCCTGATTCCAGCTCTATGTAGAATTGTTCTCGCAATCCCGATAATACTCATAATTCCGTTGGAATACTTCTAAGAATGTCATTGGAATGATCCTCAGAATTCTTGCAATTCTGCTCACAAATCCCGCGAATTCTCTTCAAATTAGATTAGAATTCCAGTCAGAACTTTTTGGAATTCGCTTCTAAAGTTCTCCTGGAATTCTTCTCACATTTCAGTTGTATTCCTCCTTAGCATACCATAAGTATTCGCCGAAAAGTATCATGGAATTAATCATGGAAAACATTCGGTTAACAGTGGGGACTGAAACCGAAAATGATCCATTGGATCTACTCGGCAATTGTGAAACCCAGGTTTACTTATGGTGCATTGGTCTGGTGGCCAAAAACAAAAGAGAGTGTTGCTCAGAGAAAGTTAGAAAAACTCCAAATGGTTAGGTACTCTCTCAATAACAGGTTAAAGGAGAAGTACACCATCGAAGGCATTGGATGCTTTGCTTTAGATGCTACCATTGCATCAATTTGTACAATTAGAAGCCGAAAAGTGTGCTCTAAGGATTACAAGGTCAGTGAAACTCTTTGAAGGAGACCGTAGAGGACATCTTAGGATTCTAAAAACTGTTAGTATCAACTCTCTAGTAAGGAACAACGGAGACTGGATGGAGAAAAGATACAATTTCAATCGACTTTTTCAAGTAGTTGACCCTGGGCGTAATTCATGGCAATTTGGTGGCCCGGTTCTTCGTCCAGGATCGAGTGTCTTTTTTACAGATGGTTCGTGATTGAACAGGAATAGAAATATCGGTTCCTATGGGCAGATGACCAACTGTGTTCCAAGCTGAAATCCAAGCAATTTTAGAGTGTTCCATTATATGTTTGCGTAGAAACTATAAGCGTTCAAATATATGCGTCATATCCGACAGTCAAGCTGCTCTAAATGCTTTAAAGTCGGCGACATGTACATCAAAACTTGTCTGGGAGTGTGTTCAATCACTTCAAAAATTGTCTTATCATAATCAAGTCAACTTATATTGGGTTCCTGGTCACTGCGGGATTGAGGGAAATGAAAGAGCTGATGCACTAGCAGGACTCGGATCTTCTCATAAGTTCATCGGGCTAGAGCCCTTCTGTGGCTTATCGACTGCATCTCTTAGAATGGAGCTAAAAGCGTAGGAATCTTCAAAAGTGGAGGAAAACTGGAAGAAAACTTCTATTGCTAGGCAGTCGAAGCGATTCATTATTCCAAACATTTCTGTGACCCACAAAATCCTGGAACTTTCTAAGAAAGATCTTAGTATATATGCAGGTCTTATAACAGGTCATTGTCCGAGCCGTTATCACTTGAAGCTGATTGGAAAACTTCAAGATGATGTATGTCGCTTCTGTGGCATAGAAAAGGAAGACTCGGAACATTTGCTATGCCACAGTCCGGCAATTTTCAATAAAAGGCGTAAGTTCTTCGACAAGGGGCTGATAGAACCCTTTGACATTTGGAGAACAACTGCCAGTACGGTTGTGTAATGTCGTGCTGGGATAATGCTATTAGTCAAACGATGGCACTTTTGAAATTTATTTTGTTATTGAAGATAAATCCGTTTTGGCATTATTAAGTTCGTTAAGCATAAGAATATATGGAGGAAGGTACAGCCGATTGCATTTCAAAATGTTTTAAAATTTCTTAAATGATTTTTTGAAGTACTTCAATACATTCTCTGAAACAATTTGCTTGAAAAGAGAATTTAAATTACCCTGAGCAATGATGAAATTCCATGAGAAATCAATTTTTGCTAGGAAAAGTAAAATTCTCAAAAGATTCCCGGTTTCCCAGATAGGAGACAACCTGTTAGCGTAATATTAGATCATTTTTCTAAAATCGCAAAGTGAAATGAATAAATGTAATGCATTTTCAGATCTTACAATTCAAATCCTACAGTCTTATGTTTAGTAAAAGAGAAAAATCAATATGTTTAAAACTTATCCTAGAATTTCAACATTGTTCTGTATAGTTCTCCGATATTCCGCAGCCATACACACGAGTAAGATTGGGAAAAATTAACGCTAACCAAAATCAATGATAAATCTTCCAATTCATCAATTTGCGTCCAGGGGGAACGTTAGGTAACCAGGTAATATTGTAAAGCCGTCGCAAATAGGTACTAGGGGAAATAACTCTAATGTTGGCCTATGGATCTAATATTGGGCCCATCGCTAAAAATCTGCTATTTATCAATTTTATCTAGACGAACGCGTCATTGGGACGGTACTAATCGATATGTTTGGTTGATATGTATTTATGTTATGTATTTGCCCAAATTAGGGGTATTTAGGCCGACATTACGATTATGCACGAGTACGGATTTCCGGATGAACTGACGCGATTGGTCAAGGCGACGATGGATCGAGTGATGTGCGTTGTTCGAGTATCGGGGACACTCTCGAGTCCCTTTGAATCTCGAAGGGGGTTACGGCAAGGTGATGGACTTTCGTGCCTGCTATTCAACATCGCGTTAGAAGGTGTGATTAGAAGAGCTGGGATAGGCACGAGTGGCACGGTCTTCAGGAAGTCCATCCAGCTTCTTGGCTTCGCCGATGACATTGACATCATGGCACGGAACTTTGAGACGATGGCGGAAACGTACATCAGACTGAAGGCTGAAGCTAGGCGGATTGGACTTGCCATCAACGCATCAAAGTCAAAATACATGAAAGGAAGAGGTTCTAGGGAAGACAATGTTAGCCTCCCATCCCGAGTTCAGATTGACGGTGACGAAATCGAGGTGGTCGATGAGTTCGTATATTTGGGCTCACTGGTGACCGCCGAAAATGATACCAGCAGAGAATTTCAAAGACGCATTATGACCTACTTTGGACTCCGGTGGACGCTCCGGAGGACGAAGTTAACTATCTACAAGACACTGATTAGACCGGTCATCTTCTACGGCCACTAGACCTGAACTATGCTCGTAGAGAACCAACGCGCCCTTGGTGTTTTCGAACGGAAGGTGTTGCGTGCCATCTACGGTGGAGTGCAGATGGATGATGGAACGTGGAGGAGGCGAATGAACCACGAATTGCACCAGCTGCTGGGAGAACCATCCATCGTCCACATTGCAAAAATTGGGCGACTACGGTGGGCTGAGCACGTCGTAAGAATGCCGCACGACGACCCAGTGAAAATGGTTCTAGAAAGCGACCCAACAGGAACAAGAAGAAGAGGCGCGCAACGGGCAAGGTGGGATCGACCAAGTAGAAGGCGACCTGCGGACCCTTCGCAGTCTACGAGGCTGGCGAAGTGTGGCCATGGATCGAGTAGAGTGGAGACGACTTCTTCGGACAACAGAGGACAACAAGGCCTTAGCCTGATTGGTAAGGTAAGTAGACCGGCATTACATCCATTTCCCCTATCTTTCGAAAAGACTTTTTACAACACAATGCAACGTAGGATTGAATTGTTAGGCGTCATTATTTGGATAAAGTGTTTCCATTTCCCGGCATTTTTTGGATATCCGGGAAACTGGAGCTGATAGAATCTGGAAATAATTTTATTCCTTAACCAGATATAATTTTCGAAAGTTATTTTTAGAAATCAGTGGCGTCCCGTAACCTCACTTTTTACCTGTGCACCAACTTTCAAAACCAGATTTAATGCCATATTCATACTCGAATCGGGTTAAAAATACACTTATTCTTACACGATATCTATCCATTGTAAGCAATATTTTGAAAATTGTTTATATTTTGAGAGTAGGTGCACATGTAGATTGAGGTTAAGGAAACGCCACTGTTAGAAATAATTTTATTTTTTAGATTTTGACCGGCTTCCTCGGAAGGATTCTAATGATTTCTTTCGGAAGTTTGTCCAACAGCTCATGGAAATTTTTTGGAACAATCTTCCATACTATATTTTTTCAAACTTTCTCCAGAAATTTCTTCCATCGTTAGGCGGAGGTTTCTCCAAATTTTCGGTTCCAAAAATATCTTTTGACTTCCCTCAGAAGCAGCGTTCGGAAAAACTCAAAAGCTCAAATCTCATGCGTGACATTATTCGCCTATGAGTTTTACCTTGCGAAATTCTGCTGCGCAAAAATCACCGATGAGTTTTTCGGTTAAAAAATTAATTCCTTTATATTTTGACGTTATTCATTGTTCCAAGTGTCAGTTTTGCACTGTTTGTTGGAAAACTAACAACACATTCATGCGCATGCCGAAAATTGACGTTTGATCGGATTTTATTAGTTTTAATGTGGATTGGGGTCTCCCTTAGCTCAGTCGGTAAAGGCGCAGCTACAAAGCAAGACCATGCTGGAGGTGGCTGGGTTCAATTCCCGGTCCGGTTTAGGAATTTTTCGGGTTGGAAAATTTCTCGACTTCCCTGGGCATAGAAGTATGATTGGACTTGCCACACAATTATACCAATGCAAAAATGGTACAGGCATCGAAAGCTATCAATTAATAACTGTGGAAGTGCATCTAGAACACTAAGTTGAGAGCACGCAATAAGCTAATATGCAATATGCAATAAGCTTGAAAAACGAAGAAGAAGAAGAAGAAGAAGTGGATTGAATTTTGGCGTCGTTAGTGTGAGTGCATGGGGCCTCCCTTAGCTCAGTCGGTAAAAGCGCAGCTACAAAGCAAGACCATACTGGATTCCCGGTTCGGGTTAGGAATTCTTTGGGTTGGAACATTTTTCGATTTCCGTGGACATAGAGTACAATAGAACACTAAGTTGAGAGCACGCAATAAGCTAATATGCGATAAGCAAGAAGCTTTAAAGGCGAAGAAATAGAAGAAGAAGAAGAAGTGTGTGAGTGCGTGGAAATGCACGAGGGATGCGACACATCTAAATCTCACACTAGCGAACCGAGTTGGCAAACCGATTGGGACACCGGAAAACTTGGACGGTGGTTACATTCAATTATTTCTAACGTTTCTTCGAGAGCGTGCTTGGGCTTAAGTCGTGACTTCATTCACGTGATGAGTAGACTTATGTTCAACCACTACTCGTTATATGCGCTTCTCCATAGAATAAACCTCGTGGGCAGCAACATCTGTCGGTGTGGAAACGATTACGATGAAATCGATCATGCAGTTTGGCAATGTACGGATAATGATGCCACCAGAGAGCGACTTTTGAATATTCTCGAGGCCCAAGGAAGACAACTTTATGTTCCTTTCAGAGACGTGTTTCTGCGAATGTCTAATAAAAGTATTTAATTCCTTTGTCCTTTGTTTCTCTTGTTGTTTGTCTTGTCCGCCCGTCTCGATGAGCCTCATCGTCGCTCACTGGTCACTATAGCCGGTCTAACTCCAGACGAATCTAGAACCGTACTACCGGTCATACTGGCGACAACACTCTGACGAGACAACGAAACTACACCCCCAAGCTCCTTCCCTGATCCTATCCTTCGACAATGTAAACCTCTAACCTCGGGTAAGCCGCGAGTATTCGACCCAACTCCTACTAGACATAAGTGAATTTTTGTAACAAACAATGAACAATGAATTATCGGCACCGCAAAGCTAACGGGATTGAGCTTTCCAAATAAACGAACTAGATTTAGAAAAAAAACCTTATGTTCTTAAAATCTCTGTTGGAAATTCGTCCCAAAACTGTTCAACTAAGTGATTAATTAGCATTATTGACAATACACTTCTGCTTACAATATTATCGAATGAAATTTGGTGGATCGGCGCTTAGTAAAATCTCACTGATCGATTCTCTTCATCGACTTTCTCTTTCGTCAATAACTCAGCTGCAAAACCTTACCGTGTTGTATTTGACGTTTGGATGCTAGATAAGAACCACCTTTATCAAACCATGTGGTAGAATTAGTGCGAAATCTGTTTGCATAGCAGTGGTTATGAAAAGAGAAAGTCGATGAAGAGAATCGATCAAGGCAGATAGGACCATTTAAAAAGTTCATCGAGAAATATGATAAACAAGCCGACCATTTCATGGCACATTAAAACAACATGCACTTGAGCAACCTTCTAGTTCGAATCTACGATTCATTTTAGTGATTATTTTGAATGACCTGAATCCCATCCCAAGCAACCTGATATCAAATATAAACACTAAATATCAACTGAGCGGCGATAAATACTGCACCGGTATCCAATATCGACACGTTGTCCGTCGGAATGCTGACGCTGACAGGGCGACCAGTACGTTGTTATCGTACGGTACGTTGCAAAAAAAAACAGAAGGCATAATGTATGGAAGAAGCCCGTGAGAAGAAGCCACGCCATGTAGCAATCGAAATAATTAGAGAGATGAAAAAGTGCAGTGCAGCGAAGCGATGCGACCGAAGAAAACTGGCGAAACGCGGTGAAAACATCACCGCTAGAGCAACACGTGAAAAGGGCTTTTGTGCCAAATGTAAACAATGACTTTAACCGTCGATTTCTCGACGCCGATGAGGACTCTCGTTCAGGCAAACAGGCTTGTATGCCCTTTTCACATGTTGCTCGAGATCGATTCAGTTCGAAACATTAGCTTACGCCTTCTTGCCACACACATGTAGGTAGGTACGAACCGTCGTCGTCATCGTCAGCCAAGTCGTGGTCCAAGTTGCGATTCGCAGGCCTAGCTGATAGTGCGGCGTGGTGTGAGTGGAAAGAGTGTGTTGCCAGGGAGAGTAAACGGTGCAATCATAATAACACACAAAACGGGCCAAGTCTCGATGTTTGGTGATGGAATGAAACATCCAGAAAGAGAGAGAGATAGCCCCTACCATCAATGCATATCGTTGCTTATGGAACGGAGAAGATGGAAGGCAGGCAGGTGATGGAACAATAATAAAAAGGCGAAAAGGAAAAGCTCATTCGCGTCGATCCTTGCCGAAGCAAGTTAGCAGCTCTCTTTGAACTGCGCTGGATTCGTTCGTGGATGAGTGGACAACCGGAGCTGAGCTAAGAAAGATGAAGAGGAAGACATGTAGGAGATTGCAATGTTCGAAACGAAGAAAACCGGGTGATGCAAGTCGGTGGCGATTGGGACAGGAAAGGAAAATGGTTTCTCCTGTTTCGTTTTGTGTCGAATCGCGAGAAATCCTGTGCATTTGTTGGGTCGGATAGATTGAGTGTTGCGAGGTGTCCGAAATCAATCAGCAGCGCCTGGGCCATTGCACTATGGTCAAAAACGCAAAATTTCACGACAAAAATCGATATCTCGCAAACTATGTACTCTAGAGGTTTGACATCTTCGGAAGAGTTTGTCTACAAGAAAAGATCTTCCTTTTGGCGTGGGTGGTGACTAGGGTGGTCCTGTTTTTTTTCAAAATTAAAATTTATAACTTTTTATTTTTAAAGGAATACTTGCTTCTACAAAGTTATAGATGATTTATTGCTGAAGAAATAAAAATTATATCTCATCAACATATCATTCTATGTTCATTTTTGGAAATTTAGATAGGGTGTTAATGAAAGTTAAAAAAGAAACAGTTTTTAGTCTACCTTTTTTATTTCGTTTTCATTTTGAGAGTAATTTTTTTAAAATTAATGGAATTGTTCTCTATAGGGTGAGGAATAATTATCCGTGTTTAATGTTTTATTCGTAACATTATTGCTTGTGTATTGAATTACAACATATTTATGGGAAATGTAGGGACACCAACATAGTTTATGATATGCACAACAATTTCTCAAAATGTGCTCCTTTGACTCGTACACACGCCTTCAACCTCTTAGGGAAATTATCGACGATGGACGTTAGTTCCTCCACAGATATTGCATCCCAGACTTTTGTCAAACTTGCTTTCAGATGATCTAAAGATACGTGTGACTTAGTACAGGCTCTGGACTTAAGAAAATACCAGACGGAATAGTCCATTGGATTTAAATCAGGAGAGTTTGAAGGCCATTCATCTTTGGTCAAATATCTAGGAAAAAGTTTGCTACAAAGCTCCAGCGTCTTTTTCGCTCCATGCGATGGTGCCCAATCCTTTTGAAATGTCCAATCGTTGTTACCGAAATGCGTACGTGCCCAAGGTGCAACTGTGTCCGTCAGCAGCTTCTGGTAGACTATTTGGTTGATTTTGACGCCTTTTTTGATAAATATTAAGGGAGTTTTACCGGAAGCCGTAATTCCCGCCCAAACCATCACCGAAGCAGGATGATGTGATCTGGCAACATTCGTACGGTTAGAAAAACCTTTGACAATAGCTGCCGATTTGGATTTGGTTTGATGGTTGTGGTATTGCTCAACAATGAAAATCTTATCATCGGTGAATAAAATCGTGCGATGCCGTCCATTGGCAAAATCCTTCAATAAAATCTTGGATTTTCGGTACCGGTTCCTTTTCATCCTGTCATTTAGCAGGGTGTCTTCTCAATCCAAGGAATCAAATTCCCTGAGTTTTCCAGGTTTTTTCCAGGTCGGATGAAAAAAATTCCAGGTGCATACAAATTATACACATTATTATTTTATCGAACCCCCCTGTTTGCTGGTGTTCACACTGCTTGTACATGTCGAAAGAACTGTCAATTTAGATTTCAAAACAAAACTGTATCAGGAATCAAAAGTAAATACTTCCATCATGAATTACTGGAAAATTGCTCTAGTTTCGGCAGGCGTATTTGCTTTTATTATTTTAAATAAAATGAGAAAGAGAAGGTGAACTTTGTAGAGTAGGAAATGGTTGCTCAAGAGGAACACCGGCAGGGATTTGGCTCATCTTGTCCATCAAGAGCTGCGATATGAAGATGAAAATGGATTTCAAAACTTCGCCAGGATGTCGATACCAACTTTAGACAAGCTAGTGGGAAAAGTTCTCACTAGATGTACATGATTCCTTGAGTTCTGAAAATTTCTGTTAACAACTCAATTCTGCAAGGTCTTCAAACCTTCTGACGTCCCTGAAGTTTTGTTTCTGTTCTCCCGTAAAATTTCCTTAAAAATCAAGAAACTTTCCTGACAATCTGCAAATGTCTCGGTAGTTCTACAGATTTCTTTGAAGTTCTGTGTGTTCTTCAGAAGTTCAGCAAATTTTTTCAAACACCTACAAAGTTCCTGAATCCCTGAAGATTTAAGATCCTTGAAGATCAACAATTATCTGTGATGTTCACAACATTTCTAATAATCTACAAACTTCTCGAAAGTTCTGTAATTTTCTCTGCAGATTTTCATGATTCAATGAATATCTGCAAATATCTCTGAACATCTATACAATTTTCTAAAGAATTAAAAGATTATCTAGAAATTTTTGAGCTTTCCGGAAGTTTTAGGAAGTATTCTGAAGTTTTTCTAATTTTTCTGAAGCTGTGCAAATATCTCTAAAGATTAGCGAACTTACCTGAAGTTCTGTGAATGTCTTTCAAAATCCAAGAACCGCAGTAAAATTCTGAAAATTTATTTAAACATCTGCTAATTTTTGAGTAGATTTACGACCTACCCTCTGAACTTTTCTAAAGTTCCTAAAATTTATTTCAAATTCTGTAAAGTTTTCTGAAGTACTGTATTTCTGCTCTAAAGATCTACGAACTGCCCTGAAGTTCAATAAATTTCACAGTAGATCTCCGAACTTTGCTAAAGTTATTTAAATTTTTTTGTGGATTCTTGATCTAAAGATCGGCGAACTTTCCCGAAGATCTGCGAGTTTTGCTGAAGTTTGCAAATTTTTCTAAAAACGTACGAATTTTCTGACGTTCTACAGACTTCTCTTAAGGTCTACGGACTTCTCTGAAGTTCTTTAGATTTATCTATTTCCGACTTCCATGGAGTTCTGCAAAATATTGTACTTTTCTGACATTTAACGAATTTTTCTGAAGATCTCACATTTGTGTGAAACTGTGAAACTTTCCGTCAAATTCCTGCAAATATCTTTAAAGTTCTGTAAAGTTGTCTTAAGCTCCGTAGCTCTATTCCCAAGATCTACAAAAAAAAACTTGAGGCTCCATAAATTTCTCAGTAGATCTGCAAACTTCTCTGATGTTTTGTAAATTCCTCTAGGGTTACCCTGAAGATTTGAAAATTTCCTTGAAGATTACCTAAAGTTGTCAAAATTTATCAGAAAATATTTGAGCTTCCTTGATGTTTTAAATGTCTCTCTCAAGATCTACAAATTTTCCTGAAATCGTGTAAATATTTATTTTTTTTTAAATCCCTGAAGTTCTGCAATTTTTACTGAAGATCCATTAACATTTCTGAGATTCTTGTGATTTTTTCAGAAGTCCTGTGATTTTTTTTCAAAGTTCTGTAGCTTTGTTCTGAAGATCTACGAACTTTTGTGATGTTGAATAATGTTTCGAGGATCTCCAAACTTCTGTGAAATACTTTATATTTCACTATAGATTCTTGGACTTGTCTGAAGTTATGCAAATTTCCCTGAAGATTTGTAAAATTTCGCTTATAGTTTTACAAATTGATTTGAAATTATTTTTGCTTGCTTGAAGTTTTGAAAATTTCTTTGATCATTTATCTGAAGATCTACGACCTCTCTTGTGATTTTGTTTTTATGAATTTCTGTTAATAACTTTTAATTTGTTTGTAGTTCTGTTCTCAAGATCTACGAACTACCCTGAAGCTCAACAAATTTCTCAGTAGATCTCCGACCCTCTCTGAAGCTCAAAAAAAAATTCTATGTTGGGTCTCAGACCTGCTGTCTGGCATGCTTATTCTTATACAATACATGCTTCGTATGCTTCCTTTTGACGGTTGCCAGTCTCTCTTTTTCGGCTGTTTCCTTTTTACGACGATTTTGATCCTCCACATACAAATCAGCGAAGAGCGAGCGTGACAAGACTCTCTGAATGAGCTTGTCTCGTTCGCACACGTTGTCTTAGCTGTCAGATGTTTGTCAAGTTCAGTGTCCTTAAGAAAAGATTCGAGAAACTGAACGAAAAACTTCTTTTGAATTACGAATGAAGTGATAATTGGAAAATTCCCTGAGTGCAACCAAAATTCCCTGAATATTCCAGGTTTTTCCAGAAAAAATAAAATTCCCTGTAAATTCCCGGTTTTCCAGGTTTTTCCAGGTAGTAGACACCCTGATTTAGGTAATGGTTCTTCGAAAATTTGTAAGAATGCAACCCTAAATCCTTGCGTAGAATAGTTCATACTGACTTTGGGTCGATTTTCAATGATTTCGCCCTGTTCTCGGATAGACCGTCTAGAATCTCGAATAATCCTAAGACGAAGTATGTTCCGGTTCTGATGGGGTCCTCGCACTTCTTTTTCTTCCTCTTCCTGAACGGTCCTCCAAATTTCCGAGTTCATGGTACCGTTTTATAGAATTCCGAACTGTTTGCCAAGGCATTTGCAATGTTTTTGCAATACGTGCCGGACGAATTCCTTGTTTATAAAGCTTAATTACCGCACTTCGTAGTGGACTGGACTTTATTACGGCAATACACGTGAACCGATTTAAACGAAACTACAAGCGTTTGTTTATTATGTATCATGGTCTCAATTGGCAGAGATGTGCTCATTTCAGCATGTGTCAAATTCGAGCTATACACTGAGAGAAAAAACACGGACAATTTTTCCTCACCCTGTAATCAAATAAGCTAAGTTTTCGAAATTTTTTGGCATTCTCGGAATTTACATGATACGACACCCTTAAAATACTATCACATTTTCGGTATGTTCAAATTATTTTTATAGCGTTCCGAAAATTCTTCTGCTGAAGTTTCATGAAACTGCTTTAAGGTTTTGGGGCATTATTTGAACACTGCCCTTTGATTATCTGATCTGTTTTGATGATCTCGGAGCTTCTCAGAAGCTCAGCTCTCAATTCTACTCGATATCGGTTCAACTTTGAAATAAATTGAATTCTGGTAACACCTTTAAACTTTACCGAAATTCTCTGGACTTCTGTGAAGGTCCTGGCATATTTAAGAAGCTTTCATAAGTTATCTGAAGGTCTCTATACTTCCCCGAAATTCTTGGAACATTTTAAGGATTTCCGATTTTTAATTTTTTAGCACATGGAACAATCCTGATTTGTTTCTAAACTCACGCTTATAGATCTTTGAACTGCTTCGAAAGCCTGGATTTAACTTACGAGAACTGCCCTTAAGATCTCTGAAATTCTCCAAAGATCTCTAGATCTAGCTTTTCTAAGGTACTTAGAACTGCTTAAAAGTGTCCACAATTTTCCTCAAGTTCTCTTTATTTCTGAAGTTTTATTGACACCGGTGAAGTTCTCTGAAATTATCTTCTTAAAAGTTGCTGCAGCTTTCCGGGAGTTAATAGGACCACTTTGAGGTTCTTGAAGCTTCCAGTAAGTTCTCCATATTTTCTGGATTGTAACTTCCCTTCTGTTCCCGCAGTTTGTTTATGAAGCTTCACTGAAGTTCACAGCATTTCCTTTCATTCCTCAGAATGTTGTGAAGCTAACTGTAGATCACGCACTTAGATTTTTTTTTACAGAAGTTAGTATTTTTTTACTGGATTTTTGAATTACTGAAAAACTCGGTTTAAATTCAAATGACTGTTATTCATAGATATTGGATAAAACCGACAAATTTTATTTTTCATCATTACACGGGGTTAGGGGCTGTTCATTAACTACGTAGACAGTTTTTTGAGATTCTTAACCCCCCCCCCCCCCCCCCTGCGTAGACAATTGCCCATACAATTTTTTTAAAATTTGTATGGGCCGTGGATAATTATCAACCCGTCTCCTAAACTGTCTACGTAGTTTATGAACATCTCCTTAACAGAAGTAAGTCTGTAAATTTTCGTAACACATTTTCTCAACTATGAATTTTTCAAAGATTTTTATAAATTTTACCGAAGAGTTCCGCAATTCAAGGTAAAAATTACTGATTGGATAAGTGTGTAATCTTTCATATAGCGTCATTTTAAACTGCTCGAAGTTTTTTTTTGGAAAATATCGCCAAACTTTGTTCAAAATCCCCCGATGAAACATTTCTGTATTGGCCTCAAAATGCGGGAAAGTATTTTCCGATTTCATTTGAGAGATTTTTCAGATTGGCCCGAAAGTTTTTTCTGACTTTCTACTATTCTTGGAAGTTTTTCCTGATTTTTTTCCGAGAAAGTCTTCCTATTTTTCGGGTGGAAGCTGACTCCCGTTCCAGTTTGATTCGTATATCTATATGACTTCCACAGAAAATTCTTTCAACTTTTCCTGGAGGTTTCTTTTGACTTCCCCAGAAGTTGGTCCTGGTTTCCTCAGAAAACTTCTTCCTTCCGACATGATCTGTGAGTATTGTCCAGACTTGCTCCAGAAGTTTTCTCTGACTGCTGCAGGGAGATTCTTGCCATTTATCCCGGAAGCTTCTGCCGACTTCCCCCAGGAGTACTACTGAAGTGCCCCGAAAATTAATTCCGCAAGCTTCTCTAAAAAAAAGTAGAAGGGTCTGTACCTAGGGATACGAACGGAAGCTTGACGTAGGACCGCTAGTGGACGGAACAAATATGTTGATAATTTAGTTCTTAACTCCTTCCGTTTTTGAATTGGTGGCCCTGAAAAGGGCTGGTTGTTTTTCAAATGGTGGCCAAACCAGTAGCTGGTAGCCTAGTCATGCTGCCTATTGCAGAAAGCCTATCCTCCGGTCGATGTGGGTGTTTTCGTCATCGTCATCGTCATCGTCTTTGTATTGGTGCGATGCGTGCTGTTGCGCTCATACGTCGTCTCCGACGTTTATCCGTTGCTCGAAAGCAAATGACGAAGAAAACGATATGGCAAGCGTTTTTATTATCGCTGCTTTTCTCCTCCCTTCCTTTCATTGGTGAAAAGATGAGCGGTCAACCGAGTATTGAGCTCGCTCATGTGAGCATGCAAAATGTGTAATGTGTTCGATTTGCGCTCTATCTTTGCGTCCGTGTTTGGGATTTTTTGTTACATGTCTGAATTTTGATTTTTTTTTACTATGACCCCCAGTATAGAAATTAAAGACGTAGTCCTACGTCAAAACATTCTCTGACAATTTCGTCCGACTTGTCCCAAAAGCACTTAAACTTCTCCAGGATGAGCTAAAACGTTTCCATCACCATCCACTGAACACTTCTCGTTTCCTGGTTGTTGCACTCTATTTCCAGGTGAAAATGAATATCTAGCAAGTTTTGTCAGGGTGTCGACTCATTTTGCGACTCAAATTCCCAAAATTTTCCCAGAACGTTTACAAAATTTTCTAGGTTTATATGAAAGCTGTTTTATAAATGCGCAAATTTTTGGGAAAAAACAACAACTTAATTGCCGCAAACGTGAGTGTCTACTCATTATACTAAACAAAATTCCCTGAGTTTTTCACGTTTTTCTAGGACATCAACGAAAAATGTACAGGTTATACATGAAACCTTTATTTAAAATACGTTAAAAAATGTGCCATTCGAATATATATCTAATAGGGGAAATGGCTCTAATGTTGACCTATGGATCTAAGATTGGGCCTATCGCTAAAAATCTGCTATTTATCAATTTTATCTAGATGAACGCGTCATTGGGACGGTACTAATGGATATTTTTAATCGCTATTGAAAATTTAGTCGATTGCTGAATTAATGTATGGGTCCAAATTAGGGACATGTAGGCCGACATTACATCCATTTCCTTCAATAATATATCTATTAGTTTTGAATCTTGAAAGCTTCTCATGGTCCAGAATCTTCGAAATCTTTCCAAGTCCGGAATATTGGTCTGAGGACTCACATTTTATGAGCCTTGAGTGTCAAAAACCAACTTCCCTAATCTCGAAGAGTTCATTCTTCAAAATCCAGAATCCAGAGAAATTTCGAAGAACGAGATTCGAAGCATCAGAATTTAGATTTTTTCTTCTGATATCTGGGAAAAAATCCACGTTTGAATCATCTTGATACTCTTGGAGTTCTTCACAGGATTTTCTCAAGAATATCCTTAGAATCATCTAAAAAATTATTACCTAGGAATTCCCAAAGAATTCTCCTGAAATAAACTCTCCTCAGTATTCACTAAATATCTCCTGAAATTCCCTCTAAATTACACTCAGAATTCTCTGTACAGTTCTGTACAATTCATGAAATGCTCCTCCGAATTTCCTAAGAAATGTTTATGGATTTATCTTAAAATGATTAGCAATAGCCTTGAAACTCTCCTAAATATTCCTATGAAGTTCGATATGATGATGATGACCATTCCTTGTAGCACGGAAACTAGTCCGATAGCTGTGGGCTCTCCTCACTGTTAAACTTGATTAAGCATAATAGCCTCTGATTGTCATCAGTAAATCGCTGTATGAAAGGCCAACAACGAATGGATGGATTGATATATATTGATAAATCGCCTATTAATTTCCTTGGGACAGTTAAGAATCTCCTTTAATTCTCCTTGATCAGCCAATTGGTCAGAAAACGAGCAATCCAACAAGAAGATATTCCAATAAATGGGGAGAAGAACCCACCCTTTATCCACGAAATGTTAGCAACAGGGAGTTGGCATATTCACTCTCCCCATCCAAATCGCTTCCTAACACATTCCTTTGAAATTTACCTCAAAACTTTGTTGGAAGTTTCGTTGAAACGTGCCATAGAATTTCTTTTGGAATACTTCTTAGAATTTCTTTGGAATCATCCTCAACACTTTGATTGAATTTCATTCAGAATTCCAATTGAATTATCCTTCTTCTTTTGAAATTCTACTCACAAGTACCTTGGAGCTCTCCTTACAAATCCCTTACTCAGAACTATATTTAAATTATCTTTTTAATCACCTTGGAATCCTCAGATTTCACTTCAACTTTTCCTAACAATTCTAGATAGAGCTGGAATTAGGGCCTAACAGCTTTTGTAAACAATGACTTCAATCGATGATTTCTAGAAACTCAAGGCTCGCCCACGCAAACCAACCTCCTCATCGGGTAGGGAAAGACTTTCCCTATCCGATGGTTATGTTGGTCTGTGTGGGCGTGCCTTTAGTTCCTAGAAATCACCGATAGAAGTCATTGTTTACAAAAGCTGTTACGCCTTAATTCCAGCTCTATCTAGAATTCTTCCCTAGAGTTCATTTGAAATTGCCATCAAAATCATTCATTAAAGTTCGTAAGCTGCGAAACTTTTACAATGCCCTTATTTCTCATCTGGGTTCTTGAGAAACATTTAATGTTCGACGTCTTTAATATTTACACGGAAACTAATCCGATATCTGTGGCCTCTTTTCACTGTTGAACTTGATTAAGCTTAATAACCTCTGATTGTCATCAGCAAAGCGCTGTATGAAGGGCCAAAAACGAATGAATAGATTGATATGAAAATCGTCTATTAATTTCCTTGGGACAGTTAAGAATCTCCTTTCAACAACATGATCAGCCAATTGGTCGGAAAACGAGCCATCCAACAAGAAGATATCCTAATTAATGAGGAGAAGAGCCGACCCTCCATCCACGAAATGTTAGCAACCGGGAGTTGACATATTCACTCTCCCCATCCAAATCGCTTTCTAACACTTTCCTTTGAAATTTACATAAAACTTTATTGGAAGTTTCGTTGAAATGTGCCTTAGAATTTCTTTGGAATACATCTTAGAATTTCTTTGGAATCATCCTCAACACTTTGATTGAATTTCATTCAGAATTCCAATTGGATTCTCCTTCTTCTTTTGAAATTCTACTCACAAGTACCTTGGGGCTCTCCTTACAAATCCCTTACTCAGAACTATATTTAAATTATCTTTTTAATCACCTTGGAATCCTCAGATTTCACTTCAACTTTTCTTAACAATTCTTCCCTTGAAATTATCTCTAGAGTTCCTTTGAAATTGCCATCAAAATCTTTCATTAAAGTTCGTAAGCTGCGAAACTTTTACAAGGCTCTCATTTCTTATCTGGGTTCTTGGAAAACATTCAATGTCCGACGTCTTTAATATTTATTTTTGTTCCAGATTCTCGTTCCAGAAAATTTCTCAAATCTGATTTTATTAGGGCCAGGGTTTCAAAAATGAGTTTAAGTTTAAAATATGTAGAAATTATTTATGATTGTATGGTGTCACTGATAAATCCACTCCAGAATTATTATGTAGATAAAGTTGGTTGTATTATAAAATCTTTTGAAATTCTTGAGATGGTTCTTCCTGGGCGTACTTTAATATCTAGCGTTCAGAATCATAAGGGCCCAACTGCGATGATCGATTATCTTAATCAATTTTTTTTCTTTGCATTACTATAGTTAAGTGAACCATTTTTCCGAATTGTTTACAGTGTACTAAAATGATGTATTATCTTATCTAGCAAAAGCAACATAAAAAGCACCGAAAATTTTCAAACTTGCCCACCTATTAACAAAAGAGAAAATCGAGGAAGATAATCGACCATCGCAGTTAAGCCCTTATGATTCTGGACGCCAGATATATTCTATTCTAATTTTTAAGAATTTATTTATGCTTGATACAAGGATTTTAAAATTCCCTAAAAATTCCAGGGTTTTCCAGAGAAAATAAAATTTCCCGAGGATTCTCAGTTTTCTATGTATTTCCAGATTTTTAAGGTAGTAGACACCCTGTAAGACATGATAATCAATAGTAAAACATTAAAAATATTGAAGTTGAAGTTAAACATTTACTTAATTTTACCAAGTCTACAATTCCAATTCCAAGTTCAAGATCTTGAAAATTTACATCAGAGCCAGGATAAAAAAAAGTCTCAGACATTTTTTATTTCAATTTTACAAGCGTTCTGAAATTCGATTTTTCGAAGGTTTCTATTAGAATATTTTTTTTTTCTTTCTTTATTTAGGAGATTTTCAGCCGTAGGCTGGTTCATCTCCGAAATATTAAACTCCCCAAATTTTATATGAAATTAAAAAAAACATCGGATCTTGATTTATTTTGCGTGTCCAAGATTTCGAAAATGTTTATATATTTGAATTATCTTCATACCCTTGGAAATCTTTTAAGAATTCCTTCTGTATTTTCTGAAGATTTATTTGAAAATCATCTCAGGATACCCTCAGAGTACATCTTAGACCTCTTCCTTCTTCTTCGCATTCGGAAGTCGAGAAATTTTCCAACCCGAAAAATTCCTAGACCGGACCGGGAATCGAACCCAGCCACCTCCAGCATGGCCTTGCTTTGTAGCTGCGCCTTTACTGACTGAGCTAAGGGAGGCCCAGACCTCTTACTGGTACTCCCTTATAAATTTGCTCCATAATACCAGATTTTAATTCAGCACTAAACACAAATTGAATTCACTCTGCGATGCTCTTCAAATTTTTAAGAATTCTTGCAGTTATACCTAGGAATTTCCCAAAGAATTCTTCTGAAATGAAACTCACACGGAGTTCACCTCAGCATTCACCTAGTAATCTCCTAAAATTCCCATGGAATTATTCTACAAATTCCTTTTTAATTCTGCTCAGAATTTCCATAACTTCATTAAAATACTCGTCATAATTTCTTTGGACCTCTCCTTGTAATTCTCTAAAATTTATCACAGGAATATCTTTGGAATACTCCTCGAAATCCTCTTTAAATTTTCCTCAGAATTCTATTCGAATACTTCTGTCATGCAATTTTCATTCAAATCATTTCAGAAATGCCTCTGCAATTTTCCTCACAACTTTTAAATTCTCCTAAGAATTCACTTGCAATTTTTCTCACAAATTCCCTAGATTTCTCCTCGAAATGTGTTTAACATTCAAGTCAGAAGTCTCTGGAAATTTTCCTTTGAATTACCTTGGAGTTCTCCTCAGAATTATCATGAAATGATCCTCAGAATTCTCTTGCATTTTTTGTCATTATTATTATTATAGTTACTTTAACAAGCTTGGGTCATTTGTGAGACGTATGATGGGTGTTAACCAATACGTCGGGGCCGAATGAATTAAGAATTCACTACTTAGAACTTCCCTAAATGCGTTGGATCCATGGATTCTTGAACCAATTTTCTAATTCATATGGGTAAATAAGGTCAGTTATTTTTACATTTACATTTTTTTTTAATTCTATTACTCGATAATTCTATAACTCGATGGTCCCTTTAGTATCGAATTTACTGTATTTCCTAAAAATAAGATATTATATTGCATATACCCAGACAAAAAGGAACACAATTCGAAATTTTGACCAATGAAATTACTGCAGATAAAACTCCTTCTACACATGCTTCAACAGTTATGTTGTCTAATCAACGCCGTAAACAAAAACAACAAAAGCGTCCCAACTCCATGGATCGATATTAAGCGTGAAAGTATCTGAAACTCTCGACAATGTAATCCGCCCTCACACGGGCACCTTACACCCCCCCCCCCCCCCCTTACCGTAGGAATTCATCAAACTTTAAACAGTTAGAGCAACAACAAAAAAGTTGGAAGATTTATTACCTACGGAACTTGCAGAAACTCAAACGCAGCGTACGTCATCAGCGCCGGAACGGAAAAAAACAAAAAGAAAATTAAATCCTTCCTCTCGTTGTCGCGGTCCTTTGTCACTTCCGCTCGCACAGGTCGATGGAAAATTGGAACCCTTTTCTTCTCTTTCTTCTTCGGTTGGCAGCCTGCAGTCGTTGCTCTGCTCTGCGATTTCAAGAGTCAAATTTTATTAGCTGTTGTGCTCGGCTCGGGCAATCCTACTCCGGAAGATGGATGGCTGGATCGGTGGCAGTTTCGCCAGAACAAAAAAGAGCACCACTCACACTCGCGCCCGCGACACTACACACCAAGGACGAAGGGAAAACGGGACCACTTTTTCGATTGATGAACGATGGATAGCTGCGGGCTGTGCTCTTCTTCCTCCCTATCTCTCTCTCTATCTCTTTCTCTCTGGATCCAGGGGAGTCCGCGTCGTGTGAAAATTCGGGGAAAAAGACGACGACTACGAACAACAATACACACTATCTTCCCCCACAATCCCTCGAACGGTGACACTTTGGACTTGAGCTCGCTTGAGGAAAAACACCAACACACTACAGCGCAATTATTGACTGTATGCAGTTTTTTTTAATGAATCGCGACACGCAACACTCGTCTAACTTCTTCTCACCGGGACCGATAATTGCACACGCACACTAGTAATCCGCGACGCAGAACAACGCGACCCGAGACGAGGTGCGACTGCCGCCGACGTCGTGCTGGATGCCACCGTTGTTGTTGTTGTTGCCGCTGATGCGATGCAAACTACTGCCAACGCACACAATCACACACCTCTATCTTTTCTTGGTGATGAATCGCATCCAGGCAGGGAGAGCGAATAAAAAATCGAATCCACCAAACTCACACCAACACCACTGCGCTTCTCCCAAAAAGTGCAAACGCAAGCGGGAGACAGAGAGCTATCACTTCAGCGCGAGAGGGAGAGGTTGAGCGAAAAAAAATGTCAGCAAGAAAACTCCTTCGCTGCTAATGGAGGCTGAGAACCCAGTTAAAATTCAACTTTTCACCACTTTACCCAACTTGTCAGCGATGGAAAATATCACTTCCGCAACGTACGCGATTCCGGCTAGCCCGGGGAACACTTTTCAGACGATTTCGAGTGCGTTTTCACCCGCACAGTACGGACTTTTCCGCGAGCACAGAGTCGATGTGTGTTTCCTTCCTCGAGACGATATCGCAACATACAGAAGTTGAAGAAGACGACGACGAACGAAACGCGCACCACCGCGACGACGACGACGGCGAATAAGATTTTTTCGTGCTTTTTCGCCCACCCGACGGACGACCGCGGCGAAAAGGGAATCGTGCTCGCACACACACACTTGTGCGAAGTAACTGACGGCTCGTCACGCACAGAGTGACAGTTCCTTGTGGGATTTTTCAGTGGAGCGAAAGGGCAAGGAACAGCTGGCCATGTTTCACGCACAGAATGACAGTTGCTTATGGGATTTTCCCGTAGGAGTAAAAGAGTCATAA
This sequence comes from Ochlerotatus camptorhynchus, assembly GCF_037179485.1. Lineage (NCBI taxonomy): Eukaryota > Metazoa > Arthropoda > Insecta > Diptera > Culicidae > Ochlerotatus > Ochlerotatus camptorhynchus. The sequence continues at coordinate 3,012,387 of NW_027040920.1, forward strand.
TAACGCTGTCATTGCCAATGATGAGTAAGAGAAACGTCAAAAATGTACAGTCGAGGCTATTAAATGCGAGCATACATCGGGTAATACTTAGAGCAACCGTACCGGTGTGCTGTTAAAACTACACAGCAAAAAAAAATGTAATATCGATCAACGTAATTCAAGCTGATGTATGAAATAATGATGTAATAGCAAAAAGCAGATACAATATTACATCATAGGATGTAATTTTGTTCGCAAAATCGATGTACATCGTACAATGTGATATTACACAACCGATGGATTGACCTGGTTGCAGCAGTTTCGATATAATATTCAACAACTTTTTTTGCTGTGTATTTGAATAAGCTCCGTATATTGCGTGCCTTTTATTAATAGGGCCTAGGTTCAATGCCAGTCGGGGCCGTCGGGATTTTCTTAGGCATAAAATCTCTGATCACGCCTTCCCTCAGAAAGGAACTAAAGCCGTTGGTTCCCGGCTCATGAGTTGATGGGTCGATAGGTAGGGTCCAGGTGTGGGAGTTACCTCGCTGACGCCGGTAGCATTCCGGTAGTTTCAGTTCAGTAGAACCAAAGAAAAAGAAAGATTATTAAACTGATTAAAGAAGATTAAACTGTCGGAAGAAAAACTTTCTATTTTAGTGTCCTTTTTCACGGTCCCTTTCATCCAATGAATACCCCCAGTATGCAAGGTAATTTGGAGGTTTTGCTGCCCCCTCGGTAGAGATAAAATTTTGCGCACTTTTTTTATCAACACAAACACATCAAAATCAGAGATGTCCCATTTTTTAATTACTCGATTAACAACTAATCGATTATTTTTTGTTCACTGTCCTGTCATTTTTCCACGAATGAGAGTGCAGCACATGTTTGAAATGATGGGTGATTATCCTCTGGAGATGTTAATCACGCTAACTTGAATGTACCCATTAAATGCGTAAATTTGACTCATTTTATGCTATTATTCCAAACTGTCAAAAAATGGGTATTTTCAAAAAATTAAAAGCGGGTAATTTTTAATCATTTTAAAATTATCTTCTTGCAATAAAAATGGGTAAAAAAGAGTTTGGTGAAATGGAAGAGCAAAGTGTTTTGAAAGTTAACGGATTTCGCGTGTGCTATGTCCTGCAAATTGATCGGAATTCGGGCGATAAATACCGCGTTTCATAAAAATATGCGGCGGAGGCAGCAGATTCTTTCCGGCCGGTGTTGATTCTGGTGAAAAGGGTGATCGGGTAGTTCCATTATTTCCATAAGAGTCAAACCGCAAACCTAAGTGTTGGGGAAGATCCGAGAGAAGATCAGCACGGCATTTCTGTGTGCTTTCAAGACCCGATTGCTACGAAGAATGTAATTATGATTAAATTTAGGAATGTATTCTAAAAACCGACGGTCCCGTTTCAGGTTAGCAGATTAATAGCGGGTTCGGAGAATAAAACGATGGTTATATGCCCAGGAATCCAAATCCGATTGTACATTTGGAACGAATAGAGGCAACTTCTTTACCCAACAAAAATTACAATAATGTCTACAACTTACTGCAACACTCGCATATTCCAGTACATCGGTTAATTCTAGTGTTTATGATTACCTATGTGATTATGTTTAATAAAGACTATGAAGTGTTTTAATGATTTTAGCTTTTACAAATGTTCAAATCCCTTATATTTCTCAGTGCTTATATTTGATGGCAGCCAGCCCAATGAAGCAAATAAAAAAACAATCAATAAAACGGTTACTTTTTACTCATTTACAGAAAAAACAAGATGATTAAAAACTACCCATTTTATGAAGTATTATTCGAATACTCATTAATGAGTAAAGTCGCTTTTACTCATTTCATGAGTTAAGCCACTTTTCTTCAAAATGAGTCAAATTTTACTCGTTAATGGGTACTTTAGAGTTAGCGTGATGCTTATATCGGCATGATATAACCGATTACAAATATTTTACTTTTCGGTTCGTTAATCGATTAATCGATTATTCGAATGAAAATCGGCCATCACTAGATGAATGTGAAACGTCATTCCAAATATAAGGACCGTACATAAATAATGATACAATTTGAAAGGGATCGGGCTAATCACAAATTACGTCCCCACGGTAACTGAAATACACACGAGTGTTCACCGGTTGGTAGAACCAACCAATTGAGATGTCAAATAGCGGAACCAATCGAGCAAATCATGACCAACAACAGAAAAGAGCACATCAGCTATTGCGAACAAAACTTCGGAAACCCTTTTCTCGTGACTCAAGGCTCGCCTACGCAAACTGACACCATCTTTGGGTTGGGGAAAGCTTCCCCTATCCGATGATGCTGGTAATTTGCGTTCGATTGGCGAGGAAAGAACCATAAAGCCCCGTATCGTGGGTAGATCACCTTTTCGTGGTACGTTACGGGATGTAAGATCTACCACCGATTCCTAGTCCTGACTACTTCAAACTAGGGGAACAGAACTTTTCAGTAATCCAAGGAACACATCTTAGTCCTTGTTACTTTTTATGCCTTGTTGATAGTGACAAGACTCGGCTTTGTCTACCGAGGATGACCTTGAAACAAGGAACAAAATGAGTTAGTTGTCTTCATCTATGTGATTCCTAAACTTCTATTCGTTGTTCCCTAGTTTGAAGTGGTTAAGACTAGGATTCTGATGCATGGTCATTATCGGTGTCATACCTTAATTTTGTTGCTTGTCAGAACAGCTCACTGACAGCTGTTGACAATTTCAAATACTCAATGTCATGGGGAACAGTCCAACAAACAATCGTCTATTGAAGAAACGGCTTCTTGACGATTTAATTCAACTGCGTGCTTAATAATACTTGTATTATTTTTAATAATAACTTCTGTTCAGGCTTTGTTCACACAAATCTGGAAAATTTATTTAACCACAACATTGATCTTCTTGGTGTTGTTTAAGGTATGTTGAGAAGCTTTTATTCGACTTATATGAGTGTAACAGAGCTTTTATTCGATAACATTTTTGATTATTCAGCGTTTCTTAAACATCACTGCTTCCTTAAAACAGTGATGCTCTGTATACGCGTGATTCTCATGTGAATTAACGTTTAATTAGACATTTTTATATTGCGCGTTTCACACCAAATTGGACTAATAAGCGCGTTTTCACTTATTAAAAAGTGTGATAAAACTGCACGTTTACGCGAGGGGGGAGACACATCTAAATCTCAAGTTTAGATGCTCAAAAAATCTTACACTAGCGAATCAATCTTCGAAAAATCTTTTTTCATTTGTCGCATCTACTTGCATCGCTCATCATCTTTTTGCAGGAAATCTTCAGAATCGTCATCAATCTTCTTTCTATCTACTCAGCGTGCGCGCAGCTAGCCACAGCATAACACATTTTTTTCTGCATCGTAGATAGAGTCGTCCCCCTCGCGTTTACGTCTAATCGTCTTGGTGCACTTATTCCTTATGATGCAAGCAATAAGTGCTCCGAAGACGTGCACTTTTATCACACTTTTTGCATTTTTGGGACAGTCCAGTTTCAGATGCAATCAGCAATACATTTAATTTAATAAACGATTATTCAACAGTGGGGAAATTGACCCGAAAATAACAGACCAGAACATAGTGGAAGGAACGGTGATTGATTTCATTATTTCTGACGTAGCACGGCACCACACCACACACAGAGATATTATATAATTTTTTACATACATGTACATTTCGTTGCATGGGATTCGAACCATGTATCTTCCGGTAACCAGCCGCTTGCCTTGCCATCTGAGCTATCCTAGAATTCATCATATGAGCAGCTCAATAATCAATAAAAGCTTGCTTGAAAGTGAATACCTATCAGCACTCCCGATCGCAACTCCAGCTCCTTCGAGGCCCTGTGGGAATAATTAGTTCATTCATCGTTGTTTTACAAGAGACCGATGTTACCTCTTCACCACTCCAATATCAAGGAAAGGATGCTATTTTTCAAAATAGATTCTTTGTCATGAGTCATGTGATCAATGATTACTATTTAAATGAATTAAACGTAGAACACAAATAAAAAAAGGTTGAGCTTGGGATTGAACTCACGATCTTCTACTTGGAAAGCGGAAACGGTAACCACTACTCTACTGATTTCGTCTTGTTGTTAGGCTGAACCAGTGTTGTGGAATAATTAATCTAATACGTCGTTTATAAAGCATTTACAAAGCATGCGATTAAAACATGGACACATAGTGGTGTAAGAGTTATTATCACAAACGAAGTGACAGACGACTAACTGGCGAAGAAATACATTTAAATAATGTGGTTCACTGTAATAGAATTTTCTTGGAAGCTTGTGCCATCATCCACCAGATGGGTTAGTTTTTTTGTTGTGATTTGAACAAAGTTGATTTTGTGTACAATGATTCTTTGACAGTGTGCAAAGAGTGCGTATCATTTTATCATTTTTTTATGCATTTCAGTTTTGAGTAGAGTGAAAGAGATAGAACCAAAACATTCTAGTACATTTGGTGAAAATGCTAGTTCAATCTAGTAGTAGTGTTGCCATGTGGTACAATCCAGTAGTAGTGGTGTTGCCATGTGGTACACTGAAAAATTGCAATAGCAGGTTAGTCACCAAAGTTTTCGAGCCGCTCCGTCTGTCACTTCGTTTGTGCTATTATGCTGACTGTATTCACCTTTATTCAGCAATATTGTAAAGCAATGCAATGAAATCTAACAATGGAGCTAGAAAACATTTATTAGCCGTCTAATAAAGCATGTTATTAAATCAATCGAAAACAGTCGAATTGAAGTATCAATGTATGTGCAAATTACACTTATTCAGTTTGTTATTAGATCAAACTTCTGGCGTTGAATTAGCCAACGTTTATAAAGCTTTTAATAATAAAATTAATCAGATCAGAGAAAACAGCTGAATAATGGTGCATCTATCAATATCAATGCGCTTTTTGCAGCACATAAATCGACAACTCGTTTTATTCAGCACTGTTTACTGTAATACAGCATTTATTCAATAAATATGCTTATTTGTTACTATGAATTGTTTGTTGGAAGGTCCGGGAAAGTGAATTAGTCGTATTTTTCACTACCCCGTAGTTCTTAAGTAAGAACGAGTTTGACGTCACATTCATTGTTACACAAGAACAGCGGGAGAATGAAAGAGACGATAAATTCTCATTGCTGGACATGTTAAACCATAGAGGTAACTCTAATACCCTGGACAGACTATAGCTTATATCATGTAATATAGGCTGTCTTGCAATGAGCACTCATATATAGGATTTCCAGTGAAAACTAGATGTATGAGTGCTCATTGCAAGCCAGCCTATATTACATGATATAAGCCATAGTCTGTCCGGGGTATAAGACTAGTAGGTTCCGAAGAAACGTGCTCACTTTTTGGCTGAGCTCTGGTACGGTCCCAAGCTAATGGATGCACCCCTCGAAACATAGGAAAATCCACGAACCCCTGATTTTATCTGTCAATCTTTTATAGCGAATCAAAACAAACATTGTGTAGTACTAGAATTTTGACTAGAATGGGGTACGTTAATCGATTTGCTTGGGACCCATAGGCTAGTCAAGTAGTGAGCCAATTTAAAATCGTTAGTTTCGTATTGATTTTTGGTTAAACTCTGCCGCACGTAAACAAGAAGGGAAGAAGAAGGCACACGCTAAAAATGGTCGATCCGATTTCTATATTGTTGAAATAAACATGCTTTTGAATTTGATACAAACATAAATATTTTTAAACATGTTTTTAATTAACTTTTTCATATGCTTATAGAATGAACATTCGTATTTTTAATTAAAATGGATAAAATTCGTTACCGTGTCAATTAATGAAACTGATTCTAGAGCCCCGTGATTTCTTGTGGACCACTTGTACTGACGCAACATGAATAAGTTTGAATCTGGGAACGGAATGTGGGCTAGAATGTGGGCTTAAGGGACCATGGATGGATGGTCCCCCGGATGATCCGGAACATCCGTAAAAATTATCAATTGGGTTGTTTAACTTCGAAAAATAGACCGATTTTTGTACACGGTTAGAAAAAAGTACCCAAAATTAAGTTCTTTTCACTCATCTCGGCACTATAGTGCAGGAACCCAAAAGTAGGTAAAGCGGGTCAAAGTAATTTTCATTTACTTGTGTGCAGTTCGTATGGAATTTTCCACTGGCTTTTTAACCAAAAGTAAGTTAGTTGTACCCAACAGTAGGTAAATATGATTATACTCAACGTTGGGTTCCCACACTTTACTACCCCTGTTGGGTGGTTTTGCTCCTCCGTTTTTGACAACATAAGAAGGAGAAAAGGAGACAAACTAGTCAAAAGTAGGTAACAGTGAACTGGCTGTTGGATACTTTTTTCTTACCGTGTACATCATCTGAAAGAGCTTCGTTTTCTGATCACAACGATATTTTTATCGATCCCGTAGACATTCATCTCGATTTTTAAATCAAGATTTAATTTTTTGATCGTTGACACTAAATCTATTTATTGACAGCTCGCTCCCATACAAAGTCCCACCAAGGGGCGCTAAGATGGTGATTTTTCCTAATGTAATTGTTCTTATTTAAAATAGTTTCAGTGTACCAAAATTGATGAAATTTTGGATTTCGGTTCCATTCTTAATGCAGATAACGAATATGTATTTACCTCAATACCCCTAAGCAACCCAATTCTAGAAACTGTTCCAAGAACCTCACAATTTCTTTTTAAATTACTTGGGAAAGAATTTGAAGCTGAGCCCGAAATGTGAATTCTGTGGTCACATGACGACCCTCCGGAAGATCCGGGACATCCGTATAAGTAGAAATTTCAAATGACGTCTAAAAACTTGATTCAATTCAATTTTGCAATCATTTAGAAGTTTAGCATTTTGAATATTTGTGAAAGTTTTAAATCTTGCCAACCTTTCATATTCCAGAATCTTAAAAATTTCTCCATGTCCAGATCATTTATCTGAGTCCACCTTTTTTTAGGTCCCGAATGTCAAAAAAAAAAAACTCATGGCATTTTTTTTAGTTCTGGATCAGAGGAGAACTTTACCAAAGAAGAATACTAAAATGAAACAGTCAGAAGAAAAACTTTCTATTTTAGTGTCCTTTTTCACGGGTTCATTTCATCCAATGAATACCCCCCGTATGCAAGGTAATTTTGTGGTTTTGCTGCCCCCTCGGTAGAGATGAAATTTTGCGCACTTTTTTATCAAAACAATCACACCAAAATCAGAGATGTCACATTTTTTTTAAATTATTCGATTAACATCTAATCGATTATGTTTTGTTCGCTGTGCTGTAATTTTTCCACCAATGAGAGTGCAGCATATGTTTGAAACGATGGGTGATGATCCTCTGGAGAAGTTAATGCTTATATCAACATGATATAACCGATTACAAATATTTTACTTTTCGGTTCATTAATCGATTATTCGAATGAAAATCGGCCATCCCTAGATGAATGTGAAACGTCATTTCAAATTTAAGGCCGTAATAAATAATGATACAATTTGAAAGGGACCGGGGCTAATCACAAATTACGTCCCCACGGTAACTGAAATAAACACGAGAGTTTGACTTTACTAAGCCATAAAAAATATCAAAGCCCCAGAATTTCAAAATCCCTATCCTAGATAACTTGTGTGATTCCCAGGATTTCTTTAAAATGTTCTCAAGAATTTCCGTAAACGCTGTGCAGACTGGAGAGTTATAACATGTTATAACGGTTGTCAAATAATTGCAACACAGAAACCACCATCAAGATAGCGCTATAACTCTAGTCTGAACGTACTATTATGCCTTGTTCAGACTACAGAGTTATAACATGACATTATAATAATTATTAACAAGAAAAATGTCATCAAGATAGGCTATCTATAACATGTAATAACTGCTAAGTCTGAAAATAGCATCCCTAATAAACGGGTACCATACTCTAACCATATCATAGATGGTACGACCATCCCACATAAAGTTGGGATGATATCCCGAATTGGTGGTTAGGCGCTTCTTATGGTTATTGTTTATGCGGGATTAGAATAAGAATTTACTAATAGTTTATCTAGGAACTCTCTCCCTCTCTGGTTTTCCCATATTATTTGCTCCTAAATTGCCTAGAAATTCTCTGTAGAACAATATGAATTCGCTCTGAAATTCTCTGCAAACTTTACATAATTCAATCAGTATTGTCTATTGGAACTCTTCTCAGCATTCGCTAAGTATACTCGCGAAATTCCCATCCAATTATCCTCGGAAATTCTTCTGAATTATGCTCACAATTCTCTTGTAGTGTTCCATGAGTTCCGTTAAATGCTCCTCAGAGTTCCTTGGAAACACTCCTAAGAATTGTTTGGGAAGAATCCTCAGAATTTGAATTTTAATTCTTTTCATAATTTCCTTAGAATTCTCATAGTTTTGCCTGAATTTCTTCAATGCATATTATTTTAATTTGCTTGCTCATAGAATTTTAAAATTCCTGTCAAAATAAAATTCTCTGAGGATTCCCAGTTTTCCAGGTACGACACCCTGTCATAATTCGAGATCCGGAGGCACGAATTATATACCGCAGACATCATGTTCGTGATATTAGAAGATCCAGTAGGCATTCCTGAAATATTCTACATTTCCTGAAGCAAATTTGAAGTATTGTGCTGAAGTTGATACGACTATGAATGAAATGAAGTTCAGAGACTTTTTTGCTTCCTGTGATGGTCCTACGGAATTCTCTTCATGGCCTTTTTCGTTGAAACTTACGAGCATGGCAGTGAGATATCAAATAGACATGTTCCCTCAAAGCACCTACTACTATTGCCACAATGCACATTTTCCTGCAAAATAACGGACATTTCGGAATCTGGCAGATGACCTCGAATACCTACCCTACATTCGTTCAATCAACGTCTACATTTATCATATCATCGAAAATTGCATATACATACAAAGACCCCCTAGATCGCTTACTTCGTCTCCTCCGGCTTGGTTGGCACCTCTTCGGTGGCCGGATTAGCATCGCGGAAGTTCGGGAACTGCTCCCACGGTGCCGAGAGGTCAAACTTGCGGAACTCCTGCGCCAACTCGAGCGGTTCGCAAACGACACGTTTCTTCTCGTCGTCGTACCGCAGCTCGACGTAACCGCTCAGTGGGAAGTCACGACGCTGCGGGTGTCCCTCGAAACCATAATCGGTCAGAATCCGGCGCAAATCGGGATGGTTAGCAAAGAACACACCGTACATGTCCCAGATTTCGCGTTCGTACCAATTGGCAGCTTTGAACACCTCATTGCACGAGTCAATCGGCGTCAACTCGTCCGTGTAGGTTTTGACGCGGATGCGGGAGTTGAAGCGAAGCGAAAGAATGTTGTAAATCACCTCGAAGCGATACTGACGGCTGGGGACGTCCATGCCACCAATGTCGACGAGGTTTGCGAACTGTGCCTGGTGGTGATCCTTCAGGAATTGAAGCACCGGTACAACACCCTCCGGAGCGATCAGCACTTCCAGCTCGTCACCGGCAGTCAACTGCACCTTCTGCACGTATTTGGGCAGACATTCGGCAACATACTTGCCGAAGTCGGCCAGATCGGCACGGGCTACCGTATCCGGTTTGCGGACGGTTGCTGAAACGGTTCTGTAGGTTAGTTTTGTTTTGGATTGCTAACGAGAGTTGTTGTCAGTTTACGTCGGGATTCGGCAGCAGCTTCCGACTTGAATCGCACGATAGATGATGGGACGACGGCGGCCGAGCGAGTCAGAACTAAAAACGGGAAAATAGGAGTAGGTAGTAATTCGATTAAGAAGCCTGAGTGGATAGATAGGAACTGTCGAGCTTACCATTTCCGCTCAGGACACCGCTACGGGCAACGGCGGAAATCGAACGGAGTAACGATGCCATCGTTCGGGCGGAGATAAATCCGGAAAATCGAGTATAATTTTCTCTGGATATGAAGTGTTTTTCAGCGCTGCCACTACACTTTTATGTAATTCGGTGCGAAAATGACGGATTGCGAGAGGAGATGATCGGTCGCAGAGCTGTCAGGACGGAGAATTTCTCATCAGGGGTGGGAAAATGATAACAAAACCTTGAGCGCTCTAGTACTTCATTTTGACTGTGAGTATTCATAAGGGCTAATGTAGCAAATGTAAACAAACTGAGTTATTGGACGATACAAACAACAATCAATACGCAACTAGTGATTTAAAATAGGCTCATAACTTGACTAGCCCATTGGTACCAAGTACCTCGATAAGCGTGTCCCTTTATCGTACTAGAATCTATTGGTCTGTATATATAATAACAAAATAGCTGTCGAACCTACCTCGACCAAACACGAGCTTGCAAGTTGCTCGACTTGCTTGTCGCAATGAACACCCATTTGATTTTATTTTAAATTTTATTTATATTTGTGGTGAAATGCTTGTTTAGGAGTATTGAGGTAAATACGAGGGGAAAGAAAGTAATAAATGGTAATAAGTAACCCTAATAAAAATGTTATGGATAATTTGCTTAACGACATGTTCGGGGTATCATCCAAACGATTTGTGGAATAGTTCAATCATTGGGGTTATCGTTCGTTTATGGTATTTTTTATTATGGAATCCATTCTCCATTTCATTGAACGGATTTCAATAAAATTTGCTCCATAAACTTGATTTTTTGAATAATTTTGATTTGTAAAGAATAATAACATTACCTCTATGATAATAACACGCACTTACCGATATCATCCGATTTCATCCACTTTTCATCGTCAACTTGTCACTCCCAACACAGTTTACCCATTTTTGGGTAGTTTCAGTTTTGACGGATCTGGGTGGATTCTACCCAAATTTGGGTAGTTTTTAAATAGCGTGTAAGCTTATAGATGTATTGACGAGTGCACGGATGGATTTGAGCTCACTTCACTCGACAAAAAGTGACACAACAGCGGGGCCCTGTTTACTAAAAATGAACACATATATGTTCATTTTTAGTAAACAGGGCCCCGCTGTTGTGTCACTTTTTGTCGAGTGAGTGAACTCAAATTCATCCGTGCACTCGTCAATAAGGCTACCCTAATAAAATCTCGGTGAACATTTAAAAAGGTCCTATCTGCTTTGATCGATTCTCTTCATCAACTTTCTCTTTTGATGACCATGCCTACGCAAACATATTTCGTGTTCTTTTTGCCACATAGTTTAATCAACAATCAATACGAAACTAACGATTTTAAATTGGCTCACTACTTGACTAGCCTATTGGTCCCAAGCAAATCGATTAACGTATCCCATTCTAGTATAAATTCCAGTACTACTACACTATGTTTGTTTTTATTCGCTTTGAAAGTTTGACAGATAAAATGAGGGGTTCGTGGATTTTCCTATGTTTCGAGGGGTGCATCGATTAACTTGGGACCGAAGATAGTACCAGAGCTGAGCCAAAAAGTTGAGCACGTTTCTTCGGGACCTGCTGGTCTTAGAGTTACCTCTATGGTTTAATCGCAGAAGTTATTGTCTTGCGCTTAGAACTTTGAACACAGCTAGGAATGTTTTGAAATTGAGTTATTAACGAAAGAGATAGTCGATGAAGAGAATCGATGAATGCAGATAGGACCTTTTGAAATGTTTATCTAGAAATGAGCATGGTTATTTTGCACAACGAAGTATTCGGGGATCATCCAAACCATTTTTGCAATAGTTCTATTACTTGGGTTATCGTTCGTTTATGGTATTTTTTCGTGAGGGTAGTCAAGTAGTGAGCCCATTTAAAATCGTTAGTTTCCATCGGTTGCTGGTACTCTCAGTATGATACTATCAACCCATGCAAGAAATCGTTGGTAAACTGAATTTATAATTAAAACCCAAGAATTATTTCCATCAACAATTTTTTCAACAAAAAAGAAGAAGAAGAAGCCAACCAAAACAAAGCATCTGTCATTTGAGCTGGCTCCTCTCTCTTGGATTAAAACGAAACAGCTTTTGACAGCCCTAATAAAAATGTTATGGTTAATTGGCATGACGAAATGTTCGGGGTATCATACAAACCATTTGTGGAATAGTTCAATCATTTGGGTTATCGTTCGACGGGCTCTAGTCATAGAAGTAATTTTCTTTAGATGTTCTCAATTTCAGCATGATGCGACATTGGCCCTTTTGAATGCTCACTGTCGATTTGGGTTTTTCTCGCCGCAACCGTCAAAGAATAGTAGAGGCCACCAAATGAGGGACACTGCTCTCCGCAACACCGCGAATGTTGTTTATATCGGAAGTTGGAAGCGCTCGCCAATCGAACCCCAAAAATATCCAATATATTCCACGGAACGTGACCAGCAATGACCTGCACCGTTCCCGGCTGCCATGCTGCCAATCAGGAATTCCTGGTTGAGTTTCCGCGGGATCCGAAGCTTGCGGATCGGTGGAGGCAAGCAATCGAATTCGGCACCGGTCAACCGATTCAATCGGACATCATCGGTGTCCAGCAGTTGCAGCTGTGTTTGTCGCACTTTCCTGGAGATGATCACCCGGGCATGATCAGCTATCGGGAACCGTCCACCTTTCGAGATGGGTAAGTTGTTGTTGTATGAGCGAAGCCCTGTCTCAGAATCGGATGATTTTTTTTAGGCAAGGCAACGCCGTGGACATATCCAGCTGCAGGTTGTGCCTCAAGTTTGCGCTCCGGTCTCGGATGTTTCCCAAATCCGGTAAGATGGAACACGTGTCACTGAGCAGTACGATTCGGGCGGTGATGAAGATTTCGCTGGCGACGGATGATTTTTTGACGGAAATTTGCGAGCGTTGCTTGGTCAAGGTTGATGTGCTGAAATGTTGGGCTCGGGAGACATTACGGCAGGAGATGGACTTCCGGGAGTTGATGACCCTGGCACGGCAGGAGTGTGAACCCTTAGATGGTGAGGTGAAGGTTGAAACGGTTCTGGTGGAGCCGAAGGAAGAGATTCCGGACGAAGTGCTGCAGGGAACGGTGAACAGGGAAGCCAACCCTCCTGTTGATCATAAAGTGGAGCTGAAAGAACAAAAGGCGGAAGCCGAAGTGATCGGAAACGATGCTAGGAACGAATCGATAATCGAGATTGGATCGTCTTCGGAAGAAGATGACGTACCTTTGGCGAAACTTCGAAAGAAGTGCAAGCGGAAAACAGTCGGTAAGGGTAAAGAATCTCACGTGAAGAAGCAGAAAGTCCGGTCCAGGAAGCAGACGTTCCCCAAAGAGATAACGAAGATGAAACGCGGTCGTAAGCCGGGTTCTCCGAAACCTGCCAGACAGGAATATCTGCGGGATATCCTGGCTAGAAAGTGCTACATTTGTGATATATTCTTGGATGATAATGACGAACAGGTGGCCCACTTGACGGAAGTACATGCCGGAAAGATTGACTACAAATGCGAAGACTGTAAGAAGACCTTCGGCAAAGTTACGATCTACAATCGCCATCTGAGCTGTCACGACATTACGGTTCGACCGCGAAAATGTAGCTTCTGCTCGCTCTGCTTCAGCGCCAAAGAAAGTCTTAAAATTCACGAGAACAAGGTCCACGGTACCAACCACACTCTACCGAAGCGTTACAAGCGAAGGACGAAAATCTATCAGTGCGAACTGTGCGGAAAGATCTTCCTCAACGACGCCCTACTCAAGCAGCACGATCAGTATCAACACAAGAAGCTCCCGGCAGCATCCTGCAAGCTTTGCGGGAAGACTTTTGCTACCAAATCCAACCTGGAAAAGCATTACATTGTCCATTCGCACGAGCGCCCTTACAAGTGTGACAAATGTGCCGTTTCCTACAAAACGTCTACCGCTCTTACCAAGCACGCGCTTCTTCACGAAAATCTTCTCCCGTACGAGTGTCGGTACTGCGATGAACGCTTCCTCACCCAGGGTCAATACGCCAAGCACCGTTTCGTGAATCACAAAAGTCAAATTTCCAAGCTCTCCCAGCAGCCCAATGCCATCACGCGATCGATGTCCTGTGCACTTTGCTCGGAAGCGTTCGCCCGTTCAGGCGATCTCCAGAAGCACATTAAAGAATCCCACTCGGATCAATCTTACCCCTACCTAACCTGCCCGGAATGTCCCCAGCAGTTCCTCCAAGAACAGCAGCTAACCAACCACCGGAACATTCACACCGACCGCTTTGTGTGCAACATTTGCCACAAGCACCATTCATCCGCGGCACAGCTGAATGACCACATGGAATCGCACAATCCATCGCAACCGTGGCAGTGCAACATCTGCTTGAGACGATTCAGTCTGCAGTCGAACTTTTCACGCCATAGGCTGATCCACCAGGACGAAAAACGATTCAAGTGTGACTTTTGCGAAAAGGGTTTCTCGCAGAAGGGTCAACTGCAGAACCATAGACGGACGCACACCGGAGAACGACCGTTTACGTGCCCAGTTTGTGGGAAGAGCTTCGGCGATCAGCCAACGTTCTACAAGCACCGGAAGCGGTGCATGGAGAAGGACGGCCCTACAGATGATCGTCAAACTGGCGGCGAAGATGATGAAGCATGTGAATTTTAGGGTAAGTCATTTTAAGTAATAAACATATTTCTTGACGATTAGAAAAACGGAAATGATGATCCGAACTTCCTTCGGGTTCGGGGCCTGTCATCGTAAATATCACAAGTATTCCCACTTTGTAAAAATCCTCCTTTCATTCGTCCTCATCAATCTCCTCACACCATCACCACATAGTCCGGCTCGAGCTGATCCTCCGGTTCCATCCCGTCATCATCTTGACTTTCCAACACTTCGATCAACTCTGGCTTGATGTCGACCGACATATCCGCTGCGACGGAAGTGCTGCTACTATCTATTTGACTACTACAACCTCCGTCCGCCGCACGCAATACTTTAATCTTCCTCCAAATGGTAGTCTTTGGCAACCGGTACAACTTGGATGCTTCCGATTGGGACATCAGTCCTGCCACACACTGCTGCGCCGCTTCCAGAACACGGTCCTTGAAATCGGTACCCTTGTCCCTTTGCTTCAGCATCACATTGTCCGGCAGTGCCCCTTCACTGAACAGCTTAATCTTATCCCGATGCAGCGTGGACAGTGGTATATCGAATCGTTTGCTTATGTTCAACAATTTCTCGCCCGCTTTCAACGCTTCGATGGCCTCCTTTCGTGGCGATGGCAATTCGAACCGATCCGCTTTGTAGTTCGGTGCTTTGACAGCTTTTCTCCACAGAACCGTTTTCGGAATACCATACTGAATGGAAGCTGTTCGGAAGCTCGCTCCTCCCTGAATAATCGTATTAATCGCCTCATCCAGCTTATCTCCATACTCGACGTTCTTCAGTCGCTTCTTACACAAGCCCGATGATTCGCCGCTCGTTTCAGCGTCGGAAGTGTTTGATTGATTTCCAGACACTAGTTCCTCTTTCGTTACCATCACCGTTTGATCGTTACTTTCTTGATTGCTCGTACCAGACTCAAGATCCACCATATTCATATCCATCTGAAAATAATCGTAACCCTTTAGATTCAACACTCCTTTCTACCTTGAACTACCAGACCCTCACCTCGTAATACTGATTCTCCGTTTCCGTCTCGGTGCCGCCATCCTTATGCACTTCCTCCACCTGAAACTCGCCCTCGCTCACCGCATCGGCACCAACCGTCGGTTCAACCATTGCTCCTTCCTCCGACTCCGTTGCGCCTCCAACATCTATCATCGATCCTTCCGCGTACGAATCCTGCAGTTCCTCATACTCGTACTGTTCCGGCGTAACAATATTCGAACCGGCAATTTTCACCCCGTTAATGTTCCCATTCTGATAGTCCAATCCCTTCAGTCCAAACAACTGGCATGCTTCGAAAAAGTCCGACATTTCCCGGGCATTCATGTGAACCTCTCCGGTGTAGATAAAGTGCAGGACGTGCTTCATGATGGTGAAGCTCACGTCGGGAATCATCACAGAGACATCTTTCGTTGCATCGTTTGGTCCTGCTCCTGCTCCGACACAACTCGCCGGCATTGTGGTCAAAGCTGTGCGGAAAATGTCCTCGAAGAACTTGGAAGCCATCGACAGAACCATCCGGCAAGCCGTAAGTTGACCCCCATCCGATGGGACCAGCGTCACGTCCGTGTAGAGCCCATTGGCGTACACGTCCAGGAATGTGCTGAACATGTGGTCACTAAAGTCGACCCACTTCACGCAGGATATCGTCGCTCGATTCATGTTGCGTGGAAAATCGAATGATTTCGCACTTTTAAACGTGAAATTACGGTTAAATTTGTTTGAAAATAGGAATATTATTTTATTTTCCAATCGCGTAAAAATGTAAACAATGCAAAAAACGAGCTGACATTATAAACAATGTACTAGAGCGGATGGGGGGGAAGAAGTACCAGAATACACTCGTATACGGGCTTGGCTCATTTCGTATACGACACATACGCACATACGGTCGCTTGGTATGAAATATTAGGGTAAATGCTCCTATACTGCCCATAACCGCATATCAGTCCCATATTGATAGGAAATCAAGCAAAGATGGGACTGATATACGATTATGGGTAGTATAGTTGCGGTACGTTCGAAGCGTTAGATTCCTACACGAAACGAAAATCAATTATTTTATTCATGTGTTTCACTTATAATACGTAAATGCGTACACGGATAGAAATCTCCTTATACCTTTTGGCAAATTTCTTTTGATGATTATTCATAAAAAGTAAAAGTCAACTAATAAGCAGACGCCTTGCAAAAAGTTAATGAAGATCATGTGTCAAATGAAACGTATAAGCGGTCACAGTTACCTTTTATGCATTCTTATAGGACCTATGTGGTTTGTCTTATGGAATGTATAAGGCTGATGTTTTGGCAAAACTGTATAAGTGAAACACATGAATAAAATAATTGATTTTCGTTTCGTGTACACACTGAAACTAAAATACCCTAATAAAAATACTCAAAAATACCTCGAAAATACTTTGTACACGAAAAATACATTTCATAATGAATTTAATACACAAAACTTAAAAATACATAAATACGAAAAAAAATACAAAATACAGCTTTTCAAATCGGGTAGATGAATCGAAAATACTCAAGTTGACAGCTCGTTTTAATCATTTGTTTTGGTAGAAGATTTAATATTTAAAAAAAAAGTCCGAACATTCTGAATTTGGGAGGCGATTGGTGAATGGTGAGTTGGATTTGCCAGCACCGGACAAGTTGCCAGGCTCAAATGAAGTGATGCCGTATTTCATTGTTGGGGATGCAGGATTTCCTCTTAAGAATAACTTGCTCCGGCCATATCCAGGTGTTGACCTACCTCCAATTCAAGACAACTTCAATCAACGACTGTGCAGAGCCAGGAGGACCATCGAAAATAGCTTTGGAATTGACCACTTTGTCAAGCAGTTTTGGCGTGACTTTCTACCAGCGATTTCACAAAACTGGACCAACAAATTTCTATTTTTTATAAAACGCACAAATGTTGGCTATTTTTCTCGAGGTTCTAGAAGAAAAAATCTAAAAAAAAAAGTTTTATTTCAAAGTTCGAGTGGTAGTAAACGTCATTTTAACTGCTCGAATGAAGTGGTTAATTCTAGTGGCGAGGTTGAGGATGAAGAACACGTTAGTTATGCTTTCAGGCTCGGTTGACAAAATTGTGAAAGCTTGTGTCATTTTGTACAACTTTGTAAAGAGGAATTCAGTGAATGATTACTGCCCGCCATGGTTCGTAGATCGTGTTGATGGTGAAGGGAACGTCAGTGATGGTGAATGGCGTACATTATAGTAGTTGATCCTCTGCGGCCCTTCAGAGAGGCAACAATGCGGCACGATCTGCATACGCTAACCGAAATGTGTATTGTGTATGTATTCACACAATATTTTTAAAGGATATAATAAAACATTGCAGTAGTTTAAATTGTCAACAAAGCTATTTCACTAGTTATATTGAAAAATTCCACTGAAATTTGTTTGGGAATTGGGGTTGGCCCTTCTTACACACTTCTATTATACACAAAATACACTTCTGATTACGCTGATGTGAAGAAAAAGCAACATGACGTTGCGTCAATTTTGAAAATTTTCAAAATTTAGCACAGCGTCAGCGTTTTAGTACTGGCGGGCAGTGAGCGCAACGCATCTTTGTGGGTTGCTAAACTGAATATCGTCAACAATCAATACGAAACTAACAATTTTAAATTGGCTCACCACTTTAGTAGCCTATTGGTCCGCAAACGATTAACGTACCCTATTCTAGTTGAAATTCTATTACTACACTATGTTTGTTTTGATTCGCTATGAAAGTTTGACAGATAACATCAGGGGTGTGTGGATTCATGCAGAACATGCAGGGGTGAGTGAAATAGCTTGGGACTACTTGGGACCGTTGTTCTGGTACTGAGTGAGCCAAAAATAATAATGATTTTCTTCGGGACCCAGTGGTCTTAGAGTTACCTCTATGGTTATACCCTTTCGTTATTGGCCCGTGAAACAAAAATTTCACAGGCCCTTTTGCTACGCTAAGGATAATGTCAGCTCTGATAGATTGTATCGCTACCGCTATTATGACTTTAGCATAGACCCTATAAACATAATCTCCCGGGACATACGAGGAAATCTACGTTGATGATTGGTGCCGATTCACAAGCAACGATCGGTTCATGATTGAAAATGTAGTCGGATTTCAATACTGCCGAGGTGTTGGCAGGGCAAAAACCTATACCCTGGATCACGCCCCTGTCAAAGCACCGGAGAATGCGACAGTAAAAGGTATGTTTGTTTGTGCTAACTGAGAACCTAAGAAATAACGAATTTAATTTGGTGGATTTGAACGAAAACAGAATTACAATAGAAAATTATGTTAAGCACGTTTTGCCTCTTTGTATTTAACCCCAAAATGTATGGTTAAGGGGAAGTTTACCACCCCGAATATATAGTTTTTTTGAAATGGTTTTCGTGGGAAAAATTATCAATAATTCGATTAGTTTTTTCTTAGATTGTTAACAAAATTTACTTGTAAAAATATTATTTATTTCTCCACGCATACGAATTTTGTTCATTCAAATTAAAAATAAACCTGTTTATACTCTAAACATATGAATGATTCAACGTAAATTGAAAACATGTTTATTACTAAAATATGTATTTTGAATTAAATTCAAAAGCATGTTTTTTCAGCAATATAGAAATCAATTGTATTTGAAAGCA
Source organism: Ochlerotatus camptorhynchus (assembly GCF_037179485.1). Taxonomy (NCBI): domain Eukaryota; kingdom Metazoa; phylum Arthropoda; class Insecta; order Diptera; family Culicidae; genus Ochlerotatus; species Ochlerotatus camptorhynchus. Next base: position 3,031,532 of record NW_027040920.1, read on the forward strand.
TCACTCACCGATGTGTCTGTATTTGACTGGCGATGATCGATTTCTGTACTTGGTACCTGATCAAGCGGGCACGGTGACAAAGGCGCAGAAGGCGGTAGTTCTTTCGCTGGTCATTTCGCTGGATCAGAAGTTTTTTTTGAGGCCGATAAGGGGCTGTTTATAAACTACGTAGACATTTTTTTTGATTATTGACCCCCCATCCCCTGCGCCCATTTTTAAAATTTGTATGGGCCGTGCATAATTGTCAACCCAACCCCCCCTCCTCCTAACATGTCTACGTAGTTTATGAACAGCCCCTAAGAGAAAGAGCTGAACGGACACTGGAGCTGGTGAATACTTTGGACATTCACACGCTGCGCTACTTCCGGGAAAAAAATCGCAGCTAGTATGCAATTGCCTTCCCAGCACTTGAGTGTGTCAAGTTGATCGGTAACGATCATTTCGTGTCCTGTGCACATGGGACTCATCGTTTCCTATCGTTTTGGAGTTCTGCCCATAGTATTGTTTAGTTGACCCATGGAAAGACGAATAATGGGGAGGCAAATTTCATAAGTGCTATCGCGTCAATTTTGAATACGGATGTGATCATATGATTGCGATAATACAAATAAAAGCACACAATTGGTTTGAATCATCTTAGTGTCTGCAACCAAAACCTAATTATTATTAGTATAATAACATTAAGTTTGAAAGAAATATTGAAATAATCGAAGAATTCACCCATAACATCAGAAAATTAATGCAAATGCAAATACATCTTCCATTGAACATGTTAATTCAGGCACAAGCTAATCATCATCTGTCGAACTGTGCTACGAGTATGGCTTAAAATTCGAACATTTTTTGATCGGGAGGAAATTTGCTCGAGGAATTGCTTGAATTTAAGGAAATGTAAAATTTGAAGACTTGTCGTCACAACTAAGTGATTACCATTTCATTTTTACGGCAATCACGGCCCTCATTATGAGTATCACTTCCTTTTCACTGTATATTGTCGCTAGAGTTGTAAACCGATATAACCCACTCGTGACAATCGATTTTATTCTAGTTCTGCATTAAAGCACATTATTCAACGAATACAGTGCACTAGATACGACATTATGTTGAACGTACAAAACGAGAGGGAAATCGATTGTCGCGAGTGGAATATTTCAGTTTCCAACTCTAGCACGAGCTCTAGCATGGTGCTTCAAGAAATGTATTATAAGTATTCGCAGAATTGGTCATGTTTGTAGTCTAGTAAAACATTAATGGGCGTATTTCGGGGTGTAAGAAGAGTTTTTGAATAAATTGATTCATTCGAGTATGTGTTAAGGGTTTTCTTCAATTTTTTTTAAATAGTTTAAGAATAAGGGTTTGGGTACGTTTTAAATTACATTTGTGTAACTTTAATTACATTAATTACATTAATTACAGAAAATAAATTTTTAATTACATTAATTACGTAATCAAATTGAAGTACGTGTTTTAATTACAGTAATTACACTGGCACTGCTTTCATTACGCGAAATTAAATTTAATTACATGAAATACTTAATTTTCATTAATTTCATCTCATCGGCCTATTGGTCCCAAGCAAACTATTAACGTACCCTATTCTAGTTGAAATTCTATTACTACACTATGTTTGTTTTGATTCGCTATGAAAGTTTGACAGATAACATCAGGGGTGTGTGGATTCATGCAGAACATGCAGGGGTGAGTGAAATAGCTTGGGACCGTTGTTCTGGTACTGAGTGAGCCAAAAATAATAATGATTTTCTTCGGGACCCAGTGGTCTTAGAGTTACCTCTATGGTCTAAACCCAGCTCACGTTCCCTTGAAAGGGTGAACAATCCTACGCTTTGTGAATTTTGCTTCACAATGATAGGAAGAGCCGACATCGAAGGATCAAAAAGCCACGTCGCTATGAACGCTTGGCGGCCACAAGCCAGTTATCCCTGTGGTAACTTTTCTGACACCTCTTGCTAAAAACTCTTTAAACCAAAAGGATCGTGAGGCCTAGCTTTCTCTGTCTCAATATGTACTGAACATCGAGATCAAGCCTGGGACTGCTTTATGTGGTACTAAGATTGACCAGAGATAAGGTTTCCTCAGCGATTCAACTTCAAAACGCTTAAAAAATGCACACACACAAAAAAGGAGTACACCATTATGCACCAATTATGCAACATTTCGAGTTGATCGGGAATAACTCGATTAGCTATAAATCCCTCCAATAAGTTCTCGGTACATCTTTTATCTGCCGATTGGCAGAAAACCTCTTAAATAAAGAAAAAAAAATCTACCGATTGAGTAAAAAAAAAATATTATTGTTTTTTAAAGATTTCGTTCGCGTTTTGTAGATGCACATATATCATTTGGCATAAGACCACGGGGCGTTTCTGTTTTGGAAAAAAAAAGTGACTTCCATATCTATCATAGACTACAAATTCGACAGTGAGCAGACATAAAGACTTAACTGCGATGATCGTTTTTCTCTTTTGTTAATAACTCGCTTGGATTAACATTTCTCGGTGCGTTTGGATTAACATTTTTAGGTCCTAAATAGCATTGATGGATTCTCTTCGCTGACTTTCTTGTCCGTTAATAACTTGAGCACATAACCGTTTCTTGTTGTGTTTGTCGTATAAGATGCTAGATAAAAACTTCTTTTATCGATATGTGTGCTGAAAATACCTGGGCCGAGTGGATACAAGGAGAAAGTCGACGAAGGGAATCTTGTCAATGTTACTTAGGATCTAATGCAATGTTCAGCTTGAATTGTTTCGCTTAGCTGTAGCAATGTAAAGAGAAAATCGATTAAGAGAATCGATCATTACAAGTAGGCCCTTTTGAACGCTGAAATCACTGTTGAATTTCAGTACCTAGCTCTGAAAAAAAACTTAACGGTACCTCTTTTATGCTAAGAGATAAGCGTTTTAAGTCCCGATTATGCAATCGAACGGCTTGCTATGCCTCAGCCCCATCAGTAAAAAATCTGGGATTTTATAAACCGTTCTATAGCAAAATGTTCCAAGTAGGATGGACTTTCATAGCTAATCTAAGAGCATAAATAGAGGTACCGTCTGATAACTTCAGTGCTTGTTACAGAAATCTGTAATCTGTGTAGGAAAATCCTTTTTTTTTCACCACAGAAACATCCCGATTTCTTATGCAAAATAATGGATGTGCGTTCACAATCTTAAAAAAAATACATATTTAGTTTTTTTTTTATTCAATCAATAGACTGAATAGATGTACCAAGATGTACCGAGAAATAAATGGAGCGATTTCAAACTAAAATGTTTTGATTGCGAGATATTGGGATATTTTCCCCACCTGATATAGTGGTGTTAGTATGCGTGGGCGAGCTATCATTTACGCCAAACCGACGATAAAATGCGTTGTTTACAAAAGCTGATATGTCCTTCCGAAAAATTAATCGAGATTTGTAGAACGCGGGATCGTTATCATTTAGGCAAGGAGGTTGATCCACTTCGGAGCGCTTATGCCAGCAGCCAGTGATCTCGACGGGAACGACCCGCAAGGTTCGAGGTGCAAAACTCGAACGCTGCGCGCTTGACAGGAACCGCTGCCTTCCTACTGCTGCTGCTGCTACCTGCTAATCCGCCGTCCGAAGCAAAATTGTGTAGAGGCACAAGATCAGCGCTGTTTAATAACTTTTCAGATTCAAGCAGCATGATGTACAACCAAATGGTACTCGATTATGACGACTGGGTTTGGAGAGAACGTTTATTTCATGAAAACAGTGATAAAATTATCACTTTTTATTTGTACATTTTTCAACAGTTTTCTTATAAAAAAAAAATTGGAAAAGCATGTATTGTAGCAGATTTTGAGAGTTATTTCCTATCGATTGGTGTATTTGGATTTTTTAATTTCATCTATAAATGACAAAGTTATAAGTGTTCAAACCCTTACCCTGGGAAGAAATGAGCTCAAAAAAATCTTGATCGGCTTCGTAGAGTTTCATAAAAATTTCATCATAAATCGAGGCATAAACAAACAAACGAATTGGAAAAACAATCACGAATTATTTATGTCAATGAACATTGTATGCCAAATGCGGGTCTCCCGCTCAAGAAAGAAAAAAAAAGTTTGTCTGGAAGCACTGAACCAATTCAAAACATTCTAGTACTACAAACTGTTGTGGTGTTCGACGAAGCAGCGAATGCAGATCCAAAACAAAAATCCTCCAAATGGATTGTGTAGTTCCGGATTGTAGTTACAGTTCCCAGCCGGATTGTGTATTTATTCGATTTCCAGAAAACGAAACCCTACGTGAACGATGGAAACGAGCCATCGAGTTCGGTTCTGGCTTGCTGGCACAGTGCACACCCAGCGGAAAAGCCGAATCTCACGATCTGGCAATCTGTAGCTGGCATTTTGAGGACAAGTCGTTCTCCGATTACCAGGAACCGTGTTTGTTTGAAGACCGGTAAGAACAACATGCAGAATTCCTAATCGTGAACGGTATATTGAGATATTTTGCTTTCACTTCAGCAATGGTGAATTGTCGGAAGTTTGTAGCTGTCGAATTTGTTTGCAGTTCTATCATCGAAACGAAATGGTTTCCATGGATAGTAAAGTAGGTCGAAAGACAGTTTCCGGCTTAATCAAAAGGATTCTGGGGCTCACGCTGGAGGACAAGGACTTTCTAATGCAAATTTGCGAGGAATGCTTGGTGAAACTTGATATTTGCCTAAACTGGATCCAGGAAGCCAAGACAGTTGGAGCGCAATTCAATGAATTGGCAGTGGCCGCTGAAAACGAGAAAACTACCTTCTTGGAATCGAAAAATGAACTTGTCGAATTGTGTGACGATCAAGACCTGTGCGTAGACGAATTCGTCGAAACAATCAGGATCGATCAAGATAGCAGTAAATACGTTGCTTTCGAAGTAGATTTAATTCCTGAACCTGGAGAATCGCAGTATGATTCTAATGTGGAATTTGTAGCTGTTGCTTCAGATGAAACAGGCCTATTACTGACGGAAAAATCACCAAAACGTAAGCGTAGGCGAGGACCAGCGCGTGCTCGGAAGCGTTCTTTACCTGTAGTAGTGGTACAAAAGCAAGACTTTAAGGCCATACTTGCCCGTAAATGCTATATTTGTAACACGTTACACAGTTCCAACAACGACTTAATAGGTCATCTACCGACTCACGCAGCAAATGCCGATTATCAATGCGCGGAATGTGGTGATAAAAGATTTAACAAGGTTTCTTCATACAACCATCATCTGAGTTTTCACGATTTGGAAAATCGACCAATGAAATGCGACCTCTGTAAGCTTGGGTTTTCTACTGTGCCTAGTCTGAAGGCCCACCAAAATCGCGAGCATGGAGCTGATCACGTGCTTTGCAAGCCCAAACGTCGAACCACGGGAAAGTCCTATCAATGCGACACATGCGGGAAGACGTTCCGGAATTGCTATCAACTACGAGAGCACGATAATTTTTATCATAAGAAAATTTTTACCGCGGTCTGCACCGTTTGTAGTAAACCATTTCCGACAAAGTCTCTGCTGCTGAAGCATTACATAGTGCATTCCGGCGAAAAGCCGTACAAATGTGACTGGTGCGGGGAGGCGTACAAGAATTCCACCTGCCTGGATAATCATGTGCTGAAACACAAAAGTGGACGTTTGAAGGGAAAGCGCAAGAATTGAAGATCGGTGCCAGAAGGCGGAGCTGATGGTGATGAGCCAGATTGGACGGACGAATTTGGTAGGTTTAAGTTGTGACTTGTCAATGCGGGCGTCTCGTAATATAATAGAAAACATTGCGTAGTAACTGATATGTATTGTATCATGCCATTGTATGTTATGCTTCTTCTTCTTCTTCTTCTTCTTCTTCTTTTTATTATCGGAATATCACACTCTTCAGAAGGCATTCTGCGTTTTTATTTTGTGTAAATTTCAATAAATTATTGCTGTGGTAATTTTGTCGTTCATTTGGCAAGGCTCAAGTGTCTTAAACAATATTACGGAGCCAACAGTCTTAAAAAAATTCAATTTATTTGAACTCATCTGAAATTTGTATTAACATACACTCAAAAAAATTATCACATATCTAATGGATAAAATCCATGTGAATTTCACATAGCTTTCCTGTGATCACATAGCTGCAAATCTCAGTACAAAATCAACATCCATTTGTGAGATAGTTTACCCAACCGGGATACAGTTCATTTATGGTTGATATGTCCGGTGTAAGAGTCGAAACCCTTTTAGCGATAAAATACGGTCTGAAAGATAAACGATCAGTGATGTTCACTCGAACGATATATTGTATGTGTTAAACGGTCGAAGCTAATGAAAGATAACATGACATTGGAAGAAGTACACTCAAAAAATAAATCACATTTCCAATGGAAAATATCCATTAGAATTTCACATAACTTTTATGTGATCTCATAATTGGGAATCGCACCACGAAATCACATAAACCTTATGTGCCCAATGAAGTTTATGTGATTTATCACATAGAATTCATGTGATCATGTGAATGTTATGTGAATTTCAGGTAGATTTCGTTATTGGAAAAATTTCATTTACGTTCCCAATGGAAACTAAATGAAAACTTTTTTCAGTGTAGAGCAAATTGTTCACCGAAAATAGTTTTCATGTAGCTTCCATTGGAAACGCAAATGATTTTCATCCATAAACAAAATTAATCGAATTCATCTGAATTTCACATAACATTTATGCGATCAGGTTAAGTTTATATGATTTTTCATATGAATTTCATCGGCCTCATAATATTCATGTTATTTTGTGGTGGGATTTTTAGCTATGTGAACATGAAAGCTATGTGAAATTCACATGGTTTTCATCCATTAGATATGTGATAAATTGTTTGAGTGTAGTAAGAACAGAGTTACCTCTATGGTTATAGCATGTATAACTGTTTGCATTCCCAATGAGTCAGTGACGGAATGAGACGATAACATTTCGAAGTGTTTTTTCACCCATTTATGGGTAAAAAATACACCCATTATTCAACCGTGAACTGATTCTTCAAATGGGTATTTTTTCCCCCATTTTATGATTTCCGAATTCCCCCTTTTTTAACAGCTGCATACATGGTTTGAAAATGGGTATTTTGTACCCATTAATGGGCTTAAACGAAACACCGTGCGCGGGGAATTTAATGTACACAGAAATTCAAAACAACCCAAAATTAAGTTCTTTTCACTCATCTCCCATGTTCCGTACGATAAGCCAAATTTGGGTAAACCGGCTCAAAGTACACGGTAAGAAAAAAGTACCCAACGGAAATTTCACTTTTACCTACTTTTGACTAGTTTGTCTCCTTTTCTCCTTCTAATGTTGTCAAAAACGGAGGAGCAAAACCACCCAACAGGGCTAGTAAAGTGTGGGAACCCAACGTTGAGTATAATCATATTTACCTACTGTTGGGTACAACTAACATACTTTTGGTTAAAAAGCCAGTGGAAAATTCCATACGAATTGCACATAAGTAAATGAATATTATTTTGACCCGCTTTACCTACTTTTGGGTACCTGCACTATAGTGCCGAGATGAGTGAAAAGAACTTAATTTTGGGTACTTTTTTCTAACCGTAGTTTGCATTTAAGCACGGCAAAAAAAAATTACCCATCGCTAAGTTATTTTCAATTTTTTCTACCCAAAATTAAGTTCAATTAACTCAAATTTGGGTATATCGCATATTACTCAATTTTGGCTTCTTGTACGGAACTAGACGGTTGAGTCGAATCTTTCGTTCTATTTTTGACAACAATAGCGAGAGGAAATGAAACGGGCAGAGGTCAAATAACTCAAATTTTAGTTTAAAAAACCCAAGCGGTGGGTAGTTTTTTTCTGTGTAAGCGTGCACTGTACGAAATTAAACGTCGCGACTTTCGCTGATTTTGACAGACCTGCAGTACTAGAACGACGTCATTTTTATCTACCTCCGCACACAAACACCAACACCGCAAGCAACCCACCCAGCCCGAGTCGCAAGTGCAAGCCGACACGAAGTGAGATTCATTCGACGTTAGTCAGGCAAGCCAGCAGGAAGCCCCGTGTAGTGTGTGTGATTCAAGCCAAATAAAGAGAATAAAAGAAAGGAAAAACTACACCAGGAAGAAAAAAAAGCGCAGCCCTCATTTTTCAATCCACGCTAGTGAGTGACAAGAGCGGAATCCCTCGAAAGTTTTCACCAGCAGCGCCGAAGGCAGAGCTTAGTTTTCTTCTCCGTGTCAATTTTGTTTATCGTATGTCCATCCAGAATCTAAATACATTCGGTAAGTACCTTCCGGTAAAGCGGTTTTAGTGGGGTAAGACTTCAAATTGCTACGGCTGCTGCCTAGATTCGCAATATCTCAAAATTCCAAGATGGCCGCGCGCTGTCGTGTAATTAAATGCCATACTCGCGGTGGCGAGCAGAAAGTCATCAGCAGTGGCCAGTTTTGAAACTGGAATCCGGCAGCGATTGGCGTGATGAGTCATCAGTTTGACTGTTTAAAATAAGGACCAACAGAGCAGTGCAATTGAAAGTGACTTCCAGAGAGGTCCAACTTGATGAAAGTGCACCTTGAGGGTGAGGGTCGCGCAGCGATATTGATTGATTTTGGCCACGATGCACGGCGACTCGATATCATGCATTTGGGTCAGCAGCAGAATGATGAAATAATGGTGTGTGGAAAAAAACCCGATGACGCATTCCGTTTCCTGTTTCGATCCGCCGTCGCCGCCGATTTTCTCCATTCTCAAAAATACACGTCCGGGTCGGAATCGGATGCATGTCGAGGGGTTGTCCGATTGCATTTGTGAGGTGGCAAGGATAACGGGATACCAATTTTATGTTGTCAGGCGAAATTTAAAACTAACGTAAAATTTAAGATGTGTTTATGGAAGTTACAGTCTTCAGTAACGCCATTTTCATTGCGAAATTTAATTGCCCCTTGACTTAAACCAGTAGTGAAACTGACCTTGCCCTTTCCGTCCTACGCGTATCACCTACTATCGACTTCAATCACCAATACTCTCCTAACGGTGCTATTACGCAGTTTCACTACCGGTACCGCCTTAACTTCCTGGTGCTGATCATATGAAATTCAATCAGATAGAGAAACATGTTCCAAACTACTTCTTGGGGGTTGAGGTTTTTTCCATTCTTCATTGAACACAAATACATACCAAAAATGACCTGTCCACATGATCGTTGTAGACAAGCAGTAGGTACCTACCTTCTGTCGCCATCAGTAGAGTGCATTCGGTGTCATATTTGCCAACATGCGTAACGCAATTTTGAGTTTCCCACTCCAGTCGCAATACATGTACACAGGCGGTTTTATTTTTGCGATCTTGCTTGTTGAGACGCAAAAGCAGCTTCACACGCTCGTAGTAAACAATCTTTGTCAGAGCCGCTACCGCTACTTTCGACGCGACTGAATGGCAACAGCAACGTTTTTGAATGTATGAACTACTGCGAAGTCATCACGCGATTCTTCTTCGAGCAAGTAAAGGGACTTTGATTTCGATTGATTAATAGCTACACCCACCCACTACATCTACCCTACCGTCTTTGTGCGCCGTTTTCGCACACATGAGAATCATTTACCAACCGTTTCTTTGTTTGCTTCCATATGTTTCCACAGACCCATTTGCGGATGCAATAAAGGGTGCTGATGATGATGTACAAGACGGACTCGTGCACATAAGAATCCAGCAGAGAAATGGTCGCAAAACACTAACCACTGTCCAGGGTCTGTCAGCGGAGTACGACCTGAAGAAGATCGTGCGAGCATGTAAGAAGGTGAGTACATACAATATTATATACTTAGTCCGAATCGTAGATGATAATTCGAAATTTGCTCCATCAGCTTAAGTGGCGACAATGGAAATAGGTTGATTGGCGCCTAAGAACTATGGAGAGGATCGATGTTTGTAAAATCACGTAAACTGGTTCTGTTCAAACAAAGAAGTATCAGATTGTTTTTAAATCGGAATATTGTATAGTTTAAAAGCTATCATTCATGTACTTAACTTGTATTACCAATACTTTGTCGACAAATGTCAATGTGTATGAAGTTACAGGTCTGGTAGCAGGTCACTATTTTCAAGTCAGTCACTATTTCTTAAAATTTAGTCACTAAAGTCACTTTTTTACGACCAATGTTGAGAGGAAAGAATGTTACTTTAAAAACTCTCGTCAAATCACAGCTTCAGTGAGTAACAAATGTGTGTTTGAATGATTCATTAAAAATCGGTGTGATTGGCTTCTGACAAGAAGAGTTGCGAACAGACTGTCGAATCGATGTTGACGGAATCACTAGTTTTTTTTTTTTTTAAATTTCATTTTATTTTCCTTTCCTGTGATCTCGAAATTGTTACAAATTTTCTGAGGTTTCAAAAAAAAAATCTAGACCTAATATTTTGTTTTTACCTTGGTTAGATGTGTGGGGCGCGAACGCGGACCGCGAATAAATAAAACGAATAAAACTTGTTGTTTTTAATCGACAATCTCAAGGAGCTCTTTATTCCCCCTTATTCTGCGAGTCACGTGACTCTCTCTCACCGGTGAGGTGACAATGTCACCTCGTGTGAGGTGACTCTCCATGCAAATCAAATGGAGAGTCACCTCACACGAGGTGACTATTGTCACCTCACCGGTGAGAGAGAGAGTCACGTGACTCGCAGAATAGGGGGGATTGTCTCACGTGTTTTACAACTCTGACACTTCCTCTTTTTCTCTGTTCGCTCACGAGGGGTGCGCTGATTGAAAGCAATACCAAGCACCACAGAGTCCCCCCCAGTCACACCAGGAATCTAACTTTGTGTCCTGATTGTGTGATTTTCGTATTTTTATCGTCCTGTGGATGACCATCCACTCCTTGATCGCAGATGAATGCCGGTTTGATGCGGTCGATTGAGACTCGTTGAACTTTCCCATTTATTCGAAGATCCATGAACTTTTCGTGACGATCAGCTACTTCGTACGGCCCTTCATACGGTTGCACAAGTGGTTTCTTCACAGCATCTATTCGCACGAACACGTGACTGCACTTTTGGAGTTCGTGATTTACAAAATCAGCCGGTTTGACATGATGGTTTGGGTCAGCAGGCTTCCATTTGCGCATAGTGGATTTCAGTTGTTTTGCAAATTCTTACAGTCGTTACAGTCTCAGGTATTCCGAAGCGTGCAATCCACGTATCGACAAATGCGCAAGCCACTGTTTCGGTGGTCATATCGTGTAATGGAATCGCCTCCGGCCACCGAGAATAACGGTCTATGATTGTTAACAGATAACGATATCCATTCGAAGGGGGCAGCGGACCCACTAGGTCCATGTGCACATGACGAAATCGGCTATCCGGTAGGGGAATCTTTTCGATTGGTGCTTTCGTATGTCGATGAACCTTAGAACGTTGGCAGGATAAACAGTTCTGAACAAATTGCTTGATGTCCTTATTCATGTTTTTCCAAACAAATCGATCGGCAACCAATCGACGAGTAGAGCGAATTCCCGGATGTGCTAATCCATGGATGTGTTTCAGCACTGCCTGGCAATGTTGCAAGGGGGTGTACGGCCTTACCTTATTTTGTGAAACGTCGCAATACAAGGGTACAGATGCCAGGGGGGTCTTCCGAGGTTCCAGTTTCAGTGAACTTGATGTTAATAGAAGATGCTTCAATTCGACGTCCGCCTGTTGGTCTTTGGCAACCGTTTCGTAATCAATTGCCATAGGAACGTTGATTGCTTCGATTCTTGACAGTGCATCCGCAACAACATTCAATTCCCCGCTGATATGCCGGATATCGCTGGTGAATTGGGATATATATTGTAGATATCGTTCTTCGTGCGGCAATCTGGAATTTGGACTTGAAGTTAACGCTGTTGTGTGTGGCTTGTGGTCGGTGAATATAATGAATTTCCTTCCTTCAAGTAGGTGACGAAAGTACTGTACGGACATTTTCATCGCAGTAAGCTCCCTACCAAACGTTGAGTACTTGAGCTGCGCTGGCGAAAATTTTTCGGAGTAAAAGCCCAATGGCTTCCACCGTCCTTCGTCTAACTGCTGGAGAACCGCACCTGCTGCTGTGTTCGACGCGTCGATGAGCAAACTTAGCGGTTTTGTAGCATCGGGAAAATGCAGCAATGTGGCGTCCGCTAACGAAGTTTTACATTCCTGGAACGCTTTTTCAGCGGTTTCTGTCCATGATAGCTTCCTGGAATCGTTTTTTCTGTTGTCTGGGATAAGTCTCCGTAATTCGATCTGGGTGTCAGTGGCATGAGGAATAAACCGTTTATAACTGTTAAGGGCCTGTTCATAAACTACGTAGACAGTTTTTTTGGGATTCTTGACCCCCCCCCCTCCCCCTGCGTAGACAATTATCCATACAAAAATTTTAAAATTTGTATGGGCCGTGGATAATTGTCAATCCCCCCCCCCCCCTAAACTGTCTACGTAGTTTATGGACAGCCCCTAACCAGTTCGAGAAACCTTCAAAGCTCTTTGACAGTCGTCGGAAGTGGAAATTTGACGACGGCATCGACGCGATTTGGAAGTGGACATACTCCATCCTTGCTAACCAGGTAACCAAGAAATTCCACACTTCGTTCCGCAAAATAGCTCTTGGCAACATTTATCACAAGTCCGTAAGATCGGAGTCGTTCGAACACTGCTCGTACGTGCTGATAATGTTCCTCCTCCGTCGACGAAGCTATGCAGATGTCGTCTACAAACACCACAACAAAATCCATATCGGCAAACACCTGATGCATAAATCTTTGGAAGGTTTGGCTGGCGTTGCACAATCCGAACTGCATCCTCGTAAATTCGAAAAGCCCGAACGGGGTTATGACGGCCGTCTTCGGAATATCTGATTCTTCCACGGGAATTTGATGGTACGCCCTTTCGAGATCCAGTGTGGTGAAAATACTTTTGCCCTGAAACGTATTCAACAGGTCGTGGATATGTGGTACGGGATAGCGATCTGGAACAGTTACCTGGTTTAAAGCACGGTAATCACCGACGAATCTCCACTGACCGTTCTTTTTCGGGACGCAATGGAGAGGACTAGCCCAACTGCTGCTAGACGGACGGCATATATCCAGCTCACTCATCACCTGGAACTCCTTCTTAGCAGCGTCTAGTTTGTCTGGGGCGAGGCGACGACACTTGCTTGCTATGGGAGGCCCTTTCGTTTGAATGTAGTGGGTGACATCGTGCTGGATCGTTGTTTTAATTGTAGTTGGCAACGTCACTTCTCGAAATTCAGTCAATAATTCTCGGAAAGGGTGATCTAGGGCGACCACGGTTATGGTGTGAACAGTTGTGTCTATTATACCCCCAATAGAGGATAATTTAGTAAGTCCGTCAATCAACCGTCGGTGTTTAAGATCCAGAGGATTCCGTAGGACGCCAGAAAATCTGCTCCAATAATCGCAACACCTACATCACCAATCAAGAAGCGCCAATTGAATCTCCGACGTAGACCAAGATCGACCGTGAGAAATCGTTTGTCGTAAACTTTAATTCTGGAACCGTTTGCAGCATGGAGGTCGAAAGGTGCTGTTCCATTCGAACGCTCACGAATTGAAGCTGGGAGAATCGAAACATCCGAACCGGTGTCGATAAGAAACTTTGTGGTACGATCGAATATCAAAATACGGCGACTTTCCGGAGCTCCGTCCACCCCCGCCGATTCGGGTGAACGGGAGTTTAGTTTTTTTGGTTACTAAACTGGCACGGGTCTCGACACTTGAGAGCGCGACCACCGAATTTGCGATGAAACCAGCATATTTCGAAATCGCTTGCATTTCGACTCGAACGTGATGTCGAACGGCTACGGGATGAGCGGTTTGCCTTGATGTGCCTAATTTCGGTAGTGAGAGCCGCGATTCGGCCTCGCAATTCTTCCATATCGTTGTTTCAAGTGGGCATCGACGCAGCTGCGACGTGGGACAACGAAAATTCCAACATTTTGTCGGCCATTTCCGCCAATTTACCGATAGTTCCGTCACTGATGGTGAGAATGGCTTTAACGTTTGGGGGCATTCTCTGAAGAAACAACATTTTCAAGAGCTCATCGGTTACGTTTAATCCTGCTGCCAGCTCTTGCATTTTTGCGAGCATATGTGTTGGCCGCATATCACCCAAATCGCAGGAACTCAGCAAACGTTCCAACCTTCCTTCTGCAGACACTTGAAAACGCGAGATCAAACGATTCTTCACCGCACTGTACTTATTTTCCGCCGGCGGATTCGACACTAAGTCCGTTACGTGGCAAATGACCGATTGGTCGATTTTGACCACAATGTGATAAAATTTCGTATCGTCTCTAAGAACATTCGCGAGGGCAAACTGAGCCTCTGCCTGTGCAAACCACATGACAGGATCGTTCTTCCAAAAGTCCGGAAGTTTTACGGCGACGGCAGCGTTTTCGTTCGAGTTTGCCATTTTCGTTGAAGAAATGTATGGAAACGTTATCCAGTCGGTTCTTCTCCGTCGGGGTCACCAATGTGGGGCGCGAACGCGGACCACGAATAAATAAAACGAATAAAACTTGTTGTTTTTAATCGACAATCTCAAGGAGCTCTTTATTGTCTCACGTGTTTTACAACTCTGACACTTCCTCTTTTTCTCTGTTCGCCCACGAGGGGTGCGCTGATTGAAAGCAATACCAAGCACCACAGATGTTACAAATACCTAGAAAATTTTTCAAGCTCTCGAAATTTGTTCATTGGTCAGAACTTTGAAGAATCTTTGAAACCCGGTAGCTTTAGTACAAGTCCACACATCGAGAAAAAATTGATGTCACACAATCTTGACTTTTTTTTGAGTAGATTAAATTGTATTGTATTTTTTATGGACTTGCGTAATTTTGTACACATGTACATTTCATACAATACACTCGGGTTGTTAGCGACGCGATCGATTTACACGTGCGAAGGAACGCTATCGCTGCTAACAATTTATTTTATTTGTCGGGTGAAGAAGTACTCGACCAACAGCAAGTTGGAAACCTTGCTATTTTCAATTTTATTGAAATTCCCACAGGGCTCAAAGCTAGTTACTCTAACCAGGGTGAGAGCCAATGCTTATTGAGTGGAGAGAGCCTCAATCAATTGAAAATACCTTTCAGATTTTATGCCCAAGAGCCAGTACTCTAACTATTGTGAGAGCCTATTCTACTTTGGGAATCTACAGTTTTTCTTGAACTAGAAACTTACCAAGGAGTTTTATTGTTTATTGAAAAATTCAACTGACAAATACTGTCTAAATGAATAAAACTTAAACTAAATAGTTACGGTCAACGGTACGGAAAAGGCCAAGTAGCCGATGACGAAACACGTCAGCTGATACATTGAAGTCGAACATATAAAAAAAGTTGTTGAATTGCCGGCTGATTGCTCGAATTGGCTCGTGTTGTGTATAATTCCGGCTCCGTGGTTCCAAAAACAGAAAGTCGCGTTGACGAAGAGACCTCTCAGGGGCATACATATTTAGTTGTGACAGCAGTGTTGGGCAGTCAATGTCACCTGTAAGCAGCTTTCCGGCGAACATAGCTTGAGCGACCGTCCGTCTCACCTCTAATGGCTCGATTCCCAGGAGACGACAACGCTCCTCGTACGGTGGCAAGTTCGTTGGGTCACGCCAGTTGAGGAAACGAAGAGCATATCTCACAAACTTGCGTTGAACGGATTCAATTCTAGTGATCCAGCTAGCATGGAAAGGGCACCAAACAACTGAACTTGACTCCAATAAGATCCGCACAAGCGAGCAGTAAAGTGACCTGAGACCAGTGCTGTAAATTCTCAAAATCATTTGAGCATTTTTGATGAAAATGAGAAAAGTAGCTTTTCGCTATCAAAGGGGACCTCCTCCGAATGGGTGATATCAGTTGCTTAGTCATTTGACGAAGGCATGGATCATTCTCATTTGAGAAACGCTATATATCATTCAATTGAGTGTAACCTACACACAAACGGAGCTCTGGTCTACATTCCGGCAAAAAAGCCAAGCCAACCCGACACCAACCTGACTTCTATAAAACCCCAACCCGATGTTGACCCGACATTGACCCGACATAAACTTAAAATTGACCCGACAACAACACGACATTGAGTCGACATCGACCTTAAAATAACCTTACATTGATCCGACATCGGGTCGACTTGCCTGTTCGGGACCATTTTGCTGGATTTCTTCCATACTCCACTGTCGTATATCAAATGATACTGAGTGACTCAATTGACAGTGACAATGAGCTTCGAATGAAAAAGGGGCTCTTCAAATTATGGTCATGTGAGAATTCGTTTACACAGAATTGATTGAATGGTTGTATTGGTTCATCTTCAATCGAATGATATGAAAATTTACAGCACTGCCTGAGACATAGCGGGTCACGAAACTCGTCGGCAATTTTGAAAATAAAGCCCAATTGTCGATTAGCTCTGGAGATGATGTCATTGTAGTGGATTCTGAAAGTGAGTCTGCAGTCCAAGGTAACGCCGAGATCCTTTATGTGCTCTACACGAGCAAGACAGCGTCCGTAGAGAACATAGTCAAACATGATTGGTTCAATTTTTCGGTGATATGAAATAATGTTACATTTTTCTATGCTTAGACTCATCAAATTTCTTGAGCACCAGTCAGCAAAAATACCTAACATATTCTGGAGATCCCAGCAGTCCGAGAGGCTTTTAATAATTTTGTAGATTTTCGTATCGTCTGCATAGAAAACGCGGCATCCAAATGGTATCAGCAAGGCGTCATCGTTTAAAAAGATCGAAAATAGTAGCGGTCCTAGGTTACTGCCTTGCGGGACTCCCGAGTTGTAAACAACGATACAGCCGCATTGAGTATCACTTATGAACTAACTTTATTCTATAATTGTTTTCCCTTATCAGTGTTCGGAAAATCACTCTCAAATCTCATTCATTGAGTCTCCCTGCGAGAATAAACTCGCATGCGAATGTGGCAAGCAAAATTCATACTTGAGATTCTCATGCATATTCACGCACTCACACTCACAACGCCAAAAAAGCATTCCAGCTTTAAACTCATAAAAACCACTCAAACGTCAATTGATAGCATGCTTATGCATGTTCTATTAGTTTTCCAACCCCTGCTGTACAAATAAGAGCAATAACAATTAATAGAGCCGACATATAAAGAAATGAATTCTCGAACCTGAAATGAATTTTGCGACGTTGAATTTTGCCAGGCAAAACTCATAGGCACATTAATATTTCGTAACATTCATAAAGGGTGTCCACGATGAAATTGATTCGCAAAATTCGAGTTTTCATCCGATTGCCATCAAATTTTCAGGGATTGAGAAATAACTATTAAACTTCATTTTACCATTTTACTCGTATTTTATTTACAGTCCATACGCAAATGCCCGCACCTTGGCCTTAACCCCGGCCATAAGATTCTGCACAACCTGTGAATCAACCGTTTTTTGCATGTAAACCCATACTTTCTTCAGTTCCTCGACTGTCTTCACTACCTTAGGTCGTTTAAGAAGGTGCTGCTTCATAATCGCCCAGTACTTCTATTATCGGCAACTCGAAATCAGCCCCATTTTGTATTACGTATGCTTCATTTGAAGAAAAATCTGGCATAACAGGATTGCTCGGTCCTACAAATATAATCAGATTGAAGCTGAAAGACTAAAGAATCATTTGGATACATTCAGGGAAGTGTGTTGATGGTAAAACATAGTGAAATTAACGTTTAAATTTTGATTGCCGAAAACAGTCAATGGGTGCCGAAGCCGACATTTACCCTACATCCCTAACGGAGGCGTTCGGATTTCGGTTGAAGGCCCCAACTACGCGGTTGTGATTTTTGGTGTTGTACGGAATACTTTTTCCTTCACTTCTGGGCTTCCGATCGGTGGTCAACCGTTCCTCGAACCGCTTAATCACTCGCGACACCGTGGAATTCGCGATTCCCAACGTTTTAGCGATGGAACGATGCGAGAGATCCTTGTTCTCGTGATGAATACGCAAGATTTTATCACGCACGAGCTGTTCTTTCGACTCCATTTCCGCGAGTTTTGATCACAGGACTTTAAAACTTGCAGGATGTAAATAATGCACTATGAACTAAATCCACCCAAATTTTCATTAAATTCTACCCAACGGTTAAAAAGTTAGAGCAATTTCATATTGTGGCAATTTCATCGTGGACACCCTTTAGGCGCATTAACAGGCGCGATAACATTTCGAGAATAAAGGATGGGCTCTTCTCCCCACTCATTGGGGCATCTTCCTGTTTGGGGGCTTGTCTTTTTGACCAATTGGCTGATCAAGTTGCTGGAAGGAGATTCTTTATTGTTCCGTAGGTGCGTATTGGCGACTTTGCCTATCGATCTACCAAATCCGTTTTTGGCTCTTCATACAGCGAGCCCACTGCTGTCGGACTTAGTTTACGTGCTACAATGGGTGGTAAATCACTATCATGCATCATCATCATCATGCATGCAAAACTCATAGGCGCATAAACTCATGCATGAGATTTGAGTTTTTGAGTTTTTTCGAACACTGTCCCTTATATAGCGAAATTCTATCCTAAAAAATGATCCTCGAGTAGAAAAATTCCCTAATCTAATATGAAGGTGAAAATGGGACAACATTAAAAAAAACTAGATTCCTTCCTGCATTTATCACCTTCATTCTCTCCTAATTTACGTAACAAACTTCCACCTCGCAACGCTTTCAAATTCAGGTTAAAAAATATAAATGCGGACGTACGCCCTTCTGGCATGCGGTTATCTATCGTGCAGTGCATATCCTAAAACTCTACTCTAAGCTATACCTGAGCGCGGCAGACATAGACCTAAATAAACAACTAGTCTTGTAATATTTCGTTCCACTTTCTTTGCAAAACGTTATCCTTATACCTGTTTTTACTTTACGAGCAGGTCTGTCATCTTATCACTCAGTGCGCGCAATGTACTGATTTTCTGAAATTAAAAAAAGTCTTTCACCCTGTGCAAGTGTAAAACAGCGGAGAAAAGAACACAGACACACACTCACAGAAATAACGAAAGCTCAATGTGTAGCCATCGCTCCGACGCAAAGAGCGCCACTCAGTGTAGGGTTGCACATTGGAAACACAGCAAAAAGACAAAATTCTTATTCGTTATGCCCTTGTTCATCTCTTATGCATGCATTCGTGGTAAGCAAAGCCTGCAAAGAATTCAAAGAAGACATTAGCGCTTGTTGTATTATGTTCGCTCCCTGCGCCGCACGTAGTGCACCGCTCATTGTGTGGATCGCTTTCACACAGTTTAGTTGGAAAAGAGTGTGCGAAGTAAATGGGAGAACCACACACTCTTCGTCGAGTGTTGTGAGACATTTTCCGTCCAGTCAGGTACAAGCGCAGCTAACAGTGAATCCGTATAAATCGCATCTACTTGTGAGCTTTTCTCCATTCGGCGAACGGCGAAAGAAGTAAATGTCACAAGGTTGGTGGCAGTCGACCGTTTTGGAACAAATTCATGTTGATTTTATGAGATAGGGGAAATGACGGCTTCGGCATGACAGACTATTTTCTGCAACCCAAATTGAAACACTATTTTCACTGGATTTTTTACGAAAACACTTCGCTGAATGCATGCAAACGATTCTTTATGCTTTCAGCTTCAATTTGACTATATTTTTACGACTGAGAAAAAGCAATCTAGCAGGGTTTTCTTGAAATGAAACACACGCACTACAAATTGTAGCTGATTTCGAGTTGCCGATAATAGAACAGCAGATTTACATGCACTTCAAATGGAACGGTTGCCGAAGAAAAACTGGTTGCCGACAATACTCGCTCTCACTAGAGAAAATTGGAGCTTTGTAAAAGCGTTTCAAAACAGTTTTTGACAATTCTTTCGACTGAAATTGTTAGAGCAGCTGGCAGCAAAAGATTGTAAACAAACCAATACTGCATATGTGAGCGTTCCATAGAGAAAAAGGCTATAGAAAGAAGGTCGCTGCTTAAGTTGCCGAGAATACGTAAATTCCCCTATATTGCGAGCATTTCTGTGGTAAGAAATCCAGAACAATCAGTTCAAAAAGTTTTGACGACGCACACAAGGCGGCAATACCAACCGGTGGAAACTAACGATTTTAAATTGGCTCACTACTTGACTAGCATATTGGTCCCAAGCAAACGATTAACGTACCCCATTCTAGTCAAAATTCTAGTACTACACAATGTTTGTTTTGATTCGCTATGAAAGTTTGACAGATAAAATGAGGGGTTAGTGGATTTTCCTATGTTTCGAGGGGTGAATCGATTAGCTTGGGACCGAAGAGAGTACCAGAGCTTTGCCAAAAAGTTGAGCACATTTCTTCGGGACCTTCTGGTCTTAGAGTTACCTCTCTATGGCAATACCTCGATAGTTGGAAACAGTACGCTTGCATCCTCTTTTATGAACCGAGAAACTGAATGAGTTTTTCCTGCAGCTAGGAAAAAAAACATCAGATCCCAATGAAGAATCAAATAAGCATTAATATATCAACGGAGATGCAATTTTTAATGATAATGGCTGGAATGCCATCGGGGTCAAAACTGGTGTTTTCAATCGTGTTGCTGCTGCTAGGACAATATCGGTTGTTATCGAATGGTGAGGACCAATGGCAGGTAAAAGAGGTACAACGACAGTGGCATCGACAATATCTTATAGGTTAGCTGGTTCAATTAGGAAAACGCCGGTAAATTGTTCACGAAAAAGGGATGCAATTTCATGAGTAGCTTTTTTTTATTGCGTTTATTTATAAGGCCTCCTCGCCTATTAGGCATTGCTTGGGCCGATGACCATTATTAACAATTAGATCCCTACCCGCTCTTATTTTTCAAATAAAACGTATTATTCCCTATCCCCTCGGTTGGTGGAGCTGCTGGAGCGGTGCTATTGTTCGATGTGGCTACATCCAAACATTTCTGTTTGGGATGTGCTGGTCGGCCACAATGGCGGCACGTTTTTGGTAAAGAGTCTGAATTTATAAAGAGGCGACATATTATCCATTTGACAGGTCTTCTGCTCGATTGGAATGACTTTTCCTATGACTTTGACAGACAATCGATTGTTCCAATTTTGACATATCGTCTCTTTATAAATTCAGGCTCTTTAGTTTTTGGTTGCTTGTCGTACGTTACCAACGTTGTTTCGTTGTCGACCGTGATGTACGATGGAATGGCGCTTTCGAGTCGCATTCGCAAAACTCGAACACCGCTCAGGACTCCTGGGAAGTACTGCTTCCATTTCTCCATGTCGACTGGAAATCACTGTGCCGTACTTTGCCATGTGGTTCATAACAGTGGCTTGTGGCCATGCCAGCGGAAGGTCATGCACTCGAACGGTTACTGCTTCACAATCCACATATACCGGGATTTTGAACTCACTCTTCGCACAGAGAATCGCGTGTTTATAGTTGTGCGCCTTTTCAAAGCGCAAGGCAACTTCATTGTCTATTATCTCAATAAAAACACAATTTCGGACGTTATGATATATTATAATATTGTTCTCGAAGAATTTTTGCACTTTTCCCGCATTGGGACGAACTACACTCATTTTCGCTACAATATTTCACCAAGTTAAGCAGAGCAGAAAGAGCAATGATCATGAGTAGTTGAAACTCCTAAACCACCGTTGGACATGATTGAAGGAAGTTTGGTCGCTTTTCGTTGATCACTAACATAGATTTTAGACTCCGTTGCAAACGATTTTGTTGTGCGTGAAATAGCTGCTTATTCAGTATTTGGTGTTTATTTGGTCACCACAAGATTCATCCGTCCGGCATAGAGTCACTAGAAAATTTAACAACAACCAACCCCGATCATCAACCATTAATACATTCTTCCACCTTTCTCCTTCTTTCCACAGGAATTTGCGTGCAATGGCACTGTGATTGAGCATCCCGAGTACGGCGAGGTCCTCCAACTACAGGGCGATCAGCGCGAAAACATTTGCCAGTGGTTAACCAAGTCGGGCCTAGCGAAACCTGACCAGTTGAAGGTGCACGGTTTCTAAGCTGCTGGAAAACAGACCCAGATCCAAATAGCGAACGAAACCCATCAACTACAACAACTTCAACAACAACAATAACAGCAACAGCAAATCAAGCGAGCAAGGCGAACGGAAATTGTGTGCAGAATACGTATTCATACAGAACGTGTGGTGGTGGGTGCGTTGTGTACGTCATCGTCGATTAAATAGAGAAAACAAAAAATTTAACCACGATTCGTAGGACAATTTTGGAGGTATTCAAATGAACAAACCACAACAGTAATAACAAACACAACAGCAAGAACAACATCAAAATCCCCTTTTTTGCATCAGCGTATACAAAGTCGAAAATCTGAGTGTAATAAATGTAATCCCCCACGCCCAGCTCTTTATTTTGCCTGCCCAACAATACATGTGCAAAAGGACGCGAATAAAGCAGTTACGGTGTGTGGATTGGATATGTTGGTAAAATGAAACTCGCGTTTAAACTTTACTGCTGAGAAATTGATGGTGGATGAAATTCTAATTGCAAACTGACAGCAGGAAGAGGATTGACGGCACGAGGATATCCGGAACGATGATGACGGTAGCAAAGGAAGTTTATAATAAACAATAGTTGTATTACATTGCATATAGTAAAGAAATTTAACTCAATTCCATGCAATAAGCAAATCAACCACAAGAAGCAAGCGTAATCACAGCACTCAAGAGCATTCATCGGTCATTTGATGCGTTGTGTAGTGTTAGATCACTCGCACGTTTTGTCAGTTGATTGAATGTTCGTTTTCTCACATCTTTGCTCGGCTTTTGTTTCTGTCTTCATCTCAAGTCACCCAGATAGTTAAATGCTAGTGAGTAGTAGCAGAAGAGTCACAGAAACGTTAGTAGAAAGACACCAGTAATTTAAAGTTCTTCTCGTAAGAGTGTAAATTAGTGTTTGATAGCAGTTAGCAGTGAGTTACTTGACGTTTTCAATGACAAACTTATTGTAAACCCCCCGAGTTCAATCTGTGAAATCACACTGTTGTAAGAGTCTCAGTTTCGTTTTTCTTTTTGTTCATCCCGTCTTTTTTCTTTGTTATTTAGTTTGAAATCATGCAACTTTCTGTTTGAGTAATCCCCATTCTTATTGCACAATTTTCCCAGTTTCTCAAAATGATCAGCTGATGATGGTTGTGTTTCCAATTAAAAAACTTATACGTTGTTGACTAAGAATTTGCTAACTGTTTTGTACACTTCTTCTTAGATGATATGTAGTTGGTGCACACGCTGTTCAGCTTGAAGCGCAAATACTATGTATTTAAATGCAATTGATGTGTTCAGAGAGGATGCTTGGGATTGAAGGCTCTGTGTTCAGTTCTATTTTTCCTCGGAATTTTCCAATACTTTAACTCTTGCAAGATAGGAAACAAATTGTGCCTCCTCTCACTTCTCACATTTTCCATTTTGTTTTTCCTTATTTACATTCGATATTTACAGTCGTCCGCAGAAACGATGTCACAGTACAATTCACTTGGTTCGTACCTATTTGCTAACTTTCAGTTGTTCCATTGCTACCTTTTTGTTCTTCTTCCCCTGACCTTTATTTGTATCTCAAAGTATAGGCAAAATGTAACTGTTTCACGAGTAACATAATAAAACAATATTTTATTATTCACTTAACCAGCATCATCCTGCTTCCTATACCCATGTTTTGGGTTTCATCCGAAAGCCCTGTGTACGAACACAAACAAAAAGAATACCAGAAATTACACCGAAAAAAGTTTTCATATAGGGGAACTGACGGCTTCGGCATGACAGACTATTTTCGGCAACCCAAATTGAAACACTATTTTCACTGGATTTTCTTACGAAAACACTTCGCTGAATGCATGCAAACGATTCTTTATGCTTTCAGCTTCCATTTGACTATCACCTCTATTCCCGTTTTCGTACGAACCGGATTCGTTCGAAACGAAAGCAATTTCCCATTCCCGTTTTCGTTCGAAGCAATTCTAACTTTCGAACATCGTTCGTTCGAACGATGTTGCTATTCCCATTTTCGTACGAATGCGTTTTTTTGTCCGCTTTCCAAACGTCACTCCAAACTCGCGAATCGCGAGACAGCCAAGGGATAAAAACTTTGAAATTTTTTGTAATCCCTAATAAAAATGTTAATTTGCTTAACGACGTGTTCGGGGTTGATTGATTGATTTATCTTTAATAAGGAGGCTTTCAGCCTGAGGCTGGTTCGCCTCCAACGTGTTCGGGGTATCATCCAAACTATTTTTGGAATAGTTCAATCATTTGGGTTATCGTTCGTGTATGGTATTTTTTTTATAAGGGATGGCCTGAGTGTACAAAAAAATCTACAACCAAATTTTTGGTGTTTGATTGTAATAATTTTACTTAAACTTACGTGAAGTTAAAGATCTCATATGGAAATTGATTGAAAAATCATGCAATAAAAATATAATTTAGATTAAAAAAGGATCGAAATAACTAAAAAATTTTGGACAAAAGCATTTATGTAACAGCTTACATAACAAATATTTATGCATTTAATTATGACTCAAAAACATTGCCATAGCCATATACAGTCAAGATTCCTATAGTGTGGATTCGTTCTTGCCGGATTCCTATAGTACGGTCGATCTGGCATTAACGAATACACGTAGCATATGGGATTAGAGCTAATTGGGACCAAACACTGATTGTACGGCAATTTGAAGAGATAACTTTCTGATGTCTTTTGAGAAGTTGTTAAGCAGAATGTTGGCTACCTTTTGGGACGATTCAGTTTCCGGTAGGACACAAGTCTGATCCTGTGGAAGATCCGGAATATCCGTAAAAGTGGCCGATTCATGAAACTGATCATAGAGCTCCGCGGATTTTTCGAAACCACTCATAAACGTCTTATCAGAATGAATTTGGAGTTGTGACCAGAATATTGGTCCTGGTGACCACGGGATAGTTCACCGGAAGATCCGGAACATCCGTAAATGTGGTCAATTCACGAAACTGATCCTAGAGCTCCGCGGATTTTTCGAAACCACTCATACACGTCTTATCAGAATGAGTTCGGAGTTATGACCGAAAAATTGACCCTGGGGACTACGGATCCATTATGATATCCGGAACATCCGTAAAAGTGGTCAATTCATGAAACTGATCCTAGAGCTCCACGGATTTTTTGAAACCACTCATAGACGTCTTATCACAATAAATTCGGAGTTGTGTTTGGAAAATGTACTCTGGGGACCATGGAATGGTTCACCGGTAGATCCGGAACATCCTGAAAAGTGGTTAATTCATAAAACTGATCTTAGAGTTCCGTGTTTTTTTTCGAAACCGCTCATAGACGTCTTATCACAATTAATTCGGAGTTTTGACTGGAATATGGACTCTGGGGACTACAAGATGGTCCACGGGAAGATCTGGAACATCCGTAAAAGTTGTAAAGTTATTAAACTGATCCTAGAACTCCGTGAACTTTCCGAAAATACTCATACACGTCTTATCAGAATGAATTCAGAGTTGTGACCTAAATATTGATTGTGGGGACCACAGGATGGTTCAAAAGAAGATCCGGAACATCCGTAAAAGTGGTCAATTCATAGAGCTCCATGTTTTTGTTAAACCTTTCATAAACGTCTTACTACAATTAATTCGGAGTTTTGACTAGAATTTGGACTCTGGGGACTACAGGATGGTCCACCGAAAGATCCGGAACATCCGCAAAAGTTTTCAATTCATGAGACTGATTCTAGAGCTCCATGAGTTTGCGAAACTACTCATAAAAATTTTATCAGAATGAATTTGGAGTTGTGACCGGAATATGAACGCTTAGACGGAAAATGGACCTTTGGGACCACGAGATGGTTCACCAGGAAGATCCTGAACATCCATAAAAGCCGTATTTATGAAGACAAAAATATTAGCACCAAAACCATCACTTTTGGGTATATGGTGTCTGGGGAAAGCTTATTCGTATTTTTAGCCGAATTGAAATTAGGGTGGTGCTTAAAATTGGTGAATTAAAAATTCAACCTTTTTTATTACTTGAGATAGACTAATGCAGTTTTTTTAAAGTTGTAGAACAATCAATTTGAACCAACTTTGCTCATGGCATCAAATTTTTATCTCTTATGGTTCATGACTTATGGTTATTTTAAACAAGTAGGTTGGAGTGGCCCCTAGAAAATCTTTCTTTAAATATTTTTATTGGTGATCAACGTATAAACAATATTTAAAGAAAGCCGATTTTCTAGGGGCCACCCTAACCTCTCGTAAAAACATTATTCTAAATACTTTTAGAACTTTTTATGACGCATATTTTTGCAGAAGTCACTAATTTGAATCTCCCTATTTAAAAGTTATGGCTAGTTTTTGATAAAAAAAAAGATTTTTTTTTTAAATTAAATTAAATACTTTAAACAAAAAACGCCCTCACAGTTTTTCCACAAATACTGAAAAAAAAACACGATCTTTTAAATGAAATCGAAAGTTTGAAAATCGGTTTGCTCCATTTAGAGACATTTTCATTTTAATAGAACCATTTTTTTCGAAGAAAATCTCCATTAATTTTCTAATAATAAAAAAGATGGCAGCCTGGTTGCTTCAGCAAAAATATGCGTCATCATAAGTTCTAAATGTAACCAAAACAAGGTTTTTACGAGAAATGAACTTATGAAAAGATATTCGAAGAAATCTGTTTTTATGGGCCATTGTAACCTGCTTGTTTAAAAAATCTTAACTCATGAACCTTAAGAGACAAAAATTTGGTGTCTTGAGCAAAATTGCTTCGAATTGATTGTTCTACAACTTTTAGAAAATTGCATTAGTCTATCTCAAATAATTTTGTTTTTTCAAATCTCCAATTTTGTGGACCACCCTAATTTCACTAACATAAAAAGATCGGCCAAACAATATGAAGAAACTTTCCCGAAGACACTATATACCTAAAACGTTTGGGCGCAAGCATTTTTGTCTTCCTAAATACGGCTTTGAGACCATTGTGCAGTGGATGGTCTTCCGAAAGATCCGAAACATCCGTAAAAAGGCTCAATCCATGGAACTGATCCAAGAACTCCGTTTTTTTCGTAAGCTCTCATAGACGTCTTATAATTATGAACTCGGAGTTATGATCGGAAAACAGACCCTGGAGACCATGAACGCTCCTCTGGAAAATAATAGACAACTCATCAGAATGAACTCGGAGTTGTGACTGGAAAATGGACCCCAGGGTCCATTGGATGGTCCTTCGGAATATCCGGAACATCCATTAAAGTGGATAGGTCAAGAAAACTGATCTAAGCACTCTATGGTTTTTTAGAACTGCTCATAGACACATTTTTTATTTATTATCATGGATGATTTCTAGGTGGTATTTAAGTATTTAATAACTTCTAGACACTTTTAACGGAATTTTTGATGATCTTCCGGATCTTTTAATGGACCATCCCGTGGTCCCCAGTATAAACTATCTGGTCAAAACTCCGATTTTATTGTGATAAGATGTCTATGAGTGCTTTCTAAAAATCGTGGAGCTCAAGGATCAATTTCATGAATTGAGCACTTTTAGGGATATTCCGGATCTTCCGGTGGACCAACCTGTAGTCTTCATATACTTATTTCTGAACACAACTCCGAATACATTCCGACAAGACGTTTATGAGTGGTTCCGAAAAATCCGTAGAGCTCTAGGATCAGTTTAATGAATTGACCACTTTTACGGATGTTCCGGATCTTCCGGTGGACCATCATGTAGTCCCTCCAAATACATTCTGATAAGACGTCTATAAGTGGTTTGAAAAATCCACGGAGCTCTAGCATCAGTTTCATGAATTGACCACTTTTTTGATGTTCCGGATCTTCCGGTGAACCATCTCGTGGTCCGCAGGGTCCATATTCCAGTCACAACTCCGAATTCATTCTGATAAGACGTTTATGAGTGGTTTTGAAAAAACCGCGGAGCTCTAGGATCAGTTTCATGAATTGACCACTTTTACGGATGTTCCGGTTCTTTTAGTGGACCATCCTGTAGTCTCCAGTGTCCATATTTCGGTCACAACTCCGAATTCATTCTGATAAGACGTTTATGAGTGGTTTCTAAAAAACGCGGATTTCTAGGATCAGTTTCATGAATTGACCACTTTTACGGATATTCCGGATCATCCACAGGATCAGACTTGTATCCTACCGGAAACTGAATCGTCCCAAAAGGTGGCCAACTTTCTGCTTAACAACTTCTCAGAAGACATCAGGAAGTTATCTTTTCAAATCAGTGAGATTTTCAAATTTTCAACCAAAAAATTTCAACAATATTATTGTTTTGTTGACATCGTTTGACAGTCCACTTGACCGAATAATGTCAATTTCGTGCGCGGTCTATGCTTCGAATTGTTAAGAAATGTCAAAGTGCATCTGGTACCACTAACACTGTTTATTTTCGAAAAAGCTTTCGTTCGAACGGGTTCGTACGAAAACCAGAATGCCGTTTTCGAACTCGTTCGAATCGAGTCGTTCGTACGAACGAACGATTCGAACGAAAACGGGAATAGAGGTGTATATTTTTACCACTGAGAAAAAGAAATCTAGCAGGGTTTTCTTGAAATGAAACACACGCACTACAAATTGTAGCTGATTTCGAGTTGCCGATAATAGAACAGCAGATTTACATGCAGTTCAAATGGAACGGTTGCCGAAGAAAAACTAGTTGCCGACAATACTCGCTCTCACTAAAGAAGATTGGAGCTTTGTAAAAGCATTTCAAAACAGTTTTTAACAATTCTTTCGACTGAAATTGTTAGAGCAGCTGGCAGCAAAAGATTGTAAACAAACCAATACTGCATATGTGTGCGTTCCATATAGAAAAAGGCTATAGAAAGAAGGTCTCTGCTTAGGTTGCCGAGAATACGTAAATTCCCCTAGGTAGTTTCCATTGGGAACGCACATGATATTTTTCCAATTGCAAAATTAATGATTTTTATCTGAAATTCACATAACATTCATATGATCACATGAATTCTACGTGATACATCACATAAATTTCATTGGACACATAAGGTTCATGTTATTTTGTAGTGCGATTCCCAATTATGAGATCACATGAAAGTTATGTGAAATTCTAATGGATATTTTTCATTGGAAATGTGATTTATTTTTTGAGTGTAGGTTTAACATATTCTGGAAAACATATAGGGGAAATGAATGTAATGTCGGCCTAAATGCCTCTAATTTGGGCTCATACAAAAATTCAGCAATCGAATAAATTTTCAATAGCGACCAAAAATATCCATTAGTACCGTCCCAATGACGCGTTCATCTAGATAAAATTGATAAATAGCAGATTTTTAGCGATGGGCCCAATCTTAGATCCATTATTATACATTAGATTTTTTTTTCAAGGTTCATTCAAATTAAACAATTTTTCGATAAAGTTCGATGACATTTTACTTGAAGCTAGATTGTTTAACTTTTATCATTAATTAGTCTAAACTAAAAATACTCAGAGGGAGAGATAAGCGGAATGAATGTTTTGAGCCAAATGAACTAATCAAAATCTGATCCAATCGAACATTCCCATTAGAATTTTTCCGAGGACTTCTTATTCTTACTAGATTAAATTTGAGAGTATTGCAATCGAACAGAAATTCAATCACCTTTATGTTTCGTGTGCTTCTCAAATTCAACTAGTTTTTTGAATAAAAAACAATATTCTAACTCTATTGACTAATTCTAGATAGAGCTGGAATTAGGGCCTAACAGCTTTTGTAAACAATGACTTCAATCGATGATTTCTAGAAATTCAAGGCTCGCCCACGCAAAACAACCTCCTCATCGTGTAGGGAAAGACTTACCCTATGCGATGGTTATGTTAGTCTGCGTGGGCGTGCCTTGAGTTCCTAGAAATCATCGATAGAAGTCATTGTTTACAAAAGCTGTTACGCCCTAATTCCAGCTCTATCTAGAATTGATCTTAGTTGATTAATTAATGACACAAAGAAATGTGCAAATATTGCGATGTAATCAATTATTATTTTGCACGTAAATCGAATCAAAAGTAACAGTCATGTGAAATGCTAGCTTCGAGCAAGGGTTGCAAGATTATTTAGGTACAAATCCCTGCTGCCGAATTGTATTTTGTTTTCTCCGCCCATCTCTCCCTCTGAGTATTTCTAGTCTAAACTGTCATTTACTTATTTATAATAATTCATCTGACAGTAGTTGTCTTGATGAATAAAACTTAGATAATACACAAAAAAGCAACAGATAATCAGATTACAAAAATAATCACAATCTTCTCAATCGGTTCCGAAATTGGTTCGATGTTTCTCCGAATTCAAATGCATCTTCCACAGCGGAGAATGCCCGAATCATCGCAGACATTGGCTCATGGTATCCATAGTCTGATGAAATCTTGGTTGTAGTAAGGATGCAACATCCTTTTAGGAACACGGAAGTTAAATTGTGAAAGCAGTTGAGGGCAGTCCACATCGCCATTTAAAAGTTTCGCTACAAATAAGGCTTGTTGCATTTTTCTTCTGTGTTCCTGTCCAGGTCCAATAGCATGCATCGGTCTGATCAACTTGATCAATTTCGTTGAATTGTTGTGCATGGAATGAATTTTAGGCATTGTTACCCTTATACATTGATGGTGCTCATCTTGCCAAATTCAATATAAGTATTTTGAATCTTCATAATATAAGTTATTAAGAGCAAATTTGTTTATGGCACCTCCTCACCATGCTTGGCATACATAGTTTTGGTCACGAACTGCTCATTTGCTAATAACTTGAAGCAGTAGATAGAGTAGAGTTTAAGCTTGTTATAGATATGTAAAAAAGTGGATTTTAATTCTAGTAATAAACTTTATTTGTTTTTGCGTTGTAAAAATGAAGTGAGAAATGCTCGCTGCACACCTCGGACTTTAAGTGTAAAAAATCATTGGTGTTGATTCAAATGTTAAGATTTACCTACTTTTTGCATATCTATAGTAAACTATGATCATTATCTATCAATTACTTTAAAGAAAAACAAATTTCAACAACTGAGTGAAAAGTTTTTAACAAATGAGAAGTGTGTACAACTGTGTATGCCAAGCATGCTCCACACAGCATTGAACCAAATTAACATTATGCTATTGTATAGATAACCAATGCTCTTCACACTATTTCAAAACTACCCAAATTTGAGTAGCACAAGTTCAAACAAACCAATAAAATCTGACCCAACTAACATTTTCAGCTTTATAATCCAACTTTTCCAGCGTTGTGCTGTAAAGTAGCTGAAACAAAGCTGCAGATACAGCTATGTGCTTATAACAGCTGTATAGAAGCGTTAAATGGGAGTGCAATAAGAGCTTGTTCCAACCGTCCCAACAGCCATAAGTAGCTGACCAAGTTCGCCAGATTTGCTTGTATAGAGGTTGAGTAAAGGTTTCCTCATATCGTATAACATTTGAATACAGCTTGAGACTGTATAAATGAAATGAGTAAAGCGTTTACATTGCGAAAATTGTTAGTTGTGGAGGACCCCATCATTAGAGGAACCGATTCTGTCGAAGAAGTCGGTCCGAGGCAACGACAATAACAACCCACAAAGCACCCCCAGTCAACTGATGATTTAGAAACACAACTAACCCTTCACAGGTAAGTTCACACGACCATGCTTCCCCATTAGATCTCTATTCAAATGTGTTAGCAGTGCCTTTTTAGCCACTATTGGTAGTCCCTTCTGGCGTTCGAGTAGCGGATTTATTGGACAGAGCAGGCGCAGACAACTGAGCCTCCAAACGGCTGCAACCTGTGGTTCGCAAAAAATATATCGCCGGGCCACTCATTTGCAAGGATAAGGACGGGAGCCTCTTGACGGACGGACGTGAGGTGATTGAAAGGTGGAAGCAGCACTTCGATGCGCACACGTAGGCACGGGAGACCAGCGCAATGGAGGAAACGACTACGTCAGTGCAGCAGAGGACAGAACTGACCCAACTCCCACGCTGAGGGAAGTTAAGGACTCCATTCAGCAGCTCAAAAACAACAAAGCAGCTGGTAAGGATGGTATCGCAGCCGAACTCATCAAGATGGGCCCAGAAAAGTTGGCCACCTGCCTGCACCGGATGATAGTCAGGATCTGGGAAACAGAACAACTACCGGAGGAGTGGAAGGAGGGGGTAATCTGCCCCATTCACAAGAAAGGCGACCATTTGGAATGTGAGAACTTCAGAGCGATCACCATTTTGAATGCCGCCTACAAAGTGCTATCCCAGATCATCTTCCGTCGTCTATCACCTAAAATGACCGAGTTCGTGGGAAGTTATCAAGCCGGCTTCATTGACGGCCGATCGACAACGGACCAGATCTTCACCGTACGGCCACCGTAATCCTCCAGAAATGCCGTGAATACCAGGTCCCAACGCATCATTTGTTCATCGACTTTAAGGCGGCATACGACAGAGCTATGGAAAATCATGGACGAGAACGGCTTTCCTGGGAAGCTGATCAGACTGATCCAAGCAACGATGGACGGTGTGCAAAACTGAGCAAAGATTTCGGGTGAACTATCCAGTTCATTCGAATCTCGCCGGGGACTGCGACAAGGTGACGGACTCTCATGCCTACTCTTCAACATTGCTCTAGAAGGTGTAATGCGACGAGCCAGGCTCAACAGCCGGGGTACGATTTTCACGAAATCCGGTCAATTTGTGTGCTTTGCGGACGACACGGACATTATCGCAAGAACATTTGGAACGGTGGCAGAACTATACACCCGCCTGAAACACGAAGCAGCAAAGGTCGGACTGGTGGTGGGTGCGTCAAAAACAAAGTACATGCTAGTAGGCGGAACCGAACATGACAGGAATCGTCTAGGAAGTAATGTCACGATAGACGGGGATACTTTCGAGGTAGTGGAGGAATTCGTTTACCTTGGATCCTTAATGACGGCTGACAACAATGTGAGTCGTGAAATACGAAGGCGCATCATCAGTGGAAATCGTGCCTACTACGGGCTCCAGAAGAAACTACGGTCAAAAAAGATTCACCCCCGCACCAAATGTACCATGTACAGAACGCTAGTAAGACCGGTGGTCCTCTATGGACACGAGACATGGACTATGTTCGAGGAGGACCTGCAAGCACTCGGAGTTTTCGAGCGACGTGTGCTAAGGACGATCTTCGGCGGTGTGCAGGAGAACGGTGAGTGGCGGCGAAGAATGAACCACGAGCTCGCTGCACTCTACGGCGAACCCAGCATCCAGAAGGTGGCCAAAGCCGGAAGGATGCGGTGGGCATGTTGCAAGAATGCCGGACAACAACCCTGCAAAGTTAGTGTTCGCTACTGATCCGGTTGGCACAAGAAGGCGTGAAGCGCAGAGAGCACGATGTGCGGACCAGATAGAGCGTGATCTAGAGAGCATTGAGCATGACCGAGGATGGAGAGCGGCAGCCGCAAACCGAGTATTGTGGCGTACTATTGTTGATTATGTCTTATCTTAAATGTGATGTTGTACAAATAAATGTATGCATGTACTCATTTGCATTGTCAATACCATACCGGCATATTGTCTAAACCAAAGCCTGGGATGTCTGGGATGGTACCTACGTCAAGCTAAAGAACGACATCGTCAAGATGATACGGCGGCATGGCAAGTAAATCATAGCTGGTGTCATCAACGCAAGACACCAGGTGTGGCGAAACAACCACCGGGATAAGAATTTTAGTCAGTTAAATTTTAGGTAAAGCAGATGTATTTAAAATAAGCTGTAAATATTGTTACAAAGTATAACCAACCGGTGGAAGCTAACGATTTTAAATTGGCTCACTACTTGACTAGCCTATTGATCCCAAGCAAATCGATTAACTTACCCCATTCTAGTCGAAATTCTAGTACTACACTATGTTTGTTGAAAGTTTGACAGATAAAATGAGGGGTTCGTGGATTTTCCTATGTTTCGAGGGGTACATCGATTAGCTGGGACCGAAGATAGTACCAGAGCTGAGCCAAAAAGTTGAGCTCGTTGCTACGAGACCTTCTGGTCTTAGAGTTACCTCTATGCTGCTACTCCGTGATTGATCAGATCCAGCGAAACTTGCAACCATATGGCTTGAGATCAGCAATCAGTGTGCAAAATCCTGTGAATCAATATTTTAAATGTCAATCACGGTGCCGGCCACGTCCTTAAGGAGGATTGTTACTTCGACACCCGTTGATACTTGAGACCGAGTATTCCTCTGCATCTCCAAGGCTGTCACGGGAAGGACGTTTTTGTTAGTGGGAAGGGTGAATCTTGATCTTGAATCTGAACTAATTTATCCCTAATTTGCCAAAAAGACCAACTTCTTAGATGATCAGAATGTCAAGATATACCCTAGATAGGAACTTCACATGTTCACAAGCGCCACGTAGTGAGAAAATTCTAAACAAATTTATCCACTATCCGCAAGGACTTCCTCAACAGATAGACAAACTTTTCCGATGACAGAAACTTCCAAGGTGGTCTGAATCTTGAGGTATAGCTTATACTGGAACTTCACATGAACACTAAAGGGTGTCCACGATGAAATTGCCACACTATGAAATTGCTCTAACTTTTTAACCGTTGGGTAGAATTTAATGAAAATTTGGGTGGATTTAGTTCATAGTGCATTATTTACATCCTGCAAGTTTTAAAGTCCTGTGGTCAAAACTCGCGGAAATGGAGTCGAAAGAACAGCTCGTGCGTGATAAAATCTTGCGCATTCATCACGAGAACAACACTCATAGAAGAACACTCCGGAGCTCCGCCCCATCGAGAAGTACTGGGCGATTATGAAGCAGCACCTTCTTAAACGACCTAAGTAAAATGTTTTACGAGTAAAATGGTAAAATGAAGTTTAATAGTTATTTCTCAATCCCTGAAAATTTGATGGCAATCGGATGAAAACTCGAATTTTGCGAATCAATTTTGTGTGTGGCAATTTCATCGTGGACACCCTTTAGCACCGCGTAGTGAGCAAGTTCTGAACTGCTGTCTACCAATCAATTGGACTTGACCTCCTGAACAACTTCGCAGCTGACGTTCAACCAGCACATTCCGTTTATCGTCGTATACTGCCTGAAATCACTGTATTGCTGTCTACCCATGTAACCAAAAATTTCAACATGATGCTGATATAAGCCTAATTTAAAATTTTAAACCCGTATAATGCAACACAAGTCTAAGGCCGTTCGCAATGCTGTTGTATTTTATAAGGACTGTTTCAATTTGAAACTAGAACAGAAACGCACCTCTCGCAATGCTGAGTTGCAGTTTCATTATTCGAGCACTATTTTGCACCAGATTTGCAACTACTCGACTATTCTGTTTTATTTCTGAGCGAGTTTAAAACACGAATGGAACTATGTTTCAAATTTCTTTGGATGTATTTAAAGATGTTTCGTAGAGCTTCACAAAAAAAAAACTCTATGAACTTCATAGAGAACAGTAAAGTTTATGGAACTTGATGATTACAAACATCTTTTGGAACTGTGCGTTGCACTGATCGTGTTGCAGTTTTATTTTTGACAGTTTCAAATTATAGAATTGTCGAGTCGTTCAAAACTAATTTGAAACTCAGCATTGCGAACGGCCTAAGTCATCCAAATTTCCGTTAGAAGTATGTTAGCTAGAATTTTGATTGCAATAGCAGTATTGGTAGCTCCATTTACTTGCTGAACGTTGTTAGCAGAAGGTATAGATGATTAATTTTAAGCTCTTGAGTCTGAGCTGATTGTACTTACGGGTACGAATGTAGGATTTGTTCCTCACTGACCGTTGTTAACAGCAGATAAATTAGTACCTGGTCGATAACGTGGCGCGGTTACTACCTGTCACTCAGAACGAGGTTGTAGGATCGCTTTGCGAGTCTTAAAACCCCAAAAATTTGATTTATGGTTTTCACCACAATTTGAACATTTATATTTCTTGTGATCTTCCTTCACATGAGAGGAATGCGTGAGAGGTATCACTATAATTCATGCATTTAGCTGGAATGAAAGATTTCTTTGTTCCGTGACCCCATCCCTGGCACTTACGGCACTGGGTGAGGTTTTGGAAATTTCCTACAGTCTTCCAGAAGTGTTTCCACTTCACTCGAACATGGAGCATAAGGGGCGAGCTTAAGGCCTTAGGGTTGGTTAGTTATTGATGAGACTTGAAGTGAACTAAATAAAAATTATTAGAAATTCCGTTGCGCGAATCGCCATTACGGAATTTCATTTTCATTTTGATTACTTGGACTGGCTCAACTCCAAGTAATTTGGTCAATCCATCTTTGATCTGATTCAGGGATTCACCACTGGGCAGAGCTTTCAAGACAACCTTGAACATTTGCTTTGCTTCTCAGTAAGATACTTGAGAAGACGTTTGAATCCGTCCAATACACGTTAACGAAGTTCGAAAGTTCCGTGTGAAGAGCATGTAAGTCGGAAGTTGTTTTCACAATAGGGGGACCTTTTCCTTCTTGGCATTAAGCCGGGGTATTTTTAATGGAATTTTGCCTGGATGATGGATCATTCTTATCCTCCGTGAGCATATCAAATTGATTGCTCAAATAAATTTCATCAGAAGGGGGATCAAGAGATTGCTCTTTTCTTTTACGTTAAGGCGCCATGGTGGCAGAAGACCTCCATCGACCTCCAAGCAGATTACTATAAGATTTCCAAGGATCGATGAGGGATTTTCCAAATCGATATCCAAGCAGGATTACCTCGGGTAGGGTTCAAACAAGGATCAAAGAGGAATAAGAATCGAACAAGGTAGGAAATCTTTTCGATCTTTCCTTTATTTAACGTCGGTCTCTGTTCCGCAATCTAGTGCCAATCACCGACGGACATCGATTGCCATCCATTGACGGCAATCAAATGTGCAGGAAGGCAGCTTCCACACCTGCGTAGGATATCGCACCCATTCAACACACATGGGCCGGGACCAACGGCTTTACTTCCCTTCCGAAGGAAGACGTGACCAGAGATTTTTATGCCTCAGAAAAATCCCACCGACCTCGGCTGGGATTGAACCCAGACCCATCGAGGTGTTAGAAAGCAGTCACGCTTACCACTACACCACCGGCGCCGGCCAAGGTAGGAAATGTGCAGGTAATATTTAGCACTCAGAAGTGCTGTTTAAATTTATTGTAGCTTTAGGTAACAGAAACACTTCATTTAGTAAAAATCAAATAGATCCAAGGACATTTTGAAATATTTGAGTTTTGAAAAATTATTTCTTAATTTTTACTCAAAATAAATAAATGATCAAACCGATTTGTACCTTCCTAAAAAGTTGTCCTTGCTCACTTTCTACTCTCTATATACAACTTTTACACTGCCGTACTCTAACGTAACTATAAACTCTATACTTTCATCTCCTCATATATCGTTTAAAAATTACCACTTTAGTCTGTTATTTGAAATTAGCATCTTCAACTAAATAAAACATTTTTTGTTTATTTTTCCCAGAAAGACATTATTGTTCGCTACAACTTTGTCTCAGACGCCATTTTGGTCAGAAATGCAATTTTCGTGCAACAATTTTTTGGAAATTTTCAAAGACGCCATTTTGAATATTTTACAACATTCAAAATGCCCGCATTTTAGCTAAAATCCGTAGAACTTCGAGATTTGGGCGTAATTGCTTTTGTAAACAAACATGTCAATCGCTGATTTCTTGCGAATAAAAGCTCAATCGCGCGAACAAACTATTCCAAATGACAGAGTAATCATTCCTCTACATGATTGTGTTGTTATCTTTCTAGGCTGAGATTTTATTCGCGAGAAATCGATGATTGAAGTGAACCATTGCCTATAACAAACAATTATGCAAAGTTTCAAATCGGAGACCGTCGATTCAAAAAATGTTTTTTGATATTTTGCCTGGAACTGCTCGAGTATGAAACTGAGTCCCAACGTATGCAGCAAACATGCAGTTGCATTTGCAAAGCGTGAAGTTAATGTAGTTTCCGAGATTTGTACTCTGGAAAATTTGAAGTGATAGTGCAAGTCCGTCCATCATGTTGGCCATATTTGGACTCCATCAAGAAGTGCTCAAATTGGAACAACGCAGATCGATGACGAAAAGTAAACAACTATAAAAATTTCGGCCGAATGACCCATCACCCCTGGCGCAACCCCATTAGATTGCCCCATGCGAGGAACTCCGCGGAGGAACGTGGTTCGCTGATCCACCTTTCTAAAGACACGCCGAGAGGCTCACAAGCTTTCTTTGTTGTTGATGTCCTGCAAAATAGAGTTGATTGCCCAGCTATACTGGAACAAACGAACCTCAATGTGCAGCCGAGGTCTTTGCGGAACAATCTGATGCTCCGTTTCACTGGTCCGTTCCAGAAATCCTCAGAGAAAGAGATGAACGGAGAAAATGTTTAGAGCCAAATGAACTGTCAACATATAAGCCAATCGTGCTTCTCAAATTGAACTAGTTTTTAGAATCAAAAATAATATTAGCTTTGTATAAATAATTTTTAAACTTTTATTCTTAAATGGTGCAATTTTTTTTTAGAGTGTACATATTTTTTTCAAATAGTCCCAACCGTTGACTACAACATTGCCCAAGGCATCAAACCGATCGGAGAAACCATTTTTGAGTAACAGTTTTCTAAAGATGATCTTAATATTTCCTATAAGCTCTTTTCAAAAATAAGGCTTGATTCAAAATTGCGATTTGAAGATGGCACTTTAGGACAAAAGGAACGTTTCTGCAAATTTTCATCCAAATAAAAAAATACAAGAATAAATGGATTGGTGAATTAGTGTGGAGCAATGTTGATAGACCATGGTGTAGTTAGATTGCGTGGGTGTGGTGTCATTCGTGAAAATCGACGTTCAAAGTCATTGTTTATGTTTCAGGTTAGACCCTTCAGACATGTTTCTCCTGACTTGAATTCGTCTTCCAATCTCAAACGACGGCAAAGTTTAACAAACAGCGTAGAAAAGTTTAAACATTTAATGCGCATCTCCCCATTTAGTACGAAATCAGCTGGACAGCATAACGTTGCTCAGTTCCATTTTCCCTCACCCAAGCGCACCATAAGCACTCACCCCACACGACCCCACATCCCACCCGAGAGAGGGCAAAGTTGAATAAAATGCACTAATTTCTCTCGCTGCACTCTTTTCCTCTCCCGATGGTGAGACCACTACAGACCACACACATGTGGCACTCTCATCGCTCACCAATCCACGCGTCCTCCCGCGCGCTCTGCTGCTGCATGCATTCAACCGGTGAGTGGTTCCCATGTTCACCCACAACACGTCCCCCTTAAAAATGCGCACTCGCTCACTGCTGACCCTGCAACCACTTGTCGCCTCTGTTTCCCTTAAATAATATTGCGACTGAGACTCTGGCTGGACTGAGAGCCTGTGGTGTTCCCACCAATCCCACCATCAGACACCAAACCAGCACTTGGTTGGTGAGAGATTTTCGCGAATATATCGGTCACACATCTGCCACTAAATCTGTCATTCGCCGCCGTCGTCGCCGTCAGTGTCCTTTGTTGGCTGGAAAAGTACGGTCTTGTCGTGGAAAATCTCTCGTTCATCAGTTATACCTGTGCGTGTGTGTACTAAGATATTTTCCCTTTTGACTTTCACCTGATCCGGGAACCTGTCAAACGGGACAGGTACCGCTGAAGGACGTCCAGTTCGGGACTATTCGGCGCGGATCCGGTTCCAGATTGTGTGAAAATGGCCACCAAGGGCCATGGATTTGCTTCCGTATGGTAGCGTTTGGGGCTCCTACGCGGCAGTCTGGTTTGACGAGTTTTCCTCAGCGGAAAATGCCTACATGAGATCCATATTTTCATCGTGGAGTGAGAGGTATAGAAAATAGAGGAATATTGAATGGGGTGTGCGGCGGAGGATTCGAGTAGACAAAGGAACAACATAGGCCAGCAACAGCGAGAGAGCGCTCGCGGTGTGGAAAGTGTTGGAGCAAAGGCAGAAGAATGAACAGAAAAATACAATGTGAATGCAAAAAGAGCAACTGGTGTAGTGAGAAAATTGGATTTTCCTCCTCCGTCCGAAGTGGACGACGGGCGGGCGCTATAGGTAGACGACGCGCGCGGTTGGGGATAAATCGTGACGAAGCGACGACGTCGGGAACCAGTCAGCTAAGCACTCAGCAGCAGCGGCACTAGTGCGTCCATATTTTTTGCCTCGAACAGAACGAAAACCACTGTTACGCGTAGATTTACATTGTGTGATACCGACAGATTGTGTGACTTATGGCACGCAACCGGAAATCGTTCGCTGTTCCGGAGTCTCTAACTCGAAACAAATTGTGCAGGAGTGATTGAAGAAGCTCCAAATTGCTGGGAAAAGAGTGTGATAAATCTTGTGATATGTAGAGAAAGAGAAAATCCGGGTATATTCTTGTGTATGCAGCAGGAATGCTGTGTGCTTGCATCATATGGAAGTGTCGGTAGGCGTCTGATAGCCTTGAATTCGAGAAGTGCTTACACAGGAAGTGTAATGATGTTTAGATTTCGAACTGTAACGCAATTCTCCAGCAGCAGACGCAATCAATTTTGAAAGTGTACGATGTTTATTATTAAAAACGAAAATTGAACCGAACTTAGCAAGTGAGTGTAAATATGTGTGTGCAGTCGGACGCAGTGCCGTAGCTAGAGCCTTTCGATGGCGAGCCAGATTGAACCTAAGAGGGATTGAGCGGATTGGACTTGCGAGATTCCATGTAAAACACGGAATATTTTTAGGGACGATCTATTAAGTACGTCACGATCGAAGGGGGAGGGGAGGTTCCGAAATCGGGTGACAAGCAATGAATAAGTTATAGGAAAAACGTGTTGAAAATGGGGAAGGGGTTAATTTTTCCAGAATTTCATGTGACGTACTAAATAGATGCTTCCTTATGAACGTTGACTTTCAATTAAAAGTGCTTGGATATTCGTCAAAACGGTAAAATTTTCTAGTGATGTATATAGTATTGCGCATTGCGCATGTTATAAGTCCGAGTTATAAGTTAAGCACTTTTCTTTAGCTCAGCTAGCCGGCGTTGCTAACTCGCTGACCATCTCTCCATTTTCGCTGCACCTCCGACAAAATTTGCGTCACTGCCCTGCTGATGACGCTCCACGTCCTCTCATCCCGGCACATTTCACTGACGACATTTCTCGCGCTAAGGGCCGGCATCTCCACTCGCACTGCCTCAAATCTTGGGCAGTCGAAAACCACGTGCTCCGGCGTTTCGTCCACGTTTCCACACTCCGGACAGAGGGGTGAGGTTGTGTATCCAAAGCGATGCAGGTACTTCCTGAAGCAGCCATGACCAGACAGGAACTGCGTCAAGTGGAAGTTGACTTTTCCATGCTTCCTGTTCACCCAGGTCGAAAGAATCGGTATTAGCCTGTGTGTCCATCTACCGTTATCCGCTGCGTCCCACTCCTGTTGCCACTTAACCATCGACTCCGTTCTCACAATTTTTCGTACTCCTCTGGTATCTCTTCGCATATAGCATTCGGCGTCCTCCGCCAAGGTGATGCCCATGGGTATCATACCGGCGATAACGCATACTGCTTCCGTCGAAATTGTTCTGTACTCACTCACGACTCGCATGGCCATGAGGCGGAACGTACTGTTCAATTTTCTTTGGTTCTTCTTCGATTTCAGCGCTGCATCCCAGGCTGGACCTCCATAACTCAGTATCGACGACGATACACTAGCCAGAAGACGCCTCTTGCTGCTGCTTGGTCCAGAGTTGTTCGGCATGATTCTAGCATTCTAGATCGCATTGATGGCCTTCGCCGCCTTCTCACATGCGTAGTCGACGTGGCTATTGAAGCTTAGCCGGTCATCGAGTATCTTTCCAAGATACTTCAGCACGCACTTTGATGCTATGGCGTTCTCCCAGACGGTAATTTCTGCTCGCTGAACAGCTTTACAGTTACTGACCAATAGCACTTCCGTTTTGTGGTGGGCTATCTGCAGCTTCGCTCCTTGCATCCAGTTGGAAACCGTGTCGATCGCCTCGGTTGCCAGCATTTCCACCTCTTCCAACGTCCTACTACCGCCAATACGACGTCGTCCGCAAATCCTACGATCTCAACTCCTTTGGGCAGCTTCAGCGTTAGCGCGCCGTTGTACATCGCGTTCCAGAGCGTTGGGCCAAGGATGGAGCCTTGTGGCACACCCGCCGTGATCCGGATTGATTTCTCTCCCATGTCCGTCTCGTAGACTAGAACCCGGTTCTGGAAGTAACTCCTTATAATGCTACACAGGTAATCAGGAACCCTCATTCCATGCAGTGCTTCGGCGATTGCCTCCCAGCTGGCGCTGTTGAATGCGTTCTTCACGTCGATCGTTATCACGGCGCAATATCGATCTCCTCTCCGCTTCTGTTTAGACGCTTTCTCGGCACTCACGACCACTGTCCGAATTGCATCCACCGTTGATCTCCCTTTCCGAAATCCGAACTGCCTCACCGACAATCCATGCTCACTCTCCGTGCATTTCGTTAGCCTGTTTAGGATGATCTTCTCCAATAGCTTTCCGACTATATCCAGCAAGCATATAGGCCTATACGATGCTGGATCCCCATGGCCATTCAATTCTTACCTAAGTCCATTTAGCCATCCCCCCCCCCCCCACACCATCAATGTAAGAATGTCTTTCCTTATATGACACTTACGAAAAGTTTGGAAATTCCAGCTCCCCCCGCCCCCCTAAATGGGCTCGTATATTTTGAATGATTCCTAAAACATAAATCTTGCATTATCAAACAGCATTTAAAGATATTATGTTAAAAAAAATTAGGTGAAAAAAAATGTCCAGATTTTGTTAGTGTCCGGTTTTTGTCAGCTCTAAATTCATCAGGGGCTGACAAAATCGGGACATTACTGTAGCTACTATGCCCTATCACTTAAAGTTTTCTAATGCTCAAACTACGTAGACTGTTTTGAAATTGATTATGGACTTATGACCTTTTAGAGATCCAGTTTCATTGCTGTATATTTTGTGAAAGCTGATATTTGTGATCTTTAAATTTCGAGGTGATAATGAGTTAATTAAAAATAAGGTTTCCACAGCGATTCACCGTAACGAACTTTGAGTTTGCGTAATAAGAAAGATTACGTCATGAAGTAGCCCTCGGCTAAAAATCACTGTAATAAGTAAAAAAAATAATAATTATGTTCCCTGGAGAGTCTGTTATGTTTGACATAAGGACGATTGGAGTGAGATACGCCTAAAATAATCGACATTTGACATAACCACTTCGAATCGAATTTTATTTAAACAAAGAGTAATATACATTGGAAAATTACTGCTCGTTTCTTCCCAGAGTCCAATAATATATTTTATTTTAATTAGCATAATTTTTCCCCTTTGAAACAAATCATTCGTCTTTTTTAGGGCTTGGAAAAACTGCTCGTATTTATAAGAAGAAGAAAAAACCATTGTAAAAGTTTTAGTCAAAGTCTGAGTGGTGCGGAACCCCTCGAAATGGTTGTCGAAAAACCAAGGCTTGTCACCTACACCAAGGCAAATATAGGCAGTTTCTTATGGGAATTTTCGGTGGAGTGAAAGGATAGTACAAAGTCCGCCATGTTTCACGCACAGTCTGACGGATTTTCTCATAGGAGTAAAGAGCTTCAGCCGTCAACGCCAATAAACAGATTCGTTCGAAAGATAAAGTAAAGGCTGACTAAAAGTAAATAGGTACGCACAAAAAGACCTATAATTCGTGATAAAATAAGTTTACAAAGTCCATTAATGGTTGCTTAAAAGTGCTTTTATTAAAACTTCAAAATTACAGCATTTCTCCAGTTCGAACGAAATCTCGAACCTTCCTCTAGATGGAGCCCATCAGCGCCCGCACAGTGGAAACGGACACGGAATCAGCGCATTACTTCCATTTTGCCCGCATTTGCTGCCCCACCGCTTTGAAATTGCCCAGTATTTTTCGATTGGTCGAAATTCTGGGCAATTCAGGCATATACACGCTTTTTGATGCATTCTTCGATGAAAACATGGGATGTCATCCTCGAGGATGTGACGAATGGTTCCGTTTTCAGGCCACAACTGCAAATCGCTTGCCAAATCATGGCCTTTTTCACGAACTTGTCGGCAAACACGAACTTGAATCTTCCCGGAACATCCCCACGTCCAATCGCGATGTAAAACTTTTGACCGGGAAGCTGCTTAAAATCGAGTTTGACGAATTCGTAATCGATCACTCCGGTTTTTCCAGGTGTTTGTGTACAATATTTTTCTTCTTTGTAGTTCCACTTGACGTTATTTCTGAACGCGACCGACTACTTTGATCAAAGAGGCACCCATTATTCTCTATAGAAGTGTAA
Organism: Ochlerotatus camptorhynchus; assembly: GCF_037179485.1. Taxonomy (NCBI): domain Eukaryota; kingdom Metazoa; phylum Arthropoda; class Insecta; order Diptera; family Culicidae; genus Ochlerotatus; species Ochlerotatus camptorhynchus. Next base: position 3,075,863 of record NW_027040920.1, read on the forward strand.
AACAAACCACTGTCAAAGATTTTCGATTCCCAACACTAGAGGCGTGCTAGCGGCACGCGAGAAGCGTAACAAATTTACTTTTAGTCAGCCACCATCAGGATCAACACTCAACACAATTTTAACCTTAAATTAAATTGTGAAAGTAATAAAACAAGTGCTGCCCAAATTTATTGATACCAATGAAAAAGTACGATAAATTAATTGAAATAATCACTAATGAATGTAAACATCGTCAACAAAGAAAATTTTAACATCAAAATAAACGGGCTTGGCGGAAAGCAGCAAAAGCATATCTGACCGTTTGATATTGATCAGTGTCTTACTTGATAACCATTTTAAAGCTTACCCAGAATTAAAAAAAAAATTTGGCTGAAGCAATTAATTGTAAACAAATAATGAGAAACTCACGAACGGGTTCTCATTTTTGCTCTTGAAAAAATGGCGCCAATTTGTGAGCGTCCCAGAAAGGATGTAAACAAAGGCAAGACAATGAATATGTTTCAAGCAAAATAACTTGAAAATTTAAAGTGATCGACTCCGCAACACTCAGGTCAAAGTAGTTAAACATTACAAATATAAAATAAATACCGTGGACACTTCATGCATATTGACGCAGTTCATTTTTTAATTTGACTTCTAGTAACCCTACCATCATCATTAAAGCCTTATTTCTAGAGTAACATTTGAAATAGGCCTATGTCCAAAACGTAAACAAACCAGAAAATGAATTTTAAATTTTGGCCGCCTCTATTCAATTCATATTTCAGGCATAACATTTGATAACGACACAAAAGCATTTGTAAACAAACTTTCTAAGGCCCTTTACACGAAAACCAAAGTACGCCTACGCAAACCAGCAACATCATCGGATAGGGGAAACTATCACCTTTCCGAAAGTGGTATTGGTTTGCGTGGGCGTACTTTGGTTCGCGTGTAAAGGGCCTTAGAAAGTTTGTTTACAAATGCTTTTGTGCCGTTATCAAATGTTATGCCTGATTTAAGAAAATTGAAGTATTTTAGGCATTTATATTGTTCACAATAACAATAGTAACTGTATCTCAGAATACAATATCCAAAATATGCGAAAAACTTTCAAAAATATATGAAAATCGATAACAATATAATTTCATAAATTAATAAGCCTTTTTTGTGAATCTTTCAATGGATAGGCCCTTTTTGTTAAGCCGTTGTGCTTGTCATCAGAAATGGTAGGCCCTTTGCTAAGTCTTTCCGCAACGTCAAATAAATTCAAAACAAATCATCGGCCCTGCCTCATGCAGTAGGGCCTAGCTTTGGTTTGAAATTTTTCAATCATCCTACGTCACTAGGCTTATCAATGAAATGAAATAAATAAATGGTTGGTCGTTTTAGCGTGCGGGCCTATTAATGAATCGAAAAATTTCGTTGATCCGGCCGTTTCGAAAATCGAGTTATTTTTAATGATTTTTCTCGATTTTGCGGAACTTTCTTACACGATTAGTAGCTATCAAGCGGTGCTAAAGAATGGTATCAAAACCCGATTTGTTTACGTTTTGGACATAGGCCCATTTCAAATGTTACTCGAGATTTGCTGTTTTAATTCTGTGTTCCGTTTCACAATGTTCCATTTCGCTTTACTCCATTCCTTGTGCTAAATGACGTTTGACCCATTTTTTAGTTTGTACGGCGTGCAGATTAGTGGGGTTGATTTTTTTTATTTTTTTATGGTTATGGTCAAATTTAGTTTATATTTAATCCAGTGGCGTATATTTAATCCAGTGCACCAATATTCGAACCCAGATTTAGTGCCATATTCATACTCGAATTGGTTGAAAAATACACTTAATTTTCTAGGTTACTCGATATCTATCCATTTCAAGCAATATTTTGATAATTGTTTATGTTTTGAGAGTTGGTGCACAAGTATATTGAGGTTAAGGAAACGCCACTGATTTAGTCGAAGATTTTGAAAAACCTATCAGATCCACTTCGCCTTACTTTCAGACCTAAGATCAAAAATCCATAAACTAAAATTGATGACTGAAGATTCCAGGAAAGCAGTAGTTTTTCTGTTGTTTGTCATTAGTCATGTTTTAAAGGACTTCAAGCAATTAAGTACAGAAACATGCTTTAAAAAATCAAATAACAATAAAGTTGGGTTGTGTAAAACATGCAGCGATGAAAAGAAGGCGTAACCGTTGATTGTTAATTAACTCTTAATTTAAAACATTAATTGCAATGTAGGGATTATGCCAAACGTATCAGACCCTTATTAATGCTTTCAACAGTAAAAACTCAGATGGCCTGTGGGCCTTTGGTCACATACCTTTGTCCTTGGAGTTACAGGAGATATGGTGCAATTTTTCGATTAGGGATCGACTATCCACAAATGACGTAGGTTTCAGAAGTTGTGACCGGCCATGTATTAGGCATAGCAGAACATGCTATGGATGCAAAACCTCACTCAAAGATACCCCGAGGGAGTAAAGTGCAATTTAAGGATACGTACACCTTAGAAAAAATCACCGACTTCGGTAATTTATTTACCGAATTCTCAACAGCTGAACGGTCGGTAATCGAGAACATTACCGAAAAATCTGTAAACTGGATCAGCAAAATTAGCTGTCAAATTTATCGAACGATCGGTAACGTTTACCGATGTGCATTGCTTGATTTGTAGTCGACTTTACCGGAGAACTGTAATTTTGAGGACGATATTCAAATTGAAAATTACTGAGAGATCTGTAATTTTTTAAAAAGGTAACTGTAATTTGCATTAATATTGTTTCAAGGTGGCGGTCACTGCAACCCATGCAAAAAATTGGCTGCAGTCGTGATCAATGTGTTAGTGCAAATTGCTCCACCAATGAACAAAACCAAGTTTTTGTCGGAAGGATTCGACGCTAAACTGAAAACAGGGAAGCATTGGATGAAGATGTAAATGCTGTTTTAAGATCGTCGCCAACGGGAATGGAACTTGGACTGACAGAAAAAAAACAAGCAACAACGTCGGCCATCTGTAATCGGTATTTATCTAGATAACGAAAATTAATTACTTACTGAAAATATCTACGATTTGCTCATTTTGGTGTTGCATAACAGGCTCCATAATTTCACCTTTTTATTTTTCACAAACACAAACGTTTTCAAAGTCGATTGAAAATCACAATATGGTGGATTTGACGTTTAGCGAACCGTTACCGAACTCAGTAATGGAACGTTTTGTTTACCGAAACTTCAGTAAAATATTTCACCGAAATCAGTGATGAAGCTGATTTACAGACCTGCCGGTAAAAATGTTTACCGTTTTCGTTAAATTAAAATTAATTTACCGAAATTAGGTCATTTCATGCACAGTTTTCAGCAATAAAGTGAGAAAATACCGAATCATCTGAAATTTTTAGTATTACCGATCTAAGACGGTATTTTTGTACCGAAATCAGGGTCTCTGTTTAAGTGTATACACACTTAGAAATTATCGCCGACTTCAGTAATTTTTACCGAAATCTGAACAGCTGAACTGTTCGGTAAAATTTATGCAATTTAATTCAATTGCTTTTCAGCTACTTTAAAACTAAATTCCACTAAAATGACAAGATTTAATCATTTAAGCAAGGTTGCTTATGTTTCATTCTGGCCTAAAATTCATTTGATAAAGTAAAGTTTCATCTTAGAGATCCAGGCACAACGTCTGGCCCGTGGGCCACACGTTGTGTAGGCTTACCTTAGAGGAATTTAGTTGCAACTGATTGTATCATTATTACTTTTTTTAGAAACTTTCCGGCCAAGTGGGAAGAAACTTCCCAGTGAAGTCGGAAGAAACTTCCTGGCGAAGTTGGAATAAATTTCGCGGTGAAGTTGAAAGAATTTTCCTAGTGAAATCCTAAGGAACTTCCGAGCGGACTGGGTAAAATTTTCCGGGATATGTCAATAGAACTTTTCAGAGGCATCCGGAAAAACTTTACATGAAGCGAATGAAAACCGTTGCATTTCCAGATGACTAAGATTCTCAAGGAATAAACTTAACATATAGCTGGTCTTTGAATCCTGAGCAGACAGATGGTTACAGGGGGCAAGACAACTTAGATATGTTTGACCCGATTTTGAGCCACCTTTTTGAAAATCTTTTCTAATGTTCTACGAAACCCATACGTCTTTTCAGTGGTCATATTACATCAAAATATACCTTAAACATCCATCTTGAATATGAATGTGAAAGATTTGGAACTAAGGTTTTGTAAAATTATTGAAAGATAAAAGCCTGATGTGCAGAGGGGCTGAATAAATCGGGTCATTACTGTAGCGTAAAATTTTCTAAATATTAACGAAAATATTTAAGTACTTAAAAAAAACTAATACATGTGAAAGATAGAGTTGTAGTACTTAACAATGTTTGTTTTACGGATACTTTTGTTTTAAGTCTATGAAAATGAAAACATAAACAACATATTTTGTTATATTCAGCAAAAGTGTCCTGACCCCTGTATGGTTGCTGTCATCAATATGTTATTCAAATTGACAAGGCCTACTTAATGGTGGAAAGATAAGTTCGAGATCCTCTCGCTAGTTGATGCTAGCGTGCATACGTATTAGCTTCCTTTATCACGCTACCTTAAATCTAGAGTCTCTGACCTGATGTTCTGATAGTCAGTTTAGTTCAGGGTTCGCTCACTAGGTGTTGCTAGCGTGAATTTCCTAAATAATTTAGCCTAAAAAATCGAAATGTTGACTTGCATAGAACATTACGTATTCCAACTGAAGGCCCTATCCCCTCTCATAACAATGTTCACCCTGTATTCGAGAGGAAAATCATCTGATTTAAATACAATCGTCATCCGGTTGCATCTATTCGAAAAGGCGATTTCAATGTTTCGATTTGAATGGTCTGAAGTTCGAACAGAGGACGGTGGTTTGGTACAGTGTTGGGGTACAGGTGGCGAATTGTATTATGATACTGGAAGCTCAGAGTGAAAATGGCAGATGTAATATTTATATGGCAAATATCTTACAACCTTTGCCAGAAAGTAGCGTTTGACATGACTTTTCGTTTAGATTCGAAGCGAGTGCAATGCATTTTAGTAATATTTCAGTGCATTGCAACGTTTTGCAAAGAACAATTATTCGACAAAGTTGGGATGTTATTTTTGATTCCATAAGCTAGTAGAAATAAATAAATACATGAAAAATTATCGTTCTTTAATGTTTACGCGATTACAATAATGTTCGATTGGCTCAGATTTTGACAGTTCAAGCCGAACATAGAATTAGGTCCAAAGTAATATTGATCGATTCTCTTCGTCGATTTCCTCTTTGGATTCGCATGGCCACGTAAAGACAGTCCTGGCTTTTTTTAGCACACAACTCGATGAAAAAGGTATTAAAGGGTGTATTCGATAAAATTGGCACACAAATTGGCAAAAATTCGAATACGCCATTTTGAAGTTTTTTGTGAGATTCAAAATGGCCGAATTTTAGCTCAAATGTGAATGATTGACGATAACAAACAATTACGCAAAGCTTCATGCAAATTGGACAAGGTCGTGTTTAATTTGTTGTTTACTATTTGGACTGGAAATGCTCTTTAGTTGCATGATGTTCGCCAGTGTTCGGAATATCAATCTCAAATCTCATTCATTGCGCCCTCCTGAGAAACAATCTCAAGTGCGAATCAGCATACGAATCTCACGAAATCACACTCATAACGGTAACAAATCATTCTAGCTGAAAACTCATATAAGAAACACTCAAACTTCAATTGACCACTTCATTCGAGCAGTCAAATTGATGTTTTCTACCACTCGAACTTTGAAATAAAACATTGTTTTGAGATTTTTTGTTCTATAACCTCGAGAAAAGTAGCCAACATTTGTGCGTTTCATTAAAAATGGAAATTAGTTGGTCCAGTTTTGTGAACTCGCAGGTAGAAAGTCACGCCAAAACTGCTTGACAAAGTGGTCAATTGATAGCATGCTCACACGACCCATCTGACCAACTCAAATTTGAGTAGCATTGCACTCAAAATCTTAGAAAGTGGGGTAACTCCTAAAAAAAAGCTCAAGTTTGACGAAAATCGAGGAAAATTTTACTACAGGGTTGGTAAGCAGTAAACTATAGAAATTACATGCGCATACAGTGCTGAAAGAGCAGAATGAAGGCTATTTGTTGGAAGTGCTTACAAGCCCTTAAATAATGAAGAGAAGCCCTATATCGGCATAATATGACCACCACAAGGGTTTGGTAATATTTTGACAGGAAAACCACATTTTTCACATACACACAAGCATAGGAGTTTGATAAAGTAATTATGATGATTTGAATAAGGGACCATATGCATTAAGTTCGTTACGTGAAATTGAGGAACAAGAAGTTTAATTATAACTAACAACCTACTTTCCAACTTCTGATATAAACTGTAGGATCTTGAAACAATACAATTCCCTATTCCAGATGGTGAGCGTGGGCGGAGAAGCCGGACCTATACAAAAGCTCTAGCTACGGTACTGATAGGTTCTCATCGCGCAATTCGTGCATGTGTATGCTCTGTAACAGAAGATGTAATAGCGCGGCCCGCTGAGAGTCCGCTTTAGTAATTGTGTTCACAGTGTGTCGTCGTGATTGCATCTCACGTTTTTCATCCGTCTACTCTTTTTAGTAGAAGCCAGATCGGCCAGCAACGACGAAGAGTGACCCCCGCGTGTAAATCATCTGTTTTGGCTGGAGAGTAGCTCCCACCGATCAGCGAAACACAATGTGACTGTGCAGGTCCCGATGTAAGGCATTTGATGTAAACAAAAACATACGGAAAGTGTAATGAAGTGGAATCGTTCGTGCAATTTCAATTATTCACAAAGAGAAGCGAAGAGTAGTTTAGGTGTACGAAGCTTTTCGTGATTTCACGTTCGTAAGCGAAAAGAAGAAAATCGAACTCTTATATTACAACAGGGAGTGTCGTGAGACCTGTGCGTAGTTGTCGTCAAGTTGAATCGAATCGGGTTGGAAAAATGAGTTTCACTTGTTGAACGGTGTCGCGTTCCGTGTACTCGTGGCCATGCCAATGCGAAAATATCGACCCACATCGTCGACGTCTGCCAGCTGTACTAGTAGTAGCAGCAGTAGCAACAGCACAATCACCAATCTGACCGTTACAAACGTGACACCGACGATAACGACCCTGGCAGGCGCCACTAGTCTAACCCCTGTGGTACCGCAGCACTATCATCAGCTGGCTGTTGCTACTGCCACCAGTACGGCCCAGCGAGTTGTCCACCATCATCACCATCACGCGGCCAATTGCAACTTGAATCTCATCACCACCGCCGCCGCCGGAGCATACCAAACGATCGCTCAGCAACCCCAACCGGCTGCACTGCAACGCACCACCATCCATTCGGCACCACCGATTCTTGATCCACTTCCGCTGTGTCTCGATGCCAACGGAACGTACCTCTGCACCGCCTACAATCCACGATGCTACATCATACAAAAGGTAATTGTCTCTCATCTTATTCATTTTGCCTCAGCTATCTAAATATCTATCTATCTAGCTCTGGCTGGTCGATGGAGTGGTACGTGTGCGTTTTGTTCGTTCTCATTCTACGTTTGATTAATCGAATTTATCACTTTCACGGTCGTTGAATCTAACTCAGTGACTGAGTTAAATTGTATTGCTGTTCTCATGTAAATCTTACTCAGTAATCGTAAAAACTGGGGTTACTCAGAGATTGAGCAACCACAGTTTAGAAAAAAATCCAATGCAATTGAGTAAAAGTTACTCACTCGCTGAGTTAGTCTCAACGGCCATGATTGTATTAGCGAAAGGTTTGCGAATGATGTTCAAAACATGTCACCACAGCAAGGTGAAAAATGCATCGTTTGAAACCTTGCAGCACGAGGATAGATAATCGTTTTATGTCTTCATTTCGGTAAAAATATAAACGGTACCCAAATAATGCACTCAAACTGATCAACAATACATAAACCAAAAAAATAAAAAAAGATAAATAAGGGTATTCCACACTGGCCTCAAATCGACAACAATTATTCTGTCTCATGTCAGGTAGAAGAAGAAGAAGAAGAAGAGAAAAAAAAAACTATAAGGGACAGCCCTATGTGGTTGTACGCAACGGCGACGTAGGACTACGTGGTCTTATATAATAAATCTTATTTGTTAATTGCAGCAGGAGCTTGTGTTTGGTATAGGAATACGAATTTGAGTGGGGTTCTCTCTGTTTATAGTCTTAAGTATGACGCCCTTGACGTAGATGGCCCACAGCGACTCACGAAGAGCTACTGATTCTGATCATTAGCGGTGTGGCTTATCCCTCCTTGTATGGATGCTCATGTTGGCTGCAGCTCGCTGCTTGCAGGCAGCCTTTCGTTGTGTACTGGAGAACACCACCTATGACCACGCAATCGGAGATAATTTTAACTATCATAGCAACAGTTGCACATTCGTGCAATTTTCAATAGTGACATTTTGAAAATGATAAAGTCTTAATTTTAACAGATTCATAGAAAAAAAATCCTATCGATTGGCGTCCCAAGTAACAATACAAGCTGAACATTAAGAACATAAGCTGATTATTGGTTGATTTAAGGTGTACAAAGCTGATTAACATCAGGCTGAATATATAGTCGATTAATAGTGCATGAAGCGAATTGTATCCCCATAATCCAACCTCAATAAGTTAGCTGATCCAAAGATTGAACAAACCTTATTTAAGCTTAACACAACTCCACAAATCAGCAATGCGTTAGACATATTTTGATAGCTTGATTTGTTAAATGTCGTCAGTGTCTGTGTCACTCGTTGCATGTCCGGCATTTTAGTTCTACTAAATTCACTGCCTACCCTTCTTATTACAGGCAGTGGCAGCAGTAGAGTCAAGGAAAACGAGATTTTTAGGAATAGCTCCAGGTAGAAGTGGTCAGCGAGGACGTCGGAAGTATTAACATTTGTACTTCTGTGTTTTGACTGTTCACCACTTTATATTGTACTGAATTTTCAGAACGCATTCCAAAAATATTACTCAAGTATGGCACTAAAATAGCATCCAAATGACCATCAAAATAAATCGCTAGCTTCTGTCCACATTGTGTTAAGTGCACTTGAAAATGAGAGGAATGTTTAACGGTCACCAGTTGCTGCTTACAATTCTGCATTGCTGTATAATACACTTCCGGGTGCTATTATTCAACTTAAATTTGTCGTGCTTCAAGTTAATGATCATATCTTTTACCAAACATATGCCTAAATGGTCCAGTAGGTATGGTTGACGCCTATGAATCAGCGACTGCCGGTTCGAATCCCGAAATGCAAAGGAAATTTTTATACTTATATTAACAATATAAATATGTTAATCCAATTAGTCAGCAACAAGTTGAAACAGTTCCATGTAAATGCATAAGATATGAAGCGGTCTTCCATTATTATTTTTGAAATAAAACTAAAAGGTTGAACAAAGGTTGGAAATGACTGTTATTTATTGCCTTAAAAAGCTTATAATGTATACTACTGTTAAGCTTTTGGCTGATTAAAATCACCAGATTTAGATGTGTATGTACAGCAATTATTCAATCTAAGGCTAAATTGAAATTAATCAACACTTTTTAAGCATCAAATTGTTACCTGGGGTATTACAAATTAAAATCCATCCTCTGTGAATCAAAATCAGACCACTTTCATGCAGCGACCGACTATGGTTTTTGAAATTGTACCCTCAATGTTACCTTCAAGAACATGGTACACACTTAGTTTTTTCTACCGAGCTCAGCTGTGCAAATCTCGGCAAAAAAAGTTTCACTGAGATCTCAGCAAACATTTCATTTGTTTGCTGAGATTCAGCTAAGCATTATCCGAGACTCAGCAATCAAATGTCACTTTTGCTGAGATCTCAGTGCCGAGATTTGCACAACCGGGTTCGGTAGAAAAATCTAAGTGTGTATGTTAGATTCAAACATATCTAGATAGAGCTGGAATTAGGCGTAACAGCTTTTGTAAACAATGATTTCTCTCGTTGATTTTTAGGAATTCAAGGCACGCCCACGCAAACCAACATTACCGCCGGGTAGGGGAAGTCTTATCCTACCTGATTTTGTCATTGTTTACAATAGCTGTTACGCCCTAATTCTAGTTCTATCTTGATATTAGAGAACATCCAATTGATGACCTTGACAAAATACTCTTTTAAAAATGTATGGTGGTCCTGAAAAGGACCGTTTTGTCGTGATGGTTGAGTAATGCTGAGCTATTAGGGTGTTAAACACAGATGAGGATGGTGTATGTTTTTTGGAATGAGGGTGACGCGCTTGGCATAGATGGCCCACAGCGATTCACGAAGAGCTACTGATTCCGATCAATAGCGGTGCGGCTTCTTCCTCCTTCTATGGATGCTCTGGGTGCGCTGCAGCTCGCTGCTTGCAGACAGCCTTTCGTTGCGTACTGGAGAACAATGTTCAATGCCACGCACCGAAAGCACTGCTGTTGCTGCTGCTGATGATGTCGACTACCGGACACCACAACACACGGTGATTGTAACTGAATCCGATCAGCGGTTGAGATATTTCTGATCGAATGGTGATAAAATTATTGAAATTGGTCCAGGGGCAGCTGAATTATTAACGTTAAAAATCTTTCATAATTTTGTTACACTCCCGAGCATAAGTTTTAGGACACCCCCAAAAAAACATGACAAATTTGTTATGTTTATATCTCTGTCATGTTACGTCCAATTTTCGTTCTCTTTAGATCATTTGAAAGGTATTGAATGGAACATTTCTCGTAGGCAAATTGTTCAATATAATTTTCAAATTTTGTAAGCTAAAAGTTCACCCAAAGTTACAATATTTTTCAAAATTTACTCTGAAGAATCGTGACTGATTTTCTCAGAATTGGGTTGGCCAATTTTGAAATAAAAGTAGTAGTAGTACCTATCATACTCAAAAAGCCTTTGGAGATCGAAAATTGAACAAAACATATTTGCATGGTTTTTTTTGGGTGTCCTTAAACTTATCATCGGTAGTGTACATGTTTCATTTTCTGTTTTCACAAAGTGTACCCCCATATAGAAATCACAGACGTAGTCCTACGTCAAAACTACTATAGAAATACAGGGTGTCTACTACCTGGAAAAAACCTGGATAACCAGAACTCCTCTGGGAATTTTAAGTTTCCTGTAAAAACCTCGAATTCTCATTATTACGCAGAGAATTTTCAAATTCTCTTATCAAGGATTTTAATATTCCTCATTATTTTGTTTCACTCATTGAACTTAATAGATCCTGAGTGAATTTATCTTCAGGAACAAAATGAATTTTAAAAATTCAGAGGCTTTAGCGTTTTTCAATTTTTGAAATATGGATATTATTCACAAATTTCAAATATGAACAATTTTTTTCAAATTCTGGGCTTTCATAATACATATTTGGAACATTTTCAAGAAACTGGATCGAAGTCACATTTTTATTGTGTCGGACATTGAGTATTTTCCAAGGTAGTGGTCAAGGTCACAGATTTGAAAAACATCAATATTAAGGGCCTTGTGTAATTTTCAAGGCTCATGAAATTTGATGATAATTTCTAAGCAACTCATTCCAAAGGAATTTTAGGAAGAACTTTGATGAAAGCTTGAAGTGCAATCTGCTTGCAAGATAGTCCTGAGGAGCTCCAGAATCTATGTGAAACCTGAATACCAAGTAAACCCTGCATAGGAAATTTTAACGAAAATTTATAGAAATTTCTGAAGTTAATTCCTAAGTAATTCTGAAGAGGACACCAAGGAAATTCAAAGAAGAATTATAAAAAAAAATCTGAGGATAATTTCAAGAAGTTTCAGGTAGAAAAATAATACGGAGCATAATAATATGCTAAGAGGAGGATTACACTTAAATCTGAAAATAATTCCAGGAGTACTTAATGGAACTCGGAAAAGAATTCCAGGAGAGTTCTGACATAAATGCCAAATATTTTTGAATGAGAAAACTATGGAATGTGTTACTTCACTGCAAGCGAGTTCTTAGGAAACTTTCAAAGTGAGTAGAATTCCAAGTGAAGAAATTCTGAGCATAATTTCAAAGGATTTCTTACTGAGGGGGTAATTTCTAGAAAAAAAAATCCATGAGGATTGAATTCCGACGATAATTCCATGATCACAGTTTAATTTTCCCGGAAAATGTTGGTTAAAATTTTCAGATTTTCCCTTTGATACTTTGAACATCGTAGAAAAGAAGTTCATGTAGTGAAATGATAAGGACATTATCTATCCATACAACAATATAATCAAAACCTTGCTTAAAAACTTCTTATTATTCACTGGTGAACACTTCAGAGTGATGTCTCATGCTGTTTTTGAGATATGACCAAAAAACTAACAGCCCGGAAAATGCTGGTTCATCTTCTCGATTTTTTTTCCGAAATTGACATACTTTGAAAATCCATAACGCATGAACAAAGTTTCGTAGAAATTTTGTTTTGTTTAGTGAAATGATAAAGAAAATATCTCAGCAACCCATACAAAGTATTGAAGCATGAAACAAATTTATTACCCTGGCAATGGTTGTTTTCTGATTGTCCTTGTGATTTTCCTCCATCGTGAACATTTTTGCGGAAAACATTTCCAGAGTGATTTGAGATTTGGGCGTAATTGAATTTGTAAACAAACACGCCAATCGCCGATTCATCGCAACTAAAAGATCAATCTCGAAAACTAATAACACTACCAGGTAGATGAATGATTACTCTATCATTTGGCATAGTTTTATTTGTGAAATTGAGCTTTTATTCACTATTGACGATGATAAGGGTGATTGACGTGTTTGTTTACAAAAGCAATTGCTTGTATGATGTATGATAATTGTCTACCACTCATTGTAGCACGGAAACTAATGTCGTTTTCGTTTTTGCGGTGTAGCACCGGTGTAGTGTAAGCAGGAATAAGCGCGAGTCTTTGACAACTCAACATCATTTGTATGTAAACAAAGGTGGATCCTTTAACTACACCCTAAATTATTTCGGTATACGGCACCGGTGTAGCTACACCGCAAAAACGAAAACGATATTAATAACCTCTGATTGTCACTGTATGAAGGGCCAAAAACGGTTTTGGTGGATCGATAGGTAATTCACCTATACGCCTCCACGGGATGATAGAGAATCTCCTTCCAGCCACATGATCATACAATTGCTCAAAAAACAAGCCGTCCGACAAAAGGATACCTACACGGTAACCGCAAAATACCCATACCCATACTTTGTAGTCAAGTAAGCATTTTCGAGTGAGACTGGGACTACCCATTAAATGAGAAAACATATTACCCATTTATGAGTATTTGTTACTCAAAAATGAATACTTACTACTTATTTTTGCAGTTGTAATTACTCATAAATGGGTAAAATTTTACTCATTTAGTGGGTAGTCCCAGTTTCCCTCGAAAATGCTTACTTTGTAGTCATTATTGGATATTTTGCGGTTACCGTGTAATGAGTTTGGAGAAGAGCCCGCCCTTTTTCCACGAGATGTTAACAATAGGGAGTTGACAATTTCACTCTTCCCATCCAAATCGCTTCAATTGGATGCCCTGGCAGTCCCTCCCCTACCCATCATTTATTGGTTCATATAATAATATAATGTTTTATATGCATATGCTACAAGGCGTAGGTCACTCCGCACACCAATCTCGGGACATCTATTTTGTCATTGTGCCACAAGTGTGCCACAGGTGTGCCGAATGTGCCGGTCATACAGCAAGCTGCGATTGTTTGTAAAATATCCATCCTGGCAACCCGGTATTTCTGACACCTTGAATGTTTTGGTTTGAAATCCCAAGGATAAATCGGATTAAGGATGACCTGGGAAGGGTGGGTGTGCGAAATTTTGGTGTTTTATGTTAATAGTATGATAAAAATCCTATGTTTTAGGGTTTTATAATGCCCTCAAAGGCAGACCAGAAACCTATACTATCGTGCTGTGAAAAGCAACGATCTATCAGCGGCTGGAAAGAGATGGTACCGGTGGGGACATTGTAAGAGATCGACTATAAAGGATGATGAATAGACTTCGGTAGTTTGTTTTGTGTGAGTTGCATCATTATTTGAATTAAGGGTGCTAATGGGGTCTTAATAACTGCCTCTTTCTCTTGAGCCCACTCTAGAACCTGCATTTCGTATTTAGATCTATAAGTGAACTGCTGGTCTGAGTTCTTCTGGTATATTCAATTAGAGGATGGTCCTGAATATACAGTCAAACAGCACGTAATGTTGTGAACAACTTCAATAACAGTTATCCAGCAGTGCTCCGATTTTATTTACAACAATCCAATGCCTACGAGATTGTGCCGAAGGTATGCCAAAGGTGTGCGCATGGATGTGCCCAAGCTGTGCTGAATCTAATTTCGGCACAATGTGCTGAGTCTTACCCCTTGATATGCTATCATTTTGTGACAGTATATACGGTGACTTACCTTTGACCATCTTCCTTCTTGTCTTTTGTTGGCCTTCTTGTAGGTGGTTGGCCTAAGGTCTCCTATCCTCTGATGGGACTGCCATCTTAGGTGTAGCTTCCGGGGAAGAGCATTTCTTATTCAGTCGCTGGATGTCAGTCTGACACTTTTTGAGCCGCACCTCCGTGGTGGACAGACGCTCGGCGGCGAAGCATTTCCTCTACCACCGTGCTTGGGGGTTACCGCGCCACTGTCCGCTTCGCACCTCCTCACTATACTGGTAGTCGTTTGTAATCATATGACTCGTGGAGGCGTGAGGTAGAGACTTGTGAGGACCGGAGCTAGGAATCACTCTCCTTTCAGGTTGTCAACTCCAGGGATGGCAAATGTCTTTTTCAATGAAAGATCTCACGCGATATTTACAGGTATACTTCTGTCACTATCATCGGATGAGAAAACGATAATAGAGATTTTCTTTAAAATCTCATCGAAATTTTTGAAATTTTTGAGAACTACACTCAAAGGATTTTCAAATCTAATAAGATTAAAAGTTACGCTAAATCGCAACTCTCCTTACCGACGCATAGCTTGGTATAAAGAAAGAGAATTCTGGCTTAGTATAAAACTGGTTTATACATTGGATAGTATAAAATTGAGATATTCTTTAAATGTACATTATGCGTTTATTAGCCAGATTCGATTATTTTTCAGTTTCATGTCATGTGGTTTGTTATGATTGAAAAACATAAACAAAAAACTGGAGAGAGTGAACCGTATGGGTATACGTTTTTATTTTTATTCTTTAAAATTAATAACATTATGAAGAAGTTATGGTTGAGGTTGCGGTGGCAGTGATGACTGACATAGATGATGATGACTCGGAAGTATATAAATAATCGAAGGTTTTCATGAGATTTTTCAAAGTCACGGCCAGAAAACGGCACCATCCAATTGGATCCATCAGCGGGAAAAGTCACCTATCCGTATTCCGGTAGTTCAGCTTCTCACACCTTCACCCTCACGCCCTTCAAGATGTGCCTCATGATACTATATATACTATTATACTCCCCGTAAATCGAATCCTCATCATACTGCGACACACGGGAGATGGTCGATCCGGTTCAGGTTGTTGTACGACGAAACCAAACTCTTCCAGTCCAGATACCGCATGGAATCACCTTGTCTTAAATGGTGTACAATTTTTTGATCCCGTTGCCATCCTATTGATTCGCCAAGGCAGTTCCCATCCGTATAAATCAACTCAGAACTGGAAGTAACCCAACAACCGAGAATTGTTTGTGTTGATCTGGCGTTGAAATGACCAGAAGTTTTGCCTATAGGAAGAACCTCAGAAGACTCGATCACAGAACGGAATAGGCCACAGTTCATCCGGTTCAGGATTTTTCGCTTCGTCGATTTTGTGGCGACGGCAGTTCAGTTCCCTCCAGTACGATCGCTGGGGGCGGATGTCGATGGAAGTACAAAAATACCTGATATGATAATCAAACATTTTGAACCAGACTCACCACCGTACCGCAGCATATTCTCACCTTTCTCGATTCCCTCACCGGAATTATTTTTTTTTGTTCTCGATATCCCCATGATCCGTTCCAGTTTCGACTTATCGTTGACCAGTGGCAAAAGCATGGAATCCCACAGCGGCAGTGATTCACCTTAATTAGTCGCACTCCAAAGCAAAGATGAATGACCAATCTTCTGCAAAATACTCGTACCTAATACCTCCGATGATCTTGCGCTGTGGATAGCCAAACATCAGCATCTAAAATTATGGTGCTGCATTTAAATAATGTTTTATAAAGTTATTACTGCAGTTTTTTTCTACTCGAAGCTAAGATAAAAACACTTGTTTGAGGCGGTTTATGTCGATTCATGACAAGAGCTAAACATAGAAACGAATTGTTATGCATAATCATGAACTATGACATGTTATTCATACTCATGCATAAAAACAAACCTGGAATAGATTACTTTTAAATCAAAGCTATGTATAAACAAAGCTAAGTAAAATAAAAATTACATTTAAATCAATTTTCAATTAGTAATATTTTTGAGTACAAGCGTGTATCTTGATTGCATTGATAGTGCTAGATACCACCTAGCCATAGGCTTCCAAGGCAGTTTATTTTGAATCCGCTTCTCTCTTATCCTAGACCCTCTCTAGGACAGTTATGCTTTTATGGACAGTGCAGTAGTTAAGATAAATGAAACCGCTCAAACAAAGTTGAAGGAATACTCAGTAGAATGTAGGTTCATATATACAAATTGATGGATCGATGCGATCTCGCGCTCTAGCAATTGCTAACTTGCTATCTTAATCATCAATTCTGGTGACCAACCCCTTCGGAAAACCGGGCGAACAGCGCATCCAACACATTGTTACACAAATTGTGATAACAAGCGCGTACTTCAAACTTTACGTACGCCGTAAATTTTGTCATATTTTATATTTGTTACAAAAGTTGTTAACCGCTTTTCCCATGCGTAAAAAAAATGTGCACATGGGGTGTATCATTATCGTATAAAGTTGAGCATCACAATTATCTCTTCTCGAATGTCTGTCGGAATAACTTTCCTTCGACGTCAGTTTGTTGTTGTGTACCGTTAGTTGTCAAGATTAGGAATCCTTTTTGGCCAACCGTAGGATTCCAAAGAAAACGTAGGTTGTTTATAGACCAGCTAATGCCTCCTGCGGATTAACTCCGTCAACGACGTCACACGGCTAGACTGTCTCTCTGTACGATTGGCCGGAACCCCGTCATATGTTTTACCGTTTACCACGTCTCTTAAAAGCTGTAGGCGTGCCAGGCAGGATCAATTTGCATTTGCGTCTTTCACAAATCGATAGGACATGATTTTCATTCGGATTTTGCTCTTTCCTTTTGTCTCCATTTCAGTTGACGCCCACGCCGGTGAGCTGTATAACGTACGAGCTGACACCGGTGGCTCCATTCACGACAATTCCGGCTACAAGCGTAGCCAGTACGGTTGGCTCAGCGGCTTGCATCGAAGAGATCATTGATTATCCGAAGTCGCATCCTGCGACGGTTGAATTTGTTCATCACCAGCAGCAGCATCAGCAGCAGCATCAGCATCAGCAGCATCAGCAGCAGCAGCAGCATCATCATCATCATTCGCAACCACCGCAAGTCGTGCAATACGTAGATGCTGGCGTTGCTGCCGGTGTTCACAGTGCCAATGTAATAACACCCACCAGCGGGGGGAGTAGCAGTGGTGGTATTGTAAACCCTAGTAGTGTATCGAATAGCAGTGCAACTAGTGGGCATAACGAATTGCTAAGTGTGATTGAGGCGATTGGTGCAGGAGGAGGCAGTGGTGAAGTGATACCAATCGTTGCCTCGAGTGCTACGAATTTTGCTTTTATCAGCAATAGTATCGCTACCACTAGCAGTGCCGGAGGCTCGGGTCTGTTGGCAACTGGCGGAATAGGTAGTGGGCAGCTAGCAGGCGCCGGAAGTGTTACCAAAGTACAAACCATGCTACAACCAACGGCATTGGCAATTGGTGCTCCGGTAGGGAGCGGTTATGCAACGACCCCGGTCAAACCGGCAGGTCTAGCACCAGGTAAGTCAACTGATGTAGTTTTACGAAATTTTTACCAGGTTTACTTCCATTCATTTAGCAAAAAAATGGGGTTGATATTTTGTATTTGTAAGCAACAAGAAGTGGTTGTAAAGTATGTGTTTGACACATGAAACCTGCCAATATCGCTTTATGAGAGTCGTAGATTAATACGAAATGTGCCTTTATTCCACTGTTTGCTCTGATCTGAGTAAGTTATTTACCCAAACATACATAATCGAACAAGCATTTAACGAACAATTTAAAAGTATCGTTGTTGGTAGTACCACCACCTGTGGCGCGCATAGTTAATTCCCTTGCGTTTGACGTTTACACAGTACCGCCATCTGTTCAGCTTAGTGCCCACCACAGTGTAATCAAAACATGGCGGTAATGTTTTAGCGACGATGTTTTACAGTGCGAAATATTCAATGAGTTATGTCTGTTTATCTGTGTTACTTATTAAAAGCTTTATAAACGTTGACTGCCTTCGCGATTCGATAGCTGAAGTTTGATCTAATAACAAACTGAATACGTGTAATATGCACATAAACTGACGCTCTAATTCGATCGTTTTCAATTGCTTTCATAACATGCTTATTAGATGGATAATCAATGTTCTTCTAGATAAATTATCCGATTGCATTGTATTGCTTGATAATATTGCTGAATAAAGGTGCATATAGTCGGCTTATAAGCCACTACACACTTAGAAATTATCGCCGACTTCGGTAATTTTTACCGAAATCTGAACAGCTGAACTGTTCGGTAAAATTTATGCAATTCAATTCAATTGCTTTTCAGCTTCTTTGAAACTAAATCTCCACTAAAATGACAAGATTTGATCATTTAAGCAAGGTTGAACATGGTTTGAAATTATTTTCAAATTCAAAAGCCTTTAAAATAAAGGTCAAAGTTTTACCGAACGTTCAGCGGTTCTGATTTCGGTAAAATTTACCGAACACGAAAACAAAATCTTAGCAACAATCAATACGAAACTAACGATTTTTAATTGGCTCACCACTTTAGTAGCCTATTGGTCCCAAGCAAACGATTACCGTACCCTATTCTAGTCGAAATTCTAGTACTACGCAATGTTTGTTTTGATTCGCTATGAAAGTTTGACAGATAAAATGAGGGGTTATTGGTTTTTCCTATGTTTCGAGGGGTGAATCAATTAGCTTGGGACCGAAGAGAGTACCAAAGCTGAGCCAAAAAGTTGAGCACGTTATTTCGGGACCTTCTAGTCTTAGAATTACCTCTATGATCTTAGTGTGTATTTATGCGTCCATGTTTTAATAGCATGCTTAATAAACAATAAATGGGTTCATTGCTCGACAACACTGGTTTAGCCTAACAACAAGACGAAATCGGTTGCTTAGTGGTTACCGTTTTCGCTTATGGAGTAGAAGCACCGGTTGGAAACTAACGATTTAAAATTGGTTCAACGATTAACGTACCCCATTTCTAGTCAAAATTCTAGTATTGCACTATGTTTGTTTTGACGCGCTATGAATGTTTGACAGATAAAATGAGAGGTTCGTGGATTTTCCTATGTTTCGAGGGGTGCATCGATAAGCTTGGAACCGAAGATAGTACCAGAGTTGAGCCAAAAAGTTTAGCACGTTTCTTCGGGACCTACTGGTCTTAGAGTTACCTATGGTAGAAGGTCGCGAGTTCAATCCCAGGCGCAACCTTTTTTTTTATTTGTGTCACTACGCCTCGTAATCACGTCTTACGGTCCACAATTATTTCATCGAATAAATATAACGCGGGTAAACGCTCCTATAGGTGCGGTACGTTAAGAACTGTTCATTAATGAAAGTAGATGTGGGATAGCAGGAATGCGGTGTCCTACCCCCCCGCTGCTACCACCGTTTGACAGCTCTCGATTGGACATCCATCAACCAACGTCGTGTCCAACCGACTTCGGGTACGCGCCAACAACGAACGATCGGTACGTGA
Organism: Ochlerotatus camptorhynchus; assembly: GCF_037179485.1. Classification (NCBI taxonomy): domain Eukaryota; kingdom Metazoa; phylum Arthropoda; class Insecta; order Diptera; family Culicidae; genus Ochlerotatus; species Ochlerotatus camptorhynchus. Next base: position 3,095,843 of record NW_027040920.1, read on the forward strand.
AACCACATCTTCCTTTCTCGACCTCTTTCTCGTTCCAGCAGTTGTACAGGCAAGTCCATGTTAGCCCCCGCTCTCGAGCAACGGATGGCTGCACAGTTTCCACAGTAGACACCTGTTTCTCAAAGGAAAATATTTATTTTCAACAAATTAATAAGTTTACTTTATTATATAAATGAAAATTAACATACATATGACCGATTTCACGTGAGTTTGAATGTTTACTTCTCATTTCTGAAGAACGCTCGCACTTTTCTCTTGATATGGCCCATTATACCACAGACAGACATACAAATTAGTACCGTTGTATCAACAATCAATACGAAACTAACGATTTTAAATTGGCAAACTACTTGACTACCCTAGTCGAAATTCTAGTACTACGCAATGTTTGTTTTGATTCGCTATGAAAGTTTGACAGATAAAATGAGGGGTTCGTGGATTTTCCTATGTTTCGAGGGGTGAATCGATTAGCTTGGGACCGAAGAGAGTACCAGAGCTGAGCCAAAAAGTTGAGCTCGTTTCTTCGGGACCTTTTGGTCTTAGAGTTACCGCTATAGTTCAGGGCAGTTTGAGGGATTTTGGAATTTTTCGACAAAATCGACTTTTTCTTTCTTGAGCATCTCCCAACGTAGCAGAAGCATAGTGAGTAGATGCCAGATCCGGCCAAAATAATGAACGATCCGTATACTTTTGGTAGATGATTAGAAGCCGTTTTTCGATGCATTCTGTAATTTCTGTTTCTGTAATTTTCATCACTGATTGTGCCCGTTGTAAAATACGAAGAACTCTTCAAGCCACAGGAGCAAATGCACTTTTTGCCAATTCTCGAAACGACAACTTTTCGGAAAACCATTTGTGCAGAATTAATCTGTAAGTCGACCCATCGTTCGAAATTTCTCACTTTTTTTTCAGGTGTGTTTTCAAAATAAATAATATTTTTACACACTGAGCGAAAATTCACATTTTTTTGTTACGTTTTAACTCTAAACCATTGATAAGCCACTTTCTTTAATGAACAGTCCTTAGAAGCGTAAGGTTCCTATTCGTTGATACAAACAACGTAAATATTTACCTTTTTGACAAAACCCAGGTAATCATGACGTTTGATTATTGAAGACAATATGAATGAAGAAAAGAGACCAACTGCTGTCATTATTACCTGAGATTTGTCAAATAATCTAAATATTTACATCGATTGTATCGAAGAATAGTTGTGTATTCCCAAGTAACAATTTCCAGTTGAAGAAACGCTTTCGTTTTGATTTTGTTCAGCTGCATGTTGAATAATAATTGCACAATGTGTTCACCACAACTTTTATAAAACCCTTGTTTACACTCGTTTGGAGAACCTATACAACTGCAACACAAAGGTGTTGTCTAACGTATTCAGTAAAACGTTTGCCCAAAATCAATTTCTTGTTGAAGAAACGCTTCCATTGTGATTTTATTCAACTGCATGCTGAATAATAACTGTACAATTTGTTTATTACAACTTCTGTAAAACTCTTGTTTACACTGGTTTGGAGAACCTGTTCAACTTCAGCATTATATGTCTACGCGGTATAGGAGTAGAAGCAACTTTTATACAACGTTTATAGATACATATTTAAACTCAAGCTTTATTATTTTGGTGAAAGCTCTTATACAACGTTTGTAGACACTTCTTGACAGCTGCTTTGAAATTTAGTAGAGAGTAAACCTGAGAGGCGTTTGTTGCACTCTTTTATGACTCCTAAATAATCATTGTACAGCAAGCGGTGAAAAGCGTTTATAGCACTTTTTAATGACTCCTTAATAACCGTTGTGTAAGTACTCACAATCAGGGTTACTTCCACTCACTTGCTATAAAAAAATGTTTTTCAGAATTATGAAATCATGAGGTGGTAAAATGATAATTATTACTTGTAAGTTACAAAATGAGGACGTGAAGTATGTATTTGAAATATTAAATCAAACAATATTGCTTTCAATGCGTCACAATCAGCAATTTTACGACTCGTGAGTGCTCACTCTGAGTGAACGCTCACAAATCATAAGATCGCTTATTGTGACGCTCTGAAAGCAAAATTGACAGGTTTTATGAGTCAAACACATACTTTAAACCCTCTTCTCGTTACTTACAAGTACAGCATAACTTTATATCATCTAATGATTGCATAATTCCGAAAAATATGTTTTTATAGCAAGTGAGTGGAAGCAACCCTGCTCACAATATTCACAGATTAAAATTAATTTAACAATTGTTGTGGTACGCCAAAATAATTGCTTTTACAGTTTTTATTAATTTAATTTATTTGTGCACATTGAAAAAATATGTAATTATGCCATAATACACATTCTGTGATCATGGAGGAAGTAGTAACTAGCATCGGTTTAATCTTTGATTGATATTCTTTCGATTAATCTCCCTAATAATTAATTGAGAGAATTTATCTAGAAATGTTATCGTTGATTATATGATATATGTCTTAAATTAATGTTTGCATTTATTAATAAACACCTATATATATAATTTACCTCTACTCCACCGAGGGTTTCTCGAAGCAAGATTCGAACTCATGATCCCGGATTGCCAGCCGCTTCTGTTTCCATCCCAACTAACATTTTCAGCTTTGTAAGCCAACTTTTCCAGCGTTGTGCTGTAAAGTAGCTGAAAAGAAGCTGCAGATACAGCTACAAGCAAAAGCTAGCAAAATAGTGTTGGAGAGCGTTTACTCAACTTTCTCACAACCATTATTCAATTTGTCAGTCGCATTGAATAACATCAGCCAATAAACGCTAATGTCACTTCTATACACACGCTACCCAACTTTCAACTTGTAACTGCAAAACAAAGCTAACAAAGTGATTATATTACTCATTTGATGGCTTCTACACAACCAACCACTCTTTCTGAATAACATAAACATCAAAAGTGCTTTTTCAACAACTAAACAACCTATACTCAGCTTATAAACTGTGTTAGAGCTATTTCGGAAGCATTTTCACAGTCAACTAGGTTTATTTTTAGACGTGTGCAGTTTTACAGCTTTTACTTTGCTCTTTTATAACTAGTCGAGAAAAGTGATTCATGTGTACTGTTATAAAGCCTCTACTCAGCGATTTTGTTGTAGAAGGGAATGTTGCTTTATTTACATAAGTTCAAAGTGTTGGCGTAGCACAGTTGGTAGTGTCAAGGTTTGCCTTGCCAATGAGGTCGTCTTGAGTTCGATTCCAGGTTCTCCGGTGCAGGGTAATGAGGGTGATGATTTGTAACTAATTTCGATTAATTTGATTCACAGCAAAATAAACTCAATAAATTCCTTCATAAAAAAGCGTAAACAACCGGCTTCAAGAGAAAGCTGTGTAGTGATTATTGGATAACCGGGAAAAGGTTGAATAAGCGCCTTTCAAGTTCACACACAACTAAACAGCAGGATAACAGCTGTATAGAAGCGTTAATGGATATGCAATAAGAGCTTCTCCCGACCGTTCCAACAGCCATAAGTAGCTGACTAAGTTCGCCAGATTTGCTTGTATAGAGGTTGAGTAAAGGTTTCCTCATATCGTATAACGTTTGAATACAGCTTGAGACTGTATAAATGAAATGAGTAAAGCGTTTACATTGTGAAAATTGTTAGTTGGGATCTGCTCTATTCTTGAATACATATTTTGATCATATGAGAGAAGTATATGAAGCTCATCTTGAGTGACTTCTCTTGCAGTCGAATAATCATTGCCTTATGGTCATATAAACGTGCCTATCACTTGTGCTATTTTTAGCAACAAAATTGTGGTTGGTGGTTGGTCGAACGTAAACAATCATTTAAGAGTGCTCCAAGCAGCTTTTGAAGCTTTTAACCAAATGGCAATACAACTACATTCTTGTTCAACTCTGGAAGCTATTATTCAACGTTTGATCAACTCAGGTGTTGTATAAGAGCTCCCAATGGTTTGTTTTGATGCGTTTATTCCACATCCTATATGGCTCCTGTCAAACAGTTTAACCGAACGTAAACAATCATTTAAGAGTGCTCCAAGCAGCTTTTGAAGCGTTTAACCAAAAAGGCAATACAACTACATTCTTGTTCAACTCTGGAAGCTATTATTCAACGTTTGATCAACTCAGGTGTTGTATAAGAGCTCCCAATGGTTTGTTGTGATGCGTTTATTCCACGTTCTGTATAGCTTTTGTGAATCAGTTTAACTAAGGTGCTATAAAAGTTATCGTAGGTCTTATAAAGCATATAGTTAAACCGAACGTAAATAATCATTTAGGAGTGCTCCAATAGCTTTTAATTCTTTTAATCAAATGGCAATACAACTACATTCTTGTTCAACTCTGGAAGCTATTATTCAACGTTTGATCAACTCAGGTGTTTTATAAGAGCTCTCAATTGTTTGTTGGGTTGAGTCTCCATGCACAACTATAGGAACCTAACGATTATAACGTACCGCAACTATAGGAGCGTTTCCGTTTGTAAATTGGCTTTTAGTAAATCAACAATTGCTGAATTAATCATTCCCAAAAACCGTGCAAGTGCTAAAGTTGTAATCGGGAGTACTGATACCTATTGAGTGGCAGGCATGCATTTATTGTCCATTGAGCTGACCATGTGTTGTATTCTAAGTTAGTTCAGATGTCAAGGTAAGCGGCTGGTAATCAGGAGGTACAAAATTTCGAATCCCTTGCAATAACAAAAGATGTATTGGGGGCGACCCCGGCGTAGTGGTTAACATCCATACCTCTCACGCCAAATTCACGAGTTCAAATCTCACCCCCGGACAAGTCACGAATGACCCAAGAGTGTTAAAATGACTATAAAAAAAAAAGATGTATTAAATTTTCTAATATAAATAATCAGTTCAACAAAAGTAAGGTCAGTATCCACAATAACTCGGACACATCAAAACTTAAGTAAAACACAAATTTCGCATTATATTTCAATTGTATTTGTAGATTCATGGTATATGATTTAAAAATTCACGAAGTCAAAACATAGTTATTCGGTATTTTCATAAAATTTTCGAACTTTGCGCTTAACTCCATCCATTAGGGTTTGTACAGACTCCTCATGTGGTGGCCGTCTTTGTCCAAATTTGTTGGAAGTGTTTGATATCTTTGATTTCTTGTTTCTTTCCAGAAAGCTTCTGCTTCATCAGAGCCTAATATCTCTTGATCAAAATCGGGACTGAACAAAGGGTTTTCTTTGTGGCTTTTGATGAAGGGTAGCAATCGCATCTGCAGGCACTCTTTCTGATAAATCTCCTTGTTGATTTTGCCTGTAGTGACGCAAGATTTACTCTTTTGGCCACACGTGCAAATTACTTGCCAAACAAGGTATTTTTTTTTTTTTGGGAAAATTCGATGCCTCCTGAAATACACAGCTATATCATTTTTGACAATAGCAGAATAGAAAGCCAGCCCTGAAAGCTGTTTGAAATCCTCCAGGACATAACTTTCATCGTCTATAACAAATTCTTCAAATATTCGCAGTACAAACGTAGAGCTCGTGATTTTGCTGTCAATTTCTGTTTGTCGTTGCGATTTGGAACTGTTTTTACTTTATACGCCTTCAGCCCCAAACGCTGTTTTGAATTTTGGACAAAAACAGGTGACTTTCCTACTTTACGAGCCACCGTTCGAACAGTGAGATTAGTGTTTGCCTTCAATATCCTCTTCACCTTTCGGACCATGACAGGATGAGCACGTCCAATATTTTTATCACTTCTCGATTACGTCCGTACAAAATCCGCTCGCGCCCGTGTTTTATATTAGTCACCATCTTGAACACTAAACATGGAATGTGAACACCAATCGTAGTCTTTTTCATCAATAACTCCCAGCTATACCTCAGCGAAATTTTTCACTGCTACGTGCAATATTGCAAAAGTGACAGTGCAGCATGTGACAGCATTCCATTTTTGGCACGTTCCGTTTAAGGCAACAGATGCTTCCATTTTCAGCAACACAAAAAGGTCTGGAAGATTTTTGCGTAATCCCAGAAGTATTCTATGGTACACCTAGGAAACTTTCAGGAACAATTTGTAGGACTTTATGGACAGGTTCAAGGGACTTCAGGTAGGTTGATTTCTTGGAGAATTTACACGATTTCGAAGGTGGGTTAAATACTTTTGGGAACGAGTCTAAAGACTTTGAAACGAGTGGAGTTCACTTCTATTTGGTTCGGTGAACTTTGGGACAAATCGGGCTGGCTGCAAGAGCGGGAAGATTGAACCTCGATAACAGGGGTCACATTATGTTACCAAGACGAAACGAGTTTTTCATACAAGCCTTCATACGAAAAACGCTTCATTTCGACTTCCCCAATGAGGCCCCAGATTCAGTATATTTCAGGCGAGGTTCCAGGAGACTTTGAGTGTAAGTTCAGAAAAACTTCTGCATCTCCAACTAGAATGTTTTAGTTATGTAAGAAAGATTGCTTTAACCTGCTTCAATTCACCAGTGGGGCACAGTGGGCCAGAAATGAAATCTAGCGGGCATAAATTAATAACACTCTGCATTCAGATAAGCTGACATCTTCAGCAAAGTTTCTTGGCTTTGTTAGGATTACAACTTGAACGAAAAAAAATTGCCGTGCAGATGGTGCAGCGTTTTCAAAAAGTTGCTGAAGACATCAAAGTTCAATTTATTGAAATAACTACAATGAAATATCGGCTCCGTAAAGCTATCGTGACTGAGCCTCCGAAATAAATAAATTTTAAAAACAAAATCAAATAACTGAGATTCGGAATTTTGTATAATGTACCTTAAATTCTTATTTTAGTAATATTTTTAGTAAATTTGTTTAAATTAATAGTTTTTTTTCTCATTTTTTTGTCTTATTATTTTTTCTTATAGATTACATTTTTTTAGAGTATCAGAAGAATACAATTTGTTCTAGAGTACTGAAAAACAAATACCGTGCCAGCACCATATTTGACGCGTCCCTAATGATGACGCACTCGTCTAATTTTCATCGCATCTCGATTTTGACAAGATATTTTTTAAAACTTTGTTACACCATCATCCCTAGAGCACAGGAACTAATATTTGCAGAAGTAACATTTCAAAAATTATGATTGAAAATAGTCGAACATTATTGAGTGCGTCGATTTAGGAACCGCTTCGAATATGGTACCACTCAAAAATTAAAAAAAATATATCATGATTTTCAGAAATAATCTTCTTTAAAAACCGAGGGGGGCGACTCTATCTACTTTGCAGGAAAAATTGTGTTTTGCTGTGGTTAGGTACGCGCACGCTGAGCAGATAGATAGAAGATAGATGACGATTCTGAATATTTCCTGTAAAAAGATGATGCGCGAATCAAGTAGATGCGATAAATTAAAGAAGATTTTTCGAAGATTGATTCGCTAGTGTGAGATTTGTTGAGCATCTAGAACAGAGATTTAGATGTGTCGCCCCCCTCGTTAAAAACCGCAACCGCTGTTGTGTCACTTTTTTATCAGTAGATGAACAAAGCTTCACCGGTGCACTCGTAAATGGCCAAAAGGTAAATGCACCTTTTATTCGGGAAATGATCCTTAATCCTTTGAAAAAAAAACTCCGAGTGTGTAGCTACTTAGGTGCACTAGCATATACACGTTTATTATCGATGGGTTTTATTGCATTGTAACAATTAGTTGTATTGTATTTCTACGATTTTTTTTTATTTGGGAAATGCTCTTGTGAAACTTTTTAAAACGCTGACTGATTCGTGATTACGGCGTACATACTTTAGTAAACAAACACGTTAATCCCCAATTTATTGTATCAGGCAGAGGAATGATTGCTCTATCATTGGGAGGAAATGCTATGTTCATGTCCTGTTTAGACTATGGAGTTATAACATGTTATAATAATTATCGGCAATACAAATTTCACCAAGAAAGCCTTTATGACATGTCATACCAATGTTACATGTCTCCAGTCGCTGAACACTTTTAACGTCCATTTCAAAAACCTCTTCAATGCTGAATTGAACGTTTTAAAATAAGCTTCCCACACTGCCGTTTATGCTGTTGATGACGATGGCGATGATGATTATCAATCATCCTAGAAAGTGACAGCATCATATTTGTATCGCCATCTCTGTCGTACAACCACCATCGAATATGACAGTGGTTTTGTTTTCTCTGTTCGACACCCATGACGGCACTCACCCCTCAAGAAGCTCAGCACTGACGACCCATCTGAGGATCCCCTTTATGCTGCAGTCTGCCTGGCGGTCGGTCGCCTTTACATGTGTGTGTAGATAAAAGTCCGTACAGAGAGTGCTCTGTGCGCGGCCATTTTGGTGATTTTCGTCTCGTGTAGTGATTTCGAAGTGGCAGTCAGCCCAACAGCAGCAAGCAGCAGCAAAAATCGAAATTTCCTCTCGTGCAAGTCCGGTGCAGCAGTTTCAAAGGACACTAGCAATTTCCGGTGACCGCGGCGGATCCAGTGCGGGTGTTATCCTATCGAATCCGGTTCGCGACGCGGAGTGCAGTCGATTTTTAGCTCGGTTCAGCAAGCAAGTTCCTCGTTGGTTCGGACGTTCGAGGGAGGACATTTTTCTTCGACCCGTCAAAAGCAAGAGCAGATTTTTCTTGCATTATAATTCGTTTTCTTTCTTCGCTTGCTCGCTCATATACAGTGAGAAAGGACACTCAGTGCTAGGAACTAAGTGAAATTATCAATAAGGTGATTGGAAACCGGTGCCGTGTGCGGCAAATCGCATCCCGGATGTGGCATATCGTTTTGGGGGTTGGCAAAAAAGTTGGCTGAAAACGTGCCTCCCCGCAGTTTTGGAAAGTGGTGTCCGGGAATCCAAATCCCGTACAACTCTCGCGTGACCAGTATGTGTGTACGTCGTTTGGCAGTGGTGTGACAGAGAACAAAAGTGTCCGAGTGAAAAAGGGACGGTGAGGTGCCAGTTTTGACAGTTTCGTTGCAAGTGTTAGTGCGATGTGTGTGCAGGCTGCTCACCAATACGGCTATGAATGAGTGTCGATGGTTGATTGATCGGTACAGGAGTGCACCGGAGAATATCGTACAGTGCTGCCAGTGCGCACCATTTGCAAATTACCATCGGATTTTTTATGTGGATTATATTGTTCAAGGTATCCTATTGGGTTTTTTTTGCCTTTCTCTTGAATCTAATCTAATCGAGTATAATACCACTTGAAAAATAACCTCAGATCTAATGGACAGGATGTCCCTGTGCCATTCACTGAGAAAATTATCTGACTCCCATTGATTCCATTTGGGTCATTTAATTCCGGAGATATGACCAAAAAGTAAGATTCGGTTCCTACGAAAAGTCTAAGAATTTGGTCCATAAACGTGCTCTTTTGTAATGAAAAGTCCAAAATATTGAAACTTTATCCTAAACTTCACACAACTACAAGGATTTAAGGGTCAGAGATCCCAAATTTAATAAGAACATTTCCTAGAAATGCAATTGGAAGCTATTTGAGAGGTTGATCAAATTTCATCCCATATAAATTTTAGATTTCAAAAATGACTTTAAAATAAACAAAACCTCCAATATTATTATTTTGCAGAAAAATGCTTTTGTAAACAACGACTTTTCTATCGCCGATTTTCCGTGAAGAAGAACTCGCTTTTGCAAACAAACAATAACAGCTGGCAGAGGAAATATTCTCCTATCTGATGATGTTGTTAGTATGCAGATGTGAGCTTTTTTGCGTAAGAAATCGGCGTTCAAAGCCACTCTTTTGAAATGCTGATGAACATGCAACCATGCAGAACGATAGTCGTCGTATCTAATGATTTCAATGCCGTTTGTTAACGTATATTCAGATTATCGATGTAGAGTGACTTCACTGTCATATCCGTAACGCAGTTTATTTACACAATGAGATTTTCGTGTACTTTGCATTCAAATATAATATTCCCTTCGCGCCCAGGGATATTGACCATGCAACTACAATTTTCATTTAGATTTACCGTAGAACAAATAAGTCTATACTGAGTATTTAAGGTCCAAGGTAGCAAAAAGGCCTAACACTACAGTTACGTAAAAATAATATATGTTAATCTTACACGAAGAACATCAGTGTATCAGTTTCACATTGCCTTACTTGATATTAAAGAGTTTGTGTTCAATACACTTCATTGTTATTCTGTATTTGGCTCCGTTTTTTCTCGACTTTTGTGAAGTTGCAATTAGATTTCGCTTATGCTCCCGCTCCAGAAATTTGTGGCATCGCGAGTGATAGTTTTTAAGTTCAGTTTATTTATGCGTTGTATGATTTTATGAGCGGTCGCTTCGTGTTTGCGTCAAGGAGCAATTGACTATATTAAACCTGAGGATTGATCCCGTAAGGCGGGTCTATGATCGGAACTACTACTCCAAACGTGACAGAGCTGCTTGCAAAGTATTCACTTGGACTGATTTGGTGAGATTGTTCCTTTTTTTTTACTTTTATCTATTTAAACTTAATTTCTATGAATCCGTAGCATTTGGAATCATTTGATTCGGATGAGACTTAACTTTCATCCTATGGATTTTAGACATCCTATTTTTTTAGGAGACATCCTACTAAATACGTGCCATATACAAAGCAGGAATTGCTTTGATGATGGAAGTGTACACGCAGTACCAATATACATTTTATATCGATACTACGTGTATGCAGGGCGTGTTGTAAGTTCATGCATTGTTTCTTCTCATTGTAGACAGCGAATAACGAATAGCGAGCAAGGGCGCTATAACCTAGGCGAATACAGCATTCCCTCCGTATAGGTAACGTCCGCACACCGCTCTCTGTTGTCCTTCGACTGAGGTCGGCTGGATCGATTGAGGGATGGCAGTGGGTTGGCGGTGCCGTCCACGCTTGTACGGAGGGAGGACTGTACGCTCGAACACAAGGGGTAAATACCTGTGTTCCATCCCAGGAGATCGGACAACCAAGGAGTGTACATTAACTTTCTTAGCTCTGTCACTCCCAACGATTTATATAGCCTATTTTCAAATCCTGCATACGGAGCGGTTGGTACGGTATGTCCCCGCTCTTTGATTATCTGTGGATTAAATGTTAACCACTGTCTATACTTATTAAGTAGACATGGTAAACATTCACTTCCACAAAAATTAACTAAACGCTACACAGTAGGCCTGGCCGCTTTATTGTTTGTTTCACATCCTTGATGTGCAGCAGGCATTAATAATGACAAGAAAATGATAGATGTATTTATATCATTTCCAGGATTCTTTCAAGTACTGGCTGTGTATGTGTAGACTAGACTAGACTAGAATACACTTCATTGTTATTCTGTATTTTTCATCTATCAATTCAATTTTTTTATTGAAGTGGTCATACAAACTATTACAAATTTGTTGTTCAGCAAGTGAATCGGTATTATGAATAAGAATAAATATAAAAGTGTTAACAATGATTTTAATGAAATTTAATTTCTAGATGATAACTACGAATAAATCTCATCAAATTGACTCAGTTAATTTAAAAAAAAATGAGAATTTGTTGGAAAAATGCATAGCACTTTAAGAAGATTCATCCATCTTACTATACCTACTTGCTTTTCGAAAACACCTAAACTTTGAAAAATGCCGGTGGTATCAGAATTTCAGATGCCTAGAAACCAGAGGAATTTAAAGATATTCGTCTAGGGACTAGTTTTAGTGTGTAAAATCTCCAAAGATTCTTGCACGAGAAGCTCCAGAACTCTGTGGTAGAAAGTATTAAGTTTGAAATAATAATTTGTATTTAATACTACACTCTGTTAACAATTGCCACAACTTCAGAAACTGCCGTGACTCCAAGGAGTTGAAACATTGAAAACTACAATAATTCCCTAAATCGTTCAGTGGGTTCCAGTAGTACCCTGATCTTTAATTTTAAAGTTTTGTTACCTTCCAAGGCTTCTTATGCTCTGGAATGTTTAGTTCATGGTGTTCTGGAACTTCATTGAAATTCTAGTTGCACATAAATTTCCGGTTTTATCTTCAATTCTCAGAGATAATCGTGGATTATCTTCATTTCTCAGAGTTACTTAGGTTTTCTAGTGTTCCCGAAATTTAAGTATTGGCATGAATTCCACGACATGCTGGTCTTCCGGAAAGGCCTCCCTTAGCTCAGTCGGCAAAAGCGTATCTACAAAGCAAGACCATGCCAAGAATTTTTCGGGTTGGAACATTTCTCGACCCTGGGCATTGAGCATGATTATACAGGCAGCCCTCAATAAATAACTGTGCAAGTGCAACACTAAGTTGAGAGCACGCAATAAGCGATAAGAAATAAGCTTGAAATTTGAAGAAGAAGAAGGTCTTCCGCAAAATCTTTAAAAAATATCAAGTTATAAAGCTGATCATAGAGCTCCGAGGTTGGTTAGAAAACACTTGTAGTTTTGATATTGGGATATATTTGAGATTTTAATATGAATATATAATACAAAGACGTTCCTGATCAACATTAAAAATGGTCATGGCCTCGTAGTTTTAAATGGTTTGGAGTTGTGGTCTGAATGTAGACTCAGTGGATTTGTTCTGTAGAAAACTTGAAATATCCATTCTACATACATGACAGTTTCAAATTCTTTATTTTTCCTCTACTTCAAGAGTTAAACAAATCGTGGTACTCTAGGATGAGTTTTAAAAACATTTAAAACATCTCATACTTGGAGCTCACGATCTAGGAAGACATTACAATTTTCGTAATGCAGAGACTTTCAGAAACTTCACAGACTCTGAATAACTGCTCAAAGTTTAAGGCGAATGAGCTACCTCTAAGCGTAAGAGTTGCCTTTTACCTACGCCAACCAACAACACTATCGATTAGGGGAATATTACCCCTATGCCGATGACGTTGGTTTGCGTGGGCAAGCTTCGGTTCGTGAAAAAATGGCTTTACAAGTTTTGTTTATGAATATGAATTGTGGGTTCAATTCCCGTTGATTTCTATACTTTTTTTTTTTGCAATTCAAACGTTAGCTAATGTTATTTTTCGGTAAGGTATTTTTGTGTGTGCTGCTGTGCCGATGTGTGAAAGCGAACTCTGCCAAACCGTTGAGCTCTATAACTGATGTTGGCAACTCTTCTTTTCCGATCTGCTGCACTTCAAATCGTCAGTCCAATTCGGTGACATGAGTTGAACAGTAGCTTTGCAAAGTGGACATCCGAAAAAAAAAAATACTGTTGTCATTGTCGCCGTCGTCGGAGGATAAGACACATGGTTTGTTACTCCGGAACTTGGCCAGTGTGGAGGAAAAACAAGTTGAGAATTGGTTCGATTTTTATCTACGCCATCCTCGTGCCAAAGGGGCGAGTGGAAATCGAACAGTACAAGTGAATGGCAATTTTTGCTGTGTCAGACGGATTGTCGAAATAGAAAAAAAAAACGACGAAGTTTCCTCGGAAGACATATTGAATCGCGTGAACAGTGCGTGTTAAACCTCTGATTGAAGGTGGAATGTAGGTTTTTTTTTGGTTCTAATGTGTATTATGATTTTTCTTTGTGCAATTTACAGAAACTTGAGATCTAAAAAAAAAAGCTGATGGAAGATAATTTTCTCGATTGAGCAACCAGTTGTTCGACTGCAGAGTGGTGGTAGAAAAAGTTTAAATATATCATAAAAAGTGAATGATTGAGAGAGAGGAAAGAAGTAGAAGTCCAATTGTAAGTGGAAATTAAGTCAAAAGTGACAGCTTACGAGAGCTGTCAGTGCGAGAAGAACAGAGCACAGTAGATACCGAGTGCTGAACAGGAGAAGAAGAGGAGATAAAAATAACAACAAAAAATACGAGAAGAGCAAAACGAACCGAAAAGAAGAAGTTGGTGAGTGAATGAGCGAAACTGGTCGCTCGTACCAATACAGACGCGGATAAACGTCAACTTTGGGAAAGGTTGGCACTCACACATTCGTATAGCGTGCAAGCCAAGAAGAATAATAAATAAGAAATAACATACACAAGGCTGAACGGTACGTCAATAGTGGCAGTGTGAGCTCTTGGCGTTTATGATCATTTTCAAAGTAGTTTTTTCTTCGTGCGCTGGGGGAAAAAAGGCGAATATTTGGTTATAACAAGTGGCCGAAGGAAGGAGCAGAAGAAGAAAAAATCAAGTGATAATAGAGTAATCAGTCTTTTTCATTTTTGTTGTTTCGTTCAGTGCACCGCTTTTATTGTTCGGTTGTTTGATTTTTATGCTTGAGCGTCGAAGTGCAAGCAAAAAAAAACCGTATATTTTCGCCTCTATACATTGAAGAGAGCTAGTTCGAAGCAAATCAACGAGTGTGATATCGTACACTTCGCTGGTAGAAGTTAAAGAAGCACAGGAAGCGAAAAGTACTGTCATCGCACGAATCGGCTACTTTTATGTGTATGTCGACAAGGGTTGTAGCTAGGAGCAAACGGCAGCAGCAAGTTTTGCACTACTTAACACACATGTAAAAAGGCCCCCGGTGGAGCGAGACACGTCTGGCTAACTGGACCCAGCCCAGAAAGCGCTCGTCTCCTCGTTCTTGGGTAGTCCGGTCCCCCGTCTGAATATCCGGGGAAGGAAGACACGGCTTCCTTTGTACGTGGTGGAGTTTTCGTTTCTCCCACGCGAGAAACGCTCTATCGAAGGATCAGGATCGTCGCCACAGCAGAAACGTTGTTCGGGAAATGGATACTGGTAAGAAATAGTTTTGTTTTTTTTTTCAAACAGGCGTGTAGCATATGTTGTAAAGAAAACCCGAAAATTCAACCTTCAGTCGTCGATTATTCAATCAACGGCAAAGTACGTCCCTATTCGTGCCGAGAGAACAAATCGAAGAGAGGCGGAGAACTGTCAAAAAGTTGAAAATCACTCTGACATAACCTTTTTAATTTCATGAATTCCTTTTCTCGTACGCCGGTGTGCTGCCGATGACGGAAATAAGGTATCCTGAGGGGTTCTCTCAGTTGTAAGAATGATTTCCGATCTGGAAGGGAAGAATCCTCCTACTTTGCTCCCGTAGTGCATGGATCGATTTATAGTGCCCGTCCGTGGTGTGGTAGATGAGAAAGTATTTGCCAGTGAATATTTTTGGCTTTGCAATGTTCTTTCTCTTATGTTTGTGTATTTCCTTTTTTACTCTGACTCAGATAAAAATAGCTTGTTTGTAGTCGTACCACTAGTGCGAAGACCGTGACCGTTCTTTGTTCGAAAACGTTGGAGTTGTTGTTTTAGTTTCGAATGGGAATTTATCTTGGATTCGGGATTGGGATTACCCCCCGCTTCGTCGAATAGTTTGCTTGTTGGAAAAACCAACATGAGATGGAAAACTTAGCTACAAACATCTATCGACAAAATTTAGTGTTGTTAAATAGACAAACATTGATTGTTTTTATACTTCTGTACATACATTGATTGTTTAAAGAATTCGAAAATCAGTATAACTCGAAAGGACTGCTCGTGTTTAAAAGAAGGACGCATTGCTATAGATCCAAAATATCTATTATTTGAACATTTCTGAAATCAGTAGAACTCAAAAGAACTGCTCATGTTCAAAAGAAGGAAGGTTGCCAGGTTGAAAAAATCGAACCTTCTTAATCTTTGGACGAGACTGATTTACTTTGTTCGAGAAATTTACTAAGTTTTGAGAAAAAATCAAAACCGTAGAAAATGGCTTGCTCTTCGGCGAAATGTCCCGCTCCCGAAGACACAGTTGAGTTGTGCCTATACTTACCTTACCAATCAGGCTAAGAGGCCTTGTTGTCCTCTGCTGTTCGAAGAAGTCGTCTCCACTCTACTCTACTGAACTATTCTATTCCGGGGTTTTAATTTTTCGTTATTCAAAATTCTCATGATATGAATTCCAGCATTAACTCGGGATTCTTCTGAAATTAACCAGAAAACACTCCGTGTAATAATTACCGTTGAATTATTTTAGGAATTTCCTAACCCCCTCTAAGAATTTGATTGGAATCCTTCTTAGAATTCCCTTGAACCTATTCAGAGACTTTGATTAATTTGAAATTCTTTTCAAAATTTTCTTTTTACTCTATTCAAAACAGCATAAATCTTTGGAAATTTTGGAGTATTTCTCTCTAATTATCAGCAATTTTTTTGCAATAAATTTTGTTGGAGCTATGTGTCGCATCTTTCGTATTAGGGTTGAAATTATCGCCAGAACACTCGTAAAACTCTGTGTCTCTTTGAATTCTTATCATAATTCTCTTGGAATTCTTCTTCAAATTCATCTGCCATTTTCCTCACGATCCCCATACAAATCTCCTCAGAATCACGTAGGAATTTTCTCTTTCACAACTCCTTTTGAAATCATCTAAAATTACCTAAGAATTCAATTTAGAACTTGCATTCTTCTACACAGAAATCCCTCCAAATTCATCAAACAATTTCTAAGGACTTCATGTCAGAATAATTCTGGAATTCTGCTCAGAACTTCTCCTTCGAAAATTATGTGGGTATCCTCTTCAATATTTTTTGAAATCAACGGTTTGAATACTTTTAAATTTTACTAAAAAATCCAGCGTTTGTCCGCAAGATTCTAAAGATTGCGCGTCTTTGAATTTCTCTGCTGGTACCATTTTCGGCGGTCACCAGTGAGCCCAGATACACGAACTCATCGACCACCTCGATTTCGTCAACGACAATCTGAACTCGGGGTGGAAGGCTAATATTGTCTTCCCTAGAACCTCTTCCTTTCATGTATTTTGTCTTTGATGCGTTGATGGCAAGTCCAATCCGCCAAGTTCAGCCTTCAGTCTGATGTACGTTTCCGCCATCGTCTCAAAGTTCCGTGCCATGATGTCGATGTCATCGGCGAAGCCAAGAAGCTGGATGGACTTCCTGAAGATCGTGCCACTCGTGTCTATCCCAGCTCTTCTGATCGCACCTTCTAATTCGAGATTCAAAGGGACTCGAGAGTGTTCTTGATACTCGAACAACGCACATCACTCGATTCATCATCGCCTTGACCAATCGCGTCAGTTTATCCGGAAATCCGTACTCGTGCATAATCTGTCATAGCTGATCTCGATCGATTGTGTCGTATGCGGATTTGAAATCGATGAACAAATGATGTGTGGGCACGTTGTATTCGCGGTATTTCTGCAGAACCTGCCGAATAGCGGAAATTTGGTCCGTGGTAGCGCGGACACCCATGAATCTCGCCTGGTATTGCCCCACGAACTCTCTTGCAAATGGTGACAGGCGGCGGCATAGAATTTGGAAGAGTACCTTGTAGGCGGCGCTCAGCAGTGTGATCGCGCGGTGGTTGCAGCAATCCAACTTGTCGCCCTTTTTGTAGATTTGGCATACGATACCTTCCATCCACTCTTCCGGTAATCCAAATCTTGGCAATTACCCAATGCAGCACTCTAGCCACCGTATTTTAATAGCTCACTTAGTAGTTGATCTATTCCAGCTGCCTATTGTTCTTCAGCCGACCGACCTCCTCTTCAACTTCTTGAAGATCAGGGGCCGGTAGCCTGTCGTCTTCTGCGCGTGCTCCAAGGTTTGTTGCCATGCTTTGCATCCCACCGCCCTTTTAAAGACATTCCCAGGTATTTTCAGCAAACAGATCGATAAAAGAAGCTTTTATCTAGCATCTAAACGACACACACATCAAGAAACGATTCTGTGATCAAGATATTAACGAAAGAAAAGTCGACGAAGAGAATCTGTCAATGTTACTTAGAACCTAATGTAATCTTCAGCTTGAAATGTTGAGCACCCGAGAAAATCAGCAAAAAAACCGAAATTTAATTTCTTAAATTCAGTGCCTAACCTGTTTCCCGCATATTAGCTGGCAATAATTCCTACATGACTTTCTTAAACGTGCGACCAGTGCACTGCTAAAGGTCCGTTTAGACTATCTGATTTCTTGGTCTGATTTTGACCGCCGCCATAATGAAAAATCTGCTCGATTTTACTTTTGACACACTTTGTCGAACCCTCCTGTTAGCTGGTGTTCACACTGCTTGCACATGTCGGAAGAATTGTCAATTTAGATTTCAAAACAAAATTTGTATCTGGAATCGAAAGTAAATGCTTCCATAATAAATTACAGGAAAATTGCTCTAGCTTTGGTAGGCGTATTTACTTTTATTATTTTAAATAAAATGAGAAGGAAAAGATGAACTTTGTGGAGTAGGAAATAGTTGCTCAGGAGGAGCACCGGCAGGGATCTGGCTCATCTTTTCCTTCAAGACCTGCGATATTAAGACGAAAAAGGATTTCAAAACTTCACCAGGATGTCGATACCAACTTTCGACAAGCTAGTGGGAAAAGTTCTATATAGATCTAAATGATTCCTTTGAGTTCTGAAAATTTCTGTTAAGATCTCAATTCTGCATATTTCTTTGAACACCTTCGGACGTCCCTGAAGTTTTATTTCTGTTCTCTGGTAAAATATCTTTGAAGATCAACTAACTTTCCTAAAGATCTGAAAAGTTCTGAATCCATGCATTAAATATCAACAATTATCTCTGATGTTCACTAAATGTCTAATAATCTATGAACTTCTCGAAAGTTATATAGTTTTCTCTGTAGATTATCATGATTCAATTAATATCTGCAAATATCTCTGAACATCTACGCAATTCCTTTAAGTATAAAAAAATATCTAGAACTTTTTGAGCTTCCCGGAAATTTAAGGAAGTTCTCTGAAGATCTACTAATTTTTCTGAAGTTGTGCAAATATCTATAAAGATCATCGAACTTCCCAGAAGTTCTGTAAATTTCACTTAAAATCCAAGAACCTCAATAAAATTCTGCAGATTGTTTTCAGTAGATCTTCTCTAAAGTTCTGTACATTTCTTTGTGGATTCTTGGACTTCCATAAAGTTCAGCAGATTTATCTGAAATTCTTTGAAATTCACTAAAGCTCTACAAATTATCTGAAAATATTTGAATTTCTTTGAAGTTGCGTAAATACTTTTTCGGCGAACTTTCCAGAAGTTCTGTGAGTTTTGCATTTTTTTTTCTAAAAATGTACGAACTTCCTGAAGTTCTACAGACTTCTCTTAAGGTCTATGGACTTTTCTGAAGTTCATCAGATCTATCTATTTCCAATTTCCATGGAGTTCTGCAAAATCTTCGAATTTCGTACTTCATTGAGATTTGTTTTTGGAAATGAAGTACTTTTCTGAAACACTGAATCAGTGCAGTTCTACAGATTCTGGAGATGAACTAGCCATAGGCTAAAAATCTTCTTAATAAAGAACTAAAAAAAACAAATAAAAAGTTCTACAGATTTTTCTAAATATCTACTCTTCTGAAGATCTGAAAATACCTTTAAAGTTCTGTGAAGTTGTCTGAAGCTCCGTAGTTTTATTCTCAAGATCTGCGCATTACCTTGAGGCTCAATACATTTCTCAGTAGATCTGTAAACTTGTCTGAAGTTTTGTAAATTCCTCTGTAGGTTCTCAGGCTCCCTGAACATCTGAAAATGTCCCTGAAGATCTTCTAAACTACCTAAAGTTCTCAAAATTTATCTGACAATAGTTGAGCTTCCTTGAAGGTTTAAATATTTCTCTCAAGATCTATAAATTTCCCTGAAATCGTATAAATATTTTTTTAAACCGCCGAACTTCCCTGAAGTTCTGCAAATTTCACTAAAGATCCATTCTAAAAATGCATCAGAAAATATGCACTCTTATGCACTAAAAATTTATCTGAAGATCTATGACCATTCTTGTGATTTTTCTGTAGCTTTGTTCTGAAAATCTACGAACTTTTCTGATGTTCAACAATTTTTCAGTAGATCTCCAAACTTCTGTGATACTCTTTACATTTCACTGTAGATTCTTGGACTTTTCTGAAGGTCTGCGAATATGAATATTTACCAAAATTTCATTTATAGTTTTACAAATTGATCTGAAAATATTTAAGCTTGCTTGAATTTTTGAAAATTTCATTGAACATTTTTCTGAAGATCTACGATCTCTTTTGTGAATTTTTCTGAATTCCTGCAAATTTCTGTAAAATTTTCTGAAGTTTTGTAGTTCTGTTCTCAGGATTTACCAACTATCCTGAAGCTCAACAAATTTCTCAATAGATCTTCAAATCTCTCTGAAGCTCTAAAAAATTCTTAAAGCTCGATTCAAAGTAAATCTGGGCGCACGGTTTCATACACCACCGCGTTCCTGGTGGTTGGAACAAAAAAAATTGACAGTCATTTGTTGATGTTTCATTGACGAAGAAATTGGTGAAAAGTTTTTATCGATTAATCGACGCATCCCGAAATTACGGATCATGGAACTTGAGAAAAGAAAATTATTTGTGCACAAACATCTAGAGAACCCTTCGTGGTCTGCCACAAAAATAGCAAAAGTGACGGTGAGTCTTGTAATCAAACGTACAAGGATACTCTGAGTGTGCATAGAGCACAGCGCATCATAAAAGTGGCACTAGGGACAAAGAGCTGAGAAGAAAGGTGTCTCCATACGTGATTTGGCAAAGAAATACGATTCCAACTTTTCCACCGTGCGTAACATCCTTTCAAGAGAAGGATATAAGTCTTTTTGTGCCAGTAAACATCGGAATCGCTCCCTGAAACAAAATTTAGTGGCCAAAAAGCTAGCACGATTACTATACGAACGAGTTTTGACGAAATTTGATGGCTGTATTTTAATGGATGACGAAACATAAAGGGTGATACGGTCAAAATTTGGTCAAGGGAAAACGCGTGTAAATCGGTGAAATCGTTTATTTAAAAAATCAAATTAAATTTCTTTTTCAAGTTCAATTAGTATAAAATTCAGGAAAAATATTCAGTTAGGCTTCCGCTTTTCCAAATCCGAATTGCCGGGCCTTACGCTTGACCCCTGCCATCAGATTTTGTACAGCCACCTTGTCCACCCTCTTCGCCGCAGAAAGCCAGTTTGCCTTGAACTGCTGCTCGCCCTTAGCAGTTTTTTTGGTCTTCTTTAGGTTCCGCTTGACAATAGCCCAGTATTTCTCAATTGGGCGGAGCTCTGGCGTGTTGGGAGAGTTCTTGTCCTTGGGAACCACCTGCACGTTGTTGGCGGCGTACCACTCCATGGCCTTTTTACCGTAATGGCAAGATGCCAAATCCGGCCAAAACAGTACGGAACAACCGTGTTTCTTCAGGAAAGGCAGCAGACGTTTATTCAAACACTCTTTCACGTAAATTTCTTGGTTGACTGTCCCGGAAGCTATGAAAATGCTGCTTTTCAAGCCACAGGTACAGATGGCTTGCCAAACCAGATGTTTCTTTGCGAACTTTGACAGTTTCATGTGCTTGAAAACATCTGCTACCTTTCCCCTTCCTTTTGCCGTATAAAACTCCTGTCCCGGAAGCTGCTTGTAGTCGGCTTCGTCGTCCATTACCACGCAGTCAAACTTCGTCAGCATCGTCGTGTACAGCCTCCGGGATCGCGCTTTGGCCGTCGTATTTTGTTTATCATCGCGATTTGGAGTCACTACCTTCTTGTAAGTCGATAGTCCGGCTCGTTTTTTGGCTCGATGCACGGTTGTAGACGATACACCCAGCTTATTTGCGGCATCTCGGAGAGAGAGGTTAGGGTTTCGCTTGAAACTACCGGCAACTCTCTTTGTCGTCTCAGCGGCTTCCGGTTTTCGATTTCCCCCCGATCCAGACTTCCTGGCTGTCGACAAACGTTCCCCAAACACTTTAATTACATTTGTAACGGTTGATTTGGCAACTTTTAGCGATTTTGCCAACTTTGCGTGCGAGTAGCTCGGATTTTCGCGATGCGCGAGCAAAATTTTGATACGCTGCTCTTCTTGCTTGGACGGCATTTTGACAACTGAAGAGTGAATTCCAAAATCAAAATAGGAGCAACATTCTACACACACACACCTTCAAAATAAGGGGTGTTCAGGTTTTTTAAATGCAAAATTGAAAGAAATACGTCAAGTTGATATTGACCAAATTTTGACCGTATCACCCTTTAAATGGCATATTTGAGAAAAAATACACCAGTTAGTTATTCTAGCAATGAATTTTGTGCGATTTATTTTCTTTTGCAACATATGGAAGTTGTAAGTAAATTTATTCAAAAAAATTGCCTTCCCTTTCGACGACTGTAGTTAGACGCTTCCGGAAACTGCAGTATGCACATTTTAAAATGTTTCGATCCATAGATGTCATCACTGCCTTGATTTTATCTTTTAGCGACTTAAGTGTGGTGTGAGGGGTTCTATTGGTATCCCGTTGGACGACGCCCTATACAAAATAATCCAACGGATTGATATCGGGACTGCTTGGGGGCCAAATTTCTTCCTCCCAAATTTACGAAATATTTTCCGTAAGCCATTTCTGTGCTTTATTAGCAGTATGAGCAGGTGCTCCGTCTTATCACTTTCCCAAGCCTTTTTTAATATTATACACTGTTCTTTCAGACACATTTACCGACCGAATTATTTCTTTCATGCATACTCCGGCGCGCAACAAAGCGACAACGGCTGACAGATTGCTCTCTTGTTTCGACATCTTTACGTTTACTCAACATTGTTTGTTTAAATCTTACACCTAACAGTATAAGCTATCCAGTGCTGCCAAATATATCTAAATCATGATGCACAAGCATGAGAAATTACTATTTGAAATTTACTGCAAAAATTCGTTACGCACCCTGTACATACGTCGGATTGATTTATCTTTATTTAGGAGGCTTTCAGCCTGAGGCTGGTTCGCCTTACATACGTCGGTATACCTTGCTGCTGAATGCCATCAAAACACAAATCAAATTCATGAAATTTAAGAAGAAGAAAATCAATACTTTCATTTAACTTGCGGCTATTTAGCTGAATGAGTCAAATGAAAATTAACCACAAACTTATTACGTTCGACAAATCAAACGTCAAATCTGATCATCATGTCGAAAAAGTGTGAATGCATTCGAACATTGCATCCGATAAAATTATCGAGCAGTCCGCTCGAATCAAACCAACAAATCAGATAGTCTAAACGTACCTTAAGACCTCTGGAATGCACGTACCAAAATAAGTGAAATTGGGGTGTTTCACTGCATGACATGTGAACACATTAAAAAAGGACATACTGACGGCGAGCGCGCTGAAGTGCGTTATCATTCAGTCAATTATATCTATTGATAGCAATCGGAAGAAAGAATCGTCTATTGATGTCATTCGGTTCTTCGCAACGTACAAGTGTCATTATTTGATGGGTGTGGTGCTGTATTCAACCGGCAGCCAGTGTCCGATAAGCGGAGAGAAGAGATCCGTCGCAATAAATAACTGCAAGTGAACAATATGTACCTATCCACAGTAAACAGCTGAGATGCGTCATTTTTGCAACAGTAATCTTTTGTCTTTGAGGGTGAGTCATTCTAAACTTAGGGCGTATTTTCAGCTGATAACCATAGTAGAACAGGAACATTTTTAGTGTATGAAACTTATGTTCATTCAAAACATCCAAATCCGCACCCGGATGACATGGACAATTGAGCTATTTCGGAAAACCACGTGACCGGTCTGCGACAGTGTGAAGTGAAGTACATTAATTTTCAATTAGCGAAAAAACACATACAAACGTGCCGAAAAAACGTATTCTACGCAAATCATCGAATTATATCGAGAAGGAGGTGGAAGGAAATAAGCAAACTATTAGTATTTGCACTTTTCGCTCATTTACGGTAGAATTAGTTAGCGACAAGCAGATTCACATGGGTATGTACCGTATGGTGGTGTCAAATTGATCTGGTGGCTCTGATTTGATATTATTTTCAGTTTCATCACCATCATTATGCTTTCCGATGTTTCGGTCGGTAGATTTTCACCTTCTCTAAGAAGCATTGTATCGATCAATATGTTTCCAATCGATGGTAAACGTACAATGTTTGAGCATTGCGGGTTGTACGCAGTAGCAGGAACCTGAAACGTGAAACAACCGGATGGATGTTCACTTGGTCAGTCAGTTTGACAGGTGGAGGTGAAAATGCGAACGGAAAATACTGCTACTGACCACCAGCACAGCAACGCGACTCCCTCAAAGTCAAACAGCCGCTGTGTTTGGAAGCAAAAGATAGTGATGGCAGTGCGAGTGCTGCCGTGTGTAGACTAAAGTAAAAGCAATAAAAATTTCTCTCCTTCACTGATCGCTTGCTGATTGTCTGTCCGACTGGCTGCCTACCGTGCCTCCCTCTCGGTTCGTTTGGTTTGAATGTTTGAATGAACTGCCTCTGCGTGCCGCCGGCTTGTGTCCGCCTGCATGACTTTTCTCCGACCAACGACCATCATCATCATCATCATCGTCGTCATCGTCCGCATCGCACATCGTAGCTATCACCATCCAGAGGGGAAGAGGGCGCCATGTAATATCTTCAGCCTGTCCTGTCACATGAAGTGAAAAAGAAGCGCTCGACACATGCATGTACACGTGGTGAAGATGAACTGAAGAATCACGTGGTGCTTATTTTTGGTAGCTTGTGGTAGTTATTTTTTAATTGAAATTATTATGTACAATTTTTGGTTCGTGAATAAAAAATTTAAGAGACCATCGAGTTCACGAATTCAATTTATTCAATTTATGTGAATAAAGGTCAACCATATTTCCCATTATTCACTGGGAAAATGTCGCAAGTTGTATAACTTAGAAATGTTTTAAAAAACAATTTAAGACCCCCATGATGGTCAGTGAACTGGGAAAACCGGGAATTTGAAAAGTAGCCGGGAAAACCCTGGAATTCAACAAGAGAACCTGGAAAAATCAATAAACCCTATTGGGGATTTTTTACATCAGTGTTTCAGAATCAACTTGTGTAACAGAGTGAGTTCTTGAACAGATAAACAGATTACAAAAATAATCACAATCTTCTCAATCGGTTTCGAAATTCGTTCGATGTTTCTCCGAATTCAAATGCTTCTTCCACAGCGGAGAATGCCCGAATCATCGCAGACATTGGCTCATGGTATGCATATGCAGTCCGATGGAATCTTGGTTGCAGTAAGGATGATTGCCGCAACATCCTTTGAGGAACACGGAAGTTAAATTGTGAAAGCAGTTGCGCCATTTAAAAGTTTCGCTACAAATAAGGCTTGTTGCATTTTTCTTCTGTGTTCCAATGTGTCCAGGTCCAATAGCATGCATCGGTCTGCATAAGGTGGTAAATTCATTAGATCACGCAACAGCAGGCTGCGCAAAGCCAACCTCAAAAATCTTTTCTGAAAACGTTCTATTCAGAGATCCCACACTAGCTCATTGGAGACCAGACCACAGATGCATTCTCAAGTATGGGTCGAACTTAAGAGCAATATAGTGCCTTCAAGCAGTGAGGGTCTTTGGAATCTCGTGCAAGCTTCGAAATAAATCCCAGTTGACGATTCGCCTTAGAGATGATCTAGGAATAGTGAAGATTGAAGGTCAACTTTGGGTCCATAGAAAACCAAGATCACTCATAAGTTCTACTCTGCGAAGATTGGAACTCTTAGAGCGCGCTCGAGCGGTGGAACGTCATCACTGCACACTTTGGAACGCTGATGATGAGCTTATTGCGACGGCACCAATCCACAAACAAATCTAGCAGAACTTGAAGGCGATGACAATCCTCAATCGAGTGAACTATGACGTATAGCTTAAGATCATCTGCATAAAGGAGCTTGCATTTAACTTCCAACAAAGCTGCTGCATCGTTTAAGAATAATGTAAACAAAAGTGAACCCAGGTTACTTCCCTGAGGTACTCCAGAGGTGCTGGTAAACGTAGAAGAGACACAAGATCCTAGTCGTACTCGAAGAGTTCGACCAGTCAAGTAGGAATGTAACCACGACCTGAGTTGCTCAGACGCTCCTAGTCGGGAAAGCTTGCATAACAAAACCTTCTGGTCGATTTTGTCGAATGTGGCTTTCAGATCAGTATATATGACGTATATACGACTTGTGCCTTCTCCTGCATCGCCGTACGCATGTACTGGTAAAATCCAAAAGGTTAGTAGCTACCGATCTGCCGGGAATAAATCCATGCTGGTCAGTTGAAATGTAGTTCTTCGAGCGATTCAGGACAAATTCGCTCAAGATGATCTCAAACAGTTCGGATGCTGCCGAAAGACTGATGATACATCGATAGTTCTTAATATCCCGTTTATTGTCAGCTTTGAAAACACGAAACATATACGACTGCTTCCACAATGTTAGGAATTTTCCTTGCTCAGGCAGCTGAGCAACGGCAGAACACCACTGCCGGAATTCCATCTGGACCAGGAGAGAGTGAGGTTTTCAGTCTCCTTGCTGCTGAAAGTACCATATCCCGAGTTACTTCGAATGTGCTCAGTTCCACTAAGTCACTAGGCGTATCAGAGGCAGCAGATTCAGCTTCAACGTCACTTTTCATATTTTTATCGAAGACAGATGCAAAGTGTTTAGCAAACAACACTACGCTTCACTAAGAGAAGTGTAGCATGTTAGACGGTATACTCGAATCTTTCCTTTTGCAAAAATTTCGGGGGTTACGCCGAAAATTCCACTGGACTCTGAGGACGTGTGATTTGTTAAGTTTAGTGTAAGCGATACTGACACGCTTGAAGTCACGCTTCGTGTCAGCTGTTCTGTGACGACGTAGTTTTCTCTGGACTGCGTTACGCTCACGCTTCAGCACTCTAAGCTGAGGAGTACTCCAAGCTGGGGAAATGAATTCTTCTATGAATAACCTAGGAATTCCATTCAAAATAAATTCTTCTCCCCAGAAATCCATTGGAATTTATGCATGAATTCCTTAGGACTTTATCTCAGAACTATTTTGGAATTCTGGTTAGAACACCCAAAAAATTTCGAAATTTTCAGTCGTGACTAGTTCATCTCCCTTCTTTTTTTTATAATCTGGATCTGGATGATTTTGAAATGTCACAAATCTTATTGATTAATTTGCCCTCTTCACATTTTCATCTAGAAATATCGAAAAATGTCGTAGTCTTAGACTCTACACAAATGTTCAGAATCTTGTAAATTACCTTAAATTTTTCAAGATTTCTGATAGTATGGACTGTGGATTGTTAAAAAAATCTGGCTCTGAGATCTCCAACAATTTTCACTAGATCTCATTTGCATCAAATTCATTTGCTTATCTTTAAAAAATCTGAATTCAATCTCTCACTATGTATTACAATCCCGTCTCGGCATCAGTGTTCACTCGGCTGTTGACAAAAGCAGGCCACTCTCGATGTGTGCCACGCGAGCGTCTGTTTTATCGGCAGCAACCATTGTGTGGTGCTCCTCATTGTTCTTCATCAGCAGTTCTTTCAGTCGATGCGTCGTCGACTTTAGAAAGCAACCGTTTCGAGATGAGTGTGTGAGTGATGACCACGTTTTGCTTCCATTGCTGCAATGGAAGCGCTCTGACCCCCGATGGCGTAACTGTCATACACTGAAAGCGGCTCCAGTTCTGATGGAGAAGGCTTTTTGGATAGTGGAAGATAAAGTTTTTATTGTATTGTACCTTTTGACTATAGTTTTAAGATGTGTATTGTATAGTGATCAAGAATCCTCGGCTCTGTAAAGTTATTCGTTTGAGCCTTATCAAATAAATTTATTAAATAAAAAAAACCGTCTCGGTATCGTAAAGAATAATGGTTTGTTTGTGAATACATCAAGCGAACCGATAGATTAATGGTAGTATTCTCCCGATCAAACTTCAAAAATATCGCACCGTTGAGCCACCCTCCGTGTTTTCACTGAAGATTCACTAAGGTACGCACTTTCCCGTAACGTAGATAGATCACTTTTTCGTGGTACGTTACGGGATGTAAGATCTACCACCGATTTCTAGTTTTGACTACTTCAAAGCAGGGGAACAGGATTTTTCAGTAATCCAAGGAACACATCTTAGTCCTTGTTTCTTTTTATGCCTTGTTGATAGTGATAAGACTCGGCTTTGTCCACCGAGGATGATCTTGAAACAAGGAAAAAATGAGTTAGTCTTCATCTATGTGATTTCTAATCTTCTATTCGTTGTTCCCTAGTTTGAAGTGGTTAAGACTAGGGTTCTGATGCATGGTCATTATCGGTGTCATTCCTTAATTTTGTTGCTAAGGAATACAATTTTGACTGACAAAGGGACGCGCCTTTGGAGGGTGTTTCAACACTCCGAAGGGTATAAATAGCGGGACCTTTTAATTAGAATCGATTCCTAGCGATGAAGGCAAGAATGACAACTGTATCAAAACCGAATACTTCATCATTTCTCAATAGTGATGGAGTAATACGACATGCACTAAACTAAGGACACGGGATATATTACAATGGATCAAATTACTGGTCGCAGTGGTGTTATGTCCCGAACAGAGAAAAAAAAGGTACGCACTAAGGTGCTTCTGCCCAAAAGCCTTGAAATGTTTTGTAAGGCTAAAGTCTGTTCCATTTATAATCCGGATACTTTATTTATTTCATACCAGCGCCCTAGTGGTCGGATTTGAAATGTTTTGACGGCGATTTGGTTTAAAAGTACGCTTGCTTCAGTGTTAAAAGTTTCGTCTCGATACGTGCAATATTAAAAAAGTTGTACTAGCTGCAAGACGAGAAAAGAAAATTGATCCTGCACACCTATGTCGAAAACCCGATGTGTCAATTAGAAATATCGCGAAAGAGTTGAAAATCGCCGTTTCTACCGTGGGAGATGTTCTCAAGCGGTTCCGTAATCGCAAGAGTGTGCCCCGGAAGGTTCAAAACAAACGTCGTGCCGGAACTTTGGATCGGCAGCTGAACTGGAAGGTGTTGAGGTCGATCAAGAAAAACCCAGGACTCTCGGATCGGGATGTCGCCAAAAAATACGGTGCCAGCCGTAGCAGAATCCAGTGGCCAGAACACGCGCCCGGAAGTTGCAAGACCGGGTTCTGACGAAGTACAGAGGATGCCTTCTCATGGACGACGACACTTACGTTAAGATAGATTTCAGGCAGACTCCAGGACAAAAGTTTTATCTGATCACAGCACGAGGTGGTGGGAAACTCCACTTTGTTATCGCCGATAAATTCGCCCTGAGACTGATGATCTGGCAAAGAATTTGCGGCTGCGGACTCAAAACCAAGCTTTTCATCACAAACAAAGCGGTGTGCAGGGTCAATTTTCTTTTCACGTCTTCCATCTAGCACAGCTTGTTCAATATTGTACGTATCGAGATGAAAGAGCAACCCCTGAAACACGTGTACTTTAAAAACAAATCGCTGTCAAAACATTCCAAATCCGACCACTAGAGGCGCTGCTATAGAATAAATGAAGTGTTCAGTTTCTAAATGGACCAGACTTTAGTTGAACACAGAT
Organism: Ochlerotatus camptorhynchus; assembly: GCF_037179485.1. Lineage (NCBI taxonomy): Eukaryota > Metazoa > Arthropoda > Insecta > Diptera > Culicidae > Ochlerotatus > Ochlerotatus camptorhynchus. Next base: position 3,125,036 of record NW_027040920.1, read on the forward strand.
CATAATTCGCCGACAAAGCATGCCAGAAGCTGTTGACCTACTCGTTGATTATTACTATACAGGGTGTTTGGTTCCGGGTTTTACATATTTTCAGGGTAGATAGGGCTCCTAAAGTTATGAAAAAATCCCCATGAAACATAGGGTCGGAAACGACTGCTAAGTGAGTTATTCTACATTTTATGTTTTTTTGTATTGCCTATAAAATCCACTATCGAGGACGTGACCAAGTCGTGGGTAGGTCCAGTGTTCTTTCATAATAAGGAGACAAAATTGTAGAATATGTCCGGAAAAAGCACAGAGCATATTGTCGGTAAGTCCTCATGGCTTCAATCGTAAATTATGAGGACTTCGAGATTGGCTTAAAGTACCTTTGGAGTTGATATAGAACACTTTTTTTCATGATGCATTTGGTTAGATTTGGCTCAAGACTTCGAGACATGTTCATACTTGACTAGTCAATAGGGTCTTCTAAAATTGTGCCCAGTGGCTGAAAGTCCCTTTAATCCATTAACGCTGAGTGCTCTATTTATATATCAGTTAAATTTTTGATTATTATTGAGAAACTAGAGCTCAAAAGTTACACAATATTGTTCAATGGATAACAATTTAGTTCGGAATTATCTCGCTAGGTGGCACTACCCTCCTCTTGGCTAGTTTTTTAACCTGGACGTTGGTGGGCGGGCCTAATCTTATGCTTCATAGTGGAGCGTTGGAGACGGTTGGTTTAGGTCCGGCATCGTTGGCTCATGCCGTAACAAAATAGCGTCATGAGCATGCGATGAGGATTACTGAGCTTTCCCTCTCTGATGAACCATTGCATAAGAGAACCAAAGTTCTAGCCTGAAGTGATAGTATCACACTTGTTACTCCTTTATTTGAAAGCCGCGTTGTAGTACGCTTACGTATAGGCACTGACGTTAGGTGCGATACTGGCGGGTTTTTTCCGCAAATCACTCTTATTTTATTTATTTTTACGCAGGTAGATTTATTTGGGCTTGCAAGGGAATTATACTATTGAAATATTTCAGAAAGTGCCCAACAGTACTCCTTCTACTTGCGTGACAAGCTTTCGTTGTTGTTTTCATTGAGGCATTACTCAGGGAACAATGTTAAACGCCATTTTTGTACATGGTATTGCAACTAATCTTATATGTGCTTCATTTTGATTTGGGATAAGTGTTTGAACTATGGCTCGGGATCTCCACTGGCCACTAGCTTCTATTGTGACATACCCACATGTATTTTTGTGGTGCGACATAGTGGAAACGTGTGAGCGTAGTTGAAGCATATACCCTATGTAATTTTAAAATCAGCTAGGAAACTAACTTCAAAGTGAAGCATTTTAGTCACTTGAAGGTGTCACCTGGGACGAACTAATATATATTAAATATAGGTCAAAGTCAAAAACAACTTGAAACACGTTAAATTTTAGATTACATTCGCAAGTGCAGGTACTTAATAAAGCATGGTAGGTAGATTAGAGATTTCAATTATTTATTAAATTAGACTAGAAATATCATCAAACGAACGTAAATAAGAAAATTTAGACAGCCTAGTAGCATTAAGTGGATTAACAGAAGAGTTAGGATGCGGAGGGTCCGCTTAGGGATGCAACTAGCCTTTAAAGCAACTGGCAACTAGCCTTTTCATGTATTGTCTGTTTATTTTGATTATTGCTTTAATATATCAATTTGGTATATATGTGAAAGGATAAATCAATGGGAGATGGATTTTCGGTTTCTTTACATTTTGCAACACAAATCTAGTACTATGTGTCATTTCCTCAAAACCCCCCAATAACCGGCCTCTTCAATCCCTTCCTTTTCCCATGGCGTTCACGTGGTCCGCATAGACTATTCAGCCATTACCCGTCCTTTATCCTCGGCTTTGGATTGACTTGCGCTCCCATTGCCCCACCAAACGCTGCAAAATGAAAATGAAAATTATCTCGCTAGGTGGCACTAGTGTCCTTAATCATTTCATGTACATGCAGGGTCGATATCTCGAGATGCTTGCTAGATACAAAGTTGCTGTTATCTGCAATGTTGTTCATGATGTTAAGAACTTTTGGACTGTGGACAGATTCGTTCGGAATTCGCTCACTAGGTGGCACTAATGTTCATATAAATTTCATGCAAATGCTTGGTCTCGAGATCTTTGCTATATACGAAGTTTCCGTTTTCTGCATTGTTGTTCAGGAGGCTAAATTCTTTTGAATTGTTGACAGCTTAGCTTGGAATTCTCTCAATATGTGGCCCTTTAAAAGCTTCGTGTACATACAGGGTCGACATATCGAGATCCCTGCTCGATGCAAAGTTGTTGTTTACTGCAATGTTGTTCAGGAAACAAAAACCTTTTGAATTGTGGACAGTTTAGTTTGGAATTCTTTTGATAGGTGGCACTAGTGTTCTTATAAATTTTATGTAAATGCTGGGTCGATATACCGAGATCTTTGCTATATATAAAGTTGCTGTTTTTTGCATTGTTGTTCAAGTTGCTAAGTCCTTTTGTATTGAGAACCGCTCAGTTAGGAGTTCTCTTACGGAGTTTGGCACTACACGCAAACCAAAAATTTATTACAATGAATGTTAGTTCCACTTCCTATCATCCTCTGTTCATGAACATCGCAACGAATGTTAGAAGTTGACCTTACAGGCGATGTAATGGTTTTTTGTCTTTTTTATTTCGTGTTCTATCTACGCTTTTGACTATACCAGTAAGCTTTTTATGTATAACATTGAAGAACGACGCACACACTTGCCTCGAATCTCTCCAGCAGAAAAAGCATACGAAACCGAGTATGAGAGGAAATGAGCGCTTCGTGTTTGCTTTTAGCGAAGACAACAAATCAAGAAGACTGGCTACTCTTCCATTATCTCATACGAATGTTATGAGGCAGGTACAATCGCGTCATCTGTCACTCAAATGTAAATGCTTCGAACTAATTTGATAGCAAAGGTTACATCCTCAGACGAAGGGTTTGTGTATTTGCTCATTTTTCTATGCGTTGCTTCCACCTTCACTCAAGCGCAACGCTACTGTATCTGTCGCTTGGATTCTGGCAAAGTTGCCAGTCTTCTTGATTTGTTGCCTTCGCTTTTAGGCTATCCATATTCAGAAGCATGGAGAGAGCAGTGGAGAAAGCACAGGTCTGATAATCGCAACGTTCGTGGTTCGAGTCAAGTCGGCAACCTTTTTCCAATTTTTTTCGACATAATTCGTTTCACTTACTAATAAACTCCACATTTTCGGTCTCCAATTTTCTTGCATTGGACCGCAGCTGGGTATATCGCATCCTCGGTTCACGTGGTCTCCACTAACATCCTCTGATGATGAATCCCACATAATTGTAAGCGAATCTTATATCCCCCGGTTGGGTGTAGTATTATTATAAACTTCGGGTACATGCAGGGTCGACATATCGAGATCCCTGCTAGATTCAAAGTTGCTGTGTTGTGGATTGTTGTTCAGGAGGTCTTTGCTTTTTGAATTGTGGACAATTTAGTTTGGAATCCTCTCGCTAGGTGACACTAGTATTCTTATAAATTTTAGGTTGACATCTTGTTCAGGAGACCAAGGCTTTTCTAACTGTGGGGTATTTAGTTCGAAAACCTTTCGCTAGGTGACACTAGTGTTCTAATATCTCGAGAGCTTTACTATATACAAAGTTACTGTTCTCTGCATTGTTGTTCAGGAAACCAAGGTTTTTTGAATTGTAGACAATTTAGTTCGGAATTCTCTTGCTAGGAGGTGCTAGTGTACTTATGAATTTCGTGTAAATGCTGGGTCGATATCTCGAGATCTTTGCTATGTACATTTTGAATTGTGGACAGTTTAGTTCAGAATTCGCTCGCTAGGTGGTACAAGTGTTCTTATAAACTTCGTGTAAATGCTGGATCGAAATCGCGAGATTCCTGTTAGATACAAATATGATGTTTTCTGTATTGTTGTTTTAAATGTGATGATTTGAGATATTTAATATTGATGATTTTAGCCAATTGTACTGAACCTCAAAACTATTAAATACTCAGCAATGTTTCGTTTCATCCGGGTCAAACATTGGGCTAAACTAATTAGCTCGCCCACACAAACTAATACCACGATCCGGTGGGGAAAACACTCTACTTGATTGTGGCTTTAGGTTGAGTGAAAAGGTTACCAGCTTCAACATATTGACGTTTGAAGCGATTGTTTACAAAAGTAGTTAGGACGTTTCGTATATATGCTCAAGATATGATCAAAATTAAAATTTGACCACCCTCCCTATATATGCATAAAAAAGACACAATGCCACTTAGTCTAAGTCTACAAACAAAGCATAGGTTCAGAGCTGAATTTCGCAACAGCTCTTTCCCATCGCATCATTCCACAGTCGTACGAAAACGACGACGACGAGACACGACAATGACAAAGCACTTGCAGTGCACACCAGATGCACTTACACTTGCAACTGCATCAGCTGCTAAATAATACCCCGTACTTCGCTCGTATTGTGTCTATGATTCATGCTGATGCAATTTCTCGCTACAGTTGTACAGTTTCTATCTTCAGCTGATCCAGTATCAGAACTAACCATTTATAAGAGCGACCCTTTCAACCGAATTTGCTGCCAAATTCTCTTCTATTGATTCTCAAAATTTGCTACATTTTGATTGCGTCTCTATTCACGGTGAAAGTGTTCATTGTAGGCAAAGCTCGCGAAAGTTGAGTTGTAAACCGCGATCCCTCCAGGCAGCCAAACACACACGGTGAACCGCCACACACGATGGCACACGAATGTTAAATGCTAGTATAATTGCAGCTATATGACGTGCAATTACAAACGACACGTATTACTGAATGTATTCCTGTATTAAACTGACTGCTGCTTCGATGGTTCAGGGCGTTGTGCATGGGCTGTGTTAATTGCTGCCTAATTCACTTTTTATTCGTTTTGCTATCGCCTGTCTCGGTAGCTAGAGACATCTTCATTGCTTCTGTCATTTTGTCAGACCGTTATGACAGGTACCATGCAAATTGCTGCTGGACAAAGAGGAATAGCTTCGTGACCATCCGACGCGTGAGTTTTTGCCTTAAACTGGTTGATTAAATATGCATTAAGGGAAAATCACTGGTCGAAGATGCATGTAATGTCCTCACTTACGTTGACAGCTCCAATGTTTGTGCCAGAAGGCGTTGCAAGTGTGTGCAGTAACATAAACATGCATCGGCAATTAGAGCAGAAACAGTTAAATTCCGCCACTCTCGCGTCTTTCAAACAGCCACCACCATATGTTTCAGTATGCCAATTTTCATTTTCTCGCTCGCAGCCAGGAGGCGCAGAGGCCGACATAAATGGGCCAAAAAATAGAGCAATGTGATTTCGCCGAGACATCTGGCAAAAGTTTTCGCCTGGTGCGAAAGTAAAACACATTACCAGCCACAGTACAAATCAGTAGTGGTGTTTAAAATGTGCATTGACGTCGGTCGACGATGATGAAGCGACATCCCAAAATCTCGTGTTGGACGTCGTGTGTGAACAACCCGGGTGGGTGCATTTTTGTTTTTATTTTTAAAACGACAATACCCACCGTCGTCGATCGGTTGTCAAGCTACCGGTCATACAGTTTTACAATGTGCGATATTATTACTGATGAAGTGGATGTACGCTAGCTCTGTAGGCCGGTGCCCACGTAATTAGTGGGAACGCACTAGGTGGTGTGTAGATTTGGTACGTCAAACTGGGCGCTTAGTGTTGGTTGAGGGTTATGTGCCGTGAAATTGGCTGCGATCGCGGATAATTAAGTGAATTATTTATTCAATTTGAGCAGGTATTTGTATAATTTATGGCATGTATCGATGGCTTATGCGAAAAGTTTACGAACTGAAGCAGGCGTGTAAAGCGATGCTTCCGAAAACCAATTGTTGCGATCCATGAAGCTGGTGGTTGGTAAATTTTGTTCTGAAAAATTATCCCTTTCTCGTCAATGCTCAGAGATTCAAGATGCGATATAAGCATAACACAATCGATTTATTTTTTAATAAATTATTACCGTTGTAAATTTAGGTTACACATTTATTTATCCCCTTTTATCGAGAATGCGGTAAGGTGGGGCAAGATGGGTCAGTTAGTACATTTATTAATTTATTTCTTAGTCAGTTATGTCAATAATGGCGCCGGCCACGTCCTTGAGGAAAAGAAGGAATGCTAGTTCAACCACCGTTGTTACCTAAAGATCGAGTTGTCATTGGTGGAAATTTCGTTAGTAGGAAGGGTTAGATCAGGATTCACCATGATAAGTGATGTGATCGTTTATTTGTTTCGTGAGGCTAAAAGATTTGTAATACGTATTGGCCTGAGATTTAACGCATGATCTTCTGCTCAGAGAGCAAAAACGGTCGCCACTAGGCCACCGCGCCACAGTGTTTGGAGATGACAACATCACGAACTTATTTTAATTGTGTATAAGAGTCAGAAGAGCTGTTCACATAAGAACCGCGCACAATCCCACAATTTGGTTAGCACAATTCGTAAATGAGTTAATAGGGTCACGTTGATTGGTTGCATGTTTTGCCATTTTATATACAAAAGCATTGGCTTGCTAATGTTTTAAATGTGGCTTGTGGAATTGAATAGCAGTTAGTCCAATTAGACTTTAAAAAGAGAAGTTGATAGTGTGACCCGGTTTGCGACCTTCTCCGCTGTGCTGTCAAAAATAGAGTTAAATAAAGTTAGAAAGTGCAATAACTTAGTAAGGATTGTATATCATGACAAAACATATAAGTATGCAATAAAAGTTTATCCACCCCCCTACTCATTTACATTTTTTTTTGTTTTTCTGGTGAAAATCAGTTTAATTTTATGAGTGTTCCTCCATGATTAATCAATTTATGATTATTTATCACATTGCCATTGGAAATATGGCGTTTATATCTTTTCTTGAGATTTCATGTGATAAATTATGAAAAAGGGTAACAAATTACGCAAAAAAAGTTTATCCACCCCCAAACGGATACTACGATTTAAGTGTGTTTTACAGAGTTTTAGTGTGTATTCTGCAACTTTCTCGAATTCTGTCTCTTGAAGTTTTCGTGCTCAAAATTTCAGTTTCGTGTTCAAAAATGGAAGTTGTTTGTTGCAAAATGCCCAAAAAAGCACAAATTTCGATCAGCATCCGAAATTTGATTATTGAACATCACAAAACTGGCAAAAGCTACCGTAATATTGCCGATATTGTCCAGCTTCACAAAGATACGGTCGCTAGAATTGTGCAGATGTACAAAAAGCGTGGTTCTATCTCACCAACTAAGTGATCGGGGCGTCCTTCAAAGACAACTGGCCGAATTGACAGAGCTATCGTGAAGAAGGCGGAGCTGGGGACTATCAGCTCCGCAAATTGCGAAACAGATTGAAGTTTCGAATTGTCAGTTTTCCATTCAACTGACATCACAATCCGTACGAAATCGTCTTTATAAGAAAGGTCTTAAGGGCAGAGTAGTTCTTAAAAAGCCATGGTTGTCCGCAAAACAAAATCAAAAGTAGATTGAAGTGGGCCCAGGACCACATTTCATGGACCAGTGATGACTGGAATAAGGTGATCTGGTCAGACGAGACGAAAGGAATGCTATTTGGGTCTGATGGTATCAATGGTGATGGTGATACCCATCAGACGCACACTTTACCACTGCAGTGGTTCTTATATAACAGAAACAATCGAATCCCTAATCGAATTTCCTGTCGGCGGCTTCAACGACGAAGATAACGACCGTCACTTAAAATGAAAAATGATAACAGTAGCCTGGAATTGAATTCACGATATTGTTCCATATTTATACTTCGTTCGTGATCCGCCAAATAGAAAATGGTCAACAAGTAGACGTTATTTACACAGACTTATCCGCGGCGTTTGATAAAATGAATCATCAAATCGCAGTTGCTAAATTCGACAAGCTGGGAATGAACAGTAGCTTGCTTTCCTGGCTTCGATCCTACCTAACCGATCGAAGTATGTCCGTCAAAATTGGAGACCACGTTTCGCCCTCCTTTCCGGTTTGGTTGATACAAAATTAACCTTCAAGGATCACGTCGCGTACGTTGTGTCTAAAGCCTCATCGCAACTAGGATTTTTATTTCGCTTTGCAAAAAAGTTCAAGGACGTTTACTGCCTAAAAGCTTTATATTGCTCAATTGTGCGTCTATCGTCTGGTCTCCTTATTACCAGAATGAAACTCAACGCATCGAAGCTGTTCAGCGAAAATTCGTCCGGTTTGCTCTACGTCATCTTAGGTGGAGAGATCCATTCAACCTGCCCAGTTATGAAAGCCGTTGTCTACTTATAAATCTGGAATTACTAGAAGCAAGACGCAACGTGGCAAAAGCGTGCTTTGTTGGGGATCTTCTGCAAGGCAACATTGACAGTCCTACGCTTCTTAGTTTCTTGGACATCAACACACGTCGTCGCAATCTTCGGTCGCACTCGTTTATCACCATCCCTCCGGCAAGAACTAATTATGGCTTTCACGAACCTTTGCGAAGCATGTCCCGTGTATTCAACCGGTGTTATTATGTGTACGATTTCAACGTGTCACGAGAAACAAACAAGCGTAGTTATAAACAAGTTTTATGTTAATTTATGTTATTCGTTAGTTTTGTATTTAGTTGTAGAACAGGTGTCATTGGGGTAAACATTTTACCTGTTGACTGATAAACAATAAACAGATTTGTAGAGTATTTTTTATGATTTTCCCTTTGCTAAGTGCTTTGATATATGATGGTCCCACCTCTTACCCCTACAAAGGTTTGAGCTGGACGATTTATCTTTAAGATAATTAAATATGACATTTTAACCAGTATTATATCTATGAAAGTCACTTCCTCTTTCAATTCGATCACACAAATATCGAGGCAGCAAACCGTTAACTACTTTAAAAATGAACACCATAGTCAAATAAACAATTCTTTGCTTCACCGACAACCATTGTAAGGCATCTAGCATCAAAGTTGAGGAAGTGAATCTATTACATTTCAAAATCAAACGCATTATTTTATTCTGCAAGCGCTGTAATCTCGATATTTGTGTTGCATTGGCCAGAAATTAAATGGAAGGGCAAAAGTCTAGATGATGAGAGATGATTGATTTGTATAGTTGTATTTTACTGGCAATTGTTAAATCGTTTTTCAGGCGACATAGAATTCCATACTGCTTGGCAATTTTCTTGATGACATTGTCAATGTGAGAGTTGAACTTAAGTTTGTCATCAATAATCACGCCAAGATATTTAATCTCCCGAACGCGATCAATAGTCTCATCATCAATTACAACAGAGACGTTCTCATTTAATCGATTCCGTGAAATTACCATAAATTTAGTTTTACTTGTATTCAATTTCAACTGCTTATACTTCAACCATCTACTTAGAGAACAAAAATCTTCATTCAAGTGTAAAACGGCATCATCTAAATCCTTAGCTGCAATGAATAACACAGTATCATCTGCAAAAAGATTAATGTCGCAAAATCGTAAAACACGTCGCAAGTCATTAATATACATAATAAATAACAGGGGCCCTAATACACTTCCCTGGGGCACTCCAAGGTTATTCCCCACGGGACTGGAAACAGAATCCTTAACAACAGTCCGTTGAGTTCTGTCAGACAAATAGCTTTCAAACCATTTATATGCAGTACTCGTAATTCCAAAGCGCTTGATTGATCTCAACAATAAGGGCCTAGAAATTGTTTCAAAAGTGCGTTTAAGATTAAAAAAAAAAACAGGAACAATCGTATCTTTACACTCCAAGTTATTTTTTCCACTTCGCTAATATCAAATTCAACGTGGTTTCACAAGAATGACCTTCCCGATATCCCGATTGTTCTGGTATCAACAAACTATTACTATTTAAATACTCCAACAGCTGGCCTTTAACAACAAGTTCTAAAATTTTCTCTAATGTGTGCAACATGTTGATGGGACGAAACTCTTCGGCTTTAATCGTTCCAGCAACTTTTTGAATAGGAACCACTAAGGATTCCTTCCAAATTTGTGGCACATGTCCAGTTTGTAATGATTCATTAATAAGGTCCAGCAAGATGTGGCCAATGACGTGAAAGCAATCTTGAATTACTCCTAGCATTAACATTTGGCTTTGGCTCAGGTCCAGCACTAACAACAGAGGCTATTGAGACATAATGTTAGTGGATGTTAGTATGGTAGCGTTCCAGTGCTGCAAAATCTCGACAATGCACGGTGATATAGACAATTCCGCTTTGGTCACTCATTTGAGCTAAGAGTCACAGTCAAAGCAAACCATGTCAATTGTCAGTGACAATTCTGTCAGTGACGAACATGTACATATTTTTTTATTAGTTAAATTTGTAACGAAATTAAATGACTTGAGCAACACAATTACATGGAGCCGTTAATGTGAACAAGCATCTACGTCCTGAACTGCTTGGATAACAATAATGTGACACAGAATATACGAAATTACACTTTTTGTTACCAGGTGATTCTTTGTCATTGACGAAAAATTCATGATATTTTGACGAAGGTTTTTTCGAGGATCAAGTCTGTCAGTGACTATGTGACGAACAATTTGGTCAATATCGCGCGAAAGTCTGTCAATGACAATGACAATTCTCAGCACGGGTAGCAACAGTCTGAAAACATTGCTTAAAAATCGAACAGCCTAATACATACACGCAAATCAAATGTAGGTGAGAATTTCATAGCGAGGGACTTGGTCCCTTTTTTCAAGCCAGTCACAAAAAACCAAGTCACTGAAGTAACTTTTTCTTGTAATCAGTCGCTATTTTCAACTTTTTTTAGCGTGAGTTTATTTCAAGATTGATCATTCTTATATGATAGTCCAATCGACGTTTAATCGTCTTTCTCTATCTACAGGGTGTCCCACATCAAATTGCATCACGGAAAAAACGCTGTAGAAAATTATCCATCTTGAAAATTTGGGTACCAGTAGTTTAGAGTGTATTGCTTACACTGTATTTTTTTCTCTGTCAGTTTTTCGAAAGTCGGAAACAATGGCGTCAGCAACGTCACAAATTGATTTTGCGCAAGCACCTGGAAAATCCTCAACGCTCTCATCGGGACATCGGAAAACAACTCGGAATCGTGCAGTCAACGTTACTACGAAACCCTGAGCATCGAACGGAAGGAGAAATGCGGTCAGAATTGATGTTCTATTAGTGATCAGGATCGCAAGCGTGTCGTGAAAGCGTTTAAGCGGAATCCCAATGCTTCGGTCAGGGATGTGACCAAAAAGTTGAATCTGTCCAAGTCTTTCATTCAGAGAGCCAAGGACCGGGAGCGACTGCATACGTACAAAGTGCAGAAGGCTATGGTGGGAAAGTCACGGGCCCGGAAACTGTACACCCAGATGATGACGAAGCCTCATTGTCTCATCATGGATGATGAGACTTACGTCAAGGCGGACTTCCGGCAGCTTCCGGGGCTACTGTTCTTCACCGCCCAGCACAAGTTTGATGTTCCGGAGGAAGTAAGGAAGCAGAAACTTTCAAAGTTTGCCAAGAAATACATAATTTCGATCGAAAAATACTGGGCTATTATGAAGCAGGCACTACGGAAGCATCCCAAGGAGGTCAAATCTGAGGAAGACATGAAGAAAAAGAGGGTTTCCCTACAGAAGAAGCTGCAGCCAGATGTTGTACAGAACCTAATGAGTGGAGTTAAGCGTAAGGTTATGGTATTGAAGTTGAATGAAATACATATGCCAAAAGCTTAATAATGGGTTATATTTTATTGTCTGAAAGTTTGAAAAGGATCGGTCAACTGGGTAATTTTCTACAGCGTTTTTACCGTGATGCACTTTGATGTGGGACACCCTTTATAATAATGACAAAATAAATGTGTACTTTTTACGCAAATCTGTAATAGAATCTTACACTCAAAATAATTGTCACGTCAAAGTTACGTGAAAAATCACGTAGATCTAAACAAAATGTTGTTTGTTGTGAGGCTACCTGACACAAGTAGAACTTAGTTGTTAGCATCTGATTTTTATCTGAAACACATTTTACATCCACCTTGTTAACCGATAACACTTACGTGAAAATCACGTACGTCGGGAACATCATCCTACCGATACTGACAGTTCTTTTTTCACGTACTTTCTACGTGTTTCACACGTATGAAAAATAACCAACATGGCCACCGTACAAAACGCACTGCAAGAGCTGTTAAGTGATTTAGAGATCGCCAGTCATTTGTTGTAGATTTTGGACGGTACATTACTTCTTCCGTGTCAAAAATAGGATAAAGATAAATCTAAACCGCTGTGAAATGGTTGAAATGAATACTTACATTGTCATTATAATAATAAACATTGGACAAATTAGCGGATTTTTAATCCTGATAACGTTTCAATAATTGCGTAATATTCATATAGCATTTGATGCTTGAATTAATTGCTATGTAAATATCAATACAATTATTACAACATTTACTTTACATAACATCACTGCAATTCTTATAAAGAAGACAAAATTCCTCAAAAATGTTGTTACTTTTGATTAGATTTTAACATAAATTGTATCATAATTTCATTGAAAATTTACTGAAAGATTTGGTAGATAATACTAAGAAATAAAGTAATATTTACGTGAAACTCCAGTGGAAAGGGTGGGAATGGATACGTTCTTCACTACATGAAAATCACGTAAGTGTTACGTGAAAAGTGCGATGGAAAAAATCCACATATATTTTCACGTAGCTTTGACGTGAAAATTATGTTGAGTGTACATTTCCCGGTTGGGTGCATTCAACCAAAATATTTTGTATCTCTTCCGTTCGAACAACACGTTGGATTTACTGATCCGTAATTTTAATTAGGTGATCATAATCAAGGGTTGACTGTAATTCAATATTATGCCCGCAATAAGGCGAAGCGAACGAGTCGACATTGTAAAAACGCCACTTTACGTCAAAAACATTCACCTTCCTTAAAATATGTCATCTAATTTTTCTTCTTTTTCTTTTTCTTCCAGGTACGTAATGATTCCTCCAAAATACTTGTTTGTAATGTAAGTTGTATCCCAGAAAATTTTAGAATGTGAATATAAGGGGAAGTGGAGGTAAAATGAACACTTGACGGCCAAATACGCTCTGTTTGTTCAACACATTTTGAGAAAGTAGTTTAAATCTCTGTTCAATATGATGCACATAAATGAAGCGTCACATATCATATAAGTTTACATTACAAATCATGTTAAGAGAAATGTCATGCTATGTTGCAAATCTTGTAGACAAAATCCCATCTTTGTAAACAACATTGTTTACAAGTTGCTCGTTTGCGTGAAATGAAATACAAGTTTACGTGAATGAACTTTTACATCATAATTCAGATATTTTTCTGTGAAGTAACTAAATGTGGGAAAAAATCCACCTATTTTGTCCGCAATGGTTTACTTTACTCTTTTGACTTTGCAATTCCATCCAACAAAACTAGATCAACATGTGAAAAGTACCTATGTGCCAATTGTAAACGTAGATTTCTTGCGAATAATGTCTTATTCAGGTAAACCGACACCAGCATCTCGTAGAGGAAGCTTGCATAAGTTTGCGTGGGTGTGTTGTGATTCGTGAATAATCGACGTTTAAAGTCTTTGTTTACGTTTGGCTCATAGGCCATTTTCACAAGTTGCTTCAGAATAGTGGTTATCTTAATTAGAAGTTGTTTGACACGGTCGTGCTAAGTGCCGATCTCACATGGGTGCGTTTCGTTTGCTTCATAATTTGATTTCCTCGAGGCAATGCTTCCGAAACAAGATCGAACTGGTGCACGTATATCTGTGGGTAGGTGCTATATTTTCACCTAAGTACGATGTACGTATGGTGATAATCAACGCTCGATTAACGGTATTTATAGGCTTTTCGTGTCCGTCTGGTCAGTATGATAAGCTAAAGAATCAGTGAACAGGGAATCTCGTTTTTCAATACTCTGACGACATATATTTTCTTCTGTGGTAAGCAACACAGCCACAGAAGGCCCTCTTAAAATTGAAAAGAAGGAGGATGTAATTTACAATGCATCACCGCACGCGGGAAAATTAACAACGTTTACGTCTACGTTTCCAAATATTGGTCTTGGTCAAACGCATAACTTTTGGAAACTGTTCCGTGCTCGGAGACCACGACCTAGCACTGTGCTGCTGATTCGGTCTGACTGAAGCGGGCTAAAGCGTGTTTGATTCGGAGCACGCCACCTCGTCGTGATCATAAACACCAAGTACCAGCTAAATCCAGTGAACGCCAGGTCCACAGCGAGAAACCGTATCGAAATGACTTACTTTACCCCGTCTGCCTATCTTGGGTTTCCGCGCTTTCTTCCGTTTCCCAAAAAAAAAACACGTGCAACCTGCTAGCGCCTGGTCCCGGTTTCCTTCGGTCGTCGAGTGGAGATTAGATTGCGTATATAACCTTGGACATCTGTGTGTGCCAGCCAGTGCCAGATGTGAAGACGAAGATTATAATGCTCGCTGGAATGCGGTTTACTCAACACCACTACATCACACATATGAACATGAACGGATCAGGTGCGACGAGTAGCGCAAGCAGCTCGGCAGTTTGTGGTCGACTCGATTGATGCTAATTGATATCGGATGACTGACGTGTGACTTGTGAGCTTCCACGGCAGCGCTGCCGTCGTTCGTAGTCGGAAAAGAATTACTATTATGTAATGGCCAACTTTATCAAACGCTAGATTAGCCGTAATCTACTCATACAAAAGTGCACCTCCGCTTATCGCTTTTGTCGCCCATACGGATCAAATGCGTAACGAAGTTGTTTATTTGTATAAATACAGTACATATTACCGGAGACGGAGATGGGCGGTCACGTGAAAGCGCAAGAAATAGTGGAAAATTTTCTAACCATCCGTTATCGGACTTGTCTACCCTTGACATTTAAAACTATGCGGCTACCAGTGTGCCCTACTCTCCCTCTCTCTCGGTTCAAGTTCCATCTACACTTCCTTATCTTACCCTCGAGCATCGGGGTTTACCCCATGCCAACGACAATATATCAAATAATTACTTTGCGCGTCACACTTGTCGATCCGGAGCTGTTGATGTGATGGTACAAGTTCATTTAGATCGGCCATCAGACATTTCCTTATCGTCAGTCAGGGATGTTCGAGTGCAGCCGGCGATGACAACATTCCATTTGTTAACAACATTTGACACTTTTGACCGATTCGACTGCCGACAGATAGCCGCACGATTATTGAAACTATTTATTTTCATTTTTACGAGCGCAAGCGTTCGATCTCTCACGCTAAGTATGTAGCTAGTCGACCCGATCGGAAATTATTAATGCCGAACGGATATGATAGGAGGAGGCGACGGTAAATCAAGTCATTTGGCCCGACTGACTTCCTACCAAACCCAGCATCATCCCATCGTCAATTAGTCCTCCTCCCGGTTTTCATTCAGCCACTAGGTGACCAACCACAACAGCACAAACACAGGCTCCCGGAGGGACGTCCGACGGAAGGTACACAAATGAGTCGTTCACCTTGCAACCGCTCTCAGCTCAGCGCAGTGATGCTCATGATGATGATGATGATGATGCCCCTGCGGAGATGATTTATTGGCACATTGCTGCTGGTGTTCGGTGAATTTTATGTGTGTCAACAGACACAGATGCGCGTTATCTGCTTATTTGACCACTGCTTTTTGTTGGTCGAAGAAATGACTGCCTCAGCTTGGAATATATCCGGCGGTATATTTTTAGGTGGTCGCGTAGGTCAGTGATCCCCTTCGAGTTTGACTTTCAACCAACACTGTTTCCAATTATCGTTATTCGATTT
The DNA here is from genome assembly GCF_037179485.1 of Ochlerotatus camptorhynchus. Classification (NCBI taxonomy): domain Eukaryota; kingdom Metazoa; phylum Arthropoda; class Insecta; order Diptera; family Culicidae; genus Ochlerotatus; species Ochlerotatus camptorhynchus. Next base: position 3,140,861 of record NW_027040920.1, read on the forward strand.
TAATTTTAATGCAAAAAATTCTATGAAATGGAGAAACATCTCTAACCAGGGTGTCGAATACCTGGAAAAACAGGAAATATCAGGGAATTCAATTTTGGACCTTGAAAATAAATTAATTAAAATTGAAATTCAGGGAAATAGGCTTTATTTCAGAAACATATAAATAAGTCAGTAGCGTCCCGTAACCTCACGGTTTACCAGTGCACCAACCTTATAAAACGTGATTTAATGCCATATTCCAGGGCTGTTAGCGAGTTACTTTTGAGTGGCGGTCACTTTTTTTCAAGCCAGTCACTAAAAAGTCTCCTTTTTTCAAGTCACTAAAGTCACTTTTTCTTGTAATAAGTCACTATTTTAAACTTTTTTAAACTTGAATCATTCTCCCGAATTGGACTACAGTTTGTTCTATTTTTGAAGAATTCGAAGTTGACGATCTTGTATAGAGTTTTTTTTTTAATTTAACGGTACTTCTGTATCAACAGGGTATCCACTCATTTGGCTAAATAAAGTTCCCTGAGTATTCCAGGTTTTTCCATAACTTTGACGGATAATTTCCAGGTTTATAATAATAATGCTATTTATGAACTGCGTTAAAAATATGTTTTCAACACAAATGCTGTAAGACATGACAATCAGTTTTAAAGAAACAGTTAGATTTCATACCACACGGGAAAAAAATCCGGTTCCATTTTCATGAATAAAAAATCATGAAATCTAAAAACTTGCCATCCTCTGAAATCATAACAATGATTCATGATTTCGTTATGGAAATTCATGATTTCATAATGCAAGCGGAGTCATGACCACTTCAAGCGTTACCTGGAACACCGTGTTCACCACACTACATAGATATCTATTATACTCCTTTTGCCTTCCATCTTATACAAGTACTGATAATCTTGAGATCAAAGTATGGTTTTTTTTTTTTTTTTATATTATAGTCACTTTAACGCTCTTGGGTCATTCGTGACTTGTCCGGGGGTGAGATTTGAACTCGTGACTTTGGCGTGAGAGGTATGAATGCTAACCACTACGCCGGGGTCGCCCCCCAAAGTATGGGTTTTATGATCGTAAGGTTCTTGGATCGAATCTGTTGCTTTAGATTTTGTTAGATTTTTAACAATATCTCAACAATGTGTGGCTCTTTATCAAATTCAACGGTACTTATGGAAAGGGGAATAAATTTAGAAGTCATCTTTGATAGAAACATTTAATTTATTGTTAAAACCCGTTCAAGAAAGAGAGATAAAGCGTGGGTTGTGCTTAGTAGGACGGAAATTAGACCAAAAACCCTCTTTTCATAACATGGAAATACGATGTATTCATGAAATCATGAGTCATTTTTCTCATTTTGGATTTTTGATTTGTTCCCGTGCATTCTATTGATCTCAGCAAAGCTAGATCTAGAGATCTTTGGGGAGTTCCAGAGATCTTAAGGGGAAGTCCCCGAAACTTTAGCCCAGAATATTGAATTGGTTTAAAAATCTTTAAGCGTGAGTTAAGACAAATTCAGGGTAGCTCCATGATGTACTGAAATAATTGAGAACCCATAAGATGTTCCGAAAGATTCAGTACAGAGACCTTCAGAAAATTTATGAAAACTTCAGAAATATTTCAGGAACTTCACAGAAATCCAGAAAATTTCAGGGAAGTTTAAAGGTGTTTACGAGAATTCCATTTATTTTAAAGCAGAACCGAGATCTTCATTAGAGTTGAGAGCAATGTTGCTGATTGCAGGGTGGCCAGCGAACCGGGAAAAGCATGAGCCTTAAAACAAAATATTGAAGTTGCTGGACTTAAGAAACAAATATTTGTAAAAACTGAAACTGAACTATTATTTCCCCGGGTTTTATTATAAATTCTCATGATATGAATTTCAGAATGAACTTGGAATTCTGCTCTGAATTATTATAGAATTCTTATAAAATTATGAAAAAAAAAACTCACTGCGTAATAATTACAATTCTTTTTAGAATTTCCTTGAAACCCCTTCTAAGAAATTGTTTGGAATCCGTCTTAGAATTCACTTAAACATATTCGGAGACTTTGATTTCATTAAAATCCTTTTCAAAATTTTCTTTTAAACTCTAGCCTAAATCTTTCGAATTTTGAAATTATTTAGAAACCTCTTGGAGTATTTTAAAGAATTTCTTTCTAATTATTACCATTTTTCTGCAATATATTTTGTTGGAGCTCTTTGATGAATCATTAACTCTAGGGTTAAATTATCGCCAGAACACTCTTAGAACTCTGTTTCTAGTTGAATTTTCATCTTAATTCTCTAAGGATTCTTCAAATAATAATAATTTAATTTAGAACTTGCAATCTTCTCCACAGAAATCCCTCCAAATTCTTCTAACAATTTTTAAGGACTTCATGTCAGAATAATTCTGGAATTCTGCTCTGAACTTCTCTTTCGAAAACTATGAGGGATCCTCCTCAATAGTTTTTTTTTAATCAACACTTTGAATACTTTTAAATTTTACTGAAAATTCCAGGGTTTGTCCGCAAGATTCTATCGATTGTTCTGTAATTTGTTTTAACTCTTAAAATACTTCCAAGTCTCAGAACCTTGACAATTAGGACTGCACGACTATTTAATAAATATGATATTTTTTTTCATATCTGTGATCTTGGAAAATTTTTAAAATCTCACATTTTAACTATTTTTTTCTCTAAATTTTGTATCACGAAGATTGTTATTAATCCCAAATTTTGAAGAAAAGTTCTATTTTCAAATCCTACACAAATTTCAAAGCAGCAGAATCTTGGGAATCTATATTTTTAGTAAATAATCTTTTAGTGAATACTATCTCTTATTCTTCACAATTCACCTATTATATAACCTATTCAACCAGATAGCATTTGGCCCAGTGACCTTAATCTCTGTCACTCAATAAATTCTAGGGCTTTGAAATCATAAGATGTATCGATCATAAAAAGTGGTAGAATTCGATTTATCAAAGTATCTCGAAAGATCAATAAATCGTTTTGAATACATTAAGTGACTAGTAGAGTTGAATTTTTCCTATAGCTTTAGAAAACACTTTCTGTAATTTGGCTTTCATTTTTCCCACAAATATCCACTGAAAATTTACAGTTGGCCACGTTTTAAAAAATGTGTACGTTTTCGTTTTTGGTTGAATATCAACAACCGGGAAATTTATAAGATTTGAACCGGAAAAACCGGGAAAAACCGAAAATTTCAAAATGAAAAGTCACTGGCCACCCTGTGATTGATGAGCAAAGCCGCGATTTGCAACCGACAATATCTAATCTCCACGGGAGAGAACTACAAATCAAAACTGCCTCTGTTGTTCACCGCTTCAAAAGAAGAGCGAAAGAGTGTCCTTTACGTTTACCAGGGTGGCCAGCAAACCGGGAAAACCGGGAATACCGGGAAATATCCGGGAATTTGAAAAGTAACCGGGAAAACCGGGAAAAACCCGGGAATTCGGTGAGAGAACCGGGAAAATAAATTAACCATACCATAAGAACAAATTGTTACACCAGCATTTCAGAATAAATCATTAAAACAGAGTTATCCTTTACCAAATGAATGTCTTGCTCTATTTGCTGCATAATTTTCTTCAGTTTCCCGTGTTATTGTTTTAAGAATTTAATCACTCAGCAATATTGAAAATTGATTTTTGTCGTCACAATTTCAGATGTAAAGTGCATGGTCCTTAAAAGAAAATATTGAAGATGCTGGACTTTCGAAACAAATATTTGTAAAAACCGAAACTGATTTATTCTTTTCCGGGGGTTTAATTTTTCGTTGTTCAAAATTCTCATGACATTAATTCCAGAATTAACTTGGAATTCTGCTCTGAATTATCTTGAAATTGTTCTGAAATAAACCAGAAGACACTCCGCGTAATAATTGCCGTTGAATTATTTTTGGAATTTCCTTGCAACCCCTTCTAAGAATTTAAGTGGAATGCTTCTTAGAATTCCCTTAAGCCTTTCCGGAGACTTTGATTCCTTTGAAAATATTTTCAAAAATTTATTTTAACTCTATTCAAAACAGCAGAAATCTTTCGAAATTTTATTTAGAAACCCCTTGGAGTATTTTAAAGAATGTCTTTCTAATTCTCAGAATTTTTTGCAATAAATTTTGTTGGAGTTCTGTGATGAATCTTTCGCATTAGGGTTGATATTATTGCCAGCACAATCTAAGAACTCTGTTTCTTGTTGAATTCTGATCATAATTCTCTTGGAATTCTTCTTAAAATTCATCTCTAATTTTCTTCACGATACCCATACAAATCCCATCAGAATCACGTAGGAATTTTCCGCAATGTTTTGTTTTTGCCAACTCCTTTTTAAATCTTCTAAAATTATCTAACAATTTAATTTAGAATTTGCATTCTTCTCCACAGAAATCCTTCCAAATTCATCTAACCATTACTAGGGTTTTCATGTCAGAATAATTCTGGATATCTGCTCAAAACTTTTCCTTCGTAAACTGTGTGGAAATCTTTCTCAATATTTGTTTGAAATCAACACTTTGAATTCTTTTAAAATTTACTAAAAAATCCAGGGTTTGTCCGCTAGATTCTACAGAAAAAGGAAAAATTTACAAAATCTCACATTTTAATTATTTTTACTGCAAATCTTGCATAACGAAGATTGTTATTAATCACAAATTTGAAAAAAAAAATGTTCTAGTTTCAGACACTACTCAAATTTTAAAGCCCCAGAATCTTGGGAATCTTCTTAAATCACATTTTTTTGTCCTTTCAGTAAATTCATTTCAGAGCGTTTTTAAAAATGCGTTCAATTTGGTTTTTTGTTTAATATTAACAACCGCGAATTTTTAAAGATTTAAACCGGGAAAACCGGGAAAAAACCGGGAATTTCAAAATGAAAATTCACTGGCCACCCTGGTTTACGCCTTTATCCGTTCATTCTATGAAAAGAACAAATCCAAGCCGGTACCTAGGCGGGTAATATAAAGGTGACACAGTAGGAAGAAGTGTTAGTTTGTTTACTAAAGGGTGATACGGTCAAAATTTGGTCAAGGGAAAACGCGTGTAAATCGGTGAAATCGTTTATTTAAAAAATCAAATTAAATTTCTTTTTCAAGTTCAATTAGTATAAAATTCAGGAAAAATATTCAGTTAGGCTTCCGCTTTTCCAAATCCGAATTGCCGGGCCTTACGCTTGACCCCTGCCATCAGATTTTGTACAGCCACCTTGTCCACCTCCTTCGCCGCAGAAAGCCAGTTTGCCTTGAACTGCTGCTCGCCCTTAGCAGTTTTTTTGGTCTTCTTTAGGTTCCGCTTGACAATAGCCCAGTATTTCTCAATTGGGCGGAGCTCTGGCGTGTTGGGAGGGTTCTTGTCCTTGGGAACCACCTGCACGTTGTTGGCGGCGTACCACTCCATGGCCTTTTTACCGTAATGGCAAGATGCCAAATCCGGCCAAAACAGTACGGAACAACCGTGTTTCTTCAGGAAAGGCAGCAGACGTTTATTCAAACACTCTTTCACGTAAATTTCTTGGTTGACAGTCCCGGAAGCTATGAAAATGCTGCTTTTCAAGCCACAGGTACAGATGGCTTGCCAAACCAGATATTTCTTTGCGAACTTTGACAGTTTCATGTGCTTGAAAACATCTGCTACCTTTCCTCTTCCTTTTGCCGTATAAAACTCCTGTCCCGGAAGCTGCTTGTAGTCGGCTTTGACGTAGGTTTCGTCGTCCATTACCACGCAGTCGAACTTCGTCAGCATCGTCGTGTACAGCCTCCGAGATCGCGCTTTGGCCGTCGTATTTTGTTTATCATCGCGATTTGGAGTCACTACCTTCTTGTAACTCGATAGTCCGGCTCGTTTTTTGGTTCGATGCACGGTTGTAGACGATACACCCAGCTTATTTGCGGCATCTCGGAGAGAGGTTAGGGTTTCGCTTGAAACTACCGGCAACTCTCTTTGTCGTCTCAGCGGCTTCCGGTTTTCGATTTCCCCCCGATCCAGACTTCCTGGCTGTCGACAAACGTTCCCCAAACACTTTAATTACATTTGTAACGGTTGATTTGGCAACTTTTAGCGATTGTGCCAACTTTGCGTGCGAGTAGCTCGGATTTTCGCGATGCGCGAGCAAAATTTTGATACACTGCTCTTCTTGCTTGGACGGCATTTTGACAACTGAAGGGTGAATTCCAAAATCAAAATAGGAGCAACATTCTACACACACACACCTTCAAAATGAGGGGTGTTCAGGTTTTTTAAATGCAAAATTGAAAGAAATACGTCAAGTTGATATTGACCAAATTTTGACCGTATCACCTTTAAAATGAACTATGCCCATTTTTTTATGGCAGTTTTGCTATAAGAAATGCTCCTCGTGTTTATTAGCGAAATTCACATCAAAGGTTGATTAATTGCGTAAGAAATCAGTTTGGCACGACATTTGCGACCTTTCGGTCGTATGAAACAGATCAAAAACTGTCCAAATCCGCCCATAGTTTTTTTTGTTTTGAATTTCTGTATGGCAAAATAGTGAACTTTCCGTGAACATTAACGGCAAAGAACTCACCAACACAGGGAGACCATGAGCTCCTGTCCACCTGTCATAAAACCATCTCGAGCCGGTATCGTGGAAACTCGGACACTGAGTGAGTGCCGCTCGAGTATCAGGTGGCTTAAATTACTGAGTGACGGAGTCAGGTTGAGCAAGATTTTACTGGTTACTCTGTACGGATACGGATACACGACAAAGAGAGGGAAAGAGAGTTTTTTATCTCTGCCTGCCGCAGTCGGAGATGGTTTTATCACAGATGGGCAGGAGCTCACGGCCTCCCAGTGTTGGTGAGTGTTTTGCCGTTAATGTTCACGAAAAGTTCACTATTTTGCCTTACAAAAATTCAAAACAAAAAAATTTATTGGCCAGTTTTTGACATGTTTCATACGATCGAAAGGTGTATGCTGGTCACAAATGCCGTGCCAAATGTGATTTCCTACGCCTAATCAACCTTTGATGTGAATTTCACTAATAAACACGAGGAGCATTTCTTATAGCAAAACTTGCCATAACAAAATGGGCACAGTTCATTGTAGTAAACAAATTAACACTTCTTCCTTATGTGTCACCTTTGATGAAGCTCCTAGCCCAGACACAACACGTAGACTCACTCTGACCCAATTTGTCTCAATCAGTACACTCTGACTCAGACCTCGAGTTAGATTCATCGTGAATCAGAACCAGAGCTGACAATGAGAAAACAGGCCTTCTCACTATCACGAGACGAGACTACCTATCACTGGCTTTCTTGTCATTTTCCAATGATCAAGCACTCATGAGAATAATTCTTATACGGTTGTGACATCAACATTTCTAACTGATTTAGATGAATTAAAGCAAGCAACCGTATGTAATCGATTGAGTGAATATATTATTAAGATTTCCTCGGAACTAGCAACATTAATAGCAATAAATGAGCTAGTAATTACGATGGACACAACACTGTCACGTTCTGTCATGACAAAAAATTCGATGAGATTTTGAAGAAAATCTCCATCATCATTTTCTCATCCGATGATAGTGACAGAAGTATCTCTGTAAATATCGCGTGAGATCTTTCATTGAAAATGACACTTGCCAGCCTTGATCAGAACGACTAAGCTCAAGAGATCTGAGAGAGAGAGAGTGAGAGAGTCTGGTTAGATGAACACATTCTCAGCATTTGTCTGTTCTCCCGCTGAGTTGAGTCGGAATATTTTTGTTATTGCCTCTGTCCTATTCGTAGTGAGAGCCTGGTAGGAAAATGAACATTGTGAGTTGTATCTCTCAAATACTGGTACTGAGTGTTCATTGATCCGCATATTTGCAACATTGGTTGAGAGTTTTAGGGAAGCTCCGAGAACAGCAAGACAGATCAGAGAATTAAAGGGCAGTTCTAAAAAGTTCAAGAAAATGCAGAAATCAGAATTTCCGGAAACTTTGATTTGCTCAAAGAAAATTTCTGGAACGCAATAGAATTATATGAACATTTGGAAAATGTGAGAGTATTTCAAGGGTGTTATATCATAAAAATTTCAAAATCTAAAAAAATTCGAAAATTTTGCTAAGCTGATCAGAGAAAATCCACAAAGTTCCATTAATAAAAAAAAACAAAAAAAGCGAGAACATTTAGTAAGCACCGATATTTTTAAGAAATTCCAGAAAACGTGTGACAAATTTAGATATTTTTAGATTGTTTCATTATATTCAGTGATGTTCCGAGTACTTCGAGGACGATCAGCTAACATCAGAAAAATCACATTAACTTAAGGAAATTTGCAGTGGCTTACAAGGAGTTCCTCAGAATTATGGGACATTCCGAGAATTCTATGATTGATCCGAAAACTTTAGAAGCTTCATGGAGTTATAAATATATATATCAAAAAATTTACCGGAACATTTGATCAATTTAGAGAAATTAAGATAAGCATAGAAAACTGATTTCAGGCAAAGTTCCGTGAGCGTTTATATATTTTATAAAACTTAAAATTGTAGAACTTTAAGGCAATCAAATCAATGCCAGTAGAATGGTGGGTTCTTTTTAAAAAAATACTAAGGTATTCAGGGCAGTCTACAGAATTTTAAGGAAATTGAGAAACTATGAGAGACTATTGAAGAAGTTATGAATTAGTGTCGATAATTTGAACTTCAGTCAAATCTTAAGAACGTCAGTGAAAATCATAGAACTATAATAATTATTTTGCTGCGGAAGCTTAACGAAGTTCCTGAAATTTCAGAATAACTTCGAAAAGGGAAGATCCGAGAACTTCAGGAACTTTTATGGACATTTCGGGAGCATCTCAAATATGTTAAGTAAGCTCCAAAAACAAAGAGAATTTCAGGAGAGCTCAGTTCCATTATTTTTTTTTTATTAATTTATTTGTACAGGCTCAATCGAATAAACTTTACAGAGCCAAATTATCATTTGTGTTATACATTATTAATATCTTAAATCTAAAGTTAAAAACTAATGTTAAAGGAATTGAACCGAGTACTCGCGGTCGTCTCGAGGTTAGTGGAGATTAACAGTTTCATGGATGGGGAGAGGGAAAAGGAGGTTTGAAATATGATTTACGATACCAATATTTCATTATTCCTAAAACATAAACTTATTCCTATTCAACTTGATATCAGCAGTGTAATTACACTATTATTACAAGACAAACACTAAAAACACACACACACAACCAAATAACAAACACAATGTTAATCAAACTTACAATCTAAGGTTAATATTCTTCAAGAAATCATAAGCTTCATAAACTCCAGATCGCGTCCAGCCAAAACATCCCGAACTGGAACATTAGGTTGTCTACCTCGAGCCCGAAGGGAATCATATAACTCTGATCTGACTCCACGATGCTCAGCACAAGACCAAATAATGTGATCTGCGTCCTGGTAACCTTGTCCACATTCAGAGAGATTGCTGTCCCCCAGCCCAACACGGAACAAGTGAGCGTTTAACGAACAGTGATTGGACATGAGGTGAGACATCACACGGATGAAGTCTCGACCCACCTCCAACCCTTTGAACCAAGGAATCTTCGACACCTTAGGGATGACCGAATAGCCTTCACTTTATTTATTTTACCAGCTGGCGAGCGACTGTTGACGATAAATCAGTTCCATTAGTTTCAGCGTGAAATTTCAAGAAGTTCCCAGATTTTCAGAGAACTTTAGAGATGTTAAGAAAATTATTGAGGTTTTCACATATATGTAAGTTCAGAAGTTCACGCAAGGTTAAACATTTTTAGAACAGTTCAATTACATTCACGGTAGTACTGTAGTACGGTACGGTAGTGAGAACTGCAAACACTTAAGAGAAGTTTCGAGAACTTCGAAAAAAATATTGATCTATAAGCTCTAAAAAAAAAACTTCAAGAAATAACATCTATATCATCAGAGCAGGGAAATTACATAAATTAAATTAAAAATCGAGAAATTCAGTGAATTTCATGATCGTTAGGAAAATTGTGAAAACTTTAGGAAGTCCGAAAAAGTTTAGGGAAGTTAAAAAAAATGATGAGTAGTATTGCGAGCATCAGCGTTGTTTCTCAAACTACAAAAGAACTTCAAGGAAATTCAATCAACTTCAGGAATATTTTGGGAACTTTAAAGCAGTTCTGAAGATCTCAGAATAGTCCATTCCATATTCAACGGAAATTTATCATGAAAATTCGCTTGGAGTTTACTATCTTAGGCTTACACACTAAGATTATTTTACCGAAATCTGTGAAATTTTACCGAAATCTCAACATCTGAACGGTCGATAAACAGTTCGTTGATTTTCCACAGATATTCGTTGAAAAATTACAGGAAAATTGTGAAAAATCGGGCGCGGATTCCTCCGGTGGGAAATCGTAAAAACAGTACTTTCACCCCCAAAATTATTGGTGTTGTAGTTTACATGTAAGTTAATTCCATCTTAATTGCAATAGCAGCAATATCACAATACAGTACCCGTTCGATTTAGGCAACAAAATCACAAAAAACGTTCATTTTTGGCACAGGTTCGCTTTTGGCACCTTGCCAAAATCGAACGGATTTTGAAGATTATGTGTTTTCGCTCCATTTGACTACATTTTTTTTTTTTAAAAGATCAATTATTAATAACGACTATGTCATAAAGATGACTCACGGTGGTCCGAAATCAATGAAATCATAAATTATATTTCAAAATAAAACCGTTCGATTTTGGCAGAACTAAATGTTCGGGTTTGTTGCCAAAATCGAACGGATACTGTACTAAAACTACACTGAGAAGCTAATTTTACGAGCTAACCAAGTTTACAATGAAGACCTAGAATAATCAATACAGCCACTCTATGCTGTCAAGGCCAGAACTGGTCAATATCATGGCCATCATGTGGAACAACAGGCCTTCTCACCATCACGTGTCGAAACTACCTATGATGAGCTTTCTTGTCATTTCCCAATGATCAGGCACTCATGAGAATAATTCTCATCCTATTTTGACATCGAAATTTGAAACTGATTAAGATGAATTTAGGCAAACAACAGTATGTAATCAGTGAAGTGTATATATTTTAAATATTTACGCGGTACAAGCAACAAAAATATCGATAAATAGGCTACTAATTGCGATGTTCAGAACACTGTCGTTTACTCACCCGATGATAGTGAAAAGTACATGACATTTTTCATTTAGAATGACATTTACCAGTCCTGGTCAAGTCAATGCTTGTCTACGTGTCTTTGAATCATTATTCAAGCATAAAGTGCTACACATTTTTTTCATTGATATGTTTTCCGTCGATCTTGTTTTCCCTACTGCGTACCAATGCTACCGATGCCAGGGAGGCAGCTCCTACACCTGGAACCTACCTATTGGCCCATCAACTCACCTCCCTGGCATCGGTAGCATTGGTGCTCAGCACGGAAAACAAGATCGACGGAAAACAAACCAAGGAAAAAAAATGAACTATCAAAAACATGAATTTCCCAGGGAAAGAGAAACTCCATATACGGCCGATGATATCAACTCAAAATTGAGAGGCTTTCCACTCAAAATCGCAAAATCGACGAAAAGTTATATCGACTGAGTGAAGCCTTTCTCGATTTTCCTCATATTCGAAAAGTTTTTCTTGGAAAATCGAGAAAAATTTAACTCAGTCCATGAGTAACCTACGTTTTTGCGAATTTGAGTAAATGAAACTCAAATTTGAGTTGGTTTAATCGGCCGTGTATCATTTTTTATTTTAAACTGTACTGCCTTAATTATATTTTATGTGGAGCTCTAAATACTCACGATAGCTTAATAAATACTATCGAAGAAAAAGAGACATTCACTCGATTTGCATTGATGCAGCAGTAGTCTCTGATAGAAGACGTGTGCCCCCCCTCATGGACTCTAGTGCGCATGGCGATGATATAACCTTACTTTTTCCGTTCTCTCCCATGGTATTATATGTTTTGCCGGTCTCGTCAACTCTACCGAATAGGAAACATTAATTCATTGGTACTGCTCGAAAGAACCGCTCATCCCGTAAACTAGTTTTATAGTGACCGCTCCCGTGCATCGAAATATCATCTCGATTATTATGTTGAACAAGGAAAAATCTCCGAGACGAATCTCTGAATGGCGATAAATATAAAACGATTGGCTGATGCAACATTGTAGAGAAGCATAATCATGAGTGGTTTCTGGTTCCTAATCGTGTTTGGTTGAAAACTGCACTCTTGAAGAGGAGCGCTCCATCACGATCTATTTGCGAATAAATAAAGCGAACAGGTTGAGTTTTCTGTACTGATCTCGAGTCGACCGCCGTTGTCAGTGGTGTGCTCAGGATATCAGTAAAGCTAGATAATCGCTTGCCATTTGCTAGATAAGTCTAACCGCTACGCTCTTGTGTCACAACGGAAATGCTCTTCAGCTTCAGCTCTATCCGTGCGCTTGATGATCGTGTGAAATGTTGCCTGACATTTCTTGGAATGTGCCGCGACACAAAATCGATCGACTGTAGCTCCTCGCGGTCGCCGAGGGGGGTTTGTGCATTTTTTCCTGGCTTTGGGTGGTTTGCGCTGTTGCTAGCCTAGCTCTGTGTCGTCTCGTGAGCCGTCGTAAAGATGATATACTGCAGCAACCACTTGCAGTCAAGTTGTAGCAGCTTGGACAATTGTTGGACCGGCGTACTCGGCATCGTTTCCACTCAGCGCGCTGGGCTGAGATTGGTAGCTGTGTGTCATTTCCTCCCCTTCGGGAAAAATGCTGCACGCAATGCACGTGAGTGGATGATGTTACGAAACGACGACTGCACGTGATGACTAAATAGACCGAAATTGGCATAATTAACTTTCCCATGCAACTCAAAAAGTTATTTTCACACTTTAACCTTCCTTGAGCCGACAGCAGAAGGAAAGTAATCTAACATCTTAATCACCAAAAAACAATTTTCTTCTAAGAAGGGAGAAGGAATTGGGCCATGTACTCAAACGATTATGAGATGCTCTTCGACGATTAAATACTAAATTGGATCCTACTCAAGTTGGCGATAGGTCCAGTTTCACCATTAAATTGCGGTGGGTACTGGATTTTTGGAGCCTGGTGAAAATATGCTAATTATGGACGATGCGCAGCTACGATGTAGGTTATTGGTTTGGGACGGCTCTTACGTTTTTTTTTTTATTTTAGAACACTTAGTTTTGGTGTTCTTTCTCCGCTTAGACAAGGTGTCCCATTACTGTTCTATCAACATTTTCTAATATATAGTTGCTTCTCTGAAGTGGCACTTGTTTCATATTTTAAATATTAATGGTAAATACTTAAAATTTGTCGAACCTCTTAACGGAATCCCTTTATGAAGAGCTTTGAGTGGGTTGGTTTATTTCCTTTAAATTCCGTTATAATTGCTTACCTTTTGACAGATACGCGTATTTCGTCTACTACTTGCATACTTCATCAATGCCAAGTACCAGTGTTGTTGAGTACTTGGCACTGATGAAGTCTGCAAGTAGTAGACGAAATACGCGTATCTGTCAAAAGATAAGCAATTATAACGGAATTTAAAGGAAATAAACCAACCCACTCAAAGCTCTTCATTAAAGGTAAACTTTTTTTATAGCCTACAATCACCCATGTAAATTTCACAAAACAATATAAATGGCGGTGATTGAAAATTTTTCAAAACACTCAACATAATTAACCATACAAATCTGAAACAAGTGCAGAAAATGTTCCGTTCATTTTCGTCCAATCGTGCATAAAACACTAAATATATCTAAAAATTCAATTTGGTTTGGTACAATACTTTAGTTCAAAAGCTACATTACAAAACCTTTAGGAGCGAATCTATTTTTCCATTCCATTTATGCCTTCATCCGTATGGCGAAGTAAATCCAATGACGAACCTATACGTTTGTACGGCCGGTTCGTAGGCCAAATTTGGAATCAAGAAGCAGTGTTGTATTTTTAACAGAATATAAACAATTTGTGACGCTTCATCAAACCCAACGGTCCCCATATGGAAGGTAAATAAATATAGAAGTCATCTGTAGTAGCAACACTTTATTTTGTATGAAAATTCGTTCGAAAAAGAGAGATAAAGAGCGGGTTGTGCTTAGTAGGCCGAAAATTAGAAATAAACCCTGGTCTGACCTAGATAATTTCGCTATCCTGTTCGATTTATAAATTCAGCGGCGCCGATGGTGTAGTGGTAAGCATAATTAACGCTCACCCCAGCAGGCCTGGGTTCAATCCAGTCGGCGCCGCCGGGAAGTAAAGCCGTTGGTCCCCGGTTCATGAGCTGATGGGTCGATAGGTAGGGTCCAGGTGTGGGAGCTGCCGCCCTGGTGTCGGTAGCATTGGTGCTCAGCACAGAAAACAAGACCGACGGAAAACAAATCAAGGAAAATAAATATAAATCCACGAAATGCTAAATCGAACATTCAACTTACAGGCATGAACAAACAACGTCTCTCTGCTTATCCTAAAGTTAATGACACCTCATACTAATGCTTATTAAATAAATCCAATACTAGACTAATTGTTCTTGAAAGCGTAAAAAGAACTAATTAATCGGAAGTGAAATGTGCACTGACCCATGTGCACTCGAAGAAATGCTCGTCTCGGATACCAATAAGCTATTTGCTGTGAAGTAATTTCTCATGCAGCACGCCATTATGCCACTGTCTAGTGCTCATCGCACAGCACGTCGCCAGTGCAGTCAGCAGTGCTCGGTTCGGTTGTACACGTTAAATGACCTGCAGCATATGTGAGCTATTGCAGCCCCTGATAGGTAAAAAATACGCCTCTTTTTTAACACACACACATACCTGTCTATGGTATCATCATGCTGCGGTGCGGTTCTGTTGGCGCGTAAAAACCGGAAATGACATTCGAACAGTCACACCATGTGCAAGGTGAACAGTAGTAGGGTGGGTCAAGTTTGTATGGTGGATCACAATCACCTGTTCACCACAGCTCTTCCGATGTGCATTGAGGTCCCCAACAACGGTGCCAAATTTGGCGGGAGAATTTTTAATTTTGTATGGGAAACGAAACGAACCTATTAATTTGCTTGCCAAAAATTCAAATAGGGGAAATGGATGTAATTTCGGCCTAAATGCCCCTAATTTGGGCCCATACATAAATTCAGCAATCGACTAAATTTTCAATAGCGACCAAAAACATCCATTAGTACCATCCCAATGACGCGTTCATCTAGATAAAATTAATAAATAACAGGTTTTTAGCTATGGGCCCAATCTTAGAACCATAGGCCAACATTAGAGCCATTTCCCCTATTTGAATTTTTGGCAAGCAAATGAGTAGGTTCGTTTCGTTTCCCATACAAAATTAAAAATTCTCCCGCCAAATTTGGCACCGTTGTTGGGGACCTCAATGCTCATCGGAAGGCATTCGAACTTCATGCAAGTTCTACAAAATTCGGGAAAGTCTTACAAGTTTCAGGAAAATCCTGTGAACTACTGTGATGACCTACGACGGTTAGGAAATCTCTCCGAACCTTCAGAAAAGTTCTACAAATTTCAGAGAAGTCTTACGAACTTCAGGGAAGTCCTTTAATCTTTGGGGAATAACTACGAATTTTACAGAACTTTCTACAGATTTAATGTAACTTCTACGAAATTTAGGCATTGCTTAAAACTTAGGGATACTCTTATGACACTTATGGATTTTTCCGAGCTTCAGAGAAGTCTTCAATACTCTTGGGAAGTCCTCTGAACTTAACATAGTTCTCCAAGCTCAAAAAGTTCCTAGAACTTCCGAAAAGTCGATTGAACTACAGGTAGTCCTACGAAATACATGGGAGCTCTCCGAACTTCAGGGAATTTCCAAGAAATTAAGGAAAGACCCACAATTTTTTGGAAAACCCTTCGATATTTAAAGCCTTATGCACTTCAGGAAAGCTCTTCTAAATTTAGGGTCCTCATATATTCAGTTAAGTCCTTCAAA
The DNA here is from genome assembly GCF_037179485.1 of Ochlerotatus camptorhynchus. Lineage (NCBI taxonomy): Eukaryota > Metazoa > Arthropoda > Insecta > Diptera > Culicidae > Ochlerotatus > Ochlerotatus camptorhynchus. The sequence goes on from NW_027040920.1 coordinate 3,156,798, forward strand.
CTTCAGGGAAGTTCTCAGATCTTCGAGGAAGTTCTTCGAACTGAAGTCTTACGAACTTCTGAGAATTTCTACAAACTTCGGGGTACTTCTACGATATTTAAAAAAATCCTATGAATTTCAAAAAACTCCGAACTTCAGGGAAGGCATAAGATCTTAAAAAAAGTCGTTCGAACTTCGGGGAAGTCCCATGAAATTCAGGCAATACAAACTTCAATGAACCCTTCACGAAAGACCTTAACGCTCCAGGGAAGTTCTACGAACTTTAGGGAGTTTCTATGGACTTCAGCAGTCAGTCTTTTTAATAATAAGAGTTATTAAACCAGCGTTGTTTATGAAATCTTTTAATCATATGATTTTGATGTCATAATGTAATCAAAATTCCGTTAAATAAAATCCTTAATCGTTGACAATTTGCGAAAAATTTAAACAAACTGGAAATCCGTAAAATTGTTAGAAGCAAAGGTTTGTTTAAAGAGTCCTCATTCATATCACATTTCGCAATTTCACCTTGAGATAAATTAGCCCGTTGGTTAAAAATCTCAATAATAAAGTTAAAAAAATCGCAGTTTCAACAAGTTGCAAAAAGAATATTTTTTCAGCACGAGTTGTAGTTTATCCAACGAGGCTTGCTGAGTATTTCAGCGGTGTCAAAAGTCGTTTTGCTATTTTAAAACTGTTTTGTTTTTGTATAGCCATTTCGGCGTTTTATAAGAATGAGAATTTCTTGAAAGCAATAAAGAGTAGTTTAAGGGTGTTATATCATGGACATTTCAAGATCTCCAGATTGCGAAAGTTGAGCCAAGTTCAACAGAGAACTTTTGACCAATTTAGATATTTTTAGATAGTTTCATGATATTCAGCGAAGTTCCGAGTACTTCAAGAACGATCAGATAACTTCAAAACAATTCCATTAACTTAAGAAAAATTGCAGCGACTTACAAGGAGTTCCGTGGAATTCTGGGATATTCCTAGAATTCTATGATTGATCCGAAAATTTCAGAAGCATCAGGGAATTATGTATTTATATCAGAAAGTTTGTCGGAACATTGAACAAATTTAGAGAACTTCGGGTAAACATATTAAACTTCAGGGAGGTCCAGATAAGTTCAGGAAAAATAAGTGATTTAAGGCAATGTTATGAGCGTTTATAAAACTTAAGCAAAATTGTGGAAACTTCAAGGTAATTCAATTAACGTCAGTAAAATTTCGGGTTCTTACAAAAAAAAATTGAGAAATTCAAGGCAGGCTAGAGAACTTTACGGAAATTCGGAAATATTTTAGGCAGTTTTAATATCATCAGGAAATACTAGACTATTGAAGAGGTTATGAATTAGGGGAAATGTCGGCTTCGGCAATACCTTAACCTATTATCGTCAGGGGGTAAACAAAGTCCTAGAGCACTCAAATTTGGCCAATAGTTGCTCTGAAACACAATGTTTCCACATGCCAAAATTGAGCTCCCAACGACGTTGTTTACCCCCTGACGATAATAGGTTAAGGTATTGCCGAAGCCAACTTTTCCCCTAGAGAACTTCAGATATTTTATGAAAATTGTTGAAGTCTGTGGTTCACGGAAGCTAAAACATTTTTAGGACAGCTCAATTAAATTCAAGGCAGCACAACAAGCTTCATGAGAACTGCAAAAACTTAAGAGAAGTTTCGAGAACTTCAGGAAAAAAAAAACAGAGAACCTCATAGCAGTTCCGTTAACATTGGAGAAATTACATAGATTTAATAATGTTTCGAGAACTTCAGAGAATTTAGAGAAGATCCATGACCGTTAGGAAAATTGAGGAAACTTTAGGAAGTCCAAAAAAGTTCAGGAAAGTTTAAAAATGTGAGGAGAAGTATTGTGAGCTTCAGGCTAACTTCTCAAACAACAAAAGAATTTCAAGGCAGTTTCATTAGCTTCAGGAAAGTTTTGGGAATTTTCAAGTAGTTCTGAAGACCTTAAAATAGTCCATTCCATATTCAACGCAAAATTTTCATGAAAACTCACTCGAATTTATTCTAGAAATTCACTTTAAACGCTTCGCTGAATTCTCTAAAAAATCTTATCATAACATACTTCTCTCAATTATTTTGAAATATTCCTTAAAATTCCGATGGAACTAACCTTTGAATTCATGTTTCTTTGAACTTTCCTCGGAATTACCTTTAAATTCTTCGCAGTAAGAAATCCTTTGGAAATATAATTTTAGAATTTTCATTGAATTCATTTCAGGTTTTCTTTTTGAATCTCACTCCTTCCCTTGGAATTCTACTCATATTGAATGTCTCCTAAGAATTCATTTGCATTTCTCTCCACAAATTCCATTGAAATTTTTCCGAATTCCTTTGAAGATCTACTGGAGGTATTATCGTATTTAATTGTAATTCTCCTTTTAGCAGCCCCCTTCCATCCTAAGTATTCTCCATAAATGTACAAGGACTTATGCTCCGTATTCAGTTTCTCCCACAAATATCACGAAATTATCCTCAGAATGTCCTCCGAAGTTCACAGGAGCTCTGCTCCTCAAAAATTCCTATAAGTTTTCGTTAAAATTTACTTTGCATTCAGGATTTTCTTGGAATTCTACTCTCGCGTAACCTCACTTTTTACCTGTGCACCAACTTTCAAAAACAGATTTAATGCCATTTTCATACTCGAATCGGTTGAAAAATATACTTAATCTTCTAGTTAACTCGATAACTCTCCATTGCAAGCAATATTTTGATATTTTTTTTTTTGGTTTTGAGAGTTGGTGTACAGGTAGATTGAGATTAAGGCGACGCCACTGTCAAAACTATCTCAGGCTTGACATGAATTCTAAAATTGCTCAGAATTTGCTTGAAAGCAGATTGCACTTGATATTTTTCGCAAAGATTTTTTCCCCCCAGAACTCCCTTGGGATGAGGTCCTTAGAAATTATAATAAAATTACTTGGGCATGTAGAATTATGCAAAGAAGTTGACTTCATATTCTTGAAGTATTAGGGTTAACTACCCCATTTCCGGCCTGTTAAGCACAACCTGCACTTAGTCTTACTTAATCTAGCGCAGTTTAGCACCAAACGGAATGTTATTATTACTGATGGCTTCCAAATTTATTTACCTTTCCGTATGTACCGTAAGATTTAATAAAGAGAAACCAATCGTTGAGATATTGTCAAAAAAAAAGTCTTGCACTGCTTCATGATGCCAAACTAGGCCTAACGAATTGAAACGCTATTGAAACGCCAATGAATTCACTTCGGCCTATTAGATGAAGATAAAAATTGATTCGGTCGGAGAGCTTCTTTTGTTTTTGGGAATAATGGGTGCAAACCTTGATATCACGCGTTCTCATTGACTTCGTTCCGTAACTTATTAACTAAAGTATCGTACCAAACGCACAATTGACTTGTTAACTCTGAAATCATGGATTTATTTGAAGTTTTCTGCTCGATAGGCCCAAAATGGGCGATTAGGCCGAAGTAGTGCTCTACCCTATAATTTTTGAATACTGAATTTCAAAAAAAAAAGTGGAAATATGCATATTCCAGAACCAATGACATCAATTAAATCAATTATTACTGATTTTGCATTCATAATTTTTAGCTGAATACGGGCCTGGCGTAAATGGTTAGCATCCACGTTTCTCACGCTGAAAGACTTGAGTTCAAATCTCACCCCGGATAAGTCACAAATGACCTAAAATGTGTTAAACAAAACAAATAAACAATAATTGTTAGTTCAACGACAGATGAATTTAAATTAAATTGTCATCAAGACGTTAAGAGCAGAACATGAAATTAAGTTGCTTTCATTTAAAAGACTGTTTACTGCATAATAAAAGAACATTATGTTATCAGACATATGTCCTAATCTAATCTAATCTAATCATGAAAGCGTTCATTATGCCCAATGCTTTCTTTATTGATTAGTAGGTAGGGGAAATGACGGCTTCGGCATGCCAGACTATTTTCGGCAACCCAAATTGAAACACTATTTTCACTGGATTTTCTTACGAAAACACTTCGCTGAATGCATGCAAACGATTCTTTATGCTTTCAGCTTCAATTTGACTATATTTTTACCACTGAGAAAAAGCAATCTTGCAGGTTTTTCTTGAAATGAAACACACGCACTACAAATTGTAGCTGATTTCGAGTTGCCGATAATAGAACAGCAGATTTACATGCAGTTCAAATGGAACGGTTGCCGAAGAAAAACTGGTTGCCGACAATACTCGCTCTCACTAGAGAAGTTTGGAGCTTTGTAAAAGCGTTTCAAAACAGTTTTTGACAATTCTTTCGACTGAAATTGTTAGAGCAGCTGGCAGCAAAAGATTGTTAACAAACCAATACTGCATAAGTGTGCGCTCCATAGAGAAAAAGGCTATAGAAAGAAGGTCGCTGCTTAGGTTGCCGAGAATACGTAAATTCCCCTAATTGAAAATATTATATGAAATTAAAAAAAAAACTTATTCCACTCCTCTCACGTGAATACATCTTTCAAAAACGATTAAATGCGATTATCAAATAGAGCATCCTTCCTTCTGGCTTAATGTGTCGTACGTAAATCATAGAAAATATAAATCACAATCGCTAATTGCCGATAAGAATCTCATGCCTAGTAAACCCGTTCAAGCGGATTCCTGTTCAATCATGATCGACAACCCTCCACAGCGATTGCACCAATTGCATGCATCGTCGATCGTCAATCTAAATCCATAATCTAAAATCGTCTAAAACCGAATCGAACACACGACTTCACAGCTGACGGCTCGGCAGTGTAACCTTCCGCGCTACGTTTTCGATGAGCCAATATTGTGCAATCCGAATGGTGGCTTCATTTTCCTCATCTTCATTTGCTCGGTGCTCGCTCGCTCACCAATCACCAACAACAACAAAAACCATCCAGCCAATCTGCGATCGCGCGCAGTGATGCTGATGTGTAACAATGCACAAATCCGCGGCTCTACGCCGCCACCGCTGCAGCGGTGATGTAGCTTTTTGTATAGTCTGTTGTGCTTAATAGCAGGAATGTAAACAGATGAAACGACGAAGTACAAGCGTCCTGATCGCAGTCAGTGCTGGTGAAGATGCACCGTGTGAAATTAATCTAACCGATGATGCAGCGCGCGAGATCAGTTTAGGGGAGTTAATGTCATGTTTTAAATTTTGACATGTCTAAAAGAAACTGTCTCACCGCACATCTGAGTCGATATTATGCAACAACTTTGAAAGTTCAACCCTTCCTGCTTAACCTCCTGTCCCACCAATACAATAGGAGTGAGAAGGGCAAAACATAAAAAAAAAAACTCCTCTAGAGATACCACATTGCAGTATCGAAGCTAAACTTTTTTTTCTCGTCGAGCGAGCCATCCTCCGGGGACATCTGCATACTAAAGGCAAGAAATACGAGTTCGCATAGGCGAAACAAGATGTCAACCAGTTTTTTTGTTGCCACTTGCCGCTTGTTTCTATGCATCGTCGAAAAAAGCCGCAAGTTGTTGCTATCCGAATCTTCCGTGCTCCGAGTGTGTGGTGCTATCCGGTGTGTGCCAGATATATAAATATCAAGGTTTCAATTCTTCATCGTCTTTCTGGTTTCTGCTGCTGCTGCTGTGTAGGGTGGAAGCGATTGGGGATTATATCAGTGGCCCTCTTTTGTCTGTCTTCACTCGGCTGTCTGTCCACTATGCATATTTGAGATCGGTGTAAGATCGTCGTCAACGAATTTCGTTGAACTCTACACTATAAGGTTTTTGGCAACGTTCCTAATCCTAGGACGTGAGCATGCATCTGACACTGACAACCTGTCAATTTGGACGCATACAAGCCGTAAAGCGTGCACGCATCGCAGCCGGGATCCAACTGTTGAGAACATTCTCACACCTCATCTCCCACCTAGACGTAATTAATCCATCAACGGCGACCGCATAACAGTCCAACACATTGTCTGCATTTGTAAGCACAGCACACCTGCACGTTAGCAGCAGCATTCGCATCCATCAGCCCGAGCAGGAAAACCAAATGCTAAAGGTATCGATTTGTCAGTTGCCGTGACGATTGAGTCGTTGCAACGTTTGCCGATCGCTAGAAATCCGTAACCATATGACCTCGATTGCAGCGACAACGACTATGACGATGAAGAGCATCATGTTGCCGGCTAGCAGCGAATACGACGACGACGAAGGCCTAAAACATCGATACATTTCAACATTGAGGAAGTCAACAGTAGCGAAATATTTTCCCACGAATCGAATACCTACCATTGCCACCTGAAGCACCACGTGCTCGACATAATCCTTCTCGTTGTCTTCCTCCCTCCCATGTGCATACCTGCGAACCTCTTTACTTCTTGCACAATTGTGTACCATTTTGCTGTCAGTTGACGACATTCCACGACCGTGCGCGTGACATCGCAAAACGGAGTAAACGACCTTTCGGTGCGTGCCACACCCTCGCTGCCAGCTGATGAGTGATGAGTGCTTGCTGTTGGCTCATTGTCTGTATTTAATTTAGTGTTTGACATTTTAAATGCACGGTGATATTTGTGCTCGTAGTGGATACATACAAGTACTCTGGTCATAAAAAATAGTACATCGTTTCAATGAAAATTCAAAATGCATACAAATTTCTGCTATGTTGTCTGCTTGTTCATTAAGTACTCAGGTTTTATCAGTAAACTTTGTGCCTTGATCGACCATTAAGCCATTAAGAAGTTAGAGCAATTTTAGTAAATCGATTCTTATTTGACTTGCATTTTTTCTGTTATTTCTAATTTTTCTGTTATTTCTAAAAGAACAATGAACCCCGGGTGGCCAACGATCCGATGAGAACTGGGAAATAACCGGGCATTTGAAAAGTAACACACACTCAAATTGTTCTAACTTGTTGAGTATTTGTTGATTTCATCAGGTCGCAAAAGTTTTCAAAATGGCGGCAAAATAACTGCGCGCACTAAAAAGTTTTGCACGAGTACTTTGAGAACAAGGATCTGTCGCATCGTGTCATCGGAAAAAAGCTGGGAATCGCGAACTCCACGTTGTCTGGTATCATAAAACGATTCGAATAACTTCTGAATGTTGATCGGAAGCGAAGATCCGGAAAAAAAGCCGTCAGGTCAACGAGAACGATCACAAACGCGTGGTTGGGGCCTTTAAACGGAAACCGAACGCCTCAGTTCAAGATGTAGCTAAAAAGTTGCATGTGAGCAAGACTTTCGTGCAGAATACCATAACTCGAGCTGGACTACGTACGTTTAAGGTGCAGAAGTCCCCAAACCGTGACGAGAAACGACCAGAAGTTAACGAAACCACACTGCTGCGTAATGCATGACGAGACATATGTGATGGTGGACTTCAACCAGATTCCAGGAAACCTGTATGTGACTGTCAAGGATAAGTGTGATGTTCCCGAGAACCTCCGGACACAGAAGATGTCGAAGTTCGCCAAGAAATTCTTAATTTGGAAAGCGATTTGTACTTGCGGAAAGCGGAATACACCTTTCGTTACCGCAAGCACCATGAATGGACAGGTGTATTTGGAAGAGTGTCTCCAAAAGTGGCTTCTCCCTCTCCTGAAGGCTCACGACGGTCCGACGATCTTCTGGCCGGATTTGGTATCATGCCACTATACACGAAGGACGTGCTAGAGCGGTATAAGGCGAATGATATCGATTTCGTGCCGAAAGATCTGAACCATCCAAACACTCCGGAATTGCGCCAAATATAAAAAAAATACTGGACCATGATGAAGGAGCACCTTCTAAAGTGGTTAAGAATGTAGAAGAAATGAAGAAAGCATGGGTTAATATACAGAAAACTGTCGATTCTGAGATCGTGCAAAACCTTATGGCTGGGGTTAAGGCCAAGGTTCGCGAATTCGGATGTAAAGGCGAAATAAAAAAAATGAATGATGCCAAAACTAACTTTAATCGTTTCTTTTTACTCGCTGAAAATTTGGTGATAATCGAATAAAAACTCGAATTTTGAGAATGAATTTTGTGATTTCAAACGGTAAACCTTTTAAATCCGAGAATTCGGTGGGATAATTATAAGTTTATTAAAATGTAAAATGAACAAATTTACTATAACTGATGATGTTTTTTGGAAGCAAATTATTATTAAAGTTATTACAATTAAACATCAGAAATTTCCATGGTCTCTTATCCACGAAGGTTACAATTTTGTCAAATTATGTGTTGCTTTCTCAAATGGGTTAATATCTAAAGGGTGATACGGTCAAAATTTGGTCAATATCAACTTGACGTATTTCTTTCAATTTTGCATTTAAAAAACCTGAACACCCCTCATTTTAAAGGTGTGTGTGTGTAGAATGTTGCTCCTATTTTGATTTTGGAATTCACTCTTCCTTTGTCAAAATGCCGTCCAAGCAAGAAGAGCAGCGTATCAAAATTTTGCTCGCGCATCGCGAAAATCCGAGCTACTCGCACGCAAAGTTGGCAAAATCGCTAAAAGTTGCCAAATCAACCGTTACAAATGTAATTAAAGTGTTTGGGGAACGTTTGTCGACAGCCAGGAAGTCTGGATCGGGGTGAAATCGAAAACCGGAAGCCGCTGAGACGACAAAGAGAGTTGCCGGTAGTTTCAAGCGAAACCCTAACCTCTCTCTCCGAGATGCCGCAAATAAGCTGGGTGTATCGTCTACAACCGTGCATCGAGCCAAAAAACGAGCCGGACTATCGACTTACAAGAAGGTAGTGACTCCAAATCGCGATGATAAACAAAATACGACGGCCAAAGCGCGATCCCGGAGGCTGTACACGACGATGTTGACGAAGTTTGACTGCGTGGTAATGGACGACGAAACCTACGTCAAAGCCGACTACAAGCAGCTTCCGGGACAGGAGTTTTATACGGCAAAAGGAAGGGGAAAGGTAGCAGATGTTTTCAAGCACATGAAACTGTCAAAGTTCGCAAAGAAATATCTGGTTTGGCAAGCCATCTGTACCTGTGGCTTGAAAAGCAGCATTTTCATAGCTTCCGGGACTGTCAACCAAGAAATTTACGTGAAAGAGTGTTTGAATAAACGTCTGCTGCCTTTCCTGAAGAAACACGGTTGTTCCGTACTGTTTTGGCCGGATTTGGCATCTTGCCATTACGGTAAAAAGGCCATGGAGTGGTACGCCGCCAACAACGTGCAGGTGGTTCCCAAGGACAAGAACCCTCCCAACACGCCAGAGCTCCGCCCAATTGAGAAATACTGGGCTATTGTCAAGCGGAACCTAAAGAAGACCAAAAAAACTGCTAAGGGCGAGCAGCAGTTCAAGGCAAACTGGCTTTCTGCGGCGAAGAAGGTGGACAAGGTGGCTGTACAAAATCTGATGACAGGGGTCAAGCGTAAGGCCCGGCAATTCGGATTTGGAAAAGCGGAAGCCTAACTGAATATTTTTCCTGAATTTTATACTAATTGAACTTGAAAAAGAAATTTAATTTGATTTTTTAAATAAACGATTTCACCGATTTACACGCGTTTTCCCTTGACCAAATTTTGACCGTATCACCCTTTAATATCAAAACATTTTTGTTAATAATTACCTTGGAATTTGCTCAGAATCATCATACACGGATAGAAATCTCCTTATACCTTTTGGCAAATTTCTATTGTTGATTATTCATAAAATGTATAAGTCAACTAATAAGCAGACGCCTTGCAAAAAGTTAATGAAGATCATGTGTCAAATGAAATGTATAAGCGGTCACACATACCTTTTATGCATTCTTATAGGACCTATGTGGTTTGTCTTATGGAACGTATAAGGTTGATGTTTTGGCAAAAATGTATAAGTGAAACACATGAATAAAATAATTGATTTTAGTTTCGTGTAGGATTCTCCTTATACACACAAGAAAAAAAACCCCTGGAATTCCCTTTGAAACTCTTATGAATTTCCTTGGAGTCCTCCATATAATTCCTTTTATATTATCTTTTATATTCAATTCCTTTGAAAATGTTCTCAACATTTTAATCATATTAGTCGTCAGGAATCCTCTTGAGTCTATACCTTTGGAGATTATCTTCAGAACTATTTTCGTCTAAGTTCTCTTGGAATTATCCTTAAAATTCACTTGCTATCCTCCTAACGATCCCCATAAATTCTACTCAGAATCAGCTACGAATTCTCTTTGAAGATTTTTTCACAACTCCCATGGAATTATTTAGCAGTTCCACGCCAAATGACAAACCGATCAAAATCGGCCTTCTCCAATTTGCAAGGAAATTATTTGTAATGGGCAATTATTTACATTTGTTCTAAATTCGACCATTTTGGATCTTGTAATTAAAAAAAAATGCGTAGGGTAAACGCTCCTATAGTTGCGGTACGTTAGAAGCGTTAGGTTCCTATAGTTGTGTATGGAGACTCCGTACACAACTATAGGAACCTAACGCTTCTAACGTACCGCAACTATAGGAGCGTTTCCCCTACTTGTAATTTTTCTATTAATCGGAGTGTTTAATTGAAAAATTTAAATTCTTTTGGCGCCATTTCTTAAGACTTTCAATGATATTTTGGTATCAATGTTTTTAAAATCTATTGATAAATTGCAGAGTAATGATTTTTGAAACATTGCCAATTTGTCGTTACACAGCGTGTTCGGAGTGTTAATTGTTGCATGAAAACGTCACTTCTAATCGAAATGACATCTGAGGCAAAGTTGTAGAGAAAAATAAGGTCTTTCTAGGAAAAATATACTCGGTAATTGTTTTTTTTAATTTTTAGTAAAAATCCATGTGTTAAAAAAAACAATTAATTTATCGTGTATTATGCTGAACAAAGCAGTGTTTTTGGACGCATCTAGTCAAACAGTTGAAGTTTGAAATCTTCCAGATTTATGTAGTTTTCCATTGTTAATAGCAGCATATTTTGAAGAATTATGACCAGAACAGAATTGGTTGGAGGCGAACCGGCACAGCATCGACTCCCATGTTAACATTACTTTATGTCAAAGTTAAAATAGGGGAAAAGTTGGCTTCGGCAATACCTTAACCTATTATCGTCAGGGGGTAAACAACGTTCTTGAGTGCTCAATTTTCGCATGTGGATACACTGTGTTTCAGAGCAACTATTGGCCAAATTTGAGTGCTCTAGGACTTTGTTTACCCCCTGACGATAATAGGTTAAGGTATTGCCGAAGCCAACATTTCCCCTAACTGATGTTGAGAACTTGTAACAAATCAGTAATCATCAATAAATCAAGTTCGCAACTTTAAATTTCAAAGTTCGACATTTCAAATATTTATGCTAGTGTTGGACCCTGAACAGTTCTCACGTTCCCTAATCTTCTTTTTAATCCCCTCCGAAATACACCCTGAACCATAAAGGTTTTTTTTTCTAAATCCAGAATCATATAATTTTCTAAGCATGAAATCTGTGTCCAGATGATTTGTTGATTTCAATACTCTCCACAATCGAAACGTTTGTCCGTTTGGTTCCACATTTGGACAGTCCGTTTGGCTTTGCTGGATTTGTCTTCGTCAGTCTGTGTTTACTATATCGTCTGTAGTTGACAGCTTTTTTGGATACGTCAAATTGACATCCGCATGTCTAACCTGGACTGTCTTCTTTTTTTTTGACTCTTTATTTGTTCCAAATTCAAAATAAATAACATTTCATTTTAACCTAGGTGCTCCAGCTACTACAGTAACTTACCAGCCTTAATTGTTATGATATATATCTAAATAATTTTACCAGTGGCGTCCCGTAACCTCACTTTTTACCTGTGCCTCAACTTTCTAAACCAGATTTAATGCCATATTCGGTTGAAAATACAACTTAATCTTCTAGTTTACTCGATATCTATCCATTGCAAGCAATCTTTTGATAATTGTTTATGTTTTGAGAGTTGGTGCACAGGTAGATTCTGGTTAAGGAAACGCCACTGGTTTTTACATTGTTCCTGCCTTGGCAATTCAGTATTTTAAACAGGTTTTTTTTAAACCTGCATGTCAGTATAACAATTTACATCTTAATACTTAAAACTAACACTAAGTCTTATCTCAGTATAAAGGGAATTAATCATTGTAATTGAGGATTGCAACGATTTTTGCCTGAAATTATTAATTATTTTGTTGGACATTTGTTCTAAAGTCTCAACATTCGAAATTCTATGTACTTCGGTAGTACTGTACCAGGGAGTCAACTTCAAAATCATCTTCAGAACTTTGTTTCCTTTGAAGTGCTTTTTTCCTGGTAGTGCAACGACTAGACCATATTAGCACAGCGTAAAGCATGGTCGGACTTAATTCACGAAAATCGAGTTTCTTCTTTATCCATAAACTATAAGCAATGGGAAGTTCCCATCCTTAATCACACTTAATCGGATATCAAATTACAATTCACAGTGCCACTTGAGTGAGCTCGAATTAATCGTTGGTGTCGACCGTATAGAGGCCACTTTACCCGAAGAGCAAAGCTAACCAACGCACGCGATTACGGTGCTTCGTCATAACCAAAATTACGTGATAGGTTGATTAGTTCAAATTCGATCATAAATCGATTGATTGAACACCAATAAACCTTCCAAATAGCTCTTTTTATCGCTGTTTAGTATCTTTATTGCTATTTTCTAACTGAAATTTCAATCGAATTGCAATGAGTTGCAACCAAATCCATTCGGTTCGTGAGCTGTCAATTGTCAATCTCCTCGGTCGCGGATTTTTCCATTCTCCAAAAAGTGGTAAACTGCAAATGCGTGACATTAGGCATTCTTTCGTCCTTCGAATCAGCAATTCACGGGGCTAAACAGCAAGAGATTGGTGTGTGTAGTGAGTGTTTGTGTGTTTTTTTTGTTGTTGCTAATTTCAAGTTCCACCGTGTCACTGTTGCCATGTCGCGGGAGTAGAAATTAGCATTGATCAATCTCAATGATCGGGGCGAGTGCAATTTTAGCCGCCACGCGAAAATGTGCGAAAGGATGCTAATACGCTTGATGTATTCACGAGTTTTTGCTTGGGAGCTCTGCGAGGTTTGATTCGGAAACGGCTTCACATATAGCGACGTCGAAATGGACTTTGTGAGATTTTTGTGTGTGTGTGTGTGAGAGTTGTTGATATGTGTGTCTTTTTTGTCAGAACGTGGCCTAACTTCCTGTGGAAAACTTGCTTTATTGAGTTGCTTAAAATTTGCTTTGACGGTCATACGTAACACATGTAGATACATTGTAGAAGAAGTAAAACAAAATTTCAGACGGATATACCTTTTGTCTTTGATTTAAGTTTTCTTTTAACACATGTTATCTTTCATTATTCATTCATTCCCTTCGCATCGGTACTACATTCGCAGGATAATAAAATAAATTAATTTAGATGCGGCAATTTGTATTGTTTTGAATCAATACAAAGATTTATACTTCTTATCACTAGTATTCACGTTGGCGCTCGTATTGTACACCGTTTGAATTAGAATATGCTGAATATCGACTAGCTATCTACTAATCTCAATGCTACCGTCTGCCGATTCGTCGACGCTCATGCACGTACCGGCTTCCACATATGTTGCTGGCTACAACAAACTTTCACCCTTGTTCGGTCGGAGTAGCGATAATTTTCGAAAACTAAGAGCGACTTTCGATCGAAAAATGCACACCTCATGGCAATTAATCGTATTGTTAAGCGTACGTGCCTGGTCTCTGTGGGGTTTGGGTCGTTAGAGTAATTAAATTATCGAAAATAATGCTTTAAATATCTGTTTACTTTTGACGTATATTCAAAACAAGTGCTACATACAATTGCTACATTGGTCAATTGGTATAATTAAACACCTCGTGTGCAAAATTCGTCTAATTAGTTATTTTTCTTTTCTCTTCGCAGGAGGTTACGTGTTGATGAATGGGGATGCTGGAAAAATGCCCACTTCTACCGCTGTGTATCCAACAGGTGCTGAAGCCATCATCACCGGTGGGATGGCCGGTTTGACGCTAGTTGGGGCACATCCTTCACAGACGACACACCTTGCCATGGCTCCTGCGACAGTTGTTCCTGCCGGCGTAGCTGTTGCCACCGATTACACCCTCATGAATGGCGGCGCCACCGCTTCGAACCAGAGCAGCAGCAACAACAACAATAACACAAACAATAGCAGTAGTAATAGTAGCAACGTGATGCTATCGAACGAACCGGCGGCAGGTGACTACTACACAATGAACGCCACCCAAGCGATGGCGGTGGACAACAGCAGTGCTGCTATCACTTCCTCGTCTAATCCTACGGTTACCACAAACAATAACAACAACAGCACTAGTAGCAATCAAACTAGCAGTCTAACTGCAGGCAGCACCAACAATAACAACATTAGTAGTAATGTTAGTAGCAGCAGCACACAGACAACAATGGGCAGCGGCGGCGCAGGTGGTCCCGTTGCTGCTGGCATTGTCAACAGTGGCGGTAACGGCGGAACCGCCGCTCCTACCGCCAACGCCACCACCAGCACCAGTGATACTAGTAGTACCGAAAACAATGGAATGCCTTTAGAGCAGCTGAAGCAGCAGCTACAGACGCAGCTCGATTACTATTTTTCGAGGTAAGTTTTGCTGAAACAATGTGCCATGTCTTGTATTTGAATTTCCGCCCGTTGTAGATCCTGGATTTCCAGAATCCAGAATGGAGTGATTCCAGGTCCGTGGTTTTCTAGATTCTCCTTCAAAATCCCCCGGACTTTGTACTTGCCCCGGAAGTCCCCTGGTCTTAGGTAAACCTGGGGTTCTTTCGGTTTGTCCAGAAGGTGCTCAGCTTTGTTTTCTAATTTTACCTGAAAGAATTAGAGGCTTGACTTAAATATCATCTTGCTATGTCATCTTTTTTATAAGCCCCAATTCCGGAATGGCTAATTAGATTCTCGAGACAGAGAAGATTTTCATTGACATTCTTTAGTTAGCTCCTGAAAGTTAACTAGACAAGGGACCTCCCTTAGCTCAGTCGGTAAAGGCGCAGCTACAAAGCAAGACCATGCTGGAGGTGGCTGGGTTCAATTCCCGGTCCGGTCTAGGAATTTTTCGGGTTGGAAAATTTCTCGACTTCCCTGTGCATAGAAGTATGATTGGCCTTTTTTTTATATCTTTATTAAGGAGACTTTCAGCCGTTGGCTGGCTCGTCTCCGACTGATTGGCCTTGCCACACAATTATACCAATGCAAAAATGGTGGTACAGGCATCGAAAGCTCTCAATTAATAACTGTGGAAGTGCTTGAAATGCGGAGAAGAAGAAGAAGAAGAAGAAGAAGAAGAAGAAGAAGAAGAAGTTAACTAGACATGCCCCGGAATGCCATTTAATATAACCTTCAAATTGTCTGGATTTGTTGGAGATATAATCGAGATCTCTTAATTAGGAACTGCCGCACACGTAGCAGGGGGCGCCAGTAAAACAATACAGTTTGAGGGTGTTATCTCAGGGGTTTTAAATGGAAATTAGGTTAATTTTGAGGAGGAATGATAGCACATCAATGTGTCCATAAGCTTTGAAAATCACTTCAAACTAAATAAACGAGATACCTTGATGAACATTTAAAAGAGATGGAATAGCCAAACGTAAACAATGGCTTTTATCGCAAATTTCTCGAGAATCAAAACACATCCAAGCAATCTAACACCAGCATCTGATAGAGCAAACTTCCTTTATCGAAAGGCATTGTTATGTCGTTTTCGTTTTTACGGTGTAGCACTGGTGTAGTGTAAGCAGGAATAAGCGCGAGTCTTTGTCAGCTCAACATCATTTGTTTGTAAACAAAGGTGCATCCTATATCTACACCCTAAAATATTTACGTGTACGGCAGTGTAGCACCGCAAAAAAGAAAACGACATTAGTTTGTGTGGGACTGTTTTGATTGTCTAGAAATTTACGTTTAAAGCCATTTTGGTTGTTTAGTTGTTCCGCCCATTTCAATTGTTGGTCTATTACATCGGTTTTAATCAGCTTCTATTATTATGACACGCAGTGTCATACTTGGCGTGCACAGTTGTGCCCATTAACTGCTCATTTGTTAATAACTTTCCACTCAGTTGTTGAAATTTAATTTAGTTATCTTTAAAGTAATTGATAGATTAGGATCATAGTTTACTGTAGACATGCAAATAGTAGGTAAATCTTATCATTTGAATCAACACCAATGAATTTTTACAATGCAACGCAAAATCAAATACAGTGTATTACTAGAGTTAAAGTCTCCTTTTAACCGTATCTATAACAAGCTTAAACTCCATTCTATCGACTGCTTCAAACAGAACTATGTTTCGTAAACTCTGTGAAAAGTGATTAGCAAATGAGCAGTTCGTGAGCAAAACTGTGTATGCCAAACATGCGTAGTGTAATCATCAATTTTTAGTTCACTTAAATGTATATTTACACCACTTTTTTGACATGAGTGAAATGTACAGTTTTCGATATTGCGCATTTTGCACCAAATTAAACTCCTGCGCTGAAACTATTCATCCGAATTTTTCCGCTCATGCAAAGAAAAAAATAATAAATTTCTATCACCATTAAAATGTTAAAATGATATCCCACTGTAAAATGTAGCACTATATTATATTGAGAATGTTAAATTTTTATGTTTACTGGCATGAGCGAAAAAAATCCGAGGGATTATTTCTGCACAGAATTCTGGTGCAAAATGCGTTATATGATATTAGACATTATTTTTTATTGTGTGCAGCAATAGTTCCAGGTTTTAAATCAGATTACACATTTGATCTTGTAAAGTGTTATTCACATTCAATTTAATAAATTTAAACAACTTATAGCTCCATCCGAAAACAAGAGCCTGTAGCAACATATCAAGAAGACTGGCAACACTGTCAGATGTCCTACAGTAATTTTTTTTACGTATCTAATGAATGAAATCCATGTGAATTTTACATAGCTTTCCTGTGATTACATAGCTACAAACTCCAACACTAAACCACACGATTATTATGCCAATGAAATACTGAAATCATTTAAAATTCATGTGATCGCATAAATGTTATGTGAAATTCAGATGAATTCCATTAATTAAATCATGTGCGTTTCCAATGGAAAATACATGAAAACTATTTTCGGTGTAAGGATAAAGGTGAAACCGCTGGATGAAAAAATGAGCACAAACCCAATATTTTGAAGCTGTCATCATTGTTTTAAAATTCGTTTGGAGCTTTACTGGCGTTATAGGCATCATAAAAATAATTTCTTCTACACTCAACTTAGCTGAAAATGAAGACAACCTTAACAGATAGGTCAACTACCTGAATGAATTTGAATTTTGGTATAACAACAGCACCGGTACGGATTTCTAAATCATAACCAATGTGCTTATCTATTGTACCGAGTGTTTGGTGTTGGTGTCGGTTCGGTTTGGTAGTTGCAAGCAACACCGCACCGTATTCACCAGTTCGCTGCACACGTTGCGGTTCTGATTTTCAGTACCGGTGTTCGTGTTCACAAGCATGATGTTTTGAATTCATACTGTTGTATGTTTATGTGCGTGGTGCGCATTATTCATAATTGCCAGTGATGGCAAATAACTAAACAGAATTTGAATTTGATGAATAGAATTATGCAGTGTCAAATCGAAATAGCAGTTTTTGAATACAGAACAACTATGAATTCAAATGATGTATTATGCAATGGTGGTATTTCCAGAATCGGGGTGACGTGGAGACCGGAAATCGACGACCAACGTCATCTTGAAATCCAATATGGCGGCTTCCGGTTATAGAAAAAAATGAAATACTGTCAAATACCCTTCAATATGGGTATTTCCGGAATCGGGGGATGACGTCTAGAGATCGGAAATCAATGTCTGACGCCATCTTGAAATCCAAGATGGCGGCTTCCTTTTGTAGGAAAAATGGGAAATACTAGCAAATACCCTTCAATATGGGTTTTTTTTTCGGAATCGAGATGACGTATATAGACTGGATATCAATGTCAGACGCCATCTTAAAATCCAATATGGCAGCTTCTGGTTGTAGAAAAACTGGGAAATACTGTTAAATACCCTTCGATATGGGTATTTCCGGAATCGTGGTGACGTCTAGAGACCGGAAATCAATGTCAGATGCCATCTTGAAATCCAAGATGGTGACCTCCGTTTGTAGGAAAACTGGGAAATACTATTTTTATAATCGGGATGACGTATATAGACCGGATATCAATGTCAGACGCCATCTTGCAATCCAATATGGCGGCTTCCGGTTGTAGGAAAACTGGGAAATACTACCAAATATCCTTCAATATGGTTTTTTTTCCGGAATCGAGGTTACGGGGTTGAGGATCGCTTCTGATTTTGACAATTTTGGGTTGGATAATCAAGCACTGATGAATATTAACAAACATTCGTTGATGTATAATGAACTCATTTGTTCATTTCGCTCGTACGTGACAGCAAAGATTTTCAAAACAAACGCAATTCATCTACACTGGGTTGAAGCGCTACTCCCTTGATTGTGCTGGCAAATGATAGAAACAGACACTGATAGGCATAGCTGGCCCATGTTCTATTCAATCCTGGGACACTTATGCTTATAACGCTAGTTTAATCTTAGGGCAATAGATAGTGAGCTTGAGTATGTCTTTTGGCCTACATAAGGCGCTATCCTTATACTACTTGGACAGTTTTTGAGAAGTTTAAGACCCCCTCCTCCTAAAGTGTACTGTACATCTGGTATATGGACAGCCTTTGAGAAAATTGAAGAGTTTCCAATCTTCTTGCTATGTGCAGGGTGGCCACTGAGCCGGAAAAAAACGATAATTTGGTTGGTACCTTAATGTATTTTTATCAGTGGCGTCCCGTAACCTCACTTTTTACCTGTGCACCAACTTTCATAACCGGATTTAATGCCATATTCATACTCGAATCGGTAGAAAAATACACTTAATCTTCTAGTTTACTCGATATCTATCCATTGCAAGCAATATTTTGATAATTGTTTATGTTTCGAGGGCTGGTGCACAGGTAGATTGAGGTTAAGGAAAAGCCACCGATTTTTATACCTCTGTGGGCTCTAGAAATATTTACATTATTATTTATTTTTTGTTTAGATATTAACTTATCTTAAGATATTCTTGCACAGAAAGTCCATCAGGGTGACTTCCTTCAGCTCTTCCTTCTCCGAACCTTGACCAACACTAGCAAAGAGTACCACAGTGGCGTCGTACCCGTTCGGTACCTTCCATGCAAGCACACACCAACCCTGGTTGCTCTTCTCCGTCAGATTTGATCGGTTTGAGTCCGGGGATCTTTCTTAGTTTTCGCACTGATTTTTAACCGGCATGGCCCGGTGACGTATGTGGAGGTTTTCTTCATCATGTTTATGAAGAACTGATCAGGGTTATGCATTCCATCTGAATACGTTTCAACTTTGGTTATTTCATCCAGATTCTGGCGATTGTCTTATTCTTCTTATTCTTAATTCGTTTATTTAACGTCTGTCTCTGTTTCGCAATCTAGTGCCAGTCGTAGACAGAAGAAAGACGTGACCAGAGATATGAGCCTCAGTAAAATCCCACCGACCTCGGCTGGGGTTGAATCCAGACCCATTGGGGGGAGATAAAGTAGTCACGCTTGCCACTACTCCACCGTCACAGGCTTCTAGCGATTGACCTTGAACGACTGCAAAAAAAATTTTTAGCATCATGTTTGTTGTGGAGATCTTTGAAAACTGCCCGTGGTTTCGAGAGCAGCCTCAATGATCGTTCAAATATATAGAAAGCCTATTGACGAAAAACCAAGAAGAAAAAGATGCCGCACGGCATGTTTTGGTGTAAACATGTCCGAGTGCGGCCAATGTGGTCAATGATCCATTTGAAGTTTATGGAAAGTTTATTTGTGAAAAAAAAAAACGTGAAGAAAGAGCTGTCGCACGGCATGTTTTGGTGTAAACACGCAATAATTGTACCCTGCTACAGGCTCCCCTGGGAGCATCCTTGTGGTTACAAGAGTGGCCAATGTGGACACTGATCCATTTAAAGTCTTTCGGAAGCCTAATCATGAAAAATCATGAAGAAAGAGCTGTCGCACGACTTGTTTTGGTGTAAAAATGTGATTGGCCCCTGCTATAGGTTCCCGGGTGGTATCCCGTGGTTCCGAGAGCGACCAATGTGGTCAATGGTTCATTTAATGTTTATGGAAACCCTAATAATGAAAAAAATATTAAGAATGAGCTCCCGCAGGACATGTTTTGGTGCATAAACGGAATTATCCCCTGCTACAGGTTCCCTCGGAAACATCCCAGAGGTTCTGAGAGCGGCCAATGTGGCCAAAGATCCATTTGAAATTTATAGAAAGTCTCTTGATGAAAAACCATGAAGAAAGAAAGAGCTGTCGCACGGCATGCATTGATTAAACTTGCTGTTGTCCCTTGCTACAGGTACCCCCGGGGGCATCCCTATGGTTCCAAGAGTGGCCAATGCGGTCACTGGTTCATTTAAAGTCTATCAAAAGCCAACTAATGGTAAAGCATAAAGAAAGAGCTGTCGCACGGCATATTTTGGTGTAAAATACATTTACCCCTGCTACAGGTTTCCTCGGAGGTACCCCGAGATTCCGAGAGCGGCCAATGAGGTCAATGATCCATTTAAAGTTTATGGAAAGCCTATTCACGAAAAAACGTAAAGAATGAGCTATCGTAGCACGGCATGTTTTGGTGTAAAAATGGAATTGTCCCCTGCTACAGGTTTCCACGGGGGCATCCCGGAGGTTCTGAAAGCAGCCAATGATGATGCATTGAAAGTCTATCGAAAGCCTATTGACGAAAAACCATGCAGAATGAGCTGTCGCACGGCATGTTTTGAGTGATTAAAATATCTGCCCGCATTCAGAACCAGGGTGCCTTCCATTCATTTTGACTAAAAAAATGTTTTATGAAATTATGGAATAATAGGATATTATGATGATATTTTGTATATGTAAGTAATAAGAAAAGATTGTAAAGTTTGTGTTTCGCACATCAAATCTGCAAATTTAGCTTTGACAGAGTCATAATGAGCGTTTTTCTGATCGCCTCTTCGCGAAGAGTGAAGAGCGAAGAGTGGGTGAGATAAATTATAAAATCGCTTATTGCGACTCTCATGTAGCAAAATTGGCAGGTATTATGTGTCAAACACAAACTTAACAATCTTTTCTTGTTGTTGACATAATCAAAATATTTTCATAATATCTTATTATGCCATAATTTCTTAAAACATTTTTTAGTCAAAATGAATGGAAGGCACCCTGTTCAGAACCCTCCATCAGAATCGGACCATATCTGACGAAGTTACAATACTGCAAAGTTGACCAAAAATATGCCTATCCTAGTTATTTTGAGTATCCCCTGTATATCCCTGTTTACTGTACGCGGCATGCAAGCCGACCACCATTAATCTACACTCAAAGAATAAATCACATATCCAATGGAAACGTGCCTTGAATTCCTAGAAATTATCGATAGAAGTTATTGTTTACAAAAGCTGATACGGCCTAATTCCAGCTCTATCTAGATATGTACACTCATAAAATAATTCACATAACCAGTGGAAAATATCCATTTGAATTTCACATAACTTACATGTGGTCCCATTATTGGAAATTGCACCACTAAATCACATGAACTTTATGTGTCCAATGAAATCTATATGATTTCTCATATAGAATTTCTTATGCTACGTGATATTCAGATAAAAATAATTATTTTTGTTAATGGAAAAATATTATGTGCGTTCCTAATAGAAACTAAGTGAAAACTTTTTTCAGTGTATCTACATATACATCGATCGAACAAGATTGTTAACCATTACAAGGCTAGCACCTTATCCGCAGCCAATTCGTTTGCATTATATGCAGATGAAAACAAAATTTGTTAAATGGTACATTAGTAGCTACCATTCTCCGGCCGCACATTGCCTCCGGGAACAGCTAGTAACACTATCATTACACACATAGGACACATACCATCTCAGAGTGGTGGCACATTCCTCAGTAATAAGCAAGCAAAAGATTAGACAACTTAGTTAGCTCCACACCCGAGCTTGTTTCATCGCTGCCAAGTCAGAGTTCTATAAGTGTGCTTAGGAAACTAAGGAAATTGCTACCTGTCGAAAGCGATTACCACCGATGAAGTGATGCGGTGATCCAATGGCAAATAACTTCCACCACCATATTGCATTGATTGGGGCTGTCGATGCCATGCCAGACTAGCTAAAAGATATTGATAATTGATAGGGTTAGGGGATCTATTTTGGCTTGTGCTTCTATTTTGGGGTTCGAGTTTATTTGCTTCCTTGTCACTACAACACACAGTAAACACATACCAAAAGTTAAAACCCGAAATTTTGGTCAATTTCAAGTGTCCAATGTTCGAAAAACTTGCTTTTTTTAAGTATAAACTTGGAACAAGGACATTTTAAGAAATATTTAAGTTTTAACACTTTTTTGGGAATTTACTCAAAATTACAAAACAAAAATTACCGTGTGTATTTTTGCTAGAAAGACTTTATTTTTCTTTAAAGCTTTGTCTCAGAGGTGACATTTTTGTGCAACAATTTAATAAAAAATGTCAAAGTCGCAATTTTGTAATCAAAAATACAAGATCCAAGAATTTAAGCACAAACATACAATTATGGAGAAGTTCCAGTCAAAAAATCATATTTTTTTACTATTTGGCCTGGAATCGCTCTATGTTCAAGTTTTCACTTTGAAAATTGGCGATGGTAGGGCGTTTGGTCTAAAGTCGTTTGGCATAATGCATACAATTTTGAATATAAAAAAATTGTGAAGAATTTCTGAAGCTTCTTTCGAGTTCGACTGTTTTTGATGTTGAGAGTCAATATGTATGTTAATATGTTAAATGATTATGCCAAACGTCCATTATGCCAAACGGTCTTAGGTCAAACGTGGCACAATCAAAATTGGAATCTTCTAACGGAAGTGCTCACAAATGAAAGCACAATTCATACGATCGCACCCGTCATGCTTAAATTGTATGAATAAAAATTTAATATATAGTTGCTTTAACTGCCGAAATTATCACCTTTTCGGGGGGCATCCATGCACTATATTTATGCTCATGTTCTCTCCGGTTGTTGTCTTCGGTTCTCTTTCATCCAGTAGGTGACAGCGCAACCTTGGACCGGCAGTGTGGCACTAGGAGGAAACTTTTTCGTCTCTTTCTTCGATCCGATATTGGAGGGAGGAGGGTTACATAATAATGCCAGAATGGAGCGTAGTACCATATAATTTAACATTACAAGAGCCGCGCTTGAACAACGCATCATACATCGCTATTATCCGAAGTTAATAATGATTGCCGGTTCGGCGATGTTTAGTCAAGTTCGGTCTGGTTAGTTCATGGAGCCGATAAAGAGAAACGACTGGTAGGTAATTGGGTGCACCCGTGTGTGTAGCTATATATCGTGCCTCTTGAGAACCGTGCCCGGCGAGATTGTGGTAATTTAAAATCAATAGGGGTTTATGTTTAACGGAATATGAAACAACAATTTGGGGAGGAAATTCAGTAAATCATTTAAGGGTGTTTTGTGGAGAGTAAATTTATTAATATTAAGAATCTTTAAAAATATGAATACTGACGGTGAGTTTTAATCCTTCTTACTAATTTTGATTGCTCCTAGACCACTGACCACTTCACCGTGGGCGTCCTGAGCGGGTAATGTCATCGTGACTGCTCAGTATGATTTCCATTGAACTTATTTTTGAATTCTCATGTGATTTGACGTGTCGCATGAGGGTATTACACGGGTTTGCCTTAATTTTAAAACCAGTCTAACAGGATCAGGCACCAATGCTCCAATTCGACCGCAAAATCAAACCACCACTGTACTGTCTGCAACACTTTAAGACACTCCACGATCGTACGATCGCAACGATCGTGAAATCGTCTCATTTAAATTGCGTTTCCTCATCAATAAGCTGATTTGCGCGTTCCCACGACGACAAGTGCGCTGCCGTTGTCGCCGTCGTCGTCGTTGAGACGGCAACTGCAAGCAAATTGTGGTTAATAGCTGAACGACATTGTAGTTGCCTGCGGTTGAAACCAGATATTTCTTGCCCGTCCCATGGCCGTCACGCGGCTGGTGGCTCTCCCCAAAGATTTGGAATCAAATCATGCATTAGCAATTGAATTCATTTACGTCCATTTACTAACCTGATCTTTTCTCGTCTCCTACAGAGAAAATCTAGCCAACGACACATATCTGATATCCCAGATGGACAACGATCAGTACGTGCCGATCTGGACGGTGGCCAACTTCAACCTGGTGAAGAAGCTCACCAAGGACATCAAGCTCATCACGGATGTGATGCGCGAATCGCCTAACGTGCAGGTGGACGAAGAGGGCCTCAAGGTGCGACCGAACCACAAGCGTTGCATTGTTATCTTACGCGAGATACCGGACAACACGCCGATCGAGGAAGTCAAGGTAAGTTCTGGGGAGCTGTGGTGTACGGTTGATGGATGCTAATCAAGGTTTGAACAATTGCAGAACATATTCCAAGGTGAAAACTGTCCACGCTTCATCTCGTGCGAATTTGCTCACAACAATTCCTGGTACATTACGTTCGAATCGGACGATGATGCACAGCGTGCGTTCCGGTATCTGCGGGAAGATGTTAAGGAATTTCAGGTGAGTTGCTCGTTGCAGTATGGCGTAATTTGTGTACTTAAAAATTCACACCCCAATCTTGCCAACAGGGAAAACCAATCATGGCTCGAATAAAGGCCAAACCAATGAACAGGCTTCCGCTGGCTGCCGGAGTACCGCTGAAGAATGGCTTCCGAACGACACCGCCACCGCCAACCGGTGCCGCGGTGGCTGTTCCGCCGGGTGCTGGCGGTGCTTCTGCAGCCGCTGCTGCTGCCGCCGCCGCAGCTGCAGCAGCGGCCGCCGTCTACGATCCCGTGCAAGCCGCAGCTGCCTTTCCCGGCCAGCAGCGGTACATTACACTGCAGCCGAACCCGAGTGCGATACCGCAGGGAACCGCCGTGCCAACGTACAATGCACCAGTTCACATGTTTGTAAGTATCGCCCGTACCTTCCGCCCAGTGGGGCAACAATCCAAAACCAAAACCTCGTGGGTATGGATCCTACAGATTAGCAGACTTCGACAAAGTTGTTTATTTTACAAAGAGTCAGATGTCTGATTAGTTCGTATTCCTGCCGCATAGGTGGCATTCGCATCTATATTTTGAACAAAGTGTCATACAAGGATACCTTTATAAAAATGTATGGGCTGTCTCAAAATTTATGATAATTGGGAAAAGTTTAAGAGGGGGGTTGACAATTATGCACGGCCCAAACAAATTTTAAAAATTTTGTATGGACAATTGTCAATAATCAAAAAAAATGTCTACGTAGTTTATGAACAGCCCC
Organism: Ochlerotatus camptorhynchus; assembly: GCF_037179485.1. Lineage (NCBI taxonomy): Eukaryota > Metazoa > Arthropoda > Insecta > Diptera > Culicidae > Ochlerotatus > Ochlerotatus camptorhynchus. Next base: position 3,182,126 of record NW_027040920.1, read on the forward strand.
TTATGCTTACACTTCATCTGAGCTAACAACGTAAAACAATTGTGATAATTATTTTCTTGAGGAAATTTTTGGAAGCCGAAATCTCACTTTAGGTGAGTCACAGGTCTTGTCTTCGACAGCATTTCTCAGAACTATAAAATGCACAACTTTGCCGAAGAAACAATCTTTCTAGGACCCCCCCCCCCCCCGCTTAACAGATAGATTCGAGCGCCATCTATGCGGCAGGAATACGAACCAATTAGGAACCACCAAAAAGTTGACCCTAATAAACTGAGCATTTGAGCAACTTTGTCCAAGACTGCAAATCTATATTATGCATATCCACGGCGCTAGCGGTTTTGGCCACGCTACCGGGTACACTGTCCCACTGTCAATTGTATGAACGAAAAATGGTAAACAATTGTAGATCGTTTTGTGTGAGTGAAAGTGACTTTGCGGCACTAGGGGCCAATTTATTGACCTGCGCTTAACTCTTAAACCAGGTTTGCCCACATGATTAAACCTGGTATAAGGGGGCCTCATATCCTAGTCAGTAAAGGCACGGTATTACCAAGCCGGAGGCGGCGGGTTCGATTCCCGGTCCGGTCGAGGGAATCTTTCGGGTTGGAAAGTTTCTCGACTTCCCTGGGCATAGAGTATCATTGTGCTTGCCACACAATATACAAATTCATGCATTGGTATTGGCATCGAAAGCTCTCAATTAATAACTGTGGAAGTGCATTTAGAACACTAAGTTGAGAGCACGCAATAAGCTAATATGCGCTAAGCAATAAGCTTGAAATGCGAACAAGAAGAAGAAGAAGGTTTAAGCGTAGGTGAAGAAATCGGCCCTAAATCTAGGGAGAACATTACCCGAGATCGTTGGGGTTTTCTCAGGTGAAAAATGTTGGTCAAGTCTTTCTTCGTAGTGGCCTCGGCGACAAGTAGTTGATGGCTTAATTCTTTACTTCCCATGGTTACTCTAGAGCTCCACATTTTCGGAACGATTTTCCAGGCCTTCTGAGGAGGCACTTCATGCCTATCTACAAAACTTGAATTTGCCAGTATGTGGCATCTTAAAAATATGATTCAAGGACCGATTTCTCCACCTGCGCTTAAGCCTTAACCAGATTTAACCAAATGGGTAAACCTGGTTTAAGAGTCAAGCGCAGGTGAAGAAATTAACTATTCCCAAATCGATGGAATTCCTTACAATGAAAATGAAACTCAGAGAGTGAGACAGTTTTACAGAGCTGAGATAGACACGAGTGTCACGATCTTTAGGACGCCGCAATCTCCATATAGTGGATCATCTGAGTATGTCCAGAGCGGAGACAAAAAAAAAATCAGGTGGTCCTAAAGGATTGGAGAATCCTGCCACTTTGTGGTTTCCCCTTTAATTTTTCTTTTCGGAGGAACGTTCTCTTTTGGTGGCCCATTTCTGGACTCAAGCGTTCCTAAAGATGAACTTCACCCAAACCTTGATATCAGATCAACTAGTAGTCGCAAGATGGTCCGCTTCACAATTCCCCCGGATTTTACAGTGCCCGGGTATCCATAGGAAGGTAGTGTTCGACGGAGATTTCATTTGGATCCCTTGTCTCGCTGTTAGAACACTTGCAGAGTCTGGAAGAATACAACGCAGTTTGCTGTCGTGCATGGTACCGGTGTAGAAGATTGCTCCACTTTCCTCAGAGAACATGAAGCACTGGTCCGGAAGTCACAAGAAAATACGGGCAGTGGGATCTGCAAATCCGAAGCCGATTCCTCCCGCGGCATTTGAACCATCCGTATGTCTGTGATGACGATCGGTGTGTTTCGTTCTGAGCAGCTCTGTCACATATCCGTGCATTTCCCGCGAATTGTTACCGGCCTGGAATCGTCTAGCAACTGAGAGGTCAACGTGGAGGTTTGGCTCTACCCATCACCTAGCTCCGGTCTAGTGGAGCCTCGACACTGAGGAGCAGTGCTGCAAAATCTCGACAATACACGGTGATATTGACAATTCTGCTTTGGTCACTCATTTGAGCTTTGACAATTGACATGGTTTGCCTTTACTGTGACTGGTGCTGTCAGTGACGAAAATACAGTCCCCCAAGTAGATTGTTTTAGTAACTAAATTTGTAACAAAATTAAATGACGTGAGCAACACGATTACATGGAGCCGTTAATGTGAACAAGTACACTTTTTGTTACCAAGTGAATCATTGTCATTGACGAAAAAATGAAAGAGATTTTAACGTAGGTTTTTTTTTAAGATCAAGTCTGTCAGTGACTATGTGAAGAACAATTTTGTCAATATCGCGCAAAAGTCTGTCAATGACAACGACGAATGTCAGCACTGCTGAGGAGACAGATTTCTTCGCTCCCAGCAGTCTTCTCCAGATAGCATATTGTTCTACTCATTAGGGTCCCAGCTACTCGGTACTGAATTCAACACAACACGCAGAATAGGGCGGTAGAAGCCCAACCTACAATACGGATGGCTTGATTATAGGTAGAACCTAGCCGCGCGGTGAAGAGGTCGCTAGCGGTACAGAAGATCTCAATTCCATAGAAGATTTTAGTGTTGACGATGGCTTTTGCAACCCTAAGGAGAATGTTCCTGTTGTTACTACGATGAGGACTGGGAAGCTTCCGGAGCTAAGTCTTGGTGCAACAGCTGTTCCTTACATTGTTAAAATGAAGAACGCAGCTTAACCGTCCGGTCCAAGTATTGTGATCGTCTTTCGGAAAGGTATTGCGGTACCATCACATTTGATGGCTGGTTGTAATAGACGGGCATATGTGGGAGACCATTCAACCATGTAAATCTCCTTTGGAAAAGAAGCCCCGAAGCTTCAAAGCTTAACGAAGGATTCCTGTAGCTTCCGCTCGAATTAAGGAGCAGTATGCAGAATGTGGCCAAGCAGCCCCCAATCGTCTAACTGATGGATGACCGGGGTGTCCAAGCACGGTTATACGCGTTTGCTAGGTCCAGGGACGCGGTTCCATGAACAGGTCTGAAGGCGTCCGGCCGGTTCTCAAAAAAATCGTATAACCCTCTCCTTCCCATGGTAGCACAGGTGATCCACCATTTTTGGTCCGTCTCATGTTTACCAATCTATCATTATACAGGGTGTTTGGTTCCGGGTTTTACATATTTTCAGGGTAGATAGGGCTCCTAAAGTTATGAAAAAATCCCCATGGAACATAGGGTCGGAAATGACTCCTAAGTGAGTTATTCAACATTTTATGTTTTTTTGTATTGCCAACTTTGGTTGGCTATATTTTTTTAATCTTAATGTGGTTTTCTGATTTCAACATACCAAATGAAAGAATAAAGTCTTAGCTATCAATGCTTTCTAGAAAAGAACTCGATTAAAGTTAATTATCATACATTAAAATTGAAAAGTATGTTGAAAGTACCGAAAAAACTGGTGAAATTTCATACATTTTAGTGTTTTTAAGTTGAAAATTTTCATTTCTGTTTATTTAGTTGTTCTACAAAACATTTTCCATGCAGTTCCCTAGATTTGTGCCTTTGGTAGTAACCTTGTAGGCTTTATGGTTTCTTCGTAATTATTGATTTAAAACAGCCAGAAAAACTTGTGACGTTTTCTTAAAATGCGCTATAGTCACCCTATTCGTTCGTACGTTCGGCTGTTGCAATGGACTACGCACATGAAAATTTGGTAGAATGTTATTGTAAATGTTTAGCTACATTCTTAACTTTTGATTACCGCACATCTCCTGCGCCGAAAGAAAACATAACTGCGGAGATGTTTCGCGGTATCGAATATTGCTCAGTCTCAGCAGAAAACACAACGAGAGACACCGAATCGGCGAATTCTGAGAGCGGAAGGGAGAGAAGTAGGTAGTGGTAATAAGTCGATGTCCTTTTTATTTCATAGCACTCGCAGCTCAGCTGCGGTGCTGTTTCAATGGAGGAGTGTGGAGCTCCGCTGCTTCTGTATACACACTTAGATTTTTTTTACTGGAGTTAATATTTTTACTGGATTTTTGGATTACTGACTCGGTTAAAATTCAAATAACTATTATTCGTAAAGATTGGATAAAATCGAAAATGTTTATTTTTCATCATTACACGGGGTTAACAGAAGTTAGTCTGTAAATTTTCGTAACACATTTTCTCAACTTTGAATTTTTCACAGATTTTTTAAATTTTACCAAAGAGTTCCGCAATTCAAAAACTCGGTAAAAATTACTGACTCGATAAGTGTGTAGGGTAATTGATTCTAGTTGGACCTATCCAAAAACTGATGATGGTTGGACCTATTTTTTCAATCGCTAGTTTAGTCAATCTCCGCTAATTTTTTATTTTCAAAGTTCAATTCACTATCATAAAAAACTCTTTTTCTTCAATTTGCATGGGTGTTTTATTGAAAAAACTTCAAAATAGTTGAGTTTCAATGTGTTTTCAAAACAGTTCACTTTCCACGCATTAGCTCGTCATCATGCCTTATTTTCAAACATACAAAAAAGGAATATTTTTTACATTTATTTTTATTTTCATGCAGTAAAATACTGCTTTAAGGTGTAAACAACACGTTAGTTCGCCATTTATCCATTGGTTTCACTAAAATGTTTGAATAATTGACGAAATTCGAATAGATAAATATGATCATGGTTGGACCTACGCATGATGATGGTTGGACCTATGTGTTTACTAAGACGGCCGCTAGGTGCGCTTCGGTTTGTCTACATCCTTCATGCGCAGCTGATTTGAAATTCGATTTCGTTTTGGCCGAGTGATCAGTTTCTTGGATTGAAAAAAAAGGCTAAAGAAAAGAGTGATACGGTCGAAAATCTTCAAGAGACTGTTCTTTTAGTAAGAAATAAATCACTTACCGCGTATCAGGCACAGAAAAGGTACAATATTCCGAAAACGACACTTCACGCAATAATTAAGGAAAGCCACGGCAAGAAATATCGAAGGGAAATAGTGCTGAGTGTTGATTTGGAGAACCAGCTAGGGGATTGGGTTTGTATGTGCGCTGCTTCTGGCAGTCCCACCAAAAAGATCTTGGAAACTGCTAAATACCTTGCGTCACTAGTTGGGCGTAAATTTAAAGGAGGAATTCCATCGTCAGGTTGGCTGAAAGGGTAACCACCGATTTCCGAACTACCACGAAAGCGCCGAAAGAATCTGTTAATATGAATTTACATTAAGCACTTCTCATACACCTTCTGTGTGTGAATTCACTTGAAATAAAATTTGCTAACTGAAACTTATTTCCGAAAAAAACTCCTAGGAGAAAAAAAACTATAAAACCGGAATTAAGTTCTGATATTCTGTATTTTTAGCCCCTAAATTCCCCGGTGGCACTTAGAACATGCCCGGAAGTGGCCAATGTGGTCCAAGGCACACAATTTTGTTATTGATCTTGTTATCGAATTTGGAAGTAATGTGAAGTGTCGCATGATAGGTTATACCCTGGAACTTGTTCCAGCCATATCTCCGGAACCAGTTGACCGATTCCAAAAATATGCAATTGCTTTCAATGGGGTCACAATACCTATAGTTTGACGTTAAAATATTTTCAAATCGGGTCAATGATTTCCGAGAAAATGAGCCATGATGAAAAGCTAATGCGTGGAAATTTTTTTAAAAACGAAGTCAAACTCAAATTTCTTGATTTTTTTGAATAACAAATTCATAAAAACTGTATAAAAAGGGTTTTTTTTTCATGATACCAATAAGCTCTTAACAAAGTTTTTAAACAAATATGGGCTTAACTAGCATTTGCAAAAAAAAGGCCAACCATCATCATTTTTTAGTTCCAACCAAGATCAGTATAAGTCCAACCAACATCATAATTCTTTGCTGAATAAAAACGTTTCATAAAATCATTTGTTCATAATATTAAACTTTTTATGTTATTATTAGAAACAAAAAAGATAGATATTTCCCCTAATCACGCATTTTTCATAATGATATGTTGAATTCATGAAAAAATACGACATGAATGTTGACGTCATGTGAAACCGGCCTAAATAGGTCCAACCATCATCAGTTACCCTACTGATGTATGGTTAGTGAAGAGGCTAGCATGTGTAGGGTATTCTCGGGCTAGTGAATGCCACCCATCCCCACTTATAATTCAGTAATACACTATTTTGTAACCGTTCTGTTACAAAGGTTCAATACAATATTTTAAATATGCACCATGTGATCGAGCATTCAAATAAATTTGTGTAACACTTGCGGCGAAACCCACTGGGCAGACGATACGGCCATGCTTAACGGCCGACTGCTGAATAAGGCGCGCATGGCCGCGGCAAAATGGTGACACGGGGTCACGGGTGATGAGCTGAAGGGTTCTGCGATGCTTAGAGAACGGCCATCGTTCACTTTATCTCAGGCAAGCGTGTAGACCAGAAGTGTCTGTGGAATACATGTTAACAGAAAACAGTGCGAGTAGTGAATCAAGGTGCAGTGGAAATCACCAATTCAGCTGATTCAGGACCTTTCTTTTCAACCAATCAAATGGTTTTCTGGTTGGCGAGTCAAGGACCGCCATTGCACGCTACGGTCTAGGTGACATTTAGTTACCTTGACCTAACCGTAAAGGACATCGTTCTCGGGCTGAAGGCCCTAAACACCAAGGAGAATTTCCCTTCCCGGTTCGACAGAGGGCGGCCTTGCCGTCGTCGACCGGCTTCGTCAGAAGGAAGCGCCTGAGCATCGAAACCATCTCCACAAACCGCTATACCAGCCCGGTAAAACCAACCCGCCATCGCACAACGGCCGACGTTCGGTCAGCCTCGCTTCGTCCGCCATTGTAGGAATTGTACCGGAATTTCACCGAGCGGTGGTACCGCCATCTTGCTGACAAGGTCGGCCTTTAAGGATCTTTCCGGAACCACAGCGAGCCCTCGCTGGTCTGCAGTCGTCGTAGTCGCCATCGTCATCAAGGGTATGTGCCAAGAAAATCGAACACAACACCACACAATCGGTAATTGGAGAAATACAGTGTTTAAATTGATCCGCGTTGTGTTTCAGTTTAATTGAAAGCTTGAGTGCCGTGTAGCCCCTCCAGTTTGCCCAGTAGTGCGCCGACTCTGAGACACAGTTCAAGGAGTCTCGTGCTGCTGAGTTGTTGTCGGGCAGAACATTAGTTTCAATTTATTCATTTCTGTTTGATATGTTTTCAAAGTTTACAAACAGAAATTAGCATTACAGTGTAGTTACTAATTTTCCAAGTCATAGACTTCAGATAACTGTTCAAAGTCCCAGATTTTTTATAACGGAATCATGAACAAGAAACCAAAGACCACTATGACAAAAGTGATCGGTCTGAAGGGATCTTTACATAGAAATTGTTTTAAGGTGATACGATCCAGAACCTCTGGCTCTGGTTCCACTTCACTTTTTCCAGGAGTCCATTATCTGCTACCGGAAAACATACAATAACAAAACTGTGATGACAATTTAGTGCCTGAAATCACAATAGTGCCCGAGATTAACTCCCTAGAAAACTCGAAGTTCACGATCACGTTTGTCATAGTGGTCTTTGGTTTTTTTCATGATACCGTTATGAAAAATCTGGGACTTTGAACAGTTATCTGAAGTCTATGACTTGGAAAATTGGTAACTACACTTCAATGCTCATTTCTGTTTGCAAACTTTGTACACATATCAAACAGAAATGAATAAATAGTGTATATCTGAATTATAAGTGGGGATGGGTGGCATTCACTAGCCCGAGAATACACTCCACATGCTAGCCTCTTCACCAACCATACATCAGTACACGCTTATCGAGTCAGTAATTTTTACCGAGTTTTTGAATTGCGGAACTCTTTGGTAAAATTTAAAAAATCTGTGAAAAATTCAAAGTTGAGAAAATGTGTTACGAAAATTTACAGACTAACTTCTGTTAACCCCGTGTAATGATGAAAAATAAACATTTTCGATTTTATCCAATCTTTACGAATAATAGTTATTTGAATTTTAACCGAGTCAGTAATCCAAAAATCCAGTAAAAATATTAACTCCAGTAAAAAAAATCTAAGTGTGTATACAGAAGCAGCGGAGCTCCACACTCCTCCATTGAAACAGCACCGCAGCTGAGCTGCGAGTGCTATGAAATAAAAAGGACATCGACTTATTACCACTACCTACTTCTCTCCCTTCCGCTCTCAGAATTCGCCGATTCGGTGTCTCTCGTTGTGTTTTCTGCTGAGACTGAGCAATATTCGATACCGCGAAACATCTCCGCAGTTATGTTTTCTTTCGGCGCAGGAGATGTGCGGTAATCAAAAGTTAAGAATGTAGCTAAACATTTACAATAACATTCTACCAAATTTTCATGTGCGTAGTCCATTGCAACAGCCGAACGTACGAACGAATAGGGTGACTATAGCGCATTTTAAGAAAACGTCACAAGTTTTTCTGGCTGTTTTAAATCAATAATTACGAAGAAACCATAAAGCCTACAAGGTTACTACCAAAGGCACAAATCTAGGGAACTGCATGGAAAATGTTTTGTAGAACAACTAAATAAACAGAAATGAAAATTTTCAACTTAAAAACACTAAAATGTATGAAATTTCACCAGTTTTTTCGGTACTTTCAACATACTTTTCAATTTTAATGTATGATAATTAACTTTAATCGAGTTCTTTTCTAGAAAGCATTGATAGCTAAGACTTTATTCTTTCATTTGGTATGTTGAAATCAGAAAACCACATTAAGATTAAAAAAATATAGCTAACCAAAGTTGGCAATACAAAAAAACATAAAATGTTGAATAACTCACTTAGCAGTCATTTCCGACCCTATGTTCCATGGGGATTTTTTCATAACTTTAGGAGCCCTATCTACCCTGAAAATATGTAAAACCCGGAACCAAACACCCTGTATAGTCAGCACTTATTTAAGCTTCTCCGTGTGCTCAGTATTCTCGTCCATATGTATTCTTGAGGATTCAACTTATTAACTATTAAAAAAAAAACAATTAGCATACTATTGATTTTAAACAAAAACTGCAAATTGCAAACAAATTCGATAATATTGGAATGTATGGATGATGCATGGAACATATTTTGTTCTAGCACTTTCTTCAAAAATACATTTTTGAATCCCAAAACAACCAAAAACCTTCTGGGATTGAAAGGATTAGCTGACGCACCAACCCCTTCAAGATTTTATAAGTAAAGCAAGTCAACGAAATTGGCCGGAAGTCTTTCGGTATGAAGATCGTCTCCTCGTGTGTAAGGATGGTGACCACCAAGCTATGGGTCCACTCCGAGTGTATGATGTCGTTCGTCCAGATTTTGTTTAGTATGCTCAACATTGGTTTCAGGCGGTTTGGTTTCTGATCATACGGTACCCGATTTCGTTCGGGCCGGTTGATTTCCCAACGCGCAGCGGCTGAGTGCCAGGTTCAGCTCTGCGATCTATGTTGATCAAACTGCATGGACGCGTTGTTCAGGCGGATGAAAATCGTTTCGTATTGATCGAAGTCAGGCAGTGACGTGAAGTGGTCTCCTAGAACCCCTGTGATGGTTTGTGGATCCCAAAAGATACCATTGATAAGACGGAGAGCCATCCCTCTGGCTTTCCTCATCCCATTCAAGGCGTTGACACAACGCCAGAGTTGAGACGCGGTTTAATCGGCATTTATCCCCTCTAAGAATTCCACCCAGTTGCTCCTTTTGGCATCTCTGATGATCTGTCGGTTTCCAATTCTCTTAATCCGATAGACCTCGGAAGCCGGTTCCTTGTCTGGGTGGTTTTTAGGTAGCCGTTTCATGACCCAAAGAGCCTTCCTCCTAGCCTATGTGGCTACCTTGGTTTTGACACACCTATAGTGGAGAGATCTTCGACCAGGATTCGGACAAGACTTTGCGATCGTTGTGCTATCAACTTCTTCTTCTTCTTTTTTTTTCTTTCCTTTATTTAACGTCGGTCTCTGTTCGGCAATCTAGTGCCAATCACCGAAGGACATCCATTCAACACACATGGGCCGGGACCAACGGCTACACTTCCCTTCCGTGGCTGTCAGCTTCAGGAATGATCTCCGTCAAACTCCCTTGGATGCTTCGAAAGGAGAAAAATAGAATGTATCAAGCAACTCTGAATAGGATTGAACAAATTGCCTACACACTAAGATTATTTTACCGAAATCTGTGAAATTTTACCGAAATCTCAACAGCTGAACGTTCGGTAAACAGTTCGTTGATTTTTCACAGATTTCCTGAGATTTTTCAACGAATATTTGTGAAAAATCACCGAACTGTTTAACGTTTAGCTGTTGAGATTTCGGTAAAATTTCACAGATTTCGGTAAAATAATCTTAGTGTATAATCTCGATTACATAGACGAGTAGTTTCGTCGAAGATTGGAGCATAGATCTAAATTTAATCCCGTCCTCTTCTGTCTAGGATTTCTTTTGATTTGTTTGCATTCGTAACGAAATATGAAATAGACATTTTAAATTTTTAATTAATTAACGCTGTACGTAGAATTATTCAGAAAATGAAAAAAAGTCACATCAAAGGGTAGATGGAATTTTGCCGGAGTTTTTGTTGGAGTTTCATTCTTCAACAAACTTACATCCATTTTCTCTTTGCACAACAATTTGTATCGATTTTAGGATTTTACCGAAGACATCATATCAAAATGACTAGCACCTTTGCCAGAATCCAAGCGACAGATAATACAGTAGCACTGCATTTGAACGAAGGTGGAAGCAATGTATGAAAAAATGAGCATACAAACAAACCTATCCACCCCTCTCTAGTTGGGTGCAGCTCCCTTTGAGGGGCAGATGTCGCGATTGTTCCTGTCTGATAGCGGTCATATGAGGAAACGAAAGAGTTGCCAGTCTTCTTGACATATTGACTTCGACGTTAACCCACATGCTATTATCCACAGGGGCAGGACTATAGTCGCTATATTTATAGTCTGGTGAAGAGAAATTCCATCAAACAAAAAAGAGAAACAATTCAAGATATTGACGAGCAACAAATGAAAAGGGACTCAAATTTTGTAAACAAAACTAAGATAGTCCATTTCTTGCTAACCGAAAGCATTTTTTTTTTTGATTAATTGCAATAGGGAAAACTTTTCTCAAGCCAATTATGTTGGTGTTTTGCGTAGAGAAAAGTGTTGCCAGAATTTCAATCGCTAAACCTGCTTTTATATTGCTGGTCGTGATATGTTCGATTGGTTCCGTTGTTTGACAGCTCAATTGGTTCCCGAAATTCGCTCCGCCAGACTGTAAATATAGCGACTTGGCTTAATATATCAAAATATTTTGTGATGTTTTCATTTTCTTGATTTAAAAACAACAATATCCGTGGAACAATAATTGGTCAGAACAAAACAAAAAAACTCTAACTTTTACATGTATCAGCTTTTGAAAATACATTATATTTTCGCGTTGATATTCAGAAATGAGTTGCCTAGTCAGTAACCATACTCCTTTCTTTCTTGCAGCCATTCCAGCAGCAGTTCTATCCCGGTCTAATGCAACCTTGGCCAGCTGCCCCACCACCGGCTCAAAACTACTACGACCTGAGTACGTTCGTGACGAGCAATGGCCTGGCTCCTCAGGTACCGTTCACCACCGGAGGAAAGCAGCAGAACGGGCGATTCAGCATGCAGGGTAGCATTGGTGGACCTCACCGGGGCAATATCCGCGGCAAGCGACAGCCCAACCCATCGATACCTACGGGTAGTAGCGAGCATCGTTCCGGTGGTGCCAACACGGGTGGCGGCGGAGGAGGAACCAATGTAGCAGGTCAAAACAGCGTTACAGGTTCCGGGGCCATCGAAAGTCAACCGAGTCATCGAGTATCGAACCCACAGCCACACTACCACCAACAGCAGACAGTTCAACAGCAGCAGCAATCCCAGCAACAGCAGCAGCCGCCTCAGCAGCCACAATCGCACTACCAGCCACAAGCTGGCGGCGGCAAAAACTCCTCTTTGCTGGGACACGGTGGAAAAGCTTATCACAAGGACCCATCTATTGTGCCACACTATCAGCATTATCAACCGCAGCCACAGCATTATAGCAATCATCCGCAGTCTCATCATCACCATCAGCAGCAGCAACAGGGCGACGAGTCGGGCAACTCTGCCGGTGCCGTAAGCATGCGACCGGTAAACCAAACCGGGAGCAGTGCTGACCATTACCAGTCGAACGACGATAGTAGTGGCTATAGCAGCTTGCCGTACAACAGTGGCCGGAACAAGAATCTTGACGGCCAGCAGCAACAGCAGCCGTCTGCTCCGTGGGCATCGAATCAATCGCGACGTCATACTCGACGAAGAAAAGATGACATGGACAGCGGCGGCGGTGGTGGTACTCTGTACAGCAGTGCAGGAGGCGTCCGGTCTACCATGAGCTACAATAGTAATAGTAATAGTCTTAGCAGTAGTATGAACAACGGTGCAAATTCAAACGTCAAGGTTATGAACTCAACTAGTCTCAATCAATTGATCCCTTCGTCGGGAGGACCTCCACACGGGCGTGGTGCTCGTGGAGGAGCACTCGGCGGCGCAAATCAGGATAACCAGGTTCTCAATTCAGCAGGGTCGGGAAACGTGATTGCGTCGATGGGTGGCGAAGCTGGCGGCGGTGGTAGTCATCATCATCATCACCCCAGTGGCGGTGGTGGTGGTGGGGGCTACCATCCTCATCATCATCATCGAGGTGCAGTTACTACTGGGTTTCACCAGCAGCAACATCCGCACCATCACAGCCAACAGCAGCATCAGCAGCAGCAACAGTCGCACTTGCAGCAAACGTCCAGCAGCAGCAACGCGCAGCAGCAGCAGAATGCCGCCAGCACCACTCAATCGACGCAATTCGACCTTGAACCAGCTGCATTTCCACCCCTCCCCGGTCACGATGACAACAGCACCAGTAGTTCCAGCGGTGCCAGTGGTGGGCGCAACAAGCACCATCACTCCCGCGATCAGCACCATCATCACCAACAGCACCATCAATCGCATGGCGGCGGTAACCAATCGAACGCTACCGCAGGCGGCTCCACCGGTGGTGGTAACCATGGTTCCTCTAGTGATCACTCTTCCCCCTTCGGTGCCGGGGTCGGTGCAACCGATGTTCCCGCACCTCACCCCCCTGTGGCGACCGTCTGGGGCGAAAGCCGACTAGCCGATGTTGTTAAAGGTGAGTTGATTTGATTGTACTACGGGCATCTTCTTGTATCTATCCAGTAGGGTTTCGTTTGTAAATCTTTGTTATTTAAGTTCATGTTCAGTGACATGCGAGTGTGTTTGTGTGCGTGTGTGTATGGAGTATGTATGTGAGCAAAAATTGGTATATGGTAATTTTTGGTGTCTTCGGTTTCTGTACGGACTGCGCTACGATTCGTATCATGCTAGTTCTTCTGAAAGCACACCCGAGCAATAGAACTTCAGACGAAATGTCCCTGCTGAACAGAGCTCTAAAATAGGATTTTGAGGTGCTTGAGAACCCTTTTCTTCTTCCACTCACTGCCCACATAAATCACGTAGATACCACGAACATCCGTCGTTGGAAATACGCTCAAACTCATCACGTAAAATCTCCTGTGTTTTTGTTCTGTTCACCCAACCCACAGGTACCGCCGCACTCGCAACGAATGCCTCATCGAAAGCAGCAGCAGCAGCAGCAAAAAATACGACGTCCCTTCCACCGCCACAGCAGCAGCCATCCCAAAGTAGCATCAACAACAGTGAACTTAGTCAAAAAAACGCCACAGCTTCGGCAGCTGCCACTTCAGAAGTGAGCGCAGCCGCCGGACGTGACCAACAGCCTTCTACACCAGCAACACCGAACGATTCCTTACATGGCAACAGTGGCAGCAGCAACGAGTCTGCCTCTACGGCCTACAGCAGCAGCATCAGCAGCGGCAGCAACAATAACTCTAGCAAAGTAACTAATAATCCTCTTCCTGTGATAAAATGTACAACCACTAGTACATCTGCAAGCACCACTGCGGAAAAATCTACAAAGACTGACGAGTCATTGCTACTACAAGTGAATGGCTTGGATTCAACGGTGACAACGAGCCCGGCAACGACTGCAACCGGCTCAACGACAACCTTTCGTAAGGCAACCGATCCGGTGAGCTGCCCGACGACAACCAATGCTGCTACGATGACCTCGACTGAATATGTTATTGTTGCCTCGTCTAGCAGCTCTTCCGGCTCTAACAAGCCCCACTCGTCAGCATCATCGTCGTCGTCGGCTACTTCTATTACTAGTGCATCTAACTCCGTGGCTGTGACTTCCGCTTCGACAATGACTGTACCGGTATCGGCTACCAAAGCGAATAGTTCCAGCGTCAAACAGGGTGGCGGTGGCAGTCACAAGAACCCCAAATCGCCTATCACTCCGACTGCAGCTTCCGTTGCTGCTGCTGTTGCTTCATCGTCTTCTACGTCGGCTAGTTCGTCGCAAGTTGCTTCCGCTCCGCCTCCTTTCTCCCTACAGAACCATCCGCCACTAGGTGGCGTTCAGGCCGTTGTTCACGAACCGCAGCAGCCACGCCTTAGCTATGCCCAGGTCGCCCAGCATCTGAAGGAGCAACAGATGAAGGAAAGGGAACATCAGGAAAGCAGCGTCAAAGTAGTGGAAAAGGAAAACAACAACCATCAGCAGCAGCAACCGCAGCAGATTGCGGCTGGTAGCAGTAGTATCAGCAGTAGCATCAATGGACCCATTAGCGCTAGTAGTAGCAGCAGCATCAGCAGCAAAAAGAAAGATTCCCCGCCAAGTTCAAGACTGTCAACAACCTCGTCGTCGTCGCAATCGCAGCACAGCAACGACGGTTTTAGGGAACAAAGAGGTAAGTGGGCGTTCTCCTTTGCTATCGTCAACACTCCTTATGAATCGAATATCGGTTGAATTTGGTGTCAGCCTTGATTGAGGGTTGGAGGAGCTCACAGTCACCGGGTTGTGTACGTACCATATGGATGTAGCTTATTGTCTTTTACATTCGGGTGGTGAAGGTTTCTAAAAATAGAACTGAATATTGATTTTCCATATGAATTGAATGAATGAACCGACGAGGGAAGCGTCTGTCTCACACTCTGATGGAAGAGTTCTTTCATGACGATTGGCAGATAGTTTTTCCGATGTACGTGTTGTTAAATGTTTGTATTTTGGAATAGATTATTGTTCTGGGATGAGGATGGGGTTAAAATTCAATTCATAAACACACCACCTTAAGAGTAGTTTTCGTTTTCGTAAAATTACACAATTTATTAAAAGACTCTAAAACATTAGTGTGGTTAAAATTGTACAATTGGTCCACACAGTGCAAACACCTCGGTTACTGATCATCGTTCCAAATATACAGGGAAGATGACTTTTTCTAAACTTTTCTTTTCTGAAGTTCTTTTCTTTGATCTTTGAACATGTCTGAAGTTGTCAGCTGGTCTATGTCTGTCTGAACTTAGCTACCTGCTTTTCCATAGTTGTCTGAAGTTCTATAAAAAAAAAACTCCAAATGTACATCGACTTGAGAAGTTCAGAAAACATCTAGCGAACTTCATGGAACAACATCTAGACAAGCAAGGGGAACATTTTGAGAATTACAGTAATAAAGTAATTAAAAATAGAGAGCTACAGGTAGCATCTAGACATGTGCAGGGGACACTTAGCGAACTTAAGGGAATATTAATAGAAGTTCAAGAAACATCTTGGGAAGTTTAGGCGCCGACAAACCGACATGATACTTAATTCTGACTTATGCCCGAAAACCGTAAACGGTCGATTTAAATGTGTAGTGATCTGAACTGTCAAAACCATAGTTATTGACATACACTGAGGAAATATAACGTATGAGCTCCATAAGATATGCTTATGAAATTTCGACAAAAGAAAAAACTTTGAAATTCATAAGAAGTTCTTATGAAATGACGTCAGTGGCGTTGATGTTCTTTTTCATACTATGGTCTTGAATTTTTCATAAGATAATCTTATGAGCGGACCTGTACTCTATTTTATGGATTTCATAAGACACTCTAATGGAATTACGTGTATGTATTATGGAGCATGTTTAACATTCATAATACCGAACCTGCAATACATTTTGCTGGCTCGGTGTAATAAATGTTAATTTATTATTAAAGTTCATATAAAAGCCAACATATTCTATTTAAAAATACATTTATTTCTATATAAGAACTTATTACTTATCTCGTGTACTCTGAAAGGGGGCCCATCTATGGTTTCAATATTTATAACACTCAGTTCATTTAATCTTTCTATTGCTTCTGTGGCAAGATAATGCTCATCGAATGATCCTACAGTCCAGTGCCTAACAATGGCTAGAAAATATTCTAGGTGTTTTATAAATTCTTTGATTTCAAATAAATTCGTTTGAGCTTCAGTACTTTGAGTTACGAACTGCCCTGAAGAAAATTGGTAACCATTAAAAGATAATACTGAGGTAAACTCAACGGATTCATGTTTATCGAAAGGCAAATCTGTTACCAGTTTATAATATGGCCTAGAGGAAATATTACTTCTTTTGAAATTACCTTGGGGAGGTGTTGCTTGGAAGCTGTTATTATATATATCGTAACTAAATTGTAAGCATGATTTCATGCATAATGTGTATGCTACGTTTGTACGAGAAGTTATAATATGAGCATATTCTTTGAAAGCTTGATGTTTCGCTTCATTTCTGAAGCACATCATCCGTGAAATAGGACCACAGTCTAAAATAACCTTAGGATAGTGTAATAGAAAGTGATGTTTTGGCTTGAGAGACGCTTTAAATAGTGTTTGATACAATGAATGATGCTTACTAATCATTTTTTCTAGATTTTCTACATCTTGCAGAGTAAATTTTTTGGAGAGAATTTGATCAACCATTCTCAACAAACTCTTACAATACTCCCAAACGAGATCGTCAGATGGTACATAAGGTCCAACAATAAAAGTAAAATTATGGCAGAAGGCCCTCATCTCATCAGCACTCATCCGCATTTTAATAGTTTTATTTTTAGTTTTGCTATCGTAACTGTAATCAAGATCTGGCATTCTTCGAAGACCGGCATCTAATGATACTTGGCTAACTATATTTTTACGAGTATTAACATTAGCAAGAGTTAGAAATTTCTTATCATAAAGAAAATAATTCAAAGCTTCTATGAGTCCATATTTACAAACACCATTGCTGAAAATGTCATGCATGGCATCAACACTTGGGTTTTGAATGACGTGGAATGAAGGAAGCTGGTTGAATATTGATGGTCCTGCTAAGCCTGTTAGTGAATGATCTTCTATTAATATATCTTCATTATAATTCTCTATGGTTCGAAGATCAGTTGTGCATACAGCACAATCCGTTTGAAGTTGTTTTTTGTGTCTTCGACAAAAACGGCAGTAAAAGGTAGCATTAAATCCTTTCGATAGTGACAAAAGGGAATGAACCCCTAGGTTGTCACCTTGAAACAAACTCAAAATAAATCTCACTTTTACATTTTCCCCTTCGAGCTGAACTATAAGACCTTCTTCTTCTAATTTCTGGAACGGTACGACTAACTCTTTGACCAAGGCTTCGACACCTGCTTGTTGAATAACAACCTTCCTTACAGTTCCTGCTACTAATATATTACTCAGCTTAGATATCATATTGTCTGGAAGCAGTCTTATAAGCGGTCACGGTAGTCGACACATTTTCTGTGATAATCGACTGCTTTTGCCTCCGACACTTGGAAAACAAGCTATCATAGTACAGTACCAAACTCAAATGTCATACGACAGGCTCTGTCATATGACACTGTCGCCGAAGACCGTCACGAATGTATGTATTTTAGTTTTTCTCATAATAAGAGCTGCTGATGTTGTGCTTGTGTGAATTCTGAAAATAGCAAGCAATGATATCCTAGGAATAACATTTCTGATCAGAAATGGTTTAATTTACACCAAATTGAGGAATTAGAACGTAATTACTCATGTCATATGATAGTTATTTGATAATTTTCTTTTCCCCCGAATTCTACCGGTTGTGTTGTGTGAGAGAGACGACGGTAGAGCATGAGTGTAGGAATAAAACCAGACTGTCGCGCACGACAACGAAGCGAGTGTAGTAAAAAACGTCAACTGTTTCAACCCCTGTCTGGAAGACAAGGACAGTGGAAATAAATTCCGCACACTGAGTCCACTTTATTGTGTGATCCTTGGGCATCATTAACCTCAAATTCGTCCGCGTATATCCATAAAGGGATAATGTATCTGGTAGATTCATCTGACTTGTATTTGTTTTTTATATCTTTCCACACCCTGCCATTGACAAAATTATTAATACTTTCAGAGTTTTCAAGCCTTTCAATCCTATCTAAGACCTTCCTCAAATTGTTTCCTGTTTCAAAGAACTTTTTTAATTGGAACTGTATTGGGTTTAGTACTAGACAACTTTTTCTACATCCTTTGGCAACAATATCATTGTCAACTGTTGGTTTATCATTTTCCAGGGTATAAATTACAGGTGGTTCGAAAATTCCAATGTCTTTCAAATGGTTGAGAAACTTATGCTCTGTGTTAATTTGTTCGAATGCAGTTTTGCTAGTTTTTAATAATGTTTCAAACCGGTATTGTAAGTCCTGATCGTTATTTTTTAGGTTTAGAGCTTCGATGTTGCTTAATATTCCTACACAAAATTTTTCGGTGGCTTGTTGAACTTCCTGCACGTCATTTCTACTGAAATTATTTTTCTTATGCAAACTTAAAGTGAATTCCAATGCCAATGTTTGTTGCATGTTGCATGTATCAAATGTCTCTGGACCTCGCTCTGGATATTCGTTGCTTATTTGATATTCTAACTTCTGCAACTTGTTTGGTATTACATTCTCATTGCTATAACTTTTCTTTTCTTGTTCTGACTCATTGGATTTTTCATTGAAACGGTGATTCAACATATGCTTCTTAAAATTATTAAAAGTACTAAAAATTTGGGGACATACAGGAAATGTGCACTTCAGATCGAAACTGGATGGAGTCTTGTGATAATCGGAAATATGACTTACTAAGCTAACAGCAGTTGAAAACTGCTCCCTGCAATCTTTTATGGGACAGTTAATGAGCATTGTTCAAAAATTCGTGTAGCTTTTCAATGTTCCTATATGTATTTTTGCTGTAGATACCGTAAAGATGGTGACCGATGAAAATCCAGACCAGTTTTGAAATTTTGGAAACAGGTATTCTCAGCACAGTTGTTAGCTTGAGGAATACATCAACTCCTCTTGATATGTTGGTTAACTTGTATTCAAGATTTTTGTAAATAACCAGGCATCCGTTGTTCGGCGACGAAAAGTTTTCCGCAAGGACAACGAACTTTGGAGGAACAGGCGTTCCTACTTCCTCGAAATCCACGATTATCTGGTTATATTTTTCCCGAGCTTCATCTATGTTGTTGGTAAACAACACCGTGTCTGCTTGCGCTGTAGCGATTGTTGGCTTAAATCCCGATGCAGCCTTCACTGGAATTAGAACGGTGTTGAGCACAATAAGTATTGCTGGAATTCGGGCGTCTGTAAAACAATATTACATGTTTTAAAACTGCTGGCATGCTTTTAACAATAAATATCAATTACCAATGGTCAAATCATTGTTTGTAATTGCCTTGATAAGCCTTTTCGTAGACGGATCCTTAGCGTTCTTCAAAATGTAGTTGCAAAGAGGGTCAATCAATGTTTCCCACTTACGGGCAACATCGTTCACGCCGTCTATAGTACCAAGGCGGAGCAAACGGTAATCAACATCAATCTAAAATAAAATTGATTGGGCTAAAAAATTAAAAGAAAAACAGTCATCTCACACTTACCAATTGATACCCGTGCTCAGCTTTCAGGTGTGGAAATTTGTTTATCGTCTTTGCAGGATGCGGATGCTGCTGAACTGGCTGTCTGGCAGCGAAAGATATTTCCCATTGGTTTATAACAGTGATCCAGGGAGTATCATTTATCTCTAACCATGATAGAGCATGATACGCCTCGTCAGGTACTGCTTTGTTTGCACTTGTACCTTCACACTTAAGTCGGTGTTGAGCTTCTTCCTTTTGCCTACGTCGGTCAGATTGTTTTAGATAATTAATCCTGCTAAATAGTCTACCGCCGGGATTCCCTTTGACTCTTCGAGCAAAATATGGTTCCTGAAGTAAATAAACAAATAACAATCTCAATCACAGTGATATTACCACAAAATATTACCTTTCGTTCTTTTCTGAAAACTTTAGTAATCACATTCGCATACTCCTCGAGCACGTCGAAAGAAGCCTTTCTTTTTTGGTTTAAGTGGTATCGGGCAATCACATCTACGACGAGTTTCTTACTGTTATCAGAAAGATCGAACCTTTCAGCGTTTTCCAAAAGATATTCGCCTGTTGCAGTCTGTAGCAACAACGTTCTTAATATATTCACTGTAAGTGGTGCAGCGTAGTTCTGTAAGAAGAGTAAACAGCACTGTTAATAGAAGCCTGGGGGGGGGACGTGCAGTCAAATCAGCCTGCTGATCATTCTAGTATGAATTTGGTTAAAAACGAAAACAAATCATGTAGGTTTCTTATGGCTTGTTTACGTTTAAAACCAGTTATACAAGGTAGACGAAGATTGTTCGTATTTGATAGTCACATCCCCCTCCTGATAAAAGCGAGAAGACGTCATTTATTTTTCTTACCCTTGATGGTTCTTCACAAAATTCTTCGAGAGACAACGATTCCGGAACGCAAGATTTACGAACTTGCTGTGGTGTCGTGTTGCAATTCTGGTAGAAGAGAATAAAGTTTCAATACATGAAGTAAACTATTTGTAATCTTGTTTACATTTGCTGATTCTGTCCTGGATTTTTCGAGAGACAACAGTTTAGGATGAAAACATTTAAAATCCTGCTTTTCAGGTGGTGTTGGAGTGCAATTCTGTAAGACGGTAAGGAGAGAATAAACGGTGTCAATGTGTGAAAAAAACAGAAACAAACTGCTGTATATCTTACACTTGTTAATGCAACACTAGGCCCCTCAATACACAGTGGTTCTCGGGAGGGCTCTCGCTGTGCTACACGATCAATACTGCCCGACTCACTCTCCTGTTTTATTAAAACTGCACTCTGTTGAGCAACTTCCGGTCGATACGATGACTCATCTGAATTATCGAATTCTGGAAAGGGCTGCTCTTTCGATGATGGTTCAATTACACTGTCAGCTGAGCCTAACACGAGGTCTGCAGCTGGGGATTGCTGTTTTATTTGAGCGTTTAGATACGGAGAAGCTTGAAGACTCTCTACCTCCTGCGATTTTTGATCTGGCGTATCGTCAATGTAAACAATTTCTACGTTTTCCAGACCCTGCAGTGACGAATCTTCATTAATGTTGACAAATATACATTATTTATTCTAATACTTACGTTACGTACACGCCAACCTTTGACTAGCTTCCAAATATGATCAAAATTCCAATTTACATCGGCTTGGGATAAAGCTTCCTGGAATTGGTTTTCGCTGTATGTTATCAGTTGCACCGTTCCTACTCCACAATCTGTGTGAAAAATTATTTTGAATTATCGATTATTAACTATTTTAAACAATAAATCACCTTTAAATGTGTTTAAAACGGAAGCAGTAATCGGTAGGTCTGACAACAAATTACTTTCGGTCGCCATTTTTCATTTTCTCACGAAGCACTTACGATTTTTCACACTGATGTGAAGTACGGATTTCATAAGAGCGCTTATGAAATGGATGTGCGGAACGTATGGAAAATAATGTTGTGTCGTATAAATTTCGCTCAGATCGTGTGAATTACATAAGAATCGTATGAAAGCACAAAAAAATAATAAAAACTCGCTTCATAAGATGGATCTTATGAAAATCATATGCTATTTTTGCCTGAGTGTAGCATAGAAATTTTATTGTTTTTGCTATGGTCATTCATGTCGGTTTGTCGGTGGAAAATTGTTCAGATGTAGAAAAAAAATAGGGAACATCTAAGCTAACGTTATACGCATAACTGTCCTATGATCCATAAGGATTACATCGAACATTGGACAATCATGTGTATAGCGGTAGTAGAGGAGTTTAACAAATATCTAGAGAAGTAGGAAACATCTAGACACGTTTAGCTAGACAAGTTTGGGGGACATCTAGAAACTAGTGAAACACTTATAAAACGCAGGAAACATCTAGAAAACTTGAGGCGTTTTAAGGAGTTCGGGAAACATGTAGAGAAGTTCTGGAAGAAAAAACTAGGAAATTAAAGAGAATATCTAGAGATGTTCAGGAAACATCTAGAGGAGTTCAGAGAACAACTAAAACAGCTATGAGAGATAAACGAAAACCTAGAGGAGTTCAGAGAATATTTTGAGATGTCCACAGATCACCTAGAGAAATTAAGAAAACATCTAGATAAGTTTGGGGAACATCTAAGGAAATGTAGGGATAATTTTGAACATTCATGGGCCATTTAGAGAAATTCAAGAACATCTCGCGAACCGAGGTTCAGGAGGGGTTCCCGAAACATATAAAAAAAAAGTTTTGGAAAACTTTAGATAATGTCAATGAACTACAGAGTAGTTTAGGAAACTTACCAGAGCATCATAACCGATAGAAATATAGTGGTATTCAGTGAGAGAAGTTTAAGAAAATTTAACGCAACTAACAAAACTGCAAGGAACCTAAAGAAGCAGAAGAAATTTGAATATGAATGTTAAGCAACTTATGAAAAGTTTATTCCCTTTCAAGTATATTTGAGTTGCGTTGCTGAACCGAGAAAACCACGAGAATATTTCAAAAAAATGTCGACGCCCGATGTCCATTTTTTCATACCACAGAATCTAGAAAATGTCTCCATGTCTAGGATATTGTTATTTTTTACATCCAAATTTGAGATCTCACACATCTTACAATCGTGAACAGTTTTCTCAGGCCGGAATCTTGAAAGTTGTTCTCAAGCAAAGTCTTGAAACTTTTTCCCAATCCTGGATCTTGAATTTCTATGTACGGGATCTTGAAAAATTGCTAATGTCTGAATTAACTAACATAATTCTCTAGAGCTTGTCTCAGGATATATTTGGAACTTTCTCAAGGACTTGGGACTTTCTTATGGTCATCCCAAAATGAATCTCTCCGGTATTCCCTTAAAATTTTCTCCAAATTGATGAAATTCTCATTTCATTTATCTATGATTTTTTTTTGCAACCCTAGAACTTAAAGTTCTGTGTTCGGAATATTGAATTTTTTTTCATGTTCGAATTAACAAGATAATATAAAGATTTCTAAAAGATAACTTTTCATAGGATGTCTTTGGAACATTCTCAGAAATTTTAATAGATAGGGTTAACTACCCCTTTTCCGGCCTATTAAGCACAACCCGCACTTAGTCTTTCTTAATCTAGCGCAGTTTAGCACCAACTTACTTACTTATCCTGGTCCGACATCCCTCAGGATTGCATCTGCATCACAATGTTACGCCAATTCACTCGGTCCGTGGCTGCTTGTCTCCAATTTCTTGACCGTCCCACACTTCCAAGATCCTGCTCCACTTGGTCTAACCACCTTGCGCGCTGTGCTCCTCTTCGTCTTGTACCGGCCGGATTCGAGGCAAACACCATTTTTACGAGATTGTTGTCCGGCATTCTTAAAACTTGTCCCACCCATCGTACCCGTCCAGCTTTTGCAACGTTCTGGATACAGGGTTCACCATAGAGTTGCGCCAGCTCGTGGTTCATCCTTCGCCTCCATACACCGTTCTCACATACCCCGCCAAAGATGGTCCTAAGCACTCGTCGTTTGAAAACACCCAGTGCTTGCAGGACCTCCTCGAGCATCGTCAACGTCTCGTGCCCGTAGAGAACTACCGGTCTTATCAGCGTCTTGCACATGGTACATTTAGTGCGGAGGTGAAGTTTACCCGACCTCAGGGTCTTGTGGTGTCCGTAGTAAGCACGATTTCCGGCAATAATACGCCGACGAATTTCTCTGCTGCAGTTGTTATCCGACGTCAACAATGATCCGAGGTACACAAATTCATCCACCACCTCGAACTCATCCCCGTCGATTGTCACGCTTCTGCCTATGCGAGTCCTATCTCGCTCGGTTCCTCCAGCTAGCAGATACTTTGTCTTCGACGTATTCACCTTTAATCCAACCTTCTCTGCTTCACGTTTCAGCGTGGTGTACTGCTCCACCACGGCCTGAAACGTTCTTCCGACAATGTCCACGTCGTCAGCGAAGCAGATGAACTGGCTGGACTTATTGAAGATTGTGCCCCGCATGTTAAAGCCCGCACATTTCTTAACACCTTCTAGCGCAATGTTGAACAGGAGGCAGGAAAGACCATCGCCTTGTCGAAGTCCTTTGCAAGTTTCAAACGAGTCCGATAACGGACCCGATATCTTCACGCAGCACTGTACACCATCCATCGTAGTCCTGATCAGTCTGGTCAGCTTCCCGGGAAAACCGTTCTCGTCCATAATCTTCCATAGCTCTTCACGGGCAATAGTATCATAAGCGGCCTTGAAATCGATGAATAGGTGGTGCGTAGGGACTTCGATATTCACGACACTTTTGGAGGATCTGCCGCAACGTAAAGATTTGGTCCGTTGTCGATCGCCCGTCCACAAAACCGGCTTGATAACTTCCCACAAATCTACTTGCTAGCGGCGATAAACGGCGAAAGTTTATCAGGGAAAGCACTTTGTAGGCCGCGTTAAGAATACTGATGGCTTCCAAATTTATTTACCTTTCTGTACGTACCGTAAGATTTGATAAAGAGAAACCAATCGTTGAGATATTGTTAAAAGTCTAACACTGCTTCTTGACCCCAAACTCGGTCTAACACATTGAAACTCCAATGAATTCACTTCGGCCTATGAAGATAAAAATTGATTCGGTCGGAGTGCTTCTTTGGTGAATTATGGGTGAAAACTTTCATATCACGCGTTCTCATTGACTTTGTTCGGTAGCTTATTAACTAAAGTATCGTACCAAACCCATAATTGACTTGTTAACTCTGAAATCATGGACTTATTTGATGTTTTCTGCTCGATAGGCCCAAAATAGGCGATTAGACCGAAGTAGTTCTCTACCCTACATCCTAAGATATCTTCAGAGCTACTTTCAAGATTCCTCCGAATTAAATCTAAAATTCGCCTACTTACTTACTTACTTAAGGGTCCTGTGCATCACCAGCGGTGCAAAGGGCCAACGTGAAAGACTTCCATCCTGGGCGGCTGCTCGCTTTTGCCTTGACCTGGCTCCACTTTCGCTCTCGAATTTCTGTTGCTATCAGCTTCTGATGACATCGACGATGGAGCTCGGCATTCGAGATCCAGTTGTGAAGCCACCAGGCACAAATTATATACCGCAGGCATCGGTTGATGAAGACCTGCAGCTTTTGAGCGTTCTCCGCTGATACACATCACGTCTCGCTGGCGTATAACACCACAGATTTCACGTTCGAGTTGAAAATTCGGATTTTGGTGCGTTGACTTATCTGGTTGGATCTCCATACGTTTCGTAAACTCGCAAAAGCAGCCCTAGCCTTCTTGATTCGTGCACCTATGTCGCTCTTGGTCCCGCCGTCCGACGCTATTTGGCTGCCAAGATATTGGAAACTTTTGACCTTCTCCACTGCTTGCCCCGCTACCGTAAAGTTGGAAGGGTTGCCCGTGTTGATATCCAACGATTTGGTCTTGTTGACGTTGATGGTGAGACCCGCCGCAGAGGAGCGTTCGGCTAGGTCATTGAGCTTACTCTGCATATCAGAGCGCCGTTGTGCTAGTAGAGCAACATCATCAGCCAAATCGAAGTCGTTGAGATGCACCATGGTGATAGGCTGCCAAAGCAGCCCACGGTTCGGTACACGGTCAATTGCACCTACCATGATCTCGTCGATTACGATGAGAAACAGTAGCGGTGATAGTATACATCTTTGTCTCACACCAGCGACTACCCGGATAGGGTCGGACAAGGCTCCCGTTATGCAGAACTCTGCCCGTGAAAGCCTCATACTGCGCTTCGATGAGGTTGACGATTTTATCCTGGACTCCGTTGCGTCTCAGGGCGCCCCACAGATTCTCGTGATTGAGACGGTCGAAAGCTTTTTCGTAGTCAATGAATACCAAATAAAGGGACTCTTGGAATTCATTGACCTGCTCCAGGATGATGCGGAGCGTGACAATATGGTCCACACAAGATCTTCTGGCACGGAATCCTGTCTGCTGCCGTCGGAGAGTCGCGTCGATCTTCTCCTGTATCCGATTCAGGATAACTTTGCACAGAACTTTGAGAACAATACACAGTAACATGATGCCTCGCCAATTGTCGCACACAGTCAGATCCCCCTTCTTTGGGACCTTCACTAAGATGTCGGCCGGAAAAGTCGCGGTGTCCCAGATACTACAGAATAGTTGATGCAACTTTTGTGCGGATAGCATGGGGTCAGCTTTGAGCATCTCCGCTGATATGCGATCGACCCCTGGAGCCTAGTTGGATTTCATGCTTCGGATAGCTGCTTCGGATAGCTGCTTCAATCTCCTGCAGTGATGGGGCCTCGGAATTGACGCGAGTGATGCGCCGCACCCTAGGCGGATCATGCCGAGATGTTGATGGTTCGTTGGCCGTCGAAACTTGAAGAAGTTGTTCGAAGTGCTCAAACCAGCGTTTCAGCTGGTCAGTGGGGTCGGTAAGCAATTGTCCAGTCGTGTCCTTCACTGGCATCCTCGGGTTCATCCTTGCTCCACTCAGGCGTCGAGAGATATCGTAGAGGAGGCGTATATCGCTAGTGTTTGCGGCTTTATCCCCTTCGTCGGCCAGGGAGTTCACCCACGCTCGCTTGTCCCGTCTGCAAGAGCGCTTGACTTCCTTCTCTAGAGCCGACTACCGTTGACGGGCTTCGTTCTTGGCTCCTCTGGTTCTCGCCCGCTCTATCGCGGCTTTTACTTCTCTACGCTCCTCAATCTTCCGCCAGGTTTCATCTGTGATCCACTCTTTCCTCTGGGTGCGTAGCTCACCCAAGTTATTCTCGCTTGTTTCTATAAAGGCATTCTTGATGGCCGTCCATTGTTCTTCTACGCTGCCACCTTCTGGAACGTACGCAGCTCGAGTCTCAAGTTCTTCACCAAAAGACCTCTGGATCTTCAAGTCGGCGTGTGTTGAACCGCCGCCCGAGTCTCTCCTTCCGTCGCTGGATCCGCGCCATGCGTAGGCGGATTTCGCCGATTAGAAGGTGATGGTCAGACGCGATGTCGGCGCTGCGTTTATTCCGGACATCAAGAAGGCTCCGTCTCCATTTTCGGCTGATGCAGATGTGGTCGATCTGATTTTCGGTGTGTCCATCACGGGAAACCCACGTGACTTTGTGCACTGGCCGATGGGGGAAGAGCGAGCCCCCGATCACCATGTCGTTATTGCCACAAAATTCTGCAAACAGCTCACCGTTCTCGCTCATTTCGCCGGGACCATGGCGTCCCATGACACGCTCTTAGTCCGTGTTGTCGGAGCCGATCTTCGCATTGAAGTCGCCAGTGTAGATATTGATGTCACCCTTTGGAACCTTATCCACGACGGCATTCAGTTGACTGTAAAAATTCTCCTTGTCCTGTAGCTCGGCAGCATCGGTTGGCGCATAACATTGGATTATAGTAAGGTTACGAACCCGTGTTCTAAATCTGGCAACAATTATCCTTCCTTAACAGGCTCCCACTTGATGAGCGCAGCACTTGCCTGGACGCTAAGTAGGAGACCAACTCCACGATGGCGGGGAGCGTTTTCACCTCGAATACTAGAGTATAGTAGTACCTGTCCCGACGGCAGTTTGTGTTCTCCAAAGTTTGGCCAACGGCCTTCACTCAGTCCCAGGATTTCTAGCTTCATGCGTCGCGCCTCGTTGGCGAGTTGTGTCAGTTTATCCTGCTGTGCTAACGTCAATACATTCCATGATCCAATTCGTGTCCGTTGTTTTGCGCTAAAAGTCGTTGCCGTTAAATCAGTTCGATGTCTTTCTCTGTTGGTTTCTGTAACAATTGTGAAGGTTTCAGAGACAGTAGGTGATTGGCCTTAGGTCTCCTATCCGCCGTGATGGGGCTGAAATTCTTAGGTGTAGCTTCCGGGGAAGAGCATTTCTTATTCAGCCGCTGGATGCCAGTCAGACGCTGTTTGAGCCGCACCTCCATGGTGAACAGACGCTCGGGTTGGCGAAGCATTTCCTCTATCACCGTGCTATGGTTACCGCGCCAGTGTTCGCGTCGCACCTCCTCACTCTGCTATTGTCGGATTGACAACATTGCCCAGGCTACGCCAACCAGCTGTGTCCATGTTTCAGCTGGCAGTCTTTTGTGATCATATGACTCGTGGAGGCGTGAGGTAGGAACTTGTGAGAACCGGAGCTAGGTATATCGCTCCTTCCAGATTGTCACTTACCATTTTGTAGCCCCGCCTACACTTCCAATAAACTTTTGAAAAAAACTCTTCTATTATCTTCGTATTCTCAATAACTCAGCGTAAATTTGCTTAAATGTATCATCTGAATTCTCCTTAAAATTCCTTTGGAATATTCCTAAGAATTCCCGTGAAGCTTACCTCAGAATTATTATTATTCGGAATTCTCGTGTGGATTTGCATGAATTTCTGTCCACAGTGGTTAGATCTAACTTTCGACCATATAAGCACAGCTCGTGCTTTACAGTTTAGCCTCTCTTTTTCGATCGCATTTGAACAAAAAAGAGGAATGTTTCTACTAAAAATGACTTCTGAATGTATTTACCTTCCCATGTGGATTTGATAGAGGCACAAATTGTTTATATTTTTTTTTCAAAATACAACCATGCTTCTTGATTCTAAATTTGAATTGAATGCAACCGTTGCCATGTTGTTTTTATTTTTGGTCTGAATAGATATCCCAGCAAAGTCTTCTGAACTTCTCACGCAAGTCTTTTGAGCTTCTCTTGGATAGAAGTCTCCTGGAACGTTCCAGCGGTCGTCTCAAAGGTCGCAGTGGTAATGTGCCGGACACAAGAAGAACGCCCACAATCTTCCTCCCTACTACATGAATCCTCTGAGATTTCCCGAAGAATTTATAGCAGTCGACAAATATTCTGATGAGACATCATGTTTGCTAAACTGAACCGTAGTTCTCATTTAACACATCAGCAATTTAACATACCACATACATACTTACCTAAAGTAGTTCACCATAAACGATTCCCAACGTCGAATAACAAGCACTCCTCTCTTCCCCCTCCGCAGATACTCGCTACAGCAGTGGCAGCAACGCCAGCAACTCTGCCAACTCTCGCCAGAACGCCAAAGATTTCCGCTCCTCGACAGGTGCTGCAGGTGGAGGCGGCGGTAGCAATGCAATCTCGTCACAAACTACCAACGCCACCACTACCACAACCACCATCACCACCAGCACCACCACTGGAGCTGCTGGCAATGGAAACGTAACCACAGCAACCTCCGGAGGTGCCGGTCATCGAGGAGAAGCCAATAACAACAACACCACCTCCGCCACTTCCGCCACCACCACGACCACCACCAGCAGCAGCGCCAGCAGTAATAGCTTGAAAGCTCCCAACAACGGTGGAGGTAGGACGGCCCGACCGCACCAATTGAAGGATTATGTCCAACCGCAGCACCAGCAGGGACCTCGGAGTCCCAAATGATGACGCTTAATATGGATCTAAGCGTGCGCGCAGAGAAAAGAAGTGCATCCCAAAAACCTGGAAAGAGCCCGCCGCGTTGTTTACTGTTTTGTTCGTGCGAGGTTTGTAGCATACTGTGGATCCACAGTGTTGGGAGTTGAGAGACAAGGCCGCTAGCCGATGGGGTAGGAGTATGGGGCGATGAGTATAAGAGAGGGAAAGAGGGATTTCCGGGGGATTGATACTACAAGTCAAGTTGGTTAATTATTTTTCTTTGTTGATTTTGTGTTATGTTAAGTAAAGTGAGACGAAGCGAAGGATAAGTTGGCATGAAGCGGAGGGATTTTCCGTAAAGCGGAGTTGATTTGGTTGTCAGGATAGGGGGTGGGGGAGAGGGGAATGTGTCATAGTGCTTTTTCGACTGCAGGTTTAGATCTCACGGGGAACGACGAACCCCGCGGTGCGTTTGCGGCGTTGGAATCGAGTGACTGACGGTTCCGCGCAAGTATTAGACGATTCCTGCAAACGTTCGGTACGCGTGGGGAAATTTCATTTGAAAATGACAATTTTTAGTATGTGGTAGCTGCTAGAAACGGAATGGATGAGTTTTTGCAAGGCACGATCGGAATGTGTTCGATAGGGACGAATTTTTCACCTCACCAGACTTGTTAATTTAATTCGACTAATTTCCTTGCTTTCTGTTGTTACAACGAGGTGTTAAAGTACCGATCCCCGGTTACGGTAGTTCTTTACAGGTTTTCTGTATATTTTGCAGTAATATAAATAAGCGTGCGATTCAGGTTTACTTTGTGCTCCGTGCGCCAATTTTTCATTCAGTTTGCTCAATTACCGAGTGGGATGATTTGCAGTACTTCACTTTACTTATCTATTGTAATACTACGCTCAAACCCATCGTCGGTCGTTAGGTTCTGTTTAAATTGTTCTAATTCGCCCTCATCTTTTAGCCTCTAAATGCACCTATTCTTACGCGGCACTGTTTTCCAAAATTCTATGTAAAAGAGAATGAAAAACCACAACCTAGTCTTTTATTGTTTATATGTCCAAACAGAAACGAAAAAAAAAATGGAGAAAAGCGAAACCTATTTAGTCTTTGTCCAGCTTTCTTATTCCTGCTATTTCCCTATGATAATTATCTTATTAATTCCTTAAAACCTAGACTAAACTGTAATTTAATGGTTAGACATACAGACAAGTGAATATTATCTACTGTGCGACTCTTTTTTCAGTTTGTTATTTGTTCTTTAGTTTGTTAATGGAATTCTCAAGGACCGCCTAGTAGAAAATGTCCCAGAAGAAAAGATGAATAAATACAACCGTTTTCGTCCTTCCTGTAATGATCGTTTCCACAAAAGCCGTTTTTGTTTATGCCTTCAATGAGTAAGTAGTCGTCCCACGATTTGCTCTAGAAATTGGTAAATTCTCGTCACACTCATTCCGGGTTTTGATCCATTCATCCCGCAGATCGCCCCAATTTACTGCC
Source organism: Ochlerotatus camptorhynchus (assembly GCF_037179485.1). Taxonomy (NCBI): domain Eukaryota; kingdom Metazoa; phylum Arthropoda; class Insecta; order Diptera; family Culicidae; genus Ochlerotatus; species Ochlerotatus camptorhynchus. The sequence continues at coordinate 3,213,217 of NW_027040920.1, forward strand.
ATAAACCCTTGAGTGGATGTTTAGAATCGACCCATTTATCACGATCCACCTTTAAAATTGTCTTAGTGGACGTCGAATAACATTAAACCAAGAGTCGTCCCGATCCTCGGAAGATGTTTCGTTACTCTCATCCAGCGAAGGCGCTTAGTTATAAAGAAGTAGCCATCCGGCGTTTGGCGAAACGCAACCAAAATATTGACTGATTTAAAGTTGAACAAACCGCTTGTGAGCTGGAAAAATCTTCGGTGGAATAGCTTATGTATTCGAGAAAATGCTAATTCGTTAGAAAGTTACTCAGGGCAACGTGTTGAAATATGCTATTGCTTAAACTAGACCGTTTCATCGAATGAGTGCACGAAGCAAATTGTATTGGCATGGATTCGTCTGACATTAATTTCCTTTTGAGATCAGTGTTGTTTACAATGGAAATGGATCTTAGCGAATTCAGTTGATACACATTTTGGATACCGTTATACTTTTCGGTGAAACGACCCTTCGAAATCCGTATTCGATCGGTGTCAGCTTAGATTATTGCATATCCTGCCCGAAGAATCTTAATCATATTGCTAAAACAAATGGCTTCAGAGAATTAACGGGACATTTCGATTTTGTCCGGTGAATTTATGACCCAATCCAATGAAATGGCGTACTTTGTGGAAATGATCTTCGGAAAATTATTGTTCGGGAAAACACAATGCTAAAATATTTGGCTAACTATGTTCCGCAACTGATAACTCATCCGGCGCGCTTCGGAACGGCTGCCCTCCTGTTCGGTTTTGCTCTAGATGCCCTAGTTTGATCTTTCATAGTTTTCTCCAAGCAGGGAATTTATATACGAATTGCAAAGCAAGGGATGGAGATGTGTATATTTTTAGTAACTAATTAGAAAATCCGACGCGGTTAGTAACCAAAATGCTAGTGATCAAAGAAGGGTTCTATCTACACACAAGCACACGCACTAGTAGAGGAGGTTTCATATTCCATTTCCCAGTTGGCTATCGTTGGCACACGGTTTTTTTTTTCAAAGCAGAGATTTGGCTTGTTTTGAGGATTTTGTTTTCGTTAGTTTTATTGGAAGGTTATTGGATTAGAATTTGCAAAAGAAACGTCTCCGGGCATCTGTTTCATTTGGATGCAATCGAGGGTACCCAGTTGCACTTGAAGCGTATTTGTACTTTTAGTTGATTCGGGAACGAGCCAAACGTTTATACACATAGAAGCAAATAAACAATTGCAAAGAGAGGGGAAAGTGATGCTACAAGAGAAAAGGAAAGAAGCGATTTTTGTTGCCTTAAAAACGAACTAATCAATACAAAGAATATAACAGAGGACATAACCTATAAGAGATGTGTTGTACGTGTACTCTGCGTGTATGTAAAACAAGCTAGGAACTTTCAATTATCAAGAGTGTAGCTTATGAATTTAGTGAAAAAATAAATTGTAAAATATGCATGGTATGATAAGGTTACGAATTTTTTAACCAGATGTCGCTTCATCGGATTGCAAAAGAGCGTTATGTTGTTGCTGTTTGCCAGGAAATCCTTCCGCTCGATTTGATTTTTTACAGATTATTTATAATCCATTTTCCGGTTTGTTTATATTTTGGTTGTTACGCGAGATAGGGATTTAAATTATTAAAATGGCCGAGAAAAAGGCAGAGCTTATTTACAATCCAATTTCTTGCTTGTTTACATTTTAGTTGTCATATGTCATTTCGTTATTTGAATGGAACAAGAAATGGAGTTTCCCAAGCATTATTCGTGGAAATGTTGGCATCTCGATGTTTGATTCGGATTTTAGTATTCAAGACAGTTAAAATCAACAACAGTGGTGTCTTCTGCTGCTGTACATCACTTTCAACACAAACTATATATTTAACCTAGATGAACAATTAAAAAGGTCTTAAACGAACCTTTAACTCGAATGGTTGTCTAAAAATAAATAAGACCTTTTGCAAAAATCCACTGGTAATGAGGAAAAGGTTCGCTAAGAGATCATGGTAGTTTCTCACAAGATTGCTCTAAATTTTAGCATAATCTCATGATGCTGAATCGGGCCAGAACAAAGAGTTTTCTTTGTGGCTTTTGATTAATAGCAATCGCTCCTTTGTGGCTTTTGATGAATAACAATCTCCTTGTTGATTGTGCCTGTAGTGACGAAAGATTTACTTTTTCGGCCACACGTGCAAATTGCTTGCCAAATAAGGTATTTTGTTGGAAAATTTCGATGCCTTCTTCGTCCTGAAATACTCAGCTGTAGCATTTTTGGCCATAGCAGAGTAGAAGCAGCTTGAAATCCTCCATTGCATAAGTTTCATCGTCCATATCAAGTTCGCAGTACAAACGCCTAGCCCATGCTTTTGCTGTCAAATTCGGTTTGTCGTTGCGATTTGGAACTGTTTTAACTTTATACGACGTCAACCCCAAACGCTGTTTTGATTTTTGGACAAAACCAGGTGACATTCCTATTTTACGAGCCACCGTTCGAACAGAGAGATTCGGGATTTCCTTCAATATCCTCTTCACCTTTCGGTCCATGACAGGGTGCTGATCCAATGTTTTTATCACTTCTCGGTTTCTTCTCGACCGTCAAACGTTCCGAAAATGATTGACAAGTCAGGATTTGTAAAATCCGCCCACGCACGTGTTTTTCATTCGTCGCCATCTTGAACACTAAACATGGAATGTAAACACCAATCATAGTCTTTTTCATCAATGACTCCTAGCTATACCTCAGCGAAATTTTTCACTCCTACGTGCAATATTTCAAAAGGTACAGTGGTTTGAAGGTGTCCAGATTAATGTGGATACAGACCTTATCTACCACTTTATGTATCAGTTTATCTCAATGGATCACATCATTCGAGCAGTTTAAAATAACATTTCCTACTAGCGGCGCCGGTAAGTGGTAAGCGTGATTATCTCTCATCCCAAAAGGCCTGGGTTCAATCCCAGTCGGCGCACGACGTGTTCGGGGTATCAGTGGGATAGTTTACCCATCCGGGATACAGTTCTTTTATGGTATTTGTTTATTAGGTCCGGTCCATGAGTTGATGGGTCGATGGGTAGTGTCCAGGTGTGGGAGCTGCCTCCCTGGCGTTGGTAGCATTGGTACTCAGTACGGAAAACAAGATTGACGAAAAACAAATCAAGGAAAAAATAAAAAAAATAAACGTTTCCTATCACTAGAGCTTGAACGTGTTGAGACTTTTCCTTCTAGAACCTCGAGATAACAGGGTTTCGTTTATGCACTCCCAAAAAAAATCAGCAATTTTCTTTAGAATTAGAATTACTGGTTCTTTAGAATTTCTTTAGAATTACTGGTAGAACGTCACCGCAAAACTGCTCTACTATGTGGTTAGTTTATCACTTAGTGGAGTAGTTTTGGAACGCTTCTTCTTCTTATTCTTTCAGTCCTGCTCCCAGAGATTTGAAGAAAAGGGGGCAATCAGCTCAGACTGTTCACGCCTAGCATAAAACTCCCCTCAAAGTTCTAAAAGATACAAATCTCATAATATTATTTCGTTGTAAGGTTCGAGTGGTACACACTCAATCGAGCTCGGCAATTAACAGTTGGAAATTAACAGCCATTTTGTTTTGTTGCTATCTCTGCAAAATATTTGTTTGCTAGCAAAGATCTCTGCAAAATTATAATTTGTTAGTTAGTCGCGGCAAAATTATTTACAGAATTGTTCGCCTGTTGAATTGACCACTTTGTCAAGCAGTTTTGGCGTGACTTTCTACCAGCGATTTTACAAAACTGAACCAACTCATTTCTATTTTTTTATGAAACGCACAAATGATGGCTACTTTTCTCGTGGTTCTAGAAGAAAAAATCTCAAAATAATGTTTTATTTCAAAGTTCGAGTGGTAGTAAACGTCATTTTAACTACTCGAATTAAGTGGCTAATTCTCGGCAATATAAATTAACTGTGTAGCAAATGTTAGTTTAAATTGCTCGATTGATGTGACGGATGTGGAGGAACCAGCGTTGGAACTGCTCGAATTGTTTAATTAATCACATAATTCAAGCAGTTTAAAATGGCGTTTCCTATCACTTGAACTTCGTCCTTTTTCCTTCAATTTGTTTTTAGTAAGGCTCAACTGTTCTAATAAAAATTCTACGGAGCCGACGAACTTTAAAACAATGCTACAATCGAAAAAAAAAATCAAATGTGGGTCTAGATGAATTCTTGTGGTCTTTCGTAAATGGCAATTAATTTTATTTTCGAGCACTTTTGAGACGACCTTACACCATCGATTTTAAGGAAATGAAGCATTAAATTCAATCATTTTGCAGCGTAGCATAAATAGGACCCTATTTTGTTGAGGTTCTAGAAGAAACATTGTCAAAATTATGTCCCACGTCATTTTAAACTGCTCGAATGCTCCATTTCCGTTTCGCTTTTTTTATTTGTTTCGCTAGTGACGGCCGCTTTACCTCCTCTTCGTACTTTTCCCGTTCCTTTTTCTAGTAGTTCACAATTCCGAACTTCACAATTAAACAATCACCTATACCGTGAACCCCCGGTAATCTGACCGTTTTTAATCTGTACACTGTTTACTTTGAACCCCGCTAATCTGCACGTCGTTCAAACTAAAAATTGCTCAAACGGCAGTCATTTAGCACTTGGAATGGAGTAAAGCGAAATGGAACGATCCGAAACGGAACGCAGAATCAAATAAGGCGACCAGAAACTTGCTTTTCTGATGGTCATTGGGTTACCAGAAGTTCAAATTAAAAATGAACCCCGTTAATATGGACGAAGTGTCGTTCAGATTAACGGAGGTCCACGTTCGAAAATTATTTTTCCTACAAATAAATGTTTTTGTTTGGAAAATCTCAGAATTTGGGTGAATATTCTGAAACAGTTTCTTCTGGTAGAAGAGATCACTTCAAAACTTCGAGTTAGCGATTCATTTTTCTACAAATTATCAGTGCCTCACGAATGGATCAAATCATTCGAGTAGTTTAAAATGACGTTCCCTACACGATAAAAAAACCATGAATTTAATTCCTTCCACTCAACAGGTAGAGGATAATGAAATTAACACCGACAAACCGACATGAATGATCATACAAATGGATCAATGAAAATGCTGAGGTTTTGACAGAAGTACGCTGTGGCTTCCACAGTATTTTACATTTTTTCGTCCATATACAGTAGCGCCAAAAGCATGATGTGGTGGGTTCAAAACTTTACCATCTAAAATGATCAATTAAAAAGAAATTACTGATTAAAGCACAAACCTGACATCTGTCTCCGTGTTCGCGGAACATATTTCTCCTAGCCATGAACACGCGTACAAAATGTATGAGTTAGTTCGTGTCTAATCTATTTTGGACAAATTATTTTTATCTAGATAAAACATTTATATGGTTTTGACAGATGGGATCGCTGCACATTTGAATCGGCCGTTATGAATACTCGATCAGGAGTTAAGTTTAAGTTTCATGTCGGTTTGTCGGTGAAATTAAGTTAAAGAAGAAAACCTAATTTTGAGTAATCCTGATCGAGAATCCATTGAGTGAAAATTACCTAACGATCATGTAATGTAATTGGTAAAATTTACAAAACGTTGGAATAAGATTTGTATAGTTTTCCTTTCTTTAGAATATGGCAACCAAAGTTAAATTGAACTTATTTGAATCAATTGAAAGTAATACATAGCATTTAATAATCACTTTCACAACCACCCATCCACTCGAAGCCTCTCATCCGCAGCAGAACAAATCCTCGTCGTCTGTGTACCAGGTTCGGCTTTTTTTTTGGGTACTCATGGTCGATGCAAACCTGCAGTAGAAGATACAAAATACGGTGAAAACTTGACGGTTGAGTAACTGAAAATTGAGTACTTTTTTGCTTTGAATCGCTGCGTGTTTTAGTTGAATGAACTATATTGATAAATATTTCAAACATTTAACTTTTAAACAAATAGGCTTTTTCAATACACCATAAATGTAGAGGACGCCAGGCGAGTTCGAGAGGAATCGTCAACCAACCCGTTTGTGTACATCAGAATAAGGACTTTCACAACGCAAATTAAAGCATTTTGCATTGAACATCTTGCCATCGGTGATTGTCTTATTTTCCGATTTTCCCCAGATCTGAACTAATTTGCACCTGAACTATTCTCACACAAGAAATCCGGAAGATCATAACCACTGAGGCACTATTTAAATTTTCCATTTTTCTCGACAAAAATATTTCTGAACACCAGCAAAAACGATACAGAATTATTTTTTTCAACTGTAGATCAAGTTTTCGAGCATCTCAGAAAAATCAATTTATCAGGAAAAGTGAAAAAGTGTTGTGCTTCCTACACTCAAAAAAGTCCACACGTCCGACCGAAGCGTTTGAACATTTGATTTTTCATATGCACAATCAGATTTATTCTAAGTGTATTTTACCACAGTTCAATGTGTTCTACAGGTTGATTTCTAGTGTTTGAAGCTTTGAAATGTTGATAATCTGTCTCTATTCATTTAAGTGTATTGTACATTGAATCACACTACTGTTCGAAACATATGGATTTGAAGTGTTTTGCATTTCAATGCGATGTGGATTGCTGGTTCTGCAAGATAAACATCGAAAGCATACATTGTGACTTCATCCTTATCAACCAGCCTCATATATGAGGCCCAGTGAGATCGAACGAAGGCAACCCTTATAAACAAATACCATTTACGAACTGTATCCCGGATGGGTAAACTATCCCACAAATGGTTTGGATGATATCCCAAACACGCACACCTCAACAGTCCATTAACAAAAGGTATGTGTTAGCTCTGCCCTCTGGTAGCTTTGTTTATATATTTCTCGATTCAGTTTTTCTGTCGGTAAAGTAGAAGTCGATAAAGTAGGATATTGTATAACATTGAACTATGATGATGTGCAAAACTATTGAGGCACATGGACTCCAAGTGTGCCACAATTCGAACCAATAGTGTTGAGGCATGGTTCACAGCATAAGATTCTCTCACTTGGAATGGATGTATTTCAATAAGTGAGCAATTAAGTGTGAGACACATGATGATGACGTGTGGAATTTTTTGAGTGTATGTCTCACGGCAAAAATGTCTGCTCGCAACACTCTTCTTGACGTTCTCCTATTCAACACCAGAGGTTGAATCGATCGCTTAGTTTTAATGAAAAAGACGTATACGGAAATCACTTTATCAATCTTTTTGAGCTTAACAATGATTAACAGAAAATTAACTTTAATTTCAGTTCATCTATTATTACTCAACGTTGAGTTTTTTAAACTTAAATTTGAGTATTTTTTTCTCACCGTGTACCACTCAAACTTTGCCGTGAATCAATATTTTGAAACTTTTGCTTCTAGAACTTTGAAAAAATAGGGTCTTATTTATGCTAAGCTTGAAAAATCTAGAAATTATTGCTTCAAACTGCTCGACGATATGTTTAATTCGAGTTCTCTCTAAAAAAAACTAAACAGGCGCTCTTTCGACAGATGAAGGAAAATCCACCGGAATTTATTTTTCAAAGGGTTTTATTCAATAATAATTTCCCATGAATGAATGATCGAACGATTTTATCAGTCATGACTTTGTGGTTCTCATGCTCATGTTAATTTTCTTCACCGGATAAATAGTTGGGTTCATACAAAGAACACAATTTCTACTAAAATTTCACTCACAGTATTTGTCATACGATGAGTTCCCGGTTTTCATTTTTTAACATACAGAATGTGCTCCTCAAATGCCATTTTTGGTTAAACAAATGAGGGATGACGATTTTTTATTTAATAATCAAGCCAAATCTCTGTAGCTCGCATTTCTCTGATCACCTCTCAGTTGTGATGGGTTTCCTATTATCTAATTTGTTTATAACTCGAGTTGAATCCAGTTCCAACCCGTGCGAAACCGGACTATTTGTCAGTGCAAATCTCGACCCGAGCCAGGTTACAAATTGACGATTGTCGAAAAACTATCATTCGGATTCCCGATATAGGTTGAATTCAAAATTAGTACCCATCCTCGTACACACTTCAATAATGAACACACATCTACTAACGCATACAAAAGGTAGGTATGTGTCCATAGGTTGTCATGTTCCTTACTTACCATCAGTTCTCAAACAATATGAATAACACAACCTAACGAATGCAGCAACGTGACGCGAAACCCATTTCTCTCTGAATCACAACAAATCAGTTAGCTCAGAACAAATTGTTTTCTTTTCTTTTTTTCTACACAAATGAGGTTAGGATAAATAAATTATTTGCGAAAACAAACAAAAATACAAAACTACATAAACATAGTAAACTGAAGGACAAAGAAAAAAATATGTGCGTGCAAAAGGGTAAACGTAAAAATAGGTATAATAAACGCTCTAGTTGTTATATATATATGAAAACAAATTTGTAAACTAAAGAAACTAAATCAAGAAATTAGACACACACAAACAAAGAAAAAAAAAACCTAGGAGCAGACATATTAATAAATTGAAACACGATTAAGCGACATTTAGTGTGTAGTAGAGGGTGAGCTGTTTGTGTGTATGAAAATGAGAATCATCCAGATTGTTGTCTGTTAAAAGCTTCCCATTAGAAATCAAATTTGTCTTCTTTTTTTTAGTTTCTTTTAAGTAACAAAGTAGGCTGTAGTTGTATATTATGTTCTCTGTTTTTTTTTCTCTTTTTATTTTTGTTTTCCGCCATCCAAGTAAGCGCAATCGGCTTTACATTTCACTCTATTAATTCAAGCGTGTGTGTGTGTGTGTGTGTACACATTGCCACTACCTTGGGGCCCTGATTTCATGCCTCTTTCGACATAAGTGTGCGTGCGTTTTGTCTCACACTATAAGCTCTAGTTTTTTTTTTCCTTTCTATTACATATTGCATAATTTATTACCACTGACAACATATATTTTATCCTAAACTAGATAAACGAAAAGTCCCAAATAATTTCCCGGTTTCTAGAATGTTGATGTGAGCCAAGAAAAACGACAAGAACGGAGAAAAATAAATCCAAGTTTGAACTGCCAATGCAAAAACAAATAGAAAAATAGAATTAACAAACAAGAAAAACAAGAAAGCGAATGAAACAAAAAAAAAGAAACTAGTAGTGTTTAGAAAAAGTACGAAGATTTTTACTAGAACCTGTGAAACGGATTGAATTGTTTTGTTCTCGGACAGTTCCGACACGAGCGAGGACGAGAACGAAGGGGCAGGTACTAGCAGCAGGCGGCGAAGCAACCGAAGATGGCTTTGAAATTGTTTAAAGAGAGAGAGAGAGCGAGAGAGAGATAGTGAGAGCGAGAAAGAAAGAATCGCGATTTTCCGCGAGAAGAGACATGATGGAGAAAAAAAATATGAGAGAATGGCCCCAAAACGAGAGGCGAGCGTGCGTCCCGCAGCGATCGGCTCAGTGAATGGAAAATAGGAAACAAATTTATAAATGATAAATTACCAATTGCTAATTAGTTTTTAAGAGACATTGAATTGTTTGTTTTTATTTTGCTAGGAGTTACACCAATAATATGATTATACTTCTGGAGGAAGCGTCCCGAAAAGGATTGAACCAAAAATCGGGAGGTTTCCTCCGAAAAGTGCGAGGAAGTAATTTTGGGGGGTGAACTAAAGTGGGAAACTATCTTATTGGTAAATAAAATGTGAAAATAAATACACACACACTGTAATCAGCCGTAGGTTAGCTTTGTAAAGTAATATTTAAAAAAAGAATATCTACATAATAACTAAAAAGATATATGAAAGTATATACTAAGATATAGTAATTGTAAATTGAAAGATTGAACAGTTAAAAACAAACCTAGAAGGAAGCGCAAGGGAAGTAACTTGAAACGTGCGAAAAGTTATAAAAGAATTGAAGGGCAAATAATGCGAGACACACATTTTGCTTCTGACTGTTTTTCGACTGGTTGAAAACAGCGAAATTCAACTTATCAACTCCATTCAGCTCTAAAGTTCAATGTAAAGATGAAGATCTGATTCCTCCGTCGTATCATCTGAAGCGTTTAGGTTTTATTCGATTGATGTTGACAAGACGTGCAGCTTCTTGTGTGCATATGTGATAGTTATGGCAATTGTGACAGCAATATTTCGTGTCGAGTTCAATTCAGCTTTTTCTCATGCCTTCTCGAACAAGTATTCAAATTCCCAAAACAAATACAGAAATTCATGCAGTTAGTCGAAAATCAGTCAGCAGCAAACTATCTTTAAAGTTTAAAATTAAAGTAAATCAAAAAAAATATATAAATTAAAGTAAAAGATAAGCGTAAATAATGAAACAGAAAAAAAACCCTATTGATTTAAATACACAAAAACATTGTTGTAAAGTAAATAAAATGAAAAAAAGATAAAAAAAAATCCAAAAATATAGAAAAAATATAAGACGCAAAAAAGCAACAAAAAAGAGACCACAGAAACAAAACAAGAAAAAAAAGGTTATTATTGTGCATCCGAAATGATCCTTGGGCGGCTGAAGATGACTAAGTGGTGGAAGTGCGGAAAAGTGCTGTGCATTTGTTAACTCACTGTGATAGAAGAGTCTCGTTCCGGTGAATATCCCCGGAACGCCTCAACGAATAAAGGATAAGAGGCCATCCAATTGCTGAACTTCTGGGACTTAGCCAATTGTAGTATTGAGCAATTGGTAGGTTCCTTAGTAGACTCCTGAGATAACATTATCTCTCAATCCGACACGCCAGTCACAGATACGTGCATTCGTCGATTTAGCAATGATGTTTCTTGAGGGTCTAAGCCGCAAACGTAAATGATGATTTCCTCCGCAATTTCTCGAGCTCAAGCAAACCAGGGTAAAAGTTTCCCTATCCCATAGAACTCGTGGATTGTATAAATTGACTTTGAATTACAAGACATTTGACAGAAAAGACAAGACGCAAGCAGAAATTTGTTGAAGGAGCACTGTCGGATTTTAAGACGTTTTTTCTTGATTTACTATGATCATTATTCAGTGATTCTTCCGAGAAGGTAACTTCATGTGAATGGCTGCTTTGCCGTTTTTTGCTATTGATTCTTCGTTTTGCATAACAGTTGCGTCTCCGTTGCCAGTGTGATGCAACTCGTTGATAGTGGGGTGAAAAGTAACCTCCTTGACCGCCAGAATGCGCTTACTTACCTTACCAATCAGGCTAAGGCCTTGTTGTCCTCTGCTGTCCGAAGAAGTCGTCTCCACTCTACTCGATCCATGGCCACAGTTCGCCAGCCTCGTAGTCTGCGAAGGGTCCGCAGGTCACCTTCTACTTGGTCGATCCACCTTGCCCGCTGCGCGCCTCTTCTTCTTGTTCCTGTTGGGTCGCTTTCTAGAACCATTTTCACTGGGTCGTCGAGCGGCATTCTTACGACGTGCCCAGCCCACCGTAATCGCCCATTTTTTGCAATGTGGACGATGGATGGTTCTCCCAGCAGCTGGTGCAATTCGTGGTTCATTCGCCTTCTCCACGTTCCGTCATCCATCTGCACTCCACCGTAGATGGTACGCAACACCTTCCGTTCGAAAACACCAAGGGCGCGTTGGTCCTCCACGAGCATAGTCCAGGTCTCGTGGCCGTAAAGGACCACCGGTCTAATCAGCGTCTTGTAGATAGTCAACTTCGTGCGGCGGCGAATTTTATTCGACCGGAGCGTCCTCCGGAGTCCAAAGTAGGCACGATTCCCTGCCATAATGCGTCTTTGAATTTCTCTGCTGGTATCATTTTCGGCGGTCACCAGTGAGCCCAAATACACGAACTCATCGACCACCTCGATTTCGTCACCGTCAATCTGAACTCGGGGTGGGAGGCTAACATTGTCTTCCCTAGAACCTCTTGCTTTCATATATTTTGTCTTTGATGCGTTGATGGCAAATCCAATCCGTCTAGCTTCAGCCTTCAGTCTGATGCACGTTTCCGCCATCATCTCAAAGTTCCGTGCCATAATGTCAATGTCATCGGCGAAACCAAGGAGCTGGATGGACTTCCTGAATATCGTGCCACTCGTGTCTATCCCAGCTCTTCTGATCACACCTTCTAACGCGATGTTGAACAGCAGACACGAAAGTCCATCACCCTGCCGTAACCCCCTTCGAGATTCAAAGGGACTCGAGAGTGTCCCCGATACTCGAACAACGCACGTCACTCGATCCATCGTCGCCTTGACCAATCGCGTCAGTTTATCCGGAAATCCGTACTCGTGCATAAACTGCCATAGCTGATCTCGATCGATTGTGTCGTATGCGGATTTGAAATCGATGAACAAATGATGTGTGGGCACGTTGTATTCGCGGCATTTCTGCAGAACCTGCCGAATCGCGAAAATTTGGTCCGTGGTAGCGCGGGCACCCATGAATCCCGCCTGGTATTGCCCCACGAACTCTCTTGCATATGGTGACAGACGGCGGCATAGAATTTGGGAGAGTACCTTGTAGGCGGCGCTCAGCAGTGTGATCGCGCGGTAGTTGCAGCAATCCAACTTGTCGCCCTTTTTGTAGATTGGGCATATGACACCTTCCATCCACTCCTCCGGTAATATCTCCTCCTCCTAAATCTTGGCAATTACCCAGTGCAGCGCTCTAGCCAGTGCTTCACCACCGTTCACCACCGCTCACTTGGTAGTTAAACTACACCAGTTGCTTTGTTGTTCTTCAGCCGACCGATCTCCTCCTCAACTTCTTGAAGATCAGGGGCCGGTAGCCTGTCGTCTTCTGCGCGTGCTCCAAGGTCTGTTGCCGTGCCACCTTCGTTTTCTGCTGCTTTACCGTTGAGGTGCTCGTCATAGTACTGCTTCCACCTCTCAATCACCTCACACTCGTTCGTGAGAAGGTTACTGTCCAAGTCCTTGCACATATCGACTTGCGGCACGTAGCCTTTGCGCGAGCTATTTAGCTTCTCGTAGAACTTCCGTGTGTCGTTTACGCGGTACAGATTTTCCATCGCCTCGCGATCTCGATCTTCCTGCTGACGCTTCTTTCTTCGGAAAACCGAGTTTTGTCTGTTCCGCGCTTGTCTGTATCGCTCCACATTCAATCTCGTGCGGTGTTGCAGCATTCTCGCCCGTGCTGCATTCTTCTCCTCTACTAACAGTTTGCATTCGCCGTCAAACCAGTCATTTCTTCGGTCCGGGATTGCAGTACCTAGTGCCGCTACAGCAGTACTACCTATGGCTGAACGGATGCCCCTCCAGCCATCTTCAAGAGGAGCTGCGCCAAGCTGCTCTTCCGTGGGTAGTGCAACTTCCAGCTGCTGCGCGTAGTCCTGGGCAACTCCGGTGTCCCGTAGTTGCTCAATGTTGGGTCGTGGCGTTCGACTTCGACGTGTGTTATGCACCGTCGAGAGTTTTGAGCGCATGCATACTGCAACTAGGTAGTGGTCCGAATCTATGTTCGCACTGCGGTACGTGCGGACGTTGATAATGTCGGAGAAGAATTTCCCGTCGATTAGAACGTGATCGATTTGGTTTTCTGTGTGTTGGTCAGGTCATCTCCAGGTGGCTTTGTGGATATCCTTGCGGGGGAAAAAGGTACTTCGAACTACCATACCCCGGGAGGCTGCAAAGTTCACGCATCGTTGGCCGTTGTCGTTCGATACGGCATGCAGGCTGTTTGGCCCGATTGCCGGTCTATACATTGCCTCCCGTCCTACCTGAGCGTTCATGTCGCCGATGACGATTTTGACGTCCCGTTGCGAACAGCCGTCGTACACCTGCTCCAGCTGCGCATAGAACGCTTCTTTCTCGTCGTCGGGTCTCCCTTCGTGTGGGCAATGCACGTTGATGATGCTGTAGTTGGAGAAACGGCCCTTAATCCTCAACTTGCACATCCTCGCGTTGATCGGCTGCCAACCAATCACGCGTTGGCGCATCTTACCCAGCACTACAAAGCCGGTTCCCAGCTCTTTGGTGGTGCCACAGCTCTGGTAGAAAGTAGCCGCTCGATGCCCGCTTTTCCATACCTTTTGTCCCGTCCAGCAAAGTTCCTGCAGTGCTACGACTTCGAAGTTGCGTGGTTGAAGTTCGTCATAGATTAACCTATCGCAACCCGGGAAGCCGAGCGATTTGCAGTTCCATGTTCCGAGTTTCCAATCGTAGTCCTTATTTCGTCGCGTAGGTCTGTGCCGATTGTTCCGATCCGTATTTCTTTCTTCGGTATTTGCAACTTTGTTTTTTTTCCAGGGCGGCTTGTTGGGCCTGCCCCAACCCCCTGTCTCGCCGGGGGACCATCGTGCACAGCTCTGTTTAGAGTCCCACGCTGGCACTAGGACGGTGATCAGCCGCTCCTAACATGGAGAACAGACGCCGTTTTGAGCCGCACCTCCATGGTGAGCAGACGCTCAGGTTTGGTGAAGCATTTCCTCTATCACCGTACTATGGTTACCGCGCCAGTGTTCGCGTCGCACCTCTTCACTTTGCTATTGCCGGACTGGCAACATTGCCCAGGCTACGCCAACCAGCTGTGTCCATGTTTCAGCTGGTAGTCTTTTGTTATCATATGACTCGAGGAGGCGTGAAGTAGGAACTTGTGAGGACCAGGGCTAGGTATTCCGCTCCTTCCAGGTTGTCAACTCACCATTTTGTAGCCCATAGAATGCGCTGCAACTGCAAAAAAGGTTATGGTGCCTTGTAGTCCGTTCATATTTAGGCAGAAATGCCAAATTTCAGTGCGATACTGTCTTTAGTTTTGTTTTGACAGCTGGTTGTTGACGTAATTGGCATCATGTTGAGTATGAATAAAAACGATTTTCGTTCTTTCATAAAACATTATTTTTTGAGAGGCAAAACGGCGAAGGAAACAAAAGAAAAGTTGGATAAATATTACGGGGCTAATGCTCCGTCAGATAACACCGTCAAATATTGGTTTCAAGAGTTTCGTTGTGGCCGCAACTCCATTACCGATCAAGTCCGCAGCGGCAGGCCCTCCGATGCGGTTACAGAGGACAATGTCAAAAAAGTACATGAAATGGTGTTGGCTGACCGGAAAATGAAGGTGCGCGAGCTAGCAGATACCGCAAAGATTAGTACCATAGAGGTAACTCTAAGACCAGAAGGTCCCGAAGAAACATGTTTAACTTTTTGACTCAGCTCTATGCAGCTCAGCTCAGCTCGATGCACCCCTTTAAACATAGGAAAATCCACGAACCCCTCATTTTATCTGTCATACTTTCATAGCGAATCAAAACAAACATAGTGTAGTACTAGAATTTCGACTAGAATGGGGTACGTTAATCGATTTGCTTGGGACCAATAGACTAGTCAAGTAGTGAGCCAATTTTAAATAGTTAGTTTCCATCGGTTGTTAGTACTGAGCGCACACGGCATATTTTGTAAGTTATCCTGCCGCTGGGTGCCGCGCAAGCTCACTCCTGACCAAAAGCACGAACGTGAGAGCACTTCGAAAGAGTGTTTGGACTTGCTGATGCGGAATCGGGCGGACTTTTGGCGTCGATTGGTAACTGTAGATGAAAGCTGGATCCACTATTACACCCCAGAGAACAGAATGAGTGCCCGGCAATGGGTGCCGGCTTCAGTCTGCTCCGAAGCGGCCGAGGGAGGCTCGATGGGTCGGAAAGGTCATGGCGTCGGTTTTCTGGGATTGTCATGGCATACTCTTCGTGGACTACCTCTAAAAAGGAAAAAACATCAAATGTGAGTAAGACTAGTAGCAACAATCAATACGAAACTAACGATTTTAAATTGGCTCACCACTTTAGTAGCCTATTGGTCCCAAGCAAACGATTAACGTACCCTATTCTAGTTGAAATTCTATTACTACACTATGTTTGTTTTGATTCGCTATGAAAGTTTGACAGATAACATCAGGGGTGTGTGGATTCATGCAGAACATGCAGGGGTGAGTGAAATAGCTTGGGACTGCTTGGGACCGTTGTTCTGGTACTGAGTGAGCCAAAAATAATAATGATTTTCTTCGGGACCCAGTGGTCTTAGAGTTACCTCTATGCTAGTAGGTCCCGATGAAAAGTGATCAAGTTTTTGGCTCAGCTCTGGTACTCTCTTCGGTCCCAAGCTAATCGATGCACCCCTCGAAACATAGGAGAATGCACGAACCCCTCATGTTATCTGTCATACTTTCATAGCGAATCAAAACAAACATAGTGTAGTACTAGAATTTCGACTAGAATGGGGTACGTTAATGGATTTGCTTGGGACCAATAGGCTAGTCAAGTAGTGAGCCAATTTAAAATCGTTAGTTTCGCATTGATTGTTGATATTACGTGCATTACTGGAGCGATTGAAGGCCAAAATCGCTGCAAAACGGCCTCACATTTAGCGAAAAAAAAAAATTGTTTTTGCAAGAAAATGCGCCGGCGCACAAGAGCATCGCAACCACGGCTAAAATCAATGACTTACAGCTCCAATAAAAAATGACTTACGGCATCAATAAAACATTCAGCTCACGTGAGGAAATCACGGGGAGAAGCATTTTGCAGACCTTCCGGAAAATTACTTTTCGGACGGGATCATGAAGTTGTAAAACCGCTGTAATAAGTGTATCGAGCTAAAAGGGGACTATATTGAATAAAATAAAAAAAAAAACTTAAAAAAAATTAAAGGGTTGTGTCCTATGCACGACCGCAGTATGACGTAGAACAACGCAAAATTGATGTATGTCATGCATTTTTGACTATTATACTTTATCTAAAAAATTTCAAGTATTTCAATGATTCGGTTGTGGTTCACTTTTTTTCCTTGGGTTGTTTTCCGTGCTGAGCACCAATGCTACCGACGCCAGGGAAACAGCTCCCTCACCTGGACCCTACCTATCGACCCATCAACTCATGAACTGGTTTGGCACATATAACTTTTCCGCGCTTCGGTTTAGTGAAACGGGACCCAAGGCTCATTCCTAATTGTGAAAAGTGATCAAGCCGTCCACCTTTCGCCGCTGACTTGGTCCTGCTTATTACAGGATCAAGTGCCACGCCGTCCGAAGCGGTAATGAGCAGAGGCATGACAGCAGTGCTGTTTTATATCTTTTCAGGTTCAAGCAGAACGATGTACAACCAAATGGTACTCGATTATGACGACTGGGTTAGGGAAAATCGTTTATTTCATGAAAACAGAGATAAAATTATCATTTGTACATTTTTCAAATGTTTTTTTTTGTGGAAGATTGAAAAAATATTTATTTTAGCAGATTCTTAATGTAATATCCTATCGATTGGCGTATTTGGATTTTATTTTCATCTATAAATGACAAAGTTACAAGCGTTCAAACCCTAACACTATTTCACCACACATATGTTTTGATTTGCACCTCAGTATAGTCGACAAAGACGTAGTTCTACGTCAAAAGACCTACGTAAATATTTATGCTCTATGCAGTGAAGAATGGTTGCCAGAGGAGATTTTTGATTAGTTAGCGTCTTCGCCACATCAGGTATACCTCGGGTAAGTCACCTGTGACGTTTGATTTTTCTACTGTACTTTAACGACGTGCATCTGGTCATCGAAGCTCCTCGGTTATCACATGCAGATGACCTCAAAATCTTCCTACGAATCCAATCGAATGCTGACTGTCACTTTCTTCAACGTCAGCTGAATGTGTTCGCTAGTTGGTGCAGTTTAAACAGAATGCTAGTGAACCCAGCCAAATGCTCCGCTATTACGTTCTCACGAAAATAACAACCGATAATATTTGGCTATGACCTGCTTAGCTCGATAATCGAACGAGTGAATCAGGTGAAATTTTTGGGTGTTATCTTAGATTCGCAGATATCATTCAAGCAACACATTGCTTATGTTGTCGATAAGGAGCAGAGCTGGTGAATATCACGGCCGTCTTGTGACGGTGAGAAAACAGGCTCTCTCACTATCACGAGACGAAACTTCCTATCATTAGCTTTCTTGTCATTTTCAATGATCAAGCACTCATGAGAATAATTCTTATGCGGTTTTGACATCAACATTTCTAACTTATTTAGATGAATTTAAGAAAGCAACCTTATGTAGTCAGTAGAGTGAATATATTTTTAAGATTTCTTCGGTACAAGTAACTTTAATAGCATTAAATGAACTAGTAATTACGATGATTTCAACACTGTCACGTTCTGTCATGACAAAAAATTCGATGAGATTTTAAAGAAAATCTCTATCATCGTTTTCTCATCCAATGATAGTGACAAAAGTAACTCTGTAAATATCACGTGAGATCTTTCATTGAAAATGACATTTGCCAGCCCTGATAAGGAGTTTAGAACTTTAGGGTTCATTTTCAGGATAGCCAAAAATTTCACCGACATCTACTCTATTGTTCGCTTGTTCGATCGACGTTTGAGTATTGTTTTGCGGTTTGGAACCCAAACTACAACAACGGTGCCGAGCAAATCGAATCTGTTCAACGTCGCTTTCTTCGTTTTGCGCTACGTAGATTGTCTTGGAATGATCCATTTCGATTACCCAGTTACGAAAGCCGTTGTCAACTTATCGACCTAGAACTTCTCCGGACTAGAAGAGACACAAGCAGAGCCCTAACCGTGGCCCATATCCTGCAGGGAAGGACAGATTACGAGGCTATCCTGAGGCAAATTGAACTCAATGTTCAACCCCGACCGCTTCGTAACAACCTCATGTGAAGGCTGTCTTCGACTTTCATCTCACCCGTGATGCGCTTCGTTGAAAGTTTTGTTCCGTTTTTCGCTGGCAGGAGTAACTGACTATAAGATAGGTATATGTTTTTTTTTTTAAATGTTTTGTTATGATCATGCTTTTTTTTCTTACTATAGTTAATATGTTTTTCTTGACGTAGCACTACGTCTGTGATTTCTATATGGGGGTACACTTTGTGAAAACCGAAGACCAATTTCAATAATTTTAACACCAATCGATCAGAAATATTTCTACGCATCTGTTAAAATTAAGACTAAATTCAAAATGACACTATTGAAAATTGCACAAATGTGCAACTGTTGCTATGATAACACTAGTTTACAAAACAACATAAAAAGTGTGAACTTTAGTGGTTGACCAACGTTTCTAATGCAAAATCCTACGCTGAATTCAATGCCGTGGTCAAAAATAATTAAAGTAAAGCCATTTTTGAGATATTCAAAAATTTTGATTTTTTGAATTTTGGACAAATGTACGATTACTAAAATGTCAATTTCTTTGGAACTAGGGCACCAATTTTAAATCTTTTTTTATGAAAGTGAAGCTAAATAAATTTGCTATCGTTTACTAGAATATTATGTCTTAATGAAAAATTTAATTTTGAAATCATTTAAAAATTTACAGCATTTTTTTTTTATTTTTCCTGCGAATTTTCCATAAAAATCTTGTTTTAATCAACATTTTCAATGGGATAAAAAGATTCAAAAAATCATTCCATAATTTATTCTTAAAGTCCATTAAAAACTGGAGAAAATGAGCCTTTAATGGATGAAATCGGTTGGAAATTATGAAATTTTTTGTAAAATCATGGAAATTGAATGTTCCAAGATTGGCCGTTGTCCCGCTCCTAGGTTCCCGGCATTCCAGTACTTGAAATCGGCATTCCAGTACTTGAAATCAGTATTTCCAAATTTATCTGACGCAAAGATAAAGGAAGGTGTATTTGTTGGCCAACAGATCAAAAAACTGCTCAATGATTCCGCATTCAATACAGTTTTGACACCAGATGAGGAAGAAGCGTGGAAATCGTTCCAGCGTGTTGTCACAACCTTTTTAGGAAAACCCGTCGATGAATTGCTCAAAAATTATGAGAAAATAGGTATAAATCAAAAATATTGTGTTTGTTACATATAATTAATTTCAAATCCTTTTATTTCACTGAACACAGGTGTGAATATGTCTTTGAAGATACATTTCCTACATTCTCACATGGATTTTTTCCCGGAAAATCTTGGTGACGAGAGTGATGAGCACGGCGAACGTTTTCACCAACAAATGAAGATGATGGAACGTCGTTACCAAGGGTTTTGGGATGAAGCAATGATGGGTGACTATTGTTGGTTTCTGATTCGAGAAACAAGTTCAAAACATCGAAGACAAAGTCATTCGATTCTCAATCATTTTTAATAAAACCTAAATAAATTTCTTTTGTATCAACTCGGTTTTAAATCCTGATATGCGTTAATCAAATTGATATGTAGAGAAAAGAATCTCCCATGAAAACTTTACATGCGATTTGGATGCTTACAACGACACCTAGAAAAGGAACTCTAAAGCTGTTGTATTTCAGCAACATTTTTAAGTGTTTTACAAAAATGCTCATAACTTTGACAATTTCCAACCGATTTCATCCATTGAGTAAAACAAGATTTTTATGGAAAATTCGCAGGAAAAATAAAAAAAAAAATGCTGTAAATTTTTAAATGACTTCAAAATTAAATTTTTAATTAAGACATAATATTCTAGTGAACGATAGCAAATTTATTTAGCTTCATTTTCATAAAAAAAAGATTTAAAATTGGTGCACTAGTTCCAAAGATATTGACATTTTAGTAATCGTACTTTTGTCCAAAATTCAAAAAATCAAAATTTTTGTATATCTCAAAAATGGCTCTACTTTAATTTTTCCTGACCACGGCATTGAATTCAGCGTAGGATTTTGCATTGGAAATGATCATCACCTTACCGAGTTCAAAAATGCTGTAAACTAGTGTAATTAAAATTATCACCGATTGCCTGCGAAAAGCGATTTCCCTAAGACAGATTTCAGTCTCACCACACGGTGTTTATCACCGCGTGGTGAGTGGTGGTGTTCTCTAGTACACAACGAAAGGCTGCCTGCAAGCAGCGAGCTGCAGCCCACATGAGCATCCATAGAAGGAGTAAGAAGCCGCACCGCTATTTATCGGAATCAGTAGCTCTTTATGAGTCGCTGTAGGCCATCTATGTCAAGCGTGTCATATTAAAGAGTATAAACAGAGAGAACACCAAATTCTTATTCCTATTCCACAAAACACAAGTTCCTGCTTCAGTTAATAAACAAGATTTATTATATAAGACCACGTAGTCCTACGTCACCATTGCGTACAACCCCATAGGGCTGTTGTAGTTTTATTTATTTATTAAAGTCACTTTAACGCACTTGGGTCATTTGTGACTTGTCTGGGGGTAAGATTTGAACTCGTGACTTTGGCGTGAGAGATATGGATGTTAACCAATATGCTGGGGTCGCCCCCATAGTTGATAATGTTAACATCATTGGGCCTGTTGATGTAAAACAACAATAAATACGCAACGATTGTTGGAGAGCAGCCAACAACTTCAAGTTTCTCAGATAAGCTGCTTACCTTAAAAACATCAATAAATAAGAAAATGAGTTGTGAAACATTGCTTAAGATCGTTCCTTTGTTTTCTTTATTTAGTTAAATTTTTAATGCTTGGCCCTTAATACCGATGACACTTGACGGTGAAATGATAGTTTATCACTAACGGTGAAGTGATTCCCATTTGATTTACACGGCAATCACTTCACCGTGAGTGACAAGTGGTCACTTCACCGTGAAGTGAAACCCTTAATACCCATAATGTCAAATGAGACAAATGCTTCTGATTTTGTAAAAATCGAAAACCACGTGAAACCCTTGATTGGTCCGTCGGTGGTAGATTCACATGCTTAAAAATGTTCAAATGTTTTGATTTTGTTAGCTCATGTAATTTTAGCATGAAATTGTGAAAAACATTAAGTACGAATTTGATTACTTTTGGTCCCATGATAAATCAGATATGTGATTGGAAAAACGTTTCGCGTAAAATCTTACTCTTATTTAAAATTAAAATTTCTGGCCCACCAGCTGATATGGAATCTACACAGCAAAAAAATGGAATATCGATCAACGTAATTCAAGCTGATGTATGAAATAAAGATGTAATAGCAAAAAGCAGATACAATATTATACCAATGGATGTAATTTTGTTCGCCAAATCGATGTACATCGTACAACGTAATATTACACAACCGGCGGAATGATCTCTGTGCAGCTGTTTGGATGTAATATTCAACAACTTTTTTTCTGTGTAGCATTTGGCCCGCTGTTTAAAAACGCAGGCTTGCTCTAGTTAAATAATTTATATGAAAAAGATAGACTTGCGTGTAAAATTCCATTTATGATTTTCAAATATCCGTTCTTATTGATCCAGAAAATAATATTAACATCTAATGTTAGGCCATCGTTCGACTGTAGATCAATTCCATCCGATGTCAACATTATTCAATGATGATGACTCACCGAAAGATTCTCAGGAATGGACTTCGGCCGGTGTTTTCTTCTTCGTTCTTGCAACATGCGTCCGGCTTTTTTTCCCCGCACCTTCCGAAACGATCGCTACCACCCAGCAAAAAAAAATACTGTTCGTCGCTGGAGAAAGCATCGAAGTCTCCCGTTTCGACTTGTTTGCCATACATATGAACCTGCGAAGAAGCGGGAGAGCATTCAAAGATCATCACGCAAGAAAGAAAAGAAAAATCTATGTGTTGTGCTGTGCACGTTTGTCAACAAAGGAAACTTGAAAAGGGGTTCGCTTCTCGCTGCAATCAAACAGCGTTGAATGTTATCTTGGAACGTTTCTCGAGAGCACCTGAACAAATAAATAAGTGAACGACGACGACGAGAAGAAAACTTGAATTTGGGCCTGACGCTCTGGCAAAAGGCAAAAGTCGGTTGGACCTTCTTCTTTTTTTTGGTTTTGGGAAGACAATTTAGGTGCTGTTATTGTTTTTTTTTTTCTTCTCTTCCAAACTCGATGGCTGCTTTTAGCCCTGGGCAATATCCGAAAGAAAATGGGCCCGAGAAGAAGCCCTGAATGTAATGCAGAACATCTAGAAAACTTGTTTTTGTTTCCCGTTTGCATCCCATGTTTTTCGATGGTGCGTTGTGGGAACGTATAATTATGCAATGCGGGAGGTAAGAAGTGCAGGCAGAAACTAAAGAAGACATGAGTATATTTTATGCTTTTAAGAACCTGTTCGCTGTTAGTGCGGGATACTGTCGGGATCGTGTGGTGACTCATCGCTATTAATTTACCTTCGGGCTGGATGTGACGGCCCTGGATCAGAGAATACCTCTGAGGGAACAAACATAACAACCAATGAGTTTATTTGAGAGGGACGGTTGTACCTATTTGCTCAGAAATATCTATTGCTTATGAGTTTAGTCGAGTTAAGATCTTCAATTAATTTATTGTGATGATACCAGAGCTGCCCATACATACTATAAAGTTTTGAAACTTTGTATGGATGATTGTTAGGGTGCTTCATTTTGAAAAAAAAAAGTGATAAATTTCTTATAGGTCACCTTCTAGTTCGACTCAATACTCCAAAATATAAGTGTGCAAAAATAAGCAAAAAATGGTAAAGTTTGATGAATGTTTAGAGGTTGCGCCAATGGGTTGAAGTTTGTATGGAGATTTCGTTGAATTACTATGGGAATATATTAAGTTGCACTTACCTTGTTCTAACTTTGGTTGTAGTTGTCCAAACGTTGAAAAAAAAATGATATATGGTTGTCATGACAATGATTAACAAGCCAATTGTTGATGAATTGCTGTCTTGCACATTTTCATCTATTTTGTATTGTGTAGGCATATTGTTTTTTTTTTCCGCATTTCTATCTTTCCAAAAATGCTTTAAAACTGATCGTAACAGAAAAAGATCTCAGTGCCGAGATTCAGCCAAATTTATGTTTGAGTTACCGTTGCGACCTAATATCTCAACTTGCTAGCCTAATAAAACCTTATTCGTATTAAAACTTCAACGATTAATTGTTATATGCCTAAATGTTATTTGTATATGTCTAAAATTAAATATGAAAGTCAATATAAACATCTAGCTAGTAGCATAAAGTCTACAAGTTAAAATGTTGTTTTTATGTATAATAAAAGTAAGAACAAAGTTTGTTAAAATACACTTTTAGTACACACAAGAACACGTTAAAATGAGTGTACCCCATCAGGCATAAATACGTTAGGCATACGGACGTTAGGCATACGAACGTTAGGCATACAGTCATTAGGCATAATGGACGTTAGGCAAAATATACGTTAGGCATAATGGACGTTAGGCATAATATACTTAGGCATAATGGACGTTAGGCATAAAATACCTTGCTGCTGTGCAACTCTAGAAACCTGTTTCGAGCATGGTAAACAATGCTTAAATTAGGCTAAGCGTTGAATAAAGGGTGTCCACGATGAAATTGCCACACACAAAATTGATTCGCAAAATTCGAGTTTTCATCCGATTGCCATCAAATTTTCAGGGATTGAGAAATAACTATTAAACTTTATTTTACCATTTTACTCGTATTTTATTTACAGTCCATACGCAAATGCCCGCACCTTGGCCTTAACCCCGGCCATAAGATTCTGCACAACCTGTGAATCAACCGTTTTTTGCATGTAAACCCATACTTTCTTGAGTTCCTCGACTGTCTTCACTACCTTAGGTCGTTTAAGAAGGTGCTGCTTCATAATCGCCCAGTACTTCTCGATGGGGCGGAGCTCCGGAGTGTTGGGAGGGTTGAACATTTTCGGCACGAAATTGACCTTATTGTCCGCATACCACTTCAGCACGTCCTTGGAGTAGTGGCATGAGGCCAAATCCGGCCAGAAGATTGTTGGGACGTTGTGGGCCTTCAGGAGAGGAAGCAGCCGCTTCTGGAGGCACTCTTTTATGTACACCTGTCCGTTCATCGTGTCCTGGGTCACGAAAGGTGCACTCCGCTTCCCGCACGTGCAGATGGCTTGCCAAACCAGGAATTTCTTCGCAAATTTGGACATCTTCTGAGTGCGGACATGCTCCGGAACGCTGAACTTATCCTTGGCCGTGAAAAACAGGTTGCCGGGGATCTGTTTGAAGTCGGCCTTCACATATGTTTCGTCGTCCATGATGCAGCATTCAACTTTCGTCAGCATGTTGAGGTACAACTTCCTGGCACGGGTTTTGGCGGACTTGTTCTGCTTCTCGTCGCGATTAGGGGCCTTTTGTACCTTGAACGTTCGAAGCCCAGCCTTAGTTTTGGCCTTCTGGACAAAAGTTCGGCTTAGGTGCAGCTTCTTAGCCACATCCCTAACGGAGGCGTTCGGATTTCGGTTGAAGGCCCCAACTACGCGGTTGTGATTTTTGGTGTTGTACGGAATACTTTTTCCTTCACTTCTGGGCTTCCGATCGGTGGTCAACCGTTCCTCGAACCGCTTAATCACTCGCGACACCGTGGAATTCGCGATTCCCAACGTTTTAGCGATGGAACGATGCGAGAGATCCTTGTTCTCGTGATGAATGCGCAAGATTTTATCACGCTCGAGCTGTTCTTTCGACTCCATTTCCGCGAGTTTTGATCACAGGACTTTAAAACTTGCAGGATGTAAATAATGCACTATGAACTAAATCCACCCAAATTTTCATTAAATTCTACCCAACGGTTAAAAAGTTAGAGCAATTTCATAGTGTGGCAATTTCATCGTGGACACCCTTTAAAAAATGATACAAGTTAAACAAACATTTAATAAGCACAGTTTGGAATCTATTATTTATCGTATCATAAGTGACGTAGCTACATATTTATTTAGATCCAAGCTTAGTAGCGATAGCGGTTAAGTAATCTGGCAATGAAAACTCAGCATATTTTGAACTATATCTTGAAATCAAACGCATCTAGAAATACAAAAATCACACATTTGTTGTAATATATTCTTACACACATATTTCAATTTTCAAAGAAGAAAAGGTTTTCCTCAAAGAACAGCTCATGAAATGAAGAATGGTGAATTCTGTGGTTTTTCATTCAATAACAAAAAAACATACCTGCTGCTTCCAGGATTTCCTGCCATACTTTTTGATACAACGATTCTGATTTTGTTGTCATCAGAATGAAAACTAGCGGAACCGTCTGCTGATGTGAGGGAACGATACTTCCATGAACAGTGACGAGTTGCCGAAACAAACAAGGAACTGTGGCAAACGTACCATCTGTAACCCAATACTTTGCCTGTCCAAGACGTCGCAAGTTTTCATGTTTTCAATTTTCAAAAATTAAGGCTCTTTCATTATTGTCACCGAAGTCAGCAATCAATAAACGGTCCCCATTATCATCCTTCTGGAATTCATCGGGTAGATTATTCCTAACGTCCATTATGCCTAACGTCCTTTATGCCCAAAGTCCATTATGGCTATCGTACATTATGCCTAACGGTCGTATGCCTAACGTCGTGTACACCGTTAAAATTGCTGCAGGGGATGGTTATTGGATTGTCGCTGGTGGATGTAGGACTAATGGAAAGAGAGGAACAAAAAAGGAGAAAAAAAGAGAACGGCAAGCTACTGGGTCTTCAGCGAGAATCGAGGCTTTTTTCCCAAAGTAGACACGGAAGTGAGAAGACCATCGTGCGAGAATTTTTTTTTTAATTATTATTATTGTCACTTTAACACTCTTGGGTCATTCGTGACTTGTCCGGGGGTGAGATTTGAACTCGTGACTTTGGCGTGAGAGGTATGTTAACCACTACGCCGGGGACGCCCCATCCGTGCGAGAATTAGAAAAGTAGCGATAGTGGCCGTTTTTCCCCAGACACCTACGGAGCGAACGGGTTAGTCTGTACCGAGTGTATCCTAAAGTTGATCGGCAAGTTGAGACTTCGGTCTTGGGTCATTTCGCCAATTAGGCCTACGACGATCTACGCTAGCTTCCAGTGTGGAGCTCCCAGCGTTATCAGTGGTGGGCCAAACCTCGGCCATCCTAGCCAGTTCTTGAGTTTTGAGGCTAGGTAGACGACGCTCATCACGACATCTCGCGCTGGTTCCCTGTGCGAGCTACGCCCGAAGGCAACCCTGGCCGTAGCCCGAACCACGACCAATCACGCTGGCTCCCTGGGTGAACCCAACCAGACGACGGTGCCCAGCTCCCCTCGACCATTCGCCCGCGACCACGTGTCCCCTCAGCAGCCGGCAGGCCAACAAATTCACACCAAACCCAGTGTAAGTGTAAGTTAGTAAATAAAAGGAGTTATAGTTAATTTGTGTCTAGTGTCGTTTAACCAATGAAAGATTGGACCTTTGAGAGGCCTCAAGCTCGAGCTAGCCTGTAAAAAGAGGTGGATGTAGCCCACCCCAGACGACCTCCGTGGCTAGACCAGAGGTCAGTGGAACCTTTAGACTAGCCCTTCTGGCCCGTCAGTAACATTTGTTAGCTGAGATTTCGGCGAAATTCCCGTTTGTTAACTGAACCTCGACAAGTTTTTCACCGACATCCAGCAAATTACCATCTCGGCAACCAAATCTAAGTGTGTGAGTGATTTATGATATTCTTCAATAGTAATATCACAGACAATCATACATAACTCATTGAATGTTTCTCATTGTAAAACATTGTCACTAAAACATAACCGCCATTTGTTTAGTACATTGTGGTGGGTAGTACGTAGTACAGATGGCGGTAGTGCGGAAACGTCAAACGCAAGGAAATTAATTATGCGCGCCACAGGTGCCAGTACTAGCAACTAAGATACTTTTAAATAAACCGATAAATGCTTGTTCGATGAACAACTTGCGAGTGTTATGTCTGTTTGTATGTGGTAATACCAACAATCAATACGAAACTAACGATTTTAAATTGGCTCACCACTTTAGTAGCCTATTGGTCCCAAGCAAACGATTAACGTACCCTATTCTAGTTGAAATTCTATTACTACACTATGTTTGTTTTGATTCGCTATGAAAGTTTGACAGATAACATCAGGGGTGTGTGGATTCATGCAGAACATGCAGGGGTGAGTGAAATAGCTTGGGACCGTTGTTCTGGTACTGAGTGAGCCAAAAATAATAATGATTTTCTTCGGGACCCAGTGGTCTTAGAGTTACCTCTATGGTAATACCCATACAAATTTCAAAAAATTTCCGTCACATGACCTCTAAACGTTCATCAATCTTTCCCTTTTTTTCGCACAGGCTTATATCATAGAGGTAACTCTAAGACTAGTAGGTCCCGAAGGAATGTGCTCAACTTTTTGGCTCAGCTCTGGTAGGGTAGAGAATTACTTCGGCCTAATCGCCCATTTTGGGCCTATCGAGCAGAAAACTCTAAATAAATCCATGATTTCAGAGTTATACCAGGGGGTGGAAACTAACGATTTTAAATTGATTCACTGCTTGAGTAGCCTATTGGTCCCAAGTACTTCTATGGCGTACCCCATTCTAGTTGAAATTCTATTACTACACTATGTTTGTTTTGATTCGCTATGAAAGTTTGACAGATAACATCAGGGGTGTGTGGATTCATGCAGAACATGCAGGGGTGAGTGAAATAGCTTGGGACTGCTTGGGACCGTTGTTCTGGTACTGAGTGAGCCAAAAATAATAATGATTTTCTTCGGGACCCAGTGGTCTTAGAGTTACCTCTATGGTTATACCCCGTTCACATTACAGCCTATATCACGTAATATAGGCCGTCTTGCAATGAGCACTCATACATAGGATTTCCGGTGAAAACTAGATGTATGAGTGCTCATTGCAAGACAGCGTATATAACGTGATATACGCTGTAATGTGAACGGGGTATTAACAAGTCAATTATGCGTTTGGTACGATACTACCGAACGAAGTCAATTATTTCGCGTGATATAAAGGTTTGCACCCATTATTCCCAAAAACAAAAGAAGCGCTCCGACCGAATCAATTTGTATCTTCATCCGATAGGCCGAAGTGAATTTATTGACCTTTCAATGCGTTAGGCCGAGTTTAGAATCCGTAGGCCGAGTTTGGCGTCAAGAAGCAGTGTTAGACTTTTGACAATATCTCAACGATTGGTTTCTCTTTATCAAATCTTACGGTACGTACGGAAATGTACATAAATTTGGAGCCATCAGTAATAATTACATTCCGTTTGGTGCTAAACTGCGCTACATTAAGAAAGAGTAAGTGCTGGAAATGGGGTAGTTAACCCTACTGTCTTCGGTCCCAAGCAAATCGATGCACCCCTCGAAACATAGGAAAATCCACGAACCCCTCATTTTATCTGTCAAATTTTCATAGCAAATCAAAACAAACATTGTGTAGTACTAGAATTTCGACTAGAATGGGATACGTTAATCGATTTGCTTGGGACCAATTGGCTAGTCAAGTAGTGAGCCAATTTGAAATCGATAGTTTCGTATTGATTGTTGCTTATATTTTGGGGCTATGAATCGAAATGGAGGGTGGGCTACACAGCAAAAAATTAATTTTAATATCACATCAAAGTGGATGCACTTCAATCATATCGAAAATATGGTGCTTTTATTGCCTTTGTTTATTTTTGTGGGGGTTCTAAAATTTACGTGGTTTCTGGACAGCCCCTAGTGACCGGTAATTACTGGTGGATTTTGGATCTGATCAAGGAAACTTTTTGATTGGTAATTAACCTAGGCATATAAAATAATTGTTCTTTCCGCTCAATATACTTTGTATTATACCAGAAAGGCTACAAAATGGTGAGTTGACAACCTGGAAGGTGCGGAAAACCTAGCTATGATCCCCACAAGTTCCTACCTCACGCCTCCCCGAGTCATATGGTATAGTAATCCTATATACAGAGATAAGCGGAAATATTATCAGACGATTTGGCAACGTGATTTGTTTTGTTTACAAAAGCTGGCAACACTTTCCGCGGAGCCAAATGTTTCAGCATTCAGCAAGTGCAACGAACTTTAACAACAACGGCGCCGGTGGTGTAGTGGTAAGCGTGATTACCTCTCACCCCAGCAGGCCTGGGTTCAACACCAGTCAGCGCCGTCGGGATGTTCTGAGGCATAACATCTCTGATCACGCCTTCCTTCGGATGGGAAGTAAAGCCGTTGGTCCCCGGTTCATGAGTTGATGGGTCGATAGGTAGGGTCCAGGTGTGGGAGCTGCCTTCCTGGCACGTCGGTAGCATTGGTGCTCAGCACGGAAAACAAGATCGACGGAAAAAAACAAACCAAAGGAAAAAAAAAAAACTTTAACAATGTGAGAATTTTCCGGTTTCCGAATAATGTTGAACTTCGAAAAAATGGCTGGAGTTTTTTTTTGGATTTTTCCCTAGTGGATTCTATTCATTTTTGCAGTGTAAGTTACAATGATAATTATTTGGCGGTATCTAGTTGAAATGTAATGCTTCTTCTAGTACCACTTCGACCACAAGCAATTGTATTTTACTAAAGAAGGTGGGAAACTTCTGAAGCTGCCTTGAGCGATCCATGTTGTGCGAAAACTATTCCGTGATTTGACGTCGCAGTGCTTTTGACCAACAATATGAAAAACATATGCATTTTACTGCTATATATTTTTTATATTTATTTTCTGTTTGATTTATATCACCCCGATTACTTTTTACAATACTTTTCAGCTGAAGATTTCTGGCAAATGATAAAAAAACATGCTCATTTGTCTCACATTTTGACAGTTCTCACTGCTCGATTGGCTCAAAATGGCCGCTTCCGCAAATCTCTACACGGAACCTAAAAATAACCCAAAATTAAGTTCTTTTCACTCATCTCCCATGTTCCGTTCAATAAGCTAATTTTCAGTAAACCGCTTATAGTAGTTTACATTTGACTACGGCAAAAATAATTACTTACTCGTGAGTATTTTGTACTCAAAATTAAGTTTAATTTACTCAAATTTGAGAATATCATATACTCACTAGTAGCTTATTGAACGATAGTCACGAGAAAGTCGAATCTCTCGTTCCGTTTTTGACAACAACAAAAAGTGAGAGTGGGAAGCAAAACTCAAAAATACTCAAATTTAAGTAAAAAGAACTTAAATTTAGGGTATTTTTTTTCTCTGTTTATGTGTAGGATTACTAATATGATAGCAAAAGACTACCAGCTGACACATGGACACAGCTGGGTGGCGTAGCCTGTGCAAAGTGAACAGGCGCAACGCGAAGACTGGCGTGGTAACCATAGTATGGTGATAAAGGAAATACTTCACCAAACCCGAGCGTCTGTTCACCATGGAGGTGCGGTTTAAAACGGCGTCGGTTTTCCATGTTAGGAGCGGCTGATCACCGTCCTAGTGCCAGCGTGGGACTCTAAACAGAGCTGAGCACGATGGTTGCCCGACAAGACAGGTGGTTGGGCAGGCCCAACAAGGCGCTCTGGAAAACCATAACCTACCAGACCTACGCGACGGAATAAGGACTACGATTGGAAACTCGGAACATGGAACTGCAACTCCCTCGGCTTCCCGGGCTGCGATAGTTTAATCCACTGTTGGCAAAATCAGAAATCATTTGATATTTTTCCGCTCTCATGCGCTCGCAATATCACGCGTGATATTGGAACAAAATATCATGCTTGATATTGATTTTATTAGCTCCTTTGATATTGCGAGACTATTCACAACGTGCAAAAATCAAGCTGAGAGTTGACTCGACACAAAAATGATTCCATTGCACATCGTTTTCTTAGAAAGAAAAAGCATAGTTTGCTATCTCTTTTTAATCTTCACCGATGGCAGACGCGAAGGGACTGCTGCAAGCCGTTATGGAAGTTTCGGTTGCATTCGGGTGTAAAGCAAAAATCATTAAACTCAATCTCACCACAGTTTGGTGAGATTTAGAGTTGGTGAGTTTTTTTTAGCTTGATATTCCGAGCTGCGATATCACAGCTTGCAAAATCAACCGCAGTAGTTTTCTTGTTGATTTTTGTCTACGAAAATCAAGCGTGATCTTCGGCGTTGGTGAGATTTGATTTTTTGATATTTTCCCAACACTGGTTTAATCTATGATGAACTTCAACCACGCAACTTAGAAGTCGTAGCACTGCAGGAACTTGACAAAACGGGACAAAAGGTATAGAAAAGTGGGCATCGAGCGGCTACTTTCTACCAGAGCTGTGGCACCACCAACGAGCTGGGAACGTGAGCAGTGATGGAAAAAATATCAGAAAATCA
The DNA here is from genome assembly GCF_037179485.1 of Ochlerotatus camptorhynchus. Lineage (NCBI taxonomy): Eukaryota > Metazoa > Arthropoda > Insecta > Diptera > Culicidae > Ochlerotatus > Ochlerotatus camptorhynchus. The sequence goes on from NW_027040920.1 coordinate 3,245,065, forward strand.
AATGTCACCAAAGACCAATATCACGCTTGATTTTCGTAGACTAAAATCAACAAGCAAACAACTGCAGTTCATATTACAAGCTGTGATATCGAAGCTCGGAATATCAACCTAACAGAACTCATCAGCTGCAAATCTCACCAAGCTGTGGTTCGAGACGTAACCGATTCTCACGAGAGAGAATGATCTCATTCCAATGGTCAATCATTGCACTTGACCAAACGAACCGAATTGTACACACAATACGAGTAGTAGCAAATAGATACCCCAAGCGTGCGCAACCACATCTATTGTCGGTGTTCTTTAATTTCTATTCCTCGATCGTCAACCATCCGTCGGTTGCAATAAATTAAAGGAAAGTGAAGTGGAAATCGAAAGTTTGCTTGTGATCCGAAATCGATGTTATCGCGTCAGTGTGATCAGGTTTTGATCAATCGTGTGTCCGTGCGTAATTAACGTGAAAATCGCGGACTCCAACGTTAGTGCAAAGTGACTGACTAGCTAACTCACATCTTCTACTGGGAAGGTGGAGTAGCAGCAGTACTTTTCGGGTGCTAAAGTGCTCCTCTGGTTTCTGTGCGCCGTTCGCGGTACGAACGGGAAGAAAAACCTCCGAATCCCGGCAAATACAGAGCCCACGGCTCGAACAATATCAATTTGCTAATGATTATGCCATAACTGAACGCGAGGATGTGCAACGAGATGTGCAAGCTGAGGATTAAGAGCCGTTTCTTCAACTACAGCATCATCAACGTGCACTGCCCACACGAAGGGAGGACCGACGACGACAAAGAAGCGTTCTATGCGCAGCTGGAGCAGGTGTACGACGGCTGTTACAGGACGTCAAAATCGTCATCGGTGACATGAACGCTCAGATAGGACGGGAGGCAATTGACGGTCTGTCAATCGGCCGAACAGCCTGCATGCCCAACATTGAGCATTGAGGGCGCAGGAGGTGGCCAAGATTACGCGGAGCAGCTGGAAGCTGTACTACCCACGGAAGAGCAGCTTGGCACAGCTACTCTTGAAGATGGCTGGAGGGACATCCGGTCCACCATAGGTACTACTGACGGCGAATGCAAACTGTTAGTAGAGGAGAATGCAGCATGAGAGAGAATGCTGCAACACCGCACTAGATTGAATGTGGAACGATACAGAGAAGCGTGTAACAGACAAAACACAACAAATGATAATATCAGATAGATTTGGTTGGTAACCTCGGCCAGGTCACGACAACCAGGAAGACCGGGGACGCGAGGCGGTGGAAAATCTGTACCATGTAAACGACACACGAAAATTCTACAAGAAGCTTAAAAAGTTCGCGCAAAGGCTACTTGTCGCAAGCCGATATGTGCAAGGACTTGAACAGTAACCTTCTCACGAACGAGTGTGAGGTGATTGAGAGGTTGAAGCAGTACTATGACGAGCACCTCAACGGTGAAGCAGCAGAAAACGAAGGTGGCACGGCAACATACCTTGGAGCACGCGCAGAAGACGACAGGCTACCGGCCCCCTGATATTTAAGAAGTTGAGGAGGAGATCGGTCGGCTGAAGAACAACAAAGCAACTGGTGTAGATCAAGTACCAAGTGAGCTATTAAAAAACGGTGGCTGGAGGGCTGCACTGGGGAATTGCTAAGATTTGGGAAAAGGAGATATTACCGGAGGAATGGATGGAAGGTGTCGTATGCCCAATCTACAAAAAGGGCGAAAAGTTGGATTGCTACCGCGCGATCACACTGCTGAGCGCCGCCTACAAGGTACTCTCCCAAAATTTATGCCGCCGCCAGTCACCATTTGCAAGAGAGTTCGTGGGGCAATACCAGGCGGGATTCATGGGTGCCCGCGCTACCACGGACCAAATTTTCGCGATTCGGCAGGTTCTGCAGAAATACTGCGAATACAACGTGCTCACACATCATTTGTTCATCGATTTCAAATCCACATACGACACTATCGATCGAGATCAGCTATGGCAGATTATGCACGAGTACGGATTACCGGATAAACTGACGTGATTGGTCAAGGGGACGATGCATCGAGTAATGTGCGTTGTTCGAGTATCGGGGACACTCTCGAGTCCCTTTGAATCTCGAAGGAGGCTACGGCAACGTGATGGACTTTCGTGTTTGCTATTTAACATCGCGTTAGAATGTGTGATTAGAAGAGCTGGGATAGACACGAGTGGCGCGATCTTCTGGAAGTCCATGCAGCTTCTTGGCTTCGTCGATGACATCTACCGTATGCGTGATAATATTTGCACCATCGTACAAATAAGGTTCCCGTTCCACCTAATGCCTTGGTTTTCTTTGCATGCACGTAACCTATAGCTCATACCGTAGTAGGCTGTGTATAAAAGAAAATGATTTACTTAGTTTGACAGTTGCACCATGACGAAGTAGCAGCGTATTCGTGATTTGTCCCACGCGCAAATGTTGCCAAAAGACATTTCAATCGCCGTGGGAGTGTCCCGGTTGACCGTCAAAAGGGTTTTAGACCGAGCAAAGAAAGGACAACTATCCGCGAAGGTCAGCTCGGGTTCCGAGGGTTATCGCTGCTATCAAAAGGAAGATTCGGGTGAATCCAGTGCGTTCAATAAGGAAAATGGCAAAGGAACACGGGATCAGTAACTTTACGGCACGGAAGATCGTTAAGGAAGATTGCGGGGCGAAGTCGAGGGCACGGAAAAAAACTCACATGATTACCAACCGCATCCGGGAGCTATGAGTCGAACGATGCAAGAAAATCGAACTTCCTTAAGATAAAAAAATCCGGTATATTAGTTCTCTTCCGGTAAAAGACGTGGCCGACGAGCACAAGAACGTGTATCTGACCAAGCATCCTGCTAGCGTTATGGTATTTGGATTGGTGGCTTCCGATGGCAAAAAAATGGACCCGGTGTTCATTCCAGAAGGCGACAAGGTCAACACGGAGGTCTACATCGGGACTTTAAGTAAGTATGTTCTTCCGTTGAACAAAGAACAGTACGGTCCGACGCCAAATGTTGTATTTCAACAAGAACCGGACTCAGAGTGGTTGCAGGAACATCTTCCGTTCTGGGCGAAGGATATGTGGCCGCCAGCCAGCCCCGATCTTAATCCGCTGGATTACTCAATATGGCGCGTCATGAAGGCCAAGGCCTGTTCTAAATGCCAGCCGGGTACAGCAAGCCTCAGACAAACATTGACCCGTACCTGGAGAGAAATGGATCCAGAATACATTATTAGAACTTGCCGTGCATTCCGGAAGCGTGTGAAGGCCGTAATTGCAGCAAGTGGAAACTCGATCGATGATTAACATAGTTTAAGACTCTGGGAAACTCGAAAACGAAATTTTTGAGATTTTTTTCAATTTTGACATTGCTCAATGGTGCAAACATTAACACGCATACGGTACATTATAGCACGAAACTTTGAGATGAAGGCGGAAGCGTACATCAGATTGAAGGCTGAAGCTAGGTGGATTGGACTTGCCATCACCGCATCGAAGATGAAATACATAAGAAGAAGAGGTTCTAGGGAAGACAATGTTAGACTTCCACACCAAGTTCAGATTGATGGTGACGAAATCAAGGTGGAAATCGAAAATGATTTCTCCAGAGAAATTCAAAGACGCATTATGGCAGGGAATCGGGCCTTCTTTGGACTCCGGTGGACGCTTCGGAGAACGAAGTTGACTATCTACAAGACACTGATTAGACTGGTGATCCTCTACGGCCACTAGACCTGTAGTATGCTCGTGGAGAACTAACGCGCCCTTGGTGTTTTCGAACGGAAGGTGTTACATTCTATCTACGGTGGAGTGCAGATGGATGACGGAACGTGGAAGAGGCGAATTAACCACGAATTGCAGCAGCTGCTGGGAGAACCATCCATCGTCCACATTATAAAAATTGGACGACTACGGTGGGCTGGGAATGTTGTAAGAATGCCGCACGACGACCCAGTGAAAATGGTTCTCGAAAGCTACCCAACAGGACCAAGAAGGAGAGGTGCGCATCAGGAAAGGTGGATCAACCAAGTAGAAGGTGACCTGCGGACACTTCGCAGACTACGAGGCTGACGACGTGTGGCCATGGATCGAGTAGAGTGGAGACAACTTCTTCGGACAGCAGAGGATATCAACTTGCAAAATAACTTTAAGTTGAAAGTGATCGACTTCGCACTACTCAGGTCCACACACTTATAGCACAAACGAAGTGACAGACGACTAACTGGCGAAGAAATCAATTAAAATAATGTGGTTCGCTGTAATAGAATTTTCTTAGAAGCTTCTGTCATCATCCACCAGATGGGATAGTATTTTTGTTTTGGTTTTGCACAAAGTTGATTTTGTGTACAATGATTCTTTGACAGTGTGCAAAGAGTGCGTATCATTTTGTCATTTTTTTTATGCATTTCAGTTTTGAGTAGGGTGAAAGAGATAGAACCAAAACATTCTAGTACATTTGGTGAAAATGCTAGTTCAATCCAGTAGTAGTATTGCCATGTGGTACAATCCAGTAGTAGTGGTGTTGCCATGTGGTACACTGAAAAATTGCAATAGCAGGTTAGTCACCAAAGTTTTCGAGCCGCTCCGTCTGTCACTTCGTTTGTGCTTATAGCGAATTCGTTTATTATTCAGTTCCAACCTGGATCGGATACCAAGATTGGGTCTGCTTATTTTCTGACAAACGTCAGTTGGCTCGTTTGTTTTTAAAACCCAGCTCAGGTTGAGGTTCGCACTGACAAAAAGTTCGGTTTCGCACTGGGTTGGAACTGGTTTCAACCCCGATAATAAACGAATTCGCTATTAGAAAATAATACCGAACTCGATTTTCTACCGAGCCACTTCGGTTACCAACGAGAAACCGAAATATTTTGTCAGGCGTATTTGTTCGATTTTCGAATTTCGGTTACAGTAGGATCAATTTGGCAGATAGAAATGATTTACGAGTTCAGTACGCGAAACCCGAGAAAGCTCGCTAAACTGAACTGATGAATCGCGTTAACAACGTTATCGTCAAATTTTAACCGAAGAAACTCGGTTTTCTTAGATGAGTTGGAAAAATCGGAGAAATCGTCAGCCTTTTTTTCTCGCGTGTGCAACATGATAAACATTCAGTCTGGTGTAAGAGGCATGACGTGCGAAAAGTTTATAGTTTCCCTAATAAAGAAATAAATAGTTCATGAATCTTAACAAAACTGGGTTCTGGTTTCTAGCAACTCGAAGCAACTAATATTTGGAACAAAATTCAAGTGCTGCAAAATAAAATTCCGTAACTGCAACAGGTGAATCGGTTAGTTTGACAGTGTTCGGTAATACTTGAGTAAACCGATGTTCGGTTATTCCAACTTGAATTTATATTTTGTAAACAAAGTTTTTTTCCTCGGTTTTTTCGGTAAGCTTGACAGATTGTGGGAAAAGAAAATTCTACGAATGCTCGATTGTTCCTTCTTGAACCGAACAAACTACCGAGCGTTCAGCAGATAAAAGCTTGCTTCAAATTGAACCGAGTTCGGTATTATTTTCTAAGTGTGCAGGGACGAGATTCAAACTCAAACCCAAGACTTCCAGCGTGAGATATCATTGATGTCAACTCTGTTCGTATTTCATATTTCATTAAGCGGGTTAACTGACATCAATATATTTTTCTCTGATTTCAAAATTGGTGATGAACTAGCCCAGAAGTTTCTAAAAATGACCCTAATAAAGCTTTCAAAAAATAAATCTGATTTTAAAATTACTAGGAAAAAAATGCCAAAATGTTAATAGATCAAATCCACATACTTTTATCAATTACTCATAAAGAAAAATATATAAACGTATATTTCCCATTGGAAAATGTTTGTTTTCGTGAGAAATATTGTTTTATTCGATTTCGTTGAAGAAATCAAATTTTTCGTTATGCGTGTCGTAATTTATGGATGATCCGTTACCCCGTGGCGCATATTACACCCAGTTCTCCTACCATGCGATAATCTTATTAGAACCACCCCACGCACCAGGTTATGCTGCCTGCAGTGAAGGTGGATATGGCTACGGCTTCTTGTGCGTCGTCCATGCAAACAAAAGAGATACCAACAGAGTCAAGCCCTGAGAGAGCTACCCATTATCGGAAAGCGCTCGCGAGAGAGAAAAGGAGCAACGCATATCGCTACATAACTACACACATACAAAACGGCATCGAAGTGGACGGACGGACGAACGCGAATTCAAGCAGCCATGCATGCATAGATGGATGGACGAATGGATGTGGATGTGGATGGATACAGCAGCAAGCAACAGCAACCAAGCGTTTGTTGGTTCAGTTCTCATTCAAATCGCTCACGGTGCGGAACGTGAAAGTTTTCTACCCTAGTGTCGCGCGGTGGGTCGTGGTTTTGGTTCTCTGCCTTCATTACCGCAGTCGCCCCCCTCCGTTTCCGCTCGCCACATTACAAAAACACTAAACATTGGTCGATTTAAAGCGCCCGCCGTCACCACAGATTGGTGGTTCCTGCTGTGAAGAAGAAGTTCTTGAGTGGTTTTTGAAAACAGCGCTTAGTAGGTTCTCTGTGACTGCGAATCACAACTTGGGGCGTCTGGTGTTATGTAGCGGCCGCCGTCGTCGTGGGTTGCTATGTTTAAGCCGCCGCCATCTTGGTACCGAAACCATGGCCTACTGAAGAAAACGAGGTGGTTGGGGATGTTGCGTGTATGCAAGTGTTGATCTGGTGTTGGAACAGTAGCAGAAATTTAACAATTTTGCAACACGGCGAAGGATGTTCAGTGAAATAATTGTTGAAATTTGGAAATAATATAACCACATTTTCGTGTAAGTTTTGATTGGAATGTGCATACCAAGGTATGAAGAATAACAAAGAAAAATCGATGGAAACCGAAATAGGAAAACCCCAGAACCAGTGTATGAATTGAAAGAGAGGTTATCGATTTTTAGCTATACTTTCCGCAACAAGAGCGAGAGCAAAGCAGCGAGGAAAGTGGTTGCATGATTGGATATGTATATCGGAGAGGGTGGCTGTCTTTTTTGTTCTTTTCGACTCCCCCAAGTGGCGTGAAAAACAATATAGCAAAAAATAAAAGCATTATATCGATTTGTGCATGTTGGGTTGAGTTCGCGCCCCAGAAGAAAGAGGGATAGAAGTTTCGGAAAGGCGATTACACAAAAGACGTGAAGTGAGAATAAGTAATAAAATAAAGTCAGTCAGGGGAAAAATGGATTAAGAAAACAATAAAGCAAGCAAGGTGCTGGTGATAAATAACAAAGGGGAAGAAACACAAAACGTTTCAAGTGGAGACCGGCAAAACCTACAAGAGACGACGAAGGAATTACATCTCAACGGTGGACGGTGGACGGTGGACGGTGAGCGAGCGGTTGCAGTCAACCTTTTGAGGATCGCGTGCAAGGTAAGGTTTGCTTTTAGATAAATTTAGCTACCTTCCAGTCAGTAGAATATTTTGAAAGAAGCGTAGGACCGCCTCCTATATACAAGTGTGTGTATGTCTAATAGTCGTCGCACTGCAGCAGTCTCGCGGTTCGGATGCACATGCAATATATGTAGTAGGTAGATAGTAGAAGAAGAACGCTCAACCCACGGTGGTAGAATGTGACGAGGATTACCAGTGGGGTTACATTATGCAGAAGTCATCGGATAAAAATAGAAAGGGTCGTTAGACATTGACTTCTTGTTTTTTTTTTTCTATCATGGTATTTATTATTTCACTTGTTATTCAAGCTTTTAGGTAGAGAAAGGGAGTAATTTGTGGTTTGCAAGGTTAAACTAAAGAATGTACACACCATGTCATGGTAAAAACCGCTTCAAAACATAATACAGCAGGTCCATCCAAAACTACCTTCCATATATTGATGAATATAGTGTTGACAACATATAGCCAGCTTTGAACGATCATATCTAGGCTTCATTTTAAATTGAGCGGACATAAAGAAGTCAATTTTTTTTAGCACAAAGCCTTTTTCCGAAATTGGTCTTTGTTAGCATATGGTTTTCTATATTGTATTTTAGAATTTAATCATGATTGAAAGTTTTCTTACAACCAAAGACCATTTAAAAAATATTTTTTTGAAAAACACATAATTTTTTCATGGTGTTCATTCTCCGTCTAATTTCGTCTGGCTTTCAGGAACTTTTTAGCTGAACTTAGCTCAGACTTACTGCACATGTCAAATGGTTGCTACTCCGTGAAATTGCACAATTAATCAATTGAATAGGGTGGGAGTGACCTTCCATTCTCACTGTACAAGGTTCAGTGTCTCCAAATCTTAAAGATCAATAATGGTGCCGACCACGTCCTTGAAATTAGGTGGGAGTAGGGATGGAATATTAGGGCGAGCTTTGTTGTTTTGAGGACCGTGTTTGCCTCTGTGTCCCCACAAAGGTCACAGGAGGATATTTTGTTAGTAGGTTGGGTTCGTTGGATCAGGATTCACCTTGATAAGTGATGTGATCCTAGTTTTGATATAATGTATCGGTTTCTGAAATTGACGAGAATGGCTGAAAGGCAAATGATTCGACCCTAATTGCAATTCAGTAATGTAAAGAGGCTTGGGATAAAATCCACGGTCTTTTGCTCAGTAAGCAAAAACGGTTAGTCTAGACAACCGAGCCCCTTTCATAACATTAAATTACATTACCATCGACGATTGTTGATGTCCGGTGGCATGAAGCTATTGAAATGAAATGATTTCCCGTATCAAGCATATGTCATATTTTACCGAGAAAACAATGTTTTCGTCATTTCAACCGAGTTCTATCCAAGTCCCCGGTATGATGACAGATAATCTTAGTTTCACGTAACCACACAGTTAAAAATTCTGAATTTTAATTGTGATGTAAACATTCATTCATGTAGACTTGTATGTCATTTCACGCAACCGAGCAACTTGCAAACAATGTTGTTTACAAAAATGGGCTTTTGTATACAATATTTGCTACATTGCATGAAATGTGTCAGAACTTTACATGATACATGATACATACTTTTTCGAACTGTGCACTTGCAAATAGTAGATGTCGCCACACAACGTAAACAAAGGGATTGTCCTTCACCACTGCAATGGTATTTCTCTATGGGAAACCAACTTTTTGTTTCACTATGTGTGGATGACAATCAACAGCTATGAATGCTATATGAAAAGAGCGAATTTATGATTTTCGTGGTGAAATGAAATAAATCCAAATTGAAACCAATTGATGGATGATTTTATTTTGCTCTTAAGTATAATCAGGCTTCGGATTATTATTTTTGATCATAGTTGTGCGATGAAGGCTTGCCATAAGCCGTATAAATAAAAAGAGTTTACTATCCCGTGTTTGTATGCTCTTGTGTTCTTGTTTGTTCTTATGATATGCAAGATTCCTGAAACTGAACTGAAAATACTCATGAATCACCACAAAAATTTCAACGTTAGGAAGTTTTCCGAACGGCTTGTAAATAGCATCCTATAAATTTTTTTGTTACTATCAAGACATATTTTGGAGCAGGATGCAGTAAAAATCATCGCAATATATTGATAAAATTGTCCATTGATTTATATTTAAACTCCAGCTTGAGGAATATGCCAAAATCTTAAGAGACAAAATTGATTTTATTTTGCTTTGAGTAGCTGGGTAAAAACGAACATTTTGTAAATCCTTTTAAATTTTAAGAAATAAATAAAACTATATTACCTAAATCTAAATAAAGGGTCTCACAAAAAATATTCATAATGAGCTTCTAAAACGAATAAAATTAAGTGATTGTCTTTTGTTACACACGTCCATATCATTAACGTTATTCATCGAACTAGAAACAGATGAGTCCATAAGTTTGTATGTTCTATTATTTAGTTACACAGTTATGGGAATAGTGACAATGACAACTCAAATACCATGAAGAACTCTGGAAAATTTAGTGATCATATAAGTGAAGTGGTTGTTAATCATTATTATCCCAAATATCAGCTAAAATTGAGTTTTGACGAATGGTCGTAGATCCGTTGTCGAAAAAAAATGAAAATTTAGTTAAATTGAACAATATATCACATATTTAACTTAAATACATTTAAAGCCTTCGACAGACGTACAAAGTACGCCGTTGAACCATAGAGGTTTTACTATTTAATCTTGTACCTCAAATTATACATTTTGCAGTACAAGCTGCGTATAATTAGCACGCTCTTACTCGCTTCAAAACCATTCTTCTTTGTTCATCATCGACGATAAATGCTATATCCTTGATCAATTCTCATTTGTTCCGATTTATTCGATGACAATCATATAATTTTGTTTCACAAATCATATGTTTAAGCTTTCGGTTCTGAACTGCTCAAAAAAAAAAAAAAAGTTTTAAATAGTGCACTATTGACAATCAAAACGAAATTTCTTGCTGGTATCACTGGAGTTCCTATGTCAGTTTTGGTTGGCAAGTGGCATTAAGATGAATTTAAAACATTAATTTTATTTACTGTACATCATTTCCAAATTTGCCCTATCCAGATAACACTTCTGAAATTTGTGAGTTTGGCAGAACCACGAGCACCAAATTGCCGGGGTTCACTGGCAATATACTAGAGCTGTCATGTTGCCCCCGAGTGGTTCTATCTCAATGAGCTGGATTACCGAGGTGAAGCAATCGGTTAAGTTGTGTGAGTAAAACTCTGAACGATACAAGCAATTAGTGACGTCACTACTTGCGTTTACGTTGATTTTTTGGTTTACTAATACAACAATATTTCACGATCTGCTTCACCTCTCTCTGTACCACATTGGTTCTATCTTACTAACGATTGTGTACGTGAAGGCGACGATGATCACAAAATGACCATGAGCATTGACGACCATAAAATTCAGTAGCCGCTTCTCCGTGATTTACCAGATCTAGCGAAATTCGTACAAAGAACCATGTAAACGGGCTTGGGATTAACAATACATTCTCAGTGAGCAAAATCCGGTAAATCATTACTTTTAAGGTCAATAAGGACGCCGGCCATGTCTTTACGGCAGTCGGGGAGGGAAAGGATTGTTAATTCGACACCCGTTGCTACTTGAGACTATGGCAACTATTGAGCTTTGGCTGATTATGCACGAGTACGGACTTCTGGATAAACTGACGCGATTGGTCAAGGCGACGATGGATCGAGTGATGTGCGTTGTTCGAGTATCGGGGACACTCTCGAGTCCCTTTGAATCTCGAAGGGGACTACGGCAGGGTGATGGACTTTCGTGTCTGCTGTTCAACATCGCGTTAGAAGGTGTGATCAGAAGAGCTGGGATAGACACGAGTGGCACGATATTCAGGAAGTCCATCCAGCTCCTTGGCTTCGCCGATGACATTGACATTATGGCAAGGAACTTTGAGATGATGGCGGAAACGTACATCAGACTAAAGGCTGAAGCTAGACGGATTGGACTTGCCATCAACGCATCAAAGACTACATACATGAAAGGAAGAGATTCTAGGGAAGACAATGTTAGCCTCCCACCCCGAGTTCAGATTGACGGTGACGAAATCGAGGTGGTCGATGAGTTCGTGTACTTGGGCTCACTGGTGACCGCCGCCGAAAATGATACCAGCAGAGAAATTCAAAGACGCATTATGGCAGGGAATCGTGCCTACTTTGGACTCCGGAGGACGCTCCGGTCGAATAAAATTCGCCGCCGCACGAAGTTGACTGTCTACAAGACGCTGATTAGACCGGTGGTCCTTTACGGCCACGAGACCTGGACTATGCTCGTGGAGGACCAACGCGCCCTTGGTGTTTTCGAACGGAAGGTGTTGCGTACCATCTACGGTGGAGTGCAGATGGATGACGGAACGTGGAGGAGGCGAATGAACCACGAATTGCACCAGCTGCTAGGAGAACCATCCATCGTCCACATTGCAAAAATTGGGCGACTACGGTGGGCTGGGCACGTCGTAAGAATGCCGCACGACGACCCAGTGAAAATGGTTCTAGAAAGCGACCCAACAGGAACAAGAAGAAGAGGCGCGCAGCGGGCAAGGTGGATCGACCAAGTAAAAGGTGACCTGCGGACCCTTCGCAGACTACGAGGCTGGCGAACTGTGGCCATGGATCGAGTAGAGTGGAGACGACTTCTTCGGACAGCAGAGGACAACAAGGCCTTAGCCTGATTGGTAAGGTAAGGTATGCTACTTGAGACCGAGTATACCTATGCATCTCCACGGTTGTCACGGAAAGAACGTTTTTAATAGTGGGAAGGATGGATTACATCTGGATTCACTTTGGAAAGTTATGCGATCCTTTAAAGCATGGTTTAAGCAAACGCCGTGACCCTATTAACTCACTAATGTAAAGGGGTTTGGGTTCTAACCCACGGTCTTGTGCTCAGTAAGCAAAAACGGCCGCTCTAAAGCAACCGTGTCCCTGACATCACAATAAGCTACAACCGACGATATTTCAAGTCAAGAATTATAGCAATAACGGTTTTCTACAATAGAGGCCCGGGATCGATCAACTCAGTAATGCAAAGAGGCTTGGGTGCTAACCCATGATCTTCTGCTCAGTAACCGAATGCGGTTGCTCTAAAGCCACCGTGCCATTTACATCATAACAAGCTTCTACCGACGATACATAAAGCCCAAGTAAAAAGCTTTTCAAATATAATGACGCCCCCGAAAGCAGTTAACAATGTTTTACAAACCGGAAAGAGTATCCCAAGTAGTACCTATACATCTTTTTTATAAGAGTGAAAGAGGAACATAATACACAATGATAGCATAAAGGTAACCATGAAATATATCAAGTCAAGAACTTCTAAGCATGCTTGGCATGCACAGTTGTACACACTAACTGTTCATTTGGTAATAACTTTTCACTCAGATGTTGAAATTTATTTTTCTTTAAAGTAATTGATAGATTAGGCTCATAGTTTACTGTAGATATGCGAAGATTAGGTAAAGTTTAACATTTGAATCAACGCTAAACAATTTAACATTTAAATTCCGAGATGTGTAGTGAGCATTTCTCACCTCATTTTTTCAACACAAAAACAAATACAGTTTACTACTAGCATTAAAATCTACTTTCTTTACATATCTATAACAAGCTTATACTCTATTCTATCTACTGCTTCAAAAAGAACTATGTTCCGTCAACTGTGTGTAAAGTTATTAGCAAATCAGCAGTTCGTGACCAAAACTGTGTATGCCAAGCATGCTTCTAAGTCAGTGTTCACTCGGCTGTCGTCGAAAGCAGGCCACTCTCGATGTGTGCTACGCGATCGTCTGTTTTCTCGGCAGCAACCATTGTGTGGTCCTCCTCATTGTTCTTCATCAGCAGTTCTTTCGGTCGATGCGTCGTCGACTTTGGAAAGCAACCGTTTCGTGATGGGTGTGTGAGTGCTGACCACGTGTTGCGTCCATTGCTGCAATGGACGCGCTCTGACCCTCGTTGGTGTACAACAATTTGCCATACAATGAAACCACTGGAAGCGGCTCCAGTTCTGATGGAGGAGGATTTTTGGATAGCGGAAGATAAAGTGTTTATTGTGTTGTACCTTTTGACTATAGTTTTAAGATGTATTGTATAGTGACCAAGAATCCTCGGCACTGTAAAGTTAATTCGGCTGAACCTTATCAAATAAATTAATAATAAATAAGACCTTCTAAGTAACAGGGCACATTAATGTTACACAATGGTCATTGGTTACTACATAGTCAGATTGTCACGATGTTGAGATAAAATCCGGAGTGATTTGAGATTCGGGCGTAATTGCTTTTGTAAACAAACACGTCATTTGCTAATTTCTTTTGAATAAAAGCTCAATATCATAAACAAGCTATACCAAATGATAGAAGAATCATTCCTCTACCTCATAGTGTTTTTAGTTTTTGAGATTGAGCTTTTATTCGCGAGAAATAGGAGATTGACGTGTTTGTTTACAAATGTAATTACGCCTAAATCTCAAATCACTCTGGAAATGTGACTTATCTGGTCTCAATGATGACACAGTGATCGCACACGGAACTTTGATTCCCTTCGTTGTGATATTTAATAGATAAAAACAAACGATTGTTTAGCCGTAATTAGGGACATTTAGGCTGACATTACATCCATTTCCCCTATATGATAATAATTCAATTAATATATATGATGACGCATTTCTGGATCAACAATAGAAAAGGACCCATCAGCATTTGTAAACAAACCGTTCTAAAGCCCTTTCTTCACAAAGCGAAGGCCACCCACGCAAACCAACACTATCATCGGATAGGGGAAAGTTTCCCCTACACGATAATGGTGTTCGTTTGCGTGGGCGACCTTTGCTTTAAGCGGAAAGAGCTTTCGAACGGTTTGTTTATAAATGCTGATGGGCCCTTTTCTATTGTTGATCCAGATTTATGGTATGAATATAAAACTCCCAACTTCATTGTAAATATGAAACTGCATATTTTTTCTGACACGTGTTTTCGTTATAAATATCTCTTATTATTGAAAAAAATATTGTTCGCCGAAATTAAACTAAAATTAATTAATGTTACAATTTAACTTATTTATAATTGTATGTAATCCAATATTAATATTTCATTACTGCTGTGTAACTACTTATGTAACATGGTTACATATAAACTCGCATCTTGCGCTTTTTTGGTTGCATTGCTGTTGCCTTCATGGTTGCTATAATGATTTTACGACACATAATTTGGTCACAAAATAGTGGCAGCAACTTTTATGTGACAACATGTGCTACTTGGGATACGTCATATTTGAATGTACTTAATATTTTTTCCGCACTGTTACACTCGAGCACTATCTGTTACGATTTTTTACAATAACGGCCTGGGGTAGATATTAAAATCTTTCCCAGCAAGGCTGAAACATGTGTTTGAACCAGGGTCGCCAAAAGAATTTATTCTACTGAAAATAACGCTTATGTATTCCACATCTATTGGACAGATGGACGAACGTATATAATTAAAAATATTAATGAAACTTCAAAATAAACCTTAAAACGCGACTGAAAAATATAAAAAAAAAATAAAACTAGCATACACCTACAACACATCAAAATATAATCGATCGATCGCATGTTCGATGGCGATCGTGACATCACACATAATCAAACCTTACAAACCAAGCAACCGCATGTGATCGAAGCCAACGCGCCGGGAAGCAAACGAAAATCATGATGAAATAAAAATTTCAACTGTTACGTACTCACCAAATCTATATATGTATTCCGATCACATACTGTCCGAGAGCGCATATGTCCAACATCCAACTCCACCGGATTAAAGCACTGCCACGGAGCCTGGAGCCAACAACATGCGATCACCGGTCCACAAAAGCACTACACAAAAACCGCCCAACCAAAATCAAACCGACGACCACAGATAAAGAAGAGAAGCGAAAATGAAGCATTTTACAAGCTTTTGGTTGCCATCTCCCCGTGTATCCAAGATTTGTTGAAGGATCTGTGGAAGAAAATCCTCCGGGATTGGAAGAGGAGCAAGATGACTATCTAGAAAATGTTGATGTTGGATGATACATCGGACGTAGTGGATAGCAGACAGCATAGAAATGCCTCACATGAAATGTTGTGCAAGTACCACAAGTTCAACAACGCCCAACTATGGACATCTCAATGTTAATACCATTTACTCTTTGAATCTACTAAGAAACACCTAAGAATGTATAGAGATAAAGCTCAAAAATACAGTTTTAACTGATGGTACTTTATCAACATTAAACTGTCCAATATTGGACAATATTGACACTGAAGAAGTCTGCACATTGTAGACGAAATACGCGTATCTGTCAAGGATAAGCAAATAAGGTAGTGGAATGAAATGGAAATTACTAATCCTTCTCTCTCTCTCTCTCTCATTACACTTTAGAGTAGTTCCACCATAGAGGTAACTCTAAGACCAGAAGGTCCCGAAGAAACGTGCTCAACTTTTTGGCTCAGCTCTGGTACTATCTTCGGTCCCAAGCTAATCGATGCACCCCTTGAAACATAGGAAAATCCACGAACCCCTCATTTTATCTGTCAAACTTTCATAGCGAATCAAAACAAACATTGCGTGGTACTAGAATTTCGACTAGAATGGGGCACGTTAATCGTTTGCTTGGGACCGATAGGCTAATCAAGTAGTGAGCCAATTTAAAATCGTTAGTTTCGTATTGATTGTTGGTTCCACTTTTACCGAAAGAGAGTAGATTTTTACTCACTTCTGAGTAACATTGAAGGAGCGTGGAAGAAACCTACAGGGTTTGTTTACGTTTGGAACTAATTTCATACAAGAATGATCCGTAGGCTGATTTGATAGTACGTCTACCTAGCACATCAAAGTAGGCAGCAGATGAATAGAAGCCGTTTTGTTTTTGTTTTCTGAGAACGACGATATTTCTATCTCAAATTTTAAATAAAGATTTAAATTTTTAATTTTTGATGCTAAATCTATTAGTTGACAGCTTGCTCCCAGACAAAGCCTCACCAAGGGGCGCTAAGATGATGTTTTTGGTTATGTAATAGCATTTGTTTAAAATAGTTCCAGTTCACTAAAATTAATGAAATTTTGGATTTCGGTTCCATTTGTCATGTAGATTTCGAATATGTATTTACCTGTATTTATCCCTAAATAACCCAATTAGTGATTATATCAAAATTACAAGCTTAATCAAATCTAAGTTCAAACCGAGGGGGACGACTCTATCTACGATGCAGGAAATATTTTGTTTTGGTGTGGTTAACTGTGCGCATGCTGAGTAGATAGTAAGACGATTGTTGACGGTTCTGAAGATTTCATACAAACAGATGATGTGCGATGCAAGCAGATGCGAGAAAAAAAAAGAAGATTTTTCGTAGATTAATTCAAGGGGGACGACTCTATCTACGATGCAGAAAAGATTATGTTTTGTTGTGGCTAGCCGCACGCACGCTGAGTAGATAGAAAGAAGATTGATGACGATTCTGAAGATTTCCTGCAAAAAGATGATACGCGATACAAGTAGATGCGAGAAATGAAAGAAGATTTTTCGAAGATTGATTCGCTAGTGTGATATTTGTTGAGCATCTAGACTTAAAGTTTAGATGTGTCGTCCCCCTCGGATTGATTCGATGTTGTGAGATTTTTCGAGCATCTAGAATTAAGATTTAGGCTGTGTTCCATTTGGAAAATTTTCACTTAGATTTGACACTTCGTAAATCCCTCTGTTGTTGAAATCTCGGAAACATTCTCTTTCTTCTCCATGCTCCATGCTCCATGCTGAAAATGCTTCCCTGGCGTGCTTCGATCGACAATATTTGGATTCATCGTTTCATCGTTATGAATCTTTGCTAATTTTAGTATGTTAAAATGTTTGTAACTCTGTGTTTTCAGCAGTTTTTTAGCTATAGTATTAAACCTGAAAATTTTCGGTTTATATACTAGAAAAACTGGAAAGGTTTTTTTTTTCACTCCACAAATCAACCAGAAATCAAGTAATTCTAGTCTAGTCAGCTTGCATTTTTACTTGGTTATATTAAAAATAACATATTGATTACCTTCCAAGGACTCTTCCCAGGCTTTCATCCTGGAGTAAACTTTTTCTTAAAACGCAAAATATAAATCACGTTCCATAAAACATACCGTCAATGAAAATGAACCACAGTCGGCTGCCCATAACTACCCAACGTTGGCACATCTATAGAAAATACTGCCAACAAAAGTTTGATAATATGAAATCTCTGGTTCGACTACTAACGACGAAAACGACGACGACGACGCTGACGGCGGCTGGATGTCTGCCAGCTTGTCTCGGGGTATTTCTAGGCAATTGTGTACGAATCGATGCAGCGTAGAACGTCGACGACGACGATAGCATGGCGTCGTCGACAGCTTTATAGCCATCCTCCGCATAAATGAGACTGTGCGGCTGATGTTTTAATTCTTGGAAACCGAACAGTTTTCCTAGAATTGCTTAGTTCAAAGAGGAAAGTGACAAAAAGGATGATAGTAAAAAATAAATCTTAAATGACATCTTACATGGAAAACTCTGGCTGCTCCGTAACAGCTTGGCACAAAACTGATTGGACGTAGTTTAAAAGTTGATGCTAGTCAAACAATATTGCATACGTTCATTTGTAACCGTTAATTAATTACCTCCCAAACCAAAGTCAGACATATGAACATTGAACACGCTGCATAGTGTTACAAAGCCGCCGGCCGTGTCGAACAAAATGCACCCTTCACTGTTTTTTTTTTTTCATTATTCCGACTTAATTAATTTTACCTCAGCCGTACCGCAATGGGAAAAAGGGGGAGTGTGTTGTAGGCTCATTCAAGCTATAAACAAAACCAAGCTAGGATAAATTCGAAACCGAGGTGAATTAACTTTCGAACGAAGGCAACGACGGCAAAGTGTCAAACGTGGGTAGGTGGTAAACAAAGCCTGGTTTCGATGCACCTTTACAGTGATCTACCCTCGGATGTACCATCATCAATAGCACTACACAGGTTGGCATCCTATTCTTTGTGCGGTTCTTGGTTCGCATTTTGTTTGAAGCCACCCCCGTCCACAATTTCACATCAGGCGATTAGCTTAACAGTCAATGTTCTATACGGCAGGCAGGCCGTCGTCGGTCGGCGGCATGTGTTTATCGTCAAGATAAAGCTATGGTAGATGTACCAGTTATGGCTATGCGTTCCTATTGTGGTGTGTTCCAATTATGTCCTATGGGAATCCCATATGTCATAATTGGAACACACCATATTTGGAACGTATTGCCATAGCTGGTGCAGCCACCCTACTACCTACAATGCTGCTGGCACTTGGTTGGATAGTGGGGTTGTTTTTTTCAAAAACGTGCTTATCAATGTTGGCATGCATATTATTTTCGAGTTTGACGTAATGGGTAGGGTGATTTGCGTCACGCGAGTTCCCTGAGTTATAACAGCTGTGTGCTTTCGCTTATCCGAAAAATAACTGTTTATCGTATAAGTTGTTTGGGGTTGTTGATTAGTGTTTATATTCCAAATTTTAAATTTTAGCTGGTTTCAAGCAGACTATAGTGACCTTGAAGCTGACTCATAAGTTTCTGTAGGATTTTCCCTATGCTATTTTTTATACGTCACTTCATCTCTTTGTAAGGAACTGGAAGAATTAAGAACTACGCCTGATTAAGTTTGTGTGTAATTTCATAGTTACATTTTAACCAACCATCTGCTCTCGGGTTGCAATCAAATGTATGACTTTAGACCAAACCATGATCCCAATCAACAGGGGTTTGCAGCGACTATTGAAAAGTTATGGGTTTTTACTCAAAATACATAAAAACTTCAAATGTTAAATTCGTAACGAAATTTTGAAAATGACATGTAACTCATACCTTTTACGTTGTTTTACCTTTTAATTCTACTACTATTGTATCACTTTCACTTTCACTAATTAACTTTCACTAACACTTTAAGCTATAACAGATACGTATTTCGTTTGCTAGTTGCAAACTTCTTCAGTGTCTAGTCATATACTATGAACTAGATACTGAAGTTTGCAAATGAAAGTGAATTAGTGAAAGTGAAATTGATACAATAGTAGCAGAATTGAAAGGAAAAAAACAACTTAATAAGTATACAATTATTCTACTAACACGCTCATCAATCAATTTACATGTAACTAATGAAAACCAAAACATAACAACAACACACATCAGTGAATAATTGAGTAACACGATTGCAATTCTTTAGTTTATTCAAGTAATCAAAGAACCGTAATCCGGGGCAACCCCTCTTAAATGACTTTCGAGTAAATGTCTAGTAAAAGTTCCCTGAATTAGGTTGGTTATTTGGAATAAGATGCTAAAAAAATTTGAGCAGAAATTATTCGAAGGGACGTATCTGCTTTTATAAACAATGCATTTGATCGTCGATTTGGCGAAACTGTATTTTGTATACCAAAATTTCAGAATAAACCATTAAAACAGAGTGATTCTTTACCAAATGAATGTCTAGCTCTATTTGCTGTATAATTTTCTACAGTCTCTCGTCTTATTGTTTTTAGAATTTAATCACTCAGCAAAATTTCAAATTAATTTCTGTCGTTTAAATTTCAGACGTAAAGTGCATGGGCATTAAAAGAAAATATTGAAGATGCTCGACCTTGGAAACAAATATTTGTAAAAACTGAATCTGAACTATTCTTTTCCGAGGTTTTAGTTTTTCGTTTTCAATTCGAAATTAAAATAACCATGCAATTTTATTCAAAATTCTCATGATATGAATTCCAGAATTTACTTGGAATTCTGTTCTAAAATATCAGATTTTTTTTCTGAAATTAACCAGAAAACACTCAGTTTAATAATTACCGTTGAATTCTTTTTTTAATTTTCTTGAAACCCCTTGTAAGAATTTGATTGGAATTCTTCTTAGATTTCCCTTGAACCTATTCGGAGCAGTGCTGCAAAATCTCGACAGTACACGATGATATTGACAATTCTGCTTTGGTCACTCATTTGAGCTAACAGTCATAGTCAAGGCAAACCATGTCAATTGTCAATGACAATGGTGTCAGTGACGAACATGTGCAGATTTGTTTATTAGCTAAATTTGTAACGAAATTAAATGACTTGAGCAAATAATTACATGAATCCATTTTAATGAACAAGTATCTACGTCCTGAGCTACTTGGATAACAATAATGTAACACAGAATGTACTACATTACACTTTTTGTTATCAGGTGAATCTTTGTCATTGACGAAAAAATGAATGAGATTTTGACGAAAGTTTTTTTGAGGATCAAGTCTGTCAGTGACTATGTGACGAACAATTTTGTCAATATCGCGCGAAAGTCTGTCAATGACAATGACAAATCTCAGCACTGATTCGGAGACTTTGATTGCTTTGAAATTCTTTTCAAAATTTTCTTTTAACTCTATTCAAAACAGCAGAAATCTTTCGAAATTTTATTTAGAAACCCCTTGGAGTATTTTAAAGAATTTCTTTCTAATTATCAGCATTTTTTGCAACCAATTTTGTTGGAGCTCTGTGCTGAATCTTTAGCACTAGGGTTAAAATTATCACCAGAACACTCTTAGGTCGACAACATAGTAGAAGCGATTCGAAGCGATTCAATGCGATAGCAATTGGCAAAGCGAAATGAAGCGGCAAGCAAAGCAACCTATGACATAGTGAAAGCGTTTTTGAAAACATTACAGTTGCGCGCGCAGTGCAAAATATTTCTTCAAATTTGTTTCAATTCAGCATGGATTCATCCGATGAGGAATATTTCGCTTCCTCAAGCACGATTAATTCAGTGCCAACATTTCAAAGGGGCCTAATTGCTTTTGTAAACAATGGCTTTAGACGTCGATTTCTCGCAAATGAAAACCCACTCCTCCAAATTACAAATGCTAGCTGATACAGGAACCATTCCTCTGCGTGCTGGTGTCACTCATTTTCATGAGTGTGCTTTTATTCGCGAAAAATCGATGACTAAAGCCATTGTTTACAAATGCAATTGCCCCTTTGAAATGTTGGCACTGAATTTCGTAATGAACAACAAAATAGAGTTTTCAGTTCACCAGATCAATCGAAATAGAAGGCGAGAAGAGAAGTTCTTCAGATTGTATGAAGATCGTCGTAAATATTCAGAGAAGTTTCGGTCTTACACAAGAATGGATATGGACCTATTCGATCTGATTTTGAATCTAGTGACAAACAAGATTATCAGTCCACTTGCGTTCGCAGGCGTCAAAACACAACACGAACAGCTCTGTCGCTTTGCTGAACGCTGCACACCTCTTCGCATTGCTTTCACTATGATAGGTTTGGGCGATTCCCATAGAACGCTTATTGAGGGAGCTTTCACGCAAGCGCTTCGCTTATTGCCAACGCATCGAATCGCTTCTACTATGTTGTCGGCCTTAGAACTCTGTTTCTTGTTGAATTCTCATCATAATTCTATTGAAATTCTTCTCAAAATTCATCTGTCATTTTACTCGCGATCCCCATAAAAATCTCCTCAGAATTACTTAGGAATTTTCCTTAAAGTTTTCTTTTCACAACTCCTTCTGAAATCTTCCAAAATTATCAAAGAATTCAATTTAGAACTTTTTAGAGCTTCTTTCTTCACAGAAATCTCTCCAACTTCATCTAACAATTTCTAAGCACTTAAAGTCAGAATAATTCTGAAATTCTGCTCAGAACTTCTCCTCCGAAAATTATGTGGGATTCCTCCTCAATATTTGTTTGAAATCAAAACTTTGACTACTTTTAAATTTTACTAAAAAATCCAGGGTTTGTCCGCAAGATTCTATAGATTGTTCTTTTATTTGTTATAACTTTTCAAATGCTTCCTAGTCTCAGAGCCTTGACAATTATGACTCAAGTATGATTTTTTTTTCAAATCTGTGATCTTGAAATAAAAAATCAAAATCGTTAATTATTTTTTCTCCAAATATTGCATCACGAAAATTTCGAAGAAAAGTTCTAGTTTCAGTCTACAAAAATTTCAAAGCCCCTCAATCTTGGGAATCTTCGTAAATCACTCAGTAATATTCTTCAAGTATTGGTCTATTGAATGTGGGTATTAAATTTCATGAACCATGTTTAGTTTCACGTTGAGCGAGTTCCAACGTCAGTAGGTTTTACATTTTTGTTTCGTATTTAACTTCGTACATTAGCAGCGCCGGTGGTGTAGTGGTAAGTGTGATTACCTCTCACTCCAGCAGGCCCGGGTTCAATCCCAGTCGGCGTCGCCGGGATGTTCTGAGGCATAACATATCTGATCATTTTTAGACTGGAAAATCAGGGGAGATTCTATTCATTCCATTCCATTCCAATTTCATTCTAATTCAGGGAAATCTTTCTTCAGAAAGTTATTACACTGAAACCTCCGTTTACAAAGTCTTTTTTTACACAGTATTCAATTTACGTCCCTCTTTTTACGATTTTGGGAATCTGGGAAAAACTGTGAAATACCCCACAATATGGGTATCTTTGGAATCGGCGTGACGTGTAGGAACTGGAAATCTATGCCTGACATCATTTTGAAATCCAAGATGGTGGCATCCGGTTACAGAAAACCTGGAAAATAATGTCAAATACACCACAATATGGGTATTTTTTAATCGGAGTGACGTGTAGGAACCGGAAATCCATGCCTGACGCCATTTTGAAATCCAAGATGGTGGTATTCGGTTCATGAGAAACTGGAAAATACTGTCAATACCCCTCAATATGGGTATTTTTGGAATCAGGGTGACGTGTACGAACTGGAAATCTATGTCTGGCGCCATTTTCAAACCACCTCCATCACCGATCGGAGAAAATTTAGGTGATCTTCCATTTCCATGGACCATTGAAGCTCACCACTACCAAGCGCTCGAGCACTACCACCGACAATATCTTATGCACAGACATGCGTTGGCTATACTACGAATCTAGCTGGCAGCACCTTCAACCTATACTTACACACAAGCAAATACAACGATACCCAAGTAACATTGCAAGTTTTAAAGTGGTTTTAAAGGATGTTACAAGTCTAAATCATGGTCTACAGAACCCTCATAAAACCAAAATTGTTACTTGGGTAGTCACATGATACGTGTTGTAAAAATCGAGAAGAATTTGATGCCAAAAACGGAAAGGCACTGTCATACAAGCGTTGATGGTCATATTGCGTACCAGGGTCCACATAGTTACCCTTGGGCATGTTCTAAGTAGTTCTTGAGAAGTGGCCAGAACACACACTTTAAAATTCAATAACAGTATGGTGGTCATATCGAGTAACTAGTTCCGTATTCCCTTCAGGGCGTCCAGGGACTAGTGACCAAAATACATAATGTCAACTTCAAATTGGTGTATTTCTGTTAAAAATGCATAAAAAACCTGAAATGCTGCTTTTGGAAGTTTAGTGTATATACAATGGTTGCTATGATGAGCTTTCACCGTTTGCTCTCCAGTTTTCAAAATGACGTCCAAGTAAGAGGAGCAGCGTGTCAAAATTGCTCGCGCAGCAAGAGAATCCGACGTTCTCACACGCCAAGTTGGCAAAATTGCTGGATGTGGCCATATCGACAGTGAAAAACGTTTTAAAAGTGTTCGGGGAGCGTCTGTCGACCGCCAGGAAGCCTGGAAGCGGCGGCAATCGTAATCCGGACGTTGCAGCGACGACGAAGAAGGTGGCGGTGAAATATAACGGAATCCTAACCTTTCTATCCGGGACGTCGCTGGCAAGCTCAATGTCTCCCATACTACTGTGCAGCGGGCCAAGAAACGAGCCGGGTTGTCGACGTTTGAGAAACACGTCGGCAAAGCTGCGGTCCCGAAAGCTGTATACGAATCTTCTCACGAAGTTCGACTGTGTCGTCATGGACGACGAAACTTATGTGAATGCGGATTTCAAGCGGCTTCCGGGATAGGAGTTTTATATCGCATCAGGAAAAAGGAAGGTGGCTGAAATTTTCAAAACTATTAAACTATCGAAGTTACCGAAAAAATATCTCGTCTGGCAGGCCATATGCACGTGTGGTCTAAAAAGCGGCATTTTCATTACTACGGCAACCATCAATCAAGATATACGTCCAGGAGTGCCTGGAAAATCGGCTGCTACCATTCCTAATGCAACATAATAGACCTGTGCTGTTCTGGCCGGACTTGGCGAGCTGCCACTATGGGAAAAAGGCAATCGAGTGGTACGATGCGAACAACGTGGTTGTGGTACCCAAAGACCACAACCCTCCCAACAGCCCAGAACTCCGCCCTATCGAACGGTATTGGGCCTTGGTCAAACAGAATCTCAAAAAAACTAATAAATCCATGGAAAACGAGCAGCAGTTTAAATCTAACTGGCGTTCGGCAGCGAATAAGGTCGATGAGACCACTGTGCAAAATTAAATGGAAGGGGTTAAGCGGAAGGCACGGCAGTTCGGATTTTGCAAACCAAAAGAATAAACGAACATTTTTTCCTTTAAATATATGAATTGAACTACCAAAAGAAAAATACGAAGATTTTTGTGATATGAATTTTGACTGAAAGAAACGATTTTTTGTCGATAAATTTTTGCGCGTTCCAGTCTTTATATACGAATTTAGGTAGTTTACATATGTTCTAAATCTGGTTATGACTTAAATTTTGTAATGAATGAAAAAAAAAACAATGACGTTTGGTGTCTTCGGCGCAGATTTGTACTAAAACAGTCCTTTAATTTGGTTGTTGTAAACATTAGGTTGTTCCTAAAATTAAATCATGTTCAAAAACTAGCTTTCTTATTATTGGAAATAAAGACATATATTCATCAGCAAAGTTGTAGCTGAATTGTTTTAAAACACCTTCGAATCAATTTGCAGTCTTCGGCGAAGTTGCTCTGCATAGTTTTTCCAATCTTAGTTCGAGGTTTGGTTAGGATTGAGCAATTTTTGACAAGTAAATTAAAAGTTTCGTATCATTTTCCATACTAAATTAAAAATTCTTCCGCAAATCCAGATCGTAACCAACTTTACTCAAATTTTGCATAGTTTTTGAGGATCTCATTGCACATCGTAAGAGCAGTGGGGAGCATGGGGTTGTAATGTTGGCCCACCCTGGTGGGTGTATGTCAATGCGTTACAAGATGTTATGCTATGGTCAGACTACAGGTGGGAAGATCGCTCGATTCTATTATGGATAACAACATCGGATAAATAATACCGCATTGTTTTTGAAAAATCTGGTTATCAATTACATCCCAGTATTATGGGCCAGCTTGTCACTACTATGGGTCAGTCAGTCTTGCGTGTTAATCAAATGGAGCAAAATGTCACGAAAAGGAGGGTGGGTGCCAAAAGTGGTATTTTTTGCATTATGTAATTTACTAATGGGCCCGAATGCCAACAAGCCTAAACCTTTGAAAACCCCTCGATTAGCGAGTAGGTTTAGGGACCATTCGCACTTTTGAAATGATACAAAGCATACCCGAATAGAGTAAAATATCTAAGTCATACTAAAATATGTTCTTGAATCCAAAGTAATATATGGATAAGCATGACATAAGAGGTAACATATCAAGTAATAACATCAGATATTTGTTCCAATACCAAATTAAGCAATTACGGTATCAAATCAATGACAAAAATCAGGACTGGGTTTTTTTAATGATATTCGGCATGCAATTTTTTAGGTATTATTTCTTAATATTTTACCTCTTATGTCATCCTAATCCGCATCAACTTTAGATACCAAATAGTAAAATTTCGTTCCGGGTTGCTGCCATTTCCAGCATTCTCCTTCCAGAATACACTTGGCAGTGCGAATTTCTTCACTTGCAGCCCCGCATCCATCGCTCGCTGTGTGCAGCAGACCGTATCGCGACCCCTTTTCGAATCTATACGACCATTCTTCGATTCACACGCACGCATGCGCTCCCAATGAAGGAAGCGGCATTTTCTTCGGTATTACGTCCCACAGACTCCTTTTACAGCTAGCAGTGACCGACCAGTCAGTTTCAGTCTCCGTGGGATAGTAATCATAATATTTCGGGGCATTTCTCTGGTGGGAAATCATATAGGGAAATTACCACCAGAAGTTTGCTTTCAGAGTACCCTGTTTGATGTAATTTATATCGAACGTAGTTTCAAATGTTTGCTATTAATTCCAAATATGTATTATATCATTCCAGAATCCGCTACTTCGTCATTGCAAAATAGGAGCGAAAATCGATTGAAGCGTTCCCTTGCAGTGGGTTCGCGAGGATACTTCTCCTGCATTGTCCATCCGAAGGTAGCAGCAGCAGCAGTGTATGTGTGTTTCGCTATAAGTTCAAATTACGGTGCATCAATCGACGCGCAAAAAAAAAAGGAAAATCATGTGTGAATTGCACCGTGAATAGTGCAAAGGGTGTTATTTGGAAATCCAGCGAAGGAGAGAAGAAAAGTTGAATGAATTGAAAGTTTCGTGGTTAATTTTTGTGCTCGCGGTTGCCGAAATTCATCAATTTGGTATGTACCTAGTTGATACAGAAAGGCAGAAGACGTGAGGCTTTTGGATTTGTGAGTATGTGTGAATAATTTGTTGTGTGTAAAGCTTCGAAGAAATCCAACTCCAATCCAATCCGATCGATCGATCGAAAGTGAAAATGGGAGCAATCGATGGCCCCAGCAGCAGCAGCAGTAGCAGAAGCGGTTGCATCGGTAGTGGCAATAGTAATCAACTGCAAAAGCCTGTGTGTGGTTTGAAAAGAATAATCATTAAAATGGCCAAAGCGCCCCAAGGTCGGTGCTCGCCGTGTCGCAACTAAGAGTCTAGTAGAAGCACAGCCCATAAAAAAGTGGTGTTAACATATTTTACTTTACTGACGAAAGAAGCCAAAATTCTAGAATCGAAATAAGTGCATAGTCGAAACGCACGCATAGTTTGTTGGGGGTTAGTGCAGAGAGAGGGGGGATTGACGCAATACACGAGTGCTCCGGCCTCGGTTCGGGCAAATTCGAGAACGGCGGCTGAAAAAAACTTCCACTACAGGAATGGAGTATGGGCAAGGAGAAACGACGACGGAAGGTACCACCGGCCAGCAGATGGCACGGATCGAGGATTACAGCAACGTGAGCACATCGATGCAAAATTTGACACAGGATGAACCGGATAATCTGAAGAAGAGGTAAGTCTCTGTTTTACATTCGTCTGTTTGAAGATTATTCTGGGTCAGGGACATAGTGACGGGGGTAAACATTTCCCCCGACAAGGGCGACAGGCCAAAGGGGTATTCAGAGAGTTTCTTCTTAGTAGATTTTCAAGACAATACATGCTATTGTCATTTAATTGTCAGAGGGGGGATAGGAGTTATAGTTTCAAAATAAGTTTTAGAAATCTTATAAATCTTGTGTTTCAGACAAAGTTTCAACATTTTTTCTAGTGTAATTCCAAGGTAGCTCTAATTCAGATATTCTTAGGAGTTATGAGAATTATTCTTACGATATTTTGTGGAAAATTCCTAATGAGTTTTAATGAGACTTCCAAGGAAACCCTGAGGATGATTCTGAAGAAACTCTTATACGAAATCAAAGAGAATCTGATTCTGAATATATAGTCAACATTCCATTTCTCGATGTTATGTATCTCGATATTCCTTCCTATCTCGAACATTTTGGCAGTTCCTTTTTTTCCGTGTTGGGTATATTCATCACTGCGACCATTACTTTGATCTATTAACAGTTTCTAAGATTCTTATACATAAATCCAGTCGACGAATCCAACTTAAACTCATGTGCGCCTGGTGACAGGAATAAGCACTACCCGACGGTGATCAGTTAGTGACAGTCCTTTGGAAATTTTATTGTGTATGAAAAATTGTTATATTACAGTGCTAGTTCGTGAAAACATGCTATTAAAATGAATGAATCTTGTTCAAAACCCAAACAAACTATTGTGATATGAGTCGATTTTAAAATAAAAATTACTAGTTTTCAAATAAAATTTAAAAATCATGCTAATACCCCGTTCACATTACAACCTATATCACGTAATATAGGCTGTCTTGCAATGCATATGTCATCGGTTTCATCGGCCATACCACATCGGTTCATGTTGATACGGAGACGTAAACAGTGCTGCAAAATATCAATATCAATACCTACAAAATGCTGAATTTCACTAGCCACCTGATGTCAGTATCAGTTCACACAGTTAGAATATCAATATCATTCGCCTCAATGTCAGTACGCAAATGACACTGACATCGTAAAGAGACCACTGATATTCAAAGTTCTGCCGCAAATGTTTCTTATATACACCAGCTAATCGAGTACCGATCTTTAAAAAACTCATAACTGATGAAACAATGCAACGGATATACAGAAAAGTTGATTTATTGAGATAAAAGTAAGATTTTCAACTTGTTCCAAGTGATATTCATATGGATAGTAATAACAAAGCCGAACCGCCTGATATTATGCTTACCAAGAGTATCCTTGTCGGAAGTGAAATTCAGTGCTAGGCCAATATCTTACGTCAATTTACATTGTTAACAGCACGCAGGACGTTACCAACCAAATTAAAGAAAAAAAAAGCCGCTTGGAAAATGTATTCCAATGAAGGCACCCGATACTGGTTGTTGGGTTAATCCGGTAGGATTGTATTCGGATACGATTTGCAGCCATCGATTGAATTTTGTTGGCTTTATAATGTTTGTTCTTCGATTTTTTTTTATTTCAATGCTATTTCAATAGTTTAGCACTTAAATTTCCAATTCTACTTTCTGATCAACGCTTTTTTTAAATATCGGCTTTGGTTGCCTGGATCCCAATGTTCCATCCGTGGTCAGTATCACTACTGCTAGTTCTTTTCGCTTGATTCCATCGAATTCTGGATCTGTTTTTCTTTGAGGATGCCAGAGAAGAAACGGTTTACGTTCGGTTATATTCCTGGTGAGCAGGCAAACTATCCAACGCCGTCTGCGACACAGGCACTTTTGGTACTGCCTTTGTTGTCCTGTTCCTCTGAACCTACCAAAAATCAGGCGTGATTTCCTCCTAATGTTTCGCAGCGGGTTCAGCTATAGGGAACATGATGCTCCTGCGGATGGAACAATATATTGTTTTGATTGCTTCAATATGTAAAATTGTTCTAACAACTCACCTCAAACAGGAACATGAATTGATTTAATTCAATCTCCGAATGTATGACCCTGTAGGATTGCATTCTCAGTTTGAATCCTGTATAAAACATTGTTAACATTATTTGTTGATGTTTTGCTGGGAGCAATATATTTATTTTTATTTTGAAGAAATCTTAATCACAGACAAACAGACGTAACTATTAATTCTGGATCATCGTTTGTGCATTTAACGATTGGTTTGAATGTTATCGTTTCCGTGAACTACTCGCCGCAGCGCTGGCACTGGATCACTTTGACGTTTCTATATATTCGGTGTTTCTTGCATGCAACATTGTTTGTGAATCAGCGAGCAAGCTTGTTTTCCGCGAGATGTAGTTACTGCAGTCCTATATTTGGCGGTACTATGAGTTACGTCTGCTTGTCTGTGTCTAAATAATTTTGCATTTAAAAATTAGGATTTTCTTACCATTCTACTGGCGCTACTTTTCTGTTCATATTTCCTATCTGTTATTGAATAAAGCAGTTACAATAACACGTACAAAATAGTTTTCTTATAACAAACTTGAAAATATATGCAATTTGGCAGATGATCTCAAGCTCATCATCGCTACGACTACAGCGCCGCGGTGGCCGGCATAAACTTGGATTTGTCAACAAAATTAAATGTTTAAATTATAGATGACTTTTAAATTTATTTACTTTTCCATATGTACCATTAGATTTGGTAAAGAATTATAAATTGTAGAAATATTGATAAAAATCTAACTTTACTTCTTGATTCGAAATTCGTCCTACGAGTTTTAATTCAGTCCTAACGCTTTGAAACGCCATTGAAATTTCTCCGTCCTACGGATGAAGGTAAAAATTAATTGGAAAAATAGATCCAATTCGAGTGCGTTTTATTTATTTGTCGTCAATCAGTGTAGACCCTTTAAAAATAGTTGCCTTAAGTACTATTTTACAATTTTACTATGTTTAAAAATATATATAGTAGGGGAAATGGCTCTAATGTTGGCCTATGGATCTACGATCCCATCGCTAAAAATCTGCTATTAATAAATTTTATCTAGATGAACGGGTCTTTTTGACGGTACTAATGAATATTTTTGGTCGCTATTGAACCAAGAAAAGGAAGTCTTTTTAAGTGAGTTTTTACTCATTGTTATGCACGGGGTCGCTCACTCCGCACACCAATCTTGGGTCAACTTTTTTCTCAGTGTGCTGCAGGTGTGCCAATTGTGCCGGTCATAGAGCAAGCTGTGATTATTTGTAAAATACGTATATTATGGTATATTTGGCATCCTGGTATTTCTGACAGCTTGAATGTTTTGGTTTGCAATTGCAAAAAAATCCACACATCATCATCATGTTTCTCACACTTAATTGACCACTTATTGTGAAACACATCCATTTCATGTGTGAATTTTACGGTGTGAACCATGCCTCATACTTCAATGTTCTACAATATTCTACTTTATCGACTTCTACTTTATCGACTCCAAAATTTAATCGACAAATATATAAACAAAGTTGTCAGAGGGCATACACATGCCTTTTATTAAAGGATCTGATTTGGGAATTGATCCTGCACTGTTGGGGTGTGTTGCTGCCGTTGTCTTCGTTCGATCTCACTGGGCCTCATATATGAGGATGGTTGATAAAGCTGAAGTCACAATGTATGTTTTCGATGTTTATCTTGCAGAACAAGCAATTCACATCGGATTGAAATGCAAAACACTTCAAATTCATCTGTTTTGAAAGGTACTGTGCACTTTTTTTAGTGTACGGTTGTAGATGATGCGAGAATTCCTAATATTCACCAGAACATTGAAGATCTGGTCTGAGTTCCTCTGGTATATACAATTAGAGGATGTTCCTGAAATATATAGTTAAACAGCACGTAATGATGTGAACAACTTCAATGACAGTTGTCCAGCAGTGCTTCCATTTTATTTAATAAATATTCCAATGCCTACGAGATTGAGCTTAAGGTGTGCTGAAGGTGTGCCGATGGATGTGCCCAAGCTGTACCGAATCTAATTTTGGCACATTGTGTTGGTGACTTATTTTCCGTTAATTTTCATTAAAAGTTCACTATTTTGCCATAAACAGTGCCGCAACAAAAAAAGTTTATGGGCGGATTGGTACAGGTTTGAACCTGTTTCATACGACCGGAAGGTGCATACTGGTCACAAATGCCTAGCCAAATTGATTTCCCACGCAAGTAGTGTCAATTTCGCGAATGAAATATACTACTTGACTGGAACCTGCATTCCAAACATCAAAGTGTTCTGTCAGCCCCTTATCCAGAAAAATACGCCTTTTATTGAAGATTGCTGTACAAGAGCATAGCAGGTGTTCAGAGTTTTCCTTTTCTGTGCTGCATATTCGACACATATCCTCTTGAAGTTTTCCTATTAACTTTAAGTGACATTTACATGGACAATGTCGTGTTATCACACCAGTATAGACCCTGAGATCTTTCTTTGATAATTCAAGAATTCTACTAGTCATTGAAATGTTCGGAATTATGACTGCCTAGCAATGGAAGTGTTGTTCCAGTTGGTTTCTCACTTCTCAAGATCTCCAGATCTTGAGAACAAGCAGAAACTGCACATAATGGTTCTGGTCCCATGAATTGTTGAGATGATCCTAGCCTGGGTAACGTGTCGGCTTTTTCATTCCCTTCAATTCCATAGTGGCCAGGAAGAAACTCACTTTGTTTCGACAGGACAATTTCTGAAGTGACATTGCACATTCCCGTACGAGTTTTGAATTGTATGTTGCTGATTTTAAAGCATGTCTATCAGACATAATGCATGTATTCGAATGTTTGTTCAATCTTGAACCGTCTGTATGAAAAAAAAAGTTGAACCTATACGGACGTTTGGACCTCCACTTTCCCAAACATTAAGATCAAATCCGGTTGCATTGTATAAACGATCGAAATGATTTTTTTCTCCATCCAGTTTTCATTTTTTAATACAAGAGAATCAATATCAAACATTTTTAGAATACTAAGGTGTCCGGTAAGATCACCTACAAGGACGTACTTTGTCCGTTGATCCCTTAAAGCACTCCTTTCGACTTATAATTGGATAAATTGATGCAACGGAAGCAGATAAAGTAGAGCATCTAGTGCCATACTCATGTTCGTTGCTCCAGTTATTGAGAGAGTAGCAAGTCTTTGCAGTCTCCCCAGCTTCTTATGAGTCTTCGGACAGCAAACCAATGATGCGTAGAATATTCTGGGTCTTACAATCGTCAAATAAATCCAGTTGATCATTTTTGGTTTTTGGTCCTATTTCCTACCAAGAGTTATCCAAAGAGCATTTGTTGCCTTATTAACAACCTGCTCTAGATGTGAATTCCAGTTAAGTTTACTGCTAAGAATTAAACCCAAACACTTGACTGTGCGTGAAAGTTCTAAAGATGTTCTTTTCAATTTAAAGTTATTTATAGAAAATTTTATTTTCCGTGTGAACGGTACAATAGTGGTTGAAGGGTTTATATTCAACCCTTCTTTGGCGCACGACGGCAAAACATAATTTAAAGCAGTTTTCATTATATTTGAAATTATATTGTCAAATTTTCCACGTACTGTTATGAATATATCATCAGCAAGCCAATAATCTCGAAGCCATTTCCTTCTAACTTTTTGAGAAATCAGTCAACTATTAAAGACCACATTAGAGGCGAAAGCACACCTCCTTGAGGACACCCTTTTACAGCTCGAACGGTTGTGGATGAGCTTTCAAGGTTTGCTGAGATTTCTCTTTTAGAAAGCATCTCATTAATCATCTTAACGATGCTTTGATCGAATCCATGTTTTTTCATGGAGTTATAAGATGCATTATCAAATGCTCCTTCAATATCAATGAACTGTCTTTTGATAAAGGGTGGAACGGTCAAAAATAGGCCAATCATGATTAAGTGCACACTGATTATGTTATTGTATAAATGATCAAACTTTATTGCCTTTTGAAGTTAAATGACTATAAAATACAGGAACATTATTTGATTAGGCTTCCGATTTTCCAAATGCGAACTGTCGGGCTTTACGTTTCACACCTTCCATCAGATTTTGTACCGCTGTTGTTCAACCTTATTTGATGTTGAACGCCAATTTGCTTTGAACTGTTTCTCATTTCCAACTGAGTTTTCTTGAAGTTTCGCTTAACGATTACTCAATATTTTCCAATTGGGTGCAGCTCCGGCGAGTCTGGAGGGTTTTTATCCTTGGGCACGACTTGCACGTTGTTGGCGGAATACCGGCTCTGAGCAATTTTCCCGTAGTGACAGGAAGCGAGGTCTGGCCAAAACAACACGGAAAAACTGAGTTTCTTAAAAAAAGGCAACAATCGTTTTTGCAAACATTTATTTTAAAATATCCTGGTTGACAATGCCAGTTGTCACGAAAACTTTTCAGCCCACAGGTGAAAATCGCTTACCAAACCAAGTATTGTTTCAAGAACATTGACAATTTTGTCTGCTTTAACTTATCTTGAACCTTTCCTTTCTCCGGTAGCCGTGTAAACTCTTGACCTGGAAGTTGCTTGAAATCCGATTTGACGTATTTTTGATCGTTCATTATAACGCAATCAATCTGCGTGGGAATAATTTGGATTTCGCTAATGCTCGAGCAAAATTTTAATACACTGTTCCTCGTGCTTCGACGCCATTTTGAAAACTGAATGAAAAATGGCAAAAACAAAATAAAGACAACACTCCGTTCGCACAGAGCTACAAAATGAAGGGTGTTCAAGTTTTTTAAATGCACGATTAAAAAAAATCGCCAAATTTGAGTCGACCAATTTTTGACCGTTCCACCCTTTATGAAGAGCCGTTACTGTTGATTTTTACGAGGGGGGCGACACATCTAAATCTCAATTCTAGATGCCCAAAAAATCTCACACTAGCGAATAAATCTTCGAAAAATCTTCTTTCATTTCTCGCATATACTTGCATCGCGCATCATCTTTTTGCAGGAAATCATCAAAATCGTGATAAATCTTCTTTATATCTACTCAGCGTACGCGCAGCTAGCCACAGCAAAACACAATATTTCCTGCATCGTAGATAGAGTCGTCCCCCTTTTTTATATGTAAATGTAAACTGATATTTACTCAAAGGAATTGTTTGTTAGTACTTTTATGTTACATGCTCATCTATTATTTCTGCATTATTTTTAGCATGATGGATGATACACTGATCGGCCTGAAGGATTTCGATGAATTTTTATCCCTTCTTTTTGCCTTCGGAATAAATATTACCTTTACTTGATGTCAGATGATCGGAATATGACTTAATCTTAAGCTTGCTCTTAACAAGCCTGTTAGAATGGGTGTTAAAGTTTCTTTTCCTTTCTGAAGGAGTACTGGAAAAATTCCGTCCCTATCTGGTGATTTGAAAGGTGCAATACAATGAATCGCCCATTCAAACTCGTTTTTCTGTAAAAAAAAATCATTGGTCATATTACGAGCGTTTTTCCTGGCAATCTCTAACCCAGTCGATTCATTCATTGTTTTCTGAAGTTCCGTCCTGTTTTTTTTCAAAACCAGTTTGCGTTGTACGTATATTCTGATCTTCATTTATGTTGGTAATTGAACATGGAAAGTGTGTTTTCATCATTATTTCTAATGTTTCTTCCACAGACGTAGTAAAAGTTCCGTCCTCATTTTAAGAGTTCCTAAGCCATTTGAATGATCTTTTGAAAAGACTTTGGACAGCAATTGGAGTATTTTAAAGGTTTTCACATAACGGCGCCGGTGGTGTAGTGGTAAGCGTGATTACCTCTCACCCCAGCAGGCCTGGGTTCAATCCCAGTCAGCGCCGCCGGGATGTTCTGAGGCATAACATCTCTGATCACGCCTTCCTTCGGATGGGAAGTAAAGCCGTTGGTCCCCGGTTCATGAGTTGATGGGTCGATAGGTAGGGTCCAGGTGTGGGAGCTGCCTTCCTGGCACGTCGGTAGCATTGGTGCTCAGCACGGAAAACAAGATCGACGGAAAAAACAAACCAAAGCAAAAAAAAAAAAAAAATGTTTTCTCATGTAGGGTAGGGAACTACTTCGGCCTAATCGCCCATTTTGGGCCTATCGAGCAGAAAACTTCAAATAAATCCATGATTTTAGAGCTAACAAGTCAATTATGGGTTTGGTACGATACTTTAGTTAATAAGCTACCGAACGAAGTCAATGAGAACGCCTGATATGAAGGTTTGCACCCATTATTCCCAGAAACAAAAGAAGCGCTCCGACCGAATCAATTTTTATCTTCATCCGATAGGCCGAAGTGAATTCAATTGCGTTTCAAAGGCGTTTCAATGCGTTAGGCCGAGTTTAGAATCCGTAGGCCGAGTTTGGCGTCAAGAAGCAGGGTTAGATTTTTGACAATATCTCAACGATTGGTTTCTCTTTATCAAATGTTACGGTACGTACGGAGAGGTAAATAAATTTGGAAGCCATCAGTAATAATAACATTCCGTTTGGTTCTAAACTGCGCTAGATTAGGAAAGATTAAGTGCGGGTTGTGCTTAATAGGCCGGAAATGGGGTAGTTAACCCTATTCCTCTAGTCGTTCCTTTTAGATCTTCGGATTTCCTTACTATAACATGTGAGGGCTTCCCTATATTGATCCCATTGTTTTGATATGTTTGCCCGGTTAAATATGCTCGCGTAACATTTAAAAATGGCTTATCCTCGTTGATCGATTCCCTTCATCGACTTTCTCTTTGGTTTACCACGGCAACATAAACGAATTTCTCGCTAAGCTCGCAGCACAGTTCGACAGAAGACGATGTTAGCTTGCGCCTAAAACAACACACTGAATGGGATATTGATTTGCAGTCCGTTTATTCGCGAAAGAGAAAATCGATTAAGAGAATCGATCAACAATGATAGGCCCTTTTCACGTGTTGTGCGAAATTCGGTATTTAGTTTTTGAGCCACAACAAATGTTAATTTGTTTGTGAATTTGGCAGCAACATTAATGTCAACAAACAGTCATTTGTTATACAAACAAAATTAAACGGTTGTAACTTTGTTCGTACTAAACGTATTTGAAAAAAAATAAGCCAAAATGAAAGATCTGTGTGTTTTTTTTTATAAATGAGTAAATTTCAGGTCATTAGCATCCTTGTTCTTAGAAACATAGCAGTTTGAAAAAAAGGTTCTCAAATGAGAAGACATCAAGCTGCCGATAGACCCAATCGCTCAATTGTACAGATAAACCACGAATATTTATTGCAGTAGTCAACATTTCAGGAATTTTGATATACGCGCAGAAAAACTATACCTCTTTGAACATTTTTGAAGAAAATCCAAAATGTACCAAACTTTTTCATACTAAGTTATGAGTTATTTTATTTATTTTTGATCATTACACCACGTGAACTTTATCTTTTATTTTAGTACCAGTTGATTGCATGCTTGGTAGGCCTAGCCTTATAAAGGGTTAAACATCCATCTTGAGGATGAATAAGAAAGATTTGGAATTACGGTTATGTGAAATGTTTGAAAGACAAAAGCCTGATGCGCTCACAAGGGTCTGACAAAATCGGGTCTTTACTGTAAAGAAAAATGACGATTAAGATATTCTTTATCCATCCGTTGTTTACCACCTCTAATATTTAGACACCACCGGTTCGGTAGCCGGTAGCCTTTACCATTTATGCGTGTTCAGCTCACCACTACCTACTACAGCGCCCGACACGGCGGATTGTGTTTCTTCTTTCGCATCAGCAATAATGGCAATAAATAATTCGTTATTATTACTGTTGTTATTATGTTTGCCAGCTAGGAGCCTTCAGTACGGCTCTTGCCGTCTACATTCACTAACATCCAAAATGGTAAAACCCCGAAAAATATGAAACTGAAACAAGATAGGTATAGAAGTAATAATAACAATAATAACAACAACAATAGCCAAACAACACAACCGACGATCGTTCGTTCGTTCGTTCGTTCGTTCGTCTGTCCGTTCGTAGGCCATCAATCTATAACCATAAAAATTAAATATAATTTGCTGCCTGCAGTTATGGATGTACTTGTTTCGTTCATTTCCACTTCCATCCTCCTCCATGCGTATTTATTTTTATTTTCAACATTTACTCTATTTATTCATATCTTACTACAAAACACCTTTTCAGGGTTGTTTGCCTCAACGTTCGTACCTACGAGTGCGTTTGTAGGTATAAGTGTTTGAAATATGTACAATGTACATTTTTCAATCTTCTGTTCTGTTGTTTTACTAAACCATGCATGCGGTGTGGTGTTTCAGACGGTTTCATCATTCATACGAGACTGAACCACTACAAACCCCCAGAAGCTTAGTAGCCGCAAGCTTCGAATTCAGATAAGACCCAGCCGATGGGAATGGGAATACATGTAGGGTAGCTGTACCAGTCATGGTTATACGTTCTTATTATTGTGCGTTCCAGTTACGGCCTATGGAATTTCATTAAATAAACCGTAATAGGAACACAGCATAATAGGACCATTGAGC
The DNA here is from genome assembly GCF_037179485.1 of Ochlerotatus camptorhynchus. Taxonomy (NCBI): domain Eukaryota; kingdom Metazoa; phylum Arthropoda; class Insecta; order Diptera; family Culicidae; genus Ochlerotatus; species Ochlerotatus camptorhynchus. The sequence goes on from NW_027040920.1 coordinate 3,283,080, forward strand.
CATGACTTATAAAATGGTACATCTACCCTACATCTAGTGGTACATGGATGCAGTTAGAGTGGACCTGTGAAATTAATTATGGGGCAAATTTAGGTTGATGAAAAGAATGGAAGGGAGAAGAATTAGTAATTGACATTTTATTTCTCTGCCCTACTTGTTTATCCTCACGAATATCTTCAATTCGTTGCAGATTTATTCAAAGTTTTTTAAGAAGCCTGTAAATTCTCAACGAAATACACACGTATGTTGATAATATGCAATCATGGTAGTAAGACTGAAAAGCAATTATAAGTGTTTTTCTCTTTCATTAATTATGACGCTAACGTTTTATAGTGTAAAATTTAAGGATATCTGCTTATATACTAAAGGTAAAAGTGTCTTCATCAGTCTTGCAAGCGGTCACGGTAGTTGACACATTTTCTGTGATAATTGACTGCCTTTGCCTCCGACAATTGTAAAACAAGCTATCATAGTGCAGTACCAAACTAGAATGTCATATGACAGGCTCTGTCATACGACACTGTCGCCGAAGACCGTCACGAATGTATGTATTTTAGTTTTTCTCATAATAAGAGCTGCTTATGGTGTGCTTGTGTGAATTCTGAAAATAGCAAGCAATGATGTGCTAGTAATAATATTTCTGATCATAAATGGTTTGATTTACACCAAATTGAGGAATTACAACGAAATCACACATGTCATATGATAGCTATTTTGATAATTTTCTTTTAGCTCGAATGTTATTCTACCGCTCGTGTTGTGTGAGAGAGACGACGGTAAAGCATGAGTGTTCGAATACAAACAGACTGTCGCGCACGACAACGAAGCGAGTGTAGTAAAAAACGTCAACTGTTTCAACCCCTGGTCTTCATACAGCCAGTGATGCCACATATACTGATTTATCTGTAATCATACAGATTTTTGATGAGGATATCTCATTATAAAGATTTAAAGATTTTTAAATAAGCGAAATATATTAATTCATTCCGATAAATAATGGTCTCTTTCCTTTGAGCAGCTACATATAATATTAAATATAACCATACCATATGGTGACAGGTACTATGGTTTATTCAATTTTTTGATTTGTCGAATCCGCAAACAATCCGTTTTAACAACCCACAAACTGATTAATTACAGTTTGTGACTCGAAGAGTCATCTGGATATTTTGACATTTAAATATCGTTATATCAAAATAAATAAATACAATAGCCTTCCAAGCAATTTAAGTAACCATCCAAATAATAGTTTTGTGTTGTGACAAAAAACAAGAAAATTGATAAAACAGATGTACACGTTTACACATAGAGCAGGGCTGGTAGCAGGTCACTTTTTAGTGACTTGGTCACTATTTTCATGTCAGTCACTTTTTTCATCAAAAAGTCACTAAAGTCCTAAAATTTGGTCACTTAAGTCATTTTTTTAGGAACAGTGTTGAAAGTGAAGAATTTGACTTTAAAAACTCACATAATATCGCAGCTTGATATAAAAAAAATAAAAATCCGTGTTTTAATTCTGACTGGCAAGAAGAGTCTGCTGTTATTGACGAACTCGGTACTCACTGCAGCATAATTCGAGCTCCATGTTACAAAGATTACATGCATCATCCTCCTTTGTAATTATCGTTGCAGTGTGATGTTCGAAATAATTTCGTTGATGCTATGATGCTAGTTGAAAATACCATATACTACGACTTCGGTAAAGCCGATTACGCCAGTATGGACTCCTTTCTCACAGGTATTGATTGGGTTGAACTAATGCGTGATTGCGATATCAACTTAGCACTGCTTTAAACATATTACTGTACGCAATCGATCAGGTTGTTCCAAAGAAGTTACAAAAAGAACAAGTTTACCCTGACTGGACCAACTCTTATTTGAATCGTCTAAAAAAGTTTAAAAGAAAAGCATTGAAAAAATTCTGCAAAGCAGAAACTGCGTCGTCAAATGCCCGTTACTTAAGAGCCAATAGGGTATATAAAATACTGAATGAGCAGCTATTTCACTCAAAATCTTATGCAACGGAGTCTAAAATCGATACCGAAAGGATTTTGGCGCTATGTTAGTCATCAACTAAAAGAGACCGGACTTCTTTCAATCATGTCCAAAGGTAATTTGGAAGTTTCATCTACAGGGTGCTGACGAATTTTTGCAGTAAATGGCATATTTGAGAAAAAATACACCAGTTAGTTATTCTAGCAATGAATTTTGTGCGATTTATTTTCTTTCGCAACATATGGAAGTTGTAAGTAAATTTATTCAAAAAAAATTGCCTTCCCTTTCGACGACTGTAGTTAGACGCTTCCGGAAACTGCAGTATGCACGTTTTAAAATGCTTCTATCCATAGATGTCATCACTGCCTTGATTTTAGCTTTTAGCGACTTAAGTGTGGTGTGAGGGGTTCTATTGGTATCCCGTTGTACGACGCCCTATACAAAATAATCCAACGGATTGATATCGGGACTGCTTGGGGGCCAAATTTCTTCCTCCCAAATTTACGAAATATTTTCCGTAAGTCATTTCTGTGCTTTATTAGCAGTATGAGTAAGTGCTCCGTCTTATCACTTTCCCAAGCCTTTTTTAATATTATACATTGTTCTTTCAGACACATTTACCGACCGAATTATTTCTTTCATGCATACTCCGGCGCGCAACAAAGCGACAACGGCTGACAGATTGCTCTCTTGTTTCGACATCTTTACGTTTACTCAACATTGTTTGTTTAAATCTTACACCTAACAGTATAAGCTATCCAGTGCTGCCAAATATATCTAAATCATGATGCACAAGCATGAGAAATTACTATTTGAAATTTAGTGCAAAAATTCGTCACGCACCCTGTACTGATTAAATTTCATCAATTTGTGGTGTTTTTCCTAGCTTCATTTTCCCGGTTCATAAAAGAGGATGCAAGTGTACTGTTTCCAACTATCGAGGTATTTCCGTCTTGTGTGCGTCGTCAAAACTTTTTGCACTGATTGTCCTGGACTTCTTATCACAGAAATGCTCGCAATAGAGCTTAGATCTAATTTTGGGCCTACTAAGCACAGCCCACCCTTTATGAAGGGCTTGCCAGGACAGTTGTTGTTATTCACATCGTCGTGATTGTGCGCTGCTAAATTTGTCGATTTTTTATCACACGGGCTATCGTTATTCGTGTTTTTCCGTTCGGTATACCTGTAATATTGTACTGGTTTTTATTGGAAAGTGCAGTTCGTTGCGATAATCGTCTAATTAGAGCATATTTTGTGTTGTGAAAACAGTGAAAAAGTTATCCAATCAGTCATATTGTAGTGTAGCATTGGGCGATCTTGAGAATCCAATTCTTCTTTGCGTATTAGAGCATCTCCACAGCTGTTTCTAAATCACTTTTGGAAACTGAGTCAGAATGACTTCCGCCTGTGACCCATGCGCGAAACCAGTTAAAGGCGATGAAGAATCCGTCTCCTGCATGGCATGACAGGATGATTCACCTAAAGTGCGGGTGCAGTTTCGAACGCCTTTGGATACGGTTGTGTTTTAAGTTTGTTCTCTGTTTTGTGCGTGCGCTCGCTCTCATAGTTTTCGGCTGCAATTGCCGGATTATCGCTGGCGCTCTGCCTCCCGGACGTTTATACGTGTGTGATTGGTAGTTTTCTCGCTTTCCGATAAGTTTTAGAATAGAGAAAGAAAACGTGATTCAACATGTTTGCAAGCATCAGAAGAGATGTCGCGATCTGCGTTGTTTGATTATCTCCCGGACCAGAAATTAGTGGCATCGCGAGTGATAATTTTTATTTTCAGTTTATTTACGCGCTGCAAGGTGCGTGAAAGAGCTCGGCACAATCGGTGTTGATGTTGGCTCGCTTGTAACTTTTTTTGTTGTGTTTTCGAAAGAAATTGTACCAAAAGTGCTTCTGAACGTGTTTCGCAGTTGGGTGTGGTGAAATTCGTGAATTCGCGGTTTATGTTCAGTGAAAATTCCGTGTCACAAAATTGCTCACCGAGTGTCCTTTTTTTGCAGTTCGACGACGACGGGTTTGCGAGAGAAAAATAAGCATCGGGAATTTGCTCCCGGATGTATTGATTTGGTGAGTACGTTCTAGTTGAAGATTGTTCTTATACATATCTCGATTGCATTTGCGGGCAGATGAGTTGGTCGCCGGTAAGGGCCAGTAAGTGCTGCCAGCAGATGAATCAAGAGGTATTCGAAACAAAATAGATAAGAAATGTCCAGTCAAATCGATTTAATACAGTTGAACAAATTTCAAAACTATATACGTGCCAGATTTGGAAATAATATTTTTTTAAATCTGGAAGTGTGTTTATGATACCATTATCCATTTGATAAAGGTAGAGTGAACATGCGGGGCTTATTGTAAGTAAAAGTGACCTCGGAGTCGTCGTGAATTACCAGGCATTCTGAAATGGGTCACTGGAGCTGCAATAGAGCTAACACCTTTTAACTCCCGGACTAAACCTGCTTTAATTTAAGAGTAATAAAAAGCAGTTTTCTTCCATAATAACACTGCCGGACAGTGGGGGTTAGATTGTACACACACACACACACACACACTAAGCACAGCCCACCCTTTACCTTTATTTTTCGAGTGGATTTTTTTGGAGCTTTTGAACTAAAGTATCGTTCCAAACGCATAATTGACTTGTTAACTTTTTAGAACAAACAGCAGTGGTGAGGATGGCACACTTCACTAAAAAGTTGTAGAGAGGGTAGTAGCATTGTATCCTTTCTCAAGTGAAAAACTCGTCAATTATTACATTGGTACCTTGACTCTTGGAAAGTTAAAATACAAATGATTCTATTTATAAATATGATATCAAATGTGTACTGAGTTATGGCCTAATGACTTATGGCTGACATACTAATGATCCAACATCAATTTTAAAACGCTTTAGTTACCTTTAAAATGCATAAATGACCCAAAAACGTAAAATAAGCTAAACGCTGAATCTTGAAATAAACATCATTATTTTTTTTTTCGTAAATTTGCCAGTTAAACAATAGTACCGTACGTTCCGATTTTGGTAATTATATGATTGGTTGGTCGTTGGAAGCATCAAAGCTAGAAAGGTTAAGTGATGCTTCATTTTCTTTTCACGGTTGGGGCATGAGCCCTAATTCTTGTCCTAGCCTTTTATGACTTATGGCTATAGCGCCATTACTCGCTTTCTGAAAAGGAGAAGGACAAAGGGAAAAGGATTATGTGAAATCTATGAACATAAACAATATTTTTGATTTGAAATATACAATATAGAAATGCATAACGACGCGGTGGTCACTACCCGAGTCTTGTCACTATTATCAAGTCATAAAAAGTAACAAGGACTAAAATGTAATCCTTTGATTACTGGAAAATCCCGATTCCCTAGTTTGAAGCTGTCACGACTAGGGTTCGGTGGTAGATCTTATACCAGTAACGCACCACAAAAAGGTAATCTCCCAGCGTTACTGGTTTGAAAAGTTAAAAACTTACAAAATGGAATGAACTCACCAAGTTTAGCCAATTGAACCTGAAGGCTGCCTGACATGTGTTGATGTAGAAGTCCGAATTGTAGACGAAGCTTGACGAAGATCAACATGAACTAGTCCGGTTTATGGTAGTTGCGAGGAATGTCTTCCTTCGATTTGAGATAAGCAAATGTTCGGATGTATGTAGTAGATTTTTGATGTGCATTGGCAAGCCTTTTCGTGGCCAATAGTCAGGTTCAACGCTGCGACTCAACGAATGATGGGACGCCTCGTGGAGTTTCTACTTGGTTTCGGAACAGCTTCTCAGCGGCAAATAATAAGGACCAAGAAAGAGGAACTAGAAATTGTCTCCTGGGCATGGTTATGGCCAGATCAGCAACCGATTATAGATAAAAAAAAACTCCACGGGAAAAAACAAACGTCAGGTTCGAACATACGCACAGCCTACTCTCATGCCCCTTATAGTTCTTTTATTGTTCAAAATATTGATAACCTATAATTTATTGTAAACCTATTGTGGTGAAAATTTGATCAATTGACCAATACAATAAAATTAAAATAGGATTAGTTGTCAACAATAGCATGTATTGCATTTTATTGAAATTTTATGATTATTTTTATCCGGGATAGTCTTAATTGCACCAACATGGAATTTCATCTTTAAAACAGCCCTTTTTAAAGACCAAAATAGTTTGGGACACCCAAAATTATCTTATTACGCCGAATTAACCTTAAAAATGGCTGCCAATTATTTTACATAGTTTTTAAACGCAAAATGCCTCAAAAGTCCTAAATTTTGTATTGAGTCGTCAAAAAATGGCTTTTAAGGTAATTCCATTCTATGTAATATTTTTGATGCATTTTTTAAAGCACGCAACTAAAACTAAAACTGGTTGTTTGCTGCGGAGAAGCAAGCAATGCTTGAAATTTAAAATCAAGACTTCGAAGATAAACTAGAAAAAGAACTCTACCATGAAGCACCATAAATCTAGTAAGGTTTTAAAATACCAAAATAGTATTAGGAAGTTGAAATTTTTATATAACGCTAAAATGGCATTAAAACTTACATATTGGGGTTAAGGGGTTACGGCACCCTAGAACAGAGAAAAATAAACCAGCTAATTAATTTTTGTTATTGCTTAAACAATAAATCGAAGATGGCTCTACGGCTAACAATCCCAACGCCGCTAATATCAACCTAAAACAAAATGGATTTTTTTCAGTAATCTCGATAAGATAATCTATAGAAATACGTACGAAAAATGAAAAATATGAAATTTTAGGTAAATAGGACGCTATTTTTGAAAAAAAAAATCTATTTTTTCACCAAAAATTTGTTTCTAACAAATGTCTAAAATTGCTTACAAAAATTTCATTTTTTTATTAATCTAATAGTACATACGTACTTCTGTAGATAATCCATTAAGGAATGAAACCAGAAAATTTCGCTCAAATTCATTCAAATTTAGCAATTTTATAGTGTTGGCCGTTTGTAAAAAAAATGTTTCGAGGAAAACGCGGTTAAACGTCGAGGTACTGATTATTTGTAAAAATAAGTGCATGTATGAAGATAAATTTTACAATCCTTTAGTCCGCCCGAATTGTCACTTATTCTTAACACTTCAAAGTACATTTTCATGAAAAAAAAATATCGAATTTTTGAAATTTCTAGGGTGGCGTAACCCCTTAACAAAATTCCTAGATGACATTGAAAGATTTCAACAAGCATTGATATTAGTGACCTATTAAATTATCATACATAATTTAAATCTTACCCTTAAGTTATAATCGCCTCTATGGTCTAGAAATGACAAAATCTTTATAAATCGCTTAAGTTTGTTGTGAAATATGGCGAACTTTTTCAACCCTGGCTCCAATAGTGAGCGACAAATCTGCTTTCGTCTGATAATGAAGTAACAATCACACTTTTCAAGAATTGCTCGGTAATGCTTCATAAGTTTTAACACAGATCTTTTACTGGAAGTATAGTCGAATTGCATACAGTATTCTTTGTTTCAATAAGACGCCATTCAAATTTCAAAATATCTAGTTGACTCTTCGAGAGAGTTTGCTAAATGGCTTGTTTACCCATTAAACAAAAAAAATGAAATAACTATCGTGTCGGTGACATGGTTAATTAAATATTGCTCTAGACAATCTGTGAAATCTGTATATTTAAAAAAAGAATCTGTGATCTGCATACAGATAGCTGTATAAAATATTGAAAAAAATCTGTATGATTACAGATAAATCTGTATATGTGGCATCGCTGCCTATGCCCGTCAGCACAAACGAAGTGACAGACGGAGCGGCTCGACAACTTTGGTGACGAACCTGCTATTACAATTTTTCAGTGTACCACATGGCAACACTAACTGCTGGATTGTACCACATGGCAACACTAAATGTACTAGAATGTTTTGGTTCTATCTCTTTCACTCTACTCAAAACTGAAATGATACACTCTTTGCACACGTCCAAGATCATTGCTCTCAAAATCAATTTTGTACAAATCAAAACAAAAATACTAGCCCATCTGTTGGATGATGGCACAAGCTTTTAAGAAAATTCTATTACAGCGAACCACATTATTTTAATTGATTTGTTCGCCAGTTAGTCGTCTGTCACTTCATTTGTGCCCGTCAGTGTTGTTAAATTTTCATGAAGTACGATCCGTAGATTGGTAAATTTGTTTCCATTGCGTTAATTATTGCTAAATTTAATGACCATTTTTCAAACACAGTAATTCAAAAAGTAACATTTTTTTTAAAGTGATGAGCGAGGTGTGAGCCAAAATGTTTAAAATCCGTAGATTTTCTTCACCACTTTGAAAAAAATCCCTAAAAATCTGGAAAATCCGTAGAATTCTATGGTTGGTCCGTGGATCCGTAAAAACTCTAAAAATCAGTAGAACTACGGATAAATCCGTAGAACTGACCACACTGATACCCGTATCCTGAGTACGGCTCTCCAAGCAATGTGAAACTCGTGTTTCCATTCCGCAAACGTAGCTCATTACCACACTCTTCTCCGTTTATGGCACCACCCTAGCCCGGAGCACCAATACCGAAGCGCTTTGGGAGGTCCCGCGTGTAGTTGTGCATCACCCCACAAAGGGAACCTGAAACCGCACTCCGCACCGTACGTTCAATTCAGTTGGAAGGTATCGTTCGACGTGAGAACTGCGTTCGTTCGCACATTTCTGATACAAGATCCGCCGCCGCGAAACGGGATCCACGCGAGATTGCCGTACCCGCACCCAAGCCGAACCGAGCTTAGCCTTCACTCCCAGAAACCGCGACGGAACATCGAGAGTATTGGCCCGGCACGGCTACGTAGTTTCTTTTGGATTTGCTGCTGCGTGTATTTGTGCGATCCGCAGCAAATAGCCGCAGATGGAAACGGGCAAAAGAGCTTTTTCGCGTTCGTCGCCTACTGGTGCTTGGAATTTCATCACTTCATCGTCGTCGTCGTCGTCGTCAAAGTAGCCAAGGTGTGCGATGTAGTTTCCTGATCGCGCGATTTTCTTTTCTCGATGATTTAGTGCGATTTTCGATTACATTATGGTGTTACATGAGTGAATATTAAAATCGAAGGCTAATGATGAAAAGTTGCGGAGTGTAAAAGTGCGTGGAGCCAATTTGAAGCTATAAGGCTGCAAACAGTCGATCCAGCAGAAAGGAAACAAATAAGTGACTTGACCTCGAAATACTCGGTGTCTGTGTTTACTGTGGATGTTCTTTTTTCTGTGTGTAAATGTTGAAAAATCTGTTTCTTGAAAGTTTGGGAAGGTGCAGAAAAATAATCGATATACTGTTCAGATAAGTGAACGTAAACGGAATTTGGGTCGAAATATTCGAAGAAAGGCTAAATATATTAACGACGAGAAGAGTAAACAGCAGGTGTTTGTGAATGTGCGCAGAATTGTGCCAAGTGTGCTCTGATACGTTGACAACAACAATAACTACAACAACAATCGGAAATGGTTTTCTTCGTAACGAAAGCAGTGTCGTCGAGTGACAAGAGCGAGGAACCTCCGGATAAGTCCACCATGGAGAATATCATCGTAAAGAAGGGGTAAATAACTTGATTTCAATACATACAGGCGTATGACACTCGCGTGTGCAGGGTTTTACAACGATCGAGAAGAGGGGGCTTAATCGATTTAATCTGATTTGATTCGTGAGAGGTACGGTTTTTGATCTAATGTCTGTCCTACTAAGCACAATCCGCTCTTTACCTCTCATTTTTGAACGGGTTTGAACAAAAAATAGAATATTGCTGTCAAAGATGACTTCTAAATTTATTCACCTTTCCATACGTACCGTTGAATTTAATAAACAGCCACAAATTGATGAGAAATTGAAGAATTATATTTTCTTCGTCCTACGGATAATCTTAGAAAAAGGGGACTCTCTAGGAGCGCTTCTTTTGTTTTGAGAACAATGAGCGTAAATATTCATACAATGCGCTCTAACAGGATTTATGTTGTAGCTAATGAACTAACGCTTCGGAACAAACCTATTATTGATTTGTGCACGGTGAAACCATTGATATTATTTATATTGTCTGATCGATAGAACGGATATGGGCGATTAAGACTAAGTAGTGCTCTACCTTAGCATCCCATGGCGACGAATGTCTTTTGGTTGCTATGAAAAGAATGCATGAAGTACCAGCGGCGTCCTTCTTCTTTTTGGGTTTTATTACTTCCCTACTTGGACTTAACGCCCACTCTCAACTTAGTGTTCCTTTGAGCACTTCCACAGTAGTTAATTGAGAACTTTCAAAGCCTGTACCATTTTTGAATTAGTTTTATTGTGTGACAAGTACAATCATATTCAATTCAACCCGAAAAATTTCTAGGCTGAACCGGGAATCGAACTCAGCCGCCTCCAGCATTTTCTTGCTTCATAGTTGCGTCTTTACCGACTGAGCTAAGGGAGGTCCAGGCAGTGGCAAGACTGGAAGTTAAGCTGGTCACTTGAAACTCACTACAGTCAACCACAACTTGAATTCCACTAACTTGATATCCAGTTATGGAACCATAGTAAAAATGAATGTCATGGCTACTGTGATAGCGTTTTGTATATTAGACGCAATTATCAATATAGTTGATTTGACTATAAATAGAAAAGAACATCTATATTCCATAGTTGGCTCAATTATATTTTTCACGTTAAACGTTAAACTTCGAAATACAACTATAGTTTAGTTGATTCAACTAAACTATTGTTGGGAAAACTATATTTTATTTTGTTCATTATCGACATATTTAGGAACCGTGTTCCTCTGTGTAAGTGCCAGCTATCCTATTGCCTACATTACGCCTTACAAGTATGTTGATTTATGATGATGACTTGAAACCAATGATATACATAAATTTCATTTGGCGATTGTTAACATTTATCAAATTTATATTAGAGTTGAGTATTAGATGAACAGTTGAATCTATTATATAGGTGGCCACTGAATCGGGAGAACAGGGAATTAAGCGAGATTCGAAAACAACCGCGAAATAAATAGTAATTTGATTGGATCTTTCTAATATGTTGTTGTTGTACCCTAATTGAATTCTGGTAAAAAAAATATTCTATGTCCAGTATCTCGAATGTTTCTTTAAGCTTAGATTGTTATACTGATCCATAGAATATCTAAAACTAAGTATGATATAAAAAAAAAATAGCCATTTCTCAGAGTCTGGCAATTTGACTGTTTTTGTTAATTTTAGAGCGTTGGTAACTTAACTTTTCACGGAACATAATCTGGAAAATGACTTCATAGGAATACACGTCCAGATATTTCCAAGCTTGAGATTACACATTTCTTGCAATGGCTGGAGATTGTTTGGAAAGGAGGAAATGGTCACATCAAACTATAACATCTGACAAACAAAGAAATTCGTAGATCGCCTGCATGCAGGGAAGATCATGGGTTCCCAATACATCTCTTACTTGACAGAAGGGTTGTCTACCTCGGGCCACTAGAGTATCCGATAGCCGTGCTCTGGAGGTGTCATTACCCGGGTAATACCAAACTGCGTAATCGATGCCATCATAACCGGTTCTGCCCCTACATATATTGCTATCATGGAGGCGAACCACCCTAAGGCTGAAAGCCTCCTAAATAAAGCTTAATTAATTAATTATATTGCTATCAACGAGGTTTATTCTGTAGAGATGTGCGTCTAGCGAGTAATGTTTGGACATAAGTCTTGACATCACACGAATGCAGCCCCGACTTACATCCATACCTTTGAACCACGCTCTCGAAGAAACATTTGGAATAATGGAATGTAACCACCGCCCAAGAGAATTACTTGTCCAATCGTTTTGCCAACTTAAAAGAGAACTCTCACGTACTAATGGGAAAAATTCATCATGTGAAATTCTTCTATCATAAATCTCCCCTTGTTGTGTGCCCACCCTATGTGACGGGACCCGTACAAAGGTAATCTTATATGATCTTTCGACCAGCAACATTTGAAAGGAAATAAGATGAGTGCCTACCTTGTTCCATCGACCGAATAGCCTCAATCGAGCTGAGACTATCCGAGAAGATGAAGTAATGATCTATGAGCATGTCGGAAATCATCCCCAATGCGAAGTTGACTGCTGCTAGCTCAGCAACATAAACGGAACAAGGTTTCTGAAGTTTCCGAAAGGTGGTTGAGTATTCATTGAAGATCTTCTTAGAACTATCGTCCATATTTCCTGGCAGCTCTACTCTAAATTTCTCTTTGATTAATTGATTGATCAACATTTAAGTGATTTTCATGCCGAATGAAACTCCAGTCATACCAACTCACTCTCCATGGTCCAACCCTCGTTTAAAACGTCTTAAATCACCTATACGGGACGTTTTGAAAAAGTTTTGCAAACTGCGTATAAGCTCAAAACTAATCCTAACAGCTTCTGGAATCACGTAAAAGGTCAACGAAAGAAATCGTGTCTGCCCTCCACAATGTTCAACGGGGATCGAGAAATGTCTAATGAGGATGGTATCGCGGATCTATTCAGGTCAAATTTCTGCAGTGTTTTCGTCATCAAGGAGCTCTCTGACGAACACGTTTCAAATGCTGCAAGTAAGGTTCCTATACATTCAGCTGTTGAATCTCATCCTCCTTTATCGAGAGATGACATCCAAAGGGCAGGTCTTCGCTTGAAAAAATCTTCAAGCATTGGCCCTAATGGAATTCCATATGTGGTGATTACAAACTGTATATGTAGGAGTCCTGAGCTCACCACTACTATACATCTTCAACCTCTCGTTAAATTAAGGAATCTTCCCTGATAGGTAGAAGAATTCTTTCGTTTTCCCTGCCTTCAAGAAAGGCGATAAGCAGTCAGTAATCAACTATCGAGGCATCGCGGCTTTGTCCGCAGTTTCAAAACTTTTTTGGCTGATAGTTTTGGATTATTTTAAACACCCTTGTTCCAGTTACTTTGCCTCCGAACAACATGGATTTATGCAGAAGAGGTCCACTGCATAAAATCTCATGCATGGATCTTGCTGATACGTTTGACAAAATCAACCACAAGATTGTTGTTGCCAAATTAGAGCTTCCATGATCCACTTCTTAATTGGCTTCGTTCTTACCTCACCGGTTGTCAAATTTCAGTGAAAATAGGTGGCCGTATTTCTCAGTCGTTTCCGGTTTCTTCTGGTGTACTCCAAGGTAGTAATCTTGGCCCGGTTTTCTAACTGCTGTATTTGAATGACATTCACTTTTCAATCAGGTGTCTAAAGCTATCTTATGTGGACGATTTTAAACTGTATTTTGTCGTAAAGGATCGAAGTGATTCAGTTTTCCTTCAACAACAGCTAGACGTTTTTGCTGCTTGGCGTCACAAGAATAGGATGGTATTGACTGCTTCCAAATGTTCCATCATCACTTTCTGCAGAAATAAATCACCTACCTGCTTTACATACAGCCTTTATGGTCAAACACTGAAGAGACTACAGTCAATGACTTGGGAATCATGTTAGATTGTCAACTAACCTTCAAGGATCAGATCGACAGCAAAGCATCTTCTCAGCTTGGCTATATTTTTCACTTTGCTAAAGATTCAGAGACATTTCATGCTTGAATACGCTATATTGCTCACTAGTCCGATCGACACTGGAATACTGTTCAGTAGATTCAGTAGAATGCCACGAATCGACTTGAGTCCATTCAGAGGAGATTTGTTCGCTTTGCTCTTCGTTGGCTACCCTGGAGAGACACTGTAAACCTCCCTAATTACAAAAGTCGATGTAACTTATTGAACCTACAACTTCTCAGTGTTCACCGTGACGTCGCTAAGGCTGTCTTCATCGCTGATCTACAGCGTTCGGACATTGACTGTAGTCCACTTTTGCAACTGCTTAACATTAAATTTGCGAACCCACTCTTTCTTTACTACAGTGTTGGGAAAATATCAAAAAATCAAATCTCATCAACGCCCAAGATCACGCTTGATTTTCGTAGACAAAAATCAACAAGCAAACAACTTCGGTTGATTTTGCCAGCTGTGATATCGCAGCTCAGAATATCAAGCTAACAAAACTCACCAACTGCAAATCTCACCAAACTGTGGTGAGATTGAGTTTAATGATTTTTGCTTTACACTCGAATGCAACCGAAACTTCCACAATGGCTTGCAGCAGTCCCTTTGCGACTGCCATCGGTGAAGATTAAAAAGAAATAGAAAACTATGCTTTCTCTTTCTTAGAAAACGATGTGCAATGGAATCATTTTTGTGTCGATTCAACTCTCAGCTTGATTTTTGCACGTTGTGAATAGTCTCGCAATACTAAAGGAGCTGTAAAATCAATATCAAGCATAATATTTTGTTCCAATATCACGCGTGATATTGCGAGCGCATAAGAGCGGAAAAATATCAATTGATTTCTGATTTTGCCAACACTGCTTTAATATCCTGACTTCTCGCACAAACTACTACAAACTACTGTATAATTTTTAATAGATAACTTTTTTGACATCAATGCTTCCCGTGCGAGCAAGGAATCAAAAAATCTCCAACTGACAAAATGGCAAGCGATCAACGAAGCCGAACGATAACGCTTTGTCAGAAATCGATAGCAATAATGATATAATCTTCTTTCTTTATGTTCATGGCAAACTCCGTTTCAAATATAGCTCTCTCAGGCCGGTAGAAGGAAACGATCAATTTGTTGGAAAGCTGCTTCACGATGGGAATGGGAATTTTTCTATTATGTCTTTTCTCGATTCCGATTAAGTTAGGTCCTCAACAGCAGCCAAAAATTTAGAAACGTATCTCTTTAATTTGGGCTTTAACAACTGTTTTTTTTTTCTAAAATTTAATGACATCTGTACACTTAATTTTGAGATACACTGTATGTGTCTGTAGGATTTAATATTGATACGAAAAGAAGAGGTTTTCCCCACTTGAGAAGGGGCAAGGTTGGTCCTTCTGAAGTGAGCTTTTCACTCTAAATTAAATAAATAAAGAGATTTTCAGCCGCTCATCATAAGGCTTAGTTTCAGGATTTTAGTCATATCATACATAATTTGGCCGTAAGCTTCATTCTCTTTGAATCCTCCTCCGAATTTCCTTTGAATCCTCCTTGACATTCCTTCTGATTTGCTTTAGAACTCCATGGAATTCTTCTCAAAATCCCCATAATAGCCTCTTCAGGATTCATTTTTGGGTTTTTTTTTTAAATCTTGAATGACCTTAAATTTCTAGTCTAATTCCATTATTCTCGCCAGAATTTCTACAGAATTATCTCTAGAATTCCTCCACGATTCTTATCATAATGCAATGCTTCAAAGTGTATTGAAACGTAATAAATTTTCTAAATTCTGAAAATTTATTTAATTTCTCTCTAGTGGGAGAAAGTGGAAGTTTTTCCACTACTGGCTCACCCAGTCTACATAATTAGAGCTCATTTATTGCAGTCTGATTGAATCGAAGGATTTACGGGTTAGGTCTTGAAGTGCACCACGCTTCCTTAATCGAAAGAATGTACAATGTATGACCGTTAGTAAACAAAATTGACATTCCATAGAATTACCTAAAGCTTTACAATTCCCAAAACACCTAGATTTACACATTATTTTGTCTCGAAGATGAAAGGAGGAGTACTTTTTCGACCAAAACTATGATGTATGGTCACTTGTTTTTTTTAAGAACTAAGTAGATAAAGCTAACCCTTATTGCCAAAATCATTCCGGTACTTGGAACCCTACCCTTTCGCAAATGTTTCCATGTGCCGCCGTATCGTCGCTACCTCCTCACTTCTTTGCAGCTCATCGTCGAGCTGATATCTAGCATTCTCGAGTAGGTGATTAGCAACAACCGTCGCCGATCGATTTCCTGTGGGCCAGCAGATACATATTCCAATGCCACCACAATGAAACCGACGACGGCAGGTTGTTGAGGAGAATCACGAGAAATAATCACGTAGGTACACTCTTTATCGCCTGGCTGGATGTGTACTTCACGGGCGAACGAGCGTATAGGAACGAACGCCATGAGAGGAGACAGGCCCGATTGTTGTGTTTTTGTAAAAGTCCCACGTGTTCATTAGCCGACGCAAAAACACAACGCTCTCTATGTTATGTACTACCTACCGTAGTTAACGGCTGGACTGAGCCAGTTATGTAGTGTCGGGAACACTACGGAGATAAATTATAATGAAAACAAGCAAACCTTCTCACTGGAACACAACTCCTATATATAGGTGCTCCAAACAAAGCCCGCCACAGTTTTCTCCCGGTTTATATGTAATTTGCAAATCAAATTTACGAGCAAGAGAAAGATCTAGGGGAAGATGGGCTAAAATGAAATCTTGACGTAAATCAATTTACTGATACTCTACTTCTTAAACTGTAAACTTTTACTGAATTTTGATTATTTCACTGCTAAAAAGACTAATGCAAGCCGAACAATGGGTTAGGTCTTATGTCACATTGACAGATTCTCTTTTTCGATTTTCTCTTTGCATCCTCACGGTTATTGTAAGGGACTGTTCATAAACAACGTAGATAGTTTAGAGGGGGGGACAATTATCCACGGCCCATACAAATTTAAAAAATTGTATGGGCAATTGTCTACGCAGGGGGAGGGGGTCAACAATCTCAAAAAACTGTCTACGTATTAAATGAACAGACCCTAAGACATTTCCACCTATTTTCAACACACAGTTCGTTGAAAGAAATCTCACGTCACCTTTCAAATAGACCAATCTACATTGATCGATTCTCTTCATCGACTCTCTCGTTCGTTAATAACATGGCTGCATTAATATTTCGCGCTAATTTATTAAGCGTATTGGACGATAAGAGCAGCTGACCATGTTTTTGGAGCCGAGTTATCAACGAAAAAGATAGTTCTCGATTACTTTTTCGAAAGGACGTATCAGCTTTTGTAAACAATGCATTTGATCGTCGGTTTGGCGTAACTGGTAGCTCGCCCACGGAAAATTTCCCCTATCTGATGGTAGTGTTAGCATGCCTGGGCGAGCTACCAGTTACGCCTAATCGACGATAAAATACAATGTTTACAAAAGCTGATACATCCCTTCGAAAAAGTAGTCGACCAATGTAGATTGGTATGTTTGAAATGTGACGCGAGGAATGCTTATCTAGCATCTAATACGCCAAAAACGTCAAGAATCGTTTTTAGAGCAAAAGAGAAAGTCGATGAAGAGAATCGATCAATGTTACTTAGGACCTAATGCATTGTTCGGCTTGACTCCCTGACATTCATATTAACCCCAGTTCCCCTACCACGGTACGGCGAAAAAAGCATTTACTAGAGTGCTGGGACACCGCCGCGCCGTTGGGAAACGACTGAAACGATGGAGAAACGGGTTTTAAGTCTATTTTTCGACATTATTATTCGACACGAGCAGATTTTTATCTACGCTTCGCTGCACTGGTCTGCAGGCTACGGAGGTATACGGGGAGTAACAGACAGAACCTTGTTTGTTGAGGCCTAGACCATTCGAAGGTTCACAGCACGACACTTTGAGCTTTTATGGGTGGTTGAGGTTTGGCAGAGTGGCGAGATATTGGCGATAAATATGCACAATCTTTTACGCTGATAATAACGGTTTTAAGCTGGTTATGTTTGCTTCAACTTGATGCAGGTTGTTGCCATTACTTAGAGGTTTGTTTTCAGGGACTTTAATTGTATTTGTATAGCCATGAATTTGGCCATGTTTCAATTGTTGTAATTGTACCTGAAAAAGAGCGGCCATAATTATTAAGAATTAATTTGATTGAAAATAAAGTCATGCTCAAAAAACACATTTAATTAACTAACGGGCATGCTTTAAATTTAACATAAAAAATAAATACTTTAATGTTGTTTGGAATACTTCAAATTCTTTGCTCCTGAGTTAAATTACAAATTCTACGAGGCTTTCGGAAGATTCAAAATTTTCACTCGATACTGCCCAAACGATTTCAAATTGGGTTCACAAAAACGTCCCAAAATTTGAACTCAGTTAATAAGAAATTGACTTGGTACAAACCATTTGAATTTTATATGAAAATTACTACGGGAGAACAAATTTCTTTTGTTCCTTTCCATCTAACAATTTACCATAGCGCTCTGCATTGAAAAATGAGCTTGTAGGAATTTTTTTCGGCTACAACTATGTTAAAGACCACTTTTTGATAAAATGTAAGGAACAAAAGTTATTAATGATTCAAGTCACTGTTGTCTTATGATTATGAAATGTTTAGCAGGCATTCGTGTTTCTGGCGCGTAGAATAAAGCACAAAAATCATGGCTACTATGCAAGGGGTAATCAGCTCTGCACACTGTGCCAAAACATAGAACGGCACACTTTTCGGCACGTAAGGAACACGTTGACAAATATAACACAAACAATATTATATAAAACGGCAGCACTGTTGAGTTTTGCCAATCGTACTCATTACTATGGTTACTGATTTGTTTACTGCAGATACTGAGAACAAAATTGAAAAAAATCTATGGAAAGTTGCCTTCCGATCCCACCCCTGGCGAACCATTGTCTAAACCGAATCATCTCGGAGTCTTCTGCAAGAGATCGTCTAACTATACCTCTATAGTCTAACGTTACCTCTAACACTGCCAGTTCTATTGCAGGGAAAATACAGCATAATATTCAAGACGTTTGGCGGACGGACACGGATTGGGGCAACATGATTCCTATTGAGATGGCTACGTGCTGGATGGATTGTACTGTGCCACGAATAAATTCGAATTCTCCCGATTCTTCCCCGCCGGATATTCTCGTCTAGCATCACAAATGCTTCCAAGTAGGACATCCGGAAATGCAGCAAGAGATCCCAAAATACGTCACGTTTCCCTCAGGCTTGCTGAAACTCCTCAAACTCACTGGAGGTTTTAAAACACTCTTGTCCTGTGAGTTTAGCCATCCCTCACCTCGAGTGGCGGCAGGAATATGGAAGAAGTAAACTTTCGCTTCGTTTCTTCATTGTGCGCTGTACGAAATTGCGGAATTCGGGTACCACACACCGGACTATTCTTGTTTTCGTTAGAACCGTATTTTCCATACAAAAAACTTTTTTTTTTGTATGCAAAATACGGTTCGAACGAAAACCGAGAATATGGGTGATTATGTTGTATACTTATTCGAACAATTGTTCCCATATAGCGTGAGATAATCGGGGATTGGCAGCTTATATGTGAAAGCTTCTCCAGATCAGATTCAACTAAACCAGAAGAACGATGAATCCGAAACAGTTCTAGATAGAGCTGGAATTAGGGCGTAACAGCTTTTGTAAACAATGACTTGTCTTGATGATTTCTCGGAAGCCATGGCTCTCCCTGGCAAATCGACATCACCATCGAGTAGAGGAAGACTTCTCCTACCCGATGGATATGAAGGTTTGTGTAGGCGTGCCTTGAATTCCGAGAAATCAACGAGAGAAGTCATTGTTTACAAAGGCTGTTACGCCCTAATTCCAGCTCTATCTAGAATTATATCCAATGTTCGAAAATTCCAAATACTTTTAGCAGCGTTTTTTCTGCTGATACTAGAAGGCCGAACACTTGCCCGTATCGGCATGAAACATATCCACTGGTTTGATTTCCCGTTGAACAAACGCCGTCACGTCCCTCTGAAGTTTCTTTTCAGCTGCTTTGTGAACTTCCTCTACGCGATTCCCTTCACAATCTCTATGCAACATTTTCGTTTCATTAGCTTCAAGACAGACGCATTGTCTTCGTGGTCGGGAGAATATGTCATTCTGGGAGGCCTTGCAAAAAACATTGCTTTAATTGAGTTCGTAGTTCTAAAGGAAAATAGTATTACATCAGCATATAATAAAATAAAATAATTGGTGTTTCGGCTATGAAGGCTGGTGAGTTCAAACCGTAGTTATTTAACTGCCCAAAATTTCGGTAGTTTTTGGCAGTCTTGCTCAGGGGAAATTAATTTTATCGTAACTTAATTTCTCCTGAGGAAGGCTGCCAAAAATTTCTGAGTTTTTTTTTTCCACCAGAAAAACCATTGTGAACATAAACAAGCACAAAAGTCATTATAAATTCAGGGTTGCCAAACTCATGAGATATTGACGACTTGATTGACAGATTTAAGCTCATTTGGCACAGCGTAGGCACAAGCTAAATCATTCGGCACAGATTAAGGTGTGCAGAGTTGAATACCCCTTGGCTGGGATATAATTTTCGGTTGTGGCTATGGTTTTATACATTTTATGTGTGAAGATGCATTGAGTACGTGACTAACGGTACTTTTGTGGTCTGGTTGCTTCGTTCCGAATTTGTCCTTTTTGTCTGCCTGTTAATTTTTAATTCCCCCTTGGTACGTACACGGCCAAACAGACGTGACACTTCGGCCTGGATAATTGTTCAAGCATTTAACGATTGATTTGAATATTATAATTCCCGCGAACTGCTCACCACAGCGCTGGCATCGAATCACTTTGAAGTTTTCTATGTATTCTGTTTACGTTGCATGCAACATTGTTTGCGACTTAGCGAGCTTGCTTGTTTTCCGCGAGAAGTTCAAGAGATGTCGCTACTGAGGTCTTGTTTTATGAGGTACAATGTTTTCAAGAAAAACCTATTCAAAAAATTACGTCTGTTTGTCTGTGGTACGTTCCTTGAAGCCATATTCCGTCGGATTTTTAGATAATTCCGAACAACCTTTTCTGATCTGTTGATCTTCCGAGCAATCTCACGATTAGATCGACAAAAATCTGCCAGAACCCGGATTTGGCCCCATTTCGACATTGTCCAATCGATTTGCCGTTCCCATGTCTGGAAACATCAAAATCAATGACATGTACTGCAAAAATAACAAAAAGAAGGCTTACTTCAATGCAGGTGTAGTACAAACTTTTGCGAGATATGAAGCACTTTAAGTAAAATGGTGATAACCATCTACTGCGTCTAAACGTTTGCAACGCGCCGAACGCAGAAAATATGTCAAAATGAAATCTTCTACCTACTGACAACGGTAGAAGCTGTCGCAAAGAGTTTGTTAACATGGTTGAGCATCTCACTACCACATGCATGCGTAATCAGATTTCTTGCACTGAAACAAAAAGCGGACGGCTATTTTTTTTTGAAGTGATAACATGATGCAGATTTTAACAGGTTTGAAATACGCCAGAAAACCTTTATTTTATAATACAACCAACTTTATCTTATCCGTTAGTTACTTTTACTCTTTGAACATAATAGTTCTGGAGTGGATTTATCAGTAACAAGATAAGTTCTTAGGCTTGAGTTGTGCGTTTTTAAGGTTTTGGGACGTGGGTAATTGCTACAAATTTGAACCTAATGACATCAAACTTGGAGAAATTTCCAAAAATCTGGAACGAAAATAAATAGTCAAGACTACGGACATAGAATAAATTCCAAGAACTCTGATTACAAATAAATTAGGGCCCTTGCAAAAAATGTTAAGCTCAATAAATAAATTTCATGATGATAATTTATATCTAGAGTCTCGAGGAAGAATTTCAAAGGAATTCATATGAAAATATCAAAGGACGAAAAGTGATATTTTAGGATTAATTCAAAATGGTTTTTATGAACTCTAGGTGAAACGTAGAGACAATTTCAAGGTAGTTCTGAGTAGAATCCCTAGGGATTCCTGAGAAGGATTCAAAGTAGATTTAGAAGAGAATTCTGTGAAGCATTTCAAGGTAATTTCAACGAGAGTTTAAAGAGAGTTCTGACTAAAACTGTATATTGATTTTGATGAGATTTTTCTAAGGAAATGAGAACTCCGAGGTTCTTGTAATTAGAAATTTTAAGTGAAGAAGATGATTCTGAAAATAATTCACTGAAAATTCTAAGAATAATTCCAAAACCATTCCAATTTCAAATGAATACTATGGAGAGTTTCACGGTATTTCCTGTAATTATCTTTAGAGAACTCAAAGAAGAGTTCCTATGCAATTTTGATGACCATTCAAAACATTCACGGAAGAACTCCACGAGAATTCACCATCACCTGACCCTCTCCCCAGTTTGCTGGAAGAGTTAAACAATGAGCAAAACGTTGATGACTCAGGGTGGCGTCTTTTGGGCATGAGGAGGGTCTGGAAAGCAGACTGGTCAGATTACGACGCGCGCAAATCACGACGGCTAAATCAACAAAAACATGCTGAAAAAGCTAGAAGGAAAAGGAAACAAAATACAGCACGAAATTATTCTAACGTAAGGAACAACATACACAGCAACAGTTTAAAGCATCGTAATCATCGAAACATGAATTCCGACAACGGTTACAGTACCAATCACAGCAATATTTTCGGTCACCGGAGCATCATTCGACATAACGAACAGGATAACATTAATAGCAATAACAAAAACAACAGTTCCTACCAGTCCCACATCAGAAATCATGGCAACCCCCGTTTTCTTCCACCTGATCGAGAGCTGCTTTCAGCAGCAAAAAATGTCTTCAACAAACCACCGGTTAATTATCAACCTACGATGCAGTTTGAAAAAAGGGAAACTATAAACCCGTACCCAGTAAGCGGTCTTCAGAATTCACATGGTATGGCTCCGGGGAATTCTTCCTCTACATCGTGTCAGCCGTGCACATGTAGACATGCGTGTTTTCGGCACCACTGACGCACTCACCTGAGGTAGAATATGACAACATAGCTGAGCCCGAGGATCATGGCATCTCACATAACTTGAGGGATTTCGGACAGGATGCAGCCACTACACCCCCTGACCAGCACGACGTAAGTGACCATGTCGCTAGTTTATCAAGTAGCTCTTTTTTAAGTGAAACTACAGTCTATTGCCAAAATTTTAACCGTATGCGTAGTGCGTATAAAATAAATGAAATTCAAAATAAAATAAGCGGATGCACATATGATATAATAATTGGAACAGAAACTAGTTGGTCTGATAGCATTAATAGCGAAGAGGTCTTTGGTAGTAAATATTGTGTTTTTCGATGTGACCGCGATTTATCATTATCAGGTAAAAAATCAGGTGGTGGTGTACTTATTGCTGTGAATGCTACATTTCAAGCTGAACAAATTGTTAGTGAAAGCCAAAAAGAATTTGAAGATGTGTGGGTTAAAATTTTAATAAACGGCGAAGAACATCTTTTCGCTTCTGTCTACTTTCCTCCACACTTTTCCAAAAAACCAGCTTACGAAAAGTTTTTCACTGCTGCAGAACTGAAAATTCAAAGAGAAGATCCAAGAACCAAAATTCATATTTATGGAGATTTTAACCAGAATACTGTTAATTTTATACAGGATAGTGATAATGATTCTCTGTTGTTACCAATTGTAGGAGAAAACGATACTTTGCAATTCATCTTTGATAAAAGCAGCCACTTGGGACTTCATCAAATTAACCATGTTCGTAACCAGCTCAATTCCTATTTGGATCTTATGTTTACTAATTGTACAGAAGATTTTTGTATTGTAGAAGCAGCAGTTCCATTATGGAAGAATGAAAAATTTCATACGGCTATTGAATACTCAGTGTTCACAGAATCGCATCGGTCACGCCCAAGCGTTGTTGATTTTGAATTAGTTTATGATTTTAAAAATGCAAATGTTCCTGAATTTAACAACAGACTGAATAACATAAGTTGGCAAAACCTTTTAAAAGATTAAAACAACATGGACAAGGCTGTTGACATATTTTATACTAACTTATACAATATTATTGAAGAATTCGTTCCTAAAAGACAAAAGAGAATAGTGAACAGCACCAAATATCCTGTGTGGTATACACAAGAAATCAGAAATATTAAAAACAGGAAGCAAAAAGCACACAAGGCGTATAAAAAGTTTAAAACGTCACAAAATTTAGAAAAATACGTTGAAATTTGCGGAGCACTTGAGGCAGAAATATCGTCAGCATATGAGAATTACAATTCAAGAGTAGAGAACAATATAAAATCAGATCCCAAAACGTTCTTTAACTTCGCGAACGAAAAAATGAAGTCATGTACATTCCCATCACGCATGCAGTTTGAAGAGTGTGATAGCACTGATAGTGAGGATATTTGTAACCTATTTGCTCGTTTTTTCCAAAACACATATAAGAAATCCAGTAATGCTCTCGATTTGAACTATTTTTCTTACCTACATGAAGGGGAAAATGACGTATCAGTTAAAAATATCACTGTTAAAGAAATTTTTATGACTTTTGAAAGTCTCGATGCTGGCAAAGGACCTGGTCCTGATGAAATACCTCCATTTTTATTGAAAAAAATAGCAACAACTTTTGTTAAACCATTGTTTTGGCTTTACAATTTATCTCTCAAAACAGGTGATTTTCCAAAAATTTGGAAGAAATCATTTTTAGTTCCAATATTTAAATCTGGCAAACGGTCAGATATTAAAAACTATAGAGGTATTGCAATTATGTCATGCATTCCTAAAATGTTTGAAGCAATTGTTAACCAGAAAATATTTAACCAGGTTAAGCATCGCATTTCAAATAATCAACATGGTTTTTTTTAAAGGTCGGTCAACGTCTACTAATCTGTTGGAATTTGTAAACTTTTCTATTGAAGCAATGGATAGAGGTAATACCGTTGAAACCTTATACACTGACTTTAGTAAGGCCTTTGACAGAGTAGACATTCCCTTACTTCTTTTTAAATTAAAACGTTTAGGTATGACAAGTACACTTTTAAAATGGATTGGATCATACTTGACAGAAAGAACACAGATGGTCCGCTTTAAAGGAAAAATATCTTCGCCAGTTAATGTTACCTCGGGAGTTCCACAGGGATCTCATTTAGGTCCTTTATTATTTATTTTATTTGTGGATGACGTGAAGTTTGTGTTAAATCGTTTAAATGTGCTCATATATGCTGACGATATGAAACTGTACATGGAAATATTTGACAATTCTGATTTGCTACATTTTAAAAATGAAATTGATGTTTTCTACAACTGGTGCGTTAAAAGTCTGCTGGATATTAATGTTAAAAAATGCAATATTATATCATATTCCAGAAAAAACACTACTCTAGATTTTACATGTACTCTAGGAAACCAGCTGGTTGTAAGGTGCGATAAAATTAGGGACTTAGGAGTAATTCTTGACTCGAAGTTGACATTTGTAGATCATGTGAATACCACAATTCACAAAGCAAATAATATGTTGGGATTCATAAAAAGATTTAGTTATCATTTTAAAGACCCATATACCATCAAAACACTTTATATAGCTTACGTGAGATCAATTCTCGAATACTGCAGTGTGGTTTGGGCTCCATACCATGAAACTTATATAAATCGTATGGAATCAGTTCAAAAACAGTTTTTGTTATTTGCTCTTAGGAAACTAGGCTGGACCTCTTTTCCCCTTCCTTCTTATGAGTCCCGTTGCATGTTGATAAACATTGAAACACTTAAGAAACGAAGAGAAATTTCCATGATTTCCTTTGTCAATGATATTATCTCACAACGCGTAAATTCAGAAAAAATATTAGCAAGATTAAATTTTTACGTACCATCACGCATGTTAAGAACTCGAAATGTATTTCAACTGTCACCTCACAGAACGAATTATGGTAAAAATGGACCAATTAATAGAATGATGAGAGTGTATAATAATTATTGTGAGCATATAGATCTAACGATGTCTAAAGATACAGTAAGGAGAAAACTAACTGCTAGGATTTCATCTCGTTAAGTTTAAAACAATTTTTATTTTTTAGATATTTGTATATGCAGTCTACATTTGCTGACAATTTCAAATAAAACGTATGTTTTAAAATAGCATGTAAGGCAACAGCACTATTGTAAAACGGTCTACACTGATTGACGACAAATAAATAAAATAAAAAAAATTACGTTGGATTCATTACGGAAATTACGATAATTTAATGTAATTGAAAGTAAACAATTCAAAAGATTTCATGATTGCGTTGAATATGTGTAATGAAACAAACATTTTGTCTGTCGTATGTGGGAACATTGTTCACTGTGCTTTTAGTAAGCATATCTATGAATGTTGTGATTTCAGCATGTGGATATTAACGTTTACATTAAAAAAAGTCGATTTTTTCTAAAAAAGAAGAAGCTAGAAATAAAACTAGGGTAAGTGTGCCAGTTTTAGGCCCTAGTGATCCTTGAATTGACTTTATCTTAATTTCATATTTTTACATTATTTTCAATTGTTTTATCGATACAAGAAAATTTGGTTTAGGCCCTAGGGCTAAAAACTGGACCACTAGCGCCAAAACTGGTACACTTACCGTACGTAAAATAGATCCAAACGATTATTTTCGTTTGTAAATAGTGCTAGTAAACCATATACGTTCATGCTAACTTTGAGACAGCTGGGCTGGGACCATAGCCATAGTGGTCGAAAAAGTTTGTTAGGACCCTGGTTAACCTCTCCTTTACCTTTGAGATCAATCTTTCCACGTTTTTTAGTACAAAGTAATTGGAGTAGATCTTTGTGTTGGGATTTGAGCCAAAAATTTCAATTGGCCGCAGTTGGGAAACACATGGAGAGTTGAATCCATGGGTATTACAGGTATCAAAGCGCTCGATTTGATTTATCGTCCTGCTTGCGAAATTCTTGCGAATGAAACGATGGTCACCTCAAAACACTGCATATTTTCCGCATAAACCGGGCTACTTGTTGCAACATTTTGCTGCTTTTGCTGTTGTAAACAACTTACAGCTGGCAGCTTACAATGACATTTCAGGATTAATCGTTGGGTAACAGTTCGTTGTATAGAATATCGACGTGAAATGTCGACGAAATGAAGCAAGGTGATGCATTTTTTTAAATCCAGCTATATAGTTATAAATAATAATATAGTAAATAGTTAACGATAAACAAAGGCATAAGCTCAAAAGTGCTAAGAAATCATAGAATCATAAACCAGGTTTTAAATATTTAATAGAATTGACTGCCCCTTGATTCTCTTTCTCATTTTACAGCTGGTATAATCCATTTGACATATCGATCTCTTTCTATACCACTTGAAATCACTGAAATGGGGTCGATTTTTGACGATCGAGTTCCGAATATGTTTTGTGTCGCAAGATAATCCAAGGTCGATAGTAAAGGAGGGGTAATGGCTGACTCGCCACATGCAGGATAATGGCGATCATGGGAAGGGATACTGATGTTTTTTTGGATTTAGTTGGCCACGATGCTACAAAATGATATGGAATGTGTAAGCTGGAAATAATATGAAATTTGGATGATTTATTTAAATTTACATCAATTCTACAATCAATTACTGAAATTTTTGCTCTGCTTTGAACCAAATTTAAGTTACTTAAAACTGACGATACTTCTCTTAGCGTGCTCGTCTAGATTCTAAACACTGAATACAAAAAAAAAACATAATTTTAAACCCTTGTATCCCAAAATTTAGGAAAAATATAGCATCATAATAACCCGGAGCGGTTCAATTGAATATCCTACTACACAAAAATAAGATTAAATAGAATTAGATTGGTCTCACCCGATATTCTTGAAATACTTGACGTTTTGAATGAAACTTTGCCATTTCCAGACTTCGTGTTGTTAATTTTCTTATCAGCTACAACTTTGCAGAAAATTGTTTTTCAGCCAAACGTCAAATAAAATAGTTATTCATTGTTTAAGAGATTGACAATCTTATGGCAAGTTTAAGCAGCTGTATTGTGGGCAACACTGTATTCTCAGGGCTGGTAGCGAGTCACTTTTTAGTGACTTGGTCACTTTTTTCAAGCCAGTCACTAAAAAGTCTCTTTTTTTAACGCCATGTCACTAAAGTCACTTTTTCTTGTAAAAGGTCACTATTTCAAACTTTTTTAAACGTGGATTTATTTCAAGATTGATCATTCTTCAGGATAGGCCTATATTTTGTTCTATTTTTTAACAATTCGAAGTTGACCACCTGGTATAGAGTTTTTTTTAACGTTTAATCGTTCTTCTCAATCTACAGCGTGTTCACTCATTTGGCTAAATAAAGTTCCCTGAGTTTTCCAGGTTTTTCCATAACTTTGCCGGATAATTTCTAGGTTTATAATAAGAATTCTATTTATTAAATACGTTAAAAATACGTTTTTAACGCAAATGTTTTTAAGGCAATCAGTTTTAAAGAAATTTAAATCCATTCAATGTTGAAGTTGAACACTTACTTCATTTTAGTAAGTTTAAGATCACAACATTTTTAATGTATTGACGTTTCGAACCATCAAAAACGTGGAAACTATAATGAAGTTTTATTGATTTCTGAAAAGCTAGATCTAGAGATCTTTGGGGAATTTCCGGAGATCTTCAGGGGAAGTCCCCGAAACTTGAGCTCAGACTATTGAATTGGTTTAAAAATCTATAAGCGTGAGTTTAGACAAATTCAGGATAGTTCCATGAGGTGCTGAAATAAAATCGAGAACCCTTCAGATGTTCCGAGAGATTCAGTATAGAGACCTTCAGAATATTTATAAAAACTTTCAACTTAAATTCAATATTTCAGGAACTTCACAGAAATCCAGAGAATTCCAGGAAAGTTTAAAGGTGTTAACGAGAATTCCATTTATTTTAAAGCAGAACTAAGATCTTCATTAGAGTTGAGAGTTTTAGGGAAGCTCTGAGAACAAGAAGACAGATCAGAGAATTAAAGGGGAATTTCCGGAAACTTCTGTTTGCTCAGAGAAAAAAATTGGAACGCAATAAAAATTATATGAGCATCCGGAAAATGTGAAAGTATTTGAAGGGTGTTATATCATGGAAACTTAGCTAAGTTTATTAGAGAACATCAACGAAGTTCCATTAATTAAAAAAGAAGCGAGAACTTTTAGCAAGCATCAATATTTTCATGAAATTTCAGAGAACTTCTAAGAAATTTATATATTTTTGGTTGTTTCATTATATTCAGTGAAGTTCCGAGTACTTCGAGGACGATTAGATAACATCAGAAAAATCCCATTAACTTAAGGAAATTTGCAGCGACTTACAAAGAGTTCCTTGGAATTATGGGATATTCCGAGAATTATATGATTGATTCGAAAACTTTGAAAGCTTTTGGAAATTATAAATATACATCAGAAAATTTACCGGAACATTTGAACAATGTAGAAAAATTAAGGTAAGCAATGCATAGAAAACTTCTTGCAGGGAAAATTAGTGATTTAAGGCAAAGTTCCGTGAGCGTTAATAAACTTTATAAAACTTTAGGAAAATTATAGAACTTGTTGAACTGGAAATTAAATCAATTCCAGTAAAATGGTGGGTTCTTTTAAAAAATGCTAAGGCAGGGCAGTCTAGAGAATTTTGAGGAAATTGAGAAATATTTTGGGCAGTTTTAACAACATCAGGAAACTCTAGACTATTGAAGAAGTTATGAATTAGTTTCAAGAATTTAAACTTCAGACAAGTCTTGAGAACTTCAGAGAAAACCATAGAACTATAATAATTATTTCGCTGCGGAGCGGAAGTCTAAAAAGTTCCTGAAATTTCAGAATAACATCGAAATTTTCACAGAAGTACAGTGATCCTCAGCAACATTTCGAGAACTTCATAAAAGTCTATGGAACTTAAGGGAAGATCCGACACCTTCAGGATCTTTTAAGGATCATTTCGGGAGCATCTCAAACAAGTTTAGTAAAGCTCCAAAAACAAAGGAAATTTCAGGGGAGTTCAGTTCGATTAGTTTCACTAAATAAGCGGGAAATTTCAAGAAGTTCCCATATTTTCAGAGAACTTTAGAAATGTTATTGAGGTTTTCACAGAAGTCCAAAAGTTCACGCAAGCTTAAACATTTTTTGAAACAGTTCAATTAAATTCATGGTAGTACAACGAGCTTCATGAGAACTGCAAACACTTTACAGAAATTTTGAGAACTTCGATAATCTCGCTAATTGATCTCGCTAATAAAGCTCTAAGCAAATAAACTTCAAGAAAGAACAGATATCCTCGGAGCAGAGATATTCCAGAGCAGGGAAATTACAAAAATTTTAAAAAAAGTTTCGAGAAATTCAGTGAATTTTTAACACTTTAGAGAAAATTCATGATCGTTAGGAAAATTGTGGAAACTTCAGGAAGTCCGAAAAAGTTTAGAGAAGTTAAAAGAAATGATGAGAAGTATTGCGAGCATCAAGTTAGTTTCTCGAACTACAAAAAAAAATCAAGGCAGTTTAATTAAATTCAGGAATATTTTGGGAACTTTCAAGTTGTTATGAAAACCTCAGATTAGTCCATTCCATATTCAACGAAGATTTCTCATGAAAATTCGCATGGAGTTTACTACCTTAAGCTTAGGCTTCACATGAAGTCTTAAATTCCTCAGAAGTACCATGAAAGCAGATTGTAGTTGATATTTTTCTCATAGACTTTTTTCCAGAACTCCCGTGGAATGAGGTCCTTAGAAATTATAATAAAATTCCATGAGCCTTAAAACTGTGCAAGGAATTTTACTCCAGATTCTTAAAAAATTCTTGAAGTATTATAACGTTTCAGTTCAGAATTTATAAATTTATGTATTTGTTACTGAAGATTAATCCATTCTGGATCTATACAGTTCGATGAGTGAATGAAAATAACTAGGAATAATAAATGTTTTTATTTTAAAATGCATTATTAGTAAGAAAATTATTAAATTTCCTGAGAAATTATAAGATTCCTGGGAACTCCATTTTTCAGGAAAAATAAAATTCCCGGTTTTTTATGTTTTCCAGGTAGTATAAGTTTAGAGATTTAGTCATTAACTTTCTTTTGAATCTTTCGCTCCTATCGTACATATTTAAGTGTTTATGAGAATTTAATTGAATAATTCTAAAACATCAAACATTTATTTGGTATGCCATCAGAACGACTAATTTTCTTCCCTTAGGTCACTTTTAAGTCACTTTTTTGCAACTATAAGTCACTACACTCCCGGAAATAAATATAAAGACACATAAAAAAGCATGGCGCCTACCAAATATAAGAATCAGAGGAATTCTAAACCATGTATTTTTGGAAGCCACATTATCATGCTACAATATCACCCATAGAAATAACAAATTGCATCATGTACGCAGGGGAAATAGATGGAAATGTGATTTTCTCCTTAGGAAATAAATATAAAGGCACATAAAAAAATGTATGGGAAATTGGTCATTTTCGAAACATTACTAAGCATGTCAACAATTCTTGTAGCACCAAAATAACCAAAGAGTTAGTTAAAGTAATAATTAAACTTAATTTCTGACACGTTTTAAGCAGATCCAATCGCTAGAAGTTATCGAAAATTACAAAAAATCATTGGTTGATCAGCGATGATTAATTAGGTGATACATACATTTAGGCGTTTTCCGAGTTAGAATGTGTCTTGAGATGTTCAAACAAATTAATAGGAAGATGGGAAGAGCGCGTAGGCCCGTCACCCCCTCACTTTTACTAGATATCAGTTTTAGTGTAACTAAATAAACACAGGTCATCTTCCTATTAATTTGTTTGACCATCTCGAAAATGACCAATTTCCCATACATTTTTTTATGTGTCTTTATATTTATTTCCGAAGGAGAAAATCACATTTCCATTTATTTCCCCTGCGTACATGATGCAATTGGTTATTTCTATGGGTGATATTGTAGCATGATAATGTGGCTTCCAAAAATACATGGTTTAGAATTCCTCTGATTCTTATATTTGGTAGGCGCCATGCTTTTTTATGTGTCTTTATATTTATTTCCGGGAGTGTATTTGGTCACTTATTTCTTCAACATAGTCACTAAAATCACTAGGGGTATTCACTGTGCGCATCGTAAACATATACACTATCGTAAAAATAGCAGGGTTAATTGGAGTGTAATGGAAGTTTACGCATTTACGAGGGTTTATACGTTTACGATGCGCTTTGTGAATACCCCTATTATTTTTGACAGCATTGATCGCTACCAGCCCTGTATTCTGCAGTGTGATTATAGTAGCCATGATTTTTGTCCACTATTTTACGCGCCATAAACACCAATGTTGCCTGCTGAACAGTTGATTGAGCATAATCATAAGACACCAGTGACTTGAATCATTAATAATTTTTGTTCCCTACATTTGTTCGAAAAGTGGTCTTCAACAAAGTTGTAGCTGAGCAAATTCTCAGCTATAATTTTCTAAATTAGAGTGAACTGGTGAATTTTGAGATAGATATGAACCGAAATTATGGTTTCCCCATAGTAATTTCTACACACCAAAAAGTTCTGAATTTTATTGGCGATGTAAACATCCATGCATGCAAACATTCATACATGTAAACTTCCTTTTCACGTAAAATAGCAGCTTGCAAGAAATGTTGCAAGCAAAAGTGGACAGTTGCATACAATATATGAAATATTGCGTGACATATCTCATAAATTTACACGATCTATAATCTACACTTGTATGATATATGACGCTCCATTTATGTGCATCATAGTAACGGAAATTTACACTACTTTTTTTTTAGCTGTGTATATAAACTTCAAATGGTTTGTGCCAAGTTAGGTTCTTACTGAAGGAGTTCAAATTTTGGGAGGATAATCAGAACACAATTTGGAACCATTTGAGCACTGTGGAGCGAAAATTTCAAATTTTGCATCAGTCTAATCAACACTGATCTGGCAACAATAATGTGCATCTTTCCAATGTGGTATAGAATTAGATCAGCCCTGAGACCTGACAGCCTAATTAAACTACCTCAAGGTTTTGCCAAAGCCCAGGGAAGTTTATTCCATGGAAATTGAAGAAGAATACTTAGTGAATACTGAGGAGACATATTTTCAGGAGAATTCTTTGGGTAATTCCTACACACCAAAAAATTCTGAATGTTACTGGCGATGTAAACATTTATGCATGCAAACATTGATACAAGTAATCTTCCTTTTCACGTAAACTAGTAGCTTGCAAGAAATGTTGCAAACAAAAGTGGACAGTTGCATACAATATATGGAATATTGCATGACATGTCTCATAAGTTTACACGATCTATAATCTAAACTTGTATGCTATATGACGCTTCATTTATGTGCATCATAGTAACAGAAATTTACACTATTTTTTTTAGGTAATACAGTAAGCAATTGTTAAGAATTTTATGAGAATTGCAGGGTGAATCAAATAGGGTTATAAATAAGATTTCTAGAGTATTTTGGAGCAAATTGCAAAGGAGTACTTAAGATGAACTCTGAAGACGTGTTTAGTGGTTTCTGAGGGAATTTTTGATACCATTCTAGTAATCTTTTTTGTATAAAGTTCCAAGTTGATTCAAGCACAGATAGCACAGTAACAAGATCACAGAAAGAAAACAACATTCTGAAACTTAGTAGTTTTTTTAAAACTTAATATCTCACGCATAGAAAAGTTCTGTTGGTTCTGAATTAAGAAAAATGTTCATGATAAGGAGAGTTTTTCTTTTTCAATTTTCAGGACTTATAAAATGTGAGTACTCAGACCAATATTCCGAACATTGAGAAATTTCCCCCAAACTTATCCAGTCAGTAATTTTTACCGAGTTTTGAATTGCGGAGCTGTGCGGTAGAATTAAAAAAAAAAAATCTGTTAAAGATTCGAAGTTGAGAAAATGTGTTACGAAAATTTACAGACTTACTTCTGTTAACCCCGTTTAATCATGAAAATAAATTTGTCGATTTTATCAAATCGGTAATGAATAACGGTCATTTGAATTTTAAACCGAGTTTTTCAGTAATTCAAAAACCCAGTCAAAAATAATGACTCCTGTAAAAAAAATCTAAGTGTGCAGATTCTGTAAGTTTCGAAATTTTTAATATTGCAAAATTAAAATGAACCAAGTGCCTGGGGCTTAATTAAAAATTTCTAAGGTCTTATGCCTGAACACACATTTTGCACATTTTTGTATCTAAGACTTTGTAGTTTTTTCATCTATTGTGCAGTGAGGTTGATTGATTGTACGTTCGAGTGTGATACATTGTTTTTTTAACAATAGATGCCGCGATCAAGATTACTGTTTTAGTGTCTAGATTTGCACCTTTTGGTTCATTTCTGTATGACCTTGACTATATGTGGAGTGCAATCTTTTGTGCGTACGAGTAGAACAAATGGTTAAGCTAGAAGAGCGTTATCAGTTATTGCGGTGGTTCAAGGAAAATTAAATAAAGCATTTCCGAAAACACGACGCTGCAAAGTCACTAGGCCAATCGGGTGAGATATTTTCATTTTATCTATTTATAGGTATTCTATTTTTATTACTGATTTATCAATATTCTCTATATTGACGAATAGAGTTTTCTAATCATTCACTCTCCCACAAACACAACTCTTCCCTTCCTGTGACATCTATGAAGGTAGTATGGGTTTCCCCCCTTTCCCTGCGATTGTAAGGATGTGGCCAGGTGTATAATGCTATGCTTGTTTTGTAGATTTTAATTTTGTGTGGGGAAAATCACTAATCCCAAGTGTTTTTTTCTGCGTTGACCATTATATAGCCACCCACGATTTGTACAATCGCATATGCGATGCTACGCTATGCTTCTTACCTTGCTACTGCTCCATCCAGCATCTGATTGTCTGGACGCTACCACTTATCTCCCGGGATTCCACGCGGGATCCATCATTCAATTTCGATTAATCAAAGTATAATCCAACAGCAGCGATTTTGAGCTCGGTTCAAAGTACGAACCGTGTTACCCGTTCCAGATTAATTTGTACCACATTAAGTATTATCAGCCGGGAATACATCAAACTCAACGAAGCATCATCGATTACTCTGTCCGGCAGTTTGTAAACATTTCATCGCGCTCGTGTCGTCTATCCCCTTCCGATTCTCTGCTCACAAACCAACGAAAGCGAAGTCTACTTCCTTCGGAACGCCTATAAACTATTCCGTAGATGATATTGATACTTTTCGTTCAGGTCCACCGGCTTTATATTGACATTGGCCCGCTTATCAGTAGGTTTACATTGAAACTTGTTCCACCATCACACATCGCACCATGTCAATGAACCTCCTCTCCCTCTGTTCGGAAGCTATAAGCAGGTATGTCACACGCTCGTTCGCAGGCAGGTGCTAAATTGGATTGATTCCATCGCAACATATCAAAAGGGGGAAAAAATGGATAAAGCAAACAGTAATGTGCTAGTTTTCGCGTGCTAATAGTTAGAAATGGTCAATTGCTGGAGATGATCTCAACCGTTATGGTTCTACATCGGCGCACTTGCGGAATGACCGTACACGCTTGTTTTGATGATGATTGCTTACGTAGCAAAATACCGCGTGAACCTGTTTATATTGCTTCTTGTTTGGCGAAAAATAAACCCATATTTACCATTGTATATGGACGGTCGTTTGGTAAACTGATAAGATAAGTTCAAACAATCGCTCGGATGGTCGCTTTGGCTCTAGGGACTTGTTGGGGAATCGGTGATTTTTCTACCTACACTCCTACATTCGCGTCTCATGAGAATGCTGATGTGTGTTTGTTCGTAGGAATTTCTCGGAATTGGACCTTATACATATTGCGACTTTTGTGGAACGAAACGAAACACGCGGAAGGTCGTTGGATTATGAGTAGATTTTGACGGATATACCATCCAACCGGGGCATGTAATATTCTCTTACAGCTCTGTATAAAAGATTTGATGAATCTGTAAGGAATCGCGGGTTACAGATACAGTGAGCAAAATTCCTATAAGCGCATGAATGATTTTCAATATAATTTCTTGACTAGGGTAAGTGAGTCAGTATTGGCCCTAGTAGTCCTCTAATTGACCTTATCTTGAATTATTAAAAAATATCATTCTTAACCAAATTTATCGATACAAGATTAGAACATGTATTTTGTCATATATCTTGTCATATATCTACGCCAATAAAATCATGAAAATCTATTTTAAATTTGATTTAGGCCCAAGGCTCTAGTGTCACACTTCATTAACCGTGGTTAACTACCATTGTCTTACTATGAGGCTCTTTACGTGTGGTTTTTTTGTATAATAAAACCTAATCTTTTGCGTTTCACAAAGTAAAACCTTTAAGATGCCTAAAACTAGTTCTTCAACGAAACAAAGCGTAGATTGATTCATAAATTGAAAAATATTGACTTAAGTAACTGTGAAACAGCTTGGAGAATCTAAAACGTTGGGATGAAATATTTCCAGAAGAAAAGTGGGAATTTTGTCATCAGGGAGAAAAACAATGCCAACTCTGGATTTTTTGATCGGGCATAGAATTGTATCATACAGCTTGAAGGAACTTGATCCTCTTATCACAACACTACGTGTGTTACACAAATTTTGCGCAGATTTTGACATTTGGTCAAAAATCTTAGCCTCAGTATATTAAAAAGTGGGCTTCAGCAAAGTTGTAGCTGACAAAATTTCACATAAGAACAAGCTTACCCTCAAAAAACCAAGACGACATATTTTGAAACCTTTACAGATTTGATTGTTATGATCAGAAGCGCGGGACAACAGATGAATTATCATGTGTTTAAGGTAACGTATGATGGATTTTGGACCTGCTAGAAACTAGGGCCGGGATTCCCGAAACATGGCCGGATGTGGCCAGTATAGTCAACCGGTCAGCACTTGTGTTTTTTTTCAGTTACCGTTGGGCGTCATTTGTGATTAGCCCCGGTCCCTTTCAATTTGTCTCATAATTTATAAACGGCCCTTATATTTGAGAAGCGTTAAAGTTTGTACTTTGACTTTATGTTTTTAGTATTACTTCTACGTGAAGTCAACGATTTACATAGTTGAAGATGCTAATTTCAAATAACAGACTGTAGTGGTAATTTTTATACGATAGATGGAGTAGATGAATTCTAATTAGAGCATATTTTGTGTTGTGAAAACAGTGAAAAAGTTATCCAATCAGTCATATTGTAGTGTAGCATTGGGCGATCTTGAGAATCCAATTCTTCTTTGCGTATTAGAGCATCTCCACAGCTGTTTCTAAATCACTTTTGGAAACTGAGTCAGAATGACTTCCGCCTGTGACCCATGCGCGAAACCAGTTAAAGGCGATGAAGAATCCGTCTCCTGCATGGCATGACAGGATGATTCACCTAAAGTGCGGGTGCAGTTTCGAACGCCTTTGGATACGGTTGTGTTTTAAGTTGTTCTCTGTTTTGTGCGTGCGCTCGCTCTCATAGTTTTCGGCTGCAATTGCCGGATTATCGCTGGCGCTCTGCCTCCCGGACGTTTATACGTGTGTGATTGGTAGTTTTCTCGCTTTCCGATAAGTTTTAGAATAGAGAAAGAAAACGTGATTCAACATGTTTGCAAGCATCAGAAGAGATGTCGCGATCTGCGTTGTTTGATTATCTCCCGGACCAGAAATTAGTGGCATCGCGAGTGATAATTTTTATTTTCAGTTTATTTACGCGCTGCAAGGTGCGTGAAAGAGCTCGGCACAATCGGTGTTGATGTTGGCTCGCTTGTAACTTTTTTTGTTGTGTTTTCGAAAGAAATTGTACCAAAAGTGCTTCTGAACGTGTTTCGCAGTTGGGTGTGGTGAAATTCGTGAATTCGCGGTTTATGTTCAGTGAAAATTCCGTGTCACAAAATTGCTCACCGAGTGTCCTTTTTTTGCAGTTCGACGACGACGGGTTTGCGAGAGAAAAATAAGCATCGGGAATTTGCTCCCGGATGTATTGATTTGGTGAGTACGTTCTAGTTGAAGATTGTTCTTATACATATCTCGATTGCATTTGCGGGCAGATGAGTTGGTCGCCGGTAAGGGCCAGTAAGTGCTGCCAGCAGATGAATCAAGAGGTATTCGAAACAAAATAGATAAGAAATGTCCAGTCAAATCGATTTAATACAGTTGAACAAATTTCAAAACTATATACGTGCCAGATTTGGAAATAATATTTTTTTAAATCTGGAAGTGTGTTTATGATACCATTATCCATTTGATAAAGGTAGAGTGAACATGCGGGGCTTATTGTAAGTAAAAGTGACCTCGGAGTCGTCGTGAATTACCAGGCATTCTGAAATGGGTCACTGGAGCTGCAATAGAGCTAACACCTTTTAACTCCCGGACTAAACCTGCTTTAATTTAAGAGTAATAAAAAGCAGTTTTCTTCCATAATAACACTGCCGGACAGTGGGGGTTAGATTGTACACACACACACACACAGATGGAGTAGATGAAAGCATAGAGTTGATAGTTCCGTTAGAGTACGGCAGTGTGAAGATTGTATATAGATATTACAATAGCGAACTAGGACAACTTTTAAGGAAGGTACAAATCGGTTTTTTCATCTCTCTTTACCAAACTCCCCCTTTGGAGAGGGGTGGTGAGGGGTGTCCCCCCCCGCCACCACTGGCAAAAAGAGATGAAAACCGACCCGTTCTGGATGGGAGCATACCATCAATTACTGTCAATGGTCGAAAGGTACAGTAGCAACACCTACCCCACCCGTGTCCCCTCGAGATCGTCAAGTCGACGATGACAGGAGCACATATCGTAGTAGGGGTAAACAATAGTTGCAATTTCCAAACCTACGACTGGATGCCTTCCTTCAAATAACAATTGAAGTGCGGTAAAAATCGGTAGAACTGTTTCAAACACACAGTTGGTACTTGAACGGGTCGGTTTTCATCTCTTTTTGCCTGTGGTGGCGGGGGACACACCCCTCACCATCCCTCTCCAAAGGGGGAGTTTGGTAAAGAGAGATGAAAAAACCGATTTGTACCTTCCTTAAAAGTTGTCCTAGTTCGCTATTCTAATATCTATATACAATCTTCACACTGCCGTACTCTAACGGAACTATCAACTCTATGCTTTCATCTACTCCATCTATCGTATAAAAATTACCACTACAGTCTGTTATTTGAAATTAGCATCTTCAACTATGTTAAAGTTTGTTTTCCATTCAAAAGATTCACCGCGCTGATTGAAAAACTAGAAAAATCTCCATCTCGACGACATCGAGTAACGGTCAGCCCCTGATCGTCCCGCCGGTCTATTCAAAAGAAGGAACCCGGCTATACAGGGTGTTCCTTAGTGCAAATATTTTGAGCAGTGATTAGAAGATCATATTTCTAGATAGAGCTGGAATTAGGGCGTAACAGCCATTGTAAACAATAACTTCTCTCGTTGATTTCTCGGAAATCACGGCACGCCTACACAAACCAACATATCCATCGGGTAGGAGAAGTCTTCCTCTACTGGATAGTGATGTCTATTTGGGCCCATTCATTAATTATGTCCCGCTTAATCGAGGAGAATATTACCCCCCCCCCCCTTATCGTGACGTTTTTCCTATACCTAATGCATTGTTTGTCACAAAATCTTAGACCCCCTCCCCCCTACAGCGTGACATAATATATGCATCAACCCTTTACCAGGAAGAGCCATGATTTCCGAGAAATCATCGAGAGAAGTCATTGCTTACAAAAGCTGTTACGCCCTAATTCCAGCTCTATCTAGATTTAATGAAAAAGTTGTTCTACGCATATGATCAAATCTCAAAGATTACTGGGTTATTGAACTTTTTCTGTGTTGGCCTATGCTTGCCATAAATTGGCTCTAACTCGAAAAATATGCTATTTAGCACAAAATTATTGCCTCTAATGGACAATTTATAAAATTTCCTACCTAGAAGTTTCCTTTTTTGGATTCCGCAGAACTGACTATACCCAGGATTTTCCACCTCTTCCGGGGACATCCAAAACCCCTGATGCCCCAATTTTAAGAACAGAAACCCCTTCTTCATCTGGGTTGTTCTCATTTGATGACATTGTGGACGGTATTCTCAAATACCTCAACATTTCTGATCCTCTGAAAAGCATTGTCCTCACATTGCTTCCTACTGTGAAATCCTTCTTGAAGCAATTGACTTCAAAATGGCCCCTTCTTGCAGCTATCATCTCCTTCGATGGATAATTTTCCAAACGAAGTCGATGATTTGATCACTGTTCTACAGTGGAATTGTCGAAGCCTTATTCCGTAATTAGATTCGTTCAAGTATTTAGTCCATTACAATAATTGCGATGTATTTGCCCTCTGTGAAACATGGCTATCTTCAGAAATTGATCTCCCTTTTTATGATTTTAACATTATTCAATTGGATCGTGAGGGTCATCATGGAAAAAGGATAGGACGATGAGAACAAAAATTTCACTTTCCCGTAGTAAATCCCTTAAAAAATTACAAAGGGCCAGTTCTGTATGAGATCGTAACCGCAACCGAATGAGCTCATATTTTGGGAGAATGATCAGATCGTGATTTAGAATCGATTTTGCTGGGTGGAGCAAAATCGATATTTTTTTCCACCTTAACATATGGGTTATGGAATACATAAGGAAACATAATTTTTAGTTTTATCTAGCTAGTAGAAATTTAATCTCTTTAGTCCTGACTGCTGTTAAAATTATATACAAATGTTGGAATTTTACATTTTCCACTTGGGCGTAACAGCAGTATTTTGATCTAAAAACCAAATGTAAGCTTTTCGCACCTCCTGAATCAAACTTTCAACAAGCGAAGCGTTGACACGGTATTGTAAAAGTAAAGCCCGCATCGTAAATTAATATTCACTGCCGTCCAAGCCAGGTGCACCTTTCTCACGATTTGAATCAGGGTGAAAGTTGATGGTGGAAACTTTTGGAAAATCTGCACTTTTGTCTCGTCTCCTCTGCCGATGGTGTGTGTGCTTTTTCGTTTGGCTTTCTGTTCGATGGATGACTTTTTCACCGTACCCAAGGTAGAAGAAAGAAAAGATATAATAGCAATAACGAAGTGTATTTATTATCAGCTTGACGCATCTTTCGGCGATAGGAAGTGATAAAGTTGACACAAAATCATTCGGAGCTGGAAAGTCGTCGTCTTCGTCGATGTCATTGCTGTCGTCAACTGGGTCAAGTCCAATGTTAAGACGAATGTATAAGTATAGAGAACGATGTTTTGGTGACGTAGATGGATGTGAAAATTATAAACTGTAGGGCGGTACACAGCAAAAAGTTTGTAGATTTGCATGTAATGAAGTTATTAAAAGTTTACATCGATGAAGCTTTAATATTAAAGTCAAACATTAGAAAATTAAATTTTCTAAATTTTACTTTCATCTGTGGTTTTACATGGCAATGTAAAATTCATTTAGATTGCATTTATTTTCTTAATGAACAAATGCATATAAATGTACATGTATTTTCAAGAGAGCTTAAATTTCAACTGTTGTTGATTGAATTACAATTGAATTATAAAATAAATCACATAAT
Source organism: Ochlerotatus camptorhynchus (assembly GCF_037179485.1). NCBI lineage: Eukaryota > Metazoa > Arthropoda > Insecta > Diptera > Culicidae > Ochlerotatus > Ochlerotatus camptorhynchus. The sequence goes on from NW_027040920.1 coordinate 3,324,175, forward strand.
CAACGGAAAATATCCATGTGAATTTCACATATCTTTCATGTGATTCCATAATTGGAAATTGCACCACAAAATCACATGAACCTTTATTAAATCTTGATAAACATTTCAAAATGTCCTATCTGCTTTGATCGATTCTCTTCATCGCAGGGCTGATAGCGGGTCACTAAAAAGTCCCTATTTTCGACAAAAAGTCACTAAAGTTTTTCTCGCTTGAATTGCAATGTAAGATTCGTTAAAAAATAAATAAAAATTGTTACAGTGCTACAGTATACTTAGTTCTTAGTTGAAAGTTCATTAAACTAACGAACGAAAAAGTATGCAGAAGAAACCAAGACGATACATCATCAAAGCACACTTTTATTTACGATTTCGCACCTTTTAGGAGTCCAGTTTCAACTGCAAAATTAAATAATCAGGGAAATCGGAATAACCGGAAAATACCGGAAATTCGTTGTCACCGGGATAAACTCGTGAGCTTCGATTCTAAATTTAAAAAAATGTGCTTCTTCCTCTCTTTATAAAATCTCAAGACCCTTGAAATGGACTAGATTTTCAGGATACAGTAACTTTGAAGAACTATTAAAAGAACTTTTTTCCAAAGCAGCTTTGAACAGATTTTAGAATAGATTCTAGAGATATGTAATACCAAGGTACTTCGGACAAAAAGTTCTAGGGAGTTTTGGGATGAACTATACGAGGGTTATGACTAGAGCTTCAAGTCAATTTGTGAGATCAGTGTTTTTTAAGAACGATTTCTTGGGTACAACTTGGACTAGGAACTACTTGGAAACATTTCCAGATAAAATAAAGGACAACTACATGTGAATTTTCAGTAGAATTTAAAGAAGAACTCCAAGACAATTCAGATATAAAATTTATGAAAACTCAGAGGTGAATAGCATGGTAATTTCTATGGAGGTGAATTCTTTAAGAAAGTTTATAATACAACGAGAATCTAAGGACGAATTTCATGATTGTTTTAGTGTGCTGCAGAGAATATTTCCTCTGTTATATAGAAAATTTGAGGCATCATCGATCTCTAAACTTTTATCAAGTTCATGTACCTGATAAGCCTAACGCCTAAATTAGCATAGATTTCAAAATTCAATTAGCTCTAAAAACATAATTTCTCAATCTTTTTTTTCACAACAAGTTGCATTTCGTCGGGAATCTATTGAAGTTTTTGAATCCATATGAAAACATTTGGATCAATACATGGTTCCAGAGTTATTCCGGTTCCCGTTGGGGTCACTTTTGGTCGGCATTTGGCTTTACTGTTCTGTAATAAGTATACACACGATGAACATCATGCTTTTTCTCTTAAATGATGTAATTGGACCAATGGCAGCTATACTGACGTTCCACGGTCACATTGGGCATCCCGGAAATGTTCCTGTGTCCCCGGGGAAGAGGCCAATTCTCGACAAGAATCAAAACCTATCGTGTGACATATCAAACTTCATGATTTTACAAATCTTGGCCGGTAATGGCCTTATTGAGAGTCCATGGTAACACTAGGAAATTATGTTTTTAGAGCTAATTGAATTTTGAAATCTATGCAAATTTAGACGTTAGACACGCAAAGTTTAAATTTTTATTCTTGTCAATGTCCACAAAATTTAACCCTTGGATCATTTTCGTCAATGTCCTAAAACTCTTGTTTTGTAGGTAATTCTAAGTAGAATTCCAATGCAACCTTGAATAGGATTTAATACAAATTTTAATGAAAATTCATAACAGCTTTTAACGTTGATTCTTAAGGAATTATGAGAAAATTTGAACGAGAAGCACAATTACACCATGATTATTCTGAGGAGAACTTCAATACAAAAGAGAAATCTAAGGACATTATGAGGATAATTTAAAGAAGATTATGTGACAAAAGGAATCCGGAGCATGTTTCCATGTGAGTTTTCAGAGAATTCATAGAGGGTATATTATGGAGGATTACAATAAAATATGAGTATAATTCCTATCGAACCTAAAATGAATTCGGTTAAAAATTCCAAGAGGGTTCTGACAAATTTTGTGGAGAAATCTAAGAAGAACTGCAAGTCATTTTTTAGGTGAGAATTTCATAACTGTGAGTTTAATTCCAAGGAAACGGGCAATATTTAAAGGTAAGTTCAAAATATATTCAATGAGAATAATTCCAACGGATTTCTTAGAAATATCCTTAGAAAATTCTGAGCTAAATTTCAAGTGGATTTCGAGGAGTATTCTAAGGATATTCCGGCGTTCTTTTGCAGATAATTCAAAGGAAAATCCCAGCAGCATTTCGAAGAATTTTTGGGATTTCCTAGCAGAACTAAAAAAATATTCCTAACATAATGCCATGACAATCACAGTAGGCATTGGTTGTCAGGATAAGTTCATTTGTTACCCAATCCTGCGCGCTCAAAACGAAAATTTCGGTCTATGCGCTTCTGGCAGTTTCCGTCAAATTCCTGGGCAGAAATTTCATAGCTCGGTTTACCGGAAGAGTATCCCGGAAAAATATAAAATCAAAAAAAAAATTAAATTCCCCAAAAAGTTCCTTGTCTGGCAAGCAATCTGCAGTTGTGGGATTAAAAGTGAAACTGGAACCATGGACCAGCAAATTTACCAGGAGGAGTGCCTACGGAAAAGAATACTGCCTTTTCTGGAGCAGCACGAGGTGGATTGTCTATTCTGGCCGGACTTGGCAAGCTGCCACTACTCAAATTCTACCAAACAGTGGTACAGCGAAATTGGTGTCACAGTAGTTCCCATGGAGATGAATCCGACCAATACTCTCCGGAACTAAGGCCAATTGAGAAATACTGGTCAAAAGTGAAGCACATACTGAAGAAAAAGGGTGGAACTATAATTGGCCTGCAAGATTTCAAGCGGAAATGCAATTTGGCAGCCAAACACTTAAAATGGGAGCAGGGCTCGTGCAAAAGATGATGGACCTTGTACAAAGAAACGTTTGAGAAATGGCATATGGTAAGAAGGAAGACTGAAACAATGGTCTTACAATAAGCATAATACTTACAAATGTATAGCTGCTACATTGAACTATGAAAAATAAAACGAATTTTAAGCCCCCAACAAGATTTCATATTTTCGGGTTCAACCTTTATAATGTCGCTTTCCCAAGTAATTCAACCTTGTTCGGTCCAGTAGATGCTCGGCCCAGTAGAATGTATAGCAACTACTGTTGTAGAAAAATTATGCTTTTTTTCAGTAATTCAAAAACGGCCTAAGTGTCCCTAATTTGGGCCCATACATAAATTCAGCAATCGACTAAATTTTCAATAACTACCAAAAATATCCATTAGTACCGTCCCAATGACGCGTTCATCTAGATAAAATTGATCAATAGCAGATTTTTAGCGATGGGCCCAATGTTAGATCCATAGGCCAACATTAGAGCCATTTCCCCTATATCATTTAATATTTTAAAACTCTATCTCGACGTTTCATTCCTCATTTCGGAAATAGTTTCAATAGGCAATGTCTTCTTATTAGGTAACTAAGCAAACGCGGAGCTCCTTCGTGATGCAAGTCATAAAGATCATCATCATCATCATCAGTCGCATAAAGATCATCATAGTTCATATTTAAAAAGCGAGATGTGTTAGAGAATAGATTTATTCTAGACTTTAATTCAGGAGACCATAAGAATTTCAAATATGGTAAAATAACTCTGTTATTGAAAATCGTGTTACACAGTGTTGTTAGTTTTTAATCTAGTTGTGCAATATTAGCTTTTGACGAATGCGTACAGATATGAAATCGATGCCTACCTGACTGACAAATCAATTTGCATGATTCTATTTCTGAAAGTTTTCTGATAATGTTTAAGTCACATTTTGGTAACTTTTTAAAATGATTTTAGTCACTTTTTAGTTATTTTTAAATGATTTTAGTCACTTATTCACTTTTTTTATTGCTTAACACTGCTATCAGCCCTGAAATTAGCAAATTGCGGGAGCATTTGAAAGAAGTTTAGTAAGCTCCGAAAATTAGTTTCAGAAAATTAGTGTGGAATTTAAACAGTTCCCAGATTTTCAGATAACTTCAGAGACGTAAACAGTTGTTTGAGGTATTCGCATAAGTTCAGAAGTTCACTGAAGCTTAAACATTTTTAGGACGATTTAATTAAATTCAACGCAGTACAACAAACTTCATGCAAACTGCAAAAACTTTAGAAAAGTTTTGAGAATTTCAGAAAAGAACAGAGAACCTCAGAGCAGTTCCATCGACATTAGAGTAGTCACATAAATTTTAAAGAAGTTTAGTGAACTTCAGTGAATTGTTAAACCTTTAAGGAGATCCATGATCGTTAGAAAAATTTAGGAAACTTTAGAAAGTCCTAGAAAGTTCCGGATTGGAGGAGAAGTATTGTGATCATCAGGCTAGTTTATCAAACTACAGAAGAACTTCAAGGCAGTTTCATTAACTTCAGGAAAAAATTGAGAACTTTAAAGTAGTTCTGAAGACCTCAAAATAGTCCATTCCATATTCAACGGAAATTACCTCAAAATCTCGATGAAGCTATCGTCAGAATTAAATGTGCTTTTAGTTTTCCTCAGAATTACCTTGAAATTCTCCACAATTAGAAATCCTATGGAAAACTTATCCGAGTATTCATTGAAATCATTTCAGATTTCCTTTTCAATCTCACTCCTTCCCTTGGAATTCTACTCACATTGAAAACCTCTTAAGAATTCAATTTCACTTTTCCTCACAAATTTTTTTTCTCATAATTTGTTTGGCAATCTCTCCTGGAATTATTTTCCGAATTTCTTTGAAGATCTCCTGGAGTTATTCTCAGACTTAATTGTAATCCTTCATTTAGTATTCTCTTCACCCCCTAAGTTTTTACCAACAAAATACGAGGACTTATGCTCCGATTTCAGATGTGTGAATGAAAATTACTAGGAATATGTTTATGAGATTCTAATTGAATAAGTCTAAAACGTCAAATATTTATTTAATATGCTGATTTTCTTCCCTCAGGTCACTTTTTATTCACTTTTTTACAACAATAAATCACTATATTGTCACTTATTTCTTCAACACGGTCCTACCAGCGAATTTTCAAAGTAGTTGAAACGTAGACACATTTTTAAAACTTCTAACGCAGATACAAATTCAAGATCCAGGGAAAATTTGCCTGTTTTAGTAATGACCCATTTAACCTAGTGATCACTACGGCTCAATCGCATTCGAGGTTTATGCTTAATATAAATGCATATCGAACAACCGAGAAATTTACTAAAATTCCAGGAAATTGCTAATCAGGATTTGCTGGTCATCAAGAATTATGTTCAAAACTTACACGAGGGAGATTTCACGCGACGATTATTTAAAATAAAACGCTGGTAAATGTGTTAACCCAGGACACTCAAATGTATCCTATTTTTTTAATAGTGTAAATGTTGTCTACTAACTCTTTAAGAACCCGTTGCTAATATCTTTCAGCATCAATCTTTAATGCAAGAACTTTTACCGTATTCTGCACACAAGCTTCCGCAAAAGGAGCTGTTCCCTTATTTCTAACGAATTCAACTAGGGTAGTTGTACCAGTTATAGCTATACGTTCCTATTGTTGGTGTGTTGTGGTTTATGGGAATTCCATAGGCTATAATTGGAACACACCATAGTACGAACGTATTGCGATGACTGATACATCTGCCCTATTTGATTATTCACTTATAATAACTGCACGTGCACACATTCCATGCTAATCGGTACCGTATTCTCTTCCTCCCCCTTCCAGCATGATGTCCATCCAGGAGGAGCTCGACCAAATGGGCATCAAAAACGACCAACCGCCAGCCTACTCGCAAGCCATCGCCGGGGACGACGCCAACATCACCGACAGCAGCGTCGACAATGACAATGTGTGCCAGAGTGGGTGGCCCAACATGCCGGGGGCAGTACCGGGGGCGGCCCACAAACCAGCCGGCTGGATGGATGGCCTGTTCGGTTGCATGCGGCCCGTCCTGTCGCTGATAGGCAAAAGCCACATTATGGAGATGAAGAGCAAACAGACTGAAGACTGGGAAATCCCCTTCGAGACCATTACCGACCTGGTGTGGCTAGGCAGTGGCGCCCAGGGTGCCGTCTTTCGGGGCAAACTGCGCAACGAACTGGTTGCCGTCAAGAAGGTCCGCGAAGTCAAGGAGACCGACATCAAGCACCTGCGGAAGTTGGATCATGAAAACATTGTAAAATTCAAGTAAGTAACAACATTGGAGGCCGACGTGATTCCTGATGGCGATAGCGCGTGTGACTCCAGGCATTCTGGCTGCACAGTTATTTTTAGAGCTGAGCACGTTTTTCCCCGTTCCGACTTCCTCGAACCCACCCTGTTGACCAGTGGCTTGTGTTGGTTTTATCCTATCCATTAACACACTTCTCTAATCGCGTGTGAAGAGTGTTTTGCTTTTTGCCCCGTTCTCAACTGGCGGCAAATGTCTGCCAAGGAGACACGACTTTCTATTACTCTTCTCCACCTCGCTCGTGCACATGGTTGATATATGTATTTATTAGTTTGATTGTAAAATTTCGATTACTTTTTCGAAGGGACGTATCAGCTTTTGTAAACAATGCATTTTATCGTCAACTTGACGTAATTGGTAGCTTGCCCACGCATGTTAACACTACCATCAGATAGGGGAAATTTCCCCCTACCTTATAGTGGTGTTAGTATCCGTCGGTGAGCCACCAGTTACGCCAAATCGACGATCAAATGCATTGTTTACAAAAGCTGATACGACCCTTCGAAAAAGTCATCGAGAAATGATTCGATCATTTCTCATACATTCAATCTATATAGTATTTCTGATTGCAATCGTTCAGCAACTTTTTTTTTAAATAAATGCATAGTCCATTTGTCGCCATTCTACTTAACGCGCACGAAAAATACATTTTCCAGACAACCGAAAACCATCGAACCCCAAATCTAACAAATCGTTCTTTCTTTTTATATCTACTTTCATTCCGTTCCCGACGCCACACCATAAACTCTGTCTGGCGCCTTACACCTGGATTGGATGGCTCCACACGCCAACGCTCATGGTTCTTATGGAACTGCACCGTTCGACGCCAAACCCAACCCTGTCGCCGACAATGGCACCGACGACGACGACAACAACAACAACAACAACAAAAACCACAATAACAACGTCGCCGGACGCCTTTTCGCGTTTACTTTCTCAATCAATCAACGTTTATTATGCCGTGTAGGGGCGTATGTACCCAGGCGCCGGTGTTTTGCATAATCATGGAATTCTGCCCGTTCGGGCCGCTGCACCAGATTCTGGCGGACGGCATGGACATCATTTCGCCACATCGATTGGTGTCCTGGTCACAGCAGATCGCTATCGGCATGCAGTACCTCCACTCGCACAAGATCATCCACCGAGATCTCAAGAGTCCCAAGTAAGTATAGGATCATAATCGTTATAAGAATATAGTCTTTCGATGGTACTTATATTGAAGCTTGGAGAAATAGTAGTGATGTTGTTTCATATCTTAGAATCAGTGATTGGAAAGTTTTGCTGTCTATGACGAAAGCATTTTGTTTTTACAGAAAGCGTCCCTGACCTTGACGCTACTCTGCTTTAAGTTGCTTTAAACGGATATCATCATTACAAGGGATCGGGACATTTCGCCCATAACAAAATCACAGAATGAGTCATTCCGCCGAAGATTATTTTTCTTGTGAAGTTATTTGTTTCCGAGATTTACAAAACCAAGGTTCAAAAGTTTCATGATAGTTATCCCAAGTAACATTGCAAGCTTTATAGAGGTTTTATAGCATTCTATAAGTCTGCATGATGGTCTACAGAACACTCTTAAAACCAAAATTGTTACTTGGGATGTTTTCTTCTTTTTAAAACTGAACTTTTTTCTTTTAAAATTATTTCATAAAAAATATAAAACTTTAGAAAGTGTTTCCTTCCTAAATTTACTATTCTTGAATTCTGGGCCTACTAAGCACAACCCTCCCTTTGCCTTTTTTGAGCAGTTTGGACTAAATGGAATGTTTTCACTGCAGATACCATCTAAATTTATTTACCTTTTCGTACGATTTGATAAAGAGTAACAAATTGTTGAGATATTGTTGGTTGCAAACATTCATATCACGCGTTCTTGTTGACTTCGTTCGGTAGCTTTTAAAGTAAAGTATCGTACCAAACGCATACAGTTCGTAAAAAGTAGTGTAAATTTCTGTTCAATATTATGCACATAAATGGAGCGTCACATATCATATACGTTTACTTTATATATCATGTAAAGTTCTGACACATTTCATGCAATGTAGCAAATATTGTATACAAAGGCCCATCTTTGTAAACAACATTGTTTGCTAGTTGCTCGGTTGAAATGAAATACAAGTCTACGTGGTGAATGAATGTTTACATCACAATTAAAATACAAAATTTTTATCTGTGCATACTTGACTTGTTAACGCCGAAATCATGGATTTATTTGATGTTTTCTGCCCAGGCGACTAGGCTGAAGTAATTCTCTCCCTACTTTTGAGAAACAGCATTTTGATTGATTGTTTGAATTATTGTATTGCCGGTTTTTTAAAGTTGCTCGTTCGTTTTTTTTTTTAATTTATTCCATACACATTTAATGATTCTATTATTTTTTACCTTTTGTCCAACATGAGAAGTTCTTTCGAAATTAACTATTCTTGTTATTGCTTTGTTTACCGAAAGTTTTAAATATTTTTTTTATTTTTTTTTAAAGCTGTTCGTTTTGTTCTTAAATTTGGTTCCATCGACTTTCTTTTGAGATCCGTTACTATTTTTAGATTCGTTACTTTTTGTAAAAACCTCTGAAAACATTAATTTAAAAATTCTCTTATATTTTTCCTTCTTTCTCATTCTCGTTTCTTCATTTAAACATAAGCAGTTCTTTCTATTTCTATTGTTTTCTGTTCTTTCTAGATATGTGGTAATGTTTTCTGACTGCTTTTGAAAAATGTTTGTTTTTTGCATAGCTCAGGGTGGCCAACAAACCGGGAAAGAATCGGAAATTTTTAAATTATCCGGGAATACCGGGAGTAACTCGGGAATTCGAAGGGACAACCGGGAACAATTAATAAAACCTAACAAACCCTAACAAACATTGAAAGCTGAAAAAAAACGTATTCATGCAAACAAATGCTTGTCCCGTAACGTGGGTAGATCACCTTTTTGTGGTACGTTACGGGATGTAAGATCTACCACCGATTCCTAGTCCTGACTACTTCAAACTAGGGGAACAGGATTTTTCAGTAATCCAAGGAATACATCTTAGTCCTTGTTACTTTTATGCCTTGTTGATAGTGACAAGACTCGGCTTTGTCCACCGAGGATGATCTTGAAACAAGGAAAAAAAATGAGTTAGTTGTCTTCATCTATGTGATTCCTAATCCTATTCGTTGTTCCCTAGTTTGAAGTGGTTAAGACTAGGGTTCTGATGCATGGTCATTATCGGTGTCATACCTTAATTTTGTTACTAAGGAATCCAATTTTGACTGACAAAGGGGTGCGCCTTTGGACTGAGGGTGTTTCAACACTCCGAAGGGTATAAATAGCGAGACCTTTCAATTAGAGTCGGATCCTTGCGATAAATGCAAGAGTGGCAACTGTAAAAAAATCGAATACTTCATCATTTCTCAATAGTGATGGAGTAATACGACATCCACTTAACTAAGAACACGGGATATACTACAATAGATCAATTTACTGGTCGCAGTAGTGTTAGGTCCCGAACAGGAAAAAAAAAACAAATGCTTCTTCAGATAAAAATTGATTTCTTCATCTCTTAATCAGTATGAATTGTTTGTTCACTTAAATTATAGGTTATATTTTTTCATCATTCATTTGGAGGCTATGTTATTTTTATTAGTGTTCTAGTCATTAACATTGTGAACTGTTCTTGAGTAATGATTTGCCAAAATAATATCAACATTACATATGCATATCCCTCCAAACACAAATCTAAATCATCATGGTGAAAAGTTGATCTTAAAATACCGAAATGGCTAACGAAGCGCCAAGCCTTAGCGTGAAACTTCAAAGGCACAAATGTCAGCTTCCACAAAACATACAAATTTGAAATTGCTACTCTCTGTTTGTAGTGTTATATGAAGAAACCTGATAGCATGAGCATTAGACTGATGCAAAATTTGAAATTTTCGCTCCCCAGTGTTCAAACGGTTCCAAATTGGGCCCTGATTAGCCTCCCAAAATTTGAACTCATTTAGTGAGAAACTTACTTGGCACAAACCATTTGAAGTTTATATGGGAATTACTATGGAGAAACCATAATTTCGGTTCATATCTATCTCAAAATTCACCAGTTCACTCTACTTTAGAAAATAATAGCTGAGCTTGTTGAAAATTTTCTCGGCTACAACTTGTTTCAAGACCACTTTTCGATCAAATGTAATGTCTTACGATTATGATCAATCAACTGTTCAGCAGGCAAAATTGGTGTTTATGGCGCGTAGAATAGAGGACAAAAATCATGGCTACTATGGCACGCTGCCGAATACAGTGTTGCCCACAATACAGTTGCTTAATCTTGCCATAAGATTATCAATCTCTTAAACAATTAATTATTATTTCATTTGTTGTTTGGCTGAAAACGATTTTCTGCAAAGTTGTAGCTGATAAAAATTCCCATAAGAATAACATTGGAATTTGTTAACACTACAATATGTTAAAAGGCTAGAAGACAATGAACAAAAAGTTTTGTTTTCTCATAGTAATTTCCATATAAACTTTAAATGGTTTGTGACAAGTCAGTTTCTTATCAAATTAATTTAAATTTTCGGAGGCTAATCCCCGATTTGAAACCGTTTGAACACTGTGGAGCGAAAATTTCAATTTTTGCATCAGTCTAATGAGCATGATTGGTCGCCCGAGGATACAACTCTGTTATTGCCAGATTAGCTGTAATTACACAGAGAACCAATAGACGTTGCTTGGGACTAGCAATCATCCACAATTTGTAAATACTAGTGATCTTAAACTAGGCAATACCAGCCCCGGCCACGTCCGAATGCTGGTCAAGAAAGGAATGGAAAGGAATACGTTGGATAAATGGGTTGGGATTGCAGCAGGATTAGTTTTGGTAAACGATATGCTGAATTGATGTCCTAACGATTCATTATCGCGAAGGAGATTGGGTTTGAACCCACTATCTTCTGCCCAGTAAGCAAAATCGGTCGCCACTAGGCTACCGAGCTCCTTATATCACAACAAGATTACGATCAAGTTGATTGAGAATTCCTTAGGGCTTAATCTCAGAATTATCTTGGGATTCTAGACAGAACTCCTTTGGATTTTTCTCCGAGTTTTTCTCATCTTTTTTTTTGATGAATTATTCAGTATTTCTTTGTAATTTTAAAATTTCTATGAAAAACTACAAGGGATAGCCCAATGGGGTTGTACGAACAGTTGACGTAGGACTACGCTCACAAGGGACAGCCCTATGGGCCAAAACAAACTCTTTAACAAATTTATGGTGGTCCTGAAAAGGACCGTTTTGCCGTGATAGTTGAGTAATGTTGAGTTATTAACGTGTTTTACATAGATAAGGCTTGCGAGCTGTATGTTGTTTGGAACAAGGTTGCAAAGACTCATTTCAGCTAAAACAATGTTTTTCTAAATTATGAAATAATTAGATGCCATGATCAAATTTTGAATTGGTAGGATACAAGAAGAGGTTGCAAAGAATGTGTTTGACATATTAAACCTGTTTATTTCACTTCATGAGAGTCACAATCAGCGATTTTTCACAAACTCACTCACTCACTCACTCACTCACTCAGCGATCAGTAAATCGCTGGTTGTGACTCATAGAAAGCAAAATTTACAGGTTTTATGTTTCTAACGCATACTTTGTAACCTCTTCTTGTAAGTTACAAGTAAAACATGCCATCGTACCATCTTTTAGTTTTATTATTCCGAAAAACATTATTTTAGCTGAAATGAGTCTTTGCAACCTTGGTTTGGAACGGTGCCGCGCTTGACATAGATGACCCACAGAGGTTCACGACGAGCTACTGATTCCGATCAATAGCGGTGCGGCTTCTTCCTCCTTCTATGGATGCTAATGTGGGCTGCAGCTCGTTGCTTGGAGAACAATGTTCAACGCCACGCGCCGAAAGCACTGCGGCTGCTGCTGATGCCAATGCCTGGACACTAACACACACGGTGATTGGATAGCTAGCTTCTTGCGGTGAGCCTTTCGTTGTGTACTGAAGAACACCCCCACTCACCACGCGGTGATTGAATAAACACCGTTTGGTGAGACCGGATGGAATTGATGAATTTACGCAAAGGTAATTTGATGGCGATTTGACAGGTAGAAAAACGTCATTATCATTTTTACATCATTTCCATCTGCTGGTTGACCGTAACGTAAATTCATCAATTCAACTTTGAAATCTGTGTTAGGGAAATAACTTTTCGCAGGCAAACGGTGATAATTTAAATTATCATAGCAACAGTTGCACATTCGTGCAATTTTCAATGGCAGCATTTTAAAAAATTATAAAGTCTTAAAATAGAAATATTTCTGATCCATTGTTGTTAAAATATTGAAATTGGTCCAGGGGCAGCTGAGTTGTTAACGTTCAAAACCTTTCATAATTTACTTTTTCACAAAGTGTACTCCCATATAGAAATCACAGACGTAGTCCTACGTCAAAAATTGTTCGCATTATTGAAACCTTCAACATTTTCCAGGGCTTATAATTTATGTTCTACCAAATCTTGAATTTTCTTCAAAATCTCTCATTTTGAGTATGTTTTTTCGTTCCAGATTGTAAAAAAATCCAATTCTGTTATTTTTTGTCTAAATCGAGGATCACAAAGATTTTTAAAAGCCAAACCTCGAAAAAAATTTCATACTTCAAAACTCTGGAAAAATTCAAAGCCTCCGATTTTTGTATTTTTTTTTTAAGATTTCTGTTAGTACAGATCACGGTTCACAGTAAAAAAATAATTTTTAAATCACATCAAAGTGGATGCACTTCAGTCGTGTCAAAAATATGGTGTAATATTACTTGCCAAAAAGGACAAAATTATCATTAATACAGTGCATGAACTGACATTACGCTGCTTTTACTGCATTTGTTAATTGTTGTGGCCATAAATTTACATGCGATTTTCAACATGATTGCAGCCGAACGTACGAACGAATAGGGTGACTATAGCGCATTTTATGAAAACGTCACAAGTTTTTATGGCTGTTTTAAATCAATAATTACGAAGAAACCATAAAGCCTGCAAGGTTACTACCAAAGGCACAAATCTAGGGAACTGCATGGAAAATGTTTTCTAGAACAACTAAATAAACAGAAATGAAAATTTTCAACTTAAAAACACTAAAATGTATGAAATTTTACTAGTTTTTTTGGTACTTTCAACATACTTTTCAATTGTAATGTATGATAATTAACTTTAATCGAGTTCTTTACTTAAGAGCATTGATAGCTAAGACTTAAGTTTTTCATTTGAAATGTTGAAATCAGAAAACCACATTAAGATTAAAAAAATATAGCTAACCAAATTTGGAAATACAAAAAAAACATAAAATGTTGAATAACTCACTTAGCAGTCATTTCCGACCCTATGTTTCATGGGTATTTTTTCATAACTTTAGGAGCCCTATCTACCCTGAAAATATGTAAAACCCGGAACCAAACACCCTGTATAGTTTTGCTATGGGATGGCTGAATATCAACATGAAGCTTTAGTGCGATAATTTATTAGAGTACGGCAGTGTGAAAAATTAACAGAAGTTGAAATTGAGCGAAGGGCCATTGATGTGACAATACTAATCAAATGTGCACTCTTTTGCCTAGCTCACTTGATGGGTGAGAAGACTTGAAGTATTTCCTCGAATCTACAAGCAAAAGAGTGCTCATAGAAGAGAAGTCGGATCAGTAATATGAGAAGACTAACTAACTGGGACCTCTATCTATTTCATTTAAAGAATGATAATTCAATTAATTCATTCAAATTAAGACGCACTCACAATTAGAAAGTGTTTCTGATGCGATCATTAACACAATGATCTCTTCATATCGTGCTAGCTGCCCTATTCAACATAGATCATCTAATAGGGATGTGCCTTGTTAGAACGATAAGCTGGCAAAATTGAGGAAGATCAAGACAAACAATTGAAATGGCCTCAACTCCATTTTGTAAACAAACCTTGCAAGGCCATTTTCTCGCGAACTGAAACCTACATTCGCAAACCAAAACACAATTGGGTAGAAGAGAATTTTCCCTACCTGTTCATTATGTTGGTTTCCCTTGGCGGACTTCGGTACACGAGAAAATGGCCTTATAAGGTTTGTTTACAAAATGGAGTTGAGGCCTTTTCAATTGTTGGTCCTGAAATGTCCAGACGAGTGTTCAATAGAGCTAAAGCTACTTCCGATTGGGTTCAATACAAAAAGGCCCTAACTGAATACAACAGAGGCAAGCTAAACGGAAGGATTGAAGCCGGGTATGTGAAGACATCAAAAACGCTCCAGCAGCTGCAAGGATGCATATAGTTCTTTCAAAAGACCATTCAAATGGTCTTGTCAGCCTAAAAAAGAAGATGGTAGTTTTACTGCTCTTCTGAAACACTGGAAGAAATTATGAGGACTCCTTCACAGCGTCAACTCCATTTTTGCGTGAAGAGCAGGACTTTTAAATGGCGAGACATGAACGGTCAATAGATGCCTATCAGAAACATTGTGAAATCTTCACGCCTTCTAGAGTTGAATGGTCATTTCTAGATAGAGCTGGAATTAGGGCGTAACAGCTTTTGTAAACAATGACTTCTCTCGATGATTTCTCGGAAACCATGGCTCTCCCTGGCAAATCGACATCACCATCGAGTAGAGGAAGACTTCTCCTACCCGATGGATATGTTGGTTTGTGTAGGCTTGCCTTGAATTCCGAGAAATCAACGAGATAAGTCATTGTTTACAAAGGCTGTTACGCCCTAATTCCAGCTCTATCTAGATTTAGTTCTTTTCAACCTTTCAAATCTGCTTTCAAAGATGAAATATTACCAGCATTACTTCAACAGGGGAAAGAAACGCTCAGCCCCTCCTTACTCTATTCAAAGCCAGTGTTACTCTGAGCACCATACCAAAAGCATGGAGAAAGGTTCGAGTTGTTTTCATTCCAAAAGCTGGAAAAAGATATAAAACGACTCCGAAAGCCTTTAGACCCATAAGCCTTTCATTAATAAGTTTAGCGAAATTTCAATTTGCTTATCAATCAGGTAAATCTACGATAACGGCTCTACAATCGCTAGTTAATTAAATCGAGAAATCGCTTAGCCGTGGTTCCTGTTCTCGATATTGAAGGTGCATTCGACAATGCATCCTACAGCTCAATGCGTTCAGCTATGGAAGCAAAGGGCTTGGATAACTGCCTTATTAATTTGATAATGGCAATGCTCTCAGATCGAGAAATATCTGCTGATCTCGGAGATGCCCAACTAACTATAAGATCGGTGAAGAGTTGCCCTCAAGGAGGGGTACCAAGGTATTTCAGAGAAAATTCAAAGGATTTTTAACGATGAACTCTAAAAGAGTTTTGAATAGAAGTCCAAGTCAATTGTGGTAGTTCAGAATAGAATTGTTATGTAACTTTGTTGAAAATTTAATGGCAATTGTAGAGAGGATTCCTGGATCCGTGAAAAATACCAAGAGAATCGAAATTTGAGGGTACAATTCCATAGGAAGTCTGAGAAAAGTTTCAAATGAATTCCGAGGATAACTCCAAGAGCATTTGTAAAAGAATTTCTGTTGAATTTAAAGAAAAATTCTGAGGTGAATTGCATGGAAATTTTAAAAATAATTCAAGCTAATTTTAAATAAAATTATGGATGAAAGCTTCTGTGAAGTATTAGAATTAACTTTAAAATTCCAAAAAAATCTATGAATGATTAATTTTTTGGATTGCTCTGCAGACAATTTCTAGACTGTTGCAATGAAATTTTCAAGAGACTTCGAGAGAGAATCACAGATTTATTTTAGATTATTCCTACAAAGATTTCTGTGAAGTGAAATCATTCTAAAGAAAAAGCTTGAGAACATTCAAATAAAGCCCTATAAAGAGTTTTGAGCGAATTTTCAAGGTAGCTAAAACAGTGAAACCTTTTGAATACTTCAAAAGCAGAACCAAATTCAAGATCCAAGAAAAAATCTACTTTCTTAGTAGGGTAAGTGACTCCTAGTGTTTCAACTATTCGGAAAAAACATCCGTTCCCATATACATAGAAGGAAATGTGCACTGTGAACTATAGTTCACGGCTCTCGTTCATGAATATGGGAACAGATTTTTTTTTTTTGAGACTAGTTCATCTCTATTTTGCGGGAAAATGTGTATTTTACAGTTGAACCTATCATATATTTTTTTTATTAATTCTCCTCCATTTATAAGAACTGTGTACATCTAGTTGCGGTATTTCACATTTCTTGTTCCTATAGCTGCGGAACCGACTACAATTATATTAGCATTCTCAATAATGCTCGTGAAAATGCACTTAATGCTTGGAATTGCTGAATTCTCTTGGAGTATCTTGAAAATCAAAATAGAATTATCATAAAACTCTCGTCAGGATCTTCTGAGGAAATTTTATTGAAATTCAGCTTAGCATTCCCAACGCATCCTCCCAAAATTCAGTTTGACTGCTCCTTAAAATTAATTTCGTTTTTTTCTAAAACCTCCGTTGAGATTCTTCTGACCGTAACAAAAATTTCCTTCGAGTCTAGTTGAAGTATAAATCACTCTTATTTTTTGTGTCAGTACTGAAACAACATATACAATTTATATACTAATTTATCATATTCAGGAAAATCCCACAATCGTGGGTTAAACTCTCTAAAAGCATATTTATTTATAAGGACGATATGAGCTAGTAGATAGCATACAAGAACGAACGCCTTCACACCGTACTACAAAGTATACAGCCTCAGACGCGGGGGGAACAATAACAGAAACAAAAACTTTCCACTTGAGTGACTCTCGTCGTAAAACAAATTGTTTCCCCTTACCTTGGGCTGGCGAACGGAGCGCGTAGCTTTTGATTGTGCTCCACTCCACATTTTATTGTATTACCGTATGTATGGCGTTGGAAAAGCACGCACATGCGCGATACGCGCGTGTGCCTTCCGGATTGTGTTTTCCAATTCCAACCATCAGCACCGCTAGCATTGCAAGAAATGACGTCACAGCCTATATTCGTCTATGAATTGTGCGTCGCTATGTGTTATATAAAATTCTCCTGTACAAGGCAGATTTCCCCTTCCGATAGATGATGCTGCTACATGAATGACGTAATCGATGCTATACTTATTGCTATAGAGATACAATAGATACCTAGCTACTAGAAAAAATGCCCATGCTACTAATAGTTATTAATGACTTTGTTTTCCTACGATTTCCCATCATTGCAGCATTCTGATTGGCGAAGGTGAAGTGATCAAGATCAGCGATTTCGGAACCTCGCGCGAATGGAACGAGATCAGTACAAAGATGAGTTTTGCCGGCACGGTGGCCTGGATGGCACCGGAGGTGATCCGCAACGAGCCCTGCAACGAAAAGGTCGACATCTGGTCCTACGGGGTGGTCCTGTGGGAACTGTTGACCGGAGAAGTGCCATACAAGAACGTGGACTCGTCGCAGATAATTTTCGGCGTTGGAAATAACTCGCTCTACCTGCCGATTCCTTCGAGTTGTCCCGAGGGATTCAAGCTGCTCATCAAACAGTGCTGGAGTCCGAAGCCACGAAACAGGCCCTCGTTTAAGATAATCATGACGCACCTGGAGATTGCAGGTCATGAACTGCTGCGGCTATGCACCGAAGAGCAGGGCTACTATGAAACGCAAAAGTCCTGGCGGGAGGAAATCCGAAGCCATATGCAGAAGCTGACCAGCAATGGGATGAACATCCAAAAGTACGAACAGGAGCTCATCAAGAAGCGGAAGGACGAGTGGAAGCACGCTCAGGACATCCGCATGATCTACGAGCGGAAGTTGGAACGGACGAATACCATGTACCTGCAGCTGAGTGCGATCTTCGTGCAGCTGGAACAGAAGGAGAGGGAGATTGCGGAGTAAGTTGAAGATTTTTAATATTCAATTCTTCTTGGTTGATGTGATACGATACAGCGTATAAAAATGGCTGACTTGCACTACCACTTTAGGTTGATTATACGTCATTTAACGGAAAACAGTTTCTCGGAATGCCATTCCCCGAATGACCATTACGCAGAATCCATTGTCCATTTCGAAAAGCTGTTGATTTTCCTAATTACAGTGATCTCTACAACTCGATAAAGGATTATCGAGTTATAGAACACTAAAGTAACATTTTATGATTTATAATAACTTTATAGCTGTGTGCATGGAAAACATCATAAAACCTTATTTAACACTAGTTGTATTATCAACCAAAAAAACCATAAAAATGCATTGCATCCAGGAGGGCCCACACTATAGCCAGCTGCAAAAACCAGAGTTTTAAACCATTATAACAGTATTTGCATTTTATTATTTACTTTCTTTAACTATTTCAAATAGTTTTGTTTGTATTAAAAGCTATCAAAAACGAACGAATTTCGTTCATATTACGAGCTATTTTTTCTACATAGTCTGGTAAAAGAAAGTAAGTGAAAAAAAAATTAAGTGAAAATTCACTTAAATGGTGAATTTTTAGTTAAATTTGACAAATGGAAAATTTTAAAATAATCCTGCTATTGTACCAGACTTATTTCTGACAGACCAAGAATCAATTTTGACAAACCACTTTCTCGAAAATCGGAAGATCAATAACAGAAGGATTTTTGAACAATATAATATATTTCCGAAGTATCAAATTTAAGAGAAAATTCATCAAATGGAACACAGCCTTAGTATTCTGGAAGCAGTACGCTCCGGGAAATGGTATAAATTTCGGAAAATGTAATTCCGGGAAATGGTTTTCCGGGAAACGGTTTTCCAGGAAATCACGTCCATTCGTAAATACCAAATATGGTGAAGTAATTTCATGCTCGATGTCACAATAGTGCCCGAGATATGCGCTCTAGAAAATGTGCAGTGGTAGTTTGAATTCAACCATGAAGACAGTCATTGTTTTGGGCTCTGTATCGTATCACCAGGGTTGCCAGGTATCCGGATAGTGTTTCTTTATCCTGATAAAATTATAAATGCCTCATTTATCCTGATTTTTATTGGAAAAACCTGATTTATCTTGATTTTACATAATTGATGCCCACCACCCGCTCACCACTCAGCACCACCTAAACCCTAAACATCAGTCTGATTTCAGTCTGACTTCAAAATTGCACAAATATCAGCTTCCACGACACGTACTACAATGAAACTGTTACTCCACGTTTGCTGCACTCCAGCATACATGGAGTAGCAATTTCAGGTGAAATAGAACTCTAATTTCCGAGATTTGTGTAATTGACAATTCGAGGTGGAAGTGCATTTATAGCCTACGTGGCGGCCATTTGTGGACTCTACAAGGAATCACGTTAAGCACAACTAAAATTCTCCTAATAGATGAATCTTATATAACCTTTTCTTTCCCTATTTCATCAAACAGGCGTGAGAAGCAGCTCCCCGGCTACAAGCCCCGTAAATGTGGCAATCTACTCAAGCGCAACGGAGACAAAGCCGGTCGGAAGCGTGCGACGCTCACCTTCCAGTCAGCGGCGGCAACGATCCTATCGCCAGGTCAACAGACGCAGGCGACACCGCTCTCGCCAGAAGGTACGCCGGTCGTTCCCGGCGAATCTACGATGCCTAGTCCAACGTCCGCCCCAAACAGCCCCATGAAGGCTACCCTATATGCTCAATTAGATGGTACGAATCATAGCCCCAAGTCGGTGGTCATCATCCCTCCCGGGGTGGTGGCTTCCGGTTCCAATTCGGCCGGTAGGACGAAAAAATTCCGCCACAGACGGGTCGGTTCCGGCACGTTCAATTCTCCCAAATCGAGCCCTAGCCGGGATCGGCGCGTCCAAAGCGAACCGGAAACCCGCCACGTTAAGCTGGTGGACACCGAAACGCAAACCGATGCGATGGATATTAGTGAGACTGATGCAAGCCCTAGTCCTAACCTGGCTTCGAAACGGATGTCGACCAGCCTGCGTGAGGATGAAGAAGAGGAAGAAGAACGACAAAAACGGGATCCAATCCCTGACCTGAGCCCAGCCCAGCCGCAAACGCCACAAGGGTACCGGTGTGGCAAACCCCAGTCAGAAGACGATGGAGAAGTGCCTGAAGATGAGGAGAATGGAAACTCGATCTCCACTCCCATGACGAATAGCCGAAGTAGCGACATGCTGACGAGTAGTAACCACCAGCACCACCAGCTTCGTGACCTGGACGACGAGGACGAGGAAGAGGACGAACGTGCCTGCTCGAGTCCGGATCCGATCATGGATGCAATGAATAGCAACGAACGATTGGATCGTGACTGCAGTGATGATGATAAAATTGACACATTGGACCGTAAGGTGAGCTTTATTTCGGAGAAGCTGCAGCAGCAAAGCGTGAATGGAGTCGGTGGACACGTGCAGCAACTGACGGATTATAGCAACATCCTGAACGATAACAATGTGATTGTGTATCGGGCCAATAAGATGCTCAACGGGAGTTTCGGAAAGGGAGGTAAACGATCAGATGGCGCAATACTGATGAAGCATCCTACGGCTGGAAGCAACTTGAACCCTGGAGGCAGCGCTGTCGGCGCTTATGTGTACAGTGGAAATGGAGTGGGTGAAGATCATATGCCGAGGCAGAGCGAGGAACAGTGCAACGACAGCTGGACTGACGAGGAGGGCGAGGATCCGATTGAACTGTACAACTATGCGCTGCGACGAAAGAGGTAAGCCTCAGAACAGGACTTCTAAAAATACCTCGAGTAAATATTTAGTTGCCTGTGCTATCATCCGCATGTAGCGTGGGCGTCATAAACTCATGAGTTATATCGTCTATATAACTGATAAGAAGCTACTTGAGATGGCAAATTAACTGTGTTCAGAAATTTCGATTAGCGGGTCACTTGTTTGCTGTTTATGATAAAATCTGCCGAGAGGACATGACTCATAACAGTAGGAATGTTTTACCTACTCTATGATGAGCAGTAAATCAAGCGATATACCTAGATGTCACGTCAGGTGAGATGTGTGAGTGTGTACCCCTAATAAAATCGTTATGGTTATTTTGCTTAACGACGTGTTCGGGGTATCATCCAAACAATTTGAGGAATAGTTCTATTATTTGTGTTATCGTTCGTTTATGGTAATTTTTATTAGGGATGTTATCAACTGCCGGGAAGATAAAATATATTTAATTAGCTGAAGAGGTGTACCAGCATAAAGTGTAGATCTTTTGTTCAACGTGACAACTGTTATAAACTTTATGCTATAAGTTAGTTCCGTTTGGTGAATCTCAAATATATTTTTTGAAAAGATTTGAGCATTGGGGCCAGTGTTGGGAAAATATCAAAAGATCAAATCTCACCATAATCTCATTTCAGGCATAACATTTGATAACGGCACAAAAGCATTTGTAAACAAACTTTCTAAGGCCCTTTACACGCGAACCAAAATACACCTACGCAAACCAACAACATCATCGCATAGGGGCAACTATCACCTTTCCGAAAGTGGTATTGGTTTGCGTGGGTGTACTTTGGTTCGCGTGTAAAGGGTCTTAGAAAGTTTGTTTACAAATGCTTTTGTGCCGTTATCAAATGTTATGCCTGATTTGATTGTCGTTAAAAAATAACAAGCAAACAACAGCGGATGATATTATAAGTTATCATACGGTAGCTCTGATATCACACTACACTGAAAAAAGTTTTCATATAGTTTCCATTGGGAACGCACATGATATTTTTCCAATAACAAAATTAATTATTGTTACCTGAATGATCACATGAATTCTATTTATTTTTTGAGTGTACTAACAAAACATCACATGAAAGTTATGTGAAATTGTAATGGATATTTTCCATCGGAAATGTGATTTATTTTTTGAGTGTACTAACAAAACTCACCAGTTACACGGTAAGCAAAAAGTACCCAAAAGTAAGTTCTTTTCACTCATCTCGGCACTATAGTGCAGGAAGCCAAAAGCGAGGCCAAAAGTAGGTAAAGCGGGATCATTTACTTGTGTGCAATTCGTATGGAACTTTCCACTCGCTTTTACCCAAAACTAAGTTAGTTGTATAAAAAGTAGGTATATATCTAGAAAAATATTTCAAAAGGTCCTATCTGCATTGATCGATTCTCTTCATCGAATTTCTCTTTCGTCAATAACTCAGCTGCAAAACTTTCCCTGTTGTATTTGACGTTTTGGACGCTAGATGAGAATTTCTTTTATCAAACTCTAGATAGAGCTGGAATAAGGGCAAATGTCGCAATGGGCTTGGACTGAGAAAAATAAATCTGATGTTCTGAACAAGAACAAGAATAATTAAATATAAAATAAACTATAAACCCATTTCTAAATATGGACTAATCTAATTATTAAATAACTGGTTAGCATTATTGTGAGATAAATAAAGATATTATTATTTTTATTTACAGCTCGAAAAAAAATAAAATGTTGCATGCGCCTTTATGATTTATAGTATCTTGTATTCGCCCTGCAGCGTTCACAGAAGCCATTTCGCCCCTATGTTTCGCCTGCTAGTTTTTGACATTGTCTGTTTCGCCTCAATGTTTACGTTCTTTTTCCTGATGGTTTGTTACTATAGACCCTTTGCAGTTTGTTGGATTCCAGATAAATTCGTTGTGGTGTTTCCACTTTGTTTAACAATGTTTCTTTTTGATTACCAACCGGTAATTGCAAGGAGTAGTGAAAAGATTCAAATTATATCTTTCGTCTTGTATTGAGAAAATATGTCTCTTTCGCCCCATCTATGTATATGGGAGGAAGCGGGCGTAAGAGGCAACTTAATTTGCAATAAAAAAAAATTGGTTTCGCCCTTATTTATTTTTGCGTTTTTTAAGAATGTACATTATGTCACCAAATTTTTTAAAAATTGTTTTGTAGCATTTTAATACTAGTATAACGTGACGCATTAACCTCAGTTTGTTTACACTTGCGACATTCGCCCTTATTCCAGCTCTATCTAGAACTATGTGGTAGAATTTGCGCGAAAACCTTATGCATAGCAGTGGTTATGAAAAGAGAAAGTCGATGAAGAGAATCGATCAAAGCACATAGCACCATATAAAGGGTGATACGGTCAAAATTTGGTCAAGGGAAAACGCGTGTAAATCGGTGAAATCGTTTATTTAAAAAATCAAATTAAATTTCTTTTTCAAGTTCAATTAGTATAAAATTCAGGAAAAATATTCAGTTAGGCTTCCGCTTTTCCAAATCCGAATTGCCGGGCCTTGCGCTTGACCCCTGCCATCAGATTTTGTACAGCCACCTCGTCCACCTTCTTCGCCGCAGAAAGCCAGTTTGCCTTGAACTGCTGCTCGCCCTTAGCAGTTTTTTTGGTCTTCTTTAGGTTCCGCTTGACAATAGCCCAGTATTTCTCAATTGGGCGGAGCTCTGGCGTGTTGGGAGGGTTCTTGTCCTTGGGAACCACCTGCACGTTGTTGGCGGCGTACCACTCCATGGCCTTTTTACCGTAATGGCAAGATGCCAAATCCGGCCAAAACAATACGGAACAACCGTGTTTCTCCAGGAAAGGCAGCAGACGTTTATTCAAACACTCTTTCACGTAAATTTCTTGGTTGACAGTCCCGGAAGCTATGAAAATGCTGCTTTTCAAGCCACTTTCCAAACCAGATATTTCTTTGCGAACTTTGACAGTTTCATGTGCTTGAAAACATCTGCTACCTTTCCCCTTCCTTTTGCCGTATAAAACTCCTGTCCCGGAAGCTGCTTGTAGTCGGCTTTGACGTAGGTTTCGTCGTCCATTACCACGCAGTCAAACCATAGAGGTAACTCTAAGACCACTGGGTCCCGAAGAAAATCATTATTATTTTTGGTTCACTCAGTACCAGAACAACGGTCCCAAGCAGTCCCAAGCTATTTCACTCACCCCTGCATATTCTGCATGAATTCACACACCCCTGATGTTATCTGTCAAACTTTCATAGCGAATCAAAACAAACATAGTGTAGTAATAGAATTTCAACTGGAATAGGGTACGTTAATCGTTTGCTTGGGACCAATAGGCTACTAAAGTGGTGAGCCAATTTAAAATCGTTAGTTTCGTATTGATTGTTGGTCAAACCATAGAGGTAACTCTAAGACCACTGGGTCCCGAAGAAAATCATTATTATTTTTGGCTCACTCAGTACCAGAACAACGGTCCCAAGCAGTCCCAAGCTATTTCACTCACCCCTGCATGTTCTGCATGAATCCACACACCCCTGATGTTATCTGTCAAACTTTCATAGCTAATCAAAACAAACATAGTGTAGTAATAGAATTTCAACTAGAATAGGGTACGTTAATCGTTTGCTTGGGACCAATAGGCTACTAAAGTGGTGAGCCAATTTAAAATCGTTAGTTTCGTATTGATTGTTGGTCAAACTTCGTCAGCATCGTCGTGTACAGCCTCCGGGATCGCACTTTGGCCGTCATATTTTGTTTATCATCGCGATTTGGAGTCACTACCTTCTTGTAAGTCGATAGTCCGGCTCGTTTTTTGGCTCGATGCACGGTTGTAGACGATACACCCAGCTTATTTGCGGCATCTCGGAGAGAGAGGTTAGGGTTTCGCTTGAAACTACCGGCAACTCTCTTTGTCGTCTCAGCGGCTTCCGGTTTTCGATTTCCCCCCGATCCAGACTTCCTGGCTGTCGACAAACGTTCCCCAAACACTTTAATTACATTTGTAACGGTTGATTTGGCAACTTTTAGCGATTTTGCCAACTTTGCGTGCGAGTAGCTCGGATTTTCGCGATGCGCGAGCAAAATTTTGATACGCTGCTCTTCTTGCTTGGACGGCATTTTGACAACTGAAGAGTGAATTGAATTCCAAAATCAAAATAGGAGCAACATTCTACACACACACACCTTCAAAATGAGGGGTGTTCAGGTTTTTTAAATGCAAAATTGAAAGAAATACGTCAAGTTGATATTGACCAAATTTTGCCCGTATCACCCTTTAGTTCATCGAGATATGATTATGCTCAACGTTGAGTTGCCACAATTTACTACTTTACACACTTTGCCCAACAGAGGGTTTTGCTCCTCTGTTTTTGACAGTATTAGAATGAGAAAAGGAGACAAACTAGTCAAAAGTAGGTAAAAGTGAACTGTGAACTCGTCAGCAAGTCCTCATCAGTTGGCAACAAAAATGGAATGATGGTGATTTGGGAAGATGGTTACATTCTATTCTCCCACAGGTGTCGAACAAACCATGGTTCAAAGGATTGGACATGAGCCGCAACTTTATACGCGTTATGGCAAGGCTAATGTCCAATCACTCTTCTTTCGAGATTCCGACTATTTTAATTTAATTTGTGTTTTCAAAACGGATAGATCTAAGGATTTAGTAATTAAGTGTCATCTTGTGTTCTCCCAAGTTGTTAGCTGCCCATCGGTGTACCCCCCGGTGTTTGTCTTCTTCATCAGTATGTCGCTTAGTTCGAGATCAAGAGCACATTGCTTTTCTCAATCCCTACCCTGCCATCCATTTGTTACAAACAAACTCACGCTACGCAAATCTTTGAAATAACAACCAGAGATTTTTGTGCTGTTAAATTGATGTTACCGTTGTAAACCTTAATAGAAAATACGTTTACTGTTCAGTTTCTGTACCACATGATGACACATAACCTACGAATGACTTTAAAAAGGTTACACACTTCTAGCTCGGTAAAATCTCCAACAGTCGATTACCTCGACATTTACTTTTGCTGACATCTCTGCAAAATATCTGTTTGTTAGCTGATATCTCAGCAAAATGTTATTTGTTAGTTGAGTCTTGTCAATTGTTTTATTGAATCTCAGCTAAATAAATTGCAGAACGACTCGGCTGTTGGAATCTCGGCGAAAAAATTTAAATGTGTATTGCATACTATGGTACAAAAGGTCTCCCACTGATTGTAAGTAGCGATGCCAACGCCCACCACTGGTGGAATTCCTATCTAGCCAAGCTCAGGAAAGGTTTACAAAAAAAGCTCTCTGGTCTGCTGAACGATCCAACCGGAAAAGTTTTTACATTTTTTTTTTCAGTATGAGTAAGGCCAGTCGATTAAAATTCTTGCTAAATCAAAAAGTTTCCAAGTATAGTTGAAGGGAAGAATGCCTCCCCAAATTCCTATTTTATAAATAAAAATGAACATCAACTTTTCCGGACTTCTCTACTCCACGATTTTCTTCTGTCCCCTTTTAGCTACTGTCTGTTGTCCTCCGCCAGACGCTTCGTCTTCATCCCACAGCTCGCAACGAGCGCCATACACGGATCCGATGACTCTCTTCTGTTTTCTTCTTACCGCGTTTGCCAATCAGCACTAACTGTAGTTCAACCACCTCTTCTCATTTAAACCAAAAAATCACTTCGCGGCTTGCAAAACCGACCCGAAGGATTAAGGAATTTGTCATCGTAACGATGTCTTTCACAGATCACACTTTTCACACCGGCCAAAAGGAAAACATTCGTTTGAACTTTATGCAAAATATTGACAGCACAAGAAATCCGAACCGTCCATTAGCAGAGCCTACTTGGATCACTCTCGTCTCTGATAGTTGGTTTGAACAAGAGAGGGTCTAGTATAAGAGAGGAGTGGACTGGCTGGTATTGAGCCAAACGAACTGACAAAGCCCGAGCCAATCGAGCAGCGCCTATCTTGGCAGTGTTGCTAGAAATCACCTAGGCATAAATTGCCAAGGCAGTTTGTTTTGAATCCGCTCCTCTCTTATACTAGACCCTCTCTAGTTTGTACATAAGCACTTTATTTGATGTATCGCAGAACGCTCTTAGCGCAGTGTTACCAACCGGTGGTATCCGGTGGATTTTAAATTGGCTCACTACTTGACTAGCCTATTGGTTCCAAGCAAATCGCTTAACGTACCCCATTGTAGTCAAAATTCTAGTACTACACAATGTTTGTTTTGATTTGCTATGAAAGTTTGACAGATAAAATGAGGGGTTCGTAGATTTTCCTATGTTTTGAGGGGTGCATCGATTAGCTTGGGACCGAAGATAGTACCAGAGCTGAGCCAAAAAGTTGAGCACGTATCTTCGGGACCTTCTGGTCTTAGAGTTACCTCTATGGTGTTACCAACAATCAATACGAAACTAACGATTTTAAATTGGCTCACCACTTTAGTAGCCTATTGGTCCCAAGCAAACGATTAACGTACCCTATTCTAGTTGAAATTCTATTACTACACTATGTTTGTTTTGATTCGCTATGAAAGTTTGACAGATAACATCAGGGGTGTGTGGATTCATGCAGAACATGCAGGGGTGAGTGAAATAGCTTGGGACTGCTTGGGACCGTTGTTCTGGTACTGAGTGAGCCAAAAATAATAATGATTTTCTTCGGGACCTACTAGTCTTAGAGTTACCTCTATGGTGTTACCATGTTGATCTTTCGGTTGATTCGAACAAATCTGGACTCCTTTTTGATTGAATCGTCAGTAACAAATGTAAACAAATTGAAATTTTAATGCTACCAGACACTACTCTGCTTACTCTTACTATAGGCAAAATTTGGGCCCGCTACCTCATTTCTGTTTCATTTTGTCGTCAAAAAACTATTCGTCGTATGTGCCAACTGACCAAAACATAGCTCAATTTTACATACGACACCTAACTTCTATGGGGGTGTCAATCGTCGTATGTAACAAATTTGACAGAAGCGTAAAAACTGTACATAAGACCTGTTGTTTTTTTCCCAATAAAAGTGCAAATTTTGCAAATATTCAATGTTAAACGGTTGTGGGTGGTCTATAAAATGATAACTAAGTTTTTGGTGAGGAATTACTCATAATAATACATTTTTAAGCCGCTAAAAAGCGCACGGTCGAATGTAAAACCAAGGCATGCAAAAGGTCGTATAATATTGATTGGTTTGATTTTCAACAGAAACGCTATCAATACCTTACTCAGTTGATAGCAACACTCCTGAGATGTTAGTTAATGGGAAGTTTTGAAAGAATTATCCTTCACATTGAAAATAGAAACATTTTTTTGTTTACCAAAACAAAACACCCCGTCTCTCTAATTGACATAAATGTTACATACGACCCATTCAAAAAGGACTCCAGAAATCAACTATTGTATTATTTTCGGAGTCTTTTGGTCTGAGACAGATGTGCGTAGTCAAGTTAAATTGAATTCAGAGTAAAAAATGCATGCAGGGCCTTTGGCCGTTGCCGAAGAACCATTGGGAAAATCTGGGGACTAAAACTTAAGTACATAAAGGGTGGAACGGCCAAAAATTGTTCGACTCAAATTTAGCGTGTTTGGAACTTGAAAAAGTACTGATTCACTTCAGAAAAGTTCAAAATCACTTCGGAAATTACTGAATCCCTTCAAAAAAACCGGAATCCCTTCTAAAAGAACAGAATCATAGGAATGTTCTAAATCACTTCGGTAAGAATTACTTTACAAATTCGGAATCACTTCAGAAAAGTCTAAAATCACTTCGGAAAGTACTGAATCATTTCATAAACGATCGAAATCATTTCGAAAAGTACTGAAGCACTCCAGCAATGTTCTTAACCACTTCGGAAAGTACTGAATCACTACATAAAAAAATCGAAATCACTTCGGAAATAACTGAATCACTTCAGTAATCAGAAAGGTTCTAAATCTCTGAGGAAAGTATTTGGAGTCACTTTGGAAAGTACTGAATCACATTGAAAATGTTTGAATCACTTCGGAAAGTACTGAATCACATCAGAAATGTTCCGATTAAAACGAAATCACTTCACAGAAATTTTAAAATTTTAAGTTAAATTCGAAATCATTTCGGAAAGTACTGAATCGCTTCATAAAAGTTTGGGATCACATCATAATGATCAATTCATTAAGGTTCATAATCACTGCTAAAAGAACTGAATCATCCCAGAAATATTCGAAATCAATTCCAAAAGTATGTATTCACTTCAGATTTTTTTTTATAATCACTTCAGAAAGTATTGAATCACTTCATAAATGATCTGAATCACTTCGGAAAGAAAGAAAAAAACATTTTTCCATAAACTTGTCTGCCATTTCAAGTTTATTTTTTATTTTTCCCTCATCACGTTTACCAGGGGCGCAAGCCAGGAGTTCAAGAGTTTTAACAATTTTAACCTGAACTGGTCTACTATGGGCGCTAGCCACCGCAAATTTTATGATTTTGATCAAATTTTCCCTGACCATGTTTACCAGGGACGCAATTCATTTCAAATTTAACATTTTTTTTTTTTTCAAATATTCCCTGAACTTGTCTGCCGTCTGCGTTGGTCATTTCAAATTTAACGATTTTCTATTTTCAACTGAACATGTATATCAGAGATGCTACTTATTTTAAATTTAACATTTTTTTTCCAATTTTTCACCGAACTTGTGATTTAGCGGCGCAAGTGTTCGAAGGTAACCTAGCTGTTTATTTTTTATATTTAACATTTCCAGTATGATATTGCTCTCACTTAAACGTGTATATATATTATTTTCCTGGATTAGAATGCTGTATTTTACCTATTTTTCGGGTTTTGAGTAAAAGTCGTTGACGCAGCACTGCTAAGTTCTATTAATTCAACTTTCAACAATTATTGTAAATTAAACAAAATTTGGTGACATTTTCTAAATGATCTTTTTTTAATAAACACAAACACACATTCAAATATTTCATTCCCGTTTCCCATTCCAGCATTGCCCGTCTCCCGATCAAGCGGGGCCGCCGTAAGCTGTCTCCAAACTCGGCTCTCGCCGTAAATTCCGCATCTGCTCAATGCTATCACCATCCAACCTCTCCGTCGTCCAGTGCTTCGCCGGTTGCCGGTGCCCTTGGGACATCGTCCACTTCGCCCTGTTCACCGGTGGCCGGCGGTGCGGCAGCCGCAGCTCCATCCATCATCCACATCAAACACGCATCGAACGTGACCATCTCGGACGAGGACAACACCTCCGAGTACAGTCACGCTCCGTCCAGCCAACGGTCCACCCTGGAAAG
Organism: Ochlerotatus camptorhynchus; assembly: GCF_037179485.1. Taxonomy (NCBI): domain Eukaryota; kingdom Metazoa; phylum Arthropoda; class Insecta; order Diptera; family Culicidae; genus Ochlerotatus; species Ochlerotatus camptorhynchus. Next base: position 3,354,338 of record NW_027040920.1, read on the forward strand.
CAATCCGGAGCTGCCGTCGGTCATCAAAAGACATCAGGACCGTCATCAGCGGATCAAACAGGCCATGCAAAAGAGTACGACCTCGGCCAAGGACACCGACGACGACGATGATGACGAAGACGAAATCGAAATCGACTCGACGAACGACTCCAGTGAATCCAGCTCGGATGAGGACAACGCAACGGTTGGGCAGGGAAAATGCCGCCGCGCCAACAAGGACGAGGAGAATGGCAATAGTTATTAGACTGTTTAAGGGAACGCTGGTGGGAAATCAATGGCTGAAAGGGAAGAGAGTGTGATTTACGAGAGATCTTATTCTTTGTGGAAAACTGTGTTGAGATTAGTTGTTTATTTTCATTTTCTGTACTCTGTGGAGCAATACTATGTTAAGGATCGTTTTTTTTTGTTCGTTTTGTAAGTTAGTGTGTCCATTCCGGGTTTCGGTCCAAAGGAGCGAATCCCTCTTTCTCTGTTCATTCCGTTTCAGCATTGTGAGAAAAGACTTTAATATATAATAAGCGATATTACACGAAATAATATTAACTTTATTATATATTAATCGAGATATGCAGAATGCGAGTAGTAGATTACCTACGGATAAGAGTCGAAAACAAAACCAGCAGGAATTATGTTTAGTGCGTAATGTATTGAAATTTCTAGCCAACGCAATAGAGGGCTGAATTAGCGTATTTAAGCGGTAAGCTACCTTATTGTAAAAAATACCTCCATGAGAAGTTCTATTTCCCAAAATGTGTAAATTATTAGTTTTTTGTTTTACAACTCTGAGTTCATGAAAGTGATACAAATCGTGATTTTTTTTTGTGTACGAGTCTAGAGATACGCATAAGTGGAAATCGATGTGAGATGTAGAAATAAATAATTGCTAAGGCAAACCCCACTATTACTATTCAACACAATTTCGTCCAATATTGTAATTTAAACAAGACATTATTTCTCGGTGCCCCTCCTTGATTGATTGATTGATTGATTGATTGATGGAAAGAAGTATTTTTATTCTGAAACAATTTTGATAGTTTGCAAAGAAAAATAATCACTCAAGATGTCATCGCCTTAACAGTTGAACACTCAATCGCACGAATCATCGTTGGAAATCGGAATTGGTACCTGCTTAGATGTTGATATGAAACAACACCCAATTACACAGTAACAATCTATTGGACTTGCTCTGATTATTCCTTTCTTTGATTAATACCGACAAGCTTCTACACAATTTAAAACTAACAAACTGCATGCTAGCTTTTATAGAAAGGATTGACGACGAAGAAAATTAAAAAGTAAAAGACTATTTTTGGAACAGTATTTTTTCGGTTGCAACTTTTGATTGCAAGCATACAGTGTAGCTTCTTAGAAGAATTATAAACCAGGAGAAACACCAAACCAGTACTTATTAATAGAAAGGACATTCCGTATAACTACAAATCAGCGACTAATGTTTCGATGTTACACAAAATATAACCTATTTGGCGTTGAATTTTGAAAACTGTATAAGCAAAACAAACATGTAGCCAAATTCATTCCGCAGAAAAAAAATCATTGGCCAAGCAAAACGTTGAAAATGCATCAAAATTAAGCGTTGTTGAAACTATATAATTAACAAATGAAAGAAACACAATGTACGAAATTTGAACTTTGAATAAACAGCATTCCTGTATCTACTGCTAGACCTAATCTTAAAGCAAAACAAAATGCTGACTATACATAGAGAACCTTACCGTAAAAGTAGCTACATCTTAAAACAAACAAATAATAATCTAAGCTAAGCAGGAAAAATAAAAGACACAAAACAAAATCCACTGTTGGTAACTCTATAATACGTGTAACTGTACTGTAAAAAAAAACCTGATGCCCTACTTCGGAAAAGAAGATGATAAAAAAATGGAAATGACAACCGGAAAATAAACGAGGAGAAATCAAATTGATCACAGTAGCACCAGTTATCCGAATTATCCATGGGAACCAATTTAAAGCACCAGGCGTGTAACCTAATGCCATCCCCAACTGCAAAAAGCCAACTTGTGCGAGGTCTATTCTCTGGAGTTTAATATTATCTTTGCTTGTCGCTCTTTCGGTATCCGTGCTACATGCTCAGCCCATCGTAGATGCTATTTTCTATAATTTACCGTGAAGTAGAAGCAAGGAACTCACCCCTATTCTGTATTTCGTTTCGAACGAAATTCTCATACAAAAAAATATTTTTTTGTATGAGAATTTCGTTCGAAACGAAATACAGAATAGGGGTGACTATCTTTTATCTTGTCCGCTTGGAATTCTTATCCTGCCCATAATCGGCTTAATGGAGCCTCGCTCGCGAGCTTCAAATGAGCCGAGCGTAGCATTTTTCTGAGGAGTATCACGGTAAGAAAAAAGTACCCAAAATTAAGTTTAAAAAACTCACCGTTGGATTCTATCATTTGAGGTCTACCGTTGAGTGAATCAGAAAAGCGGCGATGGGTCAAATTTTCTCATCTATTGAGTAACAATATATGAACTCAAATTAAGGTTAATTTTCTGTTAATCATCGTTTAGCTTAAAAACGTAGTATTTGTCATTATTGATTGAATTAGTACTTTCCGTAGTTGTTTAAAATGTACATGTTAGTAAATTGTATTGCGTAAAGTAATTTACGAAGAATATCCTGAAATATTTATCGATACATTCCATTTAATTAAAACACGCTGCGATTCAAAGTAAAAAAGAACTCAATTTTCAGTTAATAGTACTCAACCGATATGTTTTCACGGTTGGGTACTTTTTACTTAATTTTGGATGAAAATCATAGAAACCTGCACTGCCATCGACGCTGTCATTTGTTTGTGCTTCATCGCTTCCGTTCCTGCTCAATTAGTCCTCGCATTAGTCTTCGTTAGTGTTTGGTACATAGCCCGCATAAACATAAGAATCGCCTAACCACTAATTCTGGATATTATCCCAACTCTATACGGTATGGTCGTACCATCTATGATATCGTTTGTGAATGGTATCCGTAGGGGGTAGTGACAAAATAAGTTGCAACGAAAACCGGTTGCATGCTGGTACGTTGGGTATTTTTTACCTATTCCATTCGATTGATCGTTAGGTAATTTTTACTCAATGGTTTCTTCATCAGGATTACTTAAAATTGAGTTTCCTTGTTTAACTTAATTTTACATAGCCCCACGGAAGCCACGTGTTGAGTGAAAGTAACTTAATTTTGAGTACTTTTTTCTTACCGTGACACGGTAAGAAAAAAGTACCCAACAGCCAGTTAACTTTTACCTACTTTTGACTAGTTTGTCTCCTTTTCTCATACTAATGTTGTCAAAAACGGAGGAGCAAAACCACCCAACAGGGGTAGTAAAGTGTGAGAACCCAACGTTGAGTATAATCATATTTACCTACTGTTGGGTACACACTTAGTTTTTTCTACCGAAATCGGCTGTGCAAATCTCGGCAAAAAAAATTTCACTGAGGTCTCAGCAAAAGTGACATTTGATTGCTGAACAGTTAAGACATGCCTGTTTTCTGACAAACGTCAGTTTTCTCGTTTGTTTTTTAAACCAGCTCAGGTTGAGGTTCGCACTGACAAAAAGTTCGGTTTCGCACGAATTCGCTATAAGCACAAACGAAGAGACAGACGACTAACTGGCGAAGAAATCCATTAAAATAATGTGGTTCACTGTAATAGAATTTCCTTATAAGCTTGTGCCACCATCCACCAGATGGGTTAGTTTTTTTTGTTTTAATTGAACAAAGTTGATTTTGTGTACAATGATTCTTTGACAGTGTTCAAAGAGTGTATCATTTTGTCATTTTTTATGCATTTCAGTTTTGAGACACGATGATGGTGTTGGTTTGTGTGAGCGGCCTTCGATTTGTGAGGAATGGGCTTTGGAACGGTTTTTTTACAAATGCTGATGGGCCCTTTTCTATTGTTGATCCAGAAATGGTTCAATTCCAATGAGGTACAGAGAGAGGTGAAGCAGATCGTGAAATATGGTTGATTAGTAATCCAAAAAATCAACGTAAACGCAATTAGTGACGTCACTAATTGCATGTATCGTACAGGGGTTTTACGCACACAACTTTATCGACTGCTTCACCTCGGTAATCCAGCTCATTGGTTCAATTCCACCAAAAAGGGGAACCGCGAAATGACGCGCAGTCTGCAATAAGCAATTTTTTGTAAAAATTCAGGTACTTTCGGAAAAAAAATCAACACTTCATCATTCCAAGTTGCACATATATAATATAGATTGCGTTTTAGAATGTACCACAGTAACGTTTTACCTCGGGTTTTTCATATAATTGATTTATACTGCCGGCTCATCTCTTCTTGGTTATTGTAATATAGTTGTATTACACGGCTTCTATGGTTTTGCTACTCGTGTTTTCTCTGCTTTTCTTCGTATTTCAAGTTTTTTTTTGCTTTGTATATCATAATATATTCATTCATAATTGGTTCTCACAATAAACTTTCTTGCTAATTATATTCTGCTAAATACTCTTCTGTTTGTGATTAAGTTTTCGCTAAAATAGGAATGGGACGCAAGGAGATGGGCCACAGGGATTATAATGTGGATGTACGGCATAAACTCTTTTACCTCAAATGCTAAAAACAATACGAAAGAAAAGAATATCATCGGCATTTTCCAGTTATCGTTTCCTTAGTAAATCGGACACTCAGGTCATTTCGTTTTGAAGATTCCGTCTGGCTGAAACAGGCCATTTTATTTGCCTAGTTGTTCAGCATATTCCACAGATCATCTTCCGGGTTGTTATTCTTTTTGCTTGTAGTCGCTGCCGGAGCTGCGACTTTGCTCTTGATGTCCAGCGAAGCGAAGTCATTCTCTAGGCTGGCATTTTGCTTCATTTTCAAGCTGCTTCGACTGGAGCTGGATCTCATCTGCTGCTGGCTCGTGGAAGTGGATGTGTTCTGATTTCGAATGTCATTCGTTGCAGTGGCAGCGCTAAGGGAAGCATTCTGATATCCGCCATCACTCTTGGACGTTGTGGTCGTGTGAGACTCAAATCCGGACCAACCATCGTCATCCTCGTTGTCTGCATTTTGACTAAGGGGATGGGACGGTTACACATTTATGATGTTTAAGAAAATTATCAATAAAAGAAGAATTTCTTACTATGATTTTATGGCGTTCGAATTGCTATCGTTGTTCCAAGAGTTCCAATCATTGCTACCACCGCCGTCACCACCTCCGTATCCGCTGAGTTTTCCATTCGATGACGATCGCTGATAGCCGCCAGATCCGTTGTCCGATGGGAAATTGTTGTAGTGATCGTTTCCGTCTGGAGCGCTATAACTGCCAGTACTGCCGATGTTGCCCCAACCTTTGCGACCTACCTCGCCAACCTATAAATACAACACAGTTTTGATGACTATGAACTACTGTGAAGTCGCGACAATCTTAACTTAGAAACTGACTAAAAATTCCAAACGATGCAACATAAAATTACTAACCTTGCTGGCCAAACTTGATACTTGCGAACCAACTCCTTCTAGGAGTGTTCCTTCTTTAACCTACATTCATAGTTGAAATAATAATCGAAAATCAAAAGCCGAAATCATACAACACCAACAAAAAATGTTTTCTACCTTATCAGTAACAGTGCCAGAAACCTCAACTACCTTTTGCGAGGCCAAACTGCCATACTTCAACGCGTTCTCCTTGGCAACGTTGGCCACCTTAGAAAAGACGGTCCAACCCTGAAAATAAAAACCATAAAATTTCCTTCTAACAGCACACAAAAATCACATCTTACGCTAGCCAGTGACGACTGGACTGTGTCGAACAGTTCGTGGGATTGACTCCTGGGTGGCGGATTTCTCGAATAGCCAAACCCGGCATACTTTCCACCCTGATTCGGTGGCAAATTCTCCGGCCGTGATGCGTTTTCCTCCTGTTTACGGTTAAAGAATTCATCCTTCTGCGATTTAAATTCCGCTGTTTGGAACTGTTGGTAGCCCGTGTCCTGATAGCCACCACCATTCTGATACCCTCCGGTGGACGAGGAGGAGGAATATCCGCTAGACTGCATCGAGCCACTGCTTCTCGAATGCGTCATCAACCCACCGCTATTTGCACTACTATTGGAATGTGCTGAAGATGAGGAAAATCCGCTGTCCTTACCTACTCTGGGCAAAGCTGAAGCCTGGTCCCAAGACTTCCCTTGTGCCAGGGTGGCAATTTTGTCACGATATAGCGCCGCAGCACGGGTACTATACTTTTTCTGTATCGGCATAGTTTCATCCCAGTCGTCTTGGGAATCGAAGAAGATTCGTGCATTTCGGTTTCCACCTGCCTTCATCTTCTCCAGCTCGACATCTTTCCACTTGTCCATCGAAACCGATCGAACGAAAGACAGATGCACTCCCAATCCACGGTGCTTTCCGGAGCATTCCAAACAGATCCATATTCCGTACGTCACCGATACCCACTGCGGGTTATGAGTGCCACATTCGAAGCATTTCTGCAATAATCACCACACCATGCATACATAGAACATATGGAAAATCCCCATCCAATAATTAAAACTTACATTGTTTTCGTTGTTGGGCTTCAAATCGCTCAACACCCGTCTGGTCCTTGGACTGGCCATCGTTGTTTCGTTGATACTCTGCTAAACCTTCGATAAATGGCCTTCGCACAGAATTATTCACTCCAGGAAACAGATGAAACTTTCGCTTATTATTCTTTTACGTGTGCCCACTCAGTTTCCACTCTGCAGCAACGAAACCTTCCAAGATTAGCTGGTGATCTCGTTTTCGTTCGATTTCACCTTATCCGGATAGAAGTATAGATCATTTTCAGGCGACACCTCTGGGCACGATGCTTCCGTCTACGTTGGTCCTCGTTTTGGTAAATTTGGCCAGCACGGAATACACGGACTTTTCTCCGGAAAATCCAGCAGCAAATTCCAACAGATTCAAGTGCAACTTTTTTTCTAATAAGAAGATAAAAAGAATGAATGACGCAAACTGTCAACATACGTGTCAGGCGGATCCCTGTGGCTGAATATGCGTTCAGGAACGGGTACACTGTGTGCCCATCAGACGAAGAGGCGGGACAATTTAGATAAGGACCTATTAAAATATTACGTAACACAAAAATGCCATTTTACAAACCCCCCACCACATTAACAAGTCGATACAATCGTCAGATCCACCCTTACCCCAACCCGTAACGCGTTACAATGTAATTTTCACAAAGAAAAATAAGACAATTTGGATTTACCATCAACTGATCTTATTTAAATGAACTTAAGCGCTGGCCAGATTGATCAGTTATAACAACTATAGATACTATAGATTCCATAGATAAGCGGAGGAAAAGTATAATGTAGCCAAACGAACTGTCAGTTAGTGTAGCCAAACGAGCATGACGTCATCATGCATAGAAAAAAAAGTTGTTGAATATTACATCTAAACTGCTGCAACCAGGTCAATCCATCGGTTGTGTAATATCCAGCATTTTACGAGCGCTTATGGCCGCCACAATCTGGCTGAGTTTTTGGTAGGGAACCTGATTTGACGTTTGGGTTGTGTCGTTTGACGTGTAAACGTTCAAATTTGATGTAATATTGTATCTGCTTTTTGCTATTATATCATAATTTCATACATCAGCTTGAATTACATTGATCGATATTACATTTTTTTTGCTGTGTGGTGTTGTTTGAGGGAGAAGTATTGTAATATTATGAGCACAAAATGCTTTCCACACTCCACATTCTTATTTATTTCGCGGACGACGGAAGAAGGAAAGATAAAGCAAACCATTCCTCGATACATTGTTGCAAAGGATTGCTTTACACTTCATTTTGAACTTTTACGCACGAAACAAAAAAAAACTATGATGGCATGAATTTTTTTCACGGATGCCAGTGAGATCATTTATTTTTCATGGTTGCTAAAACAACTTTTTGTGTCTCCGCTTATCTATGGAATCTATACACTGAAACAAAGATAATAGTTAGGAATACTATTTTGCAGAAAACACTTATTTTCAGTATAACCAACAATCAATACGAAACTAACGATTTTAAATTGGCTCACCACTTTAGTAGCCTATTGGTCCCAAGCAAACGATTAACGTACCCTATTCTAGTTGAAAATCTATTACTACACTATGTTTGTTTTGATTCGCTATGAAAGTTTGACAGATAACATCAGGGGTGTGTGGATTCATGCAGAACATGCAGGGGTGAGTGAAATAGCTTGGGACTGCTTGGGACCGTTGTTCTGGTACTGAGTGAGCCAAAAATAATAATGATTTTCTTTGGGACCCAGTGGTCTTAGAGTTACCTCTATGGTATAACTACGCTTAATACCGTTAAATCTACCATGATTTCAGTATAATTGACTATAAATATAATCAAATTTACTACCATTCTGTCAAAACTACTATGCTTACTCCAACGGCATAGTAGTTTTGATAGAAAAAAAATATTAAAATTAAATGAATTTCGTTTCTGCAAAAATCTATTGGTGGGAGTATTTAATTTAAACCATCAATATAGTATTTTTGCCAATGGATTTTGTTTCTGTGTAATATCTATATTAACAATTCTTGAGAACTAACACTTTAAAAATTTCGGCGAACTATATTCGGCGAACGATTTAAAATTGGCTCACTACTTGATAAGCCTATTGGTCCCAAGCAAATCGATTAACGTACCCCATTCTAGTTTGAATTCTAGTACTACACTATATTTGTTTTGATTCGCTATGAATGTTTGACAGATAAAATTAGAGGTTCATGGATTTTCCTATGTTTCGAGGGGTGCATCGATTAGCTTGGGACCGAAGAGCGTACCAGAGCTGAGCAAAAATTTGAGAACGTTTCTTCGGGACCTTTTGGTCTTAGATTTACCTCTATGGTAATAGACCCTAAAAATTATATAAGCGAACAGTTAGATAATTCTGGTTCATTCAAGATTATCGGATCAATCTACGATAAAAACATTTTCATCTCTTGCATCTAAATCTATCACTCACCAACTTTTTTTTTAGGAAATCTTCAAAATCTCTATCAATCTTCTTTCTATCTACTAAGCGTGCGCTCATCTCACAACAGCAAAGATAAAAACTTTAATGGATGGCCCTATAGGGCTGTACGCAATGGTGTCGTAGAACTACGTGGTCTTATATAATAAATCTTCTTTGTTAACTGCAGCAGGAGCTTGTGTTTTGTGTAGGAATAGGCATTTGAGCGGGGTTCTCTCTCTTTATACTCTTTAGTATGACGCGCTTGGCATAGTTGGTCCACAGCAACTCACGAAGAGCTACTGATTCCGATCAATAGCGGTGCGGCTTCTTCTTCTTTCTTTGGATGGTCATGTGAGCTACAGCTCGTTGCTTCCAGATAGTCCTTCGTTGTATACTGGAGAACACCACCACTCACCACGGTGTGATTGAATAAACACCGTTTGGTGAGACCGGATGGAATTAAACTTTGAAATCTGTGCTAGGGAAATCGCTTTTCACAGGCAATCGGTGCTCAAAGCAACAGTTGCACATTCGTGAAATTTTCAATAGTGACATTTTGAAAAATCATAACGGCTTAAATTCTTGCTTAAATTTGACAGATGCATAGAAATATATCTGATCGATTGGTGATAAAATTATTGCAATTGGTCCAGGAGCAGTTGAGCTATTAGCACAAACGAAGTGACAGACGACTAACTGGCGAAGAAATCCATTTAAATAATGTGGTTCACTGTAATAGAATTTTCTTGGAAGCTTGTGCCATCATCCACCAGATGGGTTAGTTTTTTTGTTTTGATTTGAACAAAGTTGATTTTGTGTACAATGATTCTTTGACAGTGAGCAAAGAGTGCGTATCATTTTGTCATTTTTTTATGCATTTCAGTTTTGAGTAGAGTGATGAGATAGAACCAAAACATTCTAGTACAGTTGGTGAAAATGCTAGTTCGATCTAGTAGTAGCAACAATCAATACGAAACTAACGATTTTAAATTGGCTCACCACTTTAGTAGCCTATTGGTCCCAAGCAAACGATTAACGTACCCTATTCTAGTTGAAATTCTATTACTACACTATGTTTGTTTTGATTCGCTATGAAAGTTTGACAGATAACATCAGGGGTGTGTGGATTCATGCAGAACATGCAGGGGTGAGTGAAATAGCTTGGGACTGCTTGGGACCGTTGTTCTGGTACTGAGTGAGCCAAAAATAATAATGATTTTCTTCGGGACCCAGTGGTCTTAGAGTTACCTCTATGGTAGTAGCAACAATCAATACGAAACTAACGATTTTAAATTGGCTCACCACTTTAGTAGCCTATTGGTCCCAAGCAAACGATTAACGTACCCTATTCTAGTTGAAATTCTATTACTACACTATGTTTGTTTTGATTCGCTATGAAAGTTTGACAGATAACATCAGGGGTGTGTGGATTCATGCAGAACATGCAGGGGTGAGTGAAATAGCTTGGGACTGCTTGGGACCGTTGTTCTGGTACTGAGTGAGCCAACAATAATAATGATTTTCTTCGGGACCCAGTGGTCTTAGAGTTACCTCTATGGTAGTAGCAACAATCAATACGAAACTAACGATTTTAAATTGGCTCACCACTTTAGTAGCCTATTGGTCCCAAGCAAACGATTAACGTACCCTATTCTAGTTGAAATTCTATTACTACACTATGTTTGTTTTGATTCGCTATGAAAGTTTGACAGATAACATCAGGGGTGTGTGGATTCATGCAGAACATGCAGGGGTGAGTGAAATAGCTTGGGACTGCTTGGGACCGTTGTTCTGGTACTGAGTGAGCCAAAAATAATAATGATTTTCTTCGGGACCCAGTAGTCTTAGAGTTACCTCTATGGTAGTAGTGTTGCCACGTGGTATAATCCAGTAGTAGTGGTGTTACCATGTGGTACACTGAAAAATTGCAATAGCAGGTTAGTCACCAAAGTTTTCGAGCCGCTCCGTCTGTCACTTCGTTTGTGCTATTAGCGTTCAAAATCTTTCATAATTTTGTTACATGTTCCATTTTCGGTTTTCATAAAGTGTACCCCCATATAGAAATAACAGACGTAGTCCAACGTCAAAATTTTTTTGCATCTTAGATAGAGCCCCCTCGATGAAATCGGATGATATCGGCAAGCGCGTGTTTTTATTCTTTACCAATCGAATTTACTCCTGACCGAGGGGCACTATGATCGTGATCTTTCTAATGTAATCTCTTTTATTAAAAATTGTCTCAATGCACCAAAATGAATGCCATTTTGGATTTCGTTTCCATTTTTAATGCAGCTTACGAATATAAATTTATCCCCCATAAAGATCCCAACGAGAGGCACGCACTACCCGACCAACCATTCGTGAAACTCCTTCAAAGTTCTTTATACAGAAATAAAGATTTATGTCGGCAATTCTTTATTGTAAATTTTCTATGATTTCGATGTACACATTTAAAAATCTTTATTGATCGATACTTACATATAAGATTATTTCTTCATCGGTCATATGATAGTAATCTATAAAGGTGCCATACTAAATTTCTTTAAATTTCGATATGTCACACGGACTTAACTATTCTTTACAAATATTCATCAATAAATATTTAAATACTGATATCATCGTAACTTTGAACTTTGACAAAGAACAACAAAGATTGCCATCGATGCACATTTATAATCTCCTTGTTATCGATTTGCATCGCTGGTTAAAGAGAGTTCGAGACACACCAGGTGACAGATGGCAATGTTTATACTATTTATCGACATATTCGGCATTTCATCGGAAGAAGCAATCTGCCGGTAAATGAACGAGAAGACCGATGGCCGCGACGCAGCAAATGTTTACCATTGTAGTTCTTCAAGTTTACGTCTATATATTTAATAACGCATGATAGCATGCGTGGTGGGATTCTCGGCATTTGGAACCCAATGAGGAAAATTGATACCTTTTTGACCTCTATTACACCTACATGGCTGACTGGTTGATGGTTATGACAAATAAATATTGAATTCATGTATGAAAAGATTTACAGAAATTTCTATAAACCACATACTAGAGTGTGTTTACCTGTCGTTGATAAGATCAACAACAGCAGCCGTGGACCCGAGGATTAGCAACCAACAACGAAATCATTACACCCCAGATGGCATGGGATCGAAACTAGAAATTATGCAGATAAAAAATCGCAAATAAAATCTGCAGTTGTGTATCGATATTTTGATTTTAAAACAGAAATCGATATTTTGATCTGGCAACACAATCGATATTTTGACATTGGTAACGATTGGTAGCAATATTTTGAGAAAGATCTTTATAAATGATTCACGATTAGACTTTTAGCATAGAGGTAACTCTAAGACTAGTAGGTCCCGAAGAAAATCATTATTATTTTTGGCTCACTCAGTACCAGAACAACGGTCCCAAGCAGTCCCAAGCTATTTCACTCACCCCTGCATGTTCTGCATGAATCCACACACCCCTGATGTTATCTGTCAAACTTTCATAGCGAATCAAAACAAACATAGTGTAGTAATAGAATTTCAACTAGAATAGGGTACGTTAATCGTTTGCTTGGGACCAATAGGCTACTAAAGTGGTGAGCCAATTTAAAATCGTTAGTTTCGTATTGATTGTTGCTTTTAGCATCTTTACAATTATTCATGAAATGGTGACGATCGCTATCGATTTTTCTTATGAATGGCTTTGAAGATCGATGTATAGAAAATTAAATAAAATTAACGAAATGGTTGGTCGGGTAGTCTTTCAATACTACACAGCCTGCTGACCAAATATTTAAAATCTTGCCATTACTGCAGTAAATAGTTTAAATACATTCTTAATTTCAACAAATACTTTAATTACTCTCAAAATTTTATATTTAAATTATTTTCATTATAGGGGAAATGGCTCTAATGTTGGCCTATGGATCTAAGATTGGGCCCGCCACTAAAAATCTGCTATTTATCATTTTTTTTTCTAGATGAACGCATTATTGGGACGGCACTAATGGACATTTTTGGTCGCTATTGAAAATTTAGTCAATTGGGTTGTTTAACTTCGAAAAATATACCAATTTTTATACATCATCTGATACACAGCAAAAAAAATGTAATATCGATCAACGTAATTCAAGCTGATGTATGAAATAATGATGTAATAGCAAAACGCAGATACAATATTACATCAATGGATGTAATTTTGTTCGCAAAATCGATGTACATCGTACAATGTGATATTACACAACCGATGGATTGACCTGGTTGCAGCAGTTTCGATGTAATATTCAACAACTTTTTTTGCTGTGTAGAGCTTTTTTTTCTGAGCACAACGATATTTATCAATCCCGTAGACATTCATGTCGATTTTTAAATCAAGATTTAAATTTTTGATCATTGACACTAAATCTGTTCGTTGACAGCTCACTCCCATACAAAGTCCCACAGAGGGGCGCTAAGATGGTGATTTTTGCTTATGTAATCGTACTTATTTAAAATAGTTCCAGTGTACTAAAATTGATAAAATTTTGGATTTCGGTTCCATTTTTAATGCAGATAACGAATATGTATTTACCTCAATACCGTTAAACAACCCAATTGCTGTATTTATGTATGGGTCTCGGTATGGGCTCAAATTAGGGGCATTTAGGCTGACATTACATCCATTTCTCCAAGTCAAATTATTTGTCATTACATAAATTATCGTTAATTATTTGTAAATTACTTTCAATACCACTTAAAGTTTTTAAATTCAAATTATTACCATAGAGGTAACTCTAAGACCAGAAGGTCCCGAAGAAACGAGCTCAACTTTTTGACTCAGCTCTGGTACTATCTTCGGTCCCAAGCTAATCGATTCACCCCTCGAAACATAAGAAAAACCAATCACCCCTCATTTTATCTGTCATACTTTCATAGCGAATCAAAACAAACATTGCGTAGTACTAGAATTTCGACTAGAATGGGGTACGTTAATCGTTTGCTTGGGACCAATAGGCTAGTCAAGTAGTGAGCCAATTTTAAATCGTTAGTTTCGTATTGATTGTTGTTATTACTGTCTTCAAAGTATTTAAAGTACTACGATGAAATTTAAATATCACGCACTTAGATCTGGAAGGGCACGCCCCTCGAATCCCAATAAATCATGCAGTCGAGTAGTTTCTGGACACACTTCTCGAGTTCCTCTACCAGTGATTTTAAGAAAGTGATGCAACAAATTTGAGATTTTCTCGGTCTATAAACCCTATCCAGCTTTCAACGCTCGGTAATGGTGGCTTGCGCGGGTTTTAAAATGCAGCGGTCACTGTCGTTTTTGACACTAACTGGTTAGCACATGTCGTTTAATTTTCCTTTGTTCCTAAGGTGGGAGGGAGGAGGGAAATTTAAACGTCCAGTAAGCGTCAAAAACTACTGTAAACGCTGTATTTTAAAACCAACGTAGGCCGTCATTACCGAGCGTGGAAAGCTGGATAGATATTGTCAATTAACCACTTCATTCGAGCAGTTAAAGTGACGTTTACTACCACTCGCACTTTGAAATAAAACATTATTTTGAGATTTTTTCTTCTAGAACCACGAGAAAAGTAGCCAACATTTGTGCATTTCAGTTTTGTAAAATCACTGGTAGAATGTCACGCCAAAACTGCTTGACAAAGTGGTCAATTCAGAGAAAATCTAGCATTTGGCGTCAGATTATCAGCTTTAATAACTAGCTGTGGCTGTCAGTTGCGTCGAATTATTTTCCCTAAAACGGAAATATAGCCCTATTTCACGATGTTGGATGAACAAATCTCAAGAAAGGTTGAGTGATAGGAAATGTTATTCTAAACTGCTCGAATGATATGATCCATAGTATATTTTTTATTCGGTTGTGGCTTTCTTTTTCCCGGCGGAACCTTTTGGAAAATTACACTGAAACAAAATCCATTGGTAAAAATACTATATTGCTGGTTTAAAATAAATACCCTCACCAATAGATTTGTGCAGAAAACAATTGACCACTTTGTCAAGCAGTTTTGGCGTGACTTTCTACCAGCGATTTCACAAAACTGGACCAACTAATTTCTTTTTTTTTGTGAAACGCACAAATGTTGGCTACTTTTCTCGAGGTTCTAGAAGAAAAAATCTTAAAATAATGTTTCATTTCAAAGTTCGAGTGGTAGTAAACGTCATTTTATCTGCTCGAATGAAGTGGTTAATTTCATTTAATTTTACTATTATATCTATCAAAATTACTATCCTTTTTACGAAGCATAGTAGTTATGCCAGAATAATAGTAAATTTGTTAACATTCATACTCAGCTATACCAACAATCAATACGAAACTAACGATTTTAAATTGGCTCACCACTTTAGTAGCCTATTGGTCCCAAGCAAACGATTAACGTACCCTATTCTAGTTGAAATTCTATTACTACACTATGTTTGTTTTGATTCGCTATGAAAGTTTGACAGATAACATCAGGGGTGTGTGGATTCATGCAGAACATGCAGGGGTGAGTGAAATAGCTTGGGACTGCTTGGGACCGTTGTTCTGGTACTGAGTGAGCCAAAAATAATAATGATTTTCTTCGGGACCCAGTGGTCTTAGAGTTACCTCTATGGCTATACTGAATTCATAGTAGATTTAACGGTAATAAGCATGGTTATATTGAGAATAAGTTTAAAATAGTATTCCTAACTATGGTCCTTGTTTCAGTGAACGCGAGATGCACAGAAAGATTTCACCGCTTGAGTTCAGTGTAATCTGTGCTGAAGCTGCACTCGGCCGGTCTACCAGCACAGCAGAGCTTGTATATTTCTCATCTGTCAAAAAACTTCATTAATGGCGTCTCGCTGTCGGCTAAAATCGCGTTTTCCACTGGCAAACAACACACAATCGTAGTTTTTTACTATAAATAATCCGTAATAGTGCATACATTTGATGAATTTCTTTAATTGGTTTGTAGTGTTTTAGTTTTTCGTTCTCGTTTCGTTACTGGAAAATGGATATACCCGCTCCTCCGAATGGTAAGTTTGGTTTCGCGTAACATTTCACTTTTCGACATACACATGCCCTCCTCACGAATGATAGATATAAAGAAAAGGCGGCGATTTTTCGTGAGATAGTAGTGGATCAGGGAGCGGAGATTGCCGAGGGGGTGCTAGCTATTTGTCAATTCACATTTTTTTTTTTATTGATTTTCGACCCTGCGTTTGTTTTCCAACTTCACCAGATATCGAATTGAGAAATATCATCGACAAGCTCGCGGAATTCGTTGCCCGTAATGGTCCGGAATTTGAGTCGATGACCAAATCGAAACAGAAAGGAAATCTAAAGTTTGCCTTTCTTTACGGTGGAGAGTATTACAATTATTACCAGTACAAAGTAACTAGCAAGCAGTCAAGTAAGTGAAAGTTCATAAAAATCTGGGCTATAAATGATGGTAATCGATTTGTTGTTTTTCGTAGTGATGAAACAGGGAGGCCATCCTCTCCCACTGATGGGACAGCAAGTGAATCCGTTCGGCCAGCAGTCACAGAACCAACAACAACAACAACAACAACAGAATCAAAACAGCAATCAAATGCCACAAATTTGGTCCAATCCACCACCTCCCCAAGCTGCTCCACAGCAACAGCAGCAACAACAGGCGCCACCGCAACCGCCGGTGATTAGTGCCCAGATTGCAGCACAGATTGAAGCTATCAATACCCAGCAAATCGCTTTGCGCGAGCAGATTCGCCAGTCGGAACTGAACCTGACCGCTCAGCATGGGGTAACAGTACTGCTTGTAGTTTGCGATCTGGAACTTATGAGGATACGTTTTCGTTTTAGGTACTTTTACAGCAACAACAAGCGCAAATCGATGAGGCAGTAACACGGGCCCAGAATGATGCCCTAGTCAAGCAAGCGGATGATAGCAAAGTTTCGCTTAGTGACTTCGATGCTAAACTGCAGCCCATCATCGATTCATGCACCAAGGATAGCATCTCTAATGGTAAGTCGTGTTGAATCCTGTTCTGTATATTCATAATTGTTAGCAGCATTCATGAGTTAGATGCTTGCCATCCCTTTTTGAGATTGATTCCCACATTATGTTGTTCGCACTGAGCGAAAGGGGAGTGCAGTTAGTTCCTTCGCTTAAGATTAAAAATTGTATTCTTCCATTGCTACTTGCGCTGCACTCCCAGAAAGAAATGGAAAGTTTTGCATTTTTGCTCTTAATGTTCCAGTACTTAGTACAATTTAGACACTTCCGTTATCTACATATTTTTTTGCAATCATCAATTTCAACTATTTCTATTTGTGATAGTTCACTAGAAGTCACAGTTATCATTTTTTTTTTTGGGAATCGCTGCTCTGAATAATATTTACATTATTATCTAACTTTATATAATAATAACCATTACTAATTCCAAACAAATCTCAATCTACATATATTTTTTTGTTGATTACAATTTTAGGAAAAGGCTGGATTTTACAGCATTGTACCGATTCGGGAAAATGTCAAATTATTTCGCAGTATCTTTTGAGAAAGTAATTAGAAGCGTTCTAACGTTTTTCTTCTCTTCTTTAAAACTACATAAACACACGAACCTCTGTGTCTTTTGCGGTCAGGAAACTTGTACAGACTTGCGTGACATTAAAGCGACAACGATGAAGCAGCTTTACGTTTTGCAATTATGTAACTGAGTTGATAATCTTTAAAAAAAAAACATAAATTGCAGAACGGTAATGCTTCGCTGACAAACGTGACCGAAACCCATTAGATTTACTAGAGAGACAAATGTTAATTTTCCACCGCGGAAGAATGTTAGAACCGATATCCGAATTTTTGTGTTTTTCGATCTTGTTTCTTCCTATAGGGCACTTATTGCCGGAGTTATATTCGCGCAGAAATTACATCTTATATACTTAGTGAACGATGTAATTCACCACTGGTAAGTCGTTTCTTCAGTCTGCCTATTGTTATTACGCAGACAAAAAGACGTAATTATTCACGCATTCAATTGGAATAGTTCATCATCACTAGCCGTGATGCGATTTTGAAGGAAAAGTTATTCCAAGAATTACGTCTGTTTGTCTGTAGTTATTAGGTTCAGTCTAAATTCGACGGCGAGAAGTACAACATTATGTGTAGTTCTCGGCGTTTAGATATTTTCTAGAAATATAATTAATCAATTAATTAGAGTATTAATAGAGGTAAATTCGTTACTGTTTAATCCTAAACAAGAGGTTGGATTGTTTCATTGTTACAAATATGATAAATGGCGGCACTTGATTCCCACACCGGCATAGCGTGGAAAATTGCAGGTGCTATGATTTGCTAGTAGACAGCCAGAGAGGCGGGATCTGATAAATTAGCGGATACAAACACCTAACTAAGCTTGAACACTAAACTAACGTCTTTTCTATATGCGAGCGAAACAGGAGTTTCTTATCGAATACCATTCCAAGGCACGTAACTTCTGCAGACCACTCAACCCTTGTGCCGTCCATGACTACTGTGCAAGAAGGTGCCGGTATCAGTTTGCGCGATTGCCTATGCAGGAACATGGTAGTTTGGATTTTGGAAGGATTGATTTTGATTTTCCAAGTTTTTGCATAGTCAGCAAAGGTGTCAAGGCATCGTTGGAGCTTGTTTGTAATTTCGCGAGGCATTTTGTCCTTGACTGATATCGCGGTATCATCTGCGAACAGGAAGAACACGCAACCGACGCCGAGGGAATGAATGTCGGAAGTATACAAGCTGTAGAGCAAGGGGCCCAACAAACTGCCTTGCGGAATGCCTGCCGGGATGGAAAATTTGTCTGATAGACAACCATTCAACGATACCTTGAACGACCTTTGCTGAAGGTAGTTACGGGTAATTTTGACCAAATGCAACGGTAAATTGAAGTTACAAAGTTTGAATATAAGTCCGTCATGCCAGACATTGTCAAACGCCTTTTCGACGTCTAGCAAGGCCATGGCTGTGGACTGTGGAGCCCCTTCCTGAACCCAAACTGTTCCGGTAGGAGAATATTGTTTTCCTCCACAAGCAATCTATTGAGAATGAGTTTCTCAAACAATTTGCTCAGCGCTGAGAGGAGGCTGATCGGTCTGTAGCTTGACGGCAATGCTGGTCCTTTACGGTATATTTTTTGCTATCTTCCAGATGCTTGGAAAGTAGTGCAGCTGCAAGCATCTGTTGGCATGGCATGGCAGTTAAAACTGCAGACTTTCATGCTAAGCCTTTTTATGATTAGATTAAAACCGAGGGCTTTCATTCTCTTCGAATATTTAAGCGCTGAGCAAATCTGTTCTACCTTAATTCTATCTTCCGGAGGCACGGCACAAGAGGAGTAATCTACATTTTGAACGCATTGCGTCACCTGATTTTCGAGCGGACTTTGAATAGTTGAGCCAAGCAAATGCGATGCAGCAATATGATTGCCAATCGCATTTGCTTTCTCTTGTGGGGTAATGAACCGATCGTCATCATTTCCGACTCTGAGAGGTGAAACGGGTTTGGGATGAATTTTCAGCACCTTGGCTACCTTCCAGAATGGACGGGAGTGGTCATCCAGATTCTTAACAACACGCCTGGTGGAGTCCTTTCAGTGCCCGGTCGATGTCCTCTACGGTTTCAGGCGGCGGATTTTCATCGATATTTTTGTCAACCACATGCCCAAACTGCACCCACCGGAGAGATGAATGTCGGTTCATCCGGGAATTTCACTGTTAGCCCATACTGCGAGTGGTCGAAGAGCAGACGTCCGTTCTGATTCCGCTGATAGTTCCGCCATGCTTCGTGACGGGCATTTAAATCACCCCCAATGACGAATCGTGAGCTCGTGCGAGTGATGGTGGTCAGGTCATTCTTGAATTGGATGTCTAATCCATTACTGGCAGCACACTGACAAAGGCAGTTTACGACCATGAACCGGACGTTTCCAGTTGGTGATTCCACCTCCACACTAAGGGCCTCGATGATAGAAGTACGGATATGGGGCAGCGTGCAGAACTTGACTCCTTTCTTGATGATGATCGCAACACCACCCCTGGAGTCAACAATCAAGCCGGATAATGTGGTGATCAGGTAACCAAAAGCTGTCACCGGATCTGAGATGGGTCGATACTTTGCTTGCGGAGGAAGTCAGCAAGCTTGAGCTTTTTTGCTCTTACAGAGCAAGTGTTCCATGTGACGACAGTTATCGATTTAGACGCCATACTGAATAATAAACTTACCGAGCACTTGGATCTGTTCGGGCTTGCTGCGGCACTAACGAAGAGCGCTAGTCATGTCGACGAAAATCTTCAGCTCATCCGTAGAGAAGAGATCGGGATTGACGATTTGTTCTGATGGTTGTATCCAGAATCCAGGGGGGATGGGGAGCTTTGTCCAGCAGAACCACCAGACGTTTCTTGACGAGGGCTGGATTGCACCCGCAGATTTGCTTGACCGTGTTGCGTAGCACGAAGAGGCGGGAAGTCCTCCACTCTGAATGCCGGCGTATTTCGTCCTGGTTGGTTTCTTGTGGACGCCTGCTTTCGGATCCGCTTGAAATCTTCGCGTTTGGGGCACTGTTTGTCGGACCCTTGATGAGCGCCACCACAGTTGGCGCATTTGGTATTTTCCGACTCGTCGACATCACACTCGGAGCCACAGTGCGGCTTGATGTAGCAGTGTCGGGTGCCGTGCCCGAAATTTAGGCAAGGCTGATGCTACAATGATGGAATTGATGGAGCGGATGGCCTTCAACGCATTGAGCGTCACCGTTCCCTTCTGGAAATGCACCAGGAAAAGGCAATTTGGATACTTCGTGACGTTCTCGTCCCTCCTTGTCATCCGAAAGATGGCAGTTGGGGCCAGCTTGTAGCGGTCCTTGATTTCCGCTTCGATTAACTTCGGGTCAAAGCTCGGTAAACCTCGGATGAACACTTAGAAGGGCTTCTCGCCTGGGATATCGTGAGTGAAGAATTCCGCCTTTAACTGCTTCAGGTAAGATGTGGCCAGCTCGTAGTCCGCTTTCGTGCGGAGCATCACCTTTGTTCCGATTCTACTGAGCTTGAACTCAGCTTTAATGACCATTGATGCGAAACTCGCGATGAGCGTGTTAAGGGGTGCATTTTTCACTGTCAACGGTGGTAGCTTGACGTTTGCCGCACTTGGGCTGGCATTTTCGGTTTCATCAGCGATACCGAAATCGCCGATATCGCTGACGTTTGTCGCGGTAACATCGTCGCGACCAATCGTGCCATCGGACTGGCCTCGGTTCTTCTTCATCTTTTTACTGCGCTTTTCCGTCACAGCTGGTTGGGTATTCCCTGGGAGGAAGAAGCAGATAGCAATAGATTGTCAAAACGTCTTATGTGGTTTTTTCTATGTTGTAGCATGAAATTCAAAGTAAAATTGTGATTTTACCGTTTCTTCTGAATTTTCAACGTTATGATACGCTGACTACATTAAAAATAGTATTGCAAAATGTATTGTATTGTTAACTGTTTAATTAAAATAATAATCTGTCGAACTTCATCTTCGATTTTCTCAAAATGGTGGTCTATTTGAAAAGTGACGTGAGATTTCCACCCCCCGAGTATCTAGACAGAAAACCTTAGTTTCACGTACCCACTTACAAATTGTAGGGGGCACAACTTTTTTCACATCAGAAAACATGTTTTTGTTTCACTTCATGTGGACGTCGAAAGCAGGCCAAGAATAAATTTTGAGTGAGACGTATTACAGATGTTGCATTATTTTCCTTATATCTTGGAATTTAATCGATTTGATGAAATCAAAATTCATTATTTGGTATGGTCTGGTTAATTCCTCGGGGGCATCTGGGACATGCCCGGAACTGACCAATGTGATCCACGGGGCTCGAAATGCCTACAATTGAAATGGTTATCATATTTTGAAGTAATTGGTTTTGTCACATGATAGGTTTTATTTCTTACCGGTCAAATTTAGTATCATGGCTCACATTCCCCGAAACATGTTCCTGCCACATTTCCAGCACCAGTTGACCGATTCTGAATCTGTTCAATAATGCTCTATGGATGAGGCTATGGGATCATGATACTTTTCATTTTGTTGCTTGCAATTTGCATTAGATACGAGCTCCAAAAATCCATGTTTATCGGAAACAGTTGACCGATTCTAAATTTGATCAACAGCATTCAATGTGACCATAATACTTTTTGTTAGCTAGTTATTTCGTTTATTCGGTTATGTGGTTGCTGACCAACACCACTTAGTTCGCGAATTCCGCGATTTTCGGGTCTTGTTCCGTCCATATCTCCGGGACCAGTTGTTCGATTGAAAATCTATTAATTAACACCCGCATTAAAAATAACCATAAGAAGCGCCCAACCTCCAATTCGGGTTATCATCCCATCTTTATGTGGTATGGTCGTACCATCTATGATATCGTTAGTGTATGGTACATGTTTATTAGGGCATTCGATAGAATCATGGTACCTTTCATTTGATGGCTGTTGTGTTCAATTCGGTAAAGTGGTTGCCGAGAAATTCGTTTAAGAAAAATGTGTTACGCGCTCTCACACGCACATATACAGACAGACATTTTCCAATCCCGTCATGTTTAGTCGATTGCATAACTATGAGAAAAAATATCAATGTTTTTTACAAAAACAAAACTTAAAAATGTTTAAAATTAGTTGATCAAAAATAAGACCAATTGTAAATTTACTCCACCATTATTCGATCTGACAGAACCAGAGGACTAGAATTTTCGCTAAGAGAAGAGGTGACAATAGGGGGGCGAAAATGAACCACTTTTCTGTCAAACGTGAACCAGCTCCTGATTGGCCGATTTCATGTGCGTAAAATAGAGATAGAGATAGATAAAGATAGAGATAGAGATAGAAATAAAAGAGGAAGAAGCCAATTGTCACCTCTTCCTCTTAGAATTTTCGGGGTAACTTGACATTATACTGGAGCTGTCAAATAGCTCCCGGGGTGGAGATTTCTCGCGTCACTTTTCAAATAGATCAATGTAACATATTCACCATTTTGAGAAAACCTAAGTTGAAGTTCGACAGATTATTATTTTAACCGTTTAAAAACAATACAATTTGCAATACTATTTTTAATGCAGTCAGTGTATAATAACGTTGAAAATTCAAAAGAAACGGTAAAATTACAATTTTACTTTGAATTTCATGCTACAAAATAGAAAAAACCACATAGGACGTTTTGACAAGTCGAGGTGTACATCGGACATGTTACATTGGACGATTTTCCTCAATGACATAATCTATGAGTGTTACATTGGACGTTTTGTCTACATGATACTAGATTCCCTTTCACAGATTTCAGAGTATAGTACCTAACTTTAGATTGGCCCCGCCTTTGGAAAATGAGCACCAATCATGTTAGGCAGTCCGAATGACCGAAGTAACAATCATGTACCCATCATTTCAAATTGTACATTGGACAATTTTTGATCAATGATTATCTTAAATAAATGAAAGTAAATTTGGATGGATGTTTTTGTATCACATACAATGATAGAAGTGCAATAGTTTGTATCGCTTAACTCGATTTGTTTACATTTGTTACATTGGTCTATTTGAAAAGTGACGCGAGATTTCATTCTTCTAATGTTGGAGAGCTGCCGCTCCAACGGTGTTAAGTCTCTCTCTCTATCTCTCTCTCTCTATCTCTCTCTCTATCTCTCTCTCTCTCTTTGTTTCTCCAACAGTGTACTTTCTCTATAACTGTAGCGTTGTAGGATAGCTACTGTGTTACCTGACTTATAACGAATATACGTTGTATACGAGTACCCCGAATACAACGTATGACTCGTCTAATTTTGCATAGCATTTGCAATGTAAAATTAGACGAACTATACGTTGTCCAAGACCAACAATTGAAATAGCCTTAACTCCATTTTGTAAACAAACCTTGTAAGGTTATTTTCTTGCGAACCGAAACCTTCATTCGCAAACCTAAACCACAAACGGGTAGAGGAAAATTTCCCCTACCTGTTAATTATGTTGGTTTGCTTTTGCGGACTTCGGTTCGCGAGAAAATGGCCTTACAAGTTTTTTTTACAAAATGGAGTTAGGGCCATTTCAATTGTTGGTCTTGATATCATTCGATTGAAGATGAACCAATACAACTATTAAATCGATTCTGTGAAAAAAAATTCTCGTGCCCATCATTTGAAGAGTTCCTTTCTCATTCGAAGCTCATTGTCACTGCCAATTGAGTCACCCACTATCATTTGATATACGACAGTGGAGTGTGAAAGAAACCCAGCAAAATGGTCCCGAACAGAAAATTCGACGTCGGATCAATGTATGGCTAATTTAAGGTCGATGTCGACCCAATTTCGTGTTGTTGTCGGGTCAATTTGGGGTTTATGTTGGGTCAATGTCGGGTCAACATCGGGTTGCGGTTTGATAGAAGTCAGGTTGGTGTCGGGTTGAGTTAGATTTTTCGCCGGAATGTCGACCAGAGCTAACCCCCTTGTGAAGAAAATTACACATCGATCTTAAAAAAGTCTCTTTAGGAACAGCATCAAAATTTGCATTTTCCTACGCTTTTGAATACCATACAGTCACTGCAACATATATTATACATATAAGCGTAAAAATATTCTGCACCCAGCCTAAAATATGCAGCCATTCTTGTAAATCTCTAAGCCACGTCTCTTCCGATTGAAAAGTGCTACTCCCGTCATAACACCGTGCACTACTCGATTGCGCTATACGCAAGTAGCACCAGAGCTGTCCAACTACTCTCTCCTAAATATGAAATCTCTCTCTCCTTATACCCTGGACAGACTATGGCTTATATCATGTAATATAGGCTGTCTTGCAATGAGCACTCATACATAGGATTTCCAGTGAAAACGGGGTATTAGCGTCATCAATCTTCTTTCTATCTACTCAGCGTGCGCGCAGCTAGCCACAGCAAAACACAATCTTTTTTGCATCGTAGATAGAGTCGTCCCCCTCGGGACGCGCTCCCTTATTTTAGAGTAGCACCAGTGTTTTTTGCACCACTCTGAGTTTTTAGTCGATCCCTGAGTGATTGTTTGAGATTGTTCAGTGTGCAGTGAGAAACCGTACTCTTCCGTTTGGTATTTTATTATGCCACTCGATTTTTTGACAAAACCTTGGTTAATGGTATCTTTCATTATTAATTTGTGTGCATTTTTAATGAATTCCTGGTGTCCCATTGAATAAAATAGCTGGAAACGAAAGTTTTCATAAATTACTTTACGCAAGATTTCAATACCGCCTTGTGTATTCTTGTTCAACTGTAAGAAAAGCATAGTAAAATCAAGGGGGGGGAGGTGGCTGTCAAATACGAACAATCGTCGCCTACCTCGCATGCCTCGCATAACTGGTTCCAAACGTAAACAAGCCATAAGAAACATACAGCGATTGTTTACGTTTGGAGCCAGTTTCATACAAGAATGATCAGTAGGCTGATTTGACAGCACGTCCCCCCCCCCCCAGAGTAAAATTGCTCGGCTGCCAATGACAGTTCGTGACAGCAGCCGTCTGGCTGCATTTGACGTTTCATTTTTCTCTCTTCGCGACTCTCCCTCAGGGTATTCCCATCGATGGTAAGAACAGCAAGTTTGTTGACAACAATATTCAAATACAAAAAAAAAATCGAATTGATTCAGATTCCTGGAACTTGGCTGCTATTTATTGAAACGCAAGCTGCTTTTCTTTTTTATAGAGCAAACATTCAGAGCTAAATGCGGCATGTTTGACGCCCATGTTACGTTCTTTATTCATTTTCAAACAATTCCGGAGAACTTTGAGATTTGGGCGTAATTGCTATTATAAACAAACACGTCAATCGCCGATTTCTCGCGAATAAAAGAACAATCTTGCAAACAAACTATACAAAATGGTAGAGGAACTATTCATCTACCTGTTTGTGTTATTAGTTTTTTTAGATTGAGCTTTAATTCGCGAAAAATCAGCAAATTTCCAAAACACAACGGGCACCACAAGGAATAACCCTTTCGCGGCACACGGCACTATTTCAGATGAAATTATGTATTTATTATCACAGCCAACGATGCCAGATATACAGACTTTTGTACACGATAAAGGTGGACACTATCTTTTTTGAACCCTTGTAACTTTAATTGTAATAACGATTTTTCTAATCTCATTCGATATAAAAATAGTTACAAATATTAACTAGTTATTGCATTAATTATAGCTTCACGAAATAATTCATTTGATATTTTTTGGATACAATTAAAAAAGGGTGACCACTTTTGTCGTGTACAGAAGACTGTATATATGGCATCGTTGATCACAGCACAACTCAACAAAAACACGACTTTTTTTCACGAACCTTCTTCTTGATGGAGCCCATCAGCGCCCGCACAGTGGAAACGGACACGGAATCAGCGCATTTCTTCCATTTTGCCCGCATCTGCTGGATGTCTTTGACTGTCCCGCCGCTACGTCGAAGTCGTTGCTTTGAAATTGCCCAGTATTTTTTGATTGGTCGAATTTCCCGGCAATTCGGAGGATTCACTAGCTTGGGGATAAAATCGATCTTGTTGGCAGCATACCACTCCATTGCCCCTATGCTTTTTCAAAAATGTCAAGTCGATTTGTTTCACTTTGGACGCATTGTCCACTGGAAAAATTAATCGCTTATTTGATTTCTTTTTTCTAGAATAAAGAGCATGTGTTTATGTAATATTTCAAAAGAACATATAAAATATATGGCGTTAAGCAATAAAACTTCAAAATTGTCGAAAAGTCACAAAGGACAGTTATGCGTCCACCGGATGAAACAAACGAAAAAAAATACCACAGTAGCACAAACTTGAGCAAAATATGGTTCTGATATTTAGAAAGGTCTTGAAAACCTCTTCCAGACAGTACTCACCCCTCATTGTGGTATTTTGAATAGTCTGTGCGCACTTGTGGCAAAATGAAACAATCCAACCTTCACGACTTACAACAATTCCAACAAAATACCGCTCCTTGGTCGTGTATAGTCTTCTCAAGATATACTTAGTAATAAACTTTCCAGCATCCGGAAGCGTACCGATGAGCTGAAAAAATGTTTGGAGAGTGCCGTCATACCCATGTTCTGCAACGCTCAAATCAGTAAGTACTAAAATCTGCTGTTCACATGGCGATCCTGGCTTATAATAAAATCCACCTTCTAGCGGCCCAAAGCGATGAACAGCGCGCAAAGCTGTCCAAGCTGCTATCCCTGTGGGAATCGAAGGGGAATTTTTTCGATGCCTGTGTAATATCAAAACTCAAATCGCCTCCGTCGTCGCTCCAGGAGTACCAGAACTCATTGCTCACTCAATACGCTGCTATCGTTGCACAGATCACGCAGTCTACAAAAGTGACCTTCGATAAGTATGTATCCTAAATAGCATTTTGTTTTGCAGTGGTAACAGTAACCGTATTTTTGTGTCCACCAGTTATCAACAACAGCACCAGGCATTCGTCCAGCATGCCACACAGCAGTTGGCATTGTTGGAAAAACAGAAACAACAGATCGAGCAACAGGCTCTGAAAGCTGCTCTTGTTGCACAGCAGCAGAAAAGTGCAGCACCTCTGCCACTACTGCCGGAGCTATCCGGCGGTGCAAATAACGGTCTTGGTCAGGTAAACTCCATTCTTAACGCTAGTCGTGGAAATAATGACCGAAATGTGTCCATTCCATCATTGTTGGAGCAGAACATCAATTTCACGTTGCTGTCAGGTGCCCTCCAGAACTTGCAGAACATTAACAGTCAGACTCAGAACAGTAGAGACAACGATAGCAGAAACAGCAGTCTCGGAGCAGATGATCGTGATCGGCGTGGAAACTATGCGGTAACTTGTTTTCTAGTTGAAACTCCAACGCTCTTAACTGACTATTGTATTATTCTTTCGTAGCAATCCAACAATTCAGGGGACGGCAACAACAATAATGGTGATTACACGCAGCCACCGCCCAACTTTCCAATTCCGGATATGTCCCGACCTCCACCTGGTATGCACGACTATCCGTACAGTTCGCGAGACAACGAAGATTCGGATGACAGACGAAATGATGAATACGATGATCAACCAGTTGATGACGATGATCATCGAGGCGAGGACGAACAGGATCAAGAAGCGGAACCAGAGTTCAAAGAGGATCAACGACCGCAAAGTCCGCAGCAACCGTCAATTCCCTATTTTGAACTGCCTGCCGGGTTAATGGTTCCTTTGATTCGCCTCGAAGACTTCAGCTACCATCCGCTGGATCCCGAGGACATACGATTACCTCCGCCGGCACCTCAGAACGAACGTTTGTCGTCGGCAGTGGAGGCTTTCTATGCACCCCCTAGCCATGAGAGGCCTCGTGATGGCGAAGGATGGGAGAAGCTAGCCTTGTATGAGTACTTCAAAGTTAAAAACGCCTCCCGCAAGCAAAAGGAAGAAGAACTTGAGGCAGGAGTACGAGAACGTTCGAGATCTCCAACACCGATCGATCCAGAACTGCTTAAGGCATCCAAAAAACAAAAGAAACGGGTCTATCGTTCGAAGAGCCGTAGTCGATCAAAGTCCCGATCCAGAGACCGATCACGGTCTCGCTCGCCCGTTCGATATAGGAACAGATCACGTTCCAGATCCAGATCCAGGTCCAGATCGCCTCGACGGGTACCACGTAATAGAAGCCGTTCACCACCTCGCAGAGACCGAGATCGTTCTCGAGATAAACGGTCACCGACTCCACCGAGCTTCGGTGGAAGTGGCTTCGGCAGTAAAAATGTGCAGGCTTTCCCGGATGATAAAGTGCAAAAGATGACCGGGCTAGGTGGAATAGGGGCTTTACAGGCCGCAGGAGGCGAAATATGGGGTGGCAACGATCGAGAAGGTCTAGGATCGTACGGAGCAAGGAATGATCCGTACGAGAGTTTTCGCAAAAACAAAGGCGCAGCATTTATAACACGCATGAAAGCTAGGGCCGACGATAGGTAAGGCCGCTAAATGTGGCATCACGAAAACTTTTTCGTGATATTTAAGTGTGTCAATCTTATAAGTGAGACAAACGAGGACATCCTTAATAAAAAATAATATATTTAAATTACACGATCACGAGGTTTATCATTGTTGTATCACAATTTCGCTAAGTTAGCACCACATGCCTCGATGGAAAAGATCAGCTACACGGCGAATGAGAACGACCCAAATTTGAGTTTATTTCACTCATCGCCAAAAGTGCAGGAACTAAGCGATGAGTAAATTTGCCTTATGGTTTCCTGTGGAAACCTCAAAAATCGGCCGGAAAATGAGGAAAAATGAAGAAAATTTTACTCAGTCTAGGAGTAGTGCCAATAGATTGAGTGAATCCAATCTTTATTTTTCTCATATCCGCGATGTTTTTCCTGGGAAAACCTGGAAAACATGAGGTAAACTTACTCATCGCTGAGTTCCTGCACTTTACTTAATTTATGAATTAACTAAACTAAAATTTGGGTCGTTCTCATTCGCCGTGTGAGGCTGATGGATGTTTCCAACGCATCAGGATGAGTAGTATCAAGACAAATAAAAGGTACTGCAGCTTCACATGCAGAGAATTCTGGTTAAGCAAGTTTATATACCAATACAAGATCAAGCAGTCGAGTCTGTTTAATACGGAGTTGATTTGCGCTAATGGCTGATTATTCGTGTCCGTATTCCAAACCAACCCAGATTGAGTCAAATTACCAACATACAAAGCCTAATCATTATTGTCTAATTGAGACATCACAACGATTTAGGGGTCGTCCATTAATTATGTCACACATTTAGGGGGGAGGGGGGGTTTTGAAAACTGTGACGAGCCATACAAAAAAAATTAAGGTCCATACAAAAAATGTGACAAAGGGGGGAGGGGGGGTTGAAAATGGGCCAAATTTGCGTGACATAATTAATGGACCATCCCTTACTATGATTTTCAATGCAACCTGAGTCAGATTTGCGGTCCGAAGGTAAGTATGTACATATCGTCAGACTTATAGTGAATTCAATTATTATCGGAGTTGGAACCAGTTCCAACCCAGTGCAAAAACGAACTTTTTGTCAGTGCGAACCTCAACGTGAGCTAAGTTTTAAAAACAATGGGTACTTTTTCCTTACCGTGTAGACAATTTTGATTTCATATTAGTATACTTATAAATTTCATAGGCATGAGTTATGCATTTAACGGACAATATACAAGTATCGTAGTTGGTAGTACTGCCACGTTGGTACACACTACCGCCATCTGTTCAGCGCAGTGCCCACCACAGTGTACTCAACAGATGGCGGTAATGTTTTAGCGACGATGTTTTACAGTGAGAAATATTCAATGTGTTATGTCTGTTTGTCTGTGCTATTATATTTCCTAAGCGTTGATAGACGTGGAAACAAATCACGGAATCAATAATCTGATTGCTCTGGATTCTATTATTACTTTTTTTTTAAGTTTCATAAGCTAATTCATAAGCCAAACTTAAACTTATGATTTCCATAATAAATCCTTTTGTCGAAAATTCATAAGTGGTTCTTATGGAATTCTAACGTTCCTCTGCCTCAGTGTATCTGTTTGAGAGAAGTACTGATCGGGTGTAGACATTCAAATGGCTACGATCATTCCGAAATACCGTAGAAGAACTGTCGAATAGTAGCGACGAATGGATTCGCCACGTTTCGGTAAGCACCACGGTACCGTAGCTGGACTCTATGGCCGCCAGAAAAAAAGTCGTCGATCTTAGTGTGCGACCCACGAACGTTTTGGTACTTCGCCTACTGACCCGGCTTGAGATGCAGAAGATTGATGTTCGGTTAGTTGTCGGGTCGGGAAGTGGACTGTTTTCGACAGAATTGTACTTTCCTGACTGTAGAAGCTGGAAAACCCCTTCACCAGATCCTATCACGGCTGTTTGGCCGTAAACTGGACGGTCGCGAATATTGGCCCAGGGGCTCCCAAAGTGCAGTGTGTCGTGTGTTCCGGGAAACAATCTACGCGCAGAATTATCGACGCTGTATAACACACGTCAAAGTCGAACGCCGGGATCCTAAATTGAGCAATTACAGGACGCCAACGGAATGGCTGGAGGGCCATCCGGTCATAGGTAGCACTGCCATGACACGGCTCCGAACCGAAGAAATGACTGGTTTAACGACGAATGCAAGCAGCTAGTGGATGAGAAGATTGCAGCACAGACGAGTGGATACAGACAAGCGCGGAACATTTTTTTTTCTTTATTTAAGAGATTTTTAGCCATAGGCTAGTTCATCTCTATGCGCGGAACAGGCAAAACTCGGTGTATCGGAGGAAGAAGCGCGACAGGAAGATGGAATAAATGTATGCGAACGACACACGGAAGTTCTACAAGATGTTGATCAGCTCGCGAACATTGAATGGTCCATTTCCCGGAATGCAATTTTCCTGAATATATCAAGTCTAATATTTTTTTATAAAGAAGGTAACTCTATTTTTTTTCGAATATTTCAATAAAGATGGGAACATTTCCCTCTTTGATGGTTATTCCGAGAGTCGAAGTGACTTTTGTCACTAGTGAAGTGAGAAAAGTCACGTCGTGGTGACGTGACTCTCCATTTGATTTGCACAGAGAGTCACGTCACCACGACGTGACTTTTCTCACTTCACTAGTGACAAATGTCACTTCGACTCTCGGAATAACCCCCAAAGGGTAGTTTAATAAAGAAGAGATCATTCCTCTTTTGAATATTTTAACAAAGAAGGGAATATTTCCTTCTTTGAATATTTTGATTAACAAGAGAAACCTCTTTGAATATTATAATAAAAAACATAAATCTACAGGGACAGCCCCTATGGGGTTGTACGCAATTGTGACGTAGGACTACGTGGTCTTATATAATAAATCTTATTTGTTAACTGTAGCAGGAGTTTGGGTTATGTGTAGGAATAGACTTCTCTTACGTTTGTGAATTGCACAAGTATCAGTTCAGTACTTTGGGTAAATTTAAAGGTTTTCTTGCACTAATACTTCACTAATAAAAAAATAGCATAAACGAACAATAACCCGCATGATTGAACTACTCCACAAATGGTTTGGATGATTCCCCGAACACGTCGTTAAGCAAATTTACCATAATATTTTTATTAGGGTTATAACACAGACAAACAGACGTAACTATTTGAAAAAGTTTTTCTTGAAAACATAGTATCTCAAAACATAGGACCTCAGTAACGACATCTCTAGGGCTTCTCGCGGAAAACAAGCTTGCTCGCTAACTCGCAAACAATATTGCATAAAAGTTTTATAGAGTGTATAGAAACGTCAAAGTGATCCGATGCCTGCGCTGCGGCGAGTAGTTCGTGGAACTGATAATATTCAAATCAACCGTTAAATGCGTGAACGAAGATACACAATGAAGATTTCGTCTGTTTGTCTGTGCTTATAATTTACCCCGAGTTCTGCACTAATACTTGTGCATTTCACAAACGTCAGAGAAGTCTACATGAACGTGAGCGGGGTTCTCTCTGTTTACACTCTTTAGTATGACGCATTTGACATAGATTGCCCACAGCCGATGTGCGGTATAATAGGTGAGGAGAAAGGAAACTAGTGGTCTCTTTCGTTCTCGCGTCTTCTTATGCAGCAACAGACGTGACGTCACGTCTGCTGTTGCATAAGAACACCGTCAGAATGAAAGAGTCCACTAGTTTCCTTTCTCCTCACCTCTTTTACCGCACATCGGCCCACAGCGACTCACGAAGAGCTACTGACTCCGATCAATAGCGGTGCGGCTTCTTCTTCCTTTTATGGATGCTCATGTGGGCTGCAGCTTGCTGCCTGCAGGCAGCCTTTCGTTGTGTATTGGATAACACCACCAATTAAAACGCGGTGATTGAATAAACACCGTTTGGTGAGACTGGATGCAATTTAGCTTTGAAATCTGTGTTAGGGAAATGGCTTTTTGCAGGCAATCGGTGATAATTTAAAAAAAAGCAACCGTTGCAGATGGTAAAGTCTTAAATTTAGCAAATGCGCAGAAATATTTCTGATCGATTGGTGATAAAATTATTGAAATTGTTCCAGGAACAGCTAAGTTATTCACGTTCAAAATCTTTCACAATTTTGTTACATGTTCCATTTTTGGTTTTTACAAAGTGTACCCCCCTATAGAAATCACAGACGTAGTCCTACGTCAAAAAAAAGGCTCTCCGGTGAATTTATAATTCCGGGAAATGGCATCCCGATGAATGTGATGCCATCGTTTGTCTTAATGATTAAAAAATAAAACTATATTAATATTCTTGAGATGCCAAATAGAGGTCAATTTTACTGTTGTTGTTGCGCAATACTTTTCACTGCATTATGCCAAACGACTGTATGCCGAACGTGGTAGACCCCCTTTTTTGTGCTACGATTTATTTCTATAATATATGTCGAATACAGTCGAAATTCACTGGTTGGGCCACCATCTCAGCCGCAACTAACGAATTCGGTTCGTTAGTTGGGTCAACTGATAGAAGGCTAAAATTTGTTGACGGGTTTGCGCATTCTTTTTTGTGGTTGAGAAGATTTAACAAAAACCACTTCGGATTGAAGTAAATTACTTGGAGCTGAGTGGAAAAAGTAAAACACTGATATGGTTAATATTTGTTTTCTTCTAGAATTTCAAATGTTTCGGACAAATGCCATATATTTACATTCGCGTATGCTTACCCCTTGGAGGATTTTTTGGATGATTGTCAAATATATTTTGACATCCACTTGCTTTTTAATTGGGTTATGCCCGTTATGCCCCAACCAGCGGAGACCCAACTAACGAGCGAATTTTAGCTGTACGCCATTTTGATTTTTTTTCAAGATTTTAAATGGTCGAATTTTAGCACAAATGTGAACGATTACCCATAGTAAACAGTTATGCAAATCGGAGATGGTCGTATAGTCGCTATATTCATAGTCTGGCGGATAGAATATCGGGAACCAATTGAGCTGTCAAATAGCGGAACCAATCGAGCAAATCACGACCAACAACAGAAAAGAGCACATTAGCTGTTGCGAACAAAATTACGGAAACCGTTTTCTCGTGACTCAAGGCTCGCCTACACAAACTAACACCATCTTTAGGTTGTGGAAAGTTTCCCCTATCCGATGATGCTGGTAATTTATCTTCTATTGGCGATGAAAGAATAATCAACATTTTGTTTATAAAAGTTGATAGTACCTTTTCAATTGTGGGTCTACAATATATTGAATTGGTTCCGCTTTTTGCTAGATCGAAATTCTATCCGCCAGACTATGAATATAGCGACTATAGATGGTCGAGTCTAAACTATTTAGTTTTTTGCTTTTCGACCTGGAACTGCCCCATAGCAAGTTCTTCAGCGGAATGATTCTCTCAAGAACAACGAAAGAACTTTTTCATGATAAAGAACATTCCAACACTAGTACATAAGTCTGAGTTGTAAAAGTTTGACATTTTTGAAATATTGACCAGGAAGATCGGGTGAAAAAACTACAATTTTGAAATAGAAATTCGTCAGTTGCCATCCTGGACTTGGAATAGTTGGTAATTTCCTTTATTATTGATATCATACTATCAAAAAAAATTAAAGCCATCCAGCCACATTTTATTTACTGTTTTCTATTAATAGTTTAATTTACAATAAATACTGAATTATCATTTTCTTCTGTTTTTGTTGTTTTAGATAATTATCGCTCAATCACCATTTAGTTTTACACACTTTTATTTTGTCGTTCGTTTTGCATTCCAAAGGGCATCACCTATTTATATATTTTTTGCTTTTAATTTGCGTTGCAATATTTCTATGTCCTGTTTTAGGTAGTCATATATACTGCCGCTCTTCGCATGTCGGTCCCATAGTTGTTTTTGTCAAAACTGAGTTTTTCAATGCAAATGGTAGATAATCACCCATATTTTCACAATACTGGATGAACTCAACAACTTTGCTCTGAAAAAGTTTGAGAAGACAGTCAAATTAGTTGTCCCATCACATAAGAAGTAATGGTACGAAGCTAACTTAAAACGCGATTTTCTCGGCTTGCTGATTTTCGCTATGGGACGGACATGCGAATAGCGGCAGTATAGTCGTCACCCTAAATGGGATCAAGCCCGCGTGTGTGTGAGTGTGGTGTGCACCGATGATCGCACGTTTGCTAAATATGCTCTTCTAGACTATAATAATAAAAATCACCGATTATGGAATTTTGCTGCTTTGTTAAAAACTAGATTTAGCAATCTATGTGGCAGAACGTTCATTTTTTTGCAGTTTAATACAACAATTCGTTTTGTTTCTATCTGAAGGAATCTAGAAAACTGATATTTTTTATTTGGTACTGTAATATTTGTTACTGCTATGTAGTCAGTATTGATGTGTGCAAAAAGTGCATTCCGTTTTTGTTATTGATTTATTTAAAACAATTTTATACGATTTCTTTTTTTAATCATATCTACAGTTTTATTTCTTTTATATTAGGTGATCTGCATAAGATTTTCGCAGACCAGTTGGTATATTTTTAACACCCAGATTTCCTAGTGGAAAGTATTACCAAGGTGAAAGTGGATATTCCTTCAATTTATGAAACAGTTTGAAAAGACTGAGCCCGAACATAAAAGTATTAACAATAAACGCGTTTAGTGGTATATCCATTGTGTACAATAAAACAAAAAATGAAGGGCTTGTTACAAGCGTCGATCGATCGGAACATTGTATTATAAATATGCCTACATTCCCATAAAAATAAACAAGGAAAAAAGAGTGGATATGGTGCGCATGCTGTTGCTTACAATCATTCAATGTTCATGCTTTTGATCACATAATGAACTATTAGTGCGAATATGACGAATCCGATCAGCACGATCAGATTGGTGTACAGGGAATGCCAAATGTTATTGCTATCGTCGGTGTTCGATACTGCGCTAGCTCCGCCTTCAGAGGAGTCCCCTTCCAATCCTTCTGCTGGCGTGCCAACACCGGCAGTTCCATTGGCGACGTTCGAAGTGTTATTGTTCGCTGCATTCTGTTTCCGGTGCTCTTCGATCTTGGCCAAACGCTCGTTGATCTCTTCGCAAATTTCGGGGAACAGCTCACAAAACACCTCGTTTTTCATGTTAAATTCTAACGATTGGCGGGCATATTTCCGTTTCTCATATGTAGTCGATTCGCACGAACCGAGCGTGGGTGTAGTTTCCAGCATGAAGCTGAGAAGACCTGCAGATAGTTCAATAGAGTTCATGTGCGGTTTCGTAAAATTATTGATTTCACCTACCCGTCAAAATGGTTGCCACCGACCATGCTGGATTCCAGGTGTCCGGATGGAAATCCGATATGCTAAGGCAAAGCCGTTTGTTAGTTTTGAACCGCCCGTTCGGCGTTACCATGTAAATCGATGGCGGTTTAAAAGGAAACTCCTTGGTAAACAGTAACGTTCCGTGGTAATATCCACCGTGGTACGGAGAATCTTCCGGCCCGTTGATCACGTAGTGCCACTCGAGGATGTTCGAAGGGAGCGGTTCCGCCGTGATATAGGGTACTGGTAGTGGTAGTAGTGGTATGATCATAATTAACGACGTAGCAATTAATTAGCGTACATCTTTCGATCGTAGAAAATGTAACTCACCTGGATCCCTCTTCAGACGCATGTAGTCCTGCTTCAGCCGGGACGTAGCTGTTGGCTTTTGATTGGTCATGATTAAATTCCTATCAGAGCTGCTGGGAGCACACCGATGTGGGCAACCAAAAGTCGCACTACTGATAATTTTCACGTAAACAAAAAAGTACACGTAATTAGGATTTCCTATTCATCTGTAGTCTGTTTTTATGGCAATATTGACATCTGAAGATTTCGGACATCTAGATACATATTTTGGTTTACCTGTAATGCTGAAGTGAAGAGGGAGCTTGTTCCTATATCACGTCGTATTAATTTCTCGAAAATTGTACAATTAAATGGATTCTTTTTCGATAAAAGAGAAATACACATACGTGAAAGTAGCTCGGTATGAAAATTTGTACCACACTCGATGACATCAAAACATTCACAATTTCACATGATGGACCCGGTGTAAAATCTATTGGGTGCATGTATGATTTGCAGGGTGTCACTTAAGGTGTTTTTGCAGAACGGCGCACACTGCGGGGATAAAAATGCAAACATTTCCGCATAAATGCAAACCATTGCTTGACCTTACCAAGAATGGTTAAAAATGTTTATAATCCCTGCTAAACTTTACCTGAAATGGTTATGGAACTTTACATGAACGTTTGTGTGATAAAGTTTTCCCCTAATGTATTTTTTTTAATTTTCTCTATTTAGGAGATTTTCAGCCAAGCCCCCCCCCTAATGTATTATGATTTTTTGTAAGTGAACCTTGCAAATAATGGGTTGTTAAGAACCATTACCATTCAAAATTCATATTTTCTCCCGAGGGGGACGACTATCTACGATGCAGAAAATATTGTGCTATGCTGTGGCTAGCTGCGCGCACGCT
Organism: Ochlerotatus camptorhynchus; assembly: GCF_037179485.1. Classification (NCBI taxonomy): domain Eukaryota; kingdom Metazoa; phylum Arthropoda; class Insecta; order Diptera; family Culicidae; genus Ochlerotatus; species Ochlerotatus camptorhynchus. Next base: position 3,391,782 of record NW_027040920.1, read on the forward strand.
GAGTAGATAGAAAGAAGATTGATGACGATTTTGAAGATTTCCTGCAAAAAGATGATGCTCGATGCAAGTAGATGGAACAAATGAAAGAAGATTTTTCGAAGATTGATTCGCTAGTGTGAGATTTGTTGAGCATCTTAACTTGAGATTAAGATGTGTCGCCCCCCTCGTTTTCTCCATACATTTTCGGAAAGAAAACTATATTAAAACCTTTTTACTTATGGTTTGAGAACTTTAATGGTAATGGTTATGGTAGTCAGTAAGGTCCATGGATGGTTTTGTAACATCGATCAACTTTATGTGGAATATATCGCGAATAGGTTGCCTATCAATGAATGATTACCAATTCTCGATATATTCTACGTAAAGTTGACCGACAATACAAAACCATCCATGGACCTTACGGACTACCATAACCATTGCCATCAAAGTTCTCAAATTGTTGCTCTGCTTCTGGATTCTGTTTATTCTTAACTGCACACAGCGTAAATATTTACATTTGTTTTTGACAAAACTCAGGTAATCATGACAGATTCTGATGCAATAGGTCTCTTTTTTCATTCGCGTTGTTTTCAAAGATCAAAATGTAATGATTACCTGATATTTGTCAAATTATGTAAATATTTACACTGCTTGTACCGAAGAATGTGTGGGCACATGAAAATCATGTGGAATTTTACATGGAAATTCACCAATAAAAATGTGTTGAATTTTACGAGTGTATACACAGCAAAAAAAAATGTAATATCGATCAATGTAATTCAAGCTGATGTATGAAATAATGATGTAATAGCAAAAAGCAGATATAATATTACATCAATGGATGTAATTTTGTACGCAGATCGATGTACATCGTACAACGTTATATTACACAACCGATGGATTGACCTGGTTGCAGCAGTTTGGATGTAATATTCAACAACATTTTTTTTCTGTGTAGAGTTGAGAGTTCAGTCACAGACAAACAGACATAACACATTGAATGTTGTTTAACATAAAACATCGTCAGTAAAACACTACCGCCATCTGTTGAGTATACTGTGATGGGTAGTACGCTGAACAGATGGCGGTAGTGTGTAAACGTCAAACGCAAGGGTTATTGACTATGTGCGCCACAGGCGGCGGTACTACCAACTAAAAACATTTAAATTGACCGTTAAATGCGTGTTCGATGAACAAATTGTCAGTGTTATGTCTGTTTGTCTGTGGTTCAGTTATAGCACAAACGAAGTGACAGACGGAACGGCTCGAAAAATTTGGTGATGAACCTGCTATTGCAATTTTTCAGTATACCACATGGCAACACCACTAATACTGGATTGTAACACATGGCAACACTACTACCATAGAGGTAACTCTAAGACCAGAAGGTCCCAAAGAAACGAGCTCAACTTTTTGGCACAGCTCTGGTACTATCTTCGGTCCCAAGCTTATCGATTCACCCCTCGAAACCTAGGAAAATCCACTAACCTCTCATTTTATCTGTCAAACTTTCATAGCGAATCAAAACAAACATAGTGCAGTTCAGGAATTAATACTAGAATGGGATACGTTAATCGTTTGCTTGGGACCAATAGGCTAGTCAAGTAGTTTGGCAATTTCAAATCGATAGCTTCGTATTGATTGTTGCTACTACTGGATTGTACTAGTATTTTCACCAAATGCACTAGAATGTTTTGGTTCTATCTCTTTCACTCTACTCAAAACTGAAATGCATAATCAAAATGACAAAATGATACACTCTTTGCACACTGTCAAAGATTGATTGCGCACAAAATCAATTTTGTTAAAATCAAACTAAAAATACTAGCCCATCTGGTGGCCGATGGCACAAGCTTTTAAGAAAATTCTATTACAGAGAACCACATTATTTTAATTGATTTCTTTGCCAGTTAGTCGTCTGTCACTTCGTTTGTGGTTATAGTAAATCCAGGGGGAACGACACTCATGCTGATGCATTTTATTGTACCATGCTTGCCTGTAAAAATAATGTAATTGAAGAGAGTTTTTTGAGTTTGTCGTCTTGACGAAAATAAAGTAAGGATAAAAAAAAATATATGTGATTCCTAATGGGATTGCATTGGATGCGAGGGTGCTTTAAATTGTCATGGGGATACGTGCAACTGAAATGAAACAGTACGAAAGAAAAAAATCGAAGTAGCCATTTTAGTCAATGCTCAGTGAAAAAATAATCTCGTTTGTTTCTTACCGGATCTAAATCCATGAATGTAGTGTAGTGTAAATTGTTCATTCTCAAGCGATAATGGTAAGTAAAAAGTTAAATTAGAATCTAATTCTCGAGTACTTTTTCAAATGGACGTAAGTGACTTTTGACACGAACTGAGAAAAACGGGTTTGATGTTTCATGCGGAAACGTTTAAATCTCATTTTAAAAATATTGGTTGAATTCCAATACCGTTTCCACAAGCGAAACATTATTTTGACGCGCTATAATGTAGCGTAAAAATTTTACACGTTTGTTGCGTGTATCATACTGTTACTGAGAAATAATCTTCATACGCCCTTTTGCTTTCGCAACTATTACTTACGCTCCCTCAGATTCGTCGTTTTGACATTTATGTTGTGTGATACGTCAAGCCAGATAAGACTGTTTATAATTTCTAAAATCAGTTACGTCGTTAGGTTTTAGAAATTTGTGTGGCCTAAAAACATTGAAAACGGTGGACAAAAAGGTGAACAAAGTGGTGAACGCCTAAGCTTTTTCACATTTATATCACTGTGAAGTAACTGAGAAGTGTTGAGGGAATTTATACCTGTAATTGTAATCAGTTCATTTTTGCTTGCTAATCTGGTTAAAAAGTTGTACATAATTATCTTAAAGAGAAATCGTCCAGCTCAATCCTGTGTAGGGGTAAGCAGTGGGACCATCATCATCATCAACCACTCAAGTGCAGTTCAATCCTGGTCGAATTCGCCGGCAAAAATTTCGGTCAACATCCGGTTACTTCGACGACTGTCGGATTATCTTATTCGATGCTGCAATCAATAGTTTGTTATCTAAAAAGATACAAGGGAACACAGACTGCACTTCCAATTCCTGCTGGACACAATAAAATCTGTCAGCAAACACTCCAATCACAGACAAACAGATGAAATAAAGAACAGAGTAAATCTAGATGAACAGAGCGTAATCGCATATCTTTAGCCGACCAATTATTGTGCATTTCATTCCAAACTGAACAAGAAATATTGCAACAAATAAAAAATTGTCAAATAAAATTAAAACATGTAACAAAAGTGCGCATTTCCGTCTAATCTTATTGATTTCTTCGATGCACTTATACCTTTTGATGCAAGCAATAAGTGTTTAGAAGACACCCAAAACGATATGACGGAAACGTGCTTTTTTTGTATTTTTGGGGTAGTCTAGTTTCAAATGCAATCAGCAATAAAACAGTATACATTCAGGTTTCGGAATCAACAGATTGTTGTGTTTAGTAAAATTATGTTGGTACAGTTAATGAGCATTATTTTATTTTCTCAGCATTTTCCTTTGACATATGGCTTTCATTATGACTTATTTTTTCTTAATCTCTTTCTGGCGGATCCATGTCACCTTCGAAATCATCCACTTGATTTGATTTGGGTTTTCGACCACGTTTCGATGGAACAAGAGACTTGAGAAAGGTTTGATAAAATTCCTTGTTTTTAACGAATGGTAGCAATGATTTGAGATCTGCCAATTTGGCGTCTGGCAACATGATGGGTTCATCTTCTATAGTGTTAAGTTTGATTTGTTCAAGCTCTACGCCGAAGATGATGTTCATGTGCTTGAATTCAGCATCCCCCACATCGTGCTTGTAAAGAACAGTTCCAGGACTATTGGTAGAGTAGCGGAAGACCATGATGTCGGTAATCTTAATTGATTCCCCAGTTTCATTCTTTTTAGGAATGCAATATCGGACCGACAAATCCTTTAAGGCACAGAAATCGCGTTGCTCCATCTCATCTACGTCAAATGGGACAGATCTTCTTATGGCAGAGATGAGCACTACCCAGTCGTGCGGTGTTTCAATATCGATTGTAGTTTTTTTCTTCGCTTTTTCGATGGCAGAATGCACAGTGTCTTCCTCCATAAACGAATGTCCAGTGCGCATAAACTTATGTTCGATTATAAGTTCTCTGCCATCTCTTGCAGCAAGCTCGACATAGTAGGCAAACGTAAACACTACGGTCTTATTGAGGTTCTGACCTACGCAGCGGTCGCTGTAATACGTCACGTGGCGAATAGTAAGAGGCATCTTTTTAAGATCTCTAAGAAGGCAGGAAGCCACTTCCTGAGATCCTCTTTTGGCTTTTCTTTCATCCCACAACATGCAGGTAGCTGTATTTTTGTCGAGATAGGATGAAAAGAAAGTTAAATTGTACGTATACAATTGTCTCGCATAGAAAGCCTGTCCACAGCGAAGGTGCGGTGTTGGTAATTGCTTCTGCAAGTCAAAAGATACGGTTCGATATCTTGAATCCTCTTTGGTCTGCTTCCTATCTCTGCGCTTTTCCTCGTATACGCGCTGCGCTGCTTGTTGATGCATCTCGTGAGCAGCTGTCAAGGCGATCTTTGTAGGGCTTTCCAGTTCTCCTTTGAAAGCAATCCTGTATTTTTCACACTCCCCACACACATCCACTTTGGGCTTTCTGAATGACAAGTTCTTCTCTTTGAAAATGATCCGATACTTATCGTAATGTACGGGTATCCACGAATTGTCCCTGCTGCATTTTTCTTGGTACAACTCATACATAACCTTAATGTTGAGATCACCCGACAGATACCGCTTTTCGGAACCCTCACGAGAGTAGTGGCTGGAGTAAGCAGGAAAGCTATCAATATGTTTTTGTATGTATTCGATGTGATCTTGGCTGACTTTTTTATTTGTGGAATTGAATGCCCGCTGATCATCTTCTGCAACGCCATGTCCAGCCATTTTTTTCGCACCCAGATTTCTCAGCTTCCGATCCGTGATGTCAAACGATGTTATGAACATGACCTTACAAACCTTCACCATACCATTCACCCCTGGAAGCCTGTAGGACCTGGAAAAAGTACGCCTGGAGTTGACAACCTGGAAGAGGAAAACAACACTTATTATGTAATGATAATAGAAGGTACACGTGAATTGGTTGTGAAAAATGAGGATGAAATAAGGTAGAAGAGTAGTAACTGGCTAGTTTTAATTAACGACATATCATATTGTTTGAATCAGAGAGGTACAGCTACAGACAAACAGACGTAACTCTTTAAATAAATATTCCTTAAAACATATCGTCGTGGAACTCATAAGCGACATCTTGCGAGGTATTCGCGGAAATAAGTTTGCTTGCCAAGTGTCAATCAATGCTGCATACAAGTTTGATAAAATGTATAAAAACGTCAAAGTGATGAACGTTAAATGCGTGTACGATGATTACGGATAAATAGCTACGTCTGTTTGTCTGTGGTACACTTAATAACTCATATTGAGTAAGTTGGAACTGGTTACACTAGAGTGCCAGAATCAAAATCCATAAAATACTCTTATTAGATACCTGTGGACAAGCTGTTTTAGTAATAATCATATGGTTAGCAATGAATTGGTTTTGTCCGGACAAGTTGAGATCCAAAATATTTTGAAGCAGTTGTTTTCGGACAGTGTCAGGGTATTTTTCGGCACATTTCATTTTGCAATCGCATCCTTTCTTAACAGAACGTGCGGGGACTACGGTTCCATCAGGCCTAGTGTATGCCATCCCTTTCTGCCTAAGCAGTTTGTTTACCTTCCTCAACGACACTTTTTTCACTTTCGCCTCATGTAGCTCTTTTTCAAAATTATTGTGGGTTGTATTATTTGTTTCATTCTCTTTTTCTTCCAGTCCTGTCCTATTTTTCCCAAGTTCATCTGTAATTTAGAAAAAAATAACAATATTATCACACATTATAATATTCATTCCATGAAAATCATACCATGTCCAACGGTAATTTTAGATTTTGGTTTTCCGCTTCGGCGTCTCGGTTGAAAATCATACTCATCGTCTGAATCGGGAAACTCCTCATCATCGGTATGCATGTTGCGGTATTCTTCAAAACATTCGTAAATTGAAAACTCGTTCAGTAGAGTAGGGTCTCCTTCGACATCTTCTTCTTCTTCCACCTCGTAAATGTCATCAACATCACAGGCATTGTTGATGTTATCCGAATGTTTTGCGACGCGCAAGTCCATAGGTCGATAAGATAAATTCAATGAGTTGGGTTTTTGGGATATCGCAAGATCAATAGGCATGTCTGATTCAACACTAATCCCTGGAACTGACAAATCCAGAGGTGTCTCATCAACGCATAGTGCTGACGGTTTTGTGTTTTGACGTGTCGGCAACGGCGTTGATGTTGCAGCTCGCAAGATAGATTTATAGAACGACGGAGAAGATACATCACTATCCTGGTGGGAAGTTCTTGAGACGTCGGGAAGATTTCCTAGAAGGTGTATAAAATGCAAATTAAATCCCATTAAAATTTTTTTTTGCCAGTAGCCATACCTACCAGAAACGTTGGAAACATCGAAACCACGTTCATAAACATCATAACGCACGGGATCTGAATTACCTAGCCGCTGGAAAATGCTGGAATGTGCAGAACGGTCGGAGAAGCCACTTGCCTTTCCCTTAAATTGCTTCGTAGAGTGCAGAGGATAGGGTGAGATCCGTGATTTGGACCGATCAACAGGAGCTGGTAGCTGCAGCTTCAACGAGGATGAGGTCCAAGGCTTGGGTGGATTATCGGGAACTTGTAGTCCTGCTCTACTGACATCTGGCCATGGCATGCCAGCCCTTTCTTGATTTCGTTGAATCCAGGGCAAGGAAGAGGGGTGGTTAGTGGGATCTGATCGTAAATAGAGTAATACATTGACAATTAATTTGACATTATAAACCAAACTTAATTGAATACGAAAGAAAATACTTACTAGAATCATCGGAAAGTGCAAGACGTTTGGTGGAACTACTTCCTACCCGAACGGGCTCAACTTCACTCAAAAGACTGTCAGACTTATCGGGATTGATCGAGAAAGCACTAAGCGTTTCCGATACTGCAAAAGAGGTTATGCTGGTATTTGTGTCCATGATACCCAAACAAGCTCCGGTGCTGGAAGTCGACGGCTCCATTGGTAGAGCATATCGGTGGTCATGGCCTGGATCGTGATAAGTATTCTTCACTTCGAGTTGTATGGCGGCATCTACAAAAAAACATTATCACTCTAATCGTGTTTTCACAATCACAATTCCACTTACCCAGCAGCAGTTGAAAACCAGAACACTTTCCTCCTTCTATTTTCACCTTTCTCTCCATTTCTTCCTGAATAAGAAAAGAACTTATCAGCAACACTTTTCCACACGTTTTTTCCACGTTGTCACTCGCGTTTTTTTTTCCACAGATGAAAAAAAAAATGGCGTATGTCGATTTGGTGCAAAGATTTTTTTATACATCACTGATGACGTTTTTGTAAGTGCGTATCTGCACTGTCAATCAATGTGACAGAAACGTCGATTTGAAACCAAAAGAGCGTATTGGCAATAATTCCAAAAAGTGTAAATAAGGATGTTAAGTCGTTTTGTAAACATTATTCAAAACACTTAAATAATCGATTATCACAAATTTTATCAAACTAGTGGGCATATTGCAGATTTTTAAATCATATACAATAAAAACCCGGTTTGTTTACATTTTGCGACTTACGTCCATTTGAAAAAGTACTCGAGAATTGTGCGGTAAACAGCTCGAAAAAAAAAAATCGTTCCCATATTCGTGAACGGTAGCCGTGCACCATAGATCACCGACCACGCGTAGAAATAAATGTACATTGTGAACTAGTTCACGGCTCTCGTTCACGAATATGGAAACGGATTTTTTTGCGGGAAGGAATTGGATCAAAAACCAAAAATGGCTCCCATGCGCTATCAAGACGAGCTCAGAGTAATTTATTACAATGACGAATAAGAGAATCATATTTTTGATCGGTCGAAATAGCTTGGAGAAGGTTAAGTAATTGATACACATATACAATTTAATTAATCCTTATAAGGATGAATTCTGGGCAGCGTTAAGCAAAGATACCGGAACGGTACCTGAAGGTGTAAGAACGGTTCTCGAGTATACGGAATACGTGAATGCAGCACTGGGGGAGTTAAGAATAAATGAAATCGCTGAAATTGAATCAGACATACGCCGGGTTTCATTCTCAACCGCTCCGCCGGATCTTCAAAAATGCTTTACAAAGTTCGGAAACGACCCTGCTGAGTTTCGGTTTTTGGCTGGAGAGCGAGCTATCCTAAAACTGATGGCAGCTGCAGTTAAGCGTCGAGGATTTAACCATTATTTTAAACGAACTAAACCCGTCGGCATGAGACAGAACACTGTCGAAAATGTCTCTGGATCCAACGTAGATGAAGAGGACCTGTACAACAAAATAACAGGATATTATCAGAAGAGGTTTGTAGCATATTATAATAGAACAGAATAGAATACTATGATACAGAATAAAAAATGTCTTACAGATTTAATGGATCTTCGGAACAAGCTGTGCTGCTTGAAGCTATAAGCAAACTCCGCGTTACAGTATGTAACGAAGATGGCATCCGGATTGCGAAAATTCAATGTTTTTTCTGCATGCCAAAACAAAATTGTATTAAGTGCTACCAGGAAAGATTAGGACACTGGAAGATTTCAAACGTTGTGGCACATCTGAAAAATGTACACAATTGCAATTTCAACTCTCCAGGTCAAAGTCAAAAGCGCCCGATTGGAATGATATTGGAAAGAACACCAACGAACCTAAACACAAGCATCATGGGTGACGTAAGCTACAAACATGACGGCTCAGTATCAGAATTAGATGTATTTGCTGACTCAAACGCTAATATCCCAAAACGCGGCTGTTTGGACACTGAACTCGACCCTACATTAGAGTTAGCAACGAACGAATCAAATTTGAGCGAAGAAGTTCTTGAAGAATATGAGACTGTAATGTTTGAGCAATTCGAAGATGCTTCTATGCAGAAATTGGTATGATCTGAATAAGTCACCTCCTCCTCTTGAATGTATTCTCTTCTCGATTACTATTTTAAAAACTTGTTTTTAACTTTTAGCTTCTCAATGGATCATTCGGCGATCAACAGCTTGAAGATGAAAATTTCAAACAATATATGGTAAGATCTCTGTGATTCATCATTATTTTACAAATTGAATTTAAAGCTTTAGCACGAGCAACCAACGACACACTCGACCGAGATCGAAAATAATCACCAGTCGCAACTCTATAACCAGGAAGATACTGACCCACTATATCACCAACAGCAACAGGAACAGCAGTCATACAACGAAGCAGACCAAGCTGAGCAAATGGTTGGCAACTTCAACGAAGATGACATTATTGAGGAAGAGTTAAACATCTAGGGTGCTACGATGAGGCCAACCATAGCACCACAAATGAATCTACGGCCGAGATCGTGAGATCTACTAACTCTCTAAAGATAATGTCGAATGTATCAAACCGTTTCACCGGAGCCGACGCTCATGGTATGAGGTATAAGTCTCTGGAAAAAGAATTCTTCGCCTACAGGTTATTTAAATTTGATTTATCTAATTACTTTTACTAATGATTGTGCATTTATTATAGATTTATTCAAGGAGGTAAAGAGCTCTACGAATTTGACCGAGCAAATTCCCCTTCGCCGCACGTTCGGACTATACAACGCTATATAAAAAAACAAGCAGAGAATTTTCAAGAAGCACGGTTGATGGTAGCTGAACTAAAAAAATATTTAGTCACTAACGGTTACCCATCAGTCGTTTGCTGGAGCGAAGACGCCACACGAATCACTGGTGGCGTTGAATACAATGTTTCTTCAGACCAGTTGACAGGACTAGTAGCACCACTGGATGCAACGACCGGAATGCCCATGACATCAGTTTTTGATTGCTCTTCACCGCGACAAGTATTAAACCACATGAGCAAATGTCCGGTCGGTCGCAACGTTCAGTTGACTATGATACAACCATTGTTGGCTGGAGCATCACCGTTTTGTGTCAATTATTATTGCACAGATAATCGTTTTAACACCGAGGACGTTACAAAAAAATGGAATTATGCCCATGAAATTTTCCAAGAAGAAGGAATTCAAATTGTCTGTATGGCAACTGATGGCGATACCCGATTTATTCGAGCCATGATCGATCGAATGGCACTACCCAGTATAACTGATAATCCATTCGGGGATTGGTTCATTGGATTGGCTACCGAGGATGCCATTTGTGTTCAGGACCCAACACACTTAGCCAATAAGTTCAGAACACGGTTGATGACCACCAGCAAGCAGCTAATGCTAGGTACTTGAAACTTAATTTGAATTAAAACTTGATATTATACGTAAATATATAAAATCTATTTCAGGTAGGTATAATACATCCAAAATTCACCTGGAGGAACTTATCAATACTACGTCCAAGGACCAACATGGTTTGGTTAAAGGAGACCTGAGTGAGCGGGACAAAATGAAATTTCGGCCTGTTCAAAAAATAACTGCTCCACAGGTTATTACGGGTCTGCATCAACATGTTGTTGATAGTACTGGAACAGCGGACTATCTACACGTCTGCGCAAGTGCCATGTCCTCATACATGGATGCTGAGGTTTTTCCACTCGCGAGGATATCAAAAATTTGGTAACTAAAAGAAATAATCTAAAATTTACATAATTACCAACTAGCTCCTTGGAAACGGATTCTTTAAAACGTACTACTTCATAATGTTTCACAATCTTTAATATTAGCGTTTAAAAATCCATGCTCATCTGAATCTCGATGCGATTTTACAAAATCGACCAAATGAAAACAACATTTCAAGCTGAACAATGCACTAGGTCATATGTAACATTGACAAATTCTCTTCGTTGATTTTTCTTTGTATCCTCACGATCATGTTAAAACATTCCCAGTTATTTTCAGCACACAGATCGATGAAAGAAACTACTAACTAGCTTCTAATACAACAAACACGACAAGGAACGACTCTGTACCCAAGTTATTAACGAAAGAGAATGTCGATGAAGAGAATCGATCAATGTTACTTAGGACCTAATGTATTATTCAGCTTGATTTAATGTTATCTATGCCACGGTTTATATAAACAAGGTAATATATTCTCCGATGTAAACATCAAGGTCTAATGACGTCAATGCTATATTTCTATTCTTCTATACACGGAAACCGCAAAATACGCAAAAATGACTATAAAGGACTCAATTTTGACTATAAAGTATGCATATTCGACTAAAACGGGACTACATCTAAAATGTGTGTATTTTTTAAACCTTTTATGAGTAGCTGTTACTCATAAATGCATAAAATTTATTCATTTTTGTACTAGTAATTACTCATAAATGTGTCAAATTTTACTCATTTTGTGGGTAGTCCCGTTTTCATTCAAAAATGCGTACTTTATAGTCATAAAAGATTTTTTGCGATTACCGTGTATATTTTTGAAGTGGATTTCGCCTTGATACCAGTCCCGAAGTGACGTGCGGGATTTTGCGTTAGAGTGAGAGAATAAGAGAAAGTCCGCCATGTTTCACACATAAACTGACAGTTACATGAGATTTCTCCATAGGAGTAAAGAGTTACAGAGCTCTCGTCAACGCGAATAGCGCGAATTCTCGCGTCACCTTTCAAATGGACCAATCTACATTGATCGATTCTCTTCATCGACTCTCTCTTTCGTTAATAGGTCGTATGAATAAAAGCGTTTACTTTACTTTTCCCGTAAGAAAAGCACGGGAAAGTAAAGTAAACTCTTTTTATTCATACGGCCCAATAACACAACTCCAAAAACATGATTGTGTGATGTATGGTGGGTAAAATGATTATTTTACCCACTATATATCCCACAAGCAGCGGCACGACAATGATCAGCTGTTCTTATCATCCAATACGCTTAATAATACTTTCTTTTAACAGACTATGTAGAAAAATTAGCCCGAATAACAGCCTAAATATTGTGACGAAGATAAAAATTAGTGTCCTTCATTTATTTCAGGTACTCACTATTTTTCATACGAGCGTGGCGCAATTGGTGCATGGTGAAATTCAAAAATATTCAACATTGTGTCACCACTAACACGTATTGGGGCTTAGAAATCAACGCTCATGCACTTATCAACTACGTCGTCTATTGCCGGGAAGCAAAACATCAATTTACTCCAACTCTCCTTCACAGTCAGGCATGTGAAGCTATCTTCAGAGATGCACGCTCGTTCACTTCAACGAACTCAACAGTAGTCAACTTCACCATGCAAGGGTTTGAATCAAGACTAAATAAAATCCAGGCAAAGAGAGATATCATGCATCGGAACCAAAACTCCTTGGTATTCCCAAGATTAAAAGATCTATCTTCGGCCGATATGTCATGCTTACCCAGCAATGAGGATATTTGTCGTACTGTAGAACAAGCTCGAGAATCCGCCATATGCACTTTAGTAGCACTGGGTCTAGAAGAGACTGAAATATCATTCCAGCAAAGTATAATTTTAAAGCATCCGAAACCAAAAGCTGGCGAATTGCTGAATAGTTTCGAATTTGTATCAGTACCAGAAGAGTTAGTTTCTGACGAATTCATGGAAGACGAAGTAGGGGTGTATGATTCAACAGAATTGTTTAAAAATGTCGGAGTAGAACTTCAATTGCGTAATTCAACAAATTATGCGAACGTTTTTAAAATAAGGAGCAAAAATAACAAAATAATCAACGTTAAGAAAAGCACCTTTGTTTGGATGGTTACAGCTGGATTACAAAAGCCCTCTACAGATAGAATGTATCGATTCCACGACGAAACTGCAAAAACCTTTAATTCTAAACACGCAAACGAAATTTGTGAAAGCATTACTATTGGCGAATATGTATTAATGAGTATTGATAACTGCTTATATGTATGTAAGGTTTTTGCCTTCAAGTTCTTGAAAAGTAAAAATACTACATGTGCGCTGGTATCTGTGCCTGTAGTACCTCCAAAAGATGTACAACCCAAAGGTATCGGAATCATAGGAAGTCTCTTTAATTTGACAGAATGTGATGATAATTATATCTTAGAGTGGCAAACTAATAGTCAGATAATAGATATTAAATACTACGTATCACATTTGAAAATTCCTTCGGTCAAGTTGGCGTTATTCTACTACATCGATGAAACAGCATCGTATATAAGAAATATGAAATGTAAATAATTATGTAAATGTAATAAATGCAAATAACGAGCATGAGACTAACAAAGTTGAATGAAATGTGTCTTTATTTTGTAATTATGTTTGAACTTTTTCCGTATTTCTAAATTAGTATTACGTTAAGCGTGTAAATATTTTGTTTTAAATTTTGTTCCTTTTTTTTATTTGAATTGGTTTTAAGTGAGATTTTTTCCTATATTAGTTTTATTTTTATTTTGTTATTTTAGATTTGATAAAGACTGTACATATTTTGTTAAATATCATAAAGATGATGACCCTACAAATCGAACACTTTCTTTTACTTATTCAACTTCTTATACTTTCCTTCAATCAACTGATCTACATAATACTCATTTTTTTTTGTACTTCACCATTGATATGAAGATTCAACATTAGTTTTAGTTTAAACTGTGGAATGTATACATATAAATCAAACTTAATTTTTTTTCGCCGAGATTCCAACAGCCAAGCAGTTCTGCAATATATTTTGCTGAGATTCAGTAAAACAATTGCGCAGACTCAGATAACAATTACATTTTGCTGAAATGTCAGCTAACAAATCGTTGAAAACTGACAGTGCTTCGCGGTCGACCTGAAAACTGCACGGCTTGCTTGATGATTTGTGTGCATGCAGAAGGGATAAGTTGGGAATAGAAAGAATAGATAGGATGGATTGAAATTTGGTGCACGTTGAAAATTTTAGGAGTGATTTGGGTAAAAATGGGATGATCCTGAAGTGTCGCTCCCCCTGAGTAAATCGCAAAATCGATGTACATCGTACAATGTGATATTACACAACCGATGGATTGACCTGGTTGCAGCAGTTTCGATGTAATATTCAACAACTTTTTTTGCTGTGCACGACAACAAACTTTGAGATTTATATTCAACAAAATAATGGGAGCATATCTGCTCTGTCCCTGATCCATAAACAGTGGCAACCTTTCTCGACTGCATGAATTTGTTGCTCCCCGAATTCGGAACCCGAAAAAGGGGAAATTTGTTCTCGTTGCATCCCGGGATACTTCAACGATCCTGCAACAACCATGACAATGTTAAGCGGTGGAGCTTGTGTTTACGCAGTCTGAAAAATCAACTTTTTTCCAGATTTCAAGTCATTTGTCATTTTGAAGAAGGCCAATTTTCCTTCAACATAAAACAAGACAAATTTTTAATTTGAAATGTGAAAATTCTGATGTGAGTCACGTTTGACAGATGTTTGCATTTTTATCACCACTACGACAACAGTGCCACGGATGGCCGGTGATTGGTTGGAGTTCACTATTCAAAATCGTAAGTTTCCACTTGAAATACTCAGAGGGAGAGATGGGCGGAGAAAACAAAATACAATTCGGCAGCAGGGATTTGTTCCTAAATTATCTTGCCACCCTTGCTAGAAGCTAGCATTTCAAATGACTTGTATTTTTTATTCGACTTAGTTGCAAAGTAATAATTGATTGCATCGCAATATTTTGCACATTTCTTGGTACCATTCGTTAACCGGCGAAGATCAATTAATCAATAGAGTTAGAATATTGTTTTTGATTCCAAAAACTAGTTGAATTTGAGAAGCACACAAAACATAAAGGTGATTGAATTTCTGTTCGATTGCAATACTCTCAAATTCATTCTAGTAAGAATAAGAACAATTCTAATTGGAATGTCCGATTGGCTCAGATTATGACAGTTCATTTGGCTCAAAATATTCTCTCCGTCCATCTCTCCCTCTGAGTATTTCTAGTTTCCACCGGTTACAAAAGCAATTACGCCCAAATCTCAAATCACTCCAGAAATGTTAGCTGATGGTGGCTTTAGTCAGAGATAATTAGAAAATGTTAAAATCCTATGCTTGTTAAACAGTAGTTAACATATTTAAAGTTGGAGTTGGAGTGCTTTTTGAATAGGTCGTATGTAACAAACGTAAACAAATTGACATTTTAATGCTACCAGACACTACTAGGGGCATCCCACTCTAAACTTTAGTTCCAATATTTATTAAATATGTTTAAATATCTCGTATGTATCGCTAAGTATTTTTAAGTATTTTATTTCTAGGTTTTATTCCCATCATAGTAACGTTTGTTTTATGACCGGTTGCTAGTGCTGTGTTTGTTGTTTTGATCTGATCATTTTTAAGAGTATAAAATGAGTTTATTTGAAATGAAGTGTGAATTCATTGTAAAGGGTAAGTATTTCAAATCTGCCTACGAAAGGATATAACAAAATGTTTGTTTTTCAGTGATATTAAATGTGAAAATGAAGTACACCAAGTCTTTTTGATCCGTTTACTTTAACATCAGAATCCTAGAAGACGATTGTGGAACCATAGAGCTTTAAATGTGAACAGTCCCTACAATTAAAGAACATTCAATTACTGTGCCCCTTATTATGGATGTCACTTCACGGTGAAAACTTATCACTTCGTCACGGTGAAGTGATTCCCATTTAATTTGTACGGCAATCACGGCTCTTATTATGATTATCACTTCCTTATCACCGTGTAGTGACACCCGTAACACAGACAAACAGACGTAACTCTTCATTGTGTATCTTCGTTCATGCATTTAACGGTTGATTTGAATATTATCAGTTCCGCGAACTGCTCGCCGCAGCGCTGGCATCGGATCACTTTGACGTTTCTATATATTCTATAGAAATTTTATGCAATATTGTTTACGAGTTAGCGAGCAAGCTTGTTTTCCGCGAGAAGCCAGATAGATGTCGTTACTGAGGTTATATGTTTTGAGATACTATGTTTTCAAGAACAAGTTTTTCAAAGAGTTACGTCTGTTTGTCTGTGCCAGTAATATGGCCCTGTACCTTCAGTATTGCGTGTTCATCATATGGAAGTGTTCCATATTTGTGGAAGAACGTATGTTGTTGTTGACTATATATATTATGAAATAAAAGCTGAACACAATGAAACTGTTTGTTCTCAAGACTACTAAACATTTAACAGACTAATCATAGTTTATCAAACCACCGAATCTATAAATAACAATAATTTGAAAATAAAAATATGGGTTTTTAAACGATAAAATGAAACATGGAAAATGGAGAATTTTTGTAAAGGTTATCGTTCAGCTCATTAATCCATTTAATGAGCATGCCCTCAATATCGCCACATTTTTTTTATAATTTATCCACTAGAAACTAGTCCAAACCTCTAAGGGAGCATCGATTAAGTACGTCATGCTCTGGGTGGAGGGGAGTGTTACAAATGTGTGACAAGCAATGCATTAGGTAGTGGAACAAAGTGACGAATGGCAAGGTGGAGTACATTTTCTCTATTTTTTGCGAGGTTTTTTTAGGTATTGGTTTTTAGGGTGAAATAATAGATTTTCTTTAAACGAATTCTGTAGGACCATAATGTCCCCATGGGAATGTTCAAAGTAAGCGTCTGTAAGAAAAATATCAGGTGAATTGAATGTTATGATAGTCAATTTTAATAACCGTTCTAAATTTTGTTCTGAGCCGATTTTTCGATTGAACTTGTATAATTTGGCGACCTTTATGAGCTTCAAGTAGAAGGGCATCGTATGCGGAGAAATGCATGGGAATGGTTGTTCATTTCTGCGGCTCATAATGCTACGGAAGCTATGAGACTCGGCTCTCCAGATGCCACAAGTTCCGATACCAGCTGCCATCAACTTAAATGTCCGTAGTCATTATCACAGGAGCAAGATCCTAGTGGGTGAAAACCTCCGTGAAAACTATACTTAAAGCAAGATAGTCAGTTCCAGATCTGTATTTTGAACGATACATTTAAATGAGCAATAGTCGAAAGGTTTCAGTGGCCATCAATATAGCTTACTCCTGGGACTGTATCAACTTTTTTTTTTTTTAATTCTTTATTTAAGAGATTTTTAGCCTTAGGCTAGTTCATCTCTAAACTGTATCAACGAGTGGCGTGTAGTTAATTCTATGAATATTGAAACTCACAATTGTTTGACACCGGGACTTCTGCGCCGTCTCTGAAGGGGACGTGTCTACATCCCTTACTGCTGGTCTAAGCCAAAGGCCTGTTTTGCTCCCGGGTCTCCGGGCTTTGGCGAGGTAGGGAGAGTTTTCGAAACTATGAGAAACTTTACAAAAAGGGTTAATTTAGGCTTAATTGAATGGTTTTATTGATCCAATGGCGGGCGGGAGGTGAAACACTTACGCTGCTGCAATAGAGAAACTGGTCGCTGTCTATGTCAAGCTGCAGATCCTCGTGGCTATCGGCAGCTGTAGTGCGAACTGATCCCAGATCCTGGGAGACCACGGACGTTAGCTATCCCAGAGGTTTCGATCTTGGTCTCCGAAAGGCACAGTATCACCATAGAGGCAACTCTAAGACCACTGGGTCCCGAAGAAAATCATTATTATTTTTGGCTCACTCAGTACCAGAACAACGGTCCCAAGCAGTCCCAAGCTATTTCACTCACCCCTGCATGTTCTGCATGAATCCACACACCCCTGATGTTATCTGTCAAACTTTCATAGCGAATCAAAACAAACATAGTGTAGTAATAGAATTTCAACTAGAATAGGGTACGTTAATCGTTTGCTTGGGACCAATAGGCTACTAAAGTGGTGAGCCAATTTAAAATCGTTAGTTTCGTATTGATTGTTGGTATCACCGCCTTATAGGCTCTTCAAACACTACCTTCCAAAAGTTCCAATCGCAACCCGTCACGAAACGCATAGATGGATATCGGCTACAAATTAACCGTTAACTTTCTGAGCATACTGAACACTGTTTCTTTTCCTATCGTCTCACAATTATACGCAACAAAAAACTGTTACCGTTCGATAACAATATAATAAATCTTAAATGTACACAAAATCAGATAAGATTTGAATCAAAACGTCAGAAAAACAAACAAATTAAATTTGTTTATAGGTATAGCAACCGAGCAAACAAACCATCGCTAGATATTTCTTAAGTATTTCTTAAGTATTTATAAATATTCCGAGGTATATATAGGTATATCAATAGAAATACCATAGAGGTAACAAACATAGTGTAGTAATAGAATTTCAGCTAGAATAGGGTACGTTAATCGTTTGCTTGGGACCAATAGGCTACTAAAGTGGTGAGCCAATTTAAAATCGTTAGTTTCGTATTGATTGTTGGAAATACCAAGTTTAGAGTGGGATGCCCCTAGAGACACTACTTTGCTTACTCTTCCTAATGGCAAAATTTGGGTTCGCTTCATCATTCCTGTTTCATTTTTTCATTAAAAAACTATTAGTCATATGTGACTAATCAAAACATAGCTCAATGTTACATACGACACCTAACTTCTATGGGGGTGTCAATAGTCGTATGTAAAAAACTTTTTACAGAAGCGTAAAAACTGTACATACGACCTGTTGTTTTTTTTTCCTAATAAAAGTGCAGATTTTGCAAATCTTTAATATAAAACGGTTGTGGGTGGTCTATTAAATGATAGCTAAGCTTTCCGTGAGATATTACTCATTATAATACATTTTATACCACTAAAATGCGCACGGTCGAATGTAATCCACGGCATGACAGAGGTCGTAATATATTGATTGGATAAAAAACGTTTATTTTTTATCAGGAACGCTATCAATACCTTGCTCAGTTAATAGCAGCACCCCTGAGATGATAGTTAATGGGAATTTTGAAAGAATCATCTATCTCATTGAAAATAGAAACAATTTTTTGTTCACCAAAATAAATCACTTCGTTTCTCTAATTCGGTTCTTTAATTTTGAAAGATATATAGGTTTTTATATATCATCTGAAAGAACTTCGTTTTCTGAGCACAGCGATATTTTTTTCGAACCCACACACTTTCATCTCGATTTTTAAATCAATATTTAAAGAAAAATAATAATAACTTTACTGTTTGATACTAAACTGACAAACTGACAGTTCGCTCCCATACAAAGTGACACCGAGGGGCGCTAATAAGGTGATTTTTGCAAATGTAATCGTACTTATTTAAAATAGTTCCAGTGTACCAAAAATGATGAAATTTTGGGTTTGGGTTCCATTTTTAATGCAGACTACGAATATGCATTTGGTACCTCAATACCCTTAAAGAACCCAATTGACAAAAATGTTACATACGACCCAATCAAAAAGCAATCCAGAAATAAGATTGTATTGCACTCATTAATTTTCATTGGGCCTGTACTAAACCAATAAGTGTCATTTTTTGACACAGAATTTGGTGTTTTCGATCGTGGGACGAACTTTTATTGTTTTTTTGCTTTCAAGGATCAATTCTCGAGTACTTTTTCAAATGGACGTAAGTGACTTTTGACACGAACTGAGAAAAACGGGTTTGATGTTTCATGCGGAAACGTTTAAATCTCATTTTAAAAATATTGGTTGAATTCCAATACCGTTTCCACAAGCGAAACATTATTTTGACGCGCTATAATGTAGCGTAAAAATTTTACACGTTTGTTGCGTGTATCATACTGTTACTGAGAAATAATCTTCATACGCCCTTTTGCTTTCGCAACTATTACTTACGCTCCCTCAGATTCGTCGTTTTGACATTTATGTTGTGTGATACGTCAAGCCAGATAAGACTGTTTATAATTTCTAAAATCAGTTACGTCGTTAGGTTTTAGAAATTTGTGTGGCCTAAAAACATTGAAAACGGTGGACAAAAAGGTGAACAAAGTGGTGAACGCCTAAGCTTTTTCACATTTATATCACTGTGAAGTAACTGAGAAGTGTTGAGGGAATTTATACCTGTAATTGTAATCAGTTCATTTTTGCTTGCTAATCTGGTTAAAAAGTTGTACATAATTATCTTAAAGAGAAATCGTCCAGCTCAATCCTGTGTAGGGGTAAGCAGTGGGACCATCATCATCATCAACCACTCAAGTGCAGTTCAATCCTGGTCGAATTCGCCGGCAAAAATTTCGGTCAACATCCGGTTACTTCGACGACTGTCGGATTATCTTATTCGATGCTGCAATCAATAGTTTGTTATCTAAAAAGATACAAGGGAACACAGACTGCACTTCCAATTCCTGCTGGACACAATAAAATCTGTCAGCAAACACTCCAATCACAGACAAACAGATGAAATAAAGAACAGAGTAAATCTAGATGAACAGAGCGTAATCGCATATCTTTAGCCGACCAATTATTGTGCATTTCATTCCAAACTGAACAAGAAATATTGCAACAAATAAAAAATTGTCAAATAAAATTAAAACATGTAACAAAAGTGCGCATTTCCGTCTAATCTTATTGATTTCTTCGATGCACTTATACCTTTTGATGCAAGCAATAAGTGTTTAGAAGACACCCAAAACGATATGACGGAAACGTGCTTTTTTTGTATTTTTGGGGTAGTCTAGTTTCAAATGCAATCAGCAATAAAACAGTATACATTCAGGTTTCGGAATCAACAGATTGTTGTGTTTAGTAAAATTATGTTGGTACAGTTAATGAGCATTATTTTATTTTCTCAGCATTTTCCTTTGACATATGGCTTTCATTATGACTTATTTTTTCTTAATCTCTTTCTGGCGGATCCATGTCACCTTCGAAATCATCCACTTGATTTGATTTGGGTTTTCGACCACGTTTCGATGGAACAAGAGACTTGAGAAAGGTTTGATAAAATTCCTTGTTTTTAACGAATGGTAGCAATGATTTGAGATCTGCCAATTTGGCGTCTGGCAACATGATGGGTTCATCTTCTATAGTGTTAAGTTTGATTTGTTCAAGCTCTACGCCGAAGATGATGTTCATGTGCTTGAATTCAGCATCCCCCACATCGTGCTTGTAAAGAACAGTTCCAGGACTATTGGTAGAGTAGCGGAAGACCATGATGTCGGTAATCTTAATTGATTCCCCAGTTTCATTCTTTTTAGGAATGCAATATCGGACCGACAAATCCTTTAAGGCACAGAAATCGCGTTGCTCCATCTCATCTACGTCAAATGGGACAGATCTTCTTATGGCAGAGATGAGCACTACCCAGTCGTGCGGTGTTTCAATATCGATTGTAGTTTTTTTCTTCGCTTTTTCGATGGCAGAATGCACAGTGTCTTCCTCCATAAACGAATGTCCAGTGCGCATAAACTTATGTTCGATTATAAGTTCTCTGCCATCTCTTGCAGCAAGCTCGACATAGTAGGCAAACGTAAACACTACGGTCTTATTGAGGTTCTGACCTACGCAGCGGTCGCTGTAATACGTCACGTGGCGAATAGTAAGAGGCATCTTTTTAAGATCTCTAAGAAGGCAGGAAGCCACTTCCTGAGATCCTCTTTTGGCTTTTCTTTCATCCCACAACATGCAGGTAGCTGTATTTTTGTCGAGATAGGATGAAAAGAAAGTTAAATTGTACGTATACAATTGTCTCGCATAGAAAGCCTGTCCACAGCGAAGGTGCGGTGTTGGTAATTGCTTCTGCAAGTCAAAAGATACGGTTCGATATCTTGAATCCTCTTTGGTCTGCTTCCTATCTCTGCGCTTTTCCTCGTATACGCGCTGCGCTGCTTGTTGATGCATCTCGTGAGCAGCTGTCAAGGCGATCTTTGTAGGGCTTTCCAGTTCTCCTTTGAAAGCAATCCTGTATTTTTCACACTCCCCACACACATCCACTTTGGGCTTTCTGAATGACAAGTTCTTCTCTTTGAAAATGATCCGATACTTATCGTAATGTACGGGTATCCACGAATTGTCCCTGCTGCATTTTTCTTGGTACAACTCATACATAACCTTAATGTTGAGATCACCCGACAGATACCGCTTTTCGGAACCCTCACGAGAGTAGTGGCTGGAGTAAGCAGGAAAGCTATCAATATGTTTTTGTATGTATTCGATGTGATCTTGGCTGACTTTTTTATTTGTGGAATTGAATGCCCGCTGATCATCTTCTGCAACGCCATGTCCAGCCATTTTTTTCGCACCCAGATTTCTCAGCTTCCGATCCGTGATGTCAAACGATGTTATGAACATGACCTTACAAACCTTCACCATACCATTCACCCCTGGAAGCCTGTAGGACCTGGAAAAAGTACGCCTGGAGTTGACAACCTGGAAGAGGAAAACAACACTTATTATGTAATGATAATAGAAGGTACACGTGAATTGGTTGTGAAAAATGAGGATGAAATAAGGTAGAAGAGTAGTAACTGGCTAGTTTTAATTAACGACATATCATATTGTTTGAATCAGAGAGGTACAGCTACAGACAAACAGACGTAACTCTTTAAATAAATATTCCTTAAAACATATCGTCGTGGAACTCATAAGCGACATCTTGCGAGGTATTCGCGGAAATAAGTTTGCTTGCCAAGTGTCAATCAATGCTGCATACAAGTTTGATAAAATGTATAAAAACGTCAAAGTGATGAACGTTAAATGCGTGTACGATGATTACGGATAAATAGCTACGTCTGTTTGTCTGTGGTACACTTAATAACTCATATTGAGTAAGTTGGAACTGGTTACACTAGAGTGCCAGAATCAAAATCCATAAAATACTCTTATTAGATACCTGTGGACAAGCTGTTTTAGTAATAATCATATGGTTAGCAATGAATTGGTTTTGTCCGGACAAGTTGAGATCCAAAATATTTTGAAGCAGTTGTTTTCGGACAGTGTCAGGGTATTTTTCGGCACATTTCATTTTGCAATCGCATCCTTTCTTAACAGAACGTGCGGGGACTACGGTTCCATCAGGCCTAGTGTATGCCATCCCTTTCTGCCTAAGCAGTTTGTTTACCTTCCTCAACGACACTTTTTTCACTTTCGCCTCATGTAGCTCTTTTTCAAAATTATTGTGGGTTGTATTATTTGTTTCATTCTCTTTTTCTTCCAGTCCTGTCCTATTTTTCCCAAGTTCATCTGTAATTTAGAAAAAAATAACAATATTATCACACATTATAATATTCATTCCATGAAAATCATACCATGTCCAACGGTAATTTTAGATTTTGGTTTTCCGCTTCGGCGTCTCGGTTGAAAATCATACTCATCGTCTGAATCGGGAAACTCCTCATCATCGGTATGCATGTTGCGGTATTCTTCAAAACATTCGTAAATTGAAAACTCGTTCAGTAGAGTAGGGTCTCCTTCGACATCTTCTTCTTCTTCCACCTCGTAAATGTCATCAACATCACAGGCATTGTTGATGTTATCCGAATGTTTTGCGACGCGCAAGTCCATAGGTCGATAAGATAAATTCAATGAGTTGGGTTTTTGGGATATCGCAAGATCAATAGGCATGTCTGATTCAACACTAATCCCTGGAACTGACAAATCCAGAGGTGTCTCATCAACGCATAGTGCTGACGGTTTTGTGTTTTGACGTGTCGGCAACGGCGTTGATGTTGCAGCTCGCAAGATAGATTTATAGAACGACGGAGAAGATACATCACTATCCTGGTGGGAAGTTCTTGAGACGTCGGGAAGATTTCCTAGAAGGTGTATAAAATGCAAATTAAATCCCATTAAAATTTTTTTTTGCCAGTAGCCATACCTACCAGAAACGTTGGAAACATCGAAACCACGTTCATAAACATCATAACGCACGGGATCTGAATTACCTAGCCGCTGGAAAATGCTGGAATGTGCAGAACGGTCGGAGAAGCCACTTGCCTTTCCCTTAAATTGCTTCGTAGAGTGCAGAGGATAGGGTGAGATCCGTGATTTGGACCGATCAACAGGAGCTGGTAGCTGCAGCTTCAACGAGGATGAGGTCCAAGGCTTGGGTGGATTATCGGGAACTTGTAGTCCTGCTCTACTGACATCTGGCCATGGCATGCCAGCCCTTTCTTGATTTCGTTGAATCCAGGGCAAGGAAGAGGGGTGGTTAGTGGGATCTGATCGTAAATAGAGTAATACATTGACAATTAATTTGACATTATAAACCAAACTTAATTGAATACGAAAGAAAATACTTACTAGAATCATCGGAAAGTGCAAGACGTTTGGTGGAACTACTTCCTACCCGAACGGGCTCAACTTCACTCAAAAGACTGTCAGACTTATCGGGATTGATCGAGAAAGCACTAAGCGTTTCCGATACTGCAAAAGAGGTTATGCTGGTATTTGTGTCCATGATACCCAAACAAGCTCCGGTGCTGGAAGTCGACGGCTCCATTGGTAGAGCATATCGGTGGTCATGGCCTGGATCGTGATAAGTATTCTTCACTTCGAGTTGTATGGCGGCATCTACAAAAAAACATTATCACTCTAATCGTGTTTTCACAATCACAATTCCACTTACCCAGCAGCAGTTGAAAACCAGAACACTTTCCTCCTTCTATTTTCACCTTTCTCTCCATTTCTTCCTGAATAAGAAAAGAACTTATCAGCAACACTTTTCCACACGTTTTTTCCACGTTGTCACTCGCGTTTTTTTTTCCACAGATGAAAAAAAAAATGGCGTATGTCGATTTGGTGCAAAGATTTTTTTATACATCACTGATGACGTTTTTGTAAGTGCGTATCTGCACTGTCAATCAATGTGACAGAAACGTCGATTTGAAACCAAAAGAGCGTATTGGCAATAATTCCAAAAAGTGTAAATAAGGATGTTAAGTCGTTTTGTAAACATTATTCAAAACACTTAAATAATCGATTATCACAAATTTTATCAAACTAGTGGGCATATTGCAGATTTTTAAATCATATACAATAAAAACCCGGTTTGTTTACATTTTGCGACTTACGTCCATTTGAAAAAGTACTCGAGAATTTTTATTATAAATTTTCGTAAATGTTAGGAAACTAATCCGGATGAAACCAGGATGGATTACGTTCAGGAGGCTGTGTTCCTAGGAGTGGATGTCCTTATACTAGGCCTTTGCTTAAAAGAGTACTATCAGTTTAAGAAAATCGGTGCAGCGCTTAAGGTAAGAGATTCATGGATTATGTCATCAACTTCGTCGGCTTTGGTGGGATTGGATTGACTGGCCATTCAATGTTTCTTTTAACTTGTAGGAGGCACCGCAGCTAGCTATCGATGAATCACTTTCGGAAAGGCTGAAAAAGGGCGACAATAAGATAAAATATGGAGTTATTAGGGGGACGGTCACCCCCATTGGTACTCCGCTTAAGAGCGTGATGTCCCCCTCAGTGACCGGCGTTTTGCAGATCATGAAGTTGAAGTATGGTTGGCATATTGATTTTTGGTTGAGATTTTGGTCAAATTTATGTTTCTTTCAGTGAACATAGGGTGGCTCGCGGATTCGCTGGCTTTTGGGCGGAACAGAGAAAACTCATTCACATCTCGTGCAACGAAGTTCCGTTTAGATTAACTAATGGCAAACTAGGTGTTGAAATTGTGGATGGCCTTTCGGCTGAAATTTTAGATATGGACACGGTGTACGATAATTACGAACCGTCGAGTTTATCGCTATTCGATCACCTTTTTGGTTTCTTCTCTGGAGTTCGGCAGAAGGGGATGCAAACGACCGAGGAAGTTCTTCGGGATGGAAGTTTCATTACGGCGGTTGGGGAAATTGAATTGGATGGGAATACAATACGACTGCAACCGTCTTCGGTGGCACCGATGTTCCTAACGACTGCCACGAGAAATACTCTTCTTAAAAAATTTGAGGAAGCAAAGTCTTCCATGCTATTCAAAGTGATCATTTGCGGTACGATATCAGCAGTGTTGGTAGGACTCATCACGAGAAAGATCTACAAACGTAAAAAAGAGGAATGGGAAGAACGCCGGTTGAGAGAGAAATTGGATAAGTCACGAGTTCAGCGAAGAGCATTGGCACGGCAGCAGGTATTCAACGATGAACAGCGCTGTGTAGTTTGCGTGGATAATCCCAAAGAGGTCATCTGCTTGCCGTGCGGCCACGTATGCCTCTGTGAAAATTGTGCCGAGAAAATCAAACTGAATTGCCCCGTGTGTAGGGCGAAGATCGAATCCAAAGCAGCTGCATTTATCTCATAATAAAAAAGGAACTCTCGGCAAGGTAGGTTTTGCTGCACAAAACATAAGTACGAATTTTATTCTCAATGTGATGTATATAAAAGGTTTTCTGTTACGCTTAAACAAAAAATGCTATCAAGTGGCCCACTGCTTTGTGAGAAATCCCTATAAATGCGGACGCTAATCTCAGTTGGTCATAATTTTTTCATAGGACTGTTGGTCGTCCACCATTTTCAGAAATACACGATACTTTCGCTCGTGATAATCTCGATTGCCATCACTCATGTCCGGTTTGACGACTTCGGCTGTGCCGCCCATCTCAATCGCTGCAGTCTGCAATAAAACAATAATTAGTATATTCCGTGTAGCAATAATTGGGCAACCAACTTTTAAATCTGCGTACACGCTAGCAGCACAAGCTCCCATCATGGCCGAACCCAGCAGTACGGCTTCCGTTTCGTGCGGCAGTAGAACGGGAATGGAGCAAATGTCGGCATGCGTTTGAACGAATAGGCCATTTTTACTAAGCCCACCGCAGAGCAATATGGAGCGGATCGGTTCACGACCGGATCGGGCCAGGACATCCAGAATGTGACGGGTACCGTACTGTGGAATCAGATCCATATTTGTAAGGGGTTAAGTTCGTCTGCGTACTTCGAAAATCGTTTTGTATTAAGCTCGTCAATTTTTTTTAATAGAAAGATTTCTAAATCTCGAACACGATTTATCATAAACTATAACAATTTGTGAGATATCCATGTTTACTATTTGTACTATTTAATATGGAATCATGGAACGAGTACAACAAGCTGGCATGATAAGTTACTTACTGCTAGTGCTTGCATCAAAGCAAGATATATGAGCGCCAAGTTCTGCACATCCTTCGTCATTGTAAGTCCAGAAATCTGAGCAATCAAGAAATTACCGGAAAAAAAATAGTCAAGTTCATGAAAACATTACGCACACAGTACTGACCATTCCCTTCAAGGTGGGATCCGCCAACGGTGATCGATTGCCGTGAAAATCTGGCCAAACGTGCAGTGAAGTCGTTAGTTTATGCACCGACGTCAATCCGCGCTGTAGTTTAAGGTCCACCAGAAACTCATTCAAAAAGGCATAGATATTGCCATTGGAACCATGTTGCTCCAGTAGTTGACCATAGGAGGGATGTGTCTGAAGAACGAAATCCATCAGGATTCCCGTAGCACTTTGTCCGGCCTCGTTGAGGTACAGATTTGGAATGATGGCATTTTTGTACGGACCCCAGATGCCCGGTGCCATGATTGGTGCCTCGGTAAGGCTCATATGGCACGTTGAAGTACCGCAAATGATCGCCATTTTCGATGTGAGAGATTCGGAAATTTTACTATTCGGATTGCGAGCACCTAGCAACGCCAGAGCTCCTGCGTGCGCATCAATCATCGACGTAGCCACTGCGATTTTTGGAAGCAGTCCCATAGCGGTGGCCGCTTCCGGAGACAGACCACCGGCAATTGGATGGCCTGGACTGTTGAGTTTTTGCCCTATTAGACGAAAGTTGTCTTCTGCAAGATCGGAAAGGCCAATCTCATTTAGAAAATCATCTGACCAGGAAGCCTTTACTGCATCGTAGTTCCACTTACATACGGCGGAACAGATTGACCTCGATATGTTCCCGGTTGCCTTGTAGGTCAGGAAATCTGGCAAATCGTAGAATGCTCCTGCTTTAATCCACGTCTGTTGAAACATGTTCTTTTTGAGCCACAACAGCTTCGGACATTCCATTTCCAACGAAACGGTCCCGCCAACATAGTTCAGTAGTTCATGCTTCGTAGAATTGATGAAATTCGTCTCAGATTGAGCGCGATGATCCATCCAGAGTATGATATTCTGTTCTTCGCTCCCCGAAGTGCTAACCGTCAATGGATTCCCATTCTTGTCCAGCACAACCAACGAACAGGTGGCGTCGAAACCAATGCCTTTGATGTGCTCCTTTGGGCAGATTGATGCAACATTCTGCAATTTAGAGTGAAAGTATAGCAACGAAACAAACACAATCTAGGTAAAGGTCATCGGGATTATTCAGTTAACGTCATCAGCACTTACGCGAACGCACACACAAACGGCGTTCCAGATGTTATCCGAAGATTGTTCATAGTGATTCGGCAGTGGATTCCAGGTTTGCGTCGATTTTACACACGTCTTTAGCACTTTTCCACTACTACTAACCAGGGCAGCTCGGACACTTCCCGTACCGACGTCGACACCGATCAGGTTAAGTTCAGACATATTCCCGTACACTAACGTCCTAATGGGGCACTTTCTGAAAGTAGACTACGGCTATAAAGATTCAACTACATGCAGGGTAGTGTGTAGATTGCGGTGTTTATTGTTTGGCAAAAAGAGTGTATAGATAATGATTATTGCTACAGGGTGGCTAGACTATTAACTAGTGCAAAAAATGAAAAAATACAAATTTTATAATAATGTCTGATGCCTAGCATGGCATGTGTAAGCTTCCACGTGCATCCATAGAATTCAGGCGTATGTGCACTCAAGAATACCCGCCAGCCTCAAAATTTAAAATTCTTAAGTGCGCTCAATGGAATAATATCCTATGTGTCATTTTGCGATAGCTTGAGTTTTTACCCCGATGTTTTACAGTTTTGCCGTTGTTTCGAAATTTTAATTCAAAAATGCTCTTATAATTGCTTCTATAAATCGAAAAATGAGCGTTCAAAATTCGGAGATCTCGAATGTCGCATTTAGAAATTGCCTTTTAATTCAATTACACCAAAATGAAGATATGCCATTCTTCCACTGAGTATTGATGCTTTCGGGATGCGTTTGGTTTGGTATTAATAGCTGGTGCTACCCGACAAGACTTTTTTTTAGTACAATCACTGTGCAATCCCTCCTCAAGTGAGGCGTGAATGAATTTCAGGTTAAGTGTGTTTGTTTATGTTTTCGCGGAGGAATTCGTATTCGGATCGCGAGTTATTTACTACTTCGATATTAATTTTCGTTGTAATATAATTAAGGCTTAGTTGCAATGGTTCGTGTGAAAAACAGGTAAATCGCTACGCAATAACATAGCATTAAGTTATTATTATCAATGAAAGGTAAATTTCATTTACTCACGCAAATAAATCAGGTGGATCCTCATCAGATAGATCGAAGTTTCAGAGTGCCCGAGTGAGAAGATGTACTATATTTAGTATATATTCAAACAACGCGAAACTAATTGGGTTAATAAGGACAATTCGGGAGACTGCTTACATCAGAATTTCTCAAGTAATCTGTTGAAGTGATTCATGAAGCGACTTCAGAACAGACTAAATGTTTTCATTAGTTCCAACTGGTGGAAACTAACGATTTTAAATTAATCATATTTTGTTGTTTTTGATATCATCTACATACAGAGGGCCAGTCACTTTCGAATGTATGGGAATGGTAGGAAACCGTTTGGAAATGCATGAAAATTTTCAGTTTTTATTCATTATCGTCTTTATGGGCAGTTTTAGATGCACAAAAATTGCACGAGTACATTAATATGGTGATAAGGTAAACACTCGTTTATTTGTTTCCTTCTGTGAAAGCATGTTTAGTCACAAATCGTGGATTTTCTGATATTCTCCATACTGCAAAAAAGATTTTCCTACCACTGAAGGGGCGACATCTCTCGGATCTTCAGTATAGCTACTACTCACATCATATAATTAATTGGCTCACACTGGACTAGCCTATCGGTCCCAAGTGATTCTATAACATTCCCAGAAAACGATTCCCCAGAAAATATTTAACGAATCAATTATGTTCTCTTTTATATATTAAAAGAAGGGAATATTCCCTTCTTTATCATATATTTAACGAATAATTAATGATGTTCTCTTTTATACAAAGAATTAATTATTTCCTTGTGTTATATTTTCAAAGAAAGAAAATATTCCCTTCTTTATCATATATTTAACGAATAAATTATGTTCTCTTTTATATATTAAAAGAAGGGAATATACCCTTCTTTATCGTTTATTTTTTTTTCCTTTGGTTTGTTTTTTCCGTCGATCTTGTTTTCCGTGCTGAGCACCAATGCTACCGACGTGCCAGAAAGGCAGCTCCCACACCTGGACCCTACCTATCGACCCATCAACTCAATACGAAACTAACGATTTTAAATTGGCTCGCTACTTGACTAGCCTATTGGTCCCAAGCAAACGATTAACGTACCCCATTCTAGTCGAAATTCTAGTACTACACAATGTTTGTTTTGATTCGCTATGAAAGTTTGACAGATAAAATGAGGGGTTAGTGGATTTTCGAGGGGTGAATCGATTAGCTTGGGACCTAAGAGAGTACCAGAGCTGAGTCAAAAAGTTGAGCTCGTTATTTCGGGACCTTCTAGTCTTAGAGTTACCTCTATGATAGAACCGTCCCAAGTACATACCCCATTATAGTCTAAATGCTAGTATGTACTACACTATGCTTGTTTTGATTCGCTATGAAAGGTTGACAGATAAAATGAGGGATTCGTGGATTTTCCTATGTTTCGAGGGGTGCATCGATAATTATGATTAAGGGAGCAT
This sequence comes from Ochlerotatus camptorhynchus, assembly GCF_037179485.1. Lineage (NCBI taxonomy): Eukaryota > Metazoa > Arthropoda > Insecta > Diptera > Culicidae > Ochlerotatus > Ochlerotatus camptorhynchus. Next base: position 3,422,484 of record NW_027040920.1, read on the forward strand.
TCATTAGAAACATTACACCGAGCATCACATTTTAGACTGGTAACTATTTAGAATTCAAAATTCATCAGTGCTCCTCCGTCTCTGGCTCGCTAATCTTATATACACACTTAGGAATTTTTACAGAAATCTGTAAAATTTTACCGAAATCTCAACAGCTGAACATTCGGTAAACAATTTCACAGATTTCCTGTACTTTTTCATAAATATTTGTGATTTTTTCACTGATATCTGTTAAAAACTGTAAAACTGTTTACCGAACGATCAGCTGTTGAGATTTCGGTAAAATTTTACAGAAATCTGTGAAATAATCTTAGTGTGTACGCCTGTAGGTATGTGCATAGAACTTGATTCACATTTATTCAAATTAATTGGTTAGTTTGTTAAGTTTTTGGACAGTAGTCGAATTGATATATTTATTCCGTTCCCCTTTATGCTCACCAAATTTCTTCAAATTTTGCATAGCTGTTAAGGGCCTTAATACAAATCGAAAGAGTCAAAAAGTGAATATTTGTGACCCACCATTATACCATAGAAGTAATTCTAAGACCCGAAGGTCCCGAAGAAACGTGTTCAAATTTTTGGCTCAGCTCTGGTAATATCTTCGGTCCTAAGATAATCGATGCACCTCTTGAAACATAGCAAAATCCTCAAACCCCTCATTTTATCTCTCAAACTTTCATAGCAAATAAAAACAAACATAGCGTAGTACTAGAATTTCTACTAGAATGGGGTACGCTTATACATGTACTTGGGACCAATAGGCTAGTCAAGTAGTGAGCATATTTTAAAACAATTGTGAGAGCCTACAGTTTTCTTGAACTAGAAAGGAGTTTTCGGATGAAAACAACGATACATCCGCATTGAGTATCACTTAAGGGTCACGCACATTAGATCCGGATCGGACGCATTGCGGCAAAGTGACAGCTAAATCTATTGTCTAACTGTCAAATTTACGTCAACGCAACGCAAACGGATCTAATGTGGGTGGGCCTTTACGAACTAATTTTATTCTACAATTCATTTCCTAATCTGACCGTTTTTAGAACACTAATTTGAACCCCACTAATCTGCACGCCGTGCAAACTGAAAATTGCTCAAACGTCATTTACCACATGGAATGGAGAAACGCGAAATAGAACGAAGCGAAACGGAACGCAGAATCAAAACAAAACGACAAATAAGGCTACCAGAAACTCGCTTTTATAATGGTCGTAGGGTTACTAGAAGTTCAAATAAAAATGAACCCCGTTAATATGAATGATACATTCAAATTAGCGGGGTTCAAACTAAAAAGTGTTCAGATTAAAACCGGTCAGATTACCGGGGGTTCCACGTACTCCAGAATAAAAATTGAAACCCAGCTCAGCTGGAGATTTTCGCAGCATGGAACATCGCTTCTTCGGTGTTAAATTTTATGAACATGGATTTTTCCTCAGCTATTCTGTATATAGCTTCCATATGAACAGGATCTACGTCCAGTGGCTTAACGAAATTAACATTTTCACCCAGCACCATTTTCAAAGCTAAGTTTGATGGTGTTTTTCACTTCAATGTCGCCACTCAATTTTTGCTTCAACAATGCAAGGCCCTAGCGGCGCCGGTGGTGTAGTGGTAAGCATGATTGCCTCTCACCCCAGCAGGCCTTGGTTCAATCCCAGTCGGCGCCGCCGGGATGTTCTGAGGCATAACATCTCTGATCACGCCTTCCTTCGGAAGGGAAGTAAAGCCGTTGGTCCCCGGTTCATGAGTTGATGGGTCCTTAGGTAGAGTCCAGGTGTGGGAGTTGCCTCCCTGGCGTCGGTAGCATTGGTGCTCAGCACGGAAAACAAGATCGACGGAAAACAAATCAAGGAAAAAAAAATGCAATGCCCTGATCGAGTAAACCAACTGTCGGTTGCACTATCGACACAGAAAGATCAACTGCTACTTTCCACAGCTGAAAATGAACTTCATGATGGACGATACTAGTTAGTTTGAATAATGTACATTCTATTTCTATTCCAAATAGGGGAAATGACGGCTTCGGCATGACAGACTATTTTCGGCAACCCAAATTGAAACACTATTTTAACTGGATTTTCTTACGAAAACACTTCGCTGAATGCATGCAAACAATTCTTCATGCTTTCAGCTTCAATTTGACTATATTTTTACCACTGAGAAAAAGCAATCTAGCAGGGTTTTCTTGAAATGAAACGCACGCACTACAATTTGTAGCTGATTTCGAGTTGCCGATAATAGAACAGCAGATTTACATGCAGTTCAAATGGAACGGTTGCCGAAGAAAAACTGGTTGCCGACAATACTCGCTCTCACTAGAGAAGATTGGAGCTTTGTAAAAGCGTTTCAAAACAGTTTTTGACAATTCTTTCGACTGAAATTGTTAGAGCAGCTGGCAGCAAAAGATTGTAAACAAACCAATACTGCACATGTGTGCGTTCCATAGATAAAAAGACTATAGAAAGAAGGTCGCTGCTTAGGTTGCCGAGAATACGTAAATTCCCCTACTTTAGGGAAAACGACAAAAAGTGTACTTTTCAATTGTTGCGATTGTAGCGAGTCACTTTTTAGTGACTTGGTCACTTTTTTCAAGCCAGTCACTAAAAAGTCTCTTTTTTTAAGATCAAGTCACTAAAGTCACTTTTTCTTGTAATCAGTCACTATTTTCAACTTTTTTAGCGTGAATTTATTTCAAGAATGATCATTCTTCTTGCACTGCACTGTGTAGGATCTGATAGTCCAATCGATGCCTACATTTTGTTCTAATTTTCGAACAATTCGAAGAAGTTTTGTGACGTTTAATTGTCTTTTTCTAACTACAGGGTGTCTACTTATTTTTATAAATAAAATTATCTGAGTTTTCCAGGTTTTCCCAGAAATTTAACGGATAAATTCCAGGCTTATAATAAGAAAGCATTTTTTTTTAAATGCGTTAAAAATATGCCTTTTTTGGTAGATCAAAAACAACAGCGATTAACCCAAACGTTTTAAAGACATATAATCAGTTTTAAAGAAACAGCTTTACAATGAAATCCATTGAATTTTGAAGTTTAAAACTTACATAATTTCTCACTTTAATAAAGTTAAAAAAACTTATTCAATATCTTGAAGTTTCAATATCTTGAAGTTTCGTATTCCATGTACAAGTTCAAGATATTGAACATTTTCAAAGTGCCAGAATTAAGTGCCCATGTCCCCGTCCTACAAACTGCGGGAACATAAGGTAAGTTAAAACCTTGAAAATGTGGGGAACTTACTGGAAGCTTTAAAAACCTCAAACCGGATCTTTTAGCATCCGAAAATTTTCAGCAACTTTGAAGAATTACAGAGAACTTAATTGAGGTCTTCGCAGTAAGTTCAGAAGTTCACGGAAGCTTAAACATTTTTACAACAGTTCAACAAGCTTCATGAGAACAGAAAAAAAAAACTTTAGAGAAGTTTTGAGAATTTCAGAAAACCTCAGAGCAGTTCCGTTAACATCAGAGCAGTTCCGTTAACATTAGAGCAGTCACATAAATTTTAAAGAAGTTTCGAAAACATCAGCGTATTGTTAAACCTTTAGAGGAGATCCTTGGTCGTTAGAAAAATTCAGGAAAATTTAGGAAGCCCTATAAAGTTCAGGGAAGTTTAAGAATTTGATGAGCAGTATTGTAAGCACCAGGTTAGTTTCTCAAACTACAAAAGAACTTCAAGGAAAAAATTGGGAATTTTCAAGTAGTTCTGAAGACCTCAGAATAGTCCATTCCATATTCAACGGAGATTTTAATTGAAACTATCCTTCGAATTTAATTTTCTTTTAGATTCCTCGGAATTACCTAGAAATTCTCCACAATACGAAACCCTTTGGAAAGATTCTTCGAATATTCATTGAATTCATTTCAGATTTCCTTTTGAATCTCATTCCTTCCCTTGGAATTCTACTCACATTGAAAGTCTCCTATGAATTCATTGGCATTTTTCCTCACAAATTCCTTAGATTTCTACTCATAATTTGTTTGCAAATTCTCCTTAATTTATTTTCCAAATTCCTTTGAAGATGTTTTTTTGTTGTTCTTAGATTTAATTGTAATCCTCGTTTTAGCATTTTCAAAAAATTCCATGTACTTATGCTCCAGATTTGTTTTCTCCAACAAACTTTATGAAATTATCTTCAGAACCCCCTTGTAATTTTCATTTGAAGTTTACAGGAGTTGTGCTCCTCAGAAATTCTTAAGAGTTTTCATAAAAAAATTACTTTTAATTCAATTTAGAGTTTCTTTAAATGCTTCTCAAAACTATCAGGCTTCAAAGGAAATCGAAAATTCATCAGAACTACCTTGAAAGCAGATAGCATTTGATGTTTTCTGAAAGATTTTTTCCCAGAATTCCCTTGGAATGATGTCCTTGGAAATTATAACAAAATTCCACGAGCCTCTAAAACTGTGCATGAAATTTGACTCCAGATTCTTGAACATTTCTTGAAGTATTATTTATAGCTTTTAAGACAAGAACTAGTTCAAATTTAAAATTTGTAGAAAATATGCATGTTCCAAAACCAAAAAAAAAAAGTAACATTGCAAGCCTCTGATTTTTTTTAAATTTATTTGTTACTGAAGATTAATCCACGGTCTATAAAGTTCAAAGTGTTAATAAAAATATCGAAAAAATTTAAATGCTTGTATTTTAAAACTAATTATTTTTTTTAAATATCCTTAGCAAGAAAATTATTCAATTCTCTGAGACTTAGGATACCCGGTTTTCCAGGTTTTTGAAGTAATAGTAGACACCCTGACTAATACCGTGGGTTTGACCATAAACTTTCTAAATAAAAATTAAAATTCTCTTAGGTCACTTTTTAGTCACTATTTTTATAATTATAAGTCACTATTTGGTCACTTATTTCTTCAACAAGGTCACTAAAATCACTATTTTTGACAGCAGCGATTGCTACCAGCCTTGTTACATGAATAATCAAAAATATTTAGATCGCAGTTGGTATCATAAATAATGTATGTATTGCTTCATTTTCGAAAAGCGTGAATGCTTCCATTATGGCTGTGTGTCCTGTTGCGTGTTTGGTTCCGACACTTGAGAATACCATTTACCATGACGGGGGATGGTGGAAGTGCTCACCCAAAACAAAATATACTTTAAATTGGAAACTAATCTCGGAATGAAGCTTTTATCACAGGAAAGTGTTTCTTAACACGGACGAAGACAAGATTAATTTTGCCGGTCAATGTAGAAAGGTAGCATAATAAGGAGATAGAGAGCCATTTTACTTTTAGGCTAAGAATAGGATACTACTGTTACAGGTGTTTTGTTTATGCTGCTGCTTTATTTTTCGCGAATTTTACTGAGTGTTTAGTGAAAATTTAGTAAGAGAATTGAAAAACTCCGTCAACTGAAACTTAATCAATAATTTCGTGTGTAAGTGCTCGGTTGTTACAACAAATAGAAACGAACGGATTATTAGACAACCACGAGTGGACAAACCGGTGGGAGATAGAAGAGTGTTGTGCTTGTAGATGGAAGCGAAGAAATTTCATCCCGTTAAATTTATGGATTTTGCGTTGCTCCGGATTTTTTTCTAACATATGTGGATTGTATCAGACGGCCAAGACGTATTTCAAGACTATACATTCCGTGCAAGCTTTACCACAAACCGGATTACCCTGTGAAGCGAACCGTCTACAATTGCGACTTCCCCTCTAACACATCATGCCAGCTTGTTAGGTTCACTTGGCCAGATTTGGTGAGTTCGTTCCATTTTGTCCTTTACAATATTTTCATACTTAATTTCCGAGTACTAGTACTAGTGATACTACAAACATTTCCAACTCATTAAATACGCGTCAATCAAGCAATACCGCTTGGTTGAAAGTCCCAGTACATTATTAATGATTCCTACATTGAAATGTATTGGAGCGGGGCTTATCATATACGAAAAAAGCTTCGGAATGCTTGCGTTCTTGAAATGGGCTTTAGGAGTTGTGATAGAGCTGTCACTCCCGGATTTAAGCTTCTTGAAATTATTTATATAAAAGATGGTTCCAGGAGGATTTTATCCATAATGCCACTGCCAGTCAGTGGACAAATTCATGAAAGAAGGATACATATGTGGTAATATAGTAACAGGTTTCCTAATGACTACTGACTACTGATATTAGGCAGAATATAATGTTTCAACAAACACGTGTCGGTCGAATTAGGATTTATCCCAGGCTACTATTGTAGAAAAACGTAATTGATAGATATTGGGCGGACCGCGTCGGAATGTTTAGAAAAATAGGGCGCACGCTTGATCCGGTTTAAGATACATTGTTGACTGCTTTCGGGAACATGATTTCATTTTAATAACTTGTTTACTTGTTTAACCAGGGCTTAAGCAATCGTCACGTTGGTCATAGCTTGTTATGATAGCCTGAACAATGCGTAAAGAGCAAACCGCGAAACATTGAACGTCGCGTGAAAGTGGAACTTAATGAAGGCCTGAGTGCTTTTTCGTAACTTTTAGTTTTCGGATTAGAAAAATCATCGGTTGCAGGACAGTGTTACCGAATTTATATTAGATAATTCAAAGCTATGTTGATCATTATAACATTAAATTTTGAATAACAAATGATAAGACAATCTTATTCAAATGTCGTAATAATACCTCTGACCAAGGAAAAATGATTTATATATATTTTCATAAAAGTTGACGATACAAATACTAATGAGGAAAGGAATTCCGCATTTCCTTTTCCCAAGTCCTTTTCCTCTCCTTCCCTTCCCTTCTTCTCTTTTCAGAAAGCGAGTAATGGCGCTATAACCATATGCCATATAGGGCTAGGACAAGAGTTAGTGCTCAGGTCCCAACCGCTAGAAGAAAACGGTAGCGAGCAAGGGCGCTATAACCTAGGCGAATACAGCATTCCCTCCGTATAGGTTACGTCCGCACACCGCTCTCTGTTGTCCTTCGACTGAGGTCGGCTGGATCGATTGAGGGATGGCAGTGGGTTGGCGGTGCCGTCCACGCTTGTACGGAGGGAGGACTGTACGCTCGAACACAAGGGGTAAATACCTGTGTTCCATCCCAGGAGATCGGACAACCAAGGAGTGTACATTAACTTTCTTAGCTCTGTCACTCCCAACGATTTATATAGCCTATTTTCAAATCCTGCATACGGAGCGGTTGGTACGGTATGTCCCCGCTCTTTGATTACCTGTGGATTAAATGTTAACCACTGTCTATACTTATTAAGTAGACATGGTAAACATTCACTTCCACAAAAATTAACTAAACGCTACACAGTAGGCCTGGCCGCTTTATTGTTTGTTTCACATCCTTGATGTGCAGCAGGCATTAATAATGACAAGAAAAATGATAGATGTATCATTTTCCAGGATTCTTTCAAGTACTGGCTGTGTATGTGTAGACTAGACTAAGAATAGGATACTACTGTTACATTTTTAGGAATGCATACGAAATGTAAAATTTACTACTCTTCCACACATTCTCCATATTACAGATATATTCTGGTTCAGTTCATGTGCAACAACCGATCCGATACGGATGCGTTCGCACTTACCTCCACTCATTTGAGCGGTTTTCTACGGGAAAAAATCGAAAAGTACTACGGAGAATACGGCCTTGCCAGCACTCTTCGGCTAAATGTAATATATTTCAACGAGAAGACCCGACTCTGCATCATCCAAACCCGACATGGGCCACATCGGTTTGTGACCAGCATTCTGCCCTTGCTCACTGTGGTAAGTTTGTTCTGTTCCTAAACTATGGGTGGGTTTTTTTTTAAGAAGGATTTTTTTCGCTTTCAGGCAGATACGGAAACTGTTCGCTATCGAACGCTTTACGTGGGAGCCACACTAAAACAGTGTCAGAAGTTCATAGTTCGCTATCAGCAGGAGTATGTCAACAAAATGATTGGGCTCTACAAGGGTGAAGTGCAGAAGGAGCGGTTCATCGAGGAAGTTACCAAAATGAAGCAAATTTAGACACTTGTGTTAGTTGTGGAAGTAGCATTATAATATACCCTATAGTTTTATTGAACGAATTCTACTAGCTTAACAGAATATAAGGTTTTTTTTTTATGTTTGAATGTTTGCTTTATCGTTAGTCTGGGAAATGTGATCTATATGCTAAATTTTATTGGCATTATTAATTAAATTTTGCTACCTTAGTAACAATCATCTTCAAATTCCTTACTGATGTATTTGAGTCGAGCTGAAGCACCACCCGCGCCACATGTGTGATTTAGATAGTCGGCTACGTTCGACGATAGCGAGTACATCAGGTCGTCTCTTCCGCTTGGGGCAACCTGAAATCAAGAAAACAATAGTTAAGTTACATTGCAAACTTCTTCTTTTTTCTTATATATGATTATTAGTTAAACTTGTTGGCATTTCCTACCAACACTGAAATAGGTTACTCACATGCGTGCTTAATCTGCATTCTTCCGCGAGTTGAACCAACTCAAAGTTGCACTCTCTGTAAGGTTGATCAGTGTTCCACTTGTATAGTTCGCTCTCACTCCGGTAACGAAGGATCACGTTGTTACCGCCATCCGTGCCGAGTAGGACAGAATGCTTGGATTTACTGCCAAGTTCCACAATAGCATTAGCGCCGCGTCCCGTCTGCAGATATTCCGATTTGATTCCGTACACCTTCTGACCACATAGGTAGGAGAAAACAACCATGTTGTTGTTGTTTGGTCTATGCACCAGCACCATGTAGAGAACATCAGAGTTCCCACAGCCAGCAGAAATGGCACGGGGCATCATTAGTCGGGACATCTTGGCATTTTGGATGTCCACAACGACGATGACTCCTTCGGGGTCACTGATGTAGCAATAAGGGAATCCATGCTTCGAGTAATCCACGACGAGGTACTGTGGTCTGGAGGTTGGCTTCAGGATGTCACTCAGGTCGACAGTTTTGACGGTTTTGTCGTTTTCCAGGTCAAATGCTACCACTTTCGGTGAGCAGCGTTTGATGGGCTGCTCCAAAGAGTTACATATTCCGGAGTCCAGTGCCCACATTATTTTTTTCTGTTTGAAAAAAAAAAACAAAAAATACATTTCGGTTGTTACAACTATTTAGGAGGACATCGAATTAAAAAAAGTGTGCCTAATCCTACGAGGTCCGCTGCTGGGTCGACAGTGTGTGATTTTGAGCGTTTATGTTATTTGGACGTGATTAACAACCAGTTACGTTAGCTGTATTTCCATCGGCAATTATTTTATTTTACGGTTATTCTCGAAGACCTGAATTAATGTGTAACTTAATTAATCATACATATCCCTGCGCTTTGGTCAGAGAGCGTATAGGGCATCGTTGTGCCAGATTGGTCGAGGCACATTTCGAGTATGAGAAGGTGGTTACAGTTTGCTCAAAAGTGCCTGAGCAAAATGCAAGTACTTTCAATGATTACCCGTAGTTGCAACACCCAAGCAGCAACTTTGACTTTGTAAGAGTTGTTTACACCAGTATTTAAACTTAAAGAAGGTTTTGAAACTTTCATAAGGTGTACAATGCTGTTTGGGTAGTGAAGGTATAATTTTGAACTAAAATAGGATACAGTCAAAACATTGAGAAACATAACGCATAATTTAAAAAAAATGCCTGAATTTGCAACCGATGAACCATTCTGATGGCCTATGGGTACCCAAGTAACCATATAGTCGCAATAAAGCTTTGTATATACTCACTTTGCGATAATATGGTTAGTTGGGGAATCCGATGAAAATAATCACTTCTTGAAACTAATCCCGGTTGTATGTATTTCTTTCTTTCTTTCTTTTGCAATTTGCATATAACACCGACGGAGTGCACATTCCAAGTGCTGGGTGACCTAAAGATGACCAGTGACATGGGACGCGAATGTCCTCCCAGAAAAGCAGGGGAATACAATAAAATTTGTTTTCGTTGAAGGATGTATCACAACAAAGCGAAGTCGCTCCGGATACAATTCAACAATTCAAAAAACAACGTAGCACAAGAAACAAGGAAACGGGAAAGGAGACGTGAACATCAAGGTACGATGGAGACTCACTCATCACATTGGAACAACCAGATAAGTACACTTGCTTTTTATTTTATTCTACACATATATCCCAATCATTTTATAACTAAATACGTGCCAGAATAAAAAGTTTTTTTTTATTCTGGAAGTGAGAATACACTTGTGTATTTTTGCGGGGCTTATTGTATCAGAAAATGACCTCAGAATGTACGTGCAGAAACAGGCATTCTTGAAATTGGTCGTTTGATGTACGATAGAGCTGTCACCTTCCATCTCCAGGGCTAAAAATATTTGCACCTTCGACATACAGAAAATGCAGATAAGTTTCTTCCATAAAAACTCTGCCGGTACAGAGGGCGATGGATTGTACTCACACACACACACACACACATACACACACACACACACACACACACACACACACACACACACACACACACACACACACACACACACACACACACACACACACACACACACAACTTAATTAATCATACATATTGGCAGTAGGAAGCGGAGGTTCAGGCCTGTCCAGAGCTTGATTTGTCTACTCTAACGATTGCACTAACTAACGCAAATGATTCTGTGACACTACCCCGAATGTCACTACCCCGAACGCCGTTACCCCGAACGGTACACTACCCCGAACGCCGTTACCCCGCATAGTACACTACCCCGAATGACCATTACCCCGAATGGCCACTACCCCGAAGTCATTTCCAAAAGCTGTAAATAATAAATTCTTTTGATATACGATAAAGAAGGGAATATTCCCTTCTTTGAATATATAAAAGAGAACATCATTAATTCGTTAAATATATGATAAAGAAGGGAATATTCCCTTCTTTGAAAATATATCAAAAGGAAATAAATAATTCTCGCGTAACATTTGAAAAGGGCCAACCCTCGTTGATCGATTCTCTTCATCGACTTTCTCTTTGGTTTACCACGGAAACGAATTTCTCGCTAAGCTCGCAGCACAGTTCGACAGAAGATGATGTTAGCTTGCGCCTGAAATAACACACTCAATGGAAAATTAATTTGCAGTCGGGTTATTCGCGAAAGAGAAAATCGATGAAGAGAATCGATGAACAATGATAGGCCTTTTTCTCGTGTTACGCGAGAATTCTTTGAATAAACGATAAAGAAGGGAATATTCCCTTCTTTAATATATTAAAGAGAAAATAATTAATTCGTTAAATATATGATAAAGAAGGGAATATTCCCTTCTTTGAAAATATAACAAAAGGAAATAATTAATTCTTTGGATATACGAAAAAGAAGGGAATATTCCCTTCTTTTAATATATAATGAATATATATAATTAATAGTTTTTCGCAAGTGATTCGGGGTAATGCCCATTTGGGATAATAACGTGTGGAATAATGTTATAAATTTGTAATCGGTAGTTTAACGTTCCATGCACCGATTTTTTAATCCATCACGAGAAATTCTTCAACTGAGGCCGAACAATTCTTCGATAAGGTTTAACAGTTTCCGACTGGTTGAATTGGATTGCATAATAGACCCTTTGACTTTTTAAATGATGAACGAAGTGCTCGAAAACTTGAAGGTTGTCATTTTCTAAAGAGCTATAAAATGGTTTGGAATTGATAAATACATAGTTCCATAAAAGTAAACGTAGTGTATCATCAATAGTAAACTAATCAGAGAGTTTTGTCATGAAAAATATATTAAATCATTTGTGTAAAATTTATCGAGAAAATTGGTATTCAGAAGATGTATTATTCAGTGTGCAAGATACTTGCGGACCTGTTTATTTATGGACGCCTGTTCTGTAATAAAAAACTGAAATATCATATCAAATGACCAACAAAAAAAGTGATAAATTACTAATTTCATCATCTTTTCTGGGGAATGGTACATTCTGACGTATGCTTTTCTGGGGAATGTTATAGAATCTAATAATTTATTTTATAAGAATTTAGAGAGTGTCATTGTGAAAAATACAAAATATAGCATTGGAAGGGTTCGCGAATTTTCACGAAGTTCACCTAGGAAAAAGCTCACGAATCATAGTGAACTTTTGCATCACTGATTTACATAAATCAATTTTAAATTGTTATTTTTATCATTCGTATTCAGTCTAAACTACAAAAGAAAATTTTCTTCTTAAAAATTTACCCTACTTTTGATCACATGCTGTTCTTCCGTTTGTCTTAATTTCGGGGTTATGGTCATTCGGGGTAGTAGGGTATTCGAGGTAATGGCCATTCGGGGTAGTGGCATTCGGGGTAACGGCGTTCGGGGTTATGGCGTTCGGGGTAGTGACATTCGGGGTAGTGTCACAGAATCAACGCAAATATCTAGCTACGCCACACACAATATTACAACGCAAACCATGTTGGAAATCGAGATGGAAAATTTATCGACTTTATGACAAAAAAACTAATTTATAACCTCACTATCGACTCGTCTCTCGCTGTTGTCTCGATAGTCATAGTCATTGCGGCCAAAAGTGTAATCCATTTTCAATAGTTTAATAATGATACATTACTATAATCTTTATACAAAACGAATCTTACATCAAATCTGAATAAAATGGTATGAAAAGAATTTAAATCCATCCGTAAATGGCCATGGTATGAGCTTTTAAAACCTAAAATTATTTCGCGACACATTTTCTTTTATTTGCACCCAGTATATTCTACAAAGACGCAATAACACGTCATATATTATTTGCAAGGGAAGCTTCCCCATAACTCATATATAGAACCCTAGAGTCCATCAAACAGCTGTAGAAAACTCTCCGAATCAATCTACCTACCCATTACCAGCAGGTTAATTTGAGCACATTGCAACCAGTGCTGTAAGCGGTCCCCATAGTCGACGCATTTTCTGTGATAATCGGCTGCCTTTGCTTCCGAAAACAAGCTATCAAAGTACAGTATCAAACTAAGATGTCATATGACAGTCTCTGCCATACGACACTGTCGCCGAGGACCGTCACGTATTTAGGCATTTTGGTTTTTCACATAATAAGAGCTGCTAATGTTGTGCTAGTGTGAATTCTGAAAAAAAGCAAGCAACGGTGTCTTAGTAATAACATTTCTGATCAGAAATGGTTTAATTTACACAAAATTGAGGAATTAGAACGAAATCACACATCGTTTAATAATAGTTATTTGATAATTTTTTTTTGCTCGAATGTTGTTCTACCGTTCGTGTTGTTTGCAAGAGACGACGGTAGAGCATGAGTGTTCGAATAAAAGCTGACTGTCGTGTGCACTAAAACGAAGCGAGTGTAGTAAAAAATGTCACCCGTTTCAACCCCTGATTGCAACACTATTCTCGTCTATGCCTAAGTAGCACGCCGCATGTGCATAATTGTCTGACTTACCTTCGCATCAATGTAGACATCGACCACCGACTGAAGTGCATTGCAGTTGCCTTCCTCCTGGTACGACCAGCACGGGTACGGTGCGATGTGCGCATAGCAACTTGAACGCTTCAAATCGATAACTCCCAACGTAACCGGATTACCGCTTCGCAATCGAGTCAACACCACGATACACCGATCGCGGTCACTATCGATCTGGAAGCGCATCGGAATGATACTGCACGGTTTGTATCGATCGGTGGTGATGAAAATGTTTTTCGTCGATTCGCACGGGAAATCGATTGAGTTTCCATTGATGCGATAGATTTTGTCCGGGTTATCACAGTGTTTGATTTCGGCAAGGCAAAACGCAGCCAGCAGGCTTCCAAACAGTATGCGAAACAACATGGTACAACAAACCACTTCACTGGAGAGCGAATCTTTGATCCAATTGATCACTGCGTGCGAGTGCTACTTTCTTGGATCTAAATAATTCCGACACAAAGAACAAAGATACACCACCCAACGAAGAACGACTGGCCTGAAGCGTAGTCTTAACGAAGGTTTTATAAGCTTCATTGTTTGTAAAACATCGGTAGGTGTTTAACAAATATGTTTTAACTTTGGTGTCAATGTTTTTTTTATAACCAGTACGTGAAAGTAGTAATGAAATAATTGACCATTGAGAAGCGAGCTAGTAAGTTGCGGTACCTATATATTTAATGCAGTCTGAAGAACACACTGTGCTGCAATGGTTTATGCTTAGAATGTAGGGTGTGGCACTAATTGTAGCTACTTTACTTCGGTCTGACATGCCCCTTTTAAAATGGTCTTTGAATACCCCACATAATTTGTTTTACATCGATCGTACACTCAAAATAATTGTCACGTCAAAGCTACGTAAAAACATATGTGGATTTTTTCCATCGCACTTTTCACGTAACACTTACGCGATTTTCATGTAGCGAAGAACGTATCCATTCCCACCCTTTCCAGTGGAGTTTCACGTAAATATTCCGTTATTCTTTAGTATTATCTACGAAATCTTTCAGTAAATTTTCAATGTAATTGTGATACAATTTATGTTAAAATCTAATCAAAAGTAATAACATTTTTGATGAATTTGGTTTTCTTTATAAGAATTGCAGTGATTTAAAGTAAAGTAAATGTTGTTGTAATTGTATTGATTTTTACATAGCAATTAATTCAAGCATTAAATGATATATGAATTTTACGCAATTATTGAACTGAACAGAATCAGGATTAAAAAAGCCGTTAATTTGTCCAATGTTTATTATTATAATGACAATGAATACTAATTGACTATTTCACAGTGGGTTAGAATTATCTGTATTAAAACTATTTTTGACACGGAAGAAGTAATGTACCGTCCAAAATCTGCAACAAATGACCGGAGATCTCTAAACCACTTAACAGCTCTTGCAGTGCGTTTTGTACCGTGACCATGTTGATTATTTACGTGAAAATAGAACTGTCAGTATCGGCAGGATGATGTTCCCAACGTACGTGATTTTCACGTAAATGTTATCGGTTAATAAGGTGGATGTGAAATGTGTTTAAGATAAAAATCAGATGCTAACAACTAAATTCTACTTGTGTCAGGTAGCCTTACAACAAACAATACTTTTTTAGATCTACGTGATTTTTCACGTAACTTTGACGTGACAATTATTTTGAGTGTAATTTAACTGTCTTCCCGTAGAAGAAATCTCGGCTCTACCCCGTTTGGCATAACGTTGTTTCGTATAATAACCATTTGGCATAACTGCCGGTTGACATAATGGCCATTTGGCATAAAGGTATGAAATAACAGCTCATGTTTAAAAGAGCAAACATTTGGAGCATACAAGTTGGATATATGGTAAACGTACCAGTTATGACACTAGTGCTCTCATAATTAGCCATGGTGCTCTACCTCATTTGGCATAACGCAAACATAAACAAAACTAATGTTGCCAATGTGGCACTGGATTCTTCCTGTAACCAGCCATTGCTTGGTTTAGAGTTCTCATGAAATTTTATGTATTGCATGATATGTGTTGACTCTAGTTTCAAACTGGCTGCTCCCTCGGTGGTGGATCCGGATGTGAGCAATGTAGTCTGGGACACTCAATATGTCCCATTTCAATAAGGATCTTGTTTCTGAATTCTGATGTAATCTGATGTGGCGGATGATGGGTTTTTGCCCTAGTCAGGAACTGGCGACATCCTCGGGGGAACCGGGAACATAGCCGGTCAATGTGGTCCAAGGTACTCGTTTTGGCTATAATTTATATTGTTTTTGGTTGCATGATGCATTTTGGTCCAAGCAAGAAACTGGCTACTTCTTCGTTAGTACTCGGAAAGCACTCACTTCACTGAGCGAGATTGTCACGAGATTATCACGTAAAGTTACGTGATTCCTTCGATGGAATTCATGGTGATTCTCAATAATTTAAATTTCGGTTTGAATAAAATGTATTATTGATTTCATATGAAAAAACATCCTACAGTATTCCTTGATACCATTGCATCTTTATTGTGGAAAATATAAACACAGAGGAAAAAGTGAATACGTGCAGAACAGGACTCGAGACGGATATGGAAAACATGTGATACAAGGGAGTTTATCTCGCATTCCAATCCATAGTACCAACAATCAATACGAATCTAATGATTTTAAATTGGCTCACTACTTGACTAGCCTATTGGTCCCAAGCAAATCGACTAATACCATAGAGGTAACTCTAAGACTACTGGGTCCCGAAGAAAATCATTATTATTTTTGGCTCACTCAGTACCAGAACAACGGTCCCAAGCAGTCCCAAGCTATTTCACTCACCCCTGTATGTTCTGCATGAATCCACACACCCCTGATGTTATCTGTCAAACTTTCATAGCGAATCAAAACAAACATAGTGTAGTAATAGAATTTCAACTAGAATAGGGTACGTTAATCGTTTGCTTGGGACCAATAGGCTACTAAAGTGGTGAGCCAATTTAAAATCGTTAGTTTCGTATTGATTGTTGATAATATGCTGAGCGTGGTTCTATCACAAATCGATAGAACTGAGGAATAATGAGGTAAATTCTTCACAGTATTTTAAAGGAGCCAACTCTAAGCAGGTAATAATAGCAATTAATAATCAAACAATCATAAAAAGGTAAGAATGAATTTATTTATTTTAAATACAGTAATGACCCGATTTTGTCAGCCCCTCCGCGCTTCAGATTTTTTTCTTTCAATAATTTCACATAATCATAAATCTAAATTTTTCTCATTCGTCATTCGTTAAGAGAGATATTTAAAGTATACTTTGGTGCAATAGGTTCAAGAAGATTACTGAAAAAGGGCATGGGTTTTGTAGAACATTGGAAAACATTTTAAAAAAAGGGGGTTGACAAAATCGGGACATTACTGTATTCCATTTACATTTACATTTACATGATTTATCACATATTTCCGGAGAGCTTCGAGGTTGGAGCGTAGTTGCTTTTGTAGATAGGCACGTCATTTGTCGGTTTCTCGTGGATTGGGCCTCAGTCTGGAAAAACTAATAACACAAACAGGTAGAAGAATAGTTCCTCTATGATTTGTTATAGTTTGTTTGCAGGATTGTTCTTTTGTTCGCGGGTGGCCGACGATTGACGTGTTTGTTTGCAGGGGCGATTGCGCCCAGATCTCGGGGTTCTTCGGATTTATGGTCGTAATCTAATACACACAGTTGATCACAATACGAGCCTAAAAGCTGCAGTGACCTAGTGAGCACCATAGCTCGAGTCGTCTGAAAGTATTGTGTATCGCATGGAGAGCCCAACCGAGATTCTAGCCTATTAAGACTGCAGTTGGTCAACTCTCGAAAAAAAAAAAAAAAATCTAAAAAAATGAATTTTTGATTCGACCTACCATTCAAATTTCGGACACTTAAACTCGAATTTCGGACACTTTTAAAAGTTGATTATCTCGGTCGAATATGATCCACATGTCTTGTAAATTTAAATTTTTTTTGACTAGTGCCCTCCACGATCATCTAACATTATTAATTTGTTTCTAACTGGATGTAATATTTAATTAAAAATGAAAGTGTCCGAAATTTGAATCGGAACGGTACTCCGATTTGCATGAAACATTGTATAAGTCCCATGTAACCAAGGCTGATACACGACTAACAAAAGGCATGCAAAGCGTTATGTTAGCCGCATTGCCTAAAGGTGAATTAGCGGGCTTTTTGGTTACTTGAGTTGTTTGTCATGGGCAATAATTCATATTTGTTCTGAAACATGACATTTTTCAAAAATTCATAACTTTTGAACCACTAAGCCGTTTTCAAAGATAAACATATCAAATGAAAGGTAATTAACCCAAACTTGATAACTTAAAAAAAATATAACTCAAAAAAGAAAAAAAAGAAATAAATAAGTATAGATAATGTGACCATGTTACAGTCGCTTTAAATTAATTGAGTGCATGGTAGTCTAGTCGCATAGGAGTGTTGAGCGAAAACCCAAAAAAAATTTACCTTAAAAAAACATAACTCAAAAAACACAAACACATCGCTGATTTTTATATATTTTGTGTAAAAAAGCCTAATTTTTCCAGGAAATGATAAAAAAAAACATATTGCGCCCTCTGTATATAAACCATGAAAACTAAAAAATACTATTTTTCTCAATACAAATCCAATTTTTTTTATATCATTATATTTTTAAATTCTATTTGTAATTACCTTTCATTTGATATTTTGATCTTTGAAATCACTGGGAAAAGTGGTTCAAGGTTATGAATTAAAAAAAAAACGATTTTTTGGAGCACCCTAACATGGAAATGGATCCTTATTTTGCGATAAGGAACAAAACTACACATTTTAACAACTTTCTGAGAACCACTATATCGTTTTCCTATGAATGGCTGTATATAATATATACAGCCATTCATAGCAAAACGATATAGTGGTTCTCAGAATGTCGTAAAAATTGTAGTTTTGTTCCTTAAGGCCTGTATAGAGATCGAAGAGGGGGAGGTAGCTCATCGATTTTTCCGGTTCGCCTCCTAGCATCGTGCTATAAGGTACCAGGCGATAACCAGGGTAGTTGATCGATAGCTCGATGACGTCATTTCGTTGGCGTCTGCTATGGGAAATTCTCATAGCAGGCGTTGACGATGGGACGTTGTCGAGTTGTTGAATAGCAACTATCGTGCTAACTCACCGATTACCTGTCGATCTGCCAAATTTGGAAAGACGTCTGCATTGAATTGTCTCATATAATAATATTCCGCCCACTATATCACACGAAATTGCGAGTAGTTGAGTGGAATGGAGATAAGTTAAGCATTGGGTACAGGACCAAGTCTCCCCTGGGTGGTGCCAGAAGATGAGCGCAATAGAATCATCAAGTTGCCATAAGGCACGGAATGAGACTATTGCATGGCTGGGTAGTCAAAGTCTTCCATTCGTTAGTCATTTCAGGTGGATTAGAACAGGTTTAGGTTTAGGGTGGGCGTTGGCCAGATTTGGATTTTTCAGATATAATCCTAAATAGGACCTAGATTATTTAATACACTAGTAACCTCAACTTCTGTCACAATGTTTCATTGTGACTAATCAACACTCAATGGGTAAAATATCAAATATGCGGTAAATTTGAAAAAAAGGGAACTTGGAGTGTAGAGTGCACTGCCCACTGGACGATTCTGAAGCCTGACCAAGTGAGTGGGTTACGGGTTTATTTGATTGTACGTCATTTCCAAGTTATATATAGATACATTCATACCATTGGCATTTTGTATTTGAGATAAGACAGAGACAGGATGCGGAGGGCCCGCTTAGGGGGAGCGTAACCCATGTTATGGCTTCCATTTATTAAATAGTTCAGATAGGCTGGAAATGATAGGTTCATGGTGAGAAAATGTACCATATGGTGCCCGTTCACTGATCAAAATTAGATTCAAATCGTCAGGCCCTGCCCTGGAATAAGGGAATTGACGATGATTTGTCAAGTTTCATTTTGCATTTGCATATAATTGTAAGTTTAGGTTTGCTTTTGTAATTGTAAGATAGATAGTTTGCCTCAATTGAAACATTGAGTTAAACATGACGAATCATACCTCTAAAATAGTAGTAGTTACAGTGCCGCATTATCTAACTTTTGTTTTGTTTGTTTACATATAACTAATACTAATACCTCCTTGTTTTCTCTCTAATTTGTCTGCTATGTCCCACCATCACGATGAGAGATGAGCTACCGTACATGGTACACGCTCATATACACTCCCAAAATAGTATGCCGCAAGTAAGTATATCACAGAGGCAACTAAAGATCCAGAAACAAAAACCGAAAACGCTGAACGGCAGATTGGTTTACAGTGGTCGACCAGGGTGTGTGCGGATAAATTACAAAATTACAATTAGGGTAGATGTACCAGTTATGGCTGTGCGTTCCTGTTGTGGTGTGTTCCAATCATGGCCTATGGAAATCCTATATGCCATAATTGGAGCACATCATGATAGGAGCGTACAGCCATAACTGGTACATCTACCCTACATCATTATTCCATACATCAGCTTGAATTACGTTGATCGATATTACATTTTTTTGCTGTGCACTACACCACCGCCCAAGTAACAATCTAAATGCTTGGAAGATTTATTCTTATTTTATCATTGTTTTATCATAGCATCCCTTGCAGCCTGTGGTTGTATTACGGTTTTGTGTGCTTGTCATAAAATCAGGCCGTCAAGTCGAATATAAAACTGTTTTATGACTACTAAATTAAAACTCAGACTTCATAGTTTTAATGGTAGCTGTAAGGTGGCTCTATATCACTGCTTATAACTGCAGAATAAAACCAAAACAAAACATACAATTATGTTTTATGGCATACTTTTTATGACCGATATAAAACTTGAAGCAGTGTTAGACCTTCATCAAAACCTCATTACAACCATCATCTTTATCAGAGGCCTAAGATTTACAGATAAGAAATATACTACAACAATAAAAAAAAAATACTCTGAAAATTGTTACCAATATAAAAAAAAACAAATCTATTGAGATACATGAAATGAAAACCCCTTCAGTGTTTTTAAACACGATGAAAATGAAAAAATCGCCATTATGAAACTCCAGGAGTATCTACAGTTATGGGCTCCCTCATTAAACATAAGGCACAGTGTGGTGAATGAGCTATTAAATAAGCGGCTTTCCGATACACTTCCGACAGATCCACGAACCCTTCTTAAAACAACGCAGACAGTTTCACTAAATCCGGTTGGAGATGGTCAGTATTTGCATCACGGCTTCACACCTTGTATTGTAAAAGTTTTTAAAAGATCCAATAAGCATTTCTTACATCTTGATTACAAGAGAAAATAGGAGGATCGCTTGGAATGTTGACTTTTTGACAGGTTGCCATGGTTTTTGTTTTGTTTTGATTCGCTGTACCGAATAAAACCAGCAAGCTATTATAGAGCTTAGATATAACTTAACGCTCTCAATTTGGACTACGAAATGCTAAGATACAACCATTAGGTTTATGTTATGCTATAGAATTCCAATCTAGGAGAATATGTTATATTGAGGTATTTTTAAGGAGTAACAAGTTATAACGAAAAAAATGTCGCCGTATGAACAAATTTAACACAGTATGAATAATTACGCTTTAACTGATAGGCGATAAAACACTTTCACACATCTATGTATAATTAAATAATAAATGACTGGTTATTGCTCAACAGTAGTAACAGTTTTGTACTAAATAGATAATCTTTTAATGACTCTTTATTGCATGGTGCAAATGCAGACAAATTAAAAATATCCCTATTTTTTAGTATTCATATGGCGCACTGAATTTATGCTCCTATTTGGTATAATAATCACCACAAATATTGCACGGCATGCTGTGAAGCATACACAGATTGGTTTAAAATTGTAATAAAGTCGTTTTATTTTCAATATACAATAATATCAGGTATCATTACCAACTGACAAGGATCATGATTCCACATCAAACATCGAAAGAATAAAACCACAATAAAATATATCTCAATATTAACTATCATCCAAAAACCCCAACTTAAAACCTTCAAGGTTGTCAAAATGTTTTGCGTATCATGTTTTATCAACTTCTTCAGGAGCGATTTATGCGGTTGTAATATAGTTTAATGGTAGTCATCAAAAGGTTGTTAAAACTTTCTGACCTGGAGGAGGTTTTATGTTTGCATTTTTGACAACCACGTGTAGAGTGTGATAAAACTAACATAAAACCTTTGCTCCTAAGGTAGTTCGCATATCAAGTTATAATGAATGCATTAAAACTGGGCCAATTGGCTATGACATGGCTGTATAGCGGTTCTCAGGAGGTTGTTAAAGCAATGTGGTCGTCAGTGAAGGTTTTATAATTTGGTTGTATCAACTGCTATAGAACTTCAATAAAACAAAAAATGTTGCTTGGGCGGAGCCAGCAAAGTTCAACAATCCATCGTTGCTTATGCCTTTGTTGTCGTTTGGAACCAGTTTTGCGAGGTAGGTGACGATTGTGCGTATTTCTCGCGTAAATTTTGAAAAGGGCCTAGCCTGAACAATACGTAAAGAGCAAATTGAAACATTGTACGTCGCGTGAATGTGGAACTTAATGAAGGCCTAAGTACTTTTTCGTAGTTTTTAGTTTTCGGATTTGAAAGATCGTCGGTTACAGTAGCCTGCTTACTGAGCAGAAAAACGCGGTCCCAGGTCCTTACATATCAAAGAGATTTATAGTAAAATCGCTTGTGTATCGTGTATTTTGCGAAACTCGTTGTTGTCGTTGGTTCCGGGTTTGAATGTATACAAAAATTTGAGCAACGGTATTATGTGATATGAGGGGCTCGGTGGCCTTAGAGCAACCGTTTTTGCTTACTGAGCAGAACATCATGAGTCTAATCTCAGGCCCATCCACAATCAAGATTCGTCAATCGTTTTATTTGTTAATATGACTACATGGTAATAACAGCAACTCGGTGATTAAAAAGGTGCTCGTCTGCCTAGTGGCAAACGTTTTTGCTTACTGAGCAGAAGACCGTGGGTTTAGTCCCAAGCTCCTTCGCGTTATATGATCGTTAGGACATTAATTCAGCTTATCGTTTACCAAAACGAACCCTGCTGCAAACCCAACCCTCTTATCCAACATCCCAGTGATTCCTCGTGGAAGTGCAGAGGTGTTCTCGGCTTCCATCAAAGCGAGTGTCATGTCAACACAATCCTTCCCATTCCTTTCTTGACCTGTGTTCGGGCGCGGCCGGCGCTGGTATTGCCTAATTCAAGATCACCAGTTTTTACACATTGAGGATGATTGCTAGTCCCAAGCATCGTCTATTGGTTCTCTGTGTAATTACAGCTGATCTGGCAATAACAGAGTAGCAACCGTGGGCGGTCAATCAAGCTCAAGCTCAAGCTCAAGCTTAAGGCCTGTATAGAGATCGAAGCGAAGCGAAAATCTCATACAAAATACTAAATTTTTCTTCTTCTTCTTCTTCTTCTTCTTTCCTTTATTTAACGTCGGTCTCTGTTCCGCAATCTAGTGCCAATCACCGACGGACATCGATTGCCATCCATTGACGGCAATCGAATGTGCAGGAAGGCAGCTTCCACACCTGCGTAGGATATCGCACCCATTCAAACACACATATGGGCCGGGACCAACGGCTTTACTTCCCTTCCGAAGGAAGACGTGACCAGAGATTTTTATGCCTCAGAAAAATCCCACCGACCTCGGCTGGGATTGAACCCAGACGCATTGGGGTGAGAAAGCAGTCACGCTTACCACTACACCACCGGCGCCGGCACTAAATTTTTCACCAGCGTGAAAAACGCAATTGGCAATTTTTTTACTTCGCTTTGAACTGTAAACAGATACGATCCAGCGAAATCTAATGTTGTGGATCGCATCTTTTTCGCTTACGTTTATTTTTTTTCGCGCATGCAGCACTCGCGAAAAGAGCAGCAGCTAAGCGAAAAGTTGACGTTTCGGGAGAGCGATCTGTACAGGCCTTAAGGAACAAATTTACATGTTAGGGTGGTCCAAAAATCTTTTTTTTTCGATTTTTTTCGAACTGGGTTCAATCCCTGTTGGCGCCGCCGGGATGTTCTGAGGCATAACATCTCTGATCACGAAGGGAAGTAAAGCCGTTGGTCCTCGGTTCATGAGTTGATGGGTCGATAGGTAGGGCCAGGTGTGGGAGCTGCCTCCCTGGCGTCGGTAGCATTGGTGCTCGGCACGGAAAATAAGATCGACGGAAAACATATCAATGAAAAACAAAAAAAGGCATTTTGAATAAATTGACCAGATCCAAAATGGCCGAATTTTAGCGGAAATGTTAATGATTGCCTATAACAAACAATTATGCAAATCGAAGACGGTCCAGTCTGATCGATTCGTCATTTGGCGTGGAACTGCTCCCATTACGAATTCGTTTGTTAATACTCTGAGTTATATCGTAACACAACCATAGAAAATATTGTCAGCAAAACTAACTGTAGTGTAGGACAGGCCAAAGCGCACCCCTGGGGTAAAATGGCACCGAGTGGTTTTTCATTGCATAGTCAATTCGTGAATTTAGCGATCAGCATTGCTAGTTCAGTACTTAACAACTTAAACTAGCATTCCAGAAAATGGGAAAGCAGCGAAAAGCGGCATGGGCCATTTGACCCCACCGGTGCATTATGGACTGTTCGTCCCTGCATAGGAACACCAAGTTGGTTGTTGCACGTAACAACTTCTGTAAAGATTATCTTTTTCATCACGTCCCTAGGTATGTACTTTGCAATTAAGTTACGTAGAAACACCTAGGACTTATTCGAGTCCACGCTTTACGCAATAATTTTACAAAGCATTCTACACATATTTTGACAACATTGCATTGGCACGTGTTCCGGTAAACTGGAGATGACGTGTTCCGGTGCGACGTGTTGCAAAACTTTTCCTTCGCTGTAGACAGAAAATTTAAGATACCTTCAATTCTGTTGTTTTCAATTTAGCAATGTTTTGGCATTGATAGATGTTCCAAAGACCAAACACCTTCATTTGGCTAGCGGTATGGTGAACTTTGCTGGTGCACTCAAAACAGGTTATAAAAGCAGCAGATTGAAGACGTTGCCATACAGTTTTAATCTAAGAATTGTTACGTTGCAGTTGGATGAGGACCGAGTGCAGAGGTATGCACAGATTGTGATTAGTTTTATTTAGTTGATTCGTTAAACTCAATTCAGCCTACAGATGCGCGGTGACATCCTTTGGCTGTTGGCTGCAATAACGCTAACGGCGAACAGCGTTACTGCTTTTTCCAACAATTCTAATGCAATCTACACCTGGGAGGGAGGCCGTATAGAATGGCCTTGTCCAACAACCAAGCGGTTGGTTAAGGCTGCCGACAAGTACACTCCGAGGGACATTATTGCAATGGCTTGTGTTCGAAGTTGTGATAAGACCTTATGTGCGATGCCACGATATAGGAACAGCATTCCGATAACATTAGGTCAGATTTATGCTACTAAGAAGGGATGTGACGTCAAGTTTGAGCCTTTCCCCTGTTGGACTGAGCAGGAGGAAAATAACTGCAATTCCCTTCAATCGGTCATTGATATCGTTGCAACGGGAAATTACGTATGGTGTTTGGATAATGGTATACTTCAAGCGCTGAGAAGCCCAATCCAACGATGTCATGCCAAGATTGTAGTGTATGATGCCAAATTGGGTAAAAAGATGAAAACGATCAATCTCAGTAGATACGTGACGGAAAAGTCACGACTGCAGTACATGCAGGTTGAATGCACGAAGGATGGTCAGTGCTTCGTGTACGTGAGCGATGCTGGAAACAATGCCATCATAGTCTACGATGCTTCCGGAGGTTGTGGCTATCGTGTGGTGCTGCCGAAGGCCGTCCATCATGGTTGTCGATTCCGAGATGTTTTGTACATATTTCTGTCATATCACAAGACTGGAACAAAGCTGTACTTCACCTATCTAGGAGGTCGACGATTGTTCGCCATCCGTACCGATCATCTACGGGGTGGTCGTGGTGGAAACATTGAAGGTAAAACGGTGAGATATGTTAGCGTTTCATAAATTTGTAGCGTCTTTCTGGTTTCAGACATTGGAGAAAAACCAGGCTCTTACATCTACATTGGAGGGGATGGTGCAACGGGTGTATTCTTCCGCGAGGAAGGTGACAGCAACGTGCACTACTGGGACACAAGACAGTCCCTTAAGAAGTCCAACTTCAAGTTAGTGTTCAAGAGTAGCGAAGGTCTGTATGCCACAGATGTGTTCCCGGATCACGAAATCAATCGATTTTTGATTTTGGAATCCGATTTTCCTGGTTATATGGAAGAGAAAGCCGGATGTGGAACGTTACATCAAATCTCTCTGTTGGATGGATCTACATGTTAGATCTGTCGACCAATGAGTTGTTACGGCAATGGTTATTTTATAAGATATGTGCTTTTTGAGTGAAGTTGTACAGACATGATATTTTCTAGGTTTAGTGAGACATAAGGGACCATCCATAAATGATGTAGCATTTTTTTGACTAATTTTAGATTTTAGTATTTTGTCATACCTTATACATGGACGGTCACAACTGCTGGAACCGCTCCCCCTCAAATGCTACGTAATTTATGTATTTTCCCTAGGGCAATATAAATTGAATTCACACAAAACTGGTTTGTCTCTATCCGTACTCAATTAATCACTTAAACGCTGTACAGACTGGAGAGTTATAACATGTTATAACGGTTGTCAAATAATTACAACACAGAAACCACCATCAATATAGCGCTATAACATGTTATAACTCTGTAGTCTGAACGTACTATTATCAACAGTTATAACATTATACAATAACACTAGTTTAAAAAAAGTAAAAAAATGAACTTGAACAAAAATGTAGTCAAAAAATCTCAGTAGTTTGTTTTTTTTTTTTTTTTTATTATTTGCATTTTTCTAAGAAAAATTGAAAATGTTTGTAGTTGTTGTACCAATAATCTCACTGGGTTTAAACAATCTAAAACAAATTTTATCATCTTTAATTTGGCGTTAAAACTAATAATATAACTCCATTAGCGCCGGAGATATTTGTAAACACCTTTTTTAAAGTGAAATTTGATTTTTTAGCTATATTTCAATCCTACTACGATTTTTTTAGACTACATTTTTGGATTCAACGCACGATTTTACATGACCATCAGCGTACAAAATTCAAATATACTGTAAACTAATGTAATTATCGACAAATGAAAGAAAAATGTCCAAGGTAGCATTTTTCTTGTTCTTTGGCTTTATTCCGTCCCTACTGGGATTTTATGCCGGTTCCAAGGGGTAAGTCACTCAGCACATTGTTCCGAAATTAGATTCGGCACAGCTTGGGCACAATCTCGTAGGTATTGGATTGTGGTAAATAAAATGAGAGCACTGCTGGACAACTGTCATTGAAGTTGTTCACAACATTACGTGCTGTTTGACTGTATATTTAGGTACATCCTCTAATGGAATATACCAGAGGAACTCAAAACAGCAGTTCACTTCTCGGTTCACTTATAGATCTAAATCGAGGGGGACGAAAGTAATCCATTCTACATTAAATTAACGGATTTCAATAAAATTAGCTTAATAAATTCGATTTTTGTGGATTTCTTCGATTCGTTAACTGTTAACTTCCTCTCTATTGGCCATCACGGCACCGTCGAGAAATCGTCTCTTCTAGCAAATATTGACAGTTGCTTATGGGAATTTTCAGTGGAGTGAAATGATAGTACGATGGTCGCCATGTTTCACGCACAGTCTGCCATTTGCTTCGTTTGCTTATGGATTTTACCACAGGAGTAAAGAGCTACAGCTTTGGTTTCTTCCCCCATACGACCACTAATGTGATGTAAACAGGGGAGGCAATGTGAATGTTTCTCCATCAACCATTCAAACAGTGGGAGAACGGAAGAGACGACAAAATCACAATATTTACATCGCATTGGATCGCGGCGTGCTCAAATACCGTAATTTGAGATAGTTAGGGACGTGACCCGATATTATAGGGATGTGATCGATAAAAAACGATTTTTTTTTTAAATTTTGGAGATTATATCTGATAAAGTGGATTTATTCAGATATGGATCGGTTCAGAAAAATAAAGATGATTTTTTCAAAAACATGAATAAATCTGGGAGTTTTGTCCCCCCTCGATCTAAATACGAAATGGTGGCTCTAGAGTGGGCTCAATAGAAAGAGGCAGTTAATCAGACCCCATTAGCACCCTTAGTTCAAATAATGCTGCAACTCACACAAATCAAACTTAAGAACTAGTCATATTCATCATACTCTATAGTCAGTCTCCAACAATGTTCTGCACCGGTTCCAACTCCTAGCGGCCGCTCATAGACCGTTGCTTTTCACATCACGAAAGGCTAGGCTTCTGGTTTGCCTTTGAGAACATTATTAAACCCTAAAACACAGGACTTTTATTATTTTATGAACACAAAACACCACTGTGTTACCTGACTTGTAACGAATATACGTTGTATACGAGTACCCCGAATACAACGTATAGTTCGTCTAATTTTACATTGCAAATGCTATGCAAAATTAGACGAGTCATACGTTGTATTCGGGGTATTTACTCGTATACAACGTATATTCGTTATAAGTCAGGTAACACAGTAGGGGTAGGTCACTCTGCACACCAATCTTGGGTTATCTTTTTTGTCAGTGTGCCGCAAGTATGCCGATTGTGCCGGTCATAGAGCAAGCTGCGATTGTTAGTAAAAATACCCATCCCGGCAACCCGGTATTTCTCACACCTTGAATGTTTTGGTTTGAAATCGCAACGATAAATAAATCGGATTGAGGATGACGCGGGAAGTGGCGGGTGTGCGAAATTTCAGTGATTTGTGATCCATAGGGTAATAAAAGTCCTGTGTTTAAGTGTTTTATAATGCCCTCAAAGGCAGAGAAACCTAGCCTTTCGGCCGGAAAGAGTTGGAACCGGTGGGGAGCATTGTTGGAGACCGACTATAGTGGGTGATGAATAAACTTCTTTAGTTTGTTTAGTTAGAGTTAACGGTACTTTTGAGGTCTGATTAACTGCCTCTTTTTATTGAGCCCACTCTAGAACCTACATTTCGTATTTAGATCTATAAGAGATCTGCTGGTCTGAGTTCCTCTGATATATTCAATCAGAAGATGTTCCTGAACATACAGTCAAACAGCACGAAATACTCTGAACAACTTGAATGACAGTTGTTTAGCAGTGCTCCCATTTTATTAACAACAATCTAATGCCTACGAGATTGTGTCGAAGGTATGCCGAAAATGTGCCGATGGATGTACCCAAGCTGTGTAGAATATAATTTCGTCACAATGTGCTGAGTAACTTACCCCTTGGTAAAACCACTGGGTCCCGAAGAAAATCATTATTATTTTTGGCTCACTCAGTACCAGAACAACGGTCCCAAGCAGTCCTAAGCTATTTCACTCACCCCTGCATGTTCTGCATGAATCCACACACCCCTGATGTTATCTGTCAAACTTTCATAGCGAATCAAAACAAACATAGTGTAGTAATAGAATTTCAACTAGAATAGTTTGTTTCAACTAGAATAGAATGTTTCTAACTGGATGTAATATTTAATTAAAAATGAAAGTGTCCGAAATTTGAATCGGAACGGTACTCCGATTTGCATGAAACATTGTATAAGTCCCATGTAACCAAGGCTGATACACGACTAACAAAAGGCATGCAAAGCGTTATGTTAGCCGCATTGCCTAAAGGTGAATTAGCGGGCTTTTTGGTTACTTGAGTTGTTTGTCATGGGCAATAATTCATATTTGTTCTGAAACATGACATTTTTCAAAAATTCATAACTTTTGAACCACTAAGCCGTTTTCAAAGATAAACATATCAAATGAAAGGTAATTAACCCAAACTTGATAACTTAAAAAAAATATAACTCAAAAAAGAAAAAAAAGAAATAAATAAGTATAGATAATGTGACCATGTTACAGTCGCTTTAAATTAATTGAGTGCATGGTAGTCTAGTCGCATAGGAGTGTTGAGCGAAAACCCAAAAAAAATTTACCTTAAAAAAACATAACTCAAAAAACACAAACACATCGCTGATTTTTATATATTTTGTGTAAAAAAGCCTAATTTTTCCAGGAAATGATAAAAAAAAACATATTGCGCCCTCTGTATATAAACCATGAAAACTAAAAAATACTATTTTTCTCAATACAAATCCAATTTTTTTTATATCATTATATTTTTAAATTCTATTTGTAATTACCTTTCATTTGATATTTTGATCTTTGAAATCACTGGGAAAAGTGGTTCAAGGTTATGAATTAAAAAAAAAACGATTTTTTGGAGCACCCTAACATGGAAATGGATCCTTATTTTGCGATAAGGAACAAAACTACACATTTTAACAACTTTCTGAGAACCACTATATCGTTTTCCTATGAATGGCTGTATATAATATATACAGCCATTCATAGCAAAACGATATAGTGGTTCTCAGAATGTCGTAAAAATTGTAGTTTTGTTCCTTAAGGCCTGTATAGAGATCGAAGAGGGGGAGGTAGCTCATCGATTTTTCCGGTTCGCCTCCTAGCATCGTGCTATAAGGTACCAGGCGATAACCAGGGTAGTTGATCGATAGCTCGATGACGTCATTTCGTTGGCGTCTGCTATGGGAAATTCTCATAGCAGGCGTTGACGATGGGACGTTGTCGAGTTGTTGAATAGCAACTATCGTGCTAACTCACCGATTACCTGTCGATCTGCCAAATTTGGAAAGACGTCTGCATTGAATTGTCTCATATAATAATATTCCGCCCACTATATCACACGAAATTGCGAGTAGTTGAGTGGAATGGAGATAAGTTAAGCATTGGGTACAGGACCAAGTCTCCCCTGGGTGGTGCCAGAAGATGAGCGCAATAGAATCATCAAGTTGCCATAAGGCACGGAATGAGACTATTGCATGGCTGGGTAGTCAAAGTCTTCCATTCGTTAGTCATTTCAGGTGGATTAGAACAGGTTTAGGTTTAGGGTGGGCGTTGGCCAGATTTGGATTTTTCAGATATAATCCTAAATAGGACCTAGATTATTTAATACACTAGTAACCTCAACTTCTGTCACAATGTTTCATTGTGACTAATCAACACTCAATGGGTAAAATATCAAATATGCGGTAAATTTGAAAAAAAGGGAACTTGGAGTGTAGAGTGCACTGCCCACTGGACGATTCTGAAGCCTGACCAAGTGAGTGGGTTACGGGTTTATTTGATTGTACGTCATTTCCAAGTTATATATAGATACATTCATACCATTGGCATTTTGTATTTGAGATAAGACAGAGACAGGATGCGGAGGGCCCGCTTAGGGGGAGCGTAACCCATGTTATGGCTTCCATTTATTAAATAGTTCAGATAGGCTGGAAATGATAGGTTCATGGTGAGAAAATGTACCATATGGTGCCCGTTCACTGATCAAAATTAGATTCAAATCGTCAGGCCCTGCCCTGGAATAAGGGAATTGACGATGATTTGTCAAGTTTCATTTTGCATTTGCATATAATTGTAAGTTTAGGTTTGCTTTTGTAATTGTAAGATAGATAGTTTGCCTCAATTGAAACATTGAGTTAAACATGACGAATCATACCTCTAAAATAGTAGTAGTTACAGTGCCGCATTATCTAACTTTTGTTTTGTTTGTTTACATATAACTAATACTAATACCTCCTTGTTTTCTCTCTAATTTGTCTGCTATGTCCCACCATCACGATGAGAGATGAGCTACCGTACATGGTACACGCTCATATACACTCCCAAAATAGTATGCCGCAAGTAAGTATATCACAGAGGCAACTAAAGATCCAGAAACAAAAACCGAAAACGCTGAACGGCAGATTGGTTTACAGTGGTCGACCAGGGTGTGTGCGGATAAATTACAAAATTACAATTAGGGTAGATGTACCAGTTATGGCTGTGCGTTCCTGTTGTGGTGTGTTCCAATCATGGCCTATGGAAATCCTATATGCCATAATTGGAGCACATCATGATAGGAGCGTACAGCCATAACTGGTACATCTACCCTACATCATTATTCCATACATCAGCTTGAATTACGTTGATCGATATTACATTTTTTTGCTGTGCACTACACCACCGCCCAAGTAACAATCTAAATGCTTGGAAGATTTATTCTTATTTTATCATTGTTTTATCATAGCATCCCTTGCAGCCTGTGGTTGTATTACGGTTTTGTGTGCTTGTCATAAAATCAGGCCGTCAAGTCGAATATAAAACTGTTTTATGACTACTAAATTAAAACTCAGACTTCATAGTTTTAATGGTAGCTGTAAGGTGGCTCTATATCACTGCTTATAACTGCAGAATAAAACCAAAACAAAACATACAATTATGTTTTATGGCATACTTTTTATGACCGATATAAAACTTGAAGCAGTGTTAGACCTTCATCAAAACCTCATTACAACCATCATCTTTATCAGAGGCCTAAGATTTACAGATAAGAAATATACTACAACAATAAAAAAAAAATACTCTGAAAATTGTTACCAATATAAAAAAAAACAAATCTATTGAGATACATGAAATGAAAACCCCTTCAGTGTTTTTAAACACGATGAAAATGAAAAAATCGCCATTATGAAACTCCAGGAGTATCTACAGTTATGGGCTCCCTCATTAAACATAAGGCACAGTGTGGTGAATGAGCTATTAAATAAGCGGCTTTCCGATACACTTCCGACAGATCCACGAACCCTTCTTAAAACAACGCAGACAGTTTCACTAAATCCGGTTGGAGATGGTCAGTATTTGCATCACGGCTTCACACCTTGTATTGTAAAAGTTTTTAAAAGATCCAATAAGCATTTCTTACATCTTGATTACAAGAGAAAATAGGAGGATCGCTTGGAATGTTGACTTTTTGACAGGTTGCCATGGTTTTTGTTTTGTTTTGATTCGCTGTACCGAATAAAACCAGCAAGCTATTATAGAGCTTAGATATAACTTAACGCTCTCAATTTGGACTACGAAATGCTAAGATACAACCATTAGGTTTATGTTATGCTATAGAATTCCAATCTAGGAGAATATGTTATATTGAGGTATTTTTAAGGAGTAACAAGTTATAACGAAAAAAATGTCGCCGTATGAACAAATTTAACACAGTATGAATAATTACGCTTTAACTGATAGGCGATAAAACACTTTCACACATCTATGTATAATTAAATAATAAATGACTGGTTATTGCTCAACAGTAGTAACAGTTTTGTACTAAATAGATAATCTTTTAATGACTCTTTATTGCATGGTGCAAATGCAGACAAATTAAAAATATCCCTATTTTTTAGTATTCATATGGCGCACTGAATTTATGCTCCTATTTGGTATAATAATCACCACAAATATTGCACGGCATGCTGTGAAGCATACACAGATTGGTTTAAAATTGTAATAAAGTCGTTTTATTTTCAATATACAATAATATCAGGTATCATTACCAACTGACAAGGATCATGATTCCACATCAAACATCGAAAGAATAAAACCACAATAAAATATATCTCAATATTAACTATCATCCAAAAACCCCAACTTAAAACCTTCAAGGTTGTCAAAATGTTTTGCGTATCATGTTTTATCAACTTCTTCAGGAGCGATTTATGCGGTTGTAATATAGTTTAATGGTAGTCATCAAAAGGTTGTTAAAACTTTCTGACCTGGAGGAGGTTTTATGTTTGCATTTTTGACAACCACGTGTAGAGTGTGATAAAACTAACATAAAACCTTTGCTCCTAAGGTAGTTCGCATATCAAGTTATAATGAATGCATTAAAACTGGGCCAATTGGCTATGACATGGCTGTATAGCGGTTCTCAGGAGGTTGTTAAAGCAATGTGGTCGTCAGTGAAGGTTTTATAATTTGGTTGTATCAACTGCTATAGAACTTCAATAAAACAAAAAATGTTGCTTGGGCGGAGCCAGCAAAGTTCAACAATCCATCGTTGCTTATGCCTTTGTTGTCGTTTGGAACCAGTTTTGCGAGGTAGGTGACGATTGTGCGTATTTCTCGCGTAAATTTTGAAAAGGGCCTAGCCTGAACAATACGTAAAGAGCAAATTGAAACATTGTACGTCGCGTGAATGTGGAACTTAATGAAGGCCTAAGTACTTTTTCGTAGTTTTTAGTTTTCGGATTTGAAAGATCGTCGGTTACAGTAGCCTGCTTACTGAGCAGAAAAACGCGGTCCCAGGTCCTTACATATCAAAGAGATTTATAGTAAAATCGCTTGTGTATCGTGTATTTTGCGAAACTCGTTGTTGTCGTTGGTTCCGGGTTTGAATGTATACAAAAATTTGAGCAACGGTATTATGTGATATGAGGGGCTCGGTGGCCTTAGAGCAACCGTTTTTGCTTACTGAGCAGAACATCATGAGTCTAATCTCAGGCCCATCCACAATCAAGATTCGTCAATCGTTTTATTTGTTAATATGACTACATGGTAATAACAGCAACTCGGTGATTAAAAAGGTGCTCGTCTGCCTAGTGGCAAACGTTTTTGCTTACTGAGCAGAAGACCGTGGGTTTAGTCCCAAGCTCCTTCGCGTTATATGATCGTTAGGACATTAATTCAGCTTATCGTTTACCAAAACGAACCCTGCTGCAAACCCAACCCTCTTATCCAACATCCCAGTGATTCCTCGTGGAAGTGCAGAGGTGTTCTCGGCTTCCATCAAAGCGAGTGTCATGTCAACACAATCCTTCCCATTCCTTTCTTGACCTGTGTTCGGGCGCGGCCGGCGCTGGTATTGCCTAATTCAAGATCACCAGTTTTTACACATTGAGGATGATTGCTAGTCCCAAGCATCGTCTATTGGTTCTCTGTGTAATTACAGCTGATCTGGCAATAACAGAGTAGCAACCGTGGGCGGTCAATCAAGCTCAAGCTCAAGCTCAAGCTTAAGGCCTGTATAGAGATCGAAGCGAAGCGAAAATCTCATACAAAATACTAAATTTTTCTTCTTCTTCTTCTTCTTCTTCTTTCCTTTATTTAACGTCGGTCTCTGTTCCGCAATCTAGTGCCAATCACCGACGGACATCGATTGCCATCCATTGACGGCAATCGAATGTGCAGGAAGGCAGCTTCCACACCTGCGTAGGATATCGCACCCATTCAAACACACATATGGGCCGGGACCAACGGCTTTACTTCCCTTCCGAAGGAAGACGTGACCAGAGATTTTTATGCCTCAGAAAAATCCCACCGACCTCGGCTGGGATTGAACCCAGACGCATTGGGGTGAGAAAGCAGTCACGCTTACCACTACACCACCGGCGCCGGCACTAAATTTTTCACCAGCGTGAAAAACGCAATTGGCAATTTTTTTACTTCGCTTTGAACTGTAAACAGATACGATCCAGCGAAATCTAATGTTGTGGATCGCATCTTTTTCGCTTACGTTTATTTTTTTTCGCGCATGCAGCACTCGCGAAAAGAGCAGCAGCTAAGCGAAAAGTTGACGTTTCGGGAGAGCGATCTGTACAGGCCTTAAGGAACAAATTTACATGTTAGGGTGGTCCAAAAATCTTTTTTTTTCGATTTTTTTCGAACTGGGTTCAATCCCTGTTGGCGCCGCCGGGATGTTCTGAGGCATAACATCTCTGATCACGAAGGGAAGTAAAGCCGTTGGTCCTCGGTTCATGAGTTGATGGGTCGATAGGTAGGGCCAGGTGTGGGAGCTGCCTCCCTGGCGTCGGTAGCATTGGTGCTCGGCACGGAAAATAAGATCGACGGAAAACATATCAATGAAAAACAAAAAAAGGCATTTTGAATAAATTGACCAGATCCAAAATGGCCGAATTTTAGCGGAAATGTTAATGATTGCCTATAACAAACAATTATGCAAATCGAAGACGGTCCAGTCTGATCGATTCGTCATTTGGCGTGGAACTGCTCCCATTACGAATTCGTTTGTTAATACTCTGAGTTATATCGTAACACAACCATAGAAAATATTGTCAGCAAAACTAACTGTAGTGTAGGACAGGCCAAAGCGCACCCCTGGGGTAAAATGGCACCGAGTGGTTTTTCATTGCATAGTCAATTCGTGAATTTAGCGATCAGCATTGCTAGTTCAGTACTTAACAACTTAAACTAGCATTCCAGAAAATGGGAAAGCAGCGAAAAGCGGCATGGGCCATTTGACCCCACCGGTGCATTATGGACTGTTCGTCCCTGCATAGGAACACCAAGTTGGTTGTTGCACGTAACAACTTCTGTAAAGATTATCTTTTTCATCACGTCCCTAGGTATGTACTTTGCAATTAAGTTACGTAGAAACACCTAGGACTTATTCGAGTCCACGCTTTACGCAATAATTTTACAAAGCATTCTACACATATTTTGACAACATTGCATTGGCACGTGTTCCGGTAAACTGGAGATGACGTGTTCCGGTGCGACGTGTTGCAAAACTTTTCCTTCGCTGTAGACAGAAAATTTAAGATACCTTCAATTCTGTTGTTTTCAATTTAGCAATGTTTTGGCATTGATAGATGTTCCAAAGACCAAACACCTTCATTTGGCTAGCGGTATGGTGAACTTTGCTGGTGCACTCAAAACAGGTTATAAAAGCAGCAGATTGAAGACGTTGCCATACAGTTTTAATCTAAGAATTGTTACGTTGCAGTTGGATGAGGACCGAGTGCAGAGGTATGCACAGATTGTGATTAGTTTTATTTAGTTGATTCGTTAAACTCAATTCAGCCTACAGATGCGCGGTGACATCCTTTGGCTGTTGGCTGCAATAACGCTAACGGCGAACAGCGTTACTGCTTTTTCCAACAATTCTAATGCAATCTACACCTGGGAGGGAGGCCGTATAGAATGGCCTTGTCCAACAACCAAGCGGTTGGTTAAGGCTGCCGACAAGTACACTCCGAGGGACATTATTGCAATGGCTTGTGTTCGAAGTTGTGATAAGACCTTATGTGCGATGCCACGATATAGGAACAGCATTCCGATAACATTAGGTCAGATTTATGCTACTAAGAAGGGATGTGACGTCAAGTTTGAGCCTTTCCCCTGTTGGACTGAGCAGGAGGAAAATAACTGCAATTCCCTTCAATCGGTCATTGATATCGTTGCAACGGGAAATTACGTATGGTGTTTG
The DNA here is from genome assembly GCF_037179485.1 of Ochlerotatus camptorhynchus. Taxonomy (NCBI): domain Eukaryota; kingdom Metazoa; phylum Arthropoda; class Insecta; order Diptera; family Culicidae; genus Ochlerotatus; species Ochlerotatus camptorhynchus. The sequence goes on from NW_027040920.1 coordinate 3,459,059, forward strand.
GATAATGGTATACTTCAAGCGCTGAGAAGCCCAATCCAACGATGTCATGCCAAGATTGTAGTGTATGATGCCAAATTGGGTAAAAAGATGAAAACGATCAATCTCAGTAGATACGTGACGGAAAAGTCACGACTGCAGTACATGCAGGTTGAATGCACGAAGGATGGTCAGTGCTTCGTGTACGTGAGCGATGCTGGAAACAATGCCATCATAGTCTACGATGCTTCCGGAGGTTGTGGCTATCGTGTGGTGCTGCCGAAGGCCGTCCATCATGGTTGTCGATTCCGAGATGTTTTGTACATATTTCTGTCATATCACAAGACTGGAACAAAGCTGTACTTCACCTATCTAGGAGGTCGACGATTGTTCGCCATCCGTACCGATCATCTACGGGGTGGTCGTGGTGGAAACATTGAAGGTAAAACGGTGAGATATGTTAGCGTTTCATAAATTTGTAGCGTCTTTCTGGTTTCAGACATTGGAGAAAAACCAGGCTCTTACATCTACATTGGAGGGGATGGTGCAACGGGTGTATTCTTCCGCGAGGAAGGTGACAGCAACGTGCACTACTGGGACACAAGACAGTCCCTTAAGAAGTCCAACTTCAAGTTAGTGTTCAAGAGTAGCGAAGGTCTGTATGCCACAGATGTGTTCCCGGATCACGAAATCAATCGATTTTTGATTTTGGAATCCGATTTTCCTGGTTATATGGAAGAGAAAGCCGGATGTGGAACGTTACATCAAATCTCTCTGTTGGATGGATCTACATGTTAGATCTGTCGACCAATGAGTTGTTACGGCAATGGTTATTTTATAAGATATGTGCTTTTTGAGTGAAGTTGTACAGACATGATATTTTCTAGGTTTAGTGAGACATAAGGGACCATCCATAAATGATGTAGCATTTTTTTGACTAATTTTAGATTTTAGTATTTTGTCATACCTTATACATGGACGGTCACAACTGCTGGAACCGCTCCCCCTCAAATGCTACGTAATTTATGTATTTTCCCTAGGGCAATATAAATTGAATTCACACAAAACTGGTTTGTCTCTATCCGTACTCAATTAATCACTTAAACGCTGTACAGACTGGAGAGTTATAACATGTTATAACGGTTGTCAAATAATTACAACACAGAAACCACCATCAATATAGCGCTATAACATGTTATAACTCTGTAGTCTGAACGTACTATTATCAACAGTTATAACATTATACAATAACACTAGTTTAAAAAAAGTAAAAAAATGAACTTGAACAAAAATGTAGTCAAAAAATCTCAGTAGTTTGTTTTTTTTTTTTTTTTTATTATTTGCATTTTTCTAAGAAAAATTGAAAATGTTTGTAGTTGTTGTACCAATAATCTCACTGGGTTTAAACAATCTAAAACAAATTTTATCATCTTTAATTTGGCGTTAAAACTAATAATATAACTCCATTAGCGCCGGAGATATTTGTAAACACCTTTTTTAAAGTGAAATTTGATTTTTTAGCTATATTTCAATCCTACTACGATTTTTTTAGACTACATTTTTGGATTCAACGCACGATTTTACATGACCATCAGCGTACAAAATTCAAATATACTGTAAACTAATGTAATTATCGACAAATGAAAGAAAAATGTCCAAGGTAGCATTTTTCTTGTTCTTTGGCTTTATTCCGTCCCTACTGGGATTTTATGCCGGTTCCAAGGGGTAAGTCACTCAGCACATTGTTCCGAAATTAGATTCGGCACAGCTTGGGCACAATCTCGTAGGTATTGGATTGTGGTAAATAAAATGAGAGCACTGCTGGACAACTGTCATTGAAGTTGTTCACAACATTACGTGCTGTTTGACTGTATATTTAGGTACATCCTCTAATGGAATATACCAGAGGAACTCAAAACAGCAGTTCACTTCTCGGTTCACTTATAGATCTAAATCGAGGGGGACGAAAGTAATCCATTCTACATTAAATTAACGGATTTCAATAAAATTAGCTTAATAAATTCGATTTTTGTGGATTTCTTCGATTCGTTAACTGTTAACTTCCTCTCTATTGGCCATCACGGCACCGTCGAGAAATCGTCTCTTCTAGCAAATATTGACAGTTGCTTATGGGAATTTTCAGTGGAGTGAAATGATAGTACGATGGTCGCCATGTTTCACGCACAGTCTGCCATTTGCTTCGTTTGCTTATGGATTTTACCACAGGAGTAAAGAGCTACAGCTTTGGTTTCTTCCCCCATACGACCACTAATGTGATGTAAACAGGGGAGGCAATGTGAATGTTTCTCCATCAACCATTCAAACAGTGGGAGAACGGAAGAGACGACAAAATCACAATATTTACATCGCATTGGATCGCGGCGTGCTCAAATACCGTAATTTGAGATAGTTAGGGACGTGACCCGATATTATAGGGATGTGATCGATAAAAAACGATTTTTTTTTTAAATTTTGGAGATTATATCTGATAAAGTGGATTTATTCAGATATGGATCGGTTCAGAAAAATAAAGATGATTTTTTCAAAAACATGAATAAATCTGGGAGTTTTGTCCCCCCTCGATCTAAATACGAAATGGTGGCTCTAGAGTGGGCTCAATAGAAAGAGGCAGTTAATCAGACCCCATTAGCACCCTTAGTTCAAATAATGCTGCAACTCACACAAATCAAACTTAAGAACTAGTCATATTCATCATACTCTATAGTCAGTCTCCAACAATGTTCTGCACCGGTTCCAACTCCTAGCGGCCGCTCATAGACCGTTGCTTTTCACATCACGAAAGGCTAGGCTTCTGGTTTGCCTTTGAGAACATTATTAAACCCTAAAACACAGGACTTTTATTATTTTATGAACACAAAACACCACTGTGTTACCTGACTTGTAACGAATATACGTTGTATACGAGTACCCCGAATACAACGTATAGTTCGTCTAATTTTACATTGCAAATGCTATGCAAAATTAGACGAGTCATACGTTGTATTCGGGGTATTTACTCGTATACAACGTATATTCGTTATAAGTCAGGTAACACAGTAGGGGTAGGTCACTCTGCACACCAATCTTGGGTTATCTTTTTTGTCAGTGTGCCGCAAGTATGCCGATTGTGCCGGTCATAGAGCAAGCTGCGATTGTTAGTAAAAATACCCATCCCGGCAACCCGGTATTTCTCACACCTTGAATGTTTTGGTTTGAAATCGCAACGATAAATAAATCGGATTGAGGATGACGCGGGAAGTGGCGGGTGTGCGAAATTTCAGTGATTTGTGATCCATAGGGTAATAAAAGTCCTGTGTTTAAGTGTTTTATAATGCCCTCAAAGGCAGAGAAACCTAGCCTTTCGGCCGGAAAGAGTTGGAACCGGTGGGGAGCATTGTTGGAGACCGACTATAGTGGGTGATGAATAAACTTCTTTAGTTTGTTTAGTTAGAGTTAACGGTACTTTTGAGGTCTGATTAACTGCCTCTTTTTATTGAGCCCACTCTAGAACCTACATTTCGTATTTAGATCTATAAGAGATCTGCTGGTCTGAGTTCCTCTGATATATTCAATCAGAAGATGTTCCTGAACATACAGTCAAACAGCACGAAATACTCTGAACAACTTGAATGACAGTTGTTTAGCAGTGCTCCCATTTTATTAACAACAATCTAATGCCTACGAGATTGTGTCGAAGGTATGCCGAAAATGTGCCGATGGATGTACCCAAGCTGTGTAGAATATAATTTCGTCACAATGTGCTGAGTAACTTACCCCTTGGTAAAACCACTGGGTCCCGAAGAAAATCATTATTATTTTTGGCTCACTCAGTACCAGAACAACGGTCCCAAGCAGTCCTAAGCTATTTCACTCACCCCTGCATGTTCTGCATGAATCCACACACCCCTGATGTTATCTGTCAAACTTTCATAGCGAATCAAAACAAACATAGTGTAGTAATAGAATTTCAACTAGAATAGGGTACGTTAATCGTTTGCTTGGGACCAATAGGCTACTAAAGTGGTGAGCCAATTTAAAATCGTTAGTTTCGTATTGATTGTTGGTAAAACCATAGAGGTAACTCTAAGACTAGAAGGTCCCGAAGTAACGTGCTCAACTTTTTGGCTCAGCTCTGGTACTCTCTTCGGTCCCAAGCTAATCGATTCACCCCTCGAAACATAGGAAAAACCAATAACCCCTCATTTTATCTGTCAAACTTTCATAGCGAATCAAAACAAACATTGCGTAGTACTAGAATTTCGAATATAATGGGATACGTTAATCGTTTGCTTGGGACCAATAGGCTAGTCGAGTAGTGAGCCAATTTAAAATCGTTAGTTTCGTATTGATTGTTGGTAAAACCTTAAAACCACAAACGAAGTGACAGACGGAGCGGCTCAAAAACTTTGGTGACGATCCTGCTATTGCAATTTTTCAGTGTACCACATGGCAACACCACTACTACTGGATTGTACCACATGGCAACACTACTACCATAGAGGTAACTCTAAGACCACTGGGTCCCGAAGAAAATCATTATTATTTTTGGCTCACTCAGTACCAGAACAACGGTCCCAAGCAGTCCCAAGCTATTTCACTCACCCCTGCATGTTCTGCATGAATCCACACACCCCTGATGTTATCTGTCAAACTTTCATAGTGAATCAAAACAAACATAGTGTAGTAATAGAATTTCAACTAGAATAGGGTACGTTAATCGTTTGCTTGGGACCAATAGGCTACTAAAGTGGTGAGCCAATTTAAAATCGTTAGTTTCGTATTGATTGTTGCTACTACTGGATTGTACTAGCATTTTCACCAAATGTACTAGAATGTTTTAGTTCTATCTCTTCCACCCTACTCAAAACTGAAATGCATAAAAAATTACAAAATGTTACACTCTTTGCACACTGTCAAAGATCCTTCGCACACAAAATCAACTTTGTTCAAATAAAAACAAAAATACTAGCCCATCTGGTGGCTGATGGTACAAGCAACAATCAATACGAAACTAACGATTTTAAATTGGCTCACCACTTTAGTAGCCTATTGGTCCCAAGCAAACGATTAACGTACCCTATTCTAGTTGAAATTCTATTACTACACTATGTTTGTTTTGATTCGCTATTAAAGTTTGACAGATAACATCAGGGGTGTGTGGATTCATGCAGAACATGCAGGGGTGAGTGAAATAGCTTGGGACTACTTGGGACCGTTGTTCTGGTACTGAGTGAGCCAAAAATAATAATGATTTTCTTCGGGACCCAGTGGTCTTAGAGTTACCTCTATGGTACAAGCTTCTAAGAAAATTCTATTACATTATTTAATTGATTTTTTCTTCGCCAGTTAGTCGTCTGTCACTTCGTTTGTGGTAAAACCTAGAGTCGGTGTATAATGAGTCACGCCAAGAGTGAAGCCAAGTCTACCTATTGGCGTTGACGGCACCGTCGACAAATTTGCTCTTCCACCAAATATAGACAGTTTCTTACGTTTCTTATGGGAATTTTCGGTGGAGTGAAAGGATAGTACAAAGTCCGCCATGTTTCACGCACAGTCTGACGTTTGCTTATGGATTTTCTCATAGGGGGTCGTCCATTAATTATGTCACCCAAACTGTGACGAGCCATACAAAAAAAATTAAGGTCCATACAAAAAATGTGACACAGGGTGGAGGGGGGGTTGAAAATGGGCCAAATTTGCGTGACATAATTAATGGACCATCCCTAGGAGTAAAGAGCTACATAGTCGCCGTCAACGCCAATTGAACTGTCAAACCGGCTACCTATCGTGCAAAGTAAGCAAACATTACGGTGCTGTAAAAAGTCAACAAAAGGTATTGCAATAAAATAAAAAATATAATCGAAGAAATGATCATCAACACGCAGTGAGCATTACATTGTCATGGGATACGTTTGGTAATGATCAGTAATAAGAATTTCTACTATTTTTGATAAGATAATTTGACAAAATCACTGATATAATGATTTACTACAGCCGCTATTTTTTTCTCGCTAGAAGTCATTTGATGTTGGTGTAGAAGTCCTCTGTTGCCAAGTGAAAAGAAAGGGAATGTTTTGAAAACCGTGATGCGAGTTCAACTGTTTTTCTCTTGGCGTGACTCATTATACACTCATCATAAAACCCTATAAAACCTTACTGACTGGGTTAGTATGTACACGGAAACGAATTTTGTTCATATAAATCAAAAATATAAATGTTTATTCTAGAAACATACACGGATAGAAATCTCCTTATACCTTTTGGCAAATTTCTATAGCTGATTATTCATAAAATTTATTAATTAACTAATAAGCAGACGCCTTGCAAAAAGTTAATGAAGATTATGTGAAATGTATAAGCGGTCACACATACCTTTTATGTATTCTTGTAGGACCTATGTGGTTTGTCTTATGGAAAGTATAAGCATAGAGGTAACTCTAAGACTAGAAGGTCCCGAAATAACGTGCTCAACTTTTTGGCTCAGCTCTGGTACTATCTTCGGTCCCAAGCTAATCGATTCACCCCTCGAAACATAGGAAAATCCACTAACCTCTCATTTTATCTGTCAAATTTTCATAGCTAATCAAAACAAACATTGTGTAGTACTAGAATTTCGACTAGAATGGGATACGTTAATCGATTTGCTTGGGACCAATAGGCTAGTAAAGTAGTGAGCCAATTTAAAATCGTTAGTTTCGTATTGATTGTTGGTATAAGTCTGATGTTTTGGCAAAAATGTATAAGTGAAACACATAAATAAAATAATTTATTTTCGTTTCGTAACTAAAACCTCGAAACCGGAGGAGCTCCACAATCAACGTCACTCCATCGTTTCTGATGCCGATCCCTATATCATCATCCCCCAAGATGTCGACAGAAAAAACGCAATCCGAGGATTACAAAAAACAATCATGTTCTCCTAGTTTGAAGAAGTTCGGACTAAGCTTCGGTGGTAGATCTTAATGCCAGTAACGCACCACAAAAAGGTAGGTTACTGTTCGATTACGCTCAGTTCACTCATAGAGGTAACTCTAAGACCACTGGGTCCCGAAGAAAATCATTATTATTTTTGGCTCACTCAGTACCAGAACAACGGTCCCAAGCAGTCCCAAGCTATTTCACTCACCCCTGCATGTTCTGCATGAATCCACACACCCCTGATGTTATCTGTCAAACTTTCATAGTGAATCAAAACAAACATAGTGTAGTAATAGAATTTCAACTAGAATAGGGTACGTTAATCGTTTGCTTGGGACCAATAGGCTACTAAAGTGGTGAGCCAATTTAAAATCGTTAGTTTCGTATTGATTGTTGGTTCACTGAGCTTATTCAAAGTTAGCTGAATCTCTATAAAAATTTTGCACTACTAGATAGTTTCCTGACATCCTACACAGCTCAATGAATGTCTATATGCCTAATAATAAAATACATATTATAATGTCTGTGTCGCTGCATTACTGTTCTTTTCGGTTCAGCTTTCATTCCTATCTGAATCTGTCAAATGTATCCTATTTTAACCGAAATTCGGGTTTGACTCGAAAAATACGACTAAAAATATTTATAAATGAATTATTTGGTTCCTCGTTTGCAACCGATGTGGTTCCCCACATAAACATGAACCATAACTTGACCTTTCCGAAAATGGTTAAAAATTGTTTATAATCCCTCCTAAACTTTAACTGAAATGGTTATGGACTAGTTTATTGTTGACACTATAATCACAAACGAAGTGACAGACGGAGCGGCTCGAAAACTTTGGTGACTAACCTGCTATTGCAATTTTTCAGTGTACCACATGGCAACACCACTACTACTGGATTGAACCACATGGCAACACTACCAACAATCAGTACGAAACTAACGATTTTAAATTGGCTCTCCACTTTAGTAGCCTATTGGTCCCAAGCAAACGATTAACGTACCCTATTCTAGTTGAAATTCTATTACTACACTATGTTTGTTTTGATTCGCTATGAAAGTTTGACAGATAACATCAGGGGTGTGTGGTTTCATGCAGAACATGCAGGGGTGAGTGAAATAGCTTGGGTCTGCTTGGGACCGTTGTTCTGGTACTGAGTGAGCCAAAAATAATAATGATTTTCTTCGGGACCCAGTGGTCTTAGAGTTACCTCTATGACACTACTACTGGATTGAACTAGCATTTTCGCCAAATGTACTAGAATGTTTTGGTTCTATCTCTTTCACTCTACTCAAAACTGAAATGCATAAAAAAATTACAAAATGATACGCACTCTTTGCACGCTGTCAAAGAATCATTGTACACAAAATCAACTTTGTTCAAATCAAAACAAAAAAACTAACCCATCTGGTGGATGATGGCACAAGCTTCCAAGAAAATTCTATTACAGTGAACCACATTATTTAAATGGATTTCTTCGCCAGTTAGTCGTTTGTCACTTCGTTTGTGCTATAATCAACAATCAATACGAAACTAACGATTTTAAATTGGCTCACCACTTTAGTAGCCTATTGGTCCCAAGCAAACGATTAACGTACCCTATTCTAGTCGAAATTCTAGTACTACGCAATGTTTGTTTTGATTCGCTATGAAATTTTGACAGATAAAATGAGGGGTTATTGGATTTTCCTATGTTTCGAGGGGTGAATCGACTAGCTTGGGACCGAAGAGAGTACCAGAGCTGAGCCAAAAAGTTGAGCACGTTACTTCGGGACCTTCTAGTCTTATAGCGAATTCGTTTATTATCGGGGTTAACACCAGTTCCAACCCAGTGCGAAACCGAACTTTTTGTCAGTGTGAACCTCAACCTGAGCTAGGTTTTAAAAACAAACGAGCAAACTGACGTTTGTCAGAAAACAAGCAGACCCAATCTTGATACCCGATCCAGGTTGGAACTGAATAATAAACGAATTCGCTATTAGAGTTACCTCTATGCTATAATCACATACAAAACAGCGTTACTATACTTCGAGGAGGGGTTACTGTTCGGTCTTGCACCGGAAACGAAGCGAAATGTTTCCGAAACATTTCATGTCATTACAAACTTCCCTTTTGTACAATTTTATGCTGTCTTTCTATGCTCAGTCTAGTGGGTGAGGTAGTGAACGTCAAATTATAACTGTGTTTGTGTGCGAGAGGGGTAGGATAAACATAAAACCAAGCCAGGATCCAAAACAAAGAGCGATAATACAGCTGCACAGTACATATTCGCGCTGTTGTTGGTGGTTGTGAGGTTGGGAGCTAATCAACAATGAGCTCCTCTCGACTGTCAAAATATTCTTGAACAGTGTTTTTTCCTATACACTCGTTGGTCGTTGCGCTCCGCTTCGTCATTCATTACCGTGCGTGTAGCTTTCGAGTGAGTGGCGAAAAGTTTTCGATCGCAAAAGATTTTACCCCGTGTGGATTAAATTTTGCTTCGTTTCGCGAAAATAGTGCTACCAAACCGTGGTGCGACCCCGTAAGGTGAATTTTCATATAAATTACGATAACTTTCGACCCGCGACGAGTGCTATTTTGTCATTTTTCAGCTGGGTGGAACTTTGAAAGTGAAAATTTTATTTGCGTTGTGAGTGAACTGTAAAGTGTGACGATGACGATGATGGTGACGGGAAGCAAAATGCAAAATGTACAATAAATTCTCAAGATCAAAAGTGGCGATGACCAGTACCCACAGTCAGATAGAGTAATATAGGTAAAGTCTCAATATGAGCCAGCAGGATTTTGGAGGTCAGCAACTTTTGCTACCCATGTAGTAGAAGATGCTAGTGTTCGAGAACCTGTCTGAAATACTGACTTCGTAAGGAGAATGGTAGACATGTTTCTTTTTCCTCATTGCACTAAATGGTAATTGTTATCAGCCAGTGAGCTACCTATGTGTAGCAACTATGGCCGCAGGGGGTGAACGATAATCAAAAAAGAGAATCAGCTGGAACGAAGAACGGGTATTAGGTATTCGCTGTATACCAAAAAGAATTATTGGGATCGTCCAGCTGTAGGAAAACGAGTAGGTATGAGGTTTTTTTTAGAGCGGTGTTCAGATGGTTGTTTTTTCAGAAAAAAATATCGGTTTATTGGTAATATAAATTAGTGAGCAATTTCAATTCATACAGCTCGGCGAACTAAAAAAAAAAATGTGAGTGTTTGTAGGTATCTGATTTGTATGTGACGTTGTAACTTTCTCGGAGACGACTTAACCAATTTAAGTAGGGTAGATATTTTTATAGGTAGTCGTGTATGTCAACATATTGTACAAGTACCTATCGTAAAACTTGATAACAGTTAAGTTGCTTACAACAATAAGTTACTCATAATGACGTTCTGTCATTTTAGCTGACATGCCAAGTTTGAAGTTTTGTTTACAAGTCGACTGAATTGATCAAAATAATCGATTAATGTTTGATAACAAATATCAGTAGACATAATTGTACTATGGAATAACTTGATGGAATAAATTGCAACAGTCAAAAAGTGGGGTTTATGTTTATAATGTTCTGTTTGGTGAACATTAACGGTCGATAAGAACAGTTTAGTCCGTTAAGGCACAGTATAAATATGCGGCCTGATCTAGAACATCTTCCGGGTTGATAATTTTCTCGACTGCCCTGGGAATAGAGTATTTGCCACACAACCTACAAATTCTGGAAGAACATTTGCCTATACTTCAGATCTTGCAATCCCATGGATTCAACCAGGTATTTATTGTACGATGTCAAAATGAAATTATGAACTCGTAGAGTTTCTTGGAGCCTCAGTATTATGTAGGATGTATACTTGTAATGTCAAATTATTTCGGGTTCTCTAAATTTTCCTGGAGTTTAGACCTTGAAGTTCAACAGCGTCAACATAGTGGAGCGTCCTGACTTATACGAATCTGTAGCGCTTCGTGGGAGCGTATCACATCACGTGTGACATAATTTGTGTCAGTATAACATTTTAAATTATTTAAGTGCCTGGAGTTCTGATCATGAAGTTCTATAGACGCAATCAAGTCTTACACGATGTTTCGATATGCTGTACGCATCCGTAAAGCTTCGCATCATTTAGGATAATTGAATTATTAAGTTCACCCAACCGTCCAGAAGTTCAAAGCTGTGACCTGTAAAGCTCTGTGAGGACATAACTCACAAACACAAGACATAATATCACCTGAGAGGCGAAAAAAAAAAATCGCGTGGAAACAGAATTGAGTGTATTGAGAAAATATCATAATATTTCCATAGACTAACACTAAGACCAGGGGGTCCTGAAGAAACATGCTCAATCTTTGGCTCAGAAAGTGCCAAACATATGACCTCGCAATTTCAAGAGTACAAAATATCAGCTCTCACGATATGTACATGCAACAAGGAAACTGGAGCTTAACGTTTGCTGCAGTCTAGGCTGCAGTGCCACAAACAGGAAGTTCCAATTTCATGAGCGGTGTCGCAACAGTGTCCAAGAAAACTTGAAGTGCTAGGGCATATCCCCCATCATGACGGCCATCTTTGGACTCTTCAAGAAATCACCTTAAACTCTGTCAACTTTATAAGGCGAACAGGGGGGCTCTATCCCTGTCAACCACATATAGACTCACATGATTTTGACATTTTTGGGCAAAATGACAGCGGTAAAACTGCCGGAGGTGTGACAAAACAGCTTACTCTTTCACACTTGGATCGCAGTGCGGAATGCTAGAAAGAGTAGCCTGTTGCAGTCATCCTCACCCACTATATTCATCACATTGATGGGAACTCCGCCAAAGTTCGTGATTGTTGCCCCCGTTAAGGCGAATCAAAACAAACACAGATTGTAGTACAATAATCAGGAATTATTCTGAAGGTATTCGAACTTTCAAATATTTTCTTATTATATTCGGTTGATTATGAATTATTCAGAAGACCTACAACTGATCAAAGATTTAAACAAAGTCCTTCAGATATTTTTTTTCAGTTTTTAGTAAATCCTTCACATATTCCCACATTATATCAGGTTTATCAGGAATTATTTTAAAGACCTTTAAACCATCAGATATTTTTTCATCATATTGCGTTGGTATGACATTATTCTGAAGACTTAGTATTAAGTTGGTTATAATAACAACGTTAAACGGCGCCGGTGGTGTAGTGGTAAGCGTGATTACCTCTCAGTCGGCGCCGCCGGGATGTTCATAACATCGCTGATCACGCCTTCCTTCGGATGGGAAGTAAAGCCGTTGGTCCCCGGTTCATGAGTTGATGGGTCGATAGGTAGGGTCCAGGTGTGGGAGCTGCCTTCCTGGCACGTCGGTAGCATTGGTGCTCAGCACGGAAAACAAGATCGACGGAAAAACAAACCAAAGGAAAAAAAAATAATAATTACAACGTTGGTTATGAATTATTCTGAGGGCGTTTAGAGCTGCAGATATTCTCTCGGTCTTTTAGGTTGAGCAGGTAGAGCTGAATAGTTAACGTATTGTAGAGCAAATGGTATTGATGAATCTACGCGAAACTGCACCAGTGCATGCTACACCTAGGTTTGAAATCTAAAACCACAAAAGTGAGGATGTACTAAAAAATATTCCATACGATTTGACAGCTAGCAAAACGTCATTATCATTTTCACATCATTTCCATCTGCTGGCCAACCGTAACGTAAATTCATCAATAGCAAAAAATACCATCTTAGCGCCTGGTGGGACTTTGTATGGGAGCGAGCTGTCAACGAAAAGATTTAGTGTCAACGATCAAAAATTTTAATCTTGATTTAAAAATGAATGTCTACGCGATCGATATCGTTGTGCTCAGAAAACGAAGCTCTATCAGATGATGTATAAAAATTCACGTATATTTTTCGAAGTTAAACAACCCAATTTGTTAGTTTTGTGTCTAACAGTGAAGTGGTTATTTTGCTTTAATCTTGATTTAAAAATCGAGATGTAAGTAAATTAGATCGAAAAAATATCGTTGTGCTCAGAAAACGATACCCCTTCAGATGATGTTTAGTAACCGATATATTTTTTCAAAATTAACGAACAAATTTGATATTTACTTATTTCAGTACCCTGGGCACACCCAGTGGTGCAAGTCAACGGGAAAAACTTCGATCCTGGGTGGCTGCTTGCTTTAGCTTTAACCTAGGCCCAGATCAACTTGTATGATTTTCATGTTGAGAGGCTCCGCCACCATGAGCCCCTGGATCTGCCTCTGCTGCAATGTCCTACCGGGTTCCAATACAGCGCTTGCTTGCAGAATTCATTTTCACCTCTTCGGAGTGTGTGGCCGACAAACCTCCACTTAGGTTATTTATTGTTATTACTATTGTTTGTGCATCAGGGGTTGGAAAACTAACGACGTTTAAGTGGTTTTTTATGAGTTTAATGTTGGAATGATTTTTCGACGTTGTGAGTGTAAGTGCGTGAATATGCATGAGAATCTCAAGCGTGAATTTTGTTTGCCACATTCGCAAGCGAGTTTATTCTCGCAAGGAGACTCAATTAATGAGATTTAGGAATGATTTTACAAACAATCTGTTGCAGGCCTACTTCAACTATCCATTACAGTCTAACAAAATACTTTCCTCTAGACCAAATATTCGAAAAATGTTAGACTAGCTCAAAATGTCAAAACTGTTAGATTTCTGAATTAAAAAATAGGGCCTATCAGTAGTTTCTTATAACTGATCGTTGATATTCCTTCAGTAGCTTTATAAATGGTCATTGGTCTCGTATATGACACGATATTTTTCTAGATTTTAATAAAAATTAAAGATTTTCTTAACAAAATATTACTTAAGTCCATTCGAGGCAATATGCGCATCACTAATATTTCACCTTAAATTCTTCTATTTTGTATTATTCCTTTCACAAATATGGCTGTATCATATGAAATCACGTTTTGAAACAGCTGCTTTGCTAAAAAAATGAATCATTCACATGATTGAAAAAATGTGTGTGTGTGTGTGTGTGTACAATCTAACCCCCACTGTCCGGCAGTGTTATTATGGAAGAAAACTGCTTTTTATTACCAATTAAAGCAGGTTTAGTCCGGGAGTTAGAAGGTGTTAGCTCTATTGCAGCTCCAGTGACCCATTTCAGAATGCCTGGTAATTCACGACCACTCCGAGGTCACTTTTACTTACAATAAGCCCCGCATGTTCACTCTACCTTTATCAAATGGATAATGGTATCATAAACACACTTCCAGATTTAAAAAATATTATTTCCAAATCTGGCACGTATATAGTTTTGAAATTTGTTCAACTGTATTAAATCGATTTGAATGGACATTTCTTACCAATTTTGTTTGGAATACCTCTTGATTCATCTGTTGGCAGCACTTACTGGCCCTTACCGGCGACCAACTCGTCTGCCCGCAAAAGCAACAACGCCTAAATCTCAAAGCTCTTCGGACGTCCCCTCGAAAATGCAATCGAGATAGGTTTAAGAACAATCTTCAACTAGAACGTACTCACCAAATCAATACATCCGGGAGCACATTCCCGATGCTTATTTTTCACTCGCATGCCCCCAAATCAATACATCCGGGAGCACATTCCCGATGCTTATTTTTCACTCGCATGCCCGTCGTCGTTGAACGGCAAAAAAAAAAAACGGGAACTCGGTGAGCAATTTTGTGATACGGAATTTTCACTGAACATAAACCGCGAATTTACGAATTTCACCACTCCCAACTGCGAAACACGTTCAGAAGCACTTTTGGTACACTTTTGATCAATTACTTTTGAAAACACAAAAAAAAAAAAAAAAATTGCAAGCAGCGAGCCAACATCAACACCGATTGTGCCAAACTCTTTCACGCACCTTGCAGCGCGTAAATAAACTGAAATTAAAAATTATCACTCGTGATGCCACTAATTTCTGGTCCCTTCACATGATTGAAAAAATGTAGCCTTTAATAGGCAGTACTTCTGAAATTTAATTCATTCTGCAGAAAATAATTGTTCCTGTTAAATATTTTTATGCTAAAACTGTTCACTGTTGACCCTTTATAAAGCCTCAAGAGAACATAATTCAAACCCGTTGTTTACAAGGTCGCTCATACCACTCCGACAGGGTGCTCATTTTACCCCAACGGTTTAATTTATTCTACAAAACGAACATTTTTTAAAATCTTCTTGCATAAGATTCAAAAGTTTATTTTTAATATTCAATTTGTTTCATGCTGTAAATAGGGTTTGAAACTATTCATTCTAATTTTCCACTGAATTTTGTATGATTAGTGATAATTTTCTTAAGGTGGCCAAACTGGTACAAGTTAAGAATGTTCTCAAACAACTGTGCTGTCCCATGTTCAAAAAGTTGCATCTGTGAAAATCACTAATAATGTTTGGAATCATTTCTGCTCATTGGAAGAAATATACGTTGAAATAAGTTAGCTTTTTTTTTTTTTAATTCTTTATTTAAGAGATTTTTAGTCTTATACCCTGGACAGACTATGGCTTATATCATGTAATATAGGCTGTCTTGCAATGAGCACTCATACATTGGATTTCCAGTGAAAACAAGATGTATGAGTGTTCATTGCAAGACAGCCTATATTACATGATATAAGCCATAGTCTGTCCGGGGTATTAGGCTAGTTCATCTCTAATAAAATAAGTTAGTGCATTGTTCACATTTCAACAGAATCAATATGTTTGAGTGAAAACTACAGAAGTTACCTTTAATGAAACCAGTTAAGCCTATTTTTATACGAACAATATTTTTTGGGTCTGTTATGCCGAGGAATTTGCTATAAAGCAGGGAATTCTACGCATGTCAGTCCCACTAGGAACTGTTACTTTCCATGTTGCTTTGATGGCCACGTTGCGTTTGACGTGTTTACTCTTGCATGATTGCATGAGCGTGCTAGCGTCCTCCGCGAATTTTTGGAAGTTCTTGGATAATTTGCATAGGTTTGCATCATTAATTGATACCAATCATAAGTGTATTGACATTGCTGCAACCGTCGTTTGCTAGTTTTTTTTAAAGCCATTGAAAGTAATATAATCAATACGTCACACGATCGTCGATCGTGGACTTCGATGATTTCAAGAAATACTTTGGAAGGGCACCGTTAGGGCTTCCTTCCGTCCGAAGTTGACCTTTATACTACTTATTATTATATTATACTAGCTGAGAGTGCCCGGCCCGGCTCGGGATTCAATATTAGCTTGAGTTTATGCGCCAACTAAAAAAAGCATGCTATATTGTACGTAGCCCCTCCCCTTTATCTAAGGGGCTACCCCCTATGACCACCACATGCCAGATTTGGTTCCATTTGCTTAATTAGTTCTCGAGTTATGCAGAAATTTCTGTTTCATTTGTATGGGAGCCCCTCTTTACAGAGGAGGGAGGGGTCAGACAGACAGACAGACAGACAGACAGACAGACAGACAGACAGACAGACAGACAGACCGACAGACAGACAGACAGACCGACAGACAGACAGACAGACAGACAGACAGACAGACAGACAGACAGACAGACAGACAGACAGACAGACAGACAGACAGACAGACAGACAGACAGACAGACAGACAGACAGACAGACAGACAGACAGACAGACAGACAGACAGACAGACAGACAGACAGACAGACAGACAGACAGACAGACAGACAGACAGACAGACAGACAGACAGACAGACAGACAGACAGACAGACAGACAGACAGACAGACAGACAGACAGACAGACAGACAGACAGACAGACAGACAGACAGACAGACAGACAGACAGACAGACAGACAGACAGACAGACAGACAGACAGACAGACAGACAGACAGACAGACAGACAGACAGACAGACAGACAGACAGACAGACAGACAGACAGACAGACAGACAGACAGACAGACAGACAGACAGACAGACAGACAGACAGACAGACAGACAGACAGACAGACAGACAGACAGACAGACAGACAGACAGACAGACAGACAGACAGACAGACAGACAGACAGACAGACAGACAGACAGACAGACAGACAGACAGACAGACAGACAGACAGACAGACAGACAGACAGACAGACAGACAGACAGACAGACAGACAGACAGACAGACAGACAGACAGACAGACAGACAGACAGACAGACAGACAGACAGACAGACAGACAGACAGACAGACAGACAGACAGACAGACAGACAGACAGACAGACAGACAGACAGACAGACAGACAGACAGACAGACAGACAGACAGACAGACAGACAGACAGACAGACAGACAGACAGACAGACAGACAGACAGACAGACAGACAGACAGACAGACAGACAGACAGACAGACAGACAGACAGACAGACAGACAGACAGACAGACAGACAGACAGACAGACAGACAGACAGACAGACAGACAGACAGACAGACAGACAGACAGACAGACAGACAGACAGACAGACAGACAGACAGACAGACAGACAGACAGACAGACAGACAGACAGACAGACAGACAGACAGACAGACAGACAGACAGACAGACAGACAGACAGACAGACAGACAGACAGACAGACAGACAGACAGACAGACAGACAGACAGACAGACAGACAGACAGACAGACAGACAGATAGATAGATAGATTAGGGGCTTTTCATAAAACACGTAGACACGATAGGTGATGTCTAATCATATATTGTTTGAAATTAGGACTCTTACCTGGTGTTTTAATTTGAACTCGTGTTTCTCTTAATATTAATCTATGTATATCTATCTATATCTATATATATAAAAATGAATTTCTGTCTGTCTGTCTGTCTGTCTGTCTGACCCTTATAGACTCGGAAACTACTGAACCGATTGGCGTGAAAATTTGTATACAGGGGTTTTTGGGGCCGTGGAAGGTTCTTATGATGGTTCGAGACCCCTCCCCCTTCTGTAAGGGGGGGCTCCCATACAAATGAAACAGAAATTTCTGCATAACTCGAGAACTAATCAAGCAAATGGAACCAAATTAGGCATGTGGGGGCGAGTGTGGGGGTATAAGGAGATAATCATAGGGGGTAGCCCCTTAGATAATAGGGGGAGGGGCTACGTACAATACAGCATGCTTTTTTTTTAAATCGGCGCATAAACTCAAGCTAATATTGAATCCCGAGCAAGACCGGGCACACTCAGCTAGTACATAATATAAAATAAAACTCCTACTTCCCGAAATGGCTCCTACCGGTTCTTTTCATCATATGAATCCTGTTGCAATCATTCGTTTACTCAAATCAATTCGTTTCTAATAAATTCAGTAAATATGTAAAAAAATTGTGGGACGGTTATGCGTAGAATTTCAACATGGGACAATTAGCCTTGATGTTGTTTTTATATAAGAACAAATTACATGTTTTTCTATTTTCATTCGAAAATTTACCTAAAAAGTACGGTTTTTATGAACAAAAGTGAAAAACGTCCAAAAGTAACATTGCGAGATATGCGTAGAACGGCAGTGTGGAAGTGTTAAAAAAACACCAAGTACTGGTTTTAAAGAAGTTGAAGAGGAATAATAATAATTATACGTTTTTTTTTTGGGGCGACTCCGGCGTAGTGGTTAACATCCATGCCTCTCACGCCAAAGTCACAAGTTCAAATCTCACCCCCGGACAAGTCACGAATAACCCAAAAGTGTTAAAGTGACTATAATAAAAAAAAAAAAGTTTTTTGTAAGGCAAACAAAGATGTACTTAAGAAGCATATAGAAGAGCTATTGCTGATCTTTAATCTACGAGATTTGAATCCATTTCAATCAATATTTTCCTGAGTTCCACTAATATGTATGTTCTTTAGAGATATAGGCCACTCCCATTTATAGTTAATTTTAACAACAAGACAAGCACATTAAGGTAAATGGGAAATGAAATGGGTCAACATACAGATCAAAACCAAGGAAGACAGCGACCGTTGTTTTTATGTCAAAGTAAATGAGAACATTCTAAAAATAACCAGATAAGATGGCAGTTCATGATCGACATCATACGTCGTAGTGAGTTGAAATTGTTACCTACTTTGTACCCCGTTCACACTACAGTTTATATTACGTGATGTAGAGTATCTTGATATCAAACGTCATACATATTATTTCCAGTGAAAAATGGATGTATGGATTCTGATATAAAGATAGGTTAGAACACGGCTGTAGTGTGAACGGGATATAAGTCGTGTGCCCACCGGAATCGGTTGTTTCCTACGTAGGTATGACAATTTATTGAAATTGGTGTTAGTTAAATTGAGCAATCTCAATGTAATTTTGAAACTTCGGTTCGCTTCAACTCTGTGTACGTTTTCAATCGAAACATTACCAATCTGAACACCGCGCGTGCAAATAGCCAAACCGACTGACTGAGCAAAACGTTGTGAATCTTTGAACCATCAGGGGTAAGCTAGAGCAGAGGTATGGTTGCACCACATGACAGAGGAGCACGAGTAGGATGCGCAGAGCGGAGTAGGTCGGTCGTGTAGGAACGCTGACTGGGTTCATCTCAGCAGTTAGTGAAATGGGCATACGAAGACAGTGCGGCAAAATATCTGCCTTATTTTTAGACCTTCTTTCAGAGGTGATCAGCACAGAATGCCTGTTTTGTATATATTCTGCAGTCGGATTGGAAAATCCCTGAACCTCGAAGGGAAACCAGATATCCACAACCGGAAGATACAACCATCATAGATTATGTTGTTGTGTGTATGGATGCAGTTAGTGACTTTTTCGTGGTGTTTCATGTGTTGATAATATTCTGAAAGTTTGCATTTTGATAGATCGTGATCATAAGGTGATCGTTCGTCGAACTTTTCTTGTTAATGACAATATCATTTTGGTAAGGATTTTTCGTTTGAACTATTGTGTGTATGTGGAACGACGACATCACTTTGTTATCAGAATGAGAAAACCCAGAATAGAGGTCAGATTATCTTTGCATTATTGTTAGGTTGTTTTGTTGTTACTTGTTATTACACACAGTATCGAGTGTTTGTGCCATTTGATTAAAATAGAATAGCCAACGCGGCTATTCATGAGCAGTAGGGCTGAAGAAACACAATTTGAATTTTATATTGTGCGTTAAATTGTGATAAAAATAATGAGGTGTTTTTGTTTAAGAATTCATGGTGAAATATCTTTTGTTCTGAAACAGCCAACAGCAAAGAATAATAATCATCAGTGGAAGTGAACTGAGCTTGAAAGACAAGGAGTGTCTTGAATTCGATTTTCTGTTCCGTGATTCGATCAATAGCGCTCAGCCAGAGTGATTATCTTCCCCCTATCTGGAAGGCTCTGACGTTTCATAGAGTGCTGTCAGTTGTAACTATGTGTATGTAGCGAGAAGACAAACAGCTGTGAACTTCTTTTCCTCGTGTGGTTGCTGTAAGTGCAAGCAGTGCATAACACCGTAGAAAAGCCAAAGTATCAAAACAGCCAAAAGCCAAAACAGAGAAGAACGGCACTCGGAGCGTTGCCGCCGCTACTGGTGCTGGTGATTCACGATGTTAGGACGTGTTCGGCTTAAAGAAGACGGCATCATGGACGAGGAGCTGCCCACGCTGCTCGAGACGACGTTTCGTTATCTGGCCAAAAACCTGCACGTCGTCTGCAATGTTGATCCGGTGACACACCACCTAGAGCTGAAGGATGATATTGTCATTCCGAACGAAATTTGTGATAGGTAAGTGTTGCATGTCCTGTTGTTATTATTTTTTTTTTTTATTGTTTAAGGTATTGTACGGTTTCATTCATTTTACACCTATTTCCTGCTAAAGGGGTTTTTCATTTAGTATGAAATTTACACCGTGAACTATAATTTTTTGCGAATAGGTGACTAAAATAACCAAATATCTTTGTGGAACAGTTAAGATTACCGCAAAGAAATGTCGGACTCTGATAATCTTATTCATAAGATAACGTTTTCAATCTATTGGTATTCTGAACTTGGTCTCTATATCTTATGGATGAGTTCAAGATCAAGATTCAAGAGTAATTTTTCTTTACGACGAAATAACATTCGCACCGATCCGAGAAAAACATGGTTTTGTTTTGATGACCGCAAAGTTATTCATATTTCCAATTAAACACAAATGGATGTAATGTCGGCCTAAATGCCCCTAATTTGGGCGCATACATAAATTCAGTAATCGACTAAATTTTCAATCCATTAGTACCGTCCCAATGACGCGTTCATCTAGATAAAATTGATAAATAGCAGATTTTTAGCGATGGGCCCAATCTTAGATCCATAGGCCAACATTAGAGCCATTCCCCTATCACGATTATTGTTTAGAAGGGACGTATCTGCTTTTGTAAACAATGCATTTGATCGTCGATTTGTCATACAGATATAATCTCATAGGATGCTCATTTTCAGTTTGAAAATATGCTTGGAACTCTTATCGTATATTGGAATTCTCTTGAAATTCCCCTAAGAATTTCTTTGGAATCCTCCATAGAATTCCTTTAATATTATTCTGAGAAATACATTACTTGGAAAATTATCTCGAAATTGTAATCAACGCTCTCCTCAGAAATCCTAGCATGTGTGGACTAGAAAAGGGACTAGGCTAGACTAGAAACCTCTCCTCTCTTCCTGAGTCCATTTCTTTTTAAATCAGCTTCAGAACACCATTTGAATTCTGTTTATTATTCTCTTTGAATTCTCATCAAAATACTCTTAAAATTCACTTGATGTCCTCCTCATGATTCCCATAAAATTCTCGTTGAAGTTATTTCCACCATTATCATGGAATAATTCTATAAATTACCAAGGAACTCAATTAATACAGAACTTCTTTTCTTCCAACAGAAATTCCTTTGAATTCATCATATAATTTCTGAGCACTTATCTCAGAATTATCTTTTAATCTTAGTTAGAACTCATCTAGGATGTTAGCCAGAATATTGTGGTAATTCTTCTCAGCATTACTTTTGAATTCACACTTTAATTTCATTTAAATTCTCCTGAGATTTATCTAGATCTTTTTAGTTGTTCGAGACCTGAACATTCTTGAAAAGTTTTCAGGGCAAAAAAAAAATGATTCGAAAATTGCACATTTTGAGTATTGTTCTCAATCCCATATTAAAAAAAAACATAAGTTTTCTTTCAAAAACTAGGAACTTGAAGATTTTTATAGATCACAAATCTCTGACAAAATAAGCATAGCCCAATGCTCCTTACAAATGTCAAAGCCTCAGAATGATAATCATAAACGAATCGTATATATGCGAGTAATTGCCATGTATACCGGATATTCTAGGTTCTCTAAATCGTCCTGGAGTTCAGTTGATTTGTTCTACTGTATCAACCAAGACTGCAATAATGTCTGTAGTATCGAAATATGTCCAAACAGATTCAAAGTGTCTATGTGCATTGTACCCGACCTATTGCTACGTATACAAGATGTTATAGGTTCTGAAATCATTCTGGAGATCAGATTATTTTTCTACTAGATCACCTAAGACTAATTCAATATCTGTAGTATCGAAATATGCCCAAACAAATTTGCAGTGTCTATGTGGATCATGTCAACCTATTTCCGTGTATGCCAAATGTTCTAGGATTTCCAGTATTTCGATATTTCGATACTACAGATATTATCCTAGTCTTCGTTGATCTAGTAAACAAATCTTCTGAACTGCAGGACTATTTGGAAAACCTAGATCATCTGGTATACGTGGTAATAATTAAACATTATCCATATAGACGCTATGAATCTGTTTGGACATATTTCGATACTACAGACTTTATCCCAGTCATGGTTGAACTAGTAGAATGAATCATCTGTCATCAATCATCAATCATCTCCAGAACGATTTGGAGAACTTAAAACAGTTGGTATACATGACAATAGTTCATGTATGATTCACATATACACTGTGCATCTGTCTGGAAATATTTCGATACTAAAGACATCGTCCCAATCTCGGTTGATCTAGTTGATCAAATTATCTGAACTCCAGGACGATTTGAAGAACCTTGAACTTCTGGATTACTCGGAAATAGATCATGCATGATCCACATAGGCACAAATCAACTGATGTCCTGGACGATTTGGAAAACCTATAATTTCCGGTATACATAGTAATAAGTCGTGCATGATCCACAAAGTCATATATATACGATTCGGTTATGATTTGACGACGAAAAGTGCTAGGTTCATATTAGAAATTAAAAAAAATATCATGAAAATGTCTCACCATTGGACAGAACCCAAGGAATATCCGTGTAAATACACAACCGCGAAGTGACCGACAAGTGTGACTTATGAAACTCTGGTATTTCTGCTTTGTATCGGTAAAAAATTGAGAAAACTAGAGCCAAATCCTACACCATTTAGGACAGTAAAATACGTCAGAGACGCAATGGTTAATTTTCAAGAAAATTTGCATTTCAAATGAAAATGCATTATTTTTTTTTAAATAATGTTCCATTAAATCTAGGCCGGTACTATTCAATAGAATCTCATAATGTAAGGGTGTATAAAACACTTCACTAAATAGAATTTATACTATACATAAATAACTAAAGATGATACAATGTTATTTAAAAAAAAATAAAGGTTACAAACGATACTCCTTTAGCTCAGTCGGTAAAGGCGCAGATACAAAGCAAGTCCATGCTGGAGGCGACTGAGTTCGATTCCAGTCCGGTCTATCAATTGTTCGGGTTGGAAAATTTCTCTACTTCCTTGGGCATAGGATGGTACAGGCATAGAAAGCTCTCAATTAAAATGTGAAAGTACTTCAAAGAACCCTAAGTTGAGAGCAGGCAACTATCTAATATGCTATAAGCAATAAGCTTGAAATGCCATGTAGTGTAGTACAAATGCTATTTTTAGGCAATGAAAACATTTTGTTGTTGTCGCGGATTTCTTTTGAGGAATCGCGGATTTCACGGATCAAATTTAGAAAATCTTGTAACAGCCCTGATTCAACTAAAATGCGTTCGGCCTAGTAGACCATACAAATATTCCATGGGTACAACATTTCAAAACAAAAAATTCAAAAATATCGATTTTAGAAGCGAAAACAGAAAGAAATACTATTTGAGAGGGTAGTTTGGTAAAAATGAAAGCTATTATGAGCATAAAATATCATTTTTTCGAAAATGGTCTCTCCATAAAAATAAATCGCCGTAACTTGTTTTACTAGTGACATCTGTTGCGAAAATCACATGCTGGTAACTCTTTGATGTGATTTTTCGGTTTGTTGCGTTTTGCAATTTTTTTTTCTCGTGACATCTTTTGCTGAAATCAACCATGCCGAAATTCCTTTTTGTTTGACATATTTTACAGTTAATATGAAAACCGGGAAAATATGGTGGGCACCCGGGAAAACCGGGAATTTAATTTCTTAAATTCTGTGGCCACTCTGGATCAGGCATGGAAAATCATTTGCATTCATTTCATACATTCATTTAGATTCATTCGCCTCTAACTTTTTGCTTCAACAGCATTCCGCAAAATGATGTATTGAGCGTTTGTAGGTTGCTTATAACTCAAATCTGTATCTCTTATGCATGACAAACCAGAGCGAACAGAAGCCACTACTGTTTTTCAGTGAATGTATTTTACAAAACCTACAAAAGCTCTATACATCATTTTGCGGAATGCTGTTGATGAAAAAAGTTAGAGGCAAAAGAATGTAAATGGATGTAGGGTAAATGTCGGCTTCGGCACCCATTGACTGTTTTCGGCAATCAAAATTTAAACGTTAATTTCACTATGTTTTACCATCAACACACTTCCCTGAATGTATCCAAATGATTCTTTAGTCTTTCAGCTTCAATCTGATTATATTTGTAGGACCGAGCAATCCTTTTATGCCAGATTTTTCTTCAAATGAAGCATACGTAATACAAAATGGGGCTGATTTCGAGTTGCCGATAATAGAACAGCTGGTTAACACGCAGTTCTAATGGGAAGGTTGCCGAAGAAAAAGAGGCTGCCGACAATAGTCACACTCACCTGAGAAGTTTAGAGCGTTGTAAAAACGCTTTCAAACAGTTTTGAAGAATTCTGTCGATTGGAATGGATAGAGAAGCAAGCAGCAGATGAATTGAAACAAACAGACACGTCATATATGTGCGTGACGCTGTGAAAATGCTAATAGAAGTGCGGACGCTGCTTAGATTGACGAGAATACGTAAATTCCCCTATGAAATGAATGCAAACGATTTTCCATGCCTGCTCTGGATTAGTATTATTGTGTGGCAAGTACAATCATACTCCCGGAAACTTTTTAGACCGGACGGGGACGGGGTTTATTACTGCGCCTTTACCGACTGAGCTAAGGGAGGCCACCTTCTATATTTTATTACAATCGAATTATGAGATCAGATTTATCAGTAGTGTTCCCAACTGGCGATTTTTGCAATTAATCATTTGAATGCACCATGAAATCAGAAAATGTGTATCGATGTAAGGATTTACACCATTTTTTGAAAACCAATAACAAATTGCCCATTCATGGCTTTTCAATATAATACATAGGGGAAATGCCTCTAATATTGGCCTATAGATCTAAGATTTTGCCCATCGCTTAAAAAACAGCTATTTATCAATTTTATCTATAGTTGAAGATGCTAATTCGCGAGAAATCGACGGCTAAAGCCATTGTTTACTAATACAATTACGCCCCTTTGAAATGTTGGCACTGAATTAATCAATTATTGTTACCATGGCTGACTTGATGAAAAAATGTTTTGTTTATCGACATATCCTGATGTTGCAAAATTAACTCAGGTTAGATTTGCTGTCATGACTGTCGAGTATAAACAATTATTAATGTTTTGTTCAATCGAATTATCTTATCAGTTCTTATCTCAGAGGATCTATAATATTTATTCTTAAATTTGATGTACTATTCGTCGTTTGTTTTGTTAATGAAAAAGTTCGAATGCATTGAATTATGTTTGCGTCAATTACAAATCGCAGATTCAGCTTGCCCTTCCTGTACCTTTGCTCTAGTTAACTTGACCTACAAATTCACAGTCAGTAGCGCGGTGTACAGCATTTTGTTAGAAGTAATTGTACACTACTTACTTCACCAACGCTAAAGCAAGCTTACTCTGCCATTTTGCAGTCTAGGTTTACTTCTCGTATCAAGTGCAATTTAAACAAAAAAACAGTAGGTATCTACCTACCTATCTAACCGCACGTCTAGCTTTATAAAGGGAAACAGCACACTTCAATAACGTTTCGTTGCAACGTTTACCGAGATTGACCGGCGGCGTCACCGTCGAGACAGACAAAATGAAAAACAAAAAATAGAGCTGTTGCACAAAAAGTTGTTTACATTGATGTCACTGTCAATGCTACTGCCTACGTACGCACAAGCACAAAGCAATGTTTTCACATAATTTGCTGTTTGTTGTGTATGTTGTAGCTTGTCGGAACAAGATAAACACGTGGACATTTGTTTACATGCCCAATCTGTCTGATTACTCGTCGCTGGCCGATGTATGGAAACGGCGAGGGAAACGGCTCATGTATAAATTCTTAACTATCCGATGTGATAAAAATATGTAGGTCAAATCTAGTTCTTGATCCGAAAATGTTCCATAATTTGGAGTGGACGAAAACCAGTTTGACATGATTACCAAGAAATTTGTGCTCTGAATGATCAAAGAAGCAGCCAAGTTGGCAATGCTGCTTTGCATATTTTTACTTCGTCGGACAGTTGAAGCATTTCAAGGTGGGCGATATGAAAAAAATAAATGCATTTAAACCGAACAATGCTTTATGGTGTTGTAATTGTGGCGGCTCACAAAGACAGTGTGAATCAAACGGTTCGCGATTTATAAGTATAGTATTATCACAGTGCTGCTTCTAATATTTTAGGTAACCTATTTTAAGCGTGAATCGTGCCCGATTCAAGGTAAATTATAATTTATTTTTGGTCGATTAGCAAGTAGATTGCTTACTTAACCGAAGCTGTATAAACATTAATACAGCACTACCGATGCAGGCAAAGGCATAAACGATAAACATTCAAAATTGTTTAAATGTTCTAAGACTTCCACAGTGTGAAGGACTTGAAAATCATATAAACAACTTAATCCAACAAGTTAGTCAGACGTTCGAGGTTGAACCGGCTACCTACCGCCATAAACCACCACAAAAGGCCAAGTGATGTTGACCTATCACAAGGCAAACGGGTTACAAGTTGCAAAAACTTGGCACAAGTTCACGATCAGGGACTTTTGAAACGTTCGTTTGTGCTGTCGTCTGCTTGATGTTGTCATCGCTGGGTGATCGTACGCTAATCAACACTAGTATTATGCAAACGAAATAGCTTGATTACGCATGTTCGAGAGTATGTTGATTTGTCCATTACTAAATAAATAATATTCAAACTTAATCGGTAAATCTTCCCTGCATAGAATTTTGTGTTTACAAGTTTATTGGATCGGGCCAAATAGATTAGTAGTCTGTTTTCCCTTCCCTATGTAATTGTTATCTTGGAAGCTAATACCAATTGTATCATTTACATATTTTCGTCGTAATTGGCTAGTCTGGTGTAAATGATATGAAATTGCTTATGTAACAGTGCTTTCTAAATGTTGTCAGCCCCTCCCCGCATCAGACTTTTTTCTTCTACTAATTTTAACTTTGATTGCAAATCTTCCACATTCAACATCAACGAAATGGATGTTTTAGACATACTTTGGCACAATAAACTGAAACCACTGAAAAAGAGCAAGAGTGCGGGAAACAGTATAGGAGAAACGCGCCAGTATTGGCCATGTTCCTATTTTGGCCACCTTTTGATGATATTTCACGTTGTTTCCAATTTTGAGATGTTCAGTTGCGTTCCGTTTATGGGTAAAAATCATATTCATCGGTGTACATAAACATTTCGACCACAAAATGCACAAATATTGTAATTTAATCGGTTTTCTTAGGTGTGGCCAAAATAGGAACCTATGGCCAACACTGGTGCACTTCCACTATAAGATTTAAAAAAAGGGGTTGAACAAAATTTGAAGAAGTCGTCTCTACTCTCCTCGATCTCTACGATCTACTGGAAGGGTCCGGAGTCGCTTTCTACTTGGTCGACCCACCTTGCCCGTTGCACGCCCCTTCTTCTGGTTCCTGTTGGGTCGTTTGTGAGAACCATTTTCGCTGGGTCGTTGTCGGGCATTCTAACTACGTGCCCAGTCCACCGTAGTCACCCAATTTTTGCAATGTGGACGATGGATGGTTCTCCCAGCAGCTGTTACAATTCACGGTTCATTCGCATCCTCCACGCTCCGTCATCCATATGCACTCCACCTCCTGGTACGCAACACCTTTCGTTCGAAAACACCAAGGGCGCGTTGGTCCTGCAATGCGTATGAGAATTTCTCTGCTGGTATCATTTTCGGCGGTCACCAGTGAGCTCAAATACATGAACTCGTCGACCATCTTGATTTCGTTTTAGTCTTGGTTGACCTAGTAAATCGTTTGGTCTGAAATCCAGGATAGTTTGGAGAACCTCAAACATCTAATTTGCATAAAAATGGAATGTGAATTTTGCGGATAAACATAATGAATCTATTGGGACATGTTTCGTTGCTGGGGGCATTGTACCAATCGTGGTTGACATAGTAGATCATTTTATCTGAACTCCAGAACGATTTGGGAAATCTAAAAAGCATAAAATTAGATTGTACACTATGTGCCAATACTGTATGAACCTGTTTGGACATGTTTCGTTATTAATCTGTTCTTCGACAGATTTTTTTTTCAAGAAAAATGCAATTCAATTGCTTTCACATGAATTTTCTCTTGGAGTTGACTCCTTCTTTAGATTACGAGTTGTTCTTTGACAAATCTTTTTGAAAAATTCAGTTGAAATCCTCACACATAATATTGAAAGTCTCTTTAATAAAGAAATCTAAATCTCACACATAATTTTTCTCTTGGACTTGTCTCTTTCTTTAAATCAGGATCTATTCTAACTTATGTTGAAAAACTCAATTGAGATGTTTGCCAATCACTTCTCCCTTAGTGTCGATTCTTCATTTGTATTATGAGCCGTTATTTGATTACTTACCTTACCAATCAGACTAAGGCCTTGTTGTCCTCAGCTGTCCGAAGAAGTCGTCTCCACTCTACTCGATCCATGGTCACACTTCGCCAGCCTCGTAGTCTGCGAAGGGTCCACAGGTCGCCTTCTACTTGGTCGATCCACCTTGCCCGCTGCGCGCCTCTTCTTCTTGTTCCTGTTGGGTCGCTTTCTAGAACCAGCCCACCGTAGTCGCCCAATTTTTGCAATGTGGACGATGGATGGTTCTCCCAGCAGCTGGTGCAATTCGCGGTTCATTCGCCTCCTGCACGTTCCGTCATCCATATGCACTCCACCGTAGATGGTACGCAACACCTTCCGTTCGAAAACACCAAGGGCGCATTGGTCCTCCACGAGCATAGTCCAGGTCTCGTGGCCGTAGAGGACCACCGGTCTAATCAGCGTCTTGTAGACAGTCAACTTCGCGCGGCGGTGAATTTTATTCGACCGGAGCGTCCTCCGGAGTCCAAAGTAGGCATGATTTCCTTCCATAATGCGTCTTTTAATTTCTCTGCTGGTATGATTTTCGGCGGTCAAAAGTGAGCACAAATACACGAACTCATCGACCACCTCGATTTCGTCACCGTCAATCTGAACTCCGGGTGGGATGCTAACATGGTCTTCCCTAGAACCTCTTTCTTTCATGTATTTTGTCTTTGATGTGTTGATGGCAAGTCCAATCCACCTAGCTTCAGCCTTCAGTCTGATGTACGTTTCCGCCATCGTCTCAAAGTTCCGTGCCATGATGTCAATGTCATCGGCGAAGCCAAGAATTTCTGGCGGATTTCTGCAGAACCTGCCAAATCGCGAAAGTTTGGTCCGTGGTAGCGCGGGCACCCATGAATCCCGCCTGGTATTGCCCCACGAACTCTCTTGCAAATGGTGACAGGCGGCGGCATAGAATTTGGGAGAGTACCTTGTAGGCGGTGCTCAGCAGTGTGATCGCGCGGTAGTTGCAGCCATCCAACTTATCGCCCTTTTTGTAGATTGGGCATACGACACCTTCCATCCACTCCTCCGGTAATATCTCCTCCTCCCAAATCTTGGCAATTACCCAGTGCAGCGGTCTAGCCAGTGCTTCAACACCGTATTTTAATAGCTCACTTGATAGTTGATCTACACCAGTTGCTTTGTTGTTCTTCAGCCGACCGATCTCCTCCTCAACTTCTTGAAGATCAAGGGCCGGTAGCCTGTCGTCTTCTGCGCATGCTTCAAGGTCTGTTGCCGTGCCACCTTCGTTTTCTACTGCTTCACCGTTGTTGTCGCTGCAGCAGTACTACCTATGGCGGAACGGATATCCCTCCAGCCATCTTCAAGAGAAGCTGCTCTTCCGTGGGCAACTTCCAGCTGCTGCGCGTAGGTCTGGGCAACTCCAGCGTCCTGTAGTTGCTCAATGTTGGGTCGCGGCGTTCGACTTCGACGTGTGTTATGCACCGTCGAGAGTTTTGAGCACATGCATACCACCCACGAACCGACGTGACAGCTCAAAAAAGCTACACTCAAATTCTTGCCCAAGACGCCATATTTAAAAATCTATGTTCGCACTGCGGTACGTGTGGACGTTGATAATGTCGGAGAAGAATTTCCCGTCGATTAGAACGTGATTGATTTGGTTTTCTGTGTGTTGGTGGCTTTGTAGATATCCTTGCGGGGGAAAAAGGTACTTCGAACTACCATACCCCGAGAGGCTGCAAAGTTCACGCATCGTTGGCCGTTGTCGTTCGATACATGCAGGCTGTTTGGTCCGATTGCCGGTCTATACATTGCCTCCCGTCCTACCTGAGCGTTCATGTCGCCGATGACGATTTTGACGTCCCGTTGCGAACACCCGTTGTACACCTGCTCCAGCTGCACATAGAACACTTCTTTCTCGTCGTCGGGTCTCCCTTCGTGTGGGCAGTGCACGTTGATGATGCTGTAGTTGAAGAAACGGCCCTTAATCCTCAACTTGCACATCCTCGCGTTGATCGGCTGCCAACCAATCACGCGTTGGCGCATCTTACCCAGCACTACAAAGCCGGTTCCCAGCTCGTTGGTGATGCCACAGCTCTGGTAGAAAGTAGCCGCTCGATGCCCGCTTTTCCATACCTTTTGTCCCGTCCAGCAAAGTTCGTGCAGTGCTACGACTTCGAAGTTGCGTGGTTGAAGTTCGTTATAGATTAACCTATCACAGCCCGGGAAGCCGAGCGATTTGCAGTTCCATGTTCCGAGTTTCCACTCGTAGTCCTTATTTCGTCGCGTAGGTCTGTGCCGATTGTTCCGATCCGTATTTCTTTCTTCAGTATTTTCAACTTTATGTTTTTTTCCAGGGCGGCTTGTTGGGCCTGCCCCAACCCCCTATCTCGCCGGGGGACCATCGTGCACAGCTCTGTTTAGAGTCCCACGCTGGCACTAGGACGGTGATCAGCCGCTCCTAACATGGAGAACAGACGCCGTTTTGAGCCGCACCTCCATGGCGAACAGATGCTCGGGTTTGGTGAAGCATTTCCTCTATCACCGTACTATGTTTACCTCGCCAGCTGTTATTTGATACTACTACTGAAAATGCTCAAAAGTTATATCTCTGAGGCTGTCCACATTCCACGTGGGCAGTTTTTGAGGTGTTTTAGGCTACCTCTTTTCCCTGCGTGATCAATCATCCATATGAATGAATCCATGTGGTATATGGACAGCCCCTCTCTTGGAGTTGACGCCTTCTTTGTACCGTGAGCTGTTCTTTGACTGATAAAAGCTTTTGAACAATCCAACTCGAAATTTAAGTTAACGAGTCTTTAAGGGTAATAAGCATTTTGGGGTGATGGGTCATTCGGGCTGTATTACGCATTGATGGAAAATAGATTACGTTTAGGTGCCGAATGCTGGAATGGATTGCTGGATCGTTTCCCACAATCCGTTTTGCTGAAGTACGCAACATTTGTTATGCATTTATGATTTGACAATTCTCTTTGTTTTTTATCTTGATTCTATTTATTGATATTTTCTGGATTCTATAATTGTTCTTCATGACTGAAGATTAATCATTCCATTCTTTTTCCAATTTTTCTACTCAAAATAAAAACTCGTATTTGAAGTTTGACTATATGTTTCGTATTACTTGTGCGTGAAGTCAACGATTTACATAGTTGAAGATGCTTATTTCAAATAACAGACTAAAGTGGTAATTTTTATACGATAGATGAGAAGATGAAAGTATAGAGTTGATAGTTCCGTTAGAGTATGGCAGTGTGAAAATTGTCGTATTTGAAATACATTATTTTACTAGAATTTATGAATTTAGGCAAACATCGATTATCGCATCGTATACTATGGTTAACATCCACATTTGGATATAATTGTATGGCTAATGTCCATTCTGGTTACCTGGTTACGTATGGCAAACGTCCGTAGCGCCAATGGGGTGTCATCTTTACTGATCACATATATACGTATAATATAATAAATTTACCCAATCATAAATATAACTACGATTCACAAATGCACTCGTGGATGCAAAGCGATAGTAAACTGATAATTGATGATGACGCTACTTCATTCAATCACTCTTGGATCGATTGCCATTAAAAACAAAGCAACGAAACTCTTGCTCATATGCACATCTAGGAGCGCAGTTGGAACTTTTGCGAAATGATCGGTCGATAACGATGGCATTTGTTTCGCATTCAGTGTCCGGTGTCTGTCTAATGTTTCCGGTTCGGCACCTATGTAATCATGCATCTTAAGGACAAGGTTAATAGAATTCAAAAATGGCCGTTGTCTTGTAAAATCAGCCATGATAGCGGCCATTTGTGGATTCTATCAATCTTGTCCTTAATTTAATGGCTACATACTCCCCAACTGGAACTTTACGCCTACACTCATGTTATTTATTTATTATACATCAACAGGCTATCTTTAGGCTGTGAACCATTTGCCGAGTTAAATTTAACTCGTTGTTAAAAGTGACATTTCGAAAGTTATTTTCTATGTTCGAAAATCCCTGTGTTGTCGATCGACCGGTTTTCGAGAAGAACTTAACCAAGGTTGTCAAAATTTAACTTCTTGTCTGTCAGAAGTAACCACGCTAGGATAACAGGGTTAATAGATAACTTTCCATCTCTCAAATTTTAACAAAAAGTTAAAATAATCCACCAAATGGTTGAGACCCTTAGATGACATACATTATTCATAACCTAAACCCACTAAAATTACGTTTACAAGCAGCAGCAGCAAACACTATGGAACTCTAAGAAAAGTTGAGAATATTTTCAAGCCGAAATTATGTTCGATCGACTACTTACATACCCTGACTTGTGCCGAATGAGTAATAACATCAACGGATCAGCAGGACACCACGTAACAGTGTAATATGACCCGTACGTAGTGATACGTAACCGTGCACGAAACTGGCTTGTGTTTTTGTTATACATACTACGTCTACCCGCGTTGTATACTCATTATAGCTATCTCTACACACAGCTGATAATTCCCCTGTTGCAGTCTTCCGACTGGCGGTATACTGAGTGAAAATAAAGTAACAAAAAACATTAGGTACCTAGCTATTCTGTGTTGTCGTCGACAGTGAAATGACGCGAATCGGACGTTTGCCGTTTTCGTTTGTGAATGAACACGACCGGTGGGATGACACTAGTGCAGTGACCCCTGAGCGGTTAATCTAATAAGTGAGCAAGAGAATGAATTGACTACTGATGTTTACGTATTTAGGTACCACACGTATCGAATATTGTTTCTAATCTGCTTTATAAAAAAT
This sequence comes from Ochlerotatus camptorhynchus, assembly GCF_037179485.1. Taxonomy (NCBI): domain Eukaryota; kingdom Metazoa; phylum Arthropoda; class Insecta; order Diptera; family Culicidae; genus Ochlerotatus; species Ochlerotatus camptorhynchus. The sequence continues at coordinate 3,492,735 of NW_027040920.1, forward strand.
GGCCTTAGACTTATCCTTGAATAAGCTGACTTAAGTGTATCGATGTAATCAGCCGACTTATCTAATCCTTTGAAACACCTCCGATTTCAGATTCCTACGCTACCAGCAGGACTGCGGTCAGGATATCAACGACCGCTTCATTCAGATATTCCGGGATACGGAAAAGACCCCACTTCGTAATATCCGCCTGCGAAACAGCACAATCACCAATGAAGGCATGCGAATATTGCTACGGCATAAGCTCAACTCGCTCTCGATGTGGTACTGCAACAAAATTACGACGGCTTCGTGGAACATCCTGACCGAAAACTGCAGGCAGTTGCGTTCGCTTGAACTGGGTCGATTTGTTGACATGTTGAAGCACAGCGAACCGAACGAGAAGACACCAATCGACTTCCAGTTGGTCCTGCCGCAGTTGCGTCAGCTGATTCTCAACGGGGTAGTACTGCAGCCGTCGATCCACTTCGGGTAAATATCATCATCATCATCGATTTCGATTTCCAAATGCGTCAACCGATACTCATGTTCCCATTTTATACAAAGACATCTCTCGGAGTTGACGTACCTCGACCTGACGGCATGCATATTTGCGGAATTCAGCCTGAAAGCGTTGGTCGATCTACCGAAGCTGAAGGCCCTGATCCTGTTCAACGTGTGGCCCTTGGACCATGAGTTTCCCACATTGTGTAAGCTGAAAAACCTGGAAACGCTGGATTTGTCCGTTTCGAGGGCGAATGTGGATGGAAATTACCTGACCCCCAATAAGGTAAGTGTCGCTATTGTTATTTGGGAAACCTCGGGTAGATTAAAAAAAAGTAGTCTACAAAGGTTTGAACCTCGTGGGCGTATTACGAATGTAGAGGACTGAATTTAAAATTTGATAAAACAAAATGTAATTTTGAAGTTTATTTGGAAGATACCTTGAGTTAGTGTTAAGCAGGGTGGCAACTGAACCAGGAAAACCAGGAAACCCGGGAAAAAGTCGGGAATTTATTTTCACCAGGAAAAACCGGGAAAAAGCAAGGAATTTCATAAGTCGACCAGGAAAATAATCTTGTTTGTATAAATTAAATAGGGGAAATGCAGGTAAAGTCGGCCTAAGTGTTTCCTTAATTTGGGCCCATACATTAATTCAGCAGTCGACTAAATTTTCAATAGCAACCAAAAATATCCATTACTAACGTCCCAATGACGCGTTCATCTAGATAAAATTGATAAAAATAGCAGATTTTTAGCGATGGGCCCAATCTTAGATCCATAGGTCAGCATTATAGACATTTCCCCTAGGTTTTAAATTTTATGTATGTCAAAGTTTCTTTTTATAATCAGGTCAAAACTAATCATTTTGTTCAAGCTAAATCTTTCACACAACCAAACATTGATGAACAAAATTTACCCTGAGAATTTAGTAAATATATTTTGTATTTATTTTTAATTTAATTTTTTTCTCGTATCAATTGCATGTATAATTTGTGCATAATTGATAGCAGACTTAAGCAGTGCCGACGCGTAACTACTTTGAAGTACCTGTTCAACATGTTCAATAAAAAAAGTTATATTTCTAAAAACTTCAGATAAGGCCTTCGAACTTTATGCAAGTTCTACTAAATTCGGAAAACTCTTACAAGTTTCAGGAAAATCCTGTGAACTACTGTGATGACCTACGACGGTCAGAAAATCTCTTCGAACCTTCAGAGAAGTTCTACAAGTTTCAGAGAAGTCCTACGAACTTCAGGGAAGTTCTTTAATCTTTGGGAATAACTACGAATTTTGCAAAATTTTCTACAGATTTAATGTAACTTCTACGACATTTAGGCATTGCTTAAAACTTAAGGATAATCCTATGATACTTACGAATTTTTTCCGAGCTTCAGAGAAGTCTTCAATACTCTTGGGAAGTCCTCTGAACTTAACATAGTTCTCCAAGCTCAAAAAAGTTCCTAGAACTTCCGAGAAGTCGATTGAACTACAGGTAGTCCTACGAAATTCATGGGAGCTCTCCAAACTTGAAGGAATTTCCAAGAAATTAAGGAAAGACCCACAAACTTTTGAAAAACCTTTCGATATTTAAAGCCTTATGAACTTCAGGGAAGCTCTTCTAAATTTAGGGTCCTCATATATTCAGTTATGTCCTTCAAACTTCAGGGAAGTCCTCAGATCTTCGAGAAAGTGCTTCGAACTTGAAGGAAGTCTTACGAACTTCTGAGAATTTCCACGAACTTCGTGGTACTTCTACGATATTTAAGAAATTCCTATGAATTTCAAAAAACTCCGAACTCCTAAGATCTTAAAAAAAAGTCCTTCGAACTTCGGGGAGGTCCCATGAAATTCAGGCCTTACAAACTTCAATGAACCCTTCAGGAAAGAGCTTAACGCTTCAGGGAAGTTCTACGAACTTTAGGGAGTTTCTATGAACTTCAGCAGTCAGTTTTTTTTAATAATAAGAGTTATTAAACCAGCGTTGTTTATGAAATCTTTTAATCATATGATTTTGAAATCATGTTGCAATCAAAATTCCGCTAAATAAGATCCTTAATCGTTGATAATTTGCGGAAAATTTAAACAAACTGGAAATCCGTACAATTGTTAGAAGCAAAGGTTTGGTTAAAGAGTCCTCATTCATATCACACTTCGCAATTTCACCTTCAGATAAATAATAATAAAGTTTAAAAAAATCGCAGTTTCAAAAATAGAAACCCAAAAGATTTAGGGGCTTATAGATCTCTAAATTTCAGACATTAGATAGGGCTCCGCGCTAGTCCGTCGTATCTAAGCTTCTCTTCGTCATACACCCCTAAAATCGCTCATATTACGGGTTATCGCAAATGTTTCGGTATCAATCGTAATTAATCTTGTAAGCAAAGATGTTTTTGCAAAAACATGAGTGAAAACGCTTTGCTATTATAGTTTTAGCACATAGAACGGAAATAGGTGCCATGATACGACGAAGTAGCGCGGCTCCCTACTAGCTTCTTTACAGCAAACAATCAGATAAAGATTTCACGGGCATTCACAAGAACCTCAATACCTATTTTGGTTTGTGAAATTCCGCATTGCGCGAAGAATGATGGTACAGGATCCACTTTATTTTTTTTTATTCAAAATTGTTTTTTAAATACATGGTTTTTAAAACCAGGAAATTTTTAAATCATTGACCAGGAAAACCAGGAAAAAGCCAGGAATTTCAAAATGTAAATTCACTTGCCACCCTGAGTAATTTTTCTTGCAAATGTTGGGGGTTTTTGAGCATGCTTGAAACTGTTGAAAATTATGATAGCATCAGATTGCGGGGTAGCTAGTGTAATATGATGCTTTGTTAATTGTTCATTAACTCTTGATCGCTTGTAATACTTATGAATATTTTAGGTGGACAAAAAGGCAAACTAACTAACGCCTGAGTTTTTCAACATTTATATCGTTGTGAAGCAACTGTAAACTCAAGAGGGAATTTATATCTGTAACTGTAACCAGTTCGATTTTGTTTGCTAACCTGGTTAAAATGTCATATTTAATTATCTTAAAGATAAATCATCCAGCTCAAACTTTTGTAGGGGTAAAAGTGGGACCATCATCGCCATACGGTGTTTGGAATATTCCACGATGGATTTTCCAGGTGACTGTGCACGATTTCTTTTCTATGCTAATTTACATGGTGACTGTGCCCAAAACAAGAGCGTTATATGAACTGAAAAAAAATACACGTTATTGTTAATGTTGTTGTCTCCAAAAAGACGTCAAAAGCTTCCGAAAACGTCCAGTAGGAGCGCTGTAATAATCTTTGTGGCTTTTATTTGTTATTACAACCATTTTGGTGTAGCAGACCTACCTTCAAATTTGTTTAGATTTGCCTCGAAAACCTTCCGGGATTATCCTCATAATTCTTCGGTCTTCCAATGAGTAATAAGTCCAACACATCAAATAGCAAATATGGGAAATGGATGTAATCTCGGCTTAAATGCCTCTAATTTGGGCCCATACATAAATTCAGCAATGGAATAAATTTTCAATAGCGACCAAAAATATCCACCGGTCAAACTAACGGTGGAAACTAACGATTTCAAATTGGCTCACTACTTGACTAGCCTATTGGTCCCAAGCAAATCGATTAACGTATCCCATTCTAGTCAAAATTCTAGTACTACACAATGTTTGTTTTGATTCGCTATGAAAGTTTAACAGATAAAATGAGGGGTTAGTGGATTTTCCTATGTTTCGAGGGGTGAATCGATTAGCTTGGGACCGAAGATAGTACCAGAGCTGAGCCAAAAAGTTGAGCACGTTTCTTCGGGACCTACTAGTCTTAGAGCTACCTCTATGTTAGTACCGTCCCAATTATGCGTTCATCTAGAATCTAGATAAAAATGATAAATAGCAGATTTTTAACGATGGGCCCAATCTTAGATCGATAGGCCAACATTAGAGCCATTTCCCTTATCCATATTAGCCACTTGAGCCTATTTTCACAACATTCTTCAATTGATTCTACAATTCCAGTTGCTGGCAAACTTGGTCGAAAACCTTCCCCGCCTGCGTCACTTGGACATATCCGGTACCAACCTAGCCGGAGATGGAGTGGCGATGAAGACAAACAACACCGCCAGCAGTTCCGATATACCTGGCCTGGCCAGTCGAGCCGATCGACCGCTGGAATTCCTGGGTCTGTACTATACGGCGCATTCGGCTTGCAAGTGGCATGATATTCCAGCACTGAAGGTAGTCTCGGGCATTGTTTGATTGGTACGGTCGTCTAAATGTTATTTCTCAATGGTAGATCGCTGGCGAAGCAACCGAAGATCAGATTCTAGTAGCGGCATCCGTCTATCAGGATCGTCATGAGTTGCTAACAAAAGTACTCAATGATCTCTACCACCTGCTGCGGTTCGAAACCTGCAAGCAAATTCACAAAGCGCTGGACGTTGTGCTGTCCGCCATGGACAAACACATTCGAGTCAAAAATATACAAATTAGTGGCAGGTGAGTACACTTGAAAGTCGGAATCCTTAGCGGGTAATTTATGTTGTCATTATTTCCAGTGCCACACTGTTCTACATCGTCAAAGGGCGTAACAAAATTCAATTTGGCGTACCCTTGAAGAATCACATAATCCACACCCTGCTGAATGGAATGTCGACCCATTTAACGGATGATACCATGATGCGAAACGGTTGTCTGACGTTATGCCAGTTTAACATACCTCAGGATGTGGTTAGTGGGCTGTTGTCGTAACGTTTTTTTTTTGAGGATATCAAAATAAACACTTAATTTTTTTACAGTTATTCGAATACGAACGATTGGTACGTATTCTCCTGCATGGTGTATCTTACCGAGAGCAAGAGGGATTCGTTCAGCGGATCGCCATTTACTTGCTGAACTCCCTTGCATGCCAAGTCGACGGAAGCCAGAAGATGTTCCTCGGTGATTTAGGTGCTATTTCGGTAAGGTCTCATCAATTATCAAGCAAGCTCACAATTCCAATGACTGATGTTTGTGTTTCACTGTCAGACCATGCTGAACTTGATCAGTGACCGGTTGTCTCGTAAGATCTTCGATGACGTCATGGAAGTGGCTTGGTCAACCATGTGGAATGTAACTGACGAGACGGCCAAGAACTGCGAACGGTTTCTGGATGGTCGCGGAATGGAGTACTTCCTAGGGTGTCTGAAGGTAAGTGATACTAGCATATGGTTCGTAGAAATTGATGATAATGGATAATCCTTCTGTTCCAGTTGTTCCCGGAAAAAGACGACCTGCTGCGAAACATGATGGGCCTGCTGGGAAATGTGGCAGAAGTGAAAGATTTGCGCCCTCGGCTAATGACGCCGGAGTTTATTACCGAGTTCGCCGATCTGCTGGATTCGTCAAGTGACGGAATTGAGGTGAGAATGAGTCAAACTGTTAACCCTTCATACAAAGAAGGATAGAAATACCAATTGGAAAACAGACTTTCGATCCAAGTCCCGGAATACTGGGTACCCTATCAAAAGGCGGAAACTAGAGCTGGTAAACATAACGGGCATCATGTGAGAATGAGAAAACAGGTCCTCTCACTATCACGAGACGCTATCATGAGCTTTCTTGTAATTTTCCAACGATCAAGCACTCGTGAGATTAATTCTCATACGGTTTTGACATAAACATTTCTAACTGATTTAGATGAATATAAGCAAACAACAGTATGTAATCGGTAGAGAGAATATTTTGCGATAAGGAACAAAACTACCAATTTTTACGAAATTCCGAGAACCACTATATCGTTTTGCTATGGAATGGCTGAATTGCAATGTCGCATATGTGTCATGATCAGGGGTTGAAACTGTTGACGTTTTTTACTACACTCGCTTTGTTGAAGACGTGTTTATTTACTTCTTTGTAAATCCGATTCCGTGAAGTGAATTAAAAAGTTGGTTCCTATTCCGGAGTACCACATCTGGCGACGAGAATGGGATCCGAACCCACGCGGGCAAAGTGACCAAATTTACTACACTTCTCACATTCTTTGTTACGCGCTGGACACTGTCGATCATTCCCGTAATTAGTCTTCTGTCCTCATCGATAGCAAGAACCGTTTGCTGGATTACCACTTCCAATCACACGGTTCACGTTGTCTCTCGAGCCCGCTCCGAAAGAAGTAGTTGACGAACTGTTTTCATTCCTAGCGATGACTTGGACCTGATGCTTGATAGACTCGAATAAATGAACCATCCGGGTCACTTGGGGTAACGTGAGTGTCTCCTCATGCAGAAGTTTTTCCCTCAACTCCGTAGGAGCGTAGTAAATTATTTTTTTCAATGATACGAAAATCTCGGCTGCAGTTTTACCGAAATCACACTTCTTCGGTTGCTCAGTACATCGCATCAAAAATTTCGTTAGCGGCTCACGCAATCCTTCAGATGTACTTCCCGGTGTCAGCTTGCAAAACTCATTCCTTTCGAACGAATTGTTGTTTTGGTGAAAAATGACCGTCAAATTTTTCTATTGCTGTTTTGCAAGGATTAATTTAATTTTTTTCATCTTCTTGAACATCTGCTCCCTTTATCGAATAAAGTCCTGGAGCTCGAGGCCCCGTTTTTGTTTTTCAATTTATTAGCATTTTTCTCCTCACTGGCAGCAACAACCACTTCAAAAATTTATCTTCCATCGCAACCATTCTTTACGAACCTGCGTTTATGGAAGATGATTAAATTTGAACGGGCTAATGTTCCAACCTTCCATTCTCAGTAGGCGGTGACTTGATGGCAGAGATGCCAGGCTTATTTTGAAAAAATCTGGCAAAACCCAAAAAAAATGTCTGGCAAAAATCTGGCACAGCAAATTAACATAGGAAGCTGGCAGATTTCTCAAAAAATCTGTCTGGCAGAGCTAAAATTTTTCTGGCTGTGCCAGATAAATCTTGCAGCCTGGCAACGCTGCTTGATGGTGTCTCGGTAGCTAGATTTTTTTTTATTGCACACGTGTGGACTTCGTTACCATGGTAACACCACACAACCTTGAAGGTGTTTTTACCTTTTTCTTCCGATCTGGTTTCTACAAATTATAGTGATAGCTTATGCTTTTCCTACTTCCATGCAGCGGCTACACGCCTTGGTTTCTTCGAAACGGCTCTACGCCTGTCCCTGCTCTACGGCAGCAGAAGAATCTGTTTCTGCGTAACAGCAGCGACTTTTGCCTATTTCTGCGTAACAGCAGCAGCTTCTTGCCTTTGAAATATTGGCTAGTAAATCTGAGTTCTATATATTTAACAAAATTGATGTTGAATTGAATGCACCATTGTACTTATTTGATAGTTTTTAATCATACCTAACGACTACGGATTGTAGGTTCCACCTACTCGTCGCCAGATCTGGTACTCTGGAACAGGAACCAACTTCTCAATTCACTTCACGGAATTGGATACACAATTTATTCTCCCCGAGCTTACGTATCTTACGGCTATAGATAGCACAAATACAAAAGTGCTATTTGAAACAAGATGCTCTAAATTTGCCATAAAAATATATAATAGAATATATTTATAAAAAATAAATTTACTGACGATGTGAATCTGATTTTGATCTAAAAAGTGATCAGTGAACGGGCACCATATGGTACATTCTCTCACTATGAACCTGTCATTTCTAGCCTATCTGAACTATTTAATAAATGGAAACCATAACATGGGCTACGCTTCCCCCTAAGCGGGCACCCCGCATTCTATATCTGTCTTATCTCAAATACCAAATGCCAATTTATAAATATACTGCCCTTTTCAGCATAGTTGTACCGTTCGTTAAAACATTAAGCTGAGAAAAGCGCCTTTGCAGATGTTTTCGCCTGGACCCTTATGGATAGGACAGTATAGTTTTGGTATTTTTTGCTACATTTTCAGATCAAAGTAAGAAACTTATCGAGTACGTTTTTAAATGATGGTGCTTGACAATCCATTCTAATGTATAACCCATTTCCGCTAAAAATGCGAATGGGCCTGTTATGCCGCACAGGGCAGTATATAACTTGCCAAATAAAATGTACATACAAATTTCCAAAATATACTTGCACACAGATCACAGTAATTAGAATTTTGCAATTATTTTAATATGCGCTATTATAGCGTGAACGTTCAAGAAATACTTTGGAAGAGTTAACATGCACAGTAGGGTGCTCAGAATGTTGAGTTTTTTCGACAATCCTCCGTGTCAATGAGCCACTTGTTCCCTATGCCAAACTGAGGCTCTGGTCCAAATTTGAGTGACATCGGTTAATATTTACTCATTTCTCAAGCGGGTTGAAGTTTGTATGGGAAATTATTAGCAAAATGTATGGAGAAACACCATGTCTTCACACTTGCGACACCAGGTGGCGTTGTGAACTTGCAATCGCTGTCAAGTCTGAGATTCTCATAGGATATTTTATGCCTAACAATTTTATGCAACACCGCAAGACGATCCGAGTTGATCTGAAAAGGTTATTAGCATGTTTTGAAGTGATGTCTTATGCTCAAACTGTTAATTGTTGAGCCTTCATAAAGCCTCAAGAGAACATAATATTCTTACCCATTGCTTACAAGGTCGCTTTTCGGTTACAAAACAAATTGCTTTTTTTTTTAAATCTTCTTGCATAAGATTCAAAGGTTACTTTTAATAATCAATTTGTATTCATGGTATAAATAGGGCTTGAAACGATCCAGTTGGTTAAACATTATTCGAATTTTTCACTGAATTTTGTATGATTAGTGATGATTTTCTTAAGGTGGCCCCACTTTCCTCTAAGTAGTATCATAGCCGCAAAATAGTATTATAGACTCCCCGCCAACTTGCAACTCCAGAATTAGCTTACAAATGATAAAAATAGCCTCAGAACTCTGAAAATCATTTTTTAAACGCCTTGGAAACCCTTAACATATTCATCACCGAAATAACCTTTAAAACGCCAAAACAATAAACAATTGCCAAACAATCGCCTCATTACTCTGGTCCACTTTGTTAACTGTTTTAGGTGAGCTACAACGCTGCCGGAGTGCTGGCGCATATTGCCTCCGACGGGGAAGCGGCTTGGACAATCGCCGTGCCAACTCGGGACCGAGTTCTGGTTCGCATGGTAGAAGCCATCGAACGGTGGGATCTATCTGCCGAGCGTAACATCAACTACCGCAGCTTCGAGCCGATCCTCGGACTAATACGCTGCTACCACACACCCGCCTGTCAACACTGGGCCGTCTGGGCACTTGCGAACTTAACCAAAGTGAGTTTGGCCGTAGGTTTCGGTACGTTAACTTCAAACTTAAACAAGTCTTTTGATCAGGTATACCCAATCAAATACTGTCGATTGGTTGAACGAGAGCGAGGTGTCGAACTGCTGCAAGAGTTGATAGATCATCCACAGCCATATCCTCGTTTGAAGGAGTTAGCGCAGATGGTACTAACGCATTGTCAAAACTTCACCGATTCGCTGGATCAATGCAGGAAGATGGAGCTAGACGGTTAGAAGATACTGCGTATCCGTTCATACGAATAGTCACAGTAGCGGCTAAATAAATTCGGTAAGCACACCTGCATACATTACATCTATATAGATTTACCTTGTGCGAAAATGTGTAGACAAACAAGGCTGGCGTACGAAATACCAACAGTAGAATTAAGAAATGTAGCAAAACTATCTATTTAATAAAATTAAATTATTCATGATGCGTAACAGCAAAGTTAAAGTGATACAAATAGATATCTCACTCGGAGAATATACATTCTTGTAACGTGCTAAACAGTTGTTAACTAATTGAATTACATGCTTACAACCCATGGAGAACTATCGCAAATTGCCAATTAGTTGCAGACTATATACTACTATATAGGTAGTCCCCATAAAGTTGAAAACATCACCAAATTACATCAGAATACTAAGTGCGCCAACGATATTTAGACGCGAATGACTGAACTGCTGAGGCACCATTGATGGCGGCCTATACGTCAGCAAAACGAGATCCGTACAAACGCTGACCAAGTATTTGTACATTTCCCATATTGAACCCTCTAAACTGTCCTTTCCGTCGCACAAAGGAGGCCTCTATCCTTGTAAGTAGATCCTTTCACTAGCAACACCCTTTTAATTGATTTGTTATTTATAATAAGTTTTAGCACTAACCATCGGCTTGTACAATAAGATTTAATACTACAAACGGCATATTCTCGTTAAATTTTCTTTGGTAAGCAATACATTGTAGCATACCTATTGTTTATAAGGTCAATCTGATGTATTGGAGCATATTTCTGCAATTGTAAAAATCGGTTCGATTTTCAGCTCATGACGACCAACTGTAACGTCGAAACAACTGCGTGGGCTCGAGCTTTGCTTATCCATCAGTAAAAAAAAATGTATACAAATATAGTAGGTAGGGTAAGGTAGGGCAAGATGGATCAGCTAGTACATTTATTAATTTATTTGTTTGTCAAAATCAACAGGTTCAACGCAATCCCAATGATGGTTTACATCTTCAAACTAGCATTGGGGCTACATTGAGCCTGTTGATATTGACAATCAAAAAATAATAGATCAAGTAGTTTACCCATCTTGCCCTACCTAATCCTATATATAATTTAACCCCTGTTGTGGATCGTTTGAGTTTGCACCCCACTTTTCTAACGATTATAAACTGTCGATGTATAAAAGATATATACCTAGCTTTGGACAAAAGCTAACTTTATTTTGCAAAAAAACATTGAATTGGCAGCCGTAAATTGTAAAAAAAATCTTTGAAAAAATCAAATAAAGATCTTAAAAATGGCAATAATTGAATCGTTTATGAATATCACATTCCTTGTAGCGTCTGCTCAATAGGCGTTTGCTGGCTGTTCAGGTTAAAGCAAATTCCTGGTCCTAAGTTTTTCAATGATATTTGTTCTCGTTCTGACATTACTTTGTTAAACCGTCTATCTCGTTGAGTTTCTTTAGCCTTGAACAGGTTCAGGTTGAGGTAAACACCGCGAAGAACGCTGGATTGTTGTGTCCCAGCGTGTCTCGTTCATGGTACACTTCAAACCTTAGCGGCGTATACTTATTTACCTGTCCTATGTGACATTCCGACAATTTTGAGATTTTAATGCTTAACGCATTTCGGTAACAATTCGATTATTTTATTTTCGAAAAAAAAAAATACAAATACACTTAAAATAATTTTCACTTCAATGCTACGTGAAAACATACATAGATTTTTTCCATCACATTTTTCACGTAAGTGTAACGTGATTCTCATATGAAAGCACTCATTTCAGTGTGCGAGATAGCCACGGGATTATCACGTAGAAGTAATGTGATTCTTTCGATGAAATTCATGGTACTTTTCAATAATTTTTATTAAGGTTTAAATTGAATGTTTTTTTCTTGATTTCAAATAAAAAAAGATCCTACAGTATTCTTTGACCATTGTATCTTTATTGTGGCAAATATACACACAGAAGAAGAAATTTATTCGGGCGAAACTGGTCTCTGGAAGGATATGGGACGCATATTATACAAGGGCGCATTTAAATCCATTGTACTCCTTGTCGTCAGACTAAAACAAAGAAACATGCTACAAATTATTCTCACCATACAAATAGTCTGTGATAAAATGTTCAGCCATTATACTTACAACACAAATTTGTCTCACGAAAATAAGCACAAAGATTTTAGCTGGCATGTAAACATGCAACTTGCAATTCCACCATATTTGGTACCATTATGAGTGAGGCACTCATCTACTTTTTCATATGTGAAAATCATTTAACGCTTACAAATGCACATAGAATTTGTGTATGTGCAAATCACGTGCGTTCCATTAAAAACCTAGTGACTTTAAAGGGACTTCCCGTTGATACATATGGGGTATCACCAACAATCAATACGAAACTAACTATTTTAAATTGGCTCACTACTTGACTAACCTATTGGTCCGAAGCAAACGATTAAAGTACCGCATTCTAGTCGAAATTCTAGTACTACACGATGTCTGTTTTGATTCGCTTTGATAGTTTGACAGATAAAATGAGGGGTTCGTGGATTTTCCTATGTTTCGAGGGGTGCATCGATTAGCTGGGGACCGAAGAGAGTGTTAGAGCTGAGCCAAAAAGTTGAGCACGTTTCTTCGGGACCTTCTGGTCTTAGAGTTACCTCTATGGTACAAGTGTCTTGGTAATCTCTCTCTCTACGTCAATGATGATCTGCTCCACGTCTGGCTTCCCCAATAAAATTGTTATGATTATTTTGCTTAACGACGTGTTCCGGGCATCATCCAAACCTTTTTGTGGAATAGTTCAATCATTTGGGTTATCATTCGTTTATGGTATTTTTTTTTATTAGGGTTGATTGTAACCGCGTATCCTAGCCCCTTGTTGAGGAGTGTCAATTGTTCTTCCATGAATGCGGTCGTCGATCGGTTGACAACCAGCCCATCAATGGAGTGAACCCTCGGCGTCGTGGTGATGGTGGATGGGTTCGGTGGTTCGTCCGTCTCCGTTGAGACTCGTGTCGTAGTCTGTTTAGCTTCCGTTTCCTATCTGATTCGCACTCCTCTGCTACCTTTGACCTAGACAAACTTGGAGATTCCATCCACATATTTATCTAAACAAAAGTACCGAAAACGGGACATAACGCATATTAAATAAATTGATAGAGTGGCGATAGGGTGTCGGTGAAAGGGATTGAAAACCATAACGAGGTTTCGTTTCATCTCGATAATCGACGTTACTTTCATTGAAAGTGATGAGCAAAGTAAAGAAGAGAAAATCCATAGCCAGCCTTTCGTTCTAAGCCTGCTTCTTTTTCATTTTTGTTTTGTGCTGATAGTCTAGCTAGGTGTTATAGAAATGATGCGTTGAACACGTTGTATGAAAGAGATAATACCTACTCGAGTTCAATTTAGAGCTTCGAAAATTTAAAGCCCTGCTCAGAACAACCTTTAAATTATAATAATAATTCTCTCTATTTTTTTCTAAAAATTACCTGATATCCTCCTCAGGATCACCTAAGAATTCTCCGTGAAGTTCTCTTCACAACTTCCTTGGGATTCTTCTGAGAATGCTGAGAATTCCTTAGGTCTTAATCTTAGAATGATCGTGGATTCTAGTCAGGACTTCTTTGATTTTTTCTCAATTTTGTTTGGGAATAATTAAGTTTTTTGGAGTGTAACAATTTATATTAAAAAAATATTCAAATGCATATAATTTATTTTCTACCAAATCTTGGATGTTTTTTTTTTCAAAATCAGCACAGATCGTTGAAAGAAGCTATTATCTATCTTGTAATATGACAAACATGACAAGAAACGGTTCGATACCCAAGTTATTAACGAAAGAGAAAGTCGATGAAGAGAATCGATCAATGTTGCTTAGGCCCTAATGCAATGTTCAGCTTGAATTGTGCAAAGTTCGATCGATTTGTCATTTGGCGAGTAACTGCACGAAAACGCCTCTGTCAATCGAAATGACGTCTAAGACAAAGCTGTTGGAAAATATATGGTCTTTGAAGATCAGCCATCGCCGAGAAAAGTAAGTGACACACACATACAGTGCACACACCCAAATACAGCAATCTGCTGATCTTATCGAGTTGAGCCGATTGGTTTATAACACTTTGCATGGAACGAAAATGTGAGTTTCAAGTGATATTATTGCTTTTCGATACCTATGCTATGAGTTCCTGCAGATTTTTCAAAAATATGTGTAAATTTCGTATGGAAAGAAAATGGTCTGAGTCAATTGAATTCAGTCGCTGAGTCGTTCTGATTGGCCGTGTAGGTAAGGTAAAGGCACAGACAAACATGCATAGCTCTTAGGCTCTGAACCATTTGCTGGATTATTTTAACTTTTGGTTAAAATTTGACAGATGGAAAGTTATCGATGAACCCTGCTATCCGAGCATGGTTATTTCTGACAGACAAGAAGTTAAATTTTGACAACGGTGGGTCGAAAACCGGTCGATCGACAACACGGGGATTTTCAAACATAGAAAATAACTTTCGAAATGTCACTTTTAACCACGAGTTAACTTTAACTCGGCAAATGGTTCACAGCCTTAGAAGGAAATTCTTAAAAACAAATCGTCAAGCGTATTTTGCATGCGTGGGGTGTATCAGCGGAGAACACTCAAAAGCTGCAGGTCTTCATCAACCGATGCCTGCGGTATATAATTCGTGCCTGGTGGCCTCACAACTGAATCTCGAATGCCGAGCTCCATCGTCGATGTGATCAGAAGCCGATAGCAACAGAAATTCGAGAGCGAAAGTGGAGGTGGGTCGGCCACACACTTCGACGGGGCGGAAACGAAATCTGCAAGCAAGCGCTGGATTGGCATCTCTCGTTCATGCAGTTTTTTCACTATTTGCTTTTCCCTCGATCTGTCAACATACCAGCTGTGTTGAATAAAAAGTAAACAGATATAAGGCAGTGAAGTCGGTTTGATTTTTTTTAGGGATTTGTTTTGTTTGTTTAGTGCGATTTTGCTTTTACTGGAAACAAGTTTTCAATCGTGGTAATGCTTTGGGTAATGCATCACTAATGAGTGCCATTTCTAACACCGCTCATCACTTTAATGTATACACAGCAAACACATATAATATAGTAAAAACAATACATGTTAAGCTGAACATTGCATTAGGTCCTAAGTAACATTGATCAATTCTCTTCATGAACTTGCTCTTTCGTTAATAACTTGAGTACAGAACCATTTCATGTTGCGTTTGTCGTGTTACATGCTAGATAAAAGCTTCTTTTATCGATTGGTGTGCTGAAAATACATGAGAATGTCTTAACATGGCCGTGGGGATACAAAGAGAGAGTCGACGAAGAGAATCTGTCAATGTTACTTAGGACCTAATGCAATGTTCAGCTTGATATAGTCAAAGTACATAACTCTGGATGGGAGCATACCATCAATAACTGTCAATGGTCGAAAGGTACAGTAGCAGCACCTACCCTCCCCGTGTCCCCTCGAGAGCGTCAAGTCGACGATAACAGGAGCACATACCGTGGTAGAGGTAACAATAGCTGCAATTTCCAAACTTACGACTGGATGCCTTCCTTCAGATAACAACTGGAGTGCGGTAAAAATCGGTAGAACTGCTTCAAACACATCGTCGGTACTTGAGCGGTCGGTGATCATCTCTTTTTGCCAGTGGTAGTGGGCGGGGGTGGTCACCCCTCACCATCCCTTTTCAAAGGGGGAGTTTGGTAAAGAGAGATGACAAAACCGATTTGTACCTTCCTAAAGTTGTCCTAGCTCTTTTTCTACTCTCTATATGCAATTTTCACACTGCCGTACTCTAAACGGAACTATTAATTCTATACTTTCATCCCCTCATCTATCGTATAAAAATTACCACTTTAGTCTGCTATTCGAAATTAGCATCTTCAACTATGTTTCTATCAATGATATTCATGGTGATGTATTGAACATCAATAACTGGTAAACGTTGATAGAATATTACAGTCATCAAAACAATTTGTTCTCAAATTCTGTGTACATCGTATAGCGTAATATTATACAAGTAGAATGACTAATGTGTAGCAGGTTTTTTTTTTTAACCTAAATGTGGTAGCTTGCTTAACGCTTCAGTGGCGCTACCATGAAAAATGCGAGAAAATTCCAACTAAAACCTTATTTGCGATGAATGTGATTGTGAGAATTATGTCTGTTTCTCTGTGGTAAAGGCTTATGTGGTTTCGTTTAAATTCCAGTTTTATAAGTGCTTTTCATGCCTAGACAATTGAAGGAAAACATTCGTTTGTTCGAAATAAGACAATTTTCACTCAACCCAAGGAAATTTAGTTTTCACATTCAATAATAAAACCTACCTAAAAGTTTTGTCTAAATTGTGTAAATTTTATGATTTTTTTATTTGCGATTATGCATTACATCGTACAGATCTCGTATGGTCTTATAATGTGGAAGCTTGTACTGCAGATTCTAGAGTCATCCAATCAGTTTATACTCACTTTTTTACATTTTTTTTTATTCTATAAATGTCAACTTTTCACATTTGTTCTCTCTCTCTCTCTCTCTTTCTCTTTCTCTCTCTCTCTTTCGCTCTCTCTCTATCTCTCTACCAATTTTATATTGTTTTTGAACGTTGAAATCTTTGCTCGAGCTCTACATACAGTGTGGCAAGTGAAATACTTTTCTTAAAATGATTTTGCTTATCTTGTGCTTCGTATTATGTGTCACAGATGAATAGAAAACTGTGGTCTCAAGACACAAATAAAAAGAGTTTCCGTCAAAATGTATCTATCAGAATACCTAACATGGGACAGTTATGAATAAATACAGGTCGAAAATAACGTCATAAAGGAGCGTTAATAATTCGGGTGAATGTAAGGTTATAGAAAGACAGACGGAAGTCACAGTTGGAACTTTACATGTTAGATGGCACATTTATGTATGTAATGATGATATTAGCCTAATCTTAAATTCTCCAGTTAACAAGAATTGTCTCTAAGGTTACTAAAACAATGTGTTTGCCCTGTGCAAAGTGTACGTTAATCACTTTATAATGTAAGAAGTCTGGAGTGATTACTATCGTCTGACATTTACTCTAAACATTTGCAAATTGCTTAGAGGGATAACAAATACAACTAGCTTCGATCGATCGTTAACATTATCCAGAATCAGATTATCCATCGTCAAAGGGTGTGCAGTTTTTTTTTTCTAGAGACAAAAGGAATACATTGCCAAACCTACTCCTGCCAAACATCAGGCAGACAACGAACAGATATCACTAAATCAGTGCTTTAGCCATGATGCGGGTTTCACTTGTGTTTGTAACATTTCCTAACACAGCTTTTGATCTATTTTCTACGGATGCATATTCAATCAAATGTTTATTTGATTTGCATTGATTTTCAAAACTTTCCTACATTTCAATAGAGTTGAAAGCGTGGAATTGTATCTAGCTTGCTTGCCTTTGCTTTGTGACCAAACTTGAAGCAAGCTTGTCCTAATACCTAAGGAAAAAATAACCTATTCTTGTAATGTTCAATGTTCATCTACATCTACGCTTTGATCTTGTTGCGTTTCCGGTGGTTCCTCCGGTTCCGTTGCAAGCCCTTGGGCCTTATCTAGTGGAAGGGGAAAGACCTCCGGCGGTATCGCCGAATAGGTATCGTGAATGATATTCTTAAATTCGAGAATCGTTTTCATCGTCGTACTTATGGGAGTGATGATTTTTGCTATGTCATTCTCTTCCGGCGGTGGTGCCATGGTTTCTGATTCTGCAACCATCTCTGGCTGGGCATCGTATTTCAGCTCGTCGTAGGGTTGCTGCTGCGGGATATGAGTGATCTGCGGGGGAGATGCCACCGGAGGCTGTTGAAGGTCTTGAATACCTTGAACTGAGGGAACTGGTTGGACAAGCCCGGCTGCAGCATCTGCGAATGCTGGCGGTTGGACTACCATTGGTGCCGGTACTAAAATTTGTACAATCGATGGCTGTTGGATCATGACCGGTGCTGGAATCATTGGCAACTGCGGTTGCAAAAGAGGCTTGAGCAGAGGAATCGGAGGTTGCATGAAGATGGGAGAGTCGATGGAAATCTGTTGAGGTACGATGCAATGTGCAATACCAATCAACCGAGCGTGGTAGGATTCCATCTGAGAGACCAATTCCGGAAGAGATTCGTCGCAGAGAACGGGATTTTCTGTAAACATATTGAAGGGATTATCATGTGCGAACCATTTTCCATAGATAGATGCTACAAACCTTGTAGGAAAATCTCCAACTTGTTTGGCACACCGTGATTGCTGCATCGTGTTTGAGAAACCAGGTCAACCGACAACACACGAATCATGTTGTTGGATAAATCAGCCGTACACAGAACAGGCAGTCCGTGGAAATCTTTATCCATCGTTGTCAACAGGTTATACGAAGCATTCACCGCTTGCAACGAGGGGAGGAAGGTCTAAAAAAAACAATTATTATTATTCTCAGTGAATTTTACGGCCAAAAAGCGCTTACCTTAGACAATTCTTCCAATGTCTTCAACTTGTTAAATGATAGATCCAAATGCTCCAGATTCTCCATGCCGATCAGATCGTCGGGTGTAATGACCTCCAGCACGTTGTGTGCCACGTTCAGAATCTTCAAATTGTTCAGTCCCATCAGCGTTCCGTCGAGTGACTTGAGCAAGTTGTGCTGCAATCGCAATTCGTAGATGATCGATCCCGAATCAACCAGGTTCTCCATTCGACCTGTAAGTTTCTCTATTTTGTTGTAGGACAGATCCAGAATTCTTAACTTCCTCAGCCCCTGCACTTCTTGCAGAGAGAACTCGTTCAAAAGATTGAAGCTGAAATTGGCCATAATCAATCCCTTCATGTTCACCAACGATCCATTCAGATTATGCAGCTTATTTTCCGACATCTGTAGGTCCTCCAAACGCTCAGCTTCCGAAAATTCGTCTTTCCTCAAATGAGTAATCTTGTTATCCACAGCTACCAATTTGGTGAGCTGAGCTGATCGCGATAGAAGACCGTCGAAAGACCTCAATTCATTGCCATTGATGAACAACGAGTCCAAATTCTTTAAATATTTGATCTCGACAGGCAAGTGATCAATTTTGTTGTTTTGAGCAAAGATAGTCATCAGGTTCGGAGAAGCCAGTGGAAGTTCATCGTCCAACGAAGTCAAATGATTGTCGTTGATGAACAACAGCTTCAACTCATCTAAATGCCTCAGTGTACCGTTCAGTGTAGTGAGATTGTTATGGCCATAATGCAACGAGATCAATGTTCGGGGCATTGAATCGGTATCGATCCGCTGCAATTGATTAGAAGCCACGATCAAATGCCTCAGGTTCTGCAACTGCTTGAACGTGTCCCCGTTGATGAACCTTAGATTGCCTTTGGCGAAATCCAGCGTCCCAGCATTCGGCATATGCTGGAACATGTCCGCCGGAATCTCCTCGAGTCGGTTCTCCGATGCACTGAAGTATTCTAACCTTGGAAGATTCTGAAACGTTGGAACCGGTAGATTGCTGAAACGAGACGGAGAAGAACAAAACACACTCAGTTCAACCGATAATTCAATTAGTGCCGGCGACGAATGATCAATCGAGATCAGGCCGAGTGTGGCAAAGGTGGCTCGGGTCAATTGGAAAACATTTATTGCGAGTCATAAACAGTAGCACGACGCGGACGTTGGCTGGCGCTATCGATCGATGGGAACGGTGGGATTGGATTGGAGTAGTTCTGAGGAAACAAATCAGTGCTAATTTTTAGGTTGTATTTAGCGTGTGCAGAAAATTGTGCGGTCATTGAGTTGGGCCATTGAGCACACATGGGCTGTTCACGTGATTTTGGTTCAAATGTGACGCGGTGGAAGATCAATCAATCAATCACTCTAGGGTGCTCCATTATGAAAATAAAAAGTATTTGCAATCTAATAGGCCACCATTAATAACGCCAAAATATTAGCCTGTGCCAGATTGGTGGAGGTTTAAAGATCGCCAAACAGTTTTAATTTTGCTACTATCGCTCTATCTTTGGTTCCATATATCAAAATGCTGTTAAAATTGAATAATGCAGTTGCCACGACAATGATAAAAAAGCCTATCGTCGTAGTGTTGAAATTGGCATTATTATCAGGCACATACCCAAGTAACATTGCAAGCTTTATAGAGGTTTTATAGCATTTTACAAGTCTAAATCATGGTTTACAGAACGCTCACAAAACCAAAATTGTTACTTGGGATATTGAACTATAAATTAACCCTATGAGCAATTCCAGACAAATTCGCAAATCCATTAATTTTCGTATTTTTTTATTTGGCTGAAAATTTTCAGAAATGTTCCTCATGACCCAAAATGGGTCTTTTGCATCTTCAGATCACCATTTTAAATCGAGCCTTAATTTTGAAAAGGGCCTACAGAAAAATGTTAAGCTTATCTTCAGAAAACTGCTGCTCGAAAAATGTTTGTCCAATCGGTTTGGTATCTTCGGCAATGTTGTATAGAACCTCTGGAACTGTTTGAATTTTTTTTGCACTCCACTATTTTTTAAATCTAAAATAAAAACTAAAATATCGTTTGTTTTAGGGGGCAATGAATGTCACCTATTGCACTATAGGTCAAGATGGAAAGATGGACAAAAAAGTTATGATTTTTGAAAAAAAAAAGTTTATGGAAAAATATCCAAAATTTGGTTCAATTTTTTTTTCGACTTTATGTAGGGGAAATGACGGCTTCGGCATGACAGACTATTTTCGGCAACCCAAATTGAAACACTATTTTCACTGGATTTTCTTACGAAAACACTTCGCTGAATGCATGCAAACGATTCTTTTTGCTTTTAGCTTCAATTTGACTATATTTTTACCACTGAGAAAAATCAATCTAGCAGGGTTTTCTTGAAATGAAACACACGCACTACAAATTGTAGCTGATTTCGAGTTGCCGATAATAGAACAGCAGATTTACATGCAGTTCAAATGGAACGGTTGCCGAAGAAAAACTGGTTGCCGACAATACTCGCTCTCACTAGAGAAGATTGGAGCTTTGTAAAAGCGTTTCAAAACAATTTTTGACAATTCTTTCGACTGAAATTGTTAGAGCAGCTGGCAGCAAAAGATTGTAAACAAACCAATACTGCATATGTGTGCGTTCCTTAGAGAAAAAGGCTATAGAAAGAAGGTCGCTGCTTAGGTTGCCGAGAATACGTAAATTCCCCTATTGAAAGTACACCTCATTTACACTAAAAAAGAACTTAAATAAAATTTCGAGATGCAGCGGTTTGAACGTAGATTTTTTTTAAAATGCTGGTAGTTATGGTCCATTTTCGAATGTATTTCACGGTTTCGGGAACCAAAATTGCCGAAGGTACCAAACCGATTGGACAAACATGTTTTGAGTAACAGTTTTCTGAAAATAAGCTTACCTTTTCTTTATAGGCTTTTTTCAAAATTAAGACTCGATGCAAAATGGCATTTTTGGTCATGAGGAACGTTTCTGAAAATTTTCAGCCAAATTAAAAAAATACGAAAATTAATGGATTTGCGAATTCGTCTGGAATCGATCAATACTAAAGGGTGTCCCACATCAAATTGCATCACGGAAAAAAAAACGTTGTAAAAAATTACCCTTTGGGTATTTTCTCTTGAAAATGTGGCTAGAAGTAGTTTAGAGTGTATTGTATTTTTATCGCTGTCAGTTTTTCGAAAGTTGGAAAAAAATGGCGTCACCCGAAAAACAACTCGGAACCGTGCAGTCAACGGTGAGTCGTGTAATTAAACGTTACTACGAAACTTTGAGCATCGAACGGAAGGAGAAATGCGCTCATAATGGATGTTCTATTAGTGATCAGGATCACAAGCGTGTCGTGAAAGCGTTTAAGCGGAATCCCGATGCTTCGGTCAGGGATGTGGCCAAAAAGTTGAATCTGTCCAAGTCTTTCGTTCAGAGAGCCAAGGACCGGGAGGGACTGCATACGTACAAAATGCAAAAGGCTCCAAATCGTGACGAACGGCAAAATACGGTGGGAAAGTCACGGGCCGGGAAACTGTACACCCAGATGCTGACGAAGCCTTATTGTTTCACCATGGATGATGAGACTTACGTCAAGGCGGACTTCCGGCAGCTTCCGGGGCTACTTTTCTTTACCGCCCAGCACAAGTTTAATGTTCCGGAAGAAGTAAGGAAGCAGAAACTTTCAAAGTTTGACAAGAAGTACATGATTTGGCAAGCGATCTGCTCATGTGGCAAACGGAGTGTGCCGTTCGGGACTGTAAACGCGGAGATCTACCTCAAGGAGTGTCTACAGAAGCGTCTGCTTCCTCTGTTGAAGCAACACGAGGGCCCTACAGTATTCTGGCCAGATCTAGCTTCGTGCCACTATTCAAATGTTGTTCTGGAGTGGTACGAAGCCAACGGGGTCACTTTCGTACCCAAGGACATGAACCCCCCCGCCAACGCACCGGAACTAAGGTGAAAAATACTGTGCTATTGTGAAGCAGGCACTATGGAAGCATCCCAAGGAGGTCAAATCTGAGGAAGACATGAAGAAAAAGTGGGTTTCCGTACATAAGAAGCTGCAGCCAGATGTTGTATAGAACCTAATGAGTGGAGTTAAGTGTAAGGTGCGAGCGGTTATGGTATTGAAGTTGAATGAAATAAATATGCCAAAAGCTTACTAATGGGTTGTATTTTATTGTCTGAAAGTTTGAAAAAGATCGGTCATCTAGGTAATATTCTACAGCGTTTTTTTCCGTGATGTGGGATACCCTTTAGAGTCCATGATATTAAGTGTTTGTCCTAAATGATACATGGACTTTGATTATCGAAGCCATAAATTTTGCAGTCGCAAACATTAATAAGTCAACAATAAATTACGTTTTTATTATAGTCACTTTAACGCTCTTGGGCCATTCGTGACTTGTCCGGGATGAGATTTGAACTCGTGACTTTGATGTGAGAGGTATAAAGGCTAACCACTATGCCGGGGTCGCCCCCCAAACAATAAATAAGTTTTAATTAAACCTATGTATCTCAATTGATATATCAATTTTTCGATGATGTGATGCATGATGTCCATTTACGTCTGTATGAAAAATCATAAAATTTGATCCGTCGAACGGTACCAGTACATGAGGTTTTAAAAGTGCCCTTTTCGGGGCTTTGCCGGAACCGGTTTTGGGTACCTAGATGTGGCCAGATCCAGATGTTGGTCCATGGCATGATGTCTATTTGCTTCTGGATAAAAAATCATAATTTTAAGCTGTCGGACGGTACCAGTACATGAGGTCTTGGAAGTGTCCTATTGTTCCCTATCGGAACCGGTGCCAGGTAATCTACCCTTGTAGAAACTTATATACGACTTATTTCAGTCATAAACAAGTTGCTGTAACTTATAGTGATGAAAGTGTGCTACTCGGGTAGATGGTCAAATTGGTGGAATCTTGGTCAGAGTGCTAATCTAGAAACCTTCATCTTTCGTTTGAGGCCAATCGGTTCAATTTTTTTTAATTTTTGGATTTTTGGGAGCGAGTTGCAGTGTGGATCTTTTTTGACCCGCTAATGCACAATGTGTCACTTTTTTTGTAGCGCCACTCCTAGAGGTCACTAGAAACTTCTTTTGACAGCAAAATGTTCGTTTCTGAAAGTCCCCTGGGCATTGGCATAACCTTGAGTATTTCTTAACTGCAACCAGGTACAAGATAAATCGTCCAGCTCAAACCTTTGTAGGTGTAAGAGGTGGGGCCATCATCATCATCATCTTTACATTTTGAAAGATGCACACTAGTGATGCCAGTTGTGATGTGTGAATGCGACATCAGACAGGTTTGAATTTGGCTTGATCGAGTGGCGATTTTCTTTTTTTTTTTGATCAATACGATGAAATTTTGAAGAAGACAACGATATTAACTATCTGCACGCTGGATCAACATATAGTCATGCTAGAGGGATTGAACATCATTTTATTTTCATAAAAACAGAACCATCATAACAGATTAACAGGAAACCCTTTGGTATATGGGATCTCGGAGAAGAAGAAAATTGGAAGATCATGATCCACTCACGTTCTGGAACAATCTCCATGATGATTCGAGCGTCCGCAAGAGAGTAGTAGTAATGACCACATTGCCCCCGAGTGGCTGGGTAGTTATACGATAAACAACAAGACAGTAATATCAAGGCTCAACTACTACGGGCACATTCAGGCGGAATTTTGAAAACGGCACTCAAGTAGAGAATACCAGAACCCAAGAAAATTGGAAGACCGGCATATACCTGGAAAACCTGTATTCGACAGGACGTGGAGAGCACACTTAGAAATAACTACTTTTACGTGGGACGTAATCCATATTGGACGTAATTCATGGAACGTAAACAAACATTTCATGTAAAATTAAGTGATCTCAAACCGAAACATCAGCTAGTCGGCGAAGAGAACGTTTGATTGAATTGATTTTCACGTTTCTTACAACTGATTCTTATGTCAAAAGGCCCGCTTACATGTGTCGGTCTCAGGGAACCGAAATTTACATGACTTTTTAGTAGTGTGAGGAGCAAAATTCCCATTGAAGTAAGAAAGGAGCAAGTTCAAACAAATCACTAAAAATCTGTATCGTAGCATGGTAGAGTCGGAATTTGGGACTAGCCGCGACTCTGACTGCGATAGAGAAACTAAAGACCTAGTTCCTTCAGATTCTCCGGATTCAGTGATGAGGACCCCATCATGAGAGAAACCGATTCTGGCGAAGAAGTCGGTCCGAGGCAACGACAAAAACAACCCACAGATCCCTATTCAAATGTGTTAGCAGTGCCTTTTTAAACACCATTGATTGTCTCTTCTGGCGTTCGAGTAGCGGATCTATTGGACAGAGCAGGCGCAGACAACTGAGCCCCCAAACGGCTGTAACTTGTGGTCTGCCAAAAAAAATGTTCGTTTCTGAAAGTTAGGAAAAGTTAAGAAATTACAGATCTCTATCGTATTTCGTTACAAAGTTACAGTTTTTTTTAAAGTGACGCCAGGTCAAAAAAGGCCCCAAAGCTCTAGGAAGGTTAAGGGGTTTTGCTCAATGGGGTTGTTCATTAACTACGTAGACAGTTTAGGGGGGGGGGGGTATGTCAATTATCGACAGCTCATAAAATTTTAAAAATTGTGTATGGACAGTTGATGGGGGGGGTCCATAATCCTTAAAAAACTGTCTACATAGTTATTGAACAGCCCCATATTAGAAACTTTCCATTTCCCCGGAAGCATCCAGAACATGTCTGGGTTTGAAAAATATGGCCCTGGACACTCGGTATGACTACCAATGAGCTTGTTTTTTAATTCTCATATGATTCGGGCTCCTTTAGGTCAGTCGGTAAAGGCGCAACTATAAAGCAAGACCATGCTGGAGGCGCATGAGTTCGATTCCCGGTCAGGTTTAGGTATTTTTCTGGTTGAAAAATTAACTCAATTAACAACTGTGGAAGTACTCAATGAACGCTAAGTTGTGTGCCGGCGACAAGGCCCAGTAGGGACGTAATAAAGCCAAAGAAGAAGAAAGCCGAACCTTGCAGTATCAATTTAGGCATGGAGATTATTAATTTATGCTTTATCGATGAACTGGTGTAAGTGAATGAATGAAATATATTTAAGTATTTAAATATAACGGTTAGCCGAATCGTTTTGTCCATATAAAAATAGTTAAACCTGATCCCGCCCTGCCGTCAAATGGCCTGTTCATCTAGTCTAGCCCAACCGAATCATTACTTATAAGTATGTACGTACAATCAACTGGAACACTTGATGCGTAATTTTTCATTGCCCCACTGGCGATGAAATTCATTCATAAAAATGCAAGATCCACATTTAAAAGCACTTTCTGCATGGCTTAAGTAGTCTTGACACTGACTGACTGAATGCTACTGCTATCTGCTAGTTATTGCACTGGAGTGCTAAGTGTAGGTAACTGATAAAAGAGGAACACGAGAGTCAGAGAGCGAGAGAGAGAGAGAGAGAGAGAGAGAGAGTGATAGGAGGTGCGCACACACAGCCATCGGCAGCATCCGAGTGAAAATATCATCAATGAGTGATAACGATAATCGTCACTTTAGTGTGTTTACAATCAAGCAACGGGTTTGAAGCATGAACACTCCACTCTGCGGCAGTGACGACAATCGATGAGAGAGAATCTCCTGGGCAGAACTGGTGTAATTCAGAAAATGTGCAATGTTATTGCCATCACGTGATTAATGAGTGCAATCGTGGAAATAGTAACGTTTCAAGATTGGCCTCAATGTGTTTATATTTATAATGAATTTGGACCCATTTTAAATGAACGAATGGATAATTATTTCGTATTTATATGAACAATATCTGGTCAGACGTTTCCGTACCGCATCAAAACCAGCCAAAGTCAATCTCGAACCAATTAAATTTCACTCTACACAAATCACTGCTCCAAGCGCCACGCGACATACTAAACGGTGGCGCTAAGTCCATGTCATCGCCATCATCATCATCATAAATATGCGGTTGTCTCCTTTTTCTGCTCTCATTCTCGGTAGAATCGTTTATCTTCATCATCGTCAGCTTCCATGTCGCTCCGACGGACGCCGGCCACCTCATTCAGTAGTCGCGGCGCTCAGCACAAATCTTATGTGCGTTAAGCATATGACTTATTTTCCCTCCCATCTTGATGGCTATCCCATTAATCTTCGGACCAATAAAATAATAATAAATTCCTTTCAACATTCCTTCCACTCGGGTGCCTCGGTTCCGCCTTGGGTCTGTAGATTTCGCCATTTCACTCTCTCCCGGGTCCATCATGTTTGCTAAATTTAATTACATAGTTTTACAAATTAATTATTCCGCATCTCATCGTTAAATCGTTTTCCCGCATCTCTCTCAATGGAGTTGTTCTTTTCCCAGAGGGTAGAATCAACCATTCGTGCAATCCGAGTTATGTATGCTTCTGTGCATTTCTGGTCTCCACTACGAAGCTGGACTGGGATGCTAGTGGCCGAAGCGGTCGGTGGCGCCAACGCCGCCTTCAACTCATCCACTGTTTGAAGCTATGTTTGTAGTTCGGCACCGAGATTGTTCCAGTCAATTCCGAGAAGTTTTTAATTCAATTTAAATTCCTTCCACATTCATTTAGTTTGCTGTTCGGGTGGGACTGGTACTAACATGGTATGCAACTCGATTAATTTCTTGCAGCTTGCTGTCCTGATAAGCGAAGTGCTAAGCTATGGTCGACCGATTAGCAGGAATTTGATGCATGGACTTGTGGCATGATAAATATGCTTCTCACTCTTACCTCTAGGCATCACTTTTTAAAATAGCCGCAGACAAAGTTTCGCATTATTTTTGAATTATCTTAAATATTTCGTCAAAAACCATCATGGTTGATTTCCGTAATAAATGTCGCTATCCAAAAAGTTGCCGCACTTTATATTACATAAATTGTTCTTTTTAAAATTTCCAAAGTTATTGAGTTCATGTCTAGATGAGGTGATTTAGTATCATTTCCAATGAAAATCTCAATTTTGTCAAAAATTTACATGAGATTCGCTCCGATGAGCAGCAGATCTGCCAAACCGAAGTCGTTGAGATATCCCAGTACACTGAAAAAGAAACTGGCTCAGAGAGTGGGTCAATTTTACTCATTCGTATCGAGACATTTCTTAAAGCGTAGGTCACGCAGTACATGAGTAACCTACGCTTCATTGTCCCGCAACGTGGGTAGATCACCTTTTCGTGGTACGTTACGGGATGTGAGATCTACCACCGATTCCTACACTCAAAATAATTGACACGTCAATGTTACGTGAAAACATACGTAGATTTTTTCCATCGTACTTTTCACGTAAGAGCTACGTGATTGTCATGTAAGGGCACTCATTTCATTAAGCCTAATTGTCACAGGATTATTACGTAGAAGTTACGTGATTTTTTGATGGCGCTCACTGATTAATTCCAGTATCATAATTTTCGATACTATTTATAAAAATATTTCTTCATAAGATAAAATCTATTCTGAACACCAATCCCAACAACACCAACATTCCATGATTTATTGATACATTCAAAAACACCACATAAGAAATTTTTATAAAGTCTGATGAGGAACACAAACATTCCTCATTATTGAGACGACGAGCATGAGGATAGAACATATTTTCTTCGCAGAGGAACTGCCGGATAACTTGCCGCCTTTCTATTGAACAATAAAGAAACCAGTATAGGTATGTATGATAATGAAAAAAAATAATACCAGGTTTAGGCTTATGTCTTGAAATTATTACAAAAAATAACAGATAAAAGCACATCATGATGCCGCCATACTTTGCACTACGCTGAGTGTACCACTCTTTTTTCAGACGTGGAACTCACATAAGGTTTACGTGAAACGCACATAGAAACATTGTATGTGAAATACACGTAAATTTTATTAAATATGTAAGTGCTTTTCATCGGGATTCCCTTGTATATTGAAGGGGTATCACGTACATTCTGCGTGGATCACGTAAAACTGAGAGGAGAGGAAAAAGTGAGAGCTTATGTGATTTTTCACGTAGCTTCAACGTGTCGATTATTTTGAGTGTAGTCCTGACTACTTCAAACTAGGGGAACAGGATTTTTCAATAATCAAAGGAACACATCTTCGTCCTTGTTACTTTTTATGCCTTGTTGATAATGACAAGACTCGGCTTTGTCTATCGAGGATGATCTTGAAACAAGGCAAATATGAGTCAGTTAGTCTTCATTTATGTGATTCCTAATCTTCTATTCGTTGTTCCCTAGGTTGAAGTGCTTAAGACTAGGGTTCTGATGTATGGTCATTATCGGTGTCATTCCTTAATTTTATTGCTAAGGAATCCAATTTTAACTGACAAAGGGGCGCGCCTTTGGAGGGTGTTTCAACACTCCGCAGGGTATAAATAGCGGGACCTTTCAATTAAAGTCGGATCCTTGCGATAAATGCAAGAATGACAACTGTAAAAAAATCGAATACTTCATCATTTCTCAATAGTGTTGGAGTAATACGACATGCACTAAACCAAGGACACGGGATATTTTTTTGGGTGCATTTTCCACTGCGACCAGTTGTTTGATCTATTGGATATACTGCAATAGATCAAATTACTGGTCGCAGTGGTCCCGAATAGAGGAAAAAAAAAAATCTATGCTTTAAAAAATTTATCCATACGAATGAGTAGAAGAGACTCACTCTCTGAGTATGATTCGCTTTCACTGTATACCGAGTTTTCAGGACTAACTTGCATCTCAGGGTGTACCTTAACGTCTCGTTATTCGTCAATCGGAAGCTTATTTTGTAATTAATAAATAACACTCTTGGAATTCGTTGACCTACGCCAGGATGATATGGAGTGTGTCAATATGATCCACACAAGATCTTTCTGCATAGTAGCACCAGAGACTTGCATCGATCATTTACTGTATTAGTTTCAGTATAACTTCAACTGATTAATTGATTAACTGACTCCTGAGGTTAGTATTAGAGTCGGCTTAAGGGGACGAGCCTGGTCTAGTGGTTGCCATGTATGCCTCTCACGCTGAAGGTCAAAAGTGCATATCTTATCTCCGGAAAAATTTACGTTTTGACGTGACTATATAACAAAAACACCTGAATTTATCCATCTATGGTGAGATTTTACCCTTCCCGAACCACCATTCGATACAACTGCTTTAAAGTTCTTTATACAAAAAATAAGGTTTATGTCGGTAATTCTTTATTTCTTTAAATTTGTTCAGATTTCGAATAATTTATTTTAAAATATTTTTTGATCGCACCCACATTAACGTTAATTTCCTTGATTTAAAACTATTAAGGTGCCATACCATATTTTGTTCAATTTTGATATATCACAAGGACTATAGAGAGACTTTCATCAGAGAGTGTATAGGTCAGTCCGCATCGTGCTCTCTTGCCGTGCGGATCTATTTGCTTTTTGCTGAAGGGAGTGTTACTACTACCTAAAGCTACAACAAATTTAAACAGCACTTTTCAGTGCTCAACCTGTAAAAAATTTCTACCTTGTTCAACTCTTATTCCTTTTCGATCCTTGTTTGGACCCTACCCGAGGTAATCCTTCTTGGATATCGATTTGGAAAATTCCTCTTCGATCCTTCAGATTCTTATAGTAATCTGCTTGGAAGTCGATCTGGATAAAAATTTACTGCCGCCATGGCGCCTAAACGCAAAAGAAAGGGGCAAACTCTTGACACCCCTTCTGATGAAATTAATTTGAGTAATCAATTTGATTTGCTCACGGATGATGAGAATGATCCATCATCCAAGAAAAATTCTAGTAAACTTTCCCGGCTTAATGCCAAGAAGGAAAAGATTCCCCCTATTGTGATAACCACTACTGATTTCCATGCTCTTCGCATGGAACTTTTGAATTTCGTGAAAGTTAAGTTTTCACTACAAATTGGACGTCGGGGTGAATGCCGTGTATTGGCTGAAACCTTGGACGGATTTAAATGTCTTCTCAAGTATCTTACTGAGAAGAAGCACAAATTTTTTACTTACGACACCAAAACTGAACGTGTGTTCAAGGTTGTCATGAAAGGACTGCCCAGTGGTGAATCCCTGGATCAGATCAAAGATGAACTGGCAAAATTACTTGGAGTTGTGCCACTCCAAGTAATCAAAATGAAAATGAAATCCCGTCCTGGCGATTCGCGCAACGGGATTTCTAATGATTTTTATTTAGTTCACTTCAAGTCTAGTGAACTAAACAACCTTAAGGCCTTAGAAAAAGCTAGCCTTATGCTCCATGTCCGAGTGAAGTGGGAACACTTCAGGAAGACTGGAGGAAATTTCCAAAACCTCACTCAGTGCCGTAAGTGCCAGGGATGGGGTCACGGAACTAAAAATTGCTACATGCCAGCTAAATGCATGAATTGTGGTGATTCCTCTCACGCAAAGGACGACTGTCCTGTGAAGGAAGATCCTAAGAAATTTAAATGTTCAAATTGTGGTGAAAACCACAAATCCAATTTTTGGGAATGTAAGACTCGCAAAGCGATCCTACAATCTCGTTCTAACCGACAAGTAAGAAACGCTCCACGTTTCCGACCAGGTACAAATTCCTCTGCTGTTAACAACGGTCAGCGAGGAACAAATTCTACATTCGTACCCGTAGGTACAAATATCACCCCTGCTTCAAATGTTTCATCTGTACCTACTCCCCTCGCTGCTAACAATGTTCAGCGAGTTAATGGAGCTACCTATGCTGCTATTGCAGCGGGTAGAAATCAAAATACTAACCAACGTTCTAACGGAAATTTTGACAATTTTGACTTAGGGAGCATTACTGCCCCCAAAATGGAATTTTTACAGAATTCATTAATTGACATGATTTCTGATATGCTTAAATCTAACTCCATGTTTGATGCTATTCAAACTGGAGTAAAATTTGCAAATAATATTGTCATGACTTTAAAATTCAGTAATGGATTTTAAAGCATTAAATATTGTAAATTGGAATGCTCGATCTCTTAAAGATAATGAAGACGAGCTTTTTAATTTTTTGAGAGTTCAGAACGTGCATATTGCCGTTATAACTGAAACGTTCCTTAAACCTGCCCATAAGGTTAAGAAGGACGCAAATTACTTGATTTATAGAAATGATCGTCTTGATGGACCCTGTGGTGGCGTTGCCATCATTATTCATAGACGAATCAAACATAAAATTCTTTCTTCATTTGAAACCAAAGTTTTTGAAACTTTGGGAGTTTCTGTTGAAACAAAATTTGGACAACTTACGTTTATAGCTGCCTATTTGCCATTCCAATGCGTAGGCCAGCAAAAGAATTTTCTCAAGGGTGACCTCCAGAAACTTACCCGTCATAGGTCTAAATTCTTCATTATTGGTGATTTTAATGCAAAACACCGCTCATGGAATAATGCTCAAAGCAATTCCAATGGTAATATTCTGTTTGATGATTGTTCTGCAGGTTATTACACTATTCAATATCCAAACAGCCCAACATGCTTTTCTTCTGCAAGAAATCCCTCCACTATTGATTTGGTCTTAACTGATTCATGTCAACTTTGTAGCCAATTGGTTACCCATGCTGACTTCGGTTCTGATCACCTTCCAGTAACTTTTGAAATATCCCAAGAAATAATTTGTAATCCCAACAGCTCTACTTTCAATTACCATAGAGCTGATTGGGAGCAGTATCGAACATTTATGGAATATAACTTCGATCCAAACATTCCTTTGCAAACCAAAGATGAAATTAATTATGCTCTTGAATCTCTGACTACTTCTATAGTTGAAGCAAGAGCTGCCTCAGTACCAAAATGCGAGGTTAAATTCGATTCAATTATAATAGACGATGATCTTCAGCTCTTGATCCGTCTTAAAAATGTCCGTAGGAGACAATATCAAAGAACACGCGATCCTGCCATGAAAGTTATCTGGCGGGATTTGCAAAAACAAATTAAAAAGCGATTCTCTGCCCTGAGGAACAAAACTTTTGAAAATACTATTTCTAAATTAGACCCGAGTTCCAAACCCTTTTGGAAACTCACAAAAATTTTGAAAAAACCTCAAAAGCCTATTCCAGCGCTTAAAGAAGGTGGTAAAATTTTGATCACAAATTTGGAAAAAGCTCAGAAACTTGCTAAGCAATTCGAGAGTTCCCATAATTTCAGTTTGGGTCTTACTAGTCCTATTGAGAATCAGGTTGCTCGGGATTTTCTGAATATTTTCTTTCGGGAAAATATTTTTGATGATACCTGGGGGACTGATTTGGACGAAGTAAGGTCTATAACTAAAAAGTTTCAAAATATGAAAGCTCCAGGTGATGATGGAATTTTCTATATCCTCATCAAAAAACTCCCAGAGAGTACCTTGTCTTTCTTGGTAAAATTATTTAACAGATGTTTCCATTTGGCATACTTTCCTGATAAATGGAAAAATGCAAAAGTTGTTCCAATTTTGAAGCCGGATAAAAATCCAGCTGAAGCTTCTAGCTACCGTCCAATAAGTTTGCTTTCTTCAATAAGTAAACTTTTTGAAAAGATAATTTTGAATAGAATGATGCTTCACATCAATACGAACTCAATTTTTGCAGATGAGCAGTTTGGATTTCGCCATGGGCATTCAACTACTCATCAACTCTTAAGAGTTACCAATTTAATTCGTTCAAACAAATCTGAAGGCCACTCAACTGGAGTTGCTCTTCTAGACATAGAAAAAGCATTCGACAGTGTTTGGCATGAAGGTTTGATTGCTAAATTGAAAAAGTTTAATTTTCCACTTTATATTATGAAATTAGTTCAAAATTATTTAACTGACAGAACTCTTCAAGTAAATTATCAAAATTCCAAATCTAATCGGCTACCTGTTAGGGCAGGAGTTCCTCAGGGTAGCATTCTTGGGCCTATATTGTATAACATTTTCACTTCGGACCTCCCTGATTTGCCTCAGGGTTGCCACAAATCTTTGTTCGCTGATGACACAGGCATTTCCGCTAAAGGAAGAAGTCTTCGTGTTATTTGCAGCAGACTGCAGAAAAGTTTAGATATTTTCTCTTCTTATTTACAAAAATGGAAGATTTCTCCCAACGCTTCCAAAACTCAACTTATAATATTTCCACATAAGCCTAGAGCTTCGTTTTTGAAACCTAGTAGTAGTCACATAGTCACTATGAACGGAGTTCCAATTTCCTGGTCAAACCAAGTGAAATATCTTGGATTAATACTTGACCAAAAATTAACTTTTAAAGATCACATTGAGGGCATTCAAGCCAAATGTAACAAATATATAAAATGTTTGTATCCTCTTATAAACAGGAAATCCAAACTTTGCCTGACGAATAAACTTCTAATATTTAAACAAGTTTTTAGACCGGCCATGCTTTACGCTGTGCCAATATGGTCTAGTTGCTGCACTACCAGGAAAAAAGCACTTCAAAGGATTCAGAACAAAATTCTGAAAATGATTTTGAAGTTGCCTCCCTGGTACAGTACAACCGAAGTACATAGAATTTCGAATGTTGAGACTTTAGCACAAATGTCCAACAAAATAATTAATAATTTCAGGCAAAAATCGTTGCAATCCTCAATTGCAACGATTAATTCCCTTTATACTTAGATAAGATTTAGTTTTAGTTTTTAGTTTTAAGATATCAATTGTTATACTGACATGCAGGTTAAAAAACCTGTTTAAAATACTGAATTGCCAAGACATGAACAATGTAAAAACACTTAGATATATATCATAACAATTAAGGCTGGTACGTTACTGCAGTAACTGGAGCACCTAGGTTAAAATGAAATGTAATTTATTTTGAATTTGGAACAAATAAAGAGTTAAAAAAAAAAAAAAAAAAAAAAAAAAAAAAAGAGAGTGTATAGGGCATCGTTGTGCCAGGTTGGTCGTGGCACATTTCGAGTATGAGAGGGTGATTGCAGTTTGCTCAAAAGTGCCTGAGTAAAATGCAAGTACTTTCGATGATTACCCGTAGTTGCGATAGTGAAGATGTATACTAATATTCTCGTTAATAACCGGACGTGTTTACCATACATTTATTTAATTTTGTGTGGGGATGGGACGAGAAATGTATCGCTTAAGTTTGAGAAGTACTTCACTTAGCAACCGATGAACCACTTTACCGTGCAGGTGCCGTGGGTTGCCAGGGTCCAAAATGGGACAGCTTGATGATTATAAAGTACTATCAGTTAAAACTGTATTTTTGAGCTTTATCTCTAATATTCTTTGGTGTTTCCTAACAGATAATGATGTTGGCGTTCGCTGGTTCAAAGAGTTAATGGGATAAGTATAGTTGTGAGTACCAAAGTAACCATATACCATTTCATGTGAGTACCAAAGTAACCATATAATCACAAAATACTTTAAATGTAGGTTCACAGTGAGTCAATGTCACTGAGATACGATATGATTAGTTGGGTATTCAGATGAAACTATTACTTTAAAAAAAACTAATCCTGGTTGTATCTCTTTTTCGTTTGCATGTAACACTATTTGATATTACTAACCGCACCGAGCATTTATTCCGAATGGTGAGCGAACCTGAAGAAGAATATAAAAGGTAAAATAGGTAGCATCATCTTCATCGAAATGTAAGTATTATTGACAATAATCATAACAATCGACTAACATAAGTGATGATTAATTATATATAACATTTACATAACATAAACATTTAAATACACATACAAAAGGGAAGGGAGGGTCCAACAGGGCACCCGATTGAAGCGATTTGGACGGGGAGAGTGGGAATGCCAACTCCCTGTTGATAACGTTCAGTGGATAAAGGGTGGGCTCTTCTCCCCACTCATTGGGGCATCTTTCTGTTTGGGGGCTCGTCTTTTTGACCAATTGTGCGATCATGTTGCTGGAAGGAGATTCTGAACTGTCCCGGAGATGCGTATAGGCGGCTTTTCCTATTGATCCACCCAATCCGTTTTTGGCCCTTCATACAGCGACATGTTGAGAACAATCAGAGGTTATTAATCTTGATCAAGACAAACAGAGAAGAGAGCCCACTGCTATCGGACTTAGTTTTCGTGCTACAATGGGTGGTAAACCACTTTCATGCATCATGCATGACAAGGAATATAGAGCAGTTCCAGGCAAAATAGAGATAAAAATTAATATTTAATTCGACCTCCTCTGATTTGTATGAAACTTTGCGTAATTGTTTGCAATGAGCAAAGATTCACATCTTTGTTAAAATTTGACCATTTTGGATCTTTTTTTTTCAATTTTTCAAAAAAATGTAGCATTTATGATTTAAATGACGCCTGAGACACAGTTTTATCTTTACTTTTCTCAACAACTCAACGCACAGTCAGTAGGCTTTGCTTGTGAACGGACGACCGGACGGACTCATCGACCCACGACATATCGATCACATTAGGAAGAAGTGAGTCGGAGCGCTAAACCTGCCTAGGGAGGTTTATTCGATACTTCCATACAAGTTTATTTTCATATCCGGCTGGCGGACCGTGAGTGGTCAAACTAGTTTATAAATTTAGGGGATGGATGTAAGAGTCTGGAAGTTGCTAGGAAAGGATAGGGAAACATTGAAGTAAAAAGGAGAGGAAATTTATAAGGAAAGTGATAGTGAAAGTCATCATCAAAAGGTAGGTTCGTTGGTACAAGTAAATTCATTGAAATAATTAGTTTTTGAGTACATATGATAATACATAAATAACCCTTTTTGTCAACTCCTCCTTGATAATCTTTTCAAAAATAAAACAGAACACAAGACCTTAAAGCACCCAAACAAAACAATTAAAATTTATCTTATCAAAGAAAGAGAGTTAAAATAACATTTCCCATTATCTAAAATAATTAAAATTCGGATTCAGAGGGGTTGACAAAATTGGATCATTACTGCAAATCATATATTCTTAATCATTATATTATATATTGGGTTGGGGAGGGGCAGCCTAAGCGAATCAAAGGATTTGTTGACTGAACGTGGATTTACCAGTCCCTTGTCATGTGATTACAGATTATTATTATTATTATTTAGCTTTATTAAGGAGGCTTTCAGCCTTGGGCTGTGATTACAGATGACTACCTGATCGTTTTGCCTTCCAAAGGTCTTCAATGAAGCTGATTCACCCTGCTGCAACAAACCATCAGGCAGAACTAGTATCTGCAGACATTGGTAATCCTTGCACTGATGGTAGGTTCCATTCACATCACATCACAACTTTTTCTCAAACGCATTTCGATCAGAAGTGACTATCAACAAGGCCATTATCGGCCAAGTTTTGTAAAATCATGAAGTTTGATATGTTTGATATGGAATTTTCCCGGGATGACCAATGTGATCATGGATCATCGGTATAGCCGGGAATGGTCCAATTACATCATTTGAGCGAAAAAATACCCAGACAACCAGAAGTCGTATAACAATGTACATACAGTATTGTAAATAACTACAGTTTAAGTGTCAACATCAACATAAAAGTATGACATACATCGCATTATCTCCATTCATTCCTTTATTTAACGTCGGTCTCTGTTCCGCAATCTAGTGCCAATCACCGACGGACATCGATTGCCATCCATTGACGGCAAAAGAATGTGCAGGAAGGCAGCTTCCACACCTGCGTAGGACATCGCACCCATTCAACACACATGGGCCGGGGCCAACGGCTTTACTTCTCTTTCGAAGGAAGACTTGACCAGAGATTTTTATGCCTCAGAAAAATCCCACCGACCTCGGCTGGGATTGAACCCAGACCCATTGGGGTGTTAGAAAGCAGTCACGCTTACCACTACACCACCGGCGCCGGCACATCGCATTATGTTTAAGTTAAATCGTATAGAATGCAAATTTCCGACTTATATGCGATGAATCATTTTTCCATCGTACTGGATCACAAATTAAATCGGATTACATCGTAAGGCTTTTCAAATTGAATTTGTTATTACAGATTAAATCGTATATAATGTCAAATCAACTCGTTTGAAAAGAAATTAAAATTTGCACGTATATGGCCTCCACTTTTGTAGGTATAGGCCCTTTTTTGCATTCTATACGATTTGTTTGTTTGTATATATGTTTGATCATATGAGCATTCTGGTTATCTGGGTATGATGTTCACCGTGTTTATGATTATTACAGAACAGTAAAGCCGAATGCCGACCCCGAGTGACCCCAACGGAAACCAGAATAACTCCAGAAACACGTATTGATTCAATCTTGTCTGATGGATTAATTTTTTTTAATAAATTCCCAACAAAATGCAACTTGTTGTGCAGAAAAAGATTGAGAAATTTTGTTTTTAGAGTTAATTGAAATATGAAAACTATGAAAATTGCCTCCCATGTTAAGAAATACTCAACACAACAGCCATTGTGTAAATAACTCTCCCATTTTTGGCTTA
The DNA here is from genome assembly GCF_037179485.1 of Ochlerotatus camptorhynchus. Classification (NCBI taxonomy): domain Eukaryota; kingdom Metazoa; phylum Arthropoda; class Insecta; order Diptera; family Culicidae; genus Ochlerotatus; species Ochlerotatus camptorhynchus. The sequence continues at coordinate 3,530,573 of NW_027040920.1, forward strand.
CACGATTTTTTACATTCGTCATGTGTGCATGCATGCAGCTGATTGAATCTTCCGTCCGGACCTGGCGATACAATAAGCAAATGTAAATGTAAATTCAGAATTGATTTAAATTGTGGTAGGGGAAGTGCACCAGTATTGGCCATGGGTTCCTATTTTAACAAAACCTAAGAAAACCGATTAAATTACAATATTCGTGCATTTTGTGGTCGAAATGTTTATGAACACCGATGAATATGATTTGTTCCAACAAAATGAACGCTACTAAACATCTTTTTTTTTTTTCCTTTGATTTGTTTTTTCCGTCGATCTTGTTTTCCGTGCTGAGCACCAATGCTACCAACGTGCCAGGAAGGCAGCTCCCACACCTGGAACCCTACTTATCGACCCATCAACTCATGAACCGGGGACCAACGGCTTTACTTCCCATCCGAAGGAAGGCGTGATCAGAGATGTTATGCCTCAGAACATCCCGGCGGCGCCGACTGGGATTGAACCCAGGCCTGCTGGGGTGAGAGGTAATCATGCTTACCACTACACCACCGGCGCCGTTATTACTAAACATCTCAAAATTGTAAATAACATGAAATATCGTCAAAAGGTGGCCAAATTAGGAACATGGCCAATACTGGTACGTTTCCCCTATTTGCTATAAGCTACGAATTGCTAAATGTACTGTAGGAAGTGATGCTGCCATTTCACGAGACGTTTCTGATCAACTGATTTTTCAATTCATGAATGAAGTTTTACAGGAGGCAATATACCTACTGAGAGAATTAACAACATTATTATCTATTATTATCAGTTATGTCAGGCATACTGGCTGCTGTCGTCGCGTAAAATGAACTATACCTAATGATCCTTGTGTGTCTAGTAATCATCACTGGTGAAAGGGTGTTGGAGAGTGTGTTATTGCTGTGCAAAAGAGGGTGCTTACCCTGTTTATTTTGAAGGGCAGAGTGATCAACTGTTCAAAAAGACTTATCATTTTCCCTCTTATTATTGTCACTCACTGGGTAACAGTAACAGTGATGTTTATTCCATAAATTAATATTAATCGAAAGGAAAGATATTTTCAATAAAATTTTGTAGAATTAATCAGTGTGTTTTATAAATATTGTTTAACTTCATGAGGCACACAGCCCTTGAATTTGATTCATATTTGAGTTCCGTTCACTCAAATTCGCAAAAATATTGGTCACTCATAGACTGAGTAAAATTTTCCTCGGTTTTCCAGGAAAAAGTTTTCGAATATGGCGAAAATCGAGAGAGTTTTCACGTAGTCTATAAGGATACTCCCAGACTGGGTAAAATTTTCGTAATTTTCCTCATATTCGAGCGGATTGTTGAGGTAAGCTTGTGTACACACTTAGATTTTTTGCCGAGATGGCCACCACCGAGCAGCTCGGCATTTTATTTTGCTGTATCTCAGTGAAAAACTTGTACAGCAACATTTATGTTCGTTAGCTAAGATCTCGGCAGAATTCCCGTTTGTTAGTTAAATCTCGGCAAGTTTTTTACTGAGATCCAGCAAAATAAAATGGCGAGCTGCTCGGTGGTGCCCATCTCGGAAAAAAATGTCTAAGTGTGTATGACACATAAAACCTGTCAATTTTGCTTTCAGAGGGTCACTATTATCGATTTTAGTTGCATTTAGTGAGCAATCGCGATGAGTGAGCACTCATCGTTACAGCTAATCGCTAATTGTGACACTCTGAATTCGAAATTGACAAGTTTTCTGTGTCATACTAACTACTACTCCTCCTCTTACAATATTGATTTTTGTTATAATATCTCATAGTTTCATAATTCCGAATAATACCATTTTAGCTGTAATGAGCAATTGTAAGCCTGGAACAAATCATCTGAACTCCAGTCCTAAGAGTTCCTTGAAACTGGGCCTCGGTAGGCACATTTGACCAACTTAAGTTTTATTACTAAAAATAACTTCAGATAGGTTTTCAGCTCAAACATTACGATAAACGGGTCTCACGAGGAAAATAACCACCTTTTCATCGGAAGCGAATTAGCCCCATGCTGAAAGCTTACCTAATAAAGAAAACCTATCTACTTTTTTTATCCTATCTACCTGAACCAGGAACTCACCGGAATAACTCTGACCACAAGGACACAAAACAACCTTTCTGATATATTTCAATAAAAGTAGACAAAAATTTCCATTTGCATTGCTAATTTCACAAATATATCTAAACAATTATGGCATGGTGATTTTTTAAACTTGAATTTTCATGTCGAAGCGAAACGGGTTAAATTCTTAAGAAGGACATGTCCTCAATAATTGAAGTTATGGATTTGCAAATAAATTTTTCCTCAACTTATTTTGGATGCAGTCCTTATGAGGAAAATCGAGAGATATTTCACTCAGTCAATTTGTATACTCCTACACTGAGTAAAATTTTGGTCTATTTTCAAAGGAACATTTTACTCACTCACTGAGAACAATATTTGCAATTTTGAGTTGAGTTCGATTACATTACTGAGTTACTCTCATTGGCTACTCTGATTTTGTGCAATTCGATCGAACTTTTGAGTTCGCACAGGGGTTGCTGTAGTTAGATACCCCGTAACGTGGGTAGATCACCTTTTCGTGGTACGTACGGGATGTAAGATCTACCTAGTCATCCTAGCTTAAAACTAAGGGAACAGGATTTTGCAGTAATCTAAGGAACGCATCTTAGTCCTTGCTACTTTTTATGCCTTGTTGATAGTGACAAGACTCGGCTTTGTCCTCCGAGGGTGAACTTGAAACAAGGAACAAAGTAGTCTTCATCTACACGGAGATGAAAAACTACCCAAAATTAAGTACTTTTCCCTCAATTCCGGGGTTCACCCCAATAACCCAAATTTAAGTAAATCGCATATAGTAGTTTTCATTTAACACCAACAAAAAAATTACCTACACTTAAGTATATTCTACCCAAAATTAAGTTTAATTCACGTAAATTTGAGAATATGCAATTTACTCAAAAGTAACTTATTGGGCTGAACTATATCGTTGGGTCGAATCTCTCGTTCCTTTTTTGACAACAATAACGAGTGCAAGTGAGAGGCTGAAGCCAATATTAAGTAAAAAGAACTCAAATTTTGGGTAGTATTTTTTCTCCGTGTAGGGGAAAAGTTCAGGGAGGTAAACAAAGATCTAGAGCACTCAAATTTGGCCAATAGTTGCTTTGCACAATGTATCCACATGCCAAAATTGAGCTCTCAAGGACGTTGTTTACCCCCTGACGATAATATGTTAAGGTATTGCCGAAACCAACTTTTCCCCTATGTGATTCCTAATTTTCTATTCGTTCCCTAGTTTGAAGCGGTTAAGACTAGGGTTCTGATACATGGTTATTATCGGTGTCATTGCTTATTTTTGCTGCTATGGAATCCAATTTTGACTGACAAAGAGGCGCGCTTTTGGAGGGTGTTTCAACACTCCGAAGGGTATAAATAGCGGGACCTTTCAATTAGAATCGGTTCCTTGCGATGAAGGCAAGAATGACAGCTGTATCAAAACCGAATATTTCATCATTTCTAAACTAAGGGCACGGGATATACTACAATAGATTGAATTACTGGTCGCACTGGTTTAATGTCTCGAACAGAGGAAGAAGAAAAAACTACCGCAACACATGTGTGAACTAAAAAAGTTCGATAGTATTGAACAAAATCGATAGCTGACAGCTTCTGAGATCCCGGAAAATAGAAACCTAACGTGCAGCAAAACGTGTTCAATCGCCAGGAAGAATCAAATTTACACCTCCCACGCTCAAAAGTTTATGACCAACGTTCACTGCAGCCTCATTGTCGCCGATGCTCTGCCTGCTCGCTGACTGTCGCCGTTTTTACGACAAACACTAATTGTAACAATGCTGAGAAAACTGCTAGCAATGACAATGATATGGGGGTGAATGAAAGCGAGCCCTTCGTGACAAAGATGCTGCGAGAAAGTGCACGCGATAAAACATGAAATGGCACTAATCAGAAGTTGTAATTACGTCGTCTTCGGCGTCGTCGTCGTCAGCGTCAGCGTCATCGTTGAGTTCATTCATATATTTATGTTCACACTAAATATCGCCGCGTGTCAACACAGTTCATATCTGGAAGCAATATGCGCAGCAGTAAAACGTGTCTGCACGTTTCCAATACGGAATGGATTTTCCATCCTACCGAAAAGCTCCATCGGTTGTAGCCGGGAAGGCATGCATTCAATGGAGACGCTTGGTAATTTACGCTGTTTTATTGTGATTGCTTGGTTTTCTCAGGGGAATCCCCTTCTAGTGATGACAGCCAATTAGAATATTTGGGAATACCGTATGTAGAACGTCTACTTCATTTAGTTTAAACACAAATTTTTAAGTGCCACGATGCTCAATATTGTTCCGTGCGGTTCAATCAATATTTTCGTAATATTCATCCTTTATCAACAATTTGCAGCTGAATAAACATTCCTTTTATGGTTTGTTTGTTTCCGATGGTGTACTCGGTGCGGAAACATGCTTACACCTATCTCTTCTACCGACGGTGTCGTTGGCGCAATTTCCCGGCTTCGCTGGGAGCATCGGCAGTTTGCTTGGGGATCATTTTACAAGCTCTGTGATGGCGAATAAAAAAAAATCATTTGTAGTGTATTCTTTTTGCTGTCTCGCGAATGCTGTAAAACGCCATGCGATTATTTGACGTTCTTCATGCATGGCTGCCTGTTGCTGATAAGCTTCGAATCGGCAATTAATTAAATTTTGACGTTATTTATAAAACACTTGCAGAAGAACAGGGAGCAAATAGCTAACGGTGGCGCCCCGGAGAGGCGCGGTTTGTGTTCCTGCCGATGAATGTAACGCCACTGAACTGAGCAGACAGACGCCGCCCGGTCGGCAGTGATATGGATTGGAGCCTAATTAATCTGGCTGTCAGTTTAAATATTGCAAAATGGAAACTTTGTTACCAATGCAATGGTTGTTGATTGATTATGAGTTCTCGTTTGGTTGGAAAGTGATTAGCAAATAGTTAACACATTACATGGTGGTGCTATTGGGTTTTCAAAATTCCAAACATAAAATCCCCTAACGACGGCACTACACCTTTATTGTAGCAGGTATATAGAGCATGTAAACGCATAAACATCTCTGATCACGAGGGAAGTAACGCCGTTGGTCCCCGGTTCATGAGTTGATGGGTCGAAAGGCAGAGTCCAGGTGTGGGAGCTGCTTCCTTGGCGTCGGTAGCATTGGTGCTCAGCACGGAAAACAAAATCGACGGACAAACAAATCAAAGAAAAAAGAATCAACAGGGCTTGAAAAAGCAAACCACCATTGAAGGTGCATTGATCCTGTAGATATTGATAAACAAATAAATAATTAAATGTACTAACGGACCATTCTTGCCCCACCTTACCCTTAAAACGTTTTTAAAATTTAAACATCTTTTGTTTACCTACTGCTAAAGCTGGAGTTTAAACAAATACCTCGACAAATACTCAATATTTTTGGATCAACTAAATATTTTACTGTTGTCAACAAAATCAAAACTATCCTTTTTTTCGACCATTTTTCCCATACAAATTTAAAAAGTTTACTCCCTAATCCGATGGTCTCTTCAACATCGGCTTCCGGAGTGTTGACTGTATTGTTACTAAGTAAATTATTCATAGAAGGTATGTATTTCAATTTGAAGATATGAGGGACACTACTTCTTCGTGCCGAGCATGAGCATGGACATGATTGACCGCCCGTGATTGCTACTCCGTTATTGCAAAATATAAGCTGCACAGAGAATCAATAGTGTTAAAAACTACAGTGCAAGCCCCTATTACCAAGCGTGGAAAGCTGGATTGAGTGAGTCCACATTACCCTAGCGACCTTTTTCAAGAGAATCTGTGCTTTACTCATGCTAAGAGTTCCCTTATAACACTTAATTAAGATGCATCTGTTGACATGGAACTACAAGGATTCTCCGACCACTAGGGGTGCGGTGCAACATTGAAACCTGTGTTCAAATTTACTTTTAACCAGAATTTAGGGAGCGGATACTTCTTCAATTTAAACTGGAAAAATTATAGAAGAACACTGTACGCTGCACTTAATTGAGTATGCGGACTTAAATATTTTCGCTCCTGTTTAACTCTTCTGCTTGCCATAATTTAAACATTATTTTGGAATCTGTCTAGAGCCTGGCAATGGTACATTAGAACAATCAGAACCAATAATTGCATCTAAGTTTAATGATTATTTTGTTAATAGTCTTTCGTTGATTAATTAATCCATTGAATCGGTCGATAAACAACATAATGAAATAAAACAACCAATTACATTAGACGAACTTAGAGTTATTTGCTTTTGCATTAGGAAAATCGGCTGGAGTAGATAATGTTAATGATGCATCTTGGGGGGGACCCCGGCGTAGTGGTTAGCATCCATACCTCTCACGCCAAAGTCACGAGTTCATATCTCACCCCCGGACAAGTCACGAATGACCCAAGTGCGTTAAAGTGACTATAATAAAAAAAAAGAAAAAAAAAATGCATCTTGCTGGACCTTATTAATGAATCATTGCAAACTGGACATGTGCCACAAATTTTGACTATTCAAAAAGTTGCTGGAACGATTAAAGCCAAAGAGTTTCGACCCATCAAAATTTTGCACACATCAGAGAAAATTTTAGAACTTTTTGTTAAAGCCCAGCTGTTGGAGTATTTGAATAGAAATATTTTGTTGATACCAGAATAATCGGAATATCGGGAAGGTCGTTTCGCGCTAAATTTGGTATTAGCGAAGCGGAAAAATTACTTGGAGCGTAAATATCCGATTGTTGCTGTTTTGGAATCTAAACCGCGCGTTTGAAACCATTTCTAGGCCCTTATTGCTAAGATAAATCAAGCGCTTTGGAATTACTAGTATTGCATATAAATGATTTGAAAGCTATTTGTCTGACAGAACTCAACGGACTGTTTTTAATTATTCTGTTTCCAGTCCCGTGGACAGCAAAACATTAATTTCAATATCACAATATCATATCAGTGGATGCACTTCAATCGTGTCGAAAATACTTGCCAAAAGGACAAAATTATCATTAATACAGTGCATGAACTGACATTACGCTGCTTTTACTGTATTTGTTTATTTTTGTGGCCATTAAAATTACATGAGATTTTCTACATGATTGAAGTGCATCCTCTTGGATGTAATACTAAAATTTATTTGTTACTGTGTGGGGCATAATCTTGGAGAGCCCCAGGGAAGTGTATTAGGGCCTCTTTCATTTATTATGACTGTTATAGTTCGTATACCGCATACTCCTAACACATATAATGCTTCTTCTTACGTCAAAATTACTCATATGAATGAGAACTTCTCGATGACATTTGTTTTAGTTTCCAATGCACAGTAGGCCAGGAAGGCAATACAGCTGGACATAATTAATAACTGCACAACGAAGCATTTCCGAGACTTGGTATCTTCAACAAAGTTTCTTATTATTAGCAGGTCCATCTATTGACATAAACAAATAGTTCGAAACTGATCTGCATAGATGACACCATAAGCGAACTTTTAACTCTGGCATTTAATAGACTTCACGTCTTAAGCAAAAATGTCCATCTAAACAAAATAAACAACTCTTTTGAAGACGTCATTATTCCACGGCCTACTTTTTTTTAGTTTTTCGGAAAGCTATAAACATTTGTGAAACTATTGTCTTCTGATTCCTTTAAGATATTTTCACCGAGAGGCAAGCAATGCAAAGAACCGTTGCGTCTCAGTTAAAATTTAAGCAAAATTACTTAAAGCAATTAATGTGTTTGGAAGTAGCACTTTAGGTAATTAAAATTAATTATCGGTTCTTAGTGTAATTAAATGTATTTAAAATGTTATTATTGTGCTGCACTGTGTAATTAATGTTATTAAAGCAGTAGTTAATGGAATAAATTAAAGTCTGGATCGCGCAAAAATTGGTCAACTTCAAATTGGTGTATTTCTGTCTAAAAAGCATAAAAAACCTGAAATGCTGCATTTGGAAGTTGAGTGTATATACAATGGTTGCTATGATGAGTTTTCACAAACGGGAGAGACGGGGAGCGTCTGTCGACCGCCAGGAAGCCTGGAAGCGGCGGCAATTGTAATCCGGACGTGGCAGCGATGACGAAGAAGGTGGCGGTGACATATAAGCGGAATCCTAACCTCTCCATCCGGGACGTCGCTGGTAGGCTAAATGTCTCTCATACTACTGTGCAGCGGGCCAAGAGACGAGCCGGGTTGCCGATGTTTAAGAAGGTGAAGGTGGCGAACCGAGATTACAAACAAAACACGTCGGCAAAGCAGCGGTCCCGAAAGCTGTATAAATCTGCTCACAACGTTCGGCGGTGTCGTCATGGACGACGAAACTTTTGTGAAGGCGGATTTCAAGCAGCTTCCGGGACAGGAGTTTTATACCGCATCAAAAAACGGGAAGGTGGCTGAAATTTTCAAAACCACCAAACTATCGAAGTGTCCGAAAAAATATCTGGGTAGGCCATATGCACCTGTGGTCTAAAAAGCGGCATTTTCATTACTACGAGAACCATCAATCAAGAGATCTAAAGGGTGATACGGTCAAAATTTGGTCAATATCAACTTGACGTATTTCTTTCAATTTTGCATTAAAAAACCTGAACACCCCTCATTTTGAAGGTGTGTGTGTGTAGAATGTTGCTCCTATTTTGATTTTGGAATTCACTCTTCAGTTGTCAAAATGCCGTCCAAGCAAGAAGAGCAGCGTATCAAAATTTTGCTCGCGCATCGCGAAAATCCGAGCTACTCGCACGCAAAGTTGGCAAAATCGCTAAAAGTTGCCAAATCAACCGTTACAAATGTAATTAAAGTGTTTGGGGAACGTTTGTCGACAGCTAGGAAGTCTGGATCGGGGAGAAATCGAAAACCGGAAGCCGCTGAGACGACAAAGAGAGTTGCCGGTAGTTTCAAGCGAAACCCTAACCTCTCTCTCCGAGATGCCGCAAATAAGCTGGGTGTATCGTCTACAACCGTGCATCGAGCCAAAAAACGAGCCGGACTATCGACTTACAAGAAGGTAGTGACTCCAAATCGCGATGATAAACAAAATACGATCCCGGAGGCTGTACACGACGATGCTGACGAAGTTTAACTGCGTGGTAATGGACGACGAAACCTACGTCAAAGCCGACTACAAGCAGCTTCCGGGACAGGAGTTTTATACGGCAAAAGGAAGGGGAAAGGTAGCAGATGTTTTCAAGCACATGAAACTGTCAAAGTTCGCAAAGAAATATCTGGTTTGGCAAGCTATCTGTACCTGTGGCTTGAAAAGCAGCATTTTCATAGCTTCCGGGACTGTCAACCAAGAAATTTACGTGAAAGAGTGTTTGAATAAACGTCTGCTGCCTTTCCTGAAGAAACACGGTTGTTCCGTACTGTTTTGGCCGGATTTGGCATCTTGCCATTACGGTAAAAAGGCCATGGAGTGGTACGCCGCCAACAACGTGCAGGTGGTTCCCAAGGACAAGAACCCTCCCAACACGCCAGAGCTCCGCCCAATTGAGAAATACTGGGCTATTGTCAAACGGAACCTAAAGAAGACCAAAAAAACTGCTAAGGGCGAGCAGCAGTTCAAGGCAAACTGGCTTTCTGCGGCGAAGAAGGTGGACAAGGTGGCTGTACAAAATCTGATGGCAGGGGTCAAGCGTAAGGCCCGGCAATTCGGATTTGGAAAAGCGGAAGCCTAACTGAATATTTTTCCTGAATTTTATACTAATTGAACTTGAGAAAGAAATTTAATTTGATTTTTTAAATAAACGATTTCACCGATTTACACGCGTTTTCCCTTGACCAAATTTTGACCGTATCACCCTTTACGTCCAGGAAAGCCTGAAAAAGCGGCTGCTACAATTCTTAAAGCAACATAATAGACATAATAGACCTGTGTGCCACTATGGGAAAAAAATGCAATCGAGTGGTACGATACGAACAACATGGTTGTGGTACCCAAAGACCACAACCCTACCAACAGCCCAGAACTCCGCCCTATCTAACGGTATTGGGTCTTGGTCAAATGGAATCCCAAAAAAAAAAACGCATAAATCCATTGAAAACGAGCAGCAGTTTAAATCTAACTGGCGTTCGGCGGCAAATAAGGTCGATGAGACCACTGTGCAAAATTTAATGAAAGAGGTTAAATGGAAGGCACGGCAGTTCGGATTCCTTTAAAGATATGAATTGAACTACCGGAATAAAAATAAGAAGATTTTTGTGATATAAATTTTGACTGAAAGAAACGGTTTTTTGGTCGACCAATTTTTGCGCGTTCCAATCTTTAAATTACAGCCGTTGCCTGTGTCGGAGATAAAGGTTATTGTAACCGTGTTTTATTTCAGTTACCGTGGAGACGTCATTTTTGATTAGCCCCGGTTCCTTTCAAACTGTCTCATTATTAAGGAAGAGCCCACCCCGTAACGTTGGTTGATCACATTTTCGTGGTACGTTACGGGATGTAAGATCTACTTCAAACTAGGGGAACAGGATTTTTCAGTAATCAAAGGAACACATATTAGTCCTTGTTACTTTTTATGCCTTGGTAATAGTGATAAGTCCTCGGGTTGCTTGGACCGAGGATGATCTTGAAACAAGGAAAAACTGAGTTGATTAGTCTTCATCAATGTGATTCCTAGGGTTCTGATGCATGGTCATTATCGGTGTCATTCCTTATTTTTGTTGCTAAGGAATCAAATTTTGACTTACAAAAGGGCGCGTCTTTGGAGGGTGTTTCAACACTCCGAAGGATGTAAATAGCGGGACCTTTCAATTAGAGTCGGATCCTTGCGATAAATGCAAGAATGACAACTGTAAAAAATCAATAGTGATGGAGTAATACCAACAATCAATTCGAAACTAACGATTTTAAATTGGCTCACTACTTGACAAGCCTATTGGTCCCAAGCAAACGATTATCGTACCCTATTCTAGTCGAAATTCTAGTACTACGCAATGTTTGTTTTGATTCGCTATGAAAGTGTGACAGAGGGTAAAATGAGGGATTAGTGGATTTTCCTATGCTTCGAGGGGTGAATCGATTAGCTTGGGACCGAAGAGAGTACCAGAGCTGAGCCAAAAAGTTGAGCACATTATTTCGGGACCTTCTAGTCTTAGAGTAACCTCTATGGTAATACGACATGCACTAAACTTCAGCTATACAATGTGAACATTTTGAAGATTGATCGGGAGAATAAAGGCTTTAATTTTAGTACGTTCAGATGGCTTAACTGAAAATTCAATTGGTTTTAACTTTAGCTCACTATATAAAAAATAATGAACGGTGCTCCAAAGAGCGATCCATCCCTGGTAGGGTTAATGTCCCTAGTGTCGGCCTAAGTGCCCCTTATATTGGGCCCATACCAAGGGGTAAGTCACTCAGCACAGTGTGCCGAAAGTAGATTCGGCACAGCTTGGGCAACACATTGGCACACTTTCTGCACAATCTCGTAGGCATTGGATTGTTCATTAAATAAAATGGGAGCACTGCTGGACAGCTGTCATTGAAGTTGTTCACAACATACGTGCTGTTTGGCTGTGTATTTCAGAAACGTACTCTAAATAATTGAATATTCTAGAGGAACTCAGACCAGCAATTCACTTCTCGGTTCACATTTAAATTTGAAATGTATTTTTCCGAGGGCTGTCGATTGCTATCGATGCCGGTCACAAGTCTTCCAGCTACTACGCAAATGGAGTGTACTACGAACCGGAATGCAAGAGCAATTTGGATGGATTGAATCATGGTGGCGATGGGATACGGAAAACTCAAAGGAAAAGATTCCTGACTAATCAAGAATTCCTGGTCCAACTACTGGGGCAACGATGGATATGCTTTGGTGGTGGTGAAGAGTAACAACTGTGGCCTTACCACCGATGCGACGTATGTAAATTTGAAGAGAGATTTCGGTTTAAATTTGAGTAGTTATATTTTTGGATACGTGTCATCTCATACGAGATGAAATAAATGGTTTTCGATTTGTTTTAATAAAAATAAAAGTTAATTAGGTTGAGTGGAAGGAATAAAATTCCGTGCGGTTGTGCCGTGAAAAGTAGTCGGTCAATTGGTCGGCTACCAAACCAAACTCATTTGAACAATACCGAACTAATTTCCGCGTCACAATCACGCGGAATGTATATTGCTGCAACTTACAGTTTTTAAACTGAATTTCACTTGTTCAGGTACTACGATCGAATTGTCCCGGAACTCCAACCCGATAGTAAATCCAAGCGTCTTAGTTTGATATCCTTCTTATTGACCATTCTGACACCGAAAATCTCCGATAGCTTCTTGCCCGGAATCATCACCTTCAGCAGTTCCTCTTCTAGATTGAGCAGTAAGGTGTAGTGCTTCTGAATCATTTCCGTCGGATTGACCCGGAAAGTTTTCCTTGGAGAAGACGCCCAACGTTTTGCCATCCTTGGATACCGCCTCCAGCAACTTTTCAAAATTGGCCTTGTATTTGCCGTTCTTTTCCCGAACCAACAGCATCACCGGCGGAATGCCCTCCTCACCGTCCTTCGCGATGTGCTTCAGGAAATTGACCTTCTTCTTGCTGGTAAGAAAAAGATTGACTTTTTGCACAGCACCGTAATCGTATCGATCAGCTCGTATCCCAGCAGCCAGGTCTTCAACGAGGTTGGTTTGCTGTAGATGGTTTCCTCGTCTACGCCGACCACCGTCAGAATGCAATCCACCTTCTGCAGCGAATCATCATGGGAAAACTCTGGTTCCTTCCAGCTGGCGTAGAGGTTTTTTATTCGTCGGTAAAAGAAATCCTTATCGAGCACGATATTTTTGAGGCCGTTGCGATTGCAAACCTAAACATTCAAGCTGTCAGAAATACTGGGTTGCCAAATATATTATCCTATTTTTGAAAAATCACAGCTTGCTCTATGCCCAGCACTGCCGGCACAATCGGCAAAGCAGCGATACACTTGCGGCACACTGAGAAAAATGTTGACCCAAAATTGGTGTGTGGAGTGACCTACCCCTTGGCCCATACATACATTTCGATGCATTTTTTGACAATGTTCACTAGCAACCAAAAATATCCATGTGTATTGTCCTTATGACGCATTGTTCTAACAACAAAATTTAGAAGAGTAGATTTTTTACATGGGCTAACATGAAGCCATTTCCCGTATTATTATTATTATTAATATTACTATTAATTTAATCCATTAATTTGCAAGGCTCTGTTGTGTGAGCTTTGTGGAGCCGTCATTCAATGTATATTAACAAGATTTCTTATTTCTACGCTATCATGATACCCATATTTTCATAATAAAGGGTGTATTCGATAAAAATGGCAAACCGAAAATTTGTAACTTTTGAACCGTAAGAATTTGAGTGAAAATTTGAGTAAATCATATTCAGAATGTATTGTTTACACCTGGCAAGTTTCATAGTTATTCATACAGTAGTTTCAGTCATTTCTACACACAATTTTCAAAAAATGTATGGACCATTGTCTACGTGGGGGAAAAGAGGTTTAAAGCCTCTCAAAAGCTACCTATGTAGTTTATGAACAGTTCTCAATTCAATGGGAATAGAAATTTGCTTGAGTTTTTCAGCAAATGTCCCTAATGAATAAATGCTACGGAGCTTGCAGCATGTCATGAAATAATAATTTTGACTCTAATTTCGTCAATATTTTTTCGAACAAAAACTATTCAATAATGATGGTAGCTTTTATTTATATAGACCATCACATATCAATATTTTGTTCTGTTTTCGATTCTAAAATCGAGTCTTATCCAAATTTTATTTTTTTGATTGCTTTTAGCCTCTAGGAAAATTGTGAAATCAAAGCTGTTTTTCTTTTCTTAAAACTCATAGTCACTTGTCAGAAAATGCGTAAATCTGCCTAAAACCATCACTTAAAAAGTTTCTAAATAAAAAAAATAAATTATTTTGTTTATTCTGCTTAGATTTGCAATTTTGTATGTAAATTGCACTTTCTCATTACGTATGAATAAGATAACATTTTAAGGATTTAGCTAACATTAACATAAATAGGTACCTGGGGTAATTTGCAGCGTTGGGACAAGATGCACTTCCTTAGTTTTAAGCCGAGAATACATGTTTACATCAAAATAGTTACCATACAAGTTAAATCTATGTTTGCTTTGGACACCGTATCAATTTGGCAGCTCTATGTTATCAAATAATGTAAATAAAAGAAAAACAGCAGTTTGCATTGAATATAGTGTACTTTTGTCCTCCGCCTTTCTAAGATTTTGTAGAGCTTCAAACATTATAAGCGCCGATGATTTTTTTAAAACTTTATTTAGGAGATTTTTAGTCATGGCTAGTTCATCTCCGAGCGTCGATGAAAGATATTACCCATTTGATTGAACTGCACACTACGAAACATTCGTGTAAATTTCGGTTCCCTGAGACCGACACATGTAAGCGGCCCTTTTGCCATAAAATCAGTTGAAAGAAACGAGAAAATCAATTAAACGTTTTCTTTGTCGAGTTGCTTATCTTTTGATTTTAGAACACTTAATTTTACATGAAATGTTTATTTACGTTCCATGATTTTCGTCCAATATGGATTACGTCTTTTGTAAAAGTAATTACATATTTCTAAGTGTGTACATCTTTCTGATAAAATACCGGTAAGTTTTAGTACTTATTTCTTTTTTTATGATCAAAAATATTTCCTTTATACATTCGGGGCAAATGATCATTTTAGTAAACAAGCTTTGTTTATGTTCTATTCTCTCTTCTGAAATGTTCCGCAACGTTCCGAAGTATATTAAGCGGTCATGAACCTTTGAACGACTACGATCGGAACGGGAGGCTGTCAAAAACGAAGACGTTATTCTGCCTCAATTTGTCATCATAATTTATAAAACGGCAAGTAGAGTCATATTACCCCATTAATGTGGTGCATTTTGTCTCATTATTAGGTCATGTTATTCACTGTTATTTTAGCGAGAAAACACCTTGACTTGCCTAATTTTTTTTGTAAAGCAAACAAGAATCCATACTCAAAAGCATACAGAAAAGATATTTCTGATCATGTGTGCTGAAGGCCTGTACTTCAATTGAGCTTAAAATGAGAAAGTTAGTAAATTCAGAAGTTAAGTTCATAAATTTTGCATGATTTCTCATCTGTTAATTTGGGTATTCTCTGTGTTCCGCTTGGCAAGTGAATTTATTAAAAAGAATATGCTCGCTGTTCAAACAATGTTTTTTTTTTTACAAATAAGAAACTTTGATCTCTTACGGGTTTCTGTTTTTAAAAGTGATCTGGAATTATGAAGAACTTAAAAATGAACCATTTTCCTAAAGAATCCTTCGATTCTTAAGCGTTGGACTAACATGAAAACTCTAAAATGTATCATTTAGCATGATCGATATTTATATAACCATGACCTGTCTTTACAAAATAGCGTGATTTATGGTTTACGACAACCTTTTTAATCTTATCAGCAGGATTTAATTCCAACCATAATGACTAACAAGATTCCGAGAAAGAATTTTGGTCTCAGAGAGATGTCATTTTCCCATAAATCAAAATAGATTAGCTGCTCATCCTGTCGTGTCCAAATCGGTTAAAACTGTGAAAAAGAGATTTAGCTAGTAAAGGGTGTATTCGTGAAAAATGGCCCACACATAAACAACTGTTACTTTTTAACTAGTATACCAAATTCCGAGAAATGTTCAAGCATGATGCTTTAAGGAGTAATAAACAAGTTAAAAATATGTCATGATTCAAATGATGAGTTTTTTTTCTCCTCTGTATAATATTTTGAATGATAATATTTCTCAAAAAAAAGTTTTGTTTTCAATATTTAACTGTGCAACTGAACAAAATTTATTATAATGTTGTTCTCATGACCATTACTCGAGATACACCGCCGTTCAGATCCTCATAAAAATTACATATGTACGTTATGGACTGAGCATTCTTCACTGAAAATTTCAAGTCATTTGGTATAATAGTTAAAAACGTTGCAGCTGTTTATGTGTGTGCCATTTTCCACGAATACACCCGTTATCACTTTTGACGCAAACGAACGTAATTCAAGCGTATGCAAAACATTGCACGTTTCGGGGAAATGGGGAATTTTCCAGCTCATCGTCGATCGCAATAACAAACAAACAAGAAAATCACCACACAATGCTGTTTACTGTATGGTCCAACGGTTAAAGACAGCGACAAGGAATGCTTCCCCTCATCAGCTGTGTTCAACGGCGGCGACGGCGACGGCGAAGTTATCAGCAGGAATAGGACTATGACGGCCCAGGCCTCACTCGTCAGTAGCAACCACTGCGATAACCAGAGGAAACACCCATATCAGAGCGTACAAAAATGGTCTCTTACTTGGACTGCTTGCTCTATTCCACCTACCTCAAATTATCAAAGTTCATCTTGAGCGTCTTGATGTTCATATTCATCTCATAGAACGATTGCGTAGCCAGGTCCAGCAGCTGCGAGTGCGATATCGTCAGCCAGATGTTGTAATCAGGCGTGAAGCGATCCTGCAGGGCATCCACCACCTGATTGAAGGATTCCATCTGTTCGCACTTGACTTCGATCGTGTTGGCGAAGAATCCGTGCGGCGAACAGGTACAGGGAGATATCTCCCTCCGGACAGCACAGTTCAACGACGCACTGGCCGTCATGCCAATGATCGTATACAGTAGAGTTGCCATTGCTGGTGCTTTCGATGTCGTTCAGAGTTGTGTGTTTTTCTTTTTTATTCTTTTCTAAAGATCACTCACACTTTCAGCACTTTAGCTTTGTGATAAGATTCTTCGTTTTTCCTTCACAATTGATTGCACTAGGTTCACTCTTCTATTTTCTTGCTATGTCGTTTTGTTTTGTACTGTCGGTCTCCTTTTTCCCGAAGGGAACCCTGTCTGGCACCAGAACTGGGCTGGTGGTGTGATGGGAGGGAGAAGGGGAGTTCCCCTATCCCGGTGATTTCGCGTTTCTTCCAACACTCTCACTCACTCACTAGGCTAAGGGTAACCTCGGGCCAATCAAAATTCGAAAACGTCCCTCAGCTGCTGGCGCCAAAATAAACACACAATCATTTAACACTGACTCGTATCAGAGAGGTCGGCGATAACTCAATATAATCGAACTTTGCTTCTCGTACCTGGCTGCTTTCTGTGTCCCAAAATTATTCTCGGAAACCTTTGTGTTTCGATGTTGATTCATTCACTGCGCTAGGAAGCGGCTATTCCTGTCCACTAAATCCTAATGAGCCGAATCCCGTTTATCACTATCACTGTTCACACTTTCACCGCAACAGTGATTGCCTCTTCCACCATATATACACTATCGGCTATGGCACCGAATGGGAAAGAGCTGCACACTCCGATTCTTCACCAAGTGTTAATTATCATCAAAAAAGTATAGGAAATTACTAACACTCTACACACAGCTTCGGTGATAGTCAAACTGTTATGATTGGAGAGCTTGAGGTCCCACCCAACTAGACGCTTTGACCTGTTTCCAGTGGTGTCTGCATCGCAGTGCGGTCAAAAATCTACTGAGAGCAGAACATTTGAATATGTTCCTTTTAAAAACATCAGTTCCTTGGGAGCAGAGGCGACAAGATGCTGTTGTTCGTACGCGATGCATGGTGACGCGATGAGAGCAAAAAGGAGAATCTCCCTCTCTGCTACTGATGGGATGGATCGTCCATATACACCTACCTACCAAGTAATGTACTAAGCGGGAAAATGGCGAGAAAGAGCGAGAGAGGGAGAAAGTGATCTCCTGATCTTCACACAGTTGTTGGTATGATCGGAGCAATTTGAATGGGCGGTAGTGGGTGGTATGCGCTCCCCGGAGGGCGCTCGATCACCTATTGATGAATATGGAGCCGAACTCTATGCATTATGGGTGTGGGATATGTGGGGACGTTTTGGTATGGAATTACGCTTTTCTCGAGAGGGGTCACTTTCAAGCCAGGGTTGAGATATGTGCATATTTAGCAATGTGGCAGAAGGCTGGCAGAGCTCCTTGTTTGAATATGAATGTATCCGGTGTCGGTTTGAAATTTACAGTTATCGCTAGATATCACCGGAATGCATAATTACACTAGTTTATTTAAGTTGATTTTTAAGGTTCAATTGTGAAGTACACGTTACGTTTTATAAGCCCTAGGGATCAATGTTGCAAAATATCAATATCAATACTTTAAAAAGATTGAGTTCACTGATGTCAGTATCAGTTCACACAGTTAGAATATCAATATCATTCGCCTCAATGTCAGTGGGCAAATGACATTCATATCGTAAAGGGACCACAAAGTTCTGCCGCAAATTGTTCTTATGTATATGGGCCTGCTAATCGAGTACCGAAAAAAACTTATCAGTAATATTAAAACAATGCAGCGGTTATTCAAAAAAGGTGATTTATTGAGATAAAAGTAAGATTTTCAACTTTTCCCTAGTGATATTCATATGGATAGTAATGTCAAAGCCGTAGCGCCTGATATCATGCTTACCACGAATATCAGTGACGGAAGTGAAATTCAGTTATACACCAATATTTTACGTCAATTGACATTGTTGACAGCACGCAGTACTGCTAGGGATAAAATACACATCATAGATAAATCATCAAAAAGCATATCAAATTATTTATAAAATTCTGCAACCGACGGTACCCTTGAAGCAGAGGAAACCCACAAAGTCCAAGATACCAGTTTGGTACAATAAAAAGGTTACCAATCTTAAAAATAGGAAACAGAAAGCACATAAGATTTATAAAAGAAATCATAGTGAAGAAAATCTTACATTTTATCTAGAAGTCTGCGATCAACTGAATGAAGAAATGAAAAATGCATATGAAGAACATAATACCAAGGTAGAAAATAATATTAAAACAGATCCAAAATCATTTTTTAACTATGTTAAAGAGAGACAAAAATCGAAGAACTTTCCTTCTAAAATGTAGTTAGA
The DNA here is from genome assembly GCF_037179485.1 of Ochlerotatus camptorhynchus. Classification (NCBI taxonomy): domain Eukaryota; kingdom Metazoa; phylum Arthropoda; class Insecta; order Diptera; family Culicidae; genus Ochlerotatus; species Ochlerotatus camptorhynchus. The sequence goes on from NW_027040920.1 coordinate 3,549,551, forward strand.
TAACAGAACCGGGAACACATCTGGTGAGATCAGTAATTTATTTGCGGACTTTTTTCAGAACATTTACACAACTCATGACGAGAATGATCGCGATTATGAATATTTTTCATACCTTCCGGAGCCAATGACGGATATTACAGTTAACAATTTATCCCTCAAAGAAATTTTGCATGCTCTTGAGTAATTGGATACGTCAAAAGGCGCTGGTCCAGATGGTTTACCACCTATTCTTCTAAAAACACTTTCAAATGAATTAGTAAAGCCTTTATTTTGGTTGTTTAATTCATCGTTAAACGCCAGTATGCTGCCTCCAATTTGGAAGGAATCTTTTTTAATCCCTATTTTTAAAAACGGGAAAAAAATCGGATATCACAAACTATCGCGGGATTGCTATATTATCTACTATTCCTAAACTTTTCGAGTCCATCATTAATGCCAACATATTTTCCCAAGTTAAATCTCTCATTACTAGTAAACAACATGGATTTGTTAAAGGTCGATCTACAGCCACTAATTTGATACATTTTGTAACATATGCTTTAAATGTAATGGATAAGGGAAATTACGTAGAAACATTATATACTGATTTTAGTAAAGCATTCGATAGAGTGGATATACCACTGTTGATTTTCAAGTTGTCCAAGTTAGGTTTTAATACCAGGCTACTGCAATGGATCGAGTCATACTTGTCAAGGAGAACGCAAAGAGTAAGATTTGAAGGAAAATTGTCGTCTGTCGTTCATGTAACATCTGGTGTGCCACAAGGTTCGTATCTTGGTCTACTACTATTCATCTTATTTGTCAATGATATAGAATACATTTTGAAGCTGCTTCATGTTTCAATATATGCAGACGACATGAAACTTTTCATGGAAATATCTAAAGCATCTGATATGCAGCTATTTCAGCAAGAAGTTGACATTTTTTACACTTGGTGTAAGAAGAATTTGTTAGAGATTAACGTTAGTAAATGTAATTCTAAATCGTTTACAAGAAAGCATGCCATAGTAAATGACACAATTTCCCTTGGTGAGAAAACAGTTGAAAGGTGTAATCAAGTAAGGGACTTAGGCATTATTCTCGACTCTAAGTTGTCATTTGTTGATCACTACAATAACATTATATATAAAGCAAGTAACATGCTAGGGTTTATCAAAAGATTTAGTCTGCACTTCAATGATCCTTACACTATTAAAACATTGTATGTGGCCTATGTGAGACCTCTTCTTGAATACTGTAGCGTAGTGTGGGCTCCGTATCAGGATATATATATAAACCGCATTGAGTCTGTTCAAAAACAGTTTTTGTTGTTTGCCCTTCGAAAATTAGGTTGGACGAGATTACCACTTCCATCTTATGAATCGCGATGTTTGTTAATAAGTTTAGATGGACTAAAAAAACGAAGAGACTTTGCCATGGTAACATTTATAAACGATGTTATTGCTCAAAGAGTTAATATTCCGGAAATTTTAGAAAATATAAATTTTTATGCTCCCACTCGCTCTCTGAGGATTAGGAATTTGTTTTACATTAACAATCAAAGAACAAACTATGCTAAAAATGGGCCTTTGGATAGAATTATGACCTGCTATAACGCATATTCCCAATCAATTGATGTAACAATGAATAAAATAACACTAAAAAAAGCATTCTTTTCAAGGTTAGCCAGGCAATAATATTTAAGACATAGTTAATAAGCATTCATTGTAATTGGTCTACGATTGATTGACGACATAAATAAATAAATATTAAAAAACCTTTTTTTCAGGAGCGTTTTGGTTTTTTTTTAATATTTGTAACAGATACCGTAAAGACTCTAAATTCAGACACATATAAAAATTGATTATCGCTGCCAACTATGCTCGAAATAGTAGCAAAATGTTATCATGGTTTTTTTTTGCTCAGAATCATGTCACATATTCATTATGTGGCAACGTAGATGAGATATGTAATAAAAATTTAAATGTCTGGTATTAGGTACATTACGGTATCCAAAATCTAAGAAAATACGTTTTTCCTTAGATTTGTTGAGAAAATTTACATGCAATTTTTTTTTTCTATCGGGATATCAAAAAAAAAGTAGGGCTCTAAATAAAGTAAAAAAAAACGGTCGATTTTTGCAATTTAAGTCCATAAGGTGATAACATAGGAAATAGCTATTTATGCAACAATTTGCTAAAAGAAGATTTTTCAACACGAGTCGTAGTTTACCCAAGGCGGCTTGTCGAGTTGGATAATTAAGACGAGTGCTGAAAAAAAAAAATCGAATTTTGCAACGAGTTACCTACAACATTTGTTGGCACTGAGCCCTTTGAAATAGAATCAGCACTGACAGAAATGTCGTTTGACTTCGATTTAGGGGTGCAACAACCCAATTAACGGGAGCCCAGCTAAAACGTAGCCCACTTAAATATAGGTGTTGCAGTTCGAAGGTGATTGCTCTATTGCAGATCCAGCAACCCATTTCAGAATGTCTGGAGAGTCACGCCCATTCCGAGGTCACTTTCATTCACAATAAGCCCGCATGTTTGGATCACCGTTATCAAATGGATATTGGTATTAAAGGGTGATACGGTCAAAATTTGGTCAAGGGAAAACGCGTGTAAATCGGTGAAATCGTTTATTTAAAAAATCAAATTAAATTTCTTTTTCAAGTTCAATTAGTATAAAATTCAGGAAAAATATTCAGTTAGGCTTCCGCTTTTCCAAATCCGAATTGCCGGGCCTTACGCTTGACCCCTGCCATCAGATTTTATACAGCCACCTTGTCCACCTTCTTCGCCGCAGAAAGCCAGTTTGCCTTGAACTGCTGCTCGCCCTTAGCAGTTTTTTTGGTCTTCTTTAGGTTCCGCTTGACAATAGCCCAGTATTTCTCAATTGGGCGGAGCTCTGGCGTGTTGGGAGGGTTCTTGTCCTTGGGAACCACCTGCACGTTGTTGGCGGCGTACCACTCCATGGCCTTTTTACCGTAATGGCAAGATGCCAAATCCGGCCAAAACAGTACGGAACAACCGTGTTTCTTCAGGAAAGGCAGCAGACGTTTATTCAAACACTCTTTCACGTAAATTTCTTGGTTGACAGTCCCGGAAGCTATGAAAATGCTGCTTTTCAAGCCACAGGTACAGATGGCTTGCCAAACCAGATATTTCTTTGCGAACTTTGACAGTTTCATGTGCTTGAAAACATCTGCTACCTTTCCCCTTCCTTTTGCCGTATAAAACTCCTGTCCCGGAAGCTGCTTGTAGTCGGCTTTGACGTAGGTTTCGTCGTCCATTACCACGCAGTCAAACTTCGTCAGCATCGCGTCGTGTACAGCCTCCGGGATCGCGCTTTGGCCGTCGTATTTTGTTTATCATCGCGATTTGGAGTCACTACCTTCTTGTAAGTCGATAGTCCGGCTCGTTTTTTGGCTCGATGCACGGTTGTAGACGATACACCCAGCTTATTTGCGGCATCTCGGAGAGAGAGGTTAGGGTTTCGCTTGAAACTACCGGCAACTCTCTTTGTTGTCTCAGCGGCTTCCGGTTTTCGATTTCCCCCCGATCCAGACTTCCTGGCTGTCGACAAACGTTCCCCAAACACTTTAATTACATTTGTAACGGTTGATTTGGCAACTTTTAGCGATTTTGCCAACTTTGCGTGCGAGTAGCTCGGATTTTCGCGATGCGCGAGCAAAATTTTGATACGCTGCTCTTCTTGCTTGGACGGCATTTTGACAACTGAAGAGTGAATTCCAAAATCAAAATAGGAGCAACATTCTACACACACACACCTTCAAAATGAGGGGTGTTCAGGTTTTTTAAATGCAAAATTGAAAGAAATACGTCAAGTTGATATTGACCAAATTTTGACCGTATCACCCTTTACATACACATTTCCAGGGTTGAAAATATTATTTTTCCTCGATTTGTTTTACGTTGATCTTGTTTTCCTACTGAGAACCAATGCTACCAACGCCAGGAAGGTAGCTCCCACATCTGGACCTTACATATCGATCCATCAACTCATGAACCGGGGACCAACGGCTTTACTTCCCTTCCGTGATCAGAGATTTTATGCATCGGAAAATCTCAGCGGTGCCGACTGGGATTGAACCCAGGCATTTTGGGGTTAGAGACAATCACGCTTACCACTACACCACTGCACAGTGGCCGGAAGTCGGACAAAACCTCAAAAACTGACTTCATTATTTTATTTTTCTTATATTTTTTCTCAATATAGATAGGAAATGACGGCTTCGGCATGACAGACTATTTTCGGCAACCCAAATTGAAACACTATTTTCACTGGATTTTGCAGTTCAAATGGAACGGTTGCCGAAGAAAAACTGGTTGCCGACAATACTCGCTCTCACTAGAGAAGATTGGAGCTTTGTAAAAGCGTTTCAAAACAGTTTTTGACAATTCTTTCGACTGAAATTGTTAGAGCAGCTGGCAGCAAAAGATTGTAAACAAACCAATACTGCATATGTGCGCGTTCCATAGAGAAAAAGGCTATAGAAAGAAGGTCGCTGCTAAGGTTGCCGAGAATAGGTAAATTCCCCAACTTCAACTAAGAAAATCCCAAATTTTCAAGTCATTTGGTCAAAAATTCAGTCTTGGGGATTTTTTCAAAGTTGAGGTTTGTGTGATAGTTTTTCAATTTTTATTCTCTTTATTTTATGAGCTTTCTTCATGAGCTCGTTGTAAAACATTGAAAAATTTGGATAATCTAACAATACTGTAGGTGTTTTTGGGCATAAATAACCAAAACATTTCAAGGTTTGTTTGAAATCCATTCGCAAAATTATAGTGTTTTTCCAGCGTGCAAAAATATTGATTTATATGCAATTTTGGAGAAATACTTAGTATTAAGGAGAGCCAGTAATTTTACAGGAAACATCAGAAAACGATGCCATATCCCGGATCTGACGCGAAATTTTGTCTAGTTTTTGGGTGTATAGGCCACTCTAGGCGCGATTTTTTTTTATCAAGTCACTATGGAGACGCATGGTTGTGGAGGAAGCAAAATAGTTTGAAGATTGTATTTTATCTAAACATAAATAAAATTACCATCTGAATACTGACTATTTAGTGTAATCCTTATTCTGGTAGGTAAAAGGCCGTCAATAAACCACGTGGTCTTAGGGGGAGGGGAGGTGGGAGGGGCAGAGGGGGAGGGGGTCATGACCACGACCCTAACAAATTTTAGAATTTTTCTACGGACAAAAGATCACAAGGAGGTGAGTGTTACATATTAGGTAAAAAAAAAACAGTAAGGTGGAGAGGAGGAGAGTGATGACTAAGAATGATTTAGCCTTTATTTGTTAAGACATTTATTTTTGGAGAGGTTTCTTTCCAGAAAAAAAGTGATTTGAGAGTTTTGATAAACAGTTTGAGTAGCGTTTAAACAGTCAATTGCGTAATCAATTTGGGACACCAAAAAATTATTAAAATTTAACTTTTATTTCTATAAACAAACATTTATTAAACAAACTAACATTTATTCATCGCAATCTTCAACTATCAACAAATCTTGCACCTCTTTAGGCAATTCATCTGCCCCTACCGTTTGCCCATGGCGATAACTTGAAACAATGGGATCGGATGCAACAAGCAATCCACAACATATATCTTTCATTGTTTGTTTGCGTGAACCTTTCCACGCGTGATGCTCTCTTAGCTGCCTAATTTTTTATTCATTGCTTCCTGGGCTTCTTCGGACATATGTCCAATGGGAAGCAATGCATTATTTATTATTTGATACCCATGGACAAGCAACTTATGGAGCGTTGTAGGCATATTATACCATCCATATAAAGAAGCATAGCGTTTGGCGTCTCTTTTGCATATTGGTGGAATTTTTCTGGGTCAACGGATTCTCCAGATGAAACGGCTTGCAAAATCGTTCTCAATCGAATGATAAGGTCAAGATCAATTCCAGTGATTTGAGATGAAATCTCAGCATTTTTGAAGAAACGTCTCGCGGTGTTACCTGTAGATAAAAAGAACGATACGATTAGAATATTAACAGGTAAAAGGTATTAATATTGAAGAATCCTAGCGTGCAAATCAAAGAAAGTCAGTCTTATAAAATGCCATCTTACCATCGTTGCTATTTCCAAATTTAGCACGAGGCTTATCGACGTGTAATCCTAGTTGCTGGAAGAAACTTTTTTGAATTCGAGCTTTAGCATTGTTGTACTCCTCCATATGTGCAGTTTTTATCCATTTTCGGAAGCTAGGTCGGTATGCTATATGTAACAGACACTCGAATGTTCTGATCCAGCAATGTAAGCTACACATACCGTACTCCAGATTATCCGAGATGATAGCTCTGTTGAACATTTCTTCAATGTCGTTAAAATTGGAACTCGTAGCATAGCAAAGGTAGCATCTCTGAGAAGATTTTGTATTGGTGATGGCGTTAACAGTCTTTCCATCAATCATAGTTAACATAAGATCAAATGTGATTAACACCTAAATTAGATTAGATCTAAATTAGAAATTTCGTCATTCATGCGCTCAAATTCTTGTTTTGTTAACTCGACAGTTTCTTTTGCAAATTTCAATAAAACAATGTCGCCCGACAGTATCGCGTAGAGGACGATCGAGGGTTATCCCAAACTACTTTCCGGTCGGTAATTAATCTTAATGGTACCACCGATGTTAAAAAAAATGTGAGCGTCGGAGCAGCTAAGATCCATAGATTTTTGCTTGTATTCGTTAAAACCAGAACTTCCATCACAGCCCCATTTTAGTAAAAGGCTGAAATCGTTGAAACCTTCACGAACTAGATTTTCAAATTTATCTTTAACAAGTACAATCAACCGAGAGCAAGTGTGGTTCAGCAATGCTTGTAATTGAATGTTACATACAGTCTCCGTAATTTCAAAGTGCTCAAGTGATGGAAAGCACTCATTTTTCGAAGAAGATATTTTTTCATAAGATGGATAAAAATTTTTAACGAGTGCGCGAATGATAGGGTAGAGCGCTACTTCGTCGTAATAGCCCATTTCCGTTCTATCGATCAGAAAAGATCAATAATATCAATGATTTCACCGTGCACAAATCAATAATAGGTTTGTTCCGATGCGCTAGTTCATTAGCTACAACATAAACCCTGTTAGAGCGCATTGTATGAATATTTACGCTCATTGTTCTCAAAACAAAAGAAGCGCTCCTAGCGAATCCCCCTTTTCTACGTTTATCTGTAGGACGAAGAAAATCTAATGGCGTTTCAATGCGTTAGGACGGAATTGTAACTCTTAGAACGAATCTAGAAGCAAGAAGCAGTGTTAGATTTAAAACAATATCTCATCAATTTGTGACTCTTTATCAAATCCAACGGTACGTATGGAAAGGTGAATAAATTTGCAAGTCATCTTTGATAGAAATATTCCATTTTTTGTTTATATTCGTTCAGAAAAGAGAGGTAAAGCGCGGGGTGTGCTTAGTAGGACGGAAATTAGATCAAAAACCCTATTGTATCTTCTTTTCGAAAGTTTTGCGTCGACATATATTGCCAAAGCATGCTCAATCGGAATGCTTGTCGTGCAGGTGCCTTTCTTTAGTAACGAAGCCAATTCCGCATTTCCTTCTGCTTGCAAAGCCATTCCTGCAGCTAATTTCAGTTCTTGCGGAGTAAATGATTTACACAACACTTCTGTTTTTCGCCGCTTGGTTCGATCACAAACGTCTTCAAAATCTTTTGAAGGACGACCACCTACATTCCGCATTGTTGAAGATGATGTTGCTTCACCAAAAACGACGAACTCTTCTAACCTAAGAAATTAAATAAAATCAAAAAATAATCAACCGTAAAAAACATGAAACAATAACTACAAACCATTGCTCATTGGTCTTCAAAAACTGATCCTTTTTTTCGATTCGCACTCTGCCATCTTCGTTGAAACTCCTTAAAAAGCTTGGAAACAATCTCATCACGACCTTCTACCGCACATCCAACATATAGCGACACATATTGGTCGACAGCTTTGCGTTTCTGCTCTACACGCACATCGCTACAGTTCAGAGCACCCTCCAATACGTCTTTTCTTTTTAAGTAAACTTCTATAAAATATAAACAAATATTACTTCTAATATAACTAGAAATTTCATTGTGTGTTATCTATACCGTTTTTCTTAAAGCACATTTCCACTAAACCACACAAAGAGTGATTAACCATTTGAAAGTATTTGCTGGAACTCTACTTTTTATCAATATGATCACCGATCACTGATGATTGTTTATCAGCAACTCCGTTCGGTATTGCGAATGTGTATTGACATTTGTTTCACTTTCGACAAGTAAAACGAGATGAGGTATCATCATTCTTTTGTTCGCTGCAGCGCGCTGTATGGTATCTCTTCGACAAGTGAGAAAAAAAGATCAATGTATATTATAGCCCACACTCAGAGGAGCATGTATGAAAGCGTTGAAATGAGATTGATAAGGGACAGTTCACATTTTACGTAGTTCTCATTTTGAGACTATCTGATCCCATTGTAAATCGTAAAAGAAATGAATCCTTATATAACATCAACTTAGCTCTGAGTTAGCATCTTAAAAACGTCACGTGGTTTATGGAATACCAATCAATTTTGTCAGCTAACATGTGTGTGTAGCTGAATCGATCCATTGAATGAAAAACGTAGGTAATCGAACTTTTTTAATAATTTATATGATTTTATAGCTTTTGGACCACCCTAAGAGCAAAAAATACACAAGCAAAGTTAATTTCAATATCAATAATGATTTCAGAACTCCCTAATAACCCTTTTAATCGAAATCTCCATTCAACTAACACATCGTGATAGCTTATTATTGATTACTTTTTACTTAACCCAAAATGAGCTGATTTTCATAATTTAGAATCACCCTAATATAATAAAACCAAAATATATGAAAAGTTCTATATCAGAAATACATTCAGGATTCCAAAAATCATCTTAACCTGTGAGTTTTAGTCATTTCGGATAACATATGAGGTTTTGTCCGACCTTTGTATGGAGGCCCGCCACTGTGCACTGGTGCAGCTAAAGAATAATTATACACCGTTGATTGCATCTTTTGGAATCCCTTTTTTTCTCTCTAACGCTTCGTATTTCTCCAATCATAATCACTGCTAAGCTCTCATATTATTTGTGATATGTTTCACAACATTTCGACGTAATTTAGTTCATTTTCTATGATGGTCTTCAGTTCCTAGTTGCGTCTTATAAAACGGTAACACCAGCGCGGAAAATAGACAGTGCCCATTTCCGGGTATTTTCTTAACGCCATTACGCAATTGAATTAACTTCGGCCTAACGGATGAAGATAAAAATTGATTCGGTCAGAGCGCCTCTTTTGTTTTTGAGAATAATGGGTGCAAACATTCATATCACGCGTTTTTATTGACTTCGTTCGGTAGATTTTAAACATAACTATCGTAGCAAACGCATTTTTTTTTTTTCTCTTTATTTGTTCCAAATTCAAAATAAATTACATTTCATTTTAACCTAGGTGCTCCAGTTACTGCAGTAACGTACCAGCCTTAATTGTTATGATATATATCTAAGTGTTTTTACATTGTTCATGTCTTGGCAATTCAGTATTTTAAACAGGTTTTTTAACCTGCATGTCAGTATAACAATTGATATCTTAAAACTAAAAACTAAAACTAAATCTTATCTAAGTATAAAAGGAATTAATCGTTGCAATTGAGGATTGCAACGATTTTTGCCTGAAGTTATTAATTATTTTGTTGGACATTTGTGCTAAAGTCTCAACATTCGAAATTCTATGTACTTCGGTTGTACTGTACCAGGGAGGCAACTTCAAAATCATTTTCAGAATTTTGTTCTGAATCCTTTGAAGTGCTTTTTTCCTGGTAGTGCAGCAACTAGACCATATTGGCACAGCGTAAAGCATGGCCGGTCTAAAAACTTGTTTAAATATTAGAAGTTTATTCGTCAGGCAAAGTTTGGATTTCCTGTTTATAAGAGGATACACACATTTTATATATTTGTTACATTTGGCTTGAATGCCCTCAATGTGATCTTTAAAAGTTATTTTTTGGTCAAGTATTAATCTAAGATATTTCACTTGGTTTGACCAGGAAATTGGAACTCCGTTCATAGTGACTATGTGACTACTACTAGGTTTCAAAAAGGAAGCCCTGGGCTTATGTGGAAATATTATAAGTTGAGTTTTGGAAGCGTTGGGAGAAATCTTCCATTTTTGTAAATAAGAAGAGAAAATATCTAAACTTTTCTGCAGTCTGCTGCAAATAACACGAAGACTTCTTCCTTTAGCGGAAATGCCTGTGTCATCAGCGAACAAAGATTTGTGGCAACCCTGAGGCAAATCAGGGAGGTCCGAAGTGAAAATGTTATACAATATAGGCCCAAGAATGCTACCCTGAGGAACTCCTGCCCTAAAAGGTAGTCGATTAGATTTGGAATTTTGATAATTTACTTGAAGAGTTCTGTCAGTTAAATAATTTTGAACTAATTTCATAATATAAAGTGGAAAATTAAACCTTTTTTAATATAGCAATCAAACCTTCATGCCAAACACTGTCGACTGCTTTTTCTATGTCTAGAAGAGCAACTCCAGTTGAGTGGCCTTCAGATTTGTTTGAACGAATTAAATTGTTAACTCTTAAGAGTTGATGAGTAGTTGAATGCCCATGGCGAAATCCAAACTGCTCATCTGCAAAAATTGAGTTCGTATTGATGTGAAGCATCATTCTATTCAAAATTATCTTTTCAAAAAGTTTACTTATTGAAGAAAGCAAACTTATTGGACGGTAGCTAGAAGCTTCAGCTGGATTTTTATCCGGCTTCAAAATTGGAACAACTTTTGCATTTTTCCATTTATCAGGAAAGTATGCCAAATGGAAACATCTGTTAAATAATTTTACCAAGAAAGACAAGCTACTCTCTGGGAGTTTTTTGATGAGGATATAGAAAATTCCATCATCACCTGGAGCTTTCATATTTTGAAAATGAATACTTCGTCCAAATCAGTCCCCCAGGAATCATCAAAAATATTTTCCCGAGAGAAAATATTCAGAAAATCCCGAGCAACCTGATTCTCAATAGGACTAGTAAGACCCAAACTGAAATTATGGGAACTCTCGAATTGCTTAGCAAGTTTCTGAGCTTTTTCCAAATTTGTGATCAAAATTTTACCACCTTCTTTAAGCGCTGGAATAGGCTTTTGAGGTTTTTTCAAAATTTTTGTGAGTTTCCAAAAGGGTTTGGAACTCGGGTCTAATTTAGAAATATTATTTTCAAAAGTTTTGTTCCTCAGGGCAGAGAATCGCCTTTTAATTTGTTTTTGCAAATCCCGCCAGATAACTTTCATGGCAGGATCGCGTGTTCTTTGATATTGTCTCCTACGGACATTTTTAAGACGGATCAAGAGCTGAAGATCATCGTCTATTATAATTGAATCGAATTTAACCTCGCATTTTGGTACTGAGGCAGCTCTTGCTTCAACTATAGAAGTAGTCAGAGATTCAAGAGCATAATTAATTTCATCTTTGGTTTGCAAAGGAATGTTTGGATCGAAGTTATATTCCATAAATGTTCGATACTGCTCCCAATCAGCTCTATGGTAATTGAAAGTAGAGCTGTTGGGATTACAAATTATTTCTTGAGATATTTCAAAAGTTACTGGAAGGTGATCAGAACCGAAGTCAGCATGGGTAACCAATTGGCTACAAAGTTGACATGAATCAGTTAAGACCAAATCAATAGTGGAGGGATTTCTTGCAGAAGAAAAGCATGTTGGGCTGTTTGGATATTGAATAGTGTAATAACCTGCAGAACAATCATCAAACAGAATATTACCATTGGAATTGCTTTGAGCATTATTCCATGAGCGGTGTTTTGCATTAAAATGACCAATAATGAAGAATTTAGACCTATGACGGGTAAGTTTCTGAAGGTCACCCTTGAGAAAATTCTTTTGCTGGCCTACGCATTGGAATGGCAAATAGGCAGCTATAAACGTAAGTTGTCCAAATTTTGTTTCAACAGAAACTCCCAAAGTTTCAAAAACTTTGGTTTCAAATGAAGAAAGAATTTCATGTTTGATTCGTCTATGAATAATGATGGCAACGCCACCACAGGGTCCATCAAGACGATCATTTCTATAAGTCAAGTAATTTGCGTCCTTCTTAACCTTATGGGCAGGTTTAAGGAACGTTTCAGTTATAACGGCAATATGCACGTTATGAACTCTCAAAAAGTTAAATAGCTCGTCTTCATTATCTTTAAGAGATCGAGCATTCCAATTAACAATATTTAATGCTTTAAAATCCATTACTGAATTTTAAAGTCATGACAATATTATTTGCAAATTTTACTCCAGTTTGAATAGCATCAAACATGGAGTTAGATTTAAGCATATCAGAAATCATGTCAATTAATGAATTCTGTAAAAATTCCATTTTGGGGGCAGTAATGCTTCCTAAGTCAAAATTGTCAAAATTTCCGTTAGAACGTTGGTTAGTATTTTGATTTCTACCCGCTGCAATAGCAGCATAGGTAGCTCCATTAACTCGCTGAACATTGTTAGCAGCGAGGGGAGTAGGTACAGATGAAACATTTGAAGCAGGGGAGATATTTGTACCTACGGGTACGAATGTAGAATTTGTTCCTCGCTGACCGTTGGTAACAGCAGAGGAATTTGTACCTGGTCGGAAACGTGGAACGTTTCCTACCTGACGGTTAGAACGAGATTGTAGGATCGCTTTGCGAGTATTACATTCCCAAAAATTGGATTTGTGGTTTTCACCACAATTTGAACATTTAAATTTCTTAGGATCTTCCTTCACAGGACAGTCGTCCTTTGCGTGAGAGGAATCACCACAATTCATGTATTTAGCTGGCATGTAGCAATTTTTAGTTCCGTGACCCCATCCCTGGCACTTACGGCACTGGGTGAGGTTTTGGAAATTTCCTCCAGTCTTCCTGAAGTGTTCCCATTTCACTCGGACATGGAGCATAAGGCTAGCTTTTTCTAAGGCCTTAAGGTTGTTTAGTTCACTAGACTTGAAGTGAACTAAATAAAAATCATTAGAAATCCCGTTGCGCGAATCGCCAGGACGGGATTTCATTTTCATTTTGATTACTTGGAGTGGCACAACTCCAAGTAATTTTGCCAGTTCATCTTTGATCTGATCCAGGGATTCACCACTGGGCAGTCCTTTCATGACAACCTTGAACACACGTTCAGTTTTGGTGTCGTAAGTAAAAAAATTGTGCTTCTTCTCAGTAAGATACTTGAGAAGACATTTAAATCCATCCAAGGTTTCAGCCAATACACGGCATTCACCCCGACGCACAGTGGGACGAATTCAAAAAAAGTGGGACATGGCTATTTGCGACGAAACTATTGAGTATAGCTTTTTGTTGTCTTCTAAAATGTTTCTTTATTTTTTAAGTACTTTATTTAAGTAGTGAAAAATTTTGGTTAAGGAGGGTATACACTCAGATAAAAAAAATAACTTTTTTATGTCTTGTTAAATTTGATGAACACCTTTGGAAACATTAAAGATGAAGTCTTTTTAAGAAACTTTGTCCAAGATGTAAACTTTCTATCTCTCAAGTGGACGAAGTTATAGGGTGAAAAGGGACTACAAACGGTAGAACCCCCTTAAAAAAAGTTTTTTCACCATAACTTTTTTCTTTGAATTTTCTCGTTTATTAAATATTCTACAACGTTGTAAGTGCTTAGAAAATGCACATTTTTGCAGAAGACAGTAAATCGCTATCTCTTTGTTTAAAGGATTTACGCCAGTTTTTACAATTTTTTTACACTATTATTAAGGGGGTGTACCTTCTAGGTTAGCAGGTATTAGCAGCTAATGACAACATCATTTCATTCAGCAACTTATACCCTACTGTTTCATATACAATTCATAGGGGGATCCAAGGGGATGCTTAGTAAATTTTCAAAAAATGTACCTCAATGTTTTGTTACGTTTTGCTGTTTTCATGAAGATTTTTCCAAGTATGTACATATATGAAGGCAAAAAACGTGTTGCTTACTGTTAATTATAACAAAAGAAATCATTATGGTGAACATTTGCACTTGCTATCAATATTAAATGACAATACAGCAGGTGGTAGCACATTTATTTGAATTTATTTGCGTTTAATCCCGTAACTGATGTTGACACTAACGAATTCTGGAATTTTCCTGATTCACGGCGCAGACATTATAAGAGCTTCTATTCTTCCTGTTGGTACTCTATCAGAAGAACCTTAATAATGCCGAAATAAGGACATCAAAAACTTTCGAGAACATCGGGCAAGAAAATGTTCACGGTACAGATATGTGCTTTTATATATTTTCTAATCATAATTAAGCTTTATGTTTTGTTGTTGTATTCGACAGTGTAGCCACAAATCAAGACATTTTAAGCCGACTGATGATGTCTTCAGACCCATTGATTTCATCAATGCGAAAGATTCCAAGAAGGAAAAGCATTCCATTCAGAAGAGATGCATTGAAGTTTTTGAACGAACTGAGTATTTTAAAGAACGAGATGCCATGTTCATCCAGCGATGAAGATTGGGAAGAGAACGATCAACTGTAATAAAAATTGTAACCAAACAAGAATCAAAAGAGTTTGAATAAATGTTTTATCTCCTGCTTAATTTCCGTTTACTTTTGATAGCTAGAGCAAATGTGCACCATAATGATTTCTTTTGTCATAATTAACAGTAAGCAACACGTTTTTTGTCCTCATGTATGTACATACTTGGAAAAATCTTCATGAAAACAGCAAAACGTAACAAAACATTGAGGTACATTTTTTGAAAATTTACTAAGCATCCCCTTGGATCCCCCTATGAATTGTATATGAAACAGTAGGGTATAAGTTGCTGAATGAAATGATGTTGTCATTAGCTGCTAATACCTGCTAACCTGCAAGGTACACCACCTTAAAGTTAGCGTAAAAAAATTGTAAAAACTGGCGTAAACCTTTAAACGAAGAGATAGCGATTTACTGTCTTCTGCAAAAATGTGCATTTTCTAAGCACTTACAACTTTGTAGAATATTTAATAAACGAGAAAATTCAAAGAAAAAAGTTATGGTGAAAAAACTTTTTTTAAGGGGGTTCTACCGTTTGTATTCCATTTTCACCCTATAACTTCGTCCACTTGAGAGATAGAAAGTTTACATCTTGGACAAAGTTTCTTAAAAAGACTTCATCTTCAATGTTTCCAAAGGTGTTCATCAAATTTAACAAGATATAAAAAAGTTATTTTTTTTATCTGAGTGTATACCCTCCTTAACCAAAATTTTTCACTACTTAAATAAAGTACTTAAAAAATAAAGAAACATTCTAGAAGACAACAAAAAGCTATACTCAATAGTTTCGTCGCAAATAGCCATGTCCCACTTTTTTTGAATTCGTCCCACTGTGCGACGTCCAATTTGTAGTGAAAACTTAACTTTCACGAAATTCAAAAGTTCCATGCGAAGAGCATGGAAATCGGTAGTGGTTATCACAATAGGGGGAATCTTTTCCTTCTTGGCATTAAGCCGGGAAAGTTTACTAGAATTTTTCTTGGATGATGGATCATTCTCATCATCCGTGAGCAAATCAAATTGATTACTCAAATTAATTTCATCAGAAGGGGGGTCAAGAGTTTGCCCCTTTCTTTTGCGTTTAGGCGCCATGGCGGCAGTAAATTTTTATCCAAATCGACTTCCAAGCAGATTACTATAAGAATCTGAAGGGTCGAAGAGGAATTTTCCAAATCGATATCCAAGAAGGATTACCTCGGGTAGGGTCCAAACAAGGATCGAAGAGGAATAAGAGTTGAACAAGGTAGAAAATTTTTACAGGTTGAGCACTGAAAAGTGCTGTTTAAATTTGTTGTAGCTTTAGGTAGTAGTAACACTTCCTTCAGCAAAAAGCAAATAGATCCGCACGGCAAGAGAGCACGATGCAGACTCGTCGTAGCAAACGCATAATTTACTTGTTAATACCGACATCATGATTTTATTTGATGTTTTCTGCTCGATAGGCCCAAAATGGTCGATTAGGCCGGAGCAACTCTCTACCCTATATACATTATTAGAAATGCTGTGACATAACCACACCGGGATGGCCGTTCAAAATGGTTCAAAGAATGTGAAATGAGCGAAAATTACAATTTAACGCGATTTAAAATATTTCAATAAAACATTCAATATTTTGACTATCAATCAACACATTTCTCAAAATGTTATCATAACTAATTTCTGAAAGCATTTACTTGTGTTTTATGCACCATCATATATAGACTGTTCCAGAAAGTATAAGCACACCTTATTTTAACGGTCACTTTGAATATAATGAAATATTTCAACATGTTTTGGCTGCATCCTTTTGTTTGCTCATTTCAGAATGACATAGCATCAAAAAAGTGCTCAGTTTTGTGTTTCCTGTCAATATGCGTGGTCTTACTCCGGAACAACGAAAAAGTATCGTGCACAAATGGTGCACTGTGAGCGGACTCTCCTTGAGAAAATTGGCCAAGGAAGAGGGTGTAAGCATTGAAGCGGTACGAACTGCGATTAAAAAATATAGAGAACAGTGTACGTTTGAAGATGCGCCGCAGAGTGGCCGGAAATCCTGTAAGTCCGGATATCGATAAAAAGATCAGGGATGCCTACAAACGAAAACCAGCGACTTCCGTTCGGGATGTTGCGAAAAAACTAGGGACCTCGTCGAGTAACGTCATGCGTGCCAAAGAAAGACTAGGGCTAAAAACATACCGGAAGCAGAAAAAAAAACCAAAAGGAACCCAAAACAGGCCGCGTCCGTGAAACCACGGGCCCGCAAACTCTACGATACGTTATTGTGTCGAAATTCTGGGTGTATAATAATGGACGACGAAACGTACGTGAAACTACGTGGAAACTCGGAACATGGAACTGCAAATCGCTCGGCTTCCCGGGTTGCGATAGGTTAATTTATGATGAGCTTCAACCACGCAACTTCGAAGTCGTAGCACTGCAGGAACTTTGCTGGACGGGACAAAAGGTATGGAAAAGCGGGCATCGAGCCCAGAGCTGTGGCACCACCAACGAGCTGGGAACCGGCTTTGTAGTGCTGGGTAAGATGCGCCAACGCGTGATTGGCTGGCAGCCGATCAACGCGAGGATGTGCAAGTTGAGGATTAAGGGCCGTTTCTTCAACTACAGCATCATCAACGTGCACTGCCCACACGAAGGGAGACCCGACGACGAGAAAGAAGCGTTCTATGCGCAGCTGGAGCAGGTGTACGACGGCTGTTCGCAACGGGACGTCAAAATCGTCATCGGCGACATGAACGCTCAGGTAGGACGGGAGGCAATGTATAGACCGGCAATCGGGCCAAACAGCCTGCATGCCGTATCGAACGACAACGGCCAACGATGCGTGAACTTTGCAGCCTCCCGGGGTATGGTAGTTCGAAGTACCTTTTTCCCCCGCAAGGATATCCACAAAGCCACCTGGAGATCACCTGACCAACACACAGAAAACCAAATCGATCACGTTCTAATCGACGGGAAATTCTTCTCCGACATTATCAACGTCCGCACGTACCGCAGTGACTACCAAGTGAGCTATTGAAATACGGTGGTGAAGCACTGGCTAGAGCGCTGCACTGGGTAATTGCCAAGATTTGGGAGGAGGAGATATTACCGGAGGAGTGGATGGAAGGTGTCGTATGCCCAATCTACAAAAAGGGCGACAAGTTGGATTGCTGCAACTACCGCGCGATCACACTGCTGAGCGCCGCCTACAAGGTACTCTCCCAAATTCTATGCCGCCGTCTGTCACCATATGCAAGAGAGTTCGTGGGGCAATACCAGGCGGGATTCATGGGTGCCCGCGCTACCACGGACCAAATTTTCGCGATTCGGCAGGTTCTGCAGAAATGCCGCGAATACAACGTGCCCACACATCATTTGTTCATCGATTTCAAATCCGCATACGACACAATCGATCGAGATCAGCTATGGCAGATTATGCACGAGTACGGATTTCCGGATAAACTGACGCGACTGGTCAAGGCGACGATGGATCGAGTGATGTGCGTTGTTCGAGTATCGGGGACACTCTCGAGTCCCTTTGAATCTCGAAGGGGGTTACGGCAGGGTGATGGACTTTCGTGTCTGCTGTTCAACATCGCGTTAGAAGGTATGATCAGAAGAGCTGGGATAGACACGAGTGGCACGATATTCAGGAAGTCCATCCAGCTCCTTAGTTTCGCCGATGACATTGACATTATGGCACGGAACTTTGAGATGATGGCGGAAACGTACATCAGACTGAAGGCTGAAGCTAGACGGATTGGACTTGCCATCAATGCATCAAAGACAAAATACATGAAAGCAAGAGGTTCTAGGGAAGACAATGTTAGCCTCCCACCCCGAGTTCAGATTGACGGTGACGAAATCGAGGTGGTCGATGAGTTCGTGTATTTGGGCTCACTGGTGACCGCCGAAAATGATACCAGCAGAGAAATTCAAAGACGCATTATGGCAGGGAATCGTGCCTACTTTGGACTCCGGAGGACGCTCCGGTCGAATAAAATTCGCCGCCGCACGAAGTTGACTGTCTACAAGACGCTGATTAGACCGGTGGTCCTTTACGGCCACGAGACCTGGACTATGCTCGTGGAGGACCAACGCGCCCTTGGTGTTTTCGAACGGAAGGTGTTGCGTACCATCTACGGTGGAGTGCAGATGGATGACGGAACGTGGAGGAGGCGAATGAACCACGAATTGCACCAGCTGCTGGGAGAACCATCCATCGTCCACATTGCAAAAATTGGGCGACTACGGTGGGCTGGGCACGTCGTAAGAATGCCGCACGACGACCCAGTGAAAATGGTTCTAGAAAGCGACCCAACAGGAACAAGAAGAAGAGGCGCGCAGCGGGCAAGGTGGATCGACCAAGTAGAAGGTGACCTGCGGACCCTTCGCAGACTACGAGGTTGGCGAACTGTGGCCATGGATCGAGTAGAGTGGAGACGACTTCTTCGGACAGCAGAGGACAACAAGGCCTTAGCCTGATTGGTAAGGTAAGTAACGTACGTGAAACTAGATTACAAAACGCTTCCCGGACCACAATTCTATACTGTAAGCGAAGGCAAGGACATCCCCGAAACGGAGAAGGCAATTTTTACCGAAAAATTCGGTAAGAAGGTTATGGTTTGGAAGGCAATATGCAAGTGTGGTAAAACATCTAGCCCGTACATCACAACGGAGACGATGAACACTCAGAAATACGTTAAGGAATGTCTCCAGAAGCGATTGTTGCCGATGATCAGGAAGCACGATGGTCAAGTAGTATTTTGGCCTGATTTGGCGTCATGTCATTACGCAAAGGACACTTTAGAATGGTACAAAAGTCAAAATGTATGTTTCGTGCCGAAAGACATGAATCCGCCGAACTGCCCGGAGGCACGGCCAATCGAGACTTTTTGGGCTTTAACCAAAGCAAAGCTTCGAAAATTAATAAAACCAGCGGACGACATCCAAAAATTCAAAAAAGATTGGCCAAAAGTGGTCAAAATGGTGGGAAGTGCCACTGTGCAGAAGCTAATGGGTCATGTTCGAGGAAAAGTTAGGAGTCTTGGCTATGATTAAATATGTTGATTAAACGAGAGTAAAATATCATTTGAAATACAAATACAAATATGATTTGCCAAATAAAATTATTAAAACTCAAAAAAAACATGACTTTTTTGTTATTTTGAAAGTGTGCTTATACTTTCTGGAACAGTCTATAGTATCTTCAAGTGGCCAAGCATTATTTGTATAATAAATTTTGAAATTTTGAAGTTTAAAATCGTGTATCGGTATCTTTGGCGCACGAAGCTTATTCCTTGCTTACACAAGTTTTGCACTTTCGAGGACGATTCAGTTTTATTTTCAATAAACTAGAACTCTTATGTAAAGATTTATTGCTGGCCTTGAAAAAGGCCGTTTTTTCACTAAATTTTTATGGATGACTGACTGTTCAAAATGTTCAAATTCTTCTGATATTGATGGTTCACATCGGATTACTCCGATGAGCTGGATGTTCGACGGAATTTCCCTGGACCGATTTGCATCTGCGTCTGGTTGTTTTTCATTGGTGTGAGGTGGTGTGTGTACTGAGCTGCTAGGAATGCTAAGATTGGACATCAACAAGTCCGTTGTCGCCCATATTTCTCCATTGTTAACTATTTAAATATTTAACAATTATAATGTGTGACATACCACACAAAAATTTTATAACACTGGTGAATCGATCGACATACAAATCATCAAAATCCATTGATTGTTGGCCAAGTTATAAGCATTTAAAGTCTGACCAATTTTTGTTGCATTAACCTTAATTGGCACCCTTCCCGAAAGACGTAGTTCTACGTCAAAAATCATGCGGTTAAGGTTGGTCACTCCTTCGGGTAAGACATGGAATATACCTTGATCCTAGCCATATAAAAGGTTACTTTCTTCTGCAAAATTGCTCAGTAAGTCAAGGCTGTTTAGAGAACAATAATACATAATTTTCTCACTATGTGGCGCTAAAATTTCTTGAGATCTTTATTTTTTTTAAAGTTTCCGGCAAAGTAGTCCAGGCTAGGGGAAGTACAACTTGATCTGAAGTAATATTTGGTGTAAAAATTGCTCAAATTAATAATTATTATAGTTTTTAATATAAATATTAATGATATTAACTGTCAAACGGAAAGCTACAAAGTAAACAATTTTAACAGTGTAGCTATAACGAATACACTCAATCACGGTATACATAAACAAGGTAATATACTCTCGGTTGTAAACATCAAGTTTGAATGTCGACTAATGACGTCATTGCTATCTTTCAATAGTTTGCAGGGGAATAACTCAAATTGTACAGTGTAAATACATTGTAGACACAGCAAATCACTTCATTTTGTTCAGTAAAAGGCTCTCCTAGGCTCTCAAAGGATAGGAATAACATCACTATGCAAATGTCATTTACCGCAATATCTTACCATATATTGCGTACACTGTGCACTCAATAACGTTTCACCGTTGTTGTTATGTTTACTGATGCAGCTTTCTGTTTGTCATCATTTTTGCGTAATTTTTCGTTTTTGGCTTCGGCATTGGCCACGAACGGCCAATGACGAACCCATTACAAAATCCGGCAGCAAATCTCACTAGGCTCATGGCGAATCAACCGAAAACGACCACGGTTATCATATTGATATCATGTACCAAGGAATGTCGAATTTAGGAGGACAAGGAGTGGATTTCGGTGGTGATGTGCATCTGCGTGTTCATAAATAAATAGGGAATAATAATTGAGAACTTGAAAAAAAAAACAGGTAGGTAATGCTTGCCATTCTGTATCCTCCTTTCGACAGAGATACACTTGCCGATGGATTTCCGAGCCCGGGAAAAAATTTGACATTCAATGGGAATCAATTCACACAGATCCACAGCATTTGATAAATAGTTGGACAAATAATTCAAACAAATGTATATCGTTCTTTGAAGTATGATTGGATTCTTTCTAACACTTCCGTTTCAAATGAATCTATTGACTCGGATTTCGAATTGTTCGTTTTGCTGGATGGCATGAATTGATCCAAGCCTGCATCACGAATGGTGTTGGCCAGCTTCAGAATTAGTTTTTTCTCCCCTCTGAGAAAAGTAAATTTTTCCGGGTTTTCTGCGTAAATCCCGTATATTTCACGCATTCAAGTTCTTTTTATCAAAGAACCAAATATTCAAATTAAAAAAAATATTAGAATAATAGTGAAGGGAATAACTTGCCTCTCGTGTGAAATCCATTTTTCATTAAACGAATGTCAAATATACACTTAAAACCAAAAATAGTCAAAAACAAAAAAAAAACAACTGTCAGACTAAGACATTCACAAATATCACAAATATTAAAATATTTAATATTTCCACCATCGGTATTGATGCTTATACTTGGAGCTGGCCTTCTCCTAGAGTCCAGGTGACCAATGTCTTCTACTTTGTGGGCTGATAAGTTCAGAATTTTCTCACTGCTCGACACTAGTCTGCGTTTGGACTTCACGTACACACTAAGATTTTTTTTACAGTATACTGTAATTTTTTACCGAATATGGAACAGCTGAACATTCGGTAATCTATTCGGTATTTTTTGTTTTACAGTGCGTTCTGTAAATTTGACTTCGGTCATATGAGCTGTCAAAATTTGCTGAAACGCATTGCAAATTTAACTGAATGATTGATAAAATGAACAAAAAAGCGTTCTGTCAGATTTTTACCGAAATTCAGTAAAAACTACCGATTGAATTGTAGCTGGTTTTTATCGATTTTCCTTTCTTTTCTTTTTCAAATTTGAGGTGAATAATAATATGGTTCATTTGAATTGTTTTTTTTTTTTACATTTATTAATCCATGATGATTTTAATCAGTTTTTAAACTTTATTAGTTTCAAAATTTCTTCATTGTTTCGATCAATTGATGCTTCTCATAAATTTCTCCCCCGTGGTAGTAAGGTTTCCTACGCCTTGAAAAATTGCAGAGAGAAACAAGAAAAATTGCTTGTCTTCTGGCTTGCAGCTTATATTGAAAGCAGCGAAGCACTCACACAGCACTGGGAAACAATACTTGGCATCTTTCTTGATGGATGCAGACCATCCATTCCATGCAATTCATCCCTCCGAAGTATTAAATTTCCTTTTAGGTATAAAAGTGGGACTTCACCGTTTGGCACCGTGTTGAAATCATTCTGAAGATCCATCTACAAAGTACAATGAAAAAAAAATGTTTTTTTTTATTTTTACTTGCGGAAAAGATCTCTTGCTCCTCCATCAAGAGCTCCAATTTGTTTTAATATGTCTTCCATTTTTTAACACTTACTATAACTGCGCACTTTAACTACGGAGAACTGCGCAATATTCAATTTTAAAATGGCGGAAAAATGTTGAGTTTGGCAGTATAGACAATTTACAAACCTTTCGGTACTTTGTACAGTCTGGTTTGTAAAAGACTTTTTTTACAGTACTTTCGTCAATTTTTGACAGTATTGCGGGATTTCAGGCATTTACAGTTTCGATCAGTAATGTTTATATACAGTTTTCGGTAATTTTCTGCAAATTACAGAAATGCAGTTTTTTTATTGCTGGAAAGTGGTAAAACATCAAATTTTACCAAACATTCGGTAAAAATGACATTTTACAGACCAAATTCAGCAAAAAAGAGTACCGAACAAAATTTAAGAATTTTGGTGTGTAGATGTCTTGATTTCGTAGATGGTTATTATTTCAAGATATAGATTATAGGATACAGAAAGTTCACATGTACATTAGTGTCGCGTAGTGAGATAATTCAAATTTTCCTGTGCACCATGACTATTTAGAATGCCTTGATCATCTTACTTACATTGCAGGAAACATATGCTTCTTAGAAATCCAGAACCTAGTTTTACGAATGGACTGCTTTTACGGATGTTCCTTATTTTCCGGTACATCCCCCGGGGCCTCCATATCACGAATTCAAACTGATGACAGATATGCAAATGTTCTCGAAAAAAGCCTGATATATTTCAGAAACGAAATAATTTTATTTACTGCATTCAGTTTCAACCTTGAGACATAACAAATACCAACCAAAGGATGCCGTCTTACCCCGATGCAAATCAAACTGTAACCACAGACAAACAGACATAACACTCAGAAGTTGTTCATCGAACAAGCATTTACCACAGACAAACAGACGTAACACTTCATTGTGTATCTTCGTTCACGCATTTAACGGTTGATTTGAATATTATCAGTTCCGCGAACTACTCGCCGCAGCGCTGGCATCGGATCACTTTAACGTTTCTATACATTCTATAAAAGTTTTATGCAATATTGTTTGCGAGTTACCGAGCAAGCTTGTTTACCGCGAGAAGCCCGAGAGATGTCATTGCTAAGGTGCTATGTTTTGAGATACTATGTTTCCAAGATTTTTTTTTTTTTCACAGAGTTACGTCTGTTTGTCTGTGATTTAACGGTCAATTTAAAAGTATCTCAGTTGGTAGTATTGCCACCTGTGGCGCGCATAGTCAATTCCCTTGCGCTTGACGTTTACACACTTACACCATCTGTTCAGCGCACTACCCACCACCGTGTACTCAACAGATGGCGGTAATGTTTTAGCGACGATGTTTACAATGAGAAATATTCAATGTGTTATGAATGTTTGTCTGTGCTGTAACATTATTTTGGAATAACCTCGTAATGATTAAAAAAAATTTGAATAAATACTGGCTATATTCAATATGATCTAAACGAAGGTAAAAATATGATGTTAAAAATAACTTGTAATTTTTCAGCACTTATGTATGGCGGTCATCACTTAAGTTTAGCAACAGTGAAATTATTTTCGTTCCTCTCAAGATGTATTGCTTACGTCACTTTGTCTACATGCTTCAAACCCAAATTTTGTACAACTGTGATGTGTTTTTGGGTGTACTTAGGATGCATTACTCGAATATGGTGAAAAGTTAAAATTGACCATGGTGGCGTTTAGGTTACTTTGTCACGGCAGTAATGTACAGCTGCTTACGTGAATCGGATGGTTTCAACAGCGCATCAGCTAATTGGAATCGGATTCCCGTTGGATGACAAATGGATCGGAATGCTGCTGCTGGCTGGCTTGCCCCAGGAGTATCGTCCGATGGTGATGGGCCTTGAAAATTCGGGAAACGAAATCACGGGTGACATCATCAAAACCAAGTTGCTCCAGGAGACGGATTTGTCAGCGCCTACTACGGGACCGGCGTTTATTTCTGCAATAAAAAATTCAAATGGTTACCAAAGCAACGCGAACACAAATTCGAAAGGCAAAGGACCGAAATGCTGGCGGTGTGAGAAATTTGGTAACATTGCGAGGAATTGTCAAACCAGGACGAGGGATCAAGAACCATCGAAACGAAGCGGATCGGATCGGATCGGAAAGGAGAAGCCTTTTGCACCGTGTTGTCAGTGCAAGACGCGGCAACGGACAACAGTTGGTATTTCGATTCGGGTTCTGCCAAGCATCTCACCAACAACAAACAACTGTTGGAGACCCTACGTGAAGCGAATGGTAGTATCTACGCGGCGAACAAGGGCGTGATGAAAATCGTTGCGGAAGGATCTACCAAGCTACAGCCCACCTGCAACCCCGATGCGATAGAAGCATAGAGGTAACTCCAAGACTAGAAGGTCCCGAAATAACGTGCTAAACTTTTTGGCTCAGCTCTGGTACTCTCTTCGGTCCCAAGCTAATCGATTCACCCCTCGAAACATAAGAAAAACCAATAACCCCTCATTTTATCTGTCAAACTTTCATAGCGAATCAAAACAAACATTGCGTAGTAATAGAATTTCGACTAGAATGGGGTACGTTAATCGTTTGCTTGGGACCAATAGGCTAGTCAAGTAGTGAGCCAATTTAAAATCGTTAGTTTCGTATTGATTGTTGATAGAAGTGCGAAACATCAAGCTGATTCCGGAGCTGGCAGTAAACCTACTGTCAGTAGGTAAGATAGTTGACCAAGGCCACACTGTTGTTTTCAGAAAAAAAAAACCTGGTTGCGAGGTGGTGAATCCCAGCGGAAAGGTTATTGCTACCGGATGCCGTTCCAATGAGCTATACAAGCTGGAGCAGAAGAGCTCCCAGGCGTATGCGTGCTCACCCCGTATAACGGCGAAGCTGTGGCATCAGCGAATGGGACATCTGAGCTCCGGAAGTTTGGCAAAACTCAACTAGCGACTGGGGTCAACTACGATGGCCCGGACTGCGGAGGCTGCAAAATTTGTGCCGTTGGGAAGTAAACGAGATTGTCATTTAACCACGTTGGCTCAAGGGCCAATGAAGAACTGGAGCTGGTCCACTCGGACATTTGCGGTCCGATGGAAGAAATATCGTTGGGAGGAGCCCGTTATTACCTGCAGTTAACCGACGATTAGACCCGACAACTTTTCGTCTACTTTTTACGCACTAAATCGCAGGAGGAAGTGCTGCAAATGTTCAAGGAATTCCATAGCATGGTCGAGAGACAGAGTGGCAAGAAGTTAAAGGTGCTTAGGACGGATAATGGCTGGGAGTTCAAGAACAGAAGCTTCGAAAACTTCCTGAAGCAGTTAGGAATCCGTCACCAAACTTCAGCGGAGTACACCCCCGAGCAGAACGGCCTTGCCGAGCGTGTCAACCGGACGGTAGTAGAGCGAGCGAGGTGCATGCTGTACGAAGCAAAGCTGCCAAAATCGTTTTGGGCAGAAGCCGTAGCAGCAGCAGTCTACCTCATCAATAGATCGCCAACCAAGGGTATTGATACGACACCAGAGGAAGCGTGGACGAAACGAAAGCCGAATCTTTCCCACATTAGAATCTTTGGTACGACTGTGATGGCGCACGTGCCGAAGCAAAAGCGGCAAAAGTGGGACCAAAAGACTGAACAGTGCGTGTTGACTGGGTACGACGACGAAACGAAAGCGTACCGCTTGAACAATCTGAAGACAGCCACAATCTTCAGAAGTCGTGACGTAGCTTTCATTGACGAGGGATCCAGTGAGTATGAAGTGGTAGTAGCAGTGAAGTCCAATGGTCCAGAGCGCAGCTTTGTTCGGCTGGATTTTACGATTTCGGAGGTAGACGTCGAAGCCAACCCAGATGTACCGGAAAACGATGAACACGACGTGACGGACAACGAAAAAACGACTTCAAGTGATGAATCCTTTGTGGATGCTGCTGACACCGTGAAAGATCCTGCGCTCTCACCGCGCACAGTTCCAAATCCGCCCCAGTCACAGGCGTTGAGGCAAAGTGGTAGGGAGCGCTTTCTCGCAGGCAAGTACAAAGATTGTCGTTTAGAGACCAAAGGATTGCCGTCTTTGAAATTTTCAGATGATCGGAGGCGTTATACAATTCAGCCTGCACCCGTTACCGAGGAAACCGCTGCGCCCCCGTCGGCTTCAAATCTAAGATCTACTAGTGATGAAATGCAAGGAGGGTTGATGCTCTGCGATAGGGGGCGCCTGCCCCAAGGCAAGTATTTGAATAATATTGTAGAATGTTCAGTCAGTCCTGGATGATCCAACGACCCATCACGAAGCACTATCCTGTGACGATGCGGAACGATGGAAACAGGCCATGAAGGAGGAGTATGAGGCCCTCATCTCCAAGGCAATCAGGTGCAAGTGGGTGTACCGGACGAAACTAATAATCGTTGCTCTTTCAACTTCCGAAGCCGAGTACATGGTGCTGTCGGCTGCAGTACAGGAGGCGCTCTGGTGGAAACGATTGCAAGGCTTGTTCGAGGACGAAAAGCAGATCTTGATCCACTGCGACAACCAAAGCCAAGAACGGAGGATACCACCCGAGGACAAAACATATTGACATACGCCACCATTTCATTCACGATGCTTTGGAAAGAGGAGATATCAACGTGGCGTATGTTAGTACGAAGAAGTAGACTGCTGATGGCCTTACGAAGCCGTTACCAGCTGCTAAATTGATTGCATGCCATGAAGCGATGGGAATTCAAACACCAATGGGTTGAGGAGGAGCGATGAAATAAATCGAAGCAACCCATGACTGTTACTACGAAGGGAAAATAAATTCTTTCACTTGTGATTTAACCGTTCAAGATAACACACGCGTTTTACTTTTACTCTGCTGCCCATTAGCTTTCAATCGGATGTATCTCTAATCTGTTTGGTTTAGAATTACTAGTAGAAAATGTTATGTATTTATTATAGTTTAAATATACCATATGGGTTTTGCGATTTTTATTCCTCTGGAATGAAAATTCGAACTTTGGGCTTGATACGTGTCATCAACTTCTGCACAAGCTGCTGGTCAACCTTACCTGTTTTTTTTTCCAGTATCTGGCAATTGAAGTAGCATCCTTAGCCATTTTTCCACTCTTCTTCAGTTTAGCTTTGATGATACCCCCAATAAATTTCTATTGGGCGGAAATCCGGGCAGTTTGGGGGGGGGGGGGGGTTCATCCCTTTCTCAATTACGTCTACTCCATTATCTCGATACCACTGTTCCGCATTCTTACTGTAGTGGCAGCTCGCCAAATCTGGCTAAAACTTGATGGGACCTAAGGAACGGCAATACACGTTTTTTCAGGCATTCGTTGATGTATAACTGTCCGTTCATATTGTTGGTTGTGATGAAAATCGGAGTCTTCTGGCCACAGCTGCAGATTCCCTGCCAGATCATCAGCTTACCGGCAAACTTGTCCGCAAAAACAAATTTATATTTCTTGGGAACATCTCCGCGACCCCTGGCAACATACAACTTCTGTCCCGGAAGCTGTTCGAAGTCCAATTTGACAAACGTTTCATCGAATGCGTATATTCCGAACTGTACTGCGAACAGCACCGAGTTTGTTGGCCTCATCCACGTCCGAAAATCCTGGATTCACTTTGAAAGCCTTCATGACGTTCTGATGCAGTTTCGCCGGAAGCCGGAAGAGCAACAATTTTATCTAGATGAACGCGTCATTGGGACGGTACTAATGGATATTTTTGGTCGATATTGAAAATTTATTCGATTGCTGAATTTATGTATGGGCCCAAATTAGGGGTATTTAAAGGGTGTCCACAATGAAATTGCCACACACAAAATTGATTCGCAAAATTCGAGTTTTCATCCGATTGCCATCAAACTTTCAGGGATTGAGAAATAACTATTAAACTTCATTTTACCATTTTACTCGTATTTAATTTACAGTCCATACGCAAATGCCCGCACCTTGGCCTTAACCCCGGCCATAAGATTCTGCACAACCTGTGAATCAACCGTTTTTTGCATGTAAACCCATACTTTCTTCAGTTCCTCGACTGTCTTCACTACCTTAGGTCGTTTAAGAAGGTGCTGCTTCATAATCGCCCAGTACTTCTCGATGGGGCGGAGCTCCGGAGTGTTGGGAGGGTTGAACATTTTCGGCACGAAATTGACCTTATTGTCCGCATACCACTTCAACACGTCCTTGGAGTAGTGGCATGAGGCCAAATCCAGCCAGAAGATTGTTGGGACGTTGTGGGCCTTCAGGAGAGGAAGCAGCCGCTTCTGGAGGCACTCTTTTATGTACACCTGTCCGTTCATCGTGTCCTGGGTCACGAAAGGTGCACTCCGCTTCCCGCACGTGCAGATGGCTTGCCAAACCAGGAATTTCTTCTCAAATTTGGACATCTTCTGAGTGCGGACATGCTCCGGAACGCTGAACTTATCCTTGGCCGTGAAAAACAGGTTGCCGGGGATCTGTTTGAAGTCGGCCTTCACATATGTTTCGTCGTCCATGATGCAGCATTCAACTTTCGTCAGCATGTTGAGGTACAACTTCCTGGCACGGGTTTTGGCGGACTTGTTCTGCTTCTCGTCGCGATTAGGGACCTTTTGTACCTTGAACGTTCGAAGCCCAGCCTTAGTTTTGGCCTTCTGGACAAAACTTCGGCTAAGGTGCAGCTTCTTAGCCACATCCCTAACGGAGGCGTTCGGATTTCGGTTGAAGGCCCCAACTACGCGGTTGTGATTTTTGGTGTTGTACGGAATACTTTTTCCTTCACTTCTGGGCTTCCGATCGGTGGTCAACCGTTCCTCGAACCGCTTAATCAATCGCGACACTGTGGAATTCGCGATTCCCAACGTTTTAGCGATGGAACGATGCGAGAGATCCTTGTTCTCGTGATGAATGCGCAAGATTTTATCACGCACGAGCTGTTCTTTCGACTCCATTTCCGCGAGTTTTGATCACAGGACTTTAAAACTTGCAGGATGTAAATAATGCACTATGAACTAAATCCACCCAAATTTTCATTAAATTCTACCCAACGGTTAAAAAGTTAGAGCAATTTCATAGTGTGGCAATTTCATCGTGGACACCCTTTAGGCCGACATTACATCAATTTCCCCTATTAACAGAGAACCCTAATGAGGTCAGTTGGCTTTTTTCAGTTGAGGAGGACATTAGGTTGCTTAATGGCGACATGAGGCTATTGACTGAGGACCCTGTTCAGTGGAAAAGAACTCTTCGATCGGCGTATATTCAGTGGATTGCAGCCCATCAAAGTATCAATTACATAAGTCAATGAATTCCTGACTTGGTCAGGGAGAAAATTCCTCGATATCCCATAAACATATACGAAGGCAAAAATAGCACAAACATTGGTAGACCGGCATCAACGATTTTTTTTTCTAGGAAAGGCAGCGATATGATCGATTCGAGGCCTTTGTGACATTCGTTCTTAAATTACCAATTAAAATCGTTGGACTGAGAAATTGAAGTCTTTGGTCCATCAACTAACGGCCAGCATCGAACGCACCACCGTGGCCGACCAAATATCTCGGCAGATAATTAAAAAAAAAAAACAAATCTCTCGAATCGCGAAGCATAAAACAAAGCCATGTACGTCTCACTGCGCCTGACATGCTGCGCGACGCCACACGACCGTACGGCGAATGAACCGGATCAAATCCCAGCATCCAGCCCGACACGTACCTACCAAACCAATGCCATGCGAGGGAGCAGGTTTCGTTCCACAGGCGAAATTTTAGGCGCCATGTCATTCCGGTATGCAAATTAATTATCTCTGACGGGTTAATATACGAGACTGCATAATATAATCACCGGTTGATATATGTGACAAAGTGCACAAATTTTGTCAGTGACAGCGAAAAGTATGCGTACGACAGAGAACCGTTTTCGGAATCGGCCATGCATCTCTCCTTCTGCCCATGCTGAGGCTGGCCGCATTTAGCCGTTACATAGGGGTACGTGTACAACATATGTTCTCACAGGCCGAAGGCAGATACATATATTCACATTCTGCAACAGCATGATTTACGGCCACATTACACGCGTGATTCGCACGATCCAAGCTGTCGTGTTTTACGATGTGTAATTTTGGTTGTTCAAGTCCGGTAGCATTTTCGGGATGTCACGCAGCGAATCTGATCGGTAGGGACTCGCTCTCACACTCCTTCTCTCTCTCGCCATATCTGCTTCGGTGATAATTTACGCAGAGTTACGCTCCATGAGACATTGCTGATGGCGCCGTCTCACGTGAGTCAGCTCCAAAGTATTCGGTTGATGTGTATTTTATTTGTCACCTGATTTCGTTTTATTAATAACCCTCGCGGATATTTTCGTATAGGAAAAAAAAAGTCGTCACATACCAAAATATACCCTTTAAAAAATCACATCTAAAATTAAACTGGAGCGTTCGCATCGGGGGAGTTAAAATTAAATCACAAAATATTCAAAAAATGCAAACAATTCAATAAATTAACCCGACCATGGGATCTGAGAGCAGCGCAAAACAAGAACTATGGGGTGGCGCTTCGGTCGGGACGCCGGCTGGACAGAATTCGCACCGATCTCTGGACCAGGGGGGCCGCAGTGACGAGGGCGAAGCGAAGAGAAATGTCTCATCGGTACAACATTCTTGCAGGAAAGCGCAAGAAAACGGCGATAAATAAGCAATTTATTCCGAATTTTTCCCACTCAAACAACTTATTTTGACATTTTTATAGGTTTGTTTCCTCCGGGTTTGTTTGCCACTCGGGGATAAATGAATATTATCGTCAAGATCAGGAATGACTCTCGCTCGACTGGCTGGGTCGTGTGCGAAGGCAAAAATGGACAAATTTGGTTATCTTGGTACCGAATGCTGCTGCTGCTGGCTGATGGTATTGGAAATATCACAAAACCACAAGGCGACGAGGGTCAGGTCAAAAACGCAATCTAAGGCGGGTCATTAGATACTGGTTCATAATCGTTTTACGATGATTTATGATGTTTGTTTGAAGTGTGTATAGTAATACTCGACAGCAGGGGTTCTCAACCTTTACGTTGAAAACCATTGATGAAACGTGATCTAGCCCGATAAGTCTTTAGTAGGAATGACACTGACTGCATATTGTAGTCGAAATACGTATCCATCATGGATACCAAAATTAATTAAGTGGCATTAAATGGAAGATAACCTTTTTTGCTGAAATTCTACGCAAAACTGTCACACAAACATTGTTTTATACTGAATCCGTCATAAACGAATCCAACTGAGTGCTCAATATTATGTGCTCAATCAGGATTTATATGAGCACAAGAAACGGTAAGAGACATGAAGAGGTAGGAGTCACTATATTGATTTAAAACGATTAATTATCAAATATCCAATAACATAAGATCTTCGTTTAAGATCAAATACAAAAATCAATCATGATTTCATCATGTTATGTTAAGAGTATACTCAAACTATCAATCAAACTACGCTATGCTGCTAATATCAAAAAGCGGTACATTTTATTTCTTCAAAGCATAACATTACCTGTTGCAAACGTTCATCGTGTTCCTTTAGATTTCGACCTTCGATGAGCACATAGTCGAGGTACCAGAAAGCTCCTTCGCAACCGGTCAGGATCTTATCCATGGCTTTCTGGAACAACTCAGGAGTCGTTACCAGCCCGAACGGCAGGCGCTTAAAGCGATACAACCCTCGACGAGTCATGAAGGTTGTCACGTCCCTGGAGTCCTCGTCAAGCTCTATCTGAAGAAATGCTTCCCTGATGTCAAGTTTGCTCCACAAGCGCCCTCTTGCCAGCTTTGCCAAGTAATCGTCGACCGATGGCATTGGATGATGTTCCCTTAATACAGCTTCGTTGACTCTGCGCAAATCGAGACACAGCCGGGGTTTTCCATTCATTTTGCCGACCACAACAAGTGGCGATACCCATGTTGTAGGTCCGGTCTTTATCTCGATGATATCACGTCTCAGCATCTCATTCAACTTTATACCAACTGCTTCTTCCAACGGTACAGGAATCCGACGCATCGGCTGGTATACCGGAACTGCCTCTTGCAGTTTCGACATTGCTTCCCACGAGCTGGACACGGTGAAAACTTGTCACTTGTCGTCAGGGTGAAGTGATTCCCATTTGATTTGTACGGCAATCACGGTTCTTATTATGAGTTTCACTTCCTTATCACCGTGTAGTGACACCCGTAATAAGGCTCATGATCATATACACGCAGTGAGCATTACATTTGTCATGCGATACGTTTTTTAAAGATCAGTAATTACAATTTCTATTATTTTTCTTTAAGATAATTCGACAAAATCACTGATATAATGATTTACTACAGCCGTTAGTTTTTTTCGTCGCTAGAAGTCATTTGAAGTTGATGCAGAAGTCCTCTGTTGCCAAGTTAAAACAAAAGGAATCTTTCGAAAACCGTGATGCGAGTTCAACTGTTTTTCTCTTGGCGTGACTCATTATACACCGACTCTAAACAAAACCAGCCTTGGCTGGCAAATGCAAGGTCTGTTAAAGACATGGTGCTTTCATCACACCAAGGTAGTCATACAGTAGGTGTAAGGGGCTGTCCATAAACTACGTAGACAGTTTAGAGGGGGGGGGGGGGTTGACAATTATCCACGGCCCATACAAATTTTAAAAATTTTGTATGGACAATTGTCTACGCAGGGGGAGGGGGGGGGGGGGTCAAGAATCCCAAAAAAACTGTCTACGTAGTTTATGAACAGGCCCTAATATCAACAATCAATACGAAACTAACGACTTTAAATTGGCTCA
Source organism: Ochlerotatus camptorhynchus (assembly GCF_037179485.1). Lineage (NCBI taxonomy): Eukaryota > Metazoa > Arthropoda > Insecta > Diptera > Culicidae > Ochlerotatus > Ochlerotatus camptorhynchus. Next base: position 3,583,134 of record NW_027040920.1, read on the forward strand.
CTACTTGACTAGCCTATTGGTCCCAAGCAAACGATTAACGTACCCCATTCTAGTCGTAATTCTAGTACTACGCAATGTTTGTTTTGATTCGCATGAAAGTTTGACAGATAAAATGAGGGGTTATTGGTTTTTCCTATGTTTCGAGGGGTGAATCGATTAGCTTGGGACCGAAGAGAGTACCAGAGCTGAGCCAAAAAGTTGAACACGTTATTTCGGGACCTTCTAGTCTTAGAGTTACCTCTATGGTAATATTGGTAATATGCTACACTTTTACTTCGGTCCTATGTACATATTTCAGAATTCATACTTTGTTATCTTGGCTAAAAATGCGAATACATTTACAGTCAAATTTCGCTCGGTGGGCTATTAATTAATTAATTTATATTTATTAGGGAGGCTTTCAGCCTGGGGCTGGTTCGCCTCAGTCGGTGGGCTACGATTTAGTTGGGGTCCCGTTAGTTTGGTTGTAGCCACTCCGGTGGCAGAAACGTCATCCACCAACATTTTGCTTGAAGCCAAAGTTCTTGGTTCGTTGGCTCGATTATCTGTCAACCTAAGACAGCTGATGCAAACATTGCGAAATTATGCTCCGTCTACATAGATGTGTGATTTGTTGCGTGGAAAAATAATCGTGATAAATGTTCAACAAGCGCGTACATGTAGGAATTATATCAGGCATAACATTTGATAACGGCACAAAAGCATTTGTAAACAAACATTCTAAGGCCCTTTACACGCGAACTAAAGTACGCCCACGCAAACCAATACCACTTACAGAAAGGTGATAGTTGCCCCTATGCGATGATGTTGTTGGTTTGCGTGGGCGTACTTTGGTTCGCGTGTAAAGGGCCTAAGAAGGTTTGTTTACAAATGCTTTTGTGCCGTTATCAAATGTTATGCCTGATATATGCATTACATTATTTTATAAATTAGGCAAGCTAATCATGAAAAATTCAAGTTTCATTATTGATTATTCACATACGATTTTTTTTAACGCAAACGTGTCGTCAATGCACATATAAACATAGCATAAAAACTGTAGTCTACAGTGCTGACACCACCAATGGCGGTGGCTTCAGCAACCCTCCTTCTTGGCAAAGGAAAGGTTGTAGCCCACCTATGTAAATCGAAGTCAAACGTCATTTCTGACAGTGCTGATTCCTTATCAAGGGGCTCATAGATAAAAATTTTGTAAAAGGAAAATATTATTAAACGAAATTTAAAATTATATGACATCACTACAAAGCAGTTTTATTTCATTATAACAAAGTAAAATAAAAACATCTTCACCAAGCTCGTTTCAGCTAAAGAGCCTAAATTTATCAAAATTGGAACAATCGATTATCTGTCAAAGGCATATGAAAAGTCATTCCAATCGAGCAGAAGAACTGTCAAATGGATAAGATGTCGCCTCTTTAGTTTTAGCCATTCTGCTTCAATCATTTTTGAGCGTAGAGCGTTCAATCGGCAAACTACTGTTGCATCATGTTTCGTGAAGCGAATTACACAATCAAGTGACTTGATTGCGTTGTTAAAATCTGGATCTTCTGCATTGATCGAAGTATCAATAGAGTTACTACCGTCCCCTGTGGATTCTTCTAGCCATTCCTCATGCATTTTCGGCTGGTCTTTGTTAAGGTTCAATTTACTTTGATGTATTTTCGAAAAAAAAAACCAAATGCAGTTTTTTTCGACGCATCATTTGAGATTGCAAAAAGCTCGCGTCATCCTATTCTTTTTGCTATTTTACACAAAATGACGCGAGCTTTTAGCAATCTTTAATAATGCGTCGAAAAAAAATGCATTAGAATTTTTCGAAAATGCATCAAAGTAAATTGAACCTTAAGCACTGATGACAAAATCTCTTCGTCTGTGAATATTTTACTGGTAACCCAATCCGGGTTAAGGTCAGCGTCATACATTTGATCTTTCATCCTGCTGCTTTCATCATACTGCTACTGATTCTTGTGACGAACTTTGAAGGCAACCAGCACGCTAACTCGGAAGTATCCATTAAATGAGTATCTTGTACTCATTTTTTGAGTTATTCAAATCTGTCAAAAATAGGTATTTTCAAAAAACGAAAAACGGGTACTTTTTCCCCATTTGAGTAAATGTCTTCTGCAAAAAAGAATGGGTACAAACATGCTTTCAATCAATGTCAACACATCTCTGACGAAGTGAAGACCCAAAGTGTTTAACTTTTTTAAATAAGTGAGCGTTGTGATCATTCACGAAGTGAGTATTGTCATTCGAGACAATACTCACCGAAACCATTTCCAAAATCGTCGTTATAGGAATTTGGAACCGGGTGTTACGAGGTAAGAATTAGAAGTGCAATCATGATGAAAATTATGACACGTATTTTGAAAATGTCCGTTTCACACTAAAAAGGGAAAAGCGGACCTGTGCGATGAGCAGCGTCTCTTGCGGACCAACTAGCAGTGAACTGGATCGAGTTCTAAAAGTGTTCTTTCGCAAGGACAACTTTATGCCTCGGAACCAGGCTGGCTTGCTCTCACTTGCTATAAAAAAAACATGATTTTCTGAATTTTGAAATCATTAGATGTTATAATCATATTTTGAACTTGTTAGATACAAGAAGAGGTTGAAAGGCAAGTGTTTGACACATGAAACCTCACACACAATCGGCATCACCATGGCGGAGGACTACGAGTGCTATATGACGAGAGAAACCAGTGGAGTACGAAAAATGGTGAGAACGGAGTCGATGGCTAAGTGGCAGCAGGAGTGGGATGCAGCAGAGACGGTAGATGGACACACAGCCTAATACCGACTCTTTCGACCTGGGTGAACAGGAAGCATGGTGAAGTCAACTTCCGCTTGACGCAGTTCCTATCTGGTCATGGCTGCTTCAGGAAGTACCTACGTCGGTTTGGACACAACGTCACCCTTCTGTCCGGAGTGTGGGAATGTGGAAGAATCACCAGAGCACGTGGTCTTCGAATGTCCTAGATTTGATGTTGTGCGAGAGGATATGCTCGCCCTTAGCACGGAGAATGTCGTCGAAGAAATGTGTCGAGAGGAGGGCACCTTTATCGCCGTCAGCAGAGCAGTAATGCAGATCATGTCAGCGCTGCAGCGAAAATGGCGAGAAGACCAACTAGAAAGTAGTAATGTGCTCACACAAGTGCGAACTGAAAGCCGAAGCCGGGAGAACTCTCCGTCAGAGTAGGCTGAATCCACCACCGGGGATAACCGAGTAGAACGTGACGCTGGGAGCTAAATGGCTCACAAATTGGAGAGACGATCAGTGAACTGGAAGCGCCAATTAGCTGAGGTAAAGTGAGGTGCGTAATGCACGCCCCCCTCCGAAGTAATACGACAAATGGTTCCGGGGGAAAAGGACAAGGCGTCCAAGGAGGTTTTAGCAACAATCAATACGAAACTAACGATTTTAAATTGGCTCACTACTTGACTAGTCTATTGGTCCCAAGCAAACGATTAACGTATCCCATTCTAGTCGAAACTCTACTACTACACAATGTTTGTTTTGATTCGCTATGAAAGTTTGACAGATAAGATGAGGGGTTATTGGTTTTTCCTATTTTTCGAGGGGTGAATCGATTAGCTTGGGACCGAAGATAGTACCAGAGCTGAGCCAAAAAGTTGAGTGCGTTTCTTCGGGACCTACTAGTCTTAGAGTTACCTCTATGGTTTTAGTGCGGTAATAATCCCACACACCGAGTCACCGCGACTGTGCGCCCAGTCATAAAGCGGTGGCACGATGGCCTTTTGAAGGTTTCCTCCTTGCAAAAAAAACACACACACACACATAAATAGATCGATGTTTTGGACCACCCTAACACGGAAATTATCACCCTTATGGCGGAATGAAAAATACCAGTCTAATATTTTTTGATAAGGAAGAACTATACTAATTTTCACGAAATTCTGAGACTCACTAGAACTTTTTTCTATGGAATTGCTGTATATACATATAATGTTAATAAAATACTTCTTGTATTTGTAGCACAAACAAAAGTGAGGGAGCATTCATAAACACTTCAGGTATTGAATCATCAAATATTAAAGGGTGTCCACGATGAAATTGCCACACACAAAATTGATTCGCAAAATTCGAGTTTTCATCCGATTGCCATCAAATTTTCAGGGATTAAGAAATAACTATTAAACTTCATTTTACCATTTTACTCGTATTTTATTTACAGTCCATACGCAAATGCCCGCACCTTGGCCTTAACCCCGGCCATAAGATTCTGCACAACCTGTGAATCAACCGTTTTTTGCATGTAAACCCATACTTTCTTCAGTTCCTCGACTGTCTTCACTACCTTAGGTCGTTTAAGAAGGTGCTGCTTCATAATCGCCCAGTACTTCTCGATGGGGCGGAGCTCCGGAGTGTTGGGAGGGTTGAACATTTTCGGCACGAAATTGACCTTATTGTCCGCATACCACTTCCGCACGTCCTTGGAGTAGTGGCATGAGGTCAAATCCGGCCAGAAGATTGTTGGGACGTTGTGGGCCTTCAGGAGAGGAAGCAGCCGCTTCTGGAGGCACTCTTTTATGTACACCTGTCCGTTCATCGTGTCCTGGGTCACGAAAGGTGCACTCCGCTTCCCGCACGTGCAGATGGCTTGCCAAACCAGGAATTTCTTCGCAAATTTGGACATCTTCTGAGTGCGGACATGCTCCGGAACGCTGAACTTATCCTTGGCCGTGAAAAACAGGTTGCCGGGGATCTGTTTGAAGTCGGCCTTCACATATGTTTCGTCGTCCATGATGCAGCATTCAACTTTCGTCAGCATGTTGAGGTACAACTTCCTGGCACGGGTTTTGGCGGACTTGTTCTACTTCTCGTCGCGATTAGAGGCCTTTTGTACCTTGAACGTTCGAAGCCCAGCCTTAGTTTTGGCCTTCTGGACAAAACTTCGGCTTAGGTACAGCTTCTTAGCCACATCCCTAACGGAGGCGTTCGGATTTCGGTTGAAGGCCCCAACTACGCGGTTGTGATTTTTGGTGTTGTACGGAATACTTTTTCCTTCACTTCTGGGCTTCCGATCGGTGGTCAACCGTTCCTCGAACCGCTTAATCACTCGCGACACCGTGGAATTCGCGATTCCCAACGTTTTAGCGATGGAACGATGCGAGAGATCCTTGTTCTCGTGATGAATGCGCAAGATTTTATCACGCACAAGCTGTTCTTTCGACTCCATTTCCGCGAGTTTTGATCACAGGACTTTAAAACTTGCAGGATGTAAATAATGCACTATGAACTAAATCCACCCAAATTTTCATTAAATTCTACCCAACGGTTAAAAAGTTAGAGCAATTTCATCGTGGACACCCTTTATCACCTGCTAAATTTGTTTGTTATTTTTAGAAAAAAAATGTGGCATACATAGGTCAGCTTCGAGCTGCTGGCTGAGTCAGAATAAACATTAGCATACGATGGGGAAGCATGCGGTTGAATGTATGTTGAGTAATGGTCAACTCTGTATATTAAAAATCCACACTTTGTATGTCTAGAACTTTAACCTGCAGAAAGTGGACCATATTGTTAATTTATAATATTTGGTTGTATCGTTCAATGCCGAACTTTTGGTTGCTTGGGATCCCAGTCCCAATAATATTAAGGAATTTTATAGTCACATTGCTTACTCATCGTATGTTTTGTGAAACTTATCATCGCCGTCGTCGTCGGTGCCTGGTTTGAATGATATGAGAGACTCGATGGCCTTATAGCGACCGTTTTTGCTTCTTGAGCAGAACATCATGGGTTTAATGTCAGGCCTTTTCACATTCAAGTTTCGCTTTCTTTCTTACCATAAACACATTGGCCCTTATTACGACTGTCACTTCACAGTGAAAACGAAATGAAGTGACAGCGTGTTCCTCATGTTGAAATGATTGTCGTGTAAATCAAATTTGAATAACTAACATTGGTAATAAGAGCCATTTCTTTAATTCAGCGTAGCGTTTGGCAAAACGAACCCTGCTGCAAACCCAAGCCTTTTATCCAACATCCCAGTGAATTCAGTGCAGAGGATTTCTCGGCATCCAACAAAGCGAGTATCACTTAATTGGCCTGCATTCATACATGGCCGGTGCTGGATTGCCTATTATAAAGTTTGAATTTTTCCACATTGATGATGTATGCTAGTCCCACGGCAGTAGCAACCGCGTGCGGTCAAGCATGCTCGTGCTCATGTTCAATAAATATGGGAGGGAATAAGGAGGAGAGCACAGAGAAGCTTAACTCACTACTGAATATTTAATTATGGACTGATAATGATGAGACGGACCGAAAAGTTTTGGATCATCTGTGCTACCTTTGGAAGGAAAGTGGTTATATTTTTTTTTTAAATGCGGACTATGAAAAGGATTCTGTAAAGTTTCACCTTAACACATTTTCGCTAATGGCGTCCATTTGTCTATTTGTGTTTCATGTGCATTCCATGTCTGGTAGCTTCAAGTTTCAGCGGAGATTAAAATTCCATTAGATTCCTCTTTTTTAAGCAACCTAAAAGAATGCAAAAATGACTTGACTAACACTTCAGTCTCAAAAATCGATGACGTCTGCCCATTTATAAACATTTTTCTACGCTACAGAATTCGACAGAGAGTTGCCTTTTCGAATCTTGAGGTGGGTGTATGATGGTAGACTCCATCGTTGTTGCCAATCATGTGATTTTTCGCGCATCCACTTGAATTTGGTGGCGTTGTTGTTTGCGCGAACGATTGGCCCGGCCCGGCAGCAGTCGCAAAAATATTTTCCAATTGAGTCCGTTGGTGGAATGTAGGCCCGATAATCATGTACCATTTGCCTACAGGAATGTTAATTTCGGTGTGCTTAAGAAAAATGGAACTCTCACTGGCACTGGATAACAATGAAAATGATAGTGTTTTTGATGAACTACTTTTCTTTTTGTTTTTGGAGGTAGGTAAAGGGAAATTATTGCATTCTTTCGCATCTATTGAAATTGAGCATCACGGGGTAATGTTTTTGCAAAAAATAATATATTTGTTATTTTTTTCTGTACAGATTGAACCACCAATTTGAAGTGATATCATTCCTAGTTAATTTTAGCATATGAAACAAATCAAAAATCACCTAGTTAGAGTCTGTGTGTGATAGCCATTCTCATTTTCATTCTATGTAGCCCTTCTGCAGATAGTCAGGCGACTTATACACGAGGAACTACATTTGGAATCGAATACATATTGCAATATTTTGTCAATATTGTCTACGTAGGTGATAGATCAAAAACTAACCATATTTTACTTTGGATCTGTAGAATAGTGGTCTTAAATAATTTTTTTTTCTCTATGTTTTTTTGCTGATAATATTAAACGCAATATACAGAATTAAATAGTTTCTATCAAATAACAAAATATTGGCCATCCAGCACAAAAACATGCCTTTTACATGGTTCTCTGAAGCAATGTGTATATAGGATATATAACGTATTCGTCAATTCATATACCTATTATCGCCAGGAACGCGCTCACTCAAGAATTTAATTTAGTCCCCTTAAAGACAAATGGTAAAGGAATTGACGAAGACGTCATTTCCCTACCATGTTAATTTCAATATTAGGAGGATTAGAGCAATCCAAGCTTGATGGTACAAGCGAATAGAGCTTCATTGTTCAATGATATTATTTTTACGATATTCTAGTATCTAAACTGCTGTAGCATCTATGCGCTACTGTCCATATTGATCGATAGTGATAACAGGACAAGAATATACTCACATACTGAACTGCATCTTCCAGAAAATGTAAAGTGTGTCATGAAACTCTAACGTTCCACCAGTGTTTGAAAAAAAAAACAAACTAACATTAACACCGAAAGCTTCCATCCATGACCGTCATGCCAGCAGAAAACTACTTCTCGAAATACTTGGAACAATTTGGAAACCGTTTTGCGTCGTAGTCCGGATCCTTGGTCAATCGTTCCCGTATGCTGGCTTTCATGGTTTCACAGTAGGAGCTTTGCAGTGCGGCGTCGTCGGATATCGTGTTGGCCAGTTCGTCCAGACCATTTGAATTGCTGCTGCTGGCGCTGGCTGGATTGATGCCGGTGCTGTGGAAAGCTTGCCGAACGCCGTCCGAAATCAGCGAAGGAACATCAGAAGAGGGTTTCGTTTCTGCTATCAGCTTGCGTCGTTTCGAAGACATGCCCGAGATGTATGCATCTGAGTATGGACCCTGAGGGTTCTGAGGGAAAAAAGAAAAAAAAAAATGAACAGTTAGAAAATAGATACGCGGACGAGATTTATCAATGTTTGTAAATTTGGGCAATACTTGAATAATGGGTGTTCAATAAAAAATGAGAATGATTTCAGTGCCGTCCCGCGCTCTTGTGAGAGCATCGCGACTAAGTTGCGTCGTCCGGCTGACCAGGGCCCCTTCTCCAATATTGATTGACGTTTTTTTGAAGAATTAACATTATTTTTTAATAAAAAAAAAATACTGAATTCGTTGAAAAAAAAAAATTTGTACTAACTAATATGACTGAAAAAATCTCATTTTTTTATTGAACACCCGTTAGTAAATTCTCGCTAGTAAATTCTTCCGTTTTCCTTACAGGGCTTTGCATTGCAATGACTTGATAGGGTAAAGTGGAGCCATATGGAGCCACTCCAATGAAACTCGAATAGAATTCCAGTATTTTGACCAGAACATAATTCTTCCTACAATTTTGCAGAAGCTACGAGGGTCTATGCCAGAACAATTATACAAAACTGGTAAACTTAAAAAAAAGTCCAAAAGAAAACTTCTGGAGTAGCCCATTTGGAATAATGCAAGGCTGGTAGTGGATATGTGATATAATAGTACGTCAGGATTACTCAAGGAATCGTTGATCTTCTTACTTTACTTCAATTACGTGATTTTAGTTATCGAAGGTCCACGACTATCATATGCAAAGGATCTCAAATCTACTCACGGATCTGCTCGATCGAGGAATGTCAATTCCGCCGTCAGTTTGAAGCATTTGCTAGCTGGTGCCATTTGAACCGAATGACGGTGAATCCCGCGAAGTGTTCCTTTACTCGAAAGAAAGAACCAGCTCTCCGGGTCACCATTATTGGACGTGTGAGCCATGTAAAAGATCTAGGTGTCATCATGGACTCTCAATTTACATACAAGCAACAAATCTCGTACGCCGTAGACAAGTGGTCAAGGACATTGGGCTTTAACTTCAGAACAGCTAAGATTGTCTCCGACATCCAATGCATCAAGTCATTGTATTGCTCCATGGTACGTTCCATACTAGAATATTGTTCTATGGTTTGGAGTTCGAACTACAATAATGGTACTGAGAGAGTCAAGTTCGTTCAACACCGCTTTCTGCGTTACGCTTTGAGAATGCTACCATGGAGAGACCCGTTTCATTTGCCCAGCTCTGAAAGTCGCTGCATCGCAAAATGGAGCGTACACGTAAGTGGAACATTTTTTTAAACATTCTGAATAGATATATTTTTTAAATCTTGGGTAGTGGTTGAACAGATGTTTATTGATTTATCGTTTTAGTTTTGAACTTTATTGGAATAGCCTGTATAAAGTTAGATTTATTTTAGGAAAACGCACGATTTTCAACTTTTTACCTAGTGGACGAATTTTAGTAAAATTAGTAGAATATGAATGATCTTTATTATGACTAAAAATGAGCAAAATTTCAAAAAGCTTGGTTCATTATATTTCAAGACATTAAGGTTTCTCACGGAAAAGGCGTACAAATTGATAAATTTATGATGATTCAGCAGCCAGAAATTCAGAAACGTATATCTTTAAATTGTGCTTTTAAAGCTGTTTTTTTTCTCAAATTTAAGGACACCTGTACGCTTAATTTTGAGATACACTGTACTTCAAAAGCCCTGCTTGTTGCGGACACGTTACATGGCAGAATTGATTGCACCGCAATCTTGGAGCAAGTAAACATTAACCCCAAATGCTTCGTAACAATGTTATGCTGAGAATTCCGAGCAAAGTCCAGCATCAAAATGACAGCAAATTGAATCATAATTTGATTTCAGTTTACGCAATTGACAAATTTTATACCAAATTTTGTTTTCATTTTGCTGTACATTTACTCTTCAAAAATATGTTGCTGCGGGTTTGTTTACATTGCCTTAGCATAACATCAAATTGAGTACATGTTTTGTTATCAACAGGAAAAATTGATATCAAATTGAGTTTTCAGTTTGCTCTCACTGATAGCAGAAATAGTCTTCAATGTGATGTCACAGGAAGATTTTTCGCTCTCAATTTTGATATTTTAACCGTTAAAACGACCAAAACGACAGCAACCTGTGTAATCCTTATCAGCGAAATCACAACATCAAATTTAGATTTCCATTTGACTTCAGACTTTGCTCGGGATGCCACTACGTAGGACAAACTATGTAATCAACGGTGCAATAGGCGGAATGCAGCGAGTATTTAACCGAGTTTCATCAGTACTCGATTTCCACTTGCCTCGACAAACACTTCGGAGACGTTTCTCTTCATTCTCAGGTCGTGCAGTCGCTGTGGTTTTATCATACGGCGTATGGTTGCACCGTACGGCATATGGTGGAGTTGGATTGCAGTTTGTCTTTGACTAATTAGAAATCACCAGATTAATTTAACTTCTGAGATCCTGTCAAGTTAGACAAGCTCTCCAGAAACACGGAATATCTACGATATCCGGGAACTTGTGAGGTGGAGAGCTGCATTTCGCTTTCCGTTTATTTGCTTTTGTGCGGATCTTCCACTTCCTCAGAGAATGATGGGAGAAAAGGTGAGAGCACATATGCTGGAGAAATAACATGTTGAGTAATGAGTCTTTTTTTGAAAAGCTCCGCTATAAATGACGGATTGAATGGTTTAAACTTGTGATATTAGTGAGCGGATGAGCTGCGGTTCATCAACCGTTTTCTATACAAGAAGTACTCCAGACGTATGCAGACCAATCTCCGGCGTAATCCTGAACTATTCTGGACGTTTGTGAATACAAAAAGGAAAGAGGATGGGCGGCCGATTGAGATTCATCTAAGCGATAAAAAAAACCAACACTTCTTTAGAAAAATGTAACCTCCTGGCAGAGCATTTCAAGAGTGTTAACCCGAGCAAAGTCTGAGATCAAATTGAAATCTAAATTTGATGTTGTGATTTCGCTGATAATGATTACTCAGGTTGCTGTCGTTTTGGTCGTTTTAACGGTTAAAATATCAAAATTGAGAGCAAACAAATCTTTCTGTGACATCACATTGAAAACTATTTCTGCTATCAGTGAGAGCAAACTGAAAACTAAATTTGATATCCATTTTCCTGTTGATAACAAAACAAGTATTCAATTTGATGTTATGCTAAGGCAATGAAAACAAACCCACAACAACATATTTTTGAAGAACAAATTTACAGCAAAATGAAAACAAAATTTGGTATCAAATTTGTCAATTGCGTAAACTTAAATCAAATTATGATTTCAGTTTGATGTTGATATCAAAACTTGATTTCAATTTGCTGTCATTTTGATGCTGAACTTTGATCGAAGACATCGTTAAGCCAAGTTGCTGAAGGGATCAGAGATACTACCAGTGACGTGATATTTTCACGGTCACATTGGACCTCGTCGACTCTGCTATCCAGAAGCTGAAATTCTCGAACGCTGTTGGGCCTGACGGCATTCCATCGTCCATACTAAAAAGATGCTCAACAGAGCTTGCCTCTCCGCTTTCAAAGCTGTTCAATATTTCATTACAACTAGGTGTATTTCCTTCTCGTTGGTTCATGTTCCCGATTTTCATGAAAGGACACAAGCGAAATTGTGCAGAATTACCGAGGAATTACTTTGTGTCTGCTCGAAAGTATTCGAGATAATCATCAACGACACTTTATTTGCCAGCTGTAGAAACTACATTTCGACAGTGAGCATGCACGTAAACGCGATGATCGATTCTCTTAATCGATTTTCTCTTCAAATTGCTACAGCTAAGAGAAGCAATTTTCTGACATTTTTACAATACAGTGTTGTAACAGGCTGTATTGGCCTAGCTTGCAAATGCTCATTACACAAACTTTTTTTGCTTCTTACAAATTAAAATATTCATTATAGTATCTCATAGTTTCATAATTACGAAAAATAGCATTTTAGCTGTAATGAGCAATTACAAGCCTGGTATTGGCTATCAAAAGCAACAACCAACGTACCGAGAAATGTTAATCCAAGTAAGTTATTAACAAAAGAGAAAATCGACAAAGAGAATCGATCATCGCGTTTATGTCCTTATGCATGCTCACTGTTGATTTCTCCTGACCAACATGGTTTCCACCCCAAACGTTCGGTCTCAACAAACCTCGCTCCTTTCATTTCCCTATGCCTACGGAATATGGAGGCAGGAGCACAGGTGGCTCTCAACCGGGTTGAACATGCCATTCTACTTGCCAAACTCGCGAAGCTCGGCGTCTTTCAAGGACTCATCGTTGGTTTGCATCGTATCTTACCAATCGAGAGCTTTGGGTAAAAATCGTCTCTGATCAATCGGAAATATTTTTCAAACAATTCAGGCGTTCCTCAAGGCAGCAATTTGGAACCGCTACTACGAAATCGGTGTGATGCTTCCAACCGGCTGCCGGTCATTTTATGAAGACGATGTGAAAATGGACGTGATTGTGCGATGCTTCACTGATTGCTTGCGGTTGCAGCACCTGATAGTTTTGAAGAGTGCTCTAGGAATTTTATCACGTTGATTGTTAAAAAATGCAATATCCTTACTTTCCATCGCAAGCTAAAACTTATTGCATTCAATTATACGATCGTGGTGAGTTTCGGTATCCTACCTGCCTGACAGTTCTATATTGTGCTCTAGTGCGATCGATCTTGGAATTTGGTGTAGTGGTATAGTGTCCGTATGAATCTTCTCTTCTCTTCTTCGCATTTCAAGCTTATTACTTATCGCATATTAACTTAATGCGTGATCTCAACTTAGTGTTCTAGATGCACTTCCACGGTTATTAATTGAGAGCTTTCGATGCCTGGTACCATTTTTGCATTAGTATAATTGTGTGGCAAGTACAATAATACTCTATGTCCAGGGAAGTCGAGAAATTTTCCAACCCGAAAAATTGTTAGACTGGACCGGGAATCGTACCCAGCCTCCTCCAGAATGATCTTGCTTTGTAGCTGCGCCTTTACCAACTGAGCTAAGGAAGGACCAACCGTGCGTATGAAACAGTTTGGATAGCGAGGATTGAGTCTGTTCAGAGGAAATTCGTTCGTTATGCTCTTCGCCACCTTCCTTGGAATGATCCAACGAACCTTCCACCCTACGACGATCGTTGCCAATCGTTGAACCGTAAGCGTTAAGCATAACGGCTTCCCACAATGGTTACTTGATTCCATGGTAAGCGATATGCTGCCGTCGGACAGCGACTTTGAGGACAGACTTACATATAAACTCCAAATCCTCCACTTGAGTGACATCCCATGTTGAAGGTCATATGGGAAATGGATGTAATGTCGGTCTAAATGGCCCTAATTTTGCCCATACATCAATTCAGCCATCGACTAAATTTTCAATAGCGACCATAAATTCCATAAGTACAGTCCCAATGACGCGTTGATCTAGATAAAATTGATGAATAGCAGATTTTTGGCGATGGACCCAATATTAGATCCATAGGCCAACATTAGAGCAATTCCTCCTATATAAATATAATGCAATCGCAGTATACACCTCATAGAGATCTTTAACCTTCATAAACTTTCAACGAAATCATCATTGTAGAAAAAGGTGAGTTTGGTAGTAGTAGTACTTAAACCATGCATGGAAATAAGCTAATCTACCAGAACCGGAACGGATACTTGCGAATTACCCGGGGGAGAACCCCACCCATGTGAGTCTAGAATATCGCACGAACTGCCGAGTACAACGGGAAGGACAGTAGGTGTATAGACTAGGGGGTTGGTCCCTAGATACACCGACTTAGCGAAAGGCACAGTTTATGCATCGAACAATTACAAATACTAAAGCTACCGAGACTCAAAGATTTTTTTTTAATTTCCTGTCTTTAAAAAATGTCGAGAGCTTGAAAATTTTCCTAGATCATTTTTCGACATCTTAGGCAGTGATGGAAAAGTTCGCAAAAAAATCACTATGACTCACGATTTTTTCCCTTGGTGAACTTCGTGAAATATCGCGAACTTTTCCAACACTGATCTTAGACTTGGAAAACTTTCAAGATCGCGAAGTAAAATAGCCAGGATATTGGGCTCAGAATTTCTTTCGAAACCTCAGAAAATGTGTGATAGGTCGAGAACAATTTTGAGAACACATGAAAGGGAAAAAAACTACAAGGGACAGCCCTATGAGGTTGTACGCAATGGCGACGTAGGACTACGTGGTCATATATAATAAATATTATTAGTTAACTGCAGCAGGAGCTTGTGTTTTGAGTAGGAATAGGAATTTGAGTGGGGTTCTCTCTGTTTATACTCTTTAGTATGACGCGCTTGGCATAGATGACCCACAGCGACTCTCACGAAGAGCTACTGATTCCGATCAATAGCGATGCGTCTTCTTCCTCCTTCTATGGATGCTCATGTGGGCTGCAGTTCGCTGCTTGCAGGCAGCTTTTCGTTGTGTACTGGAGAACAATGTTCAACGCCACGTGCCGAAAGCACTGCTGCTGCTGGTGATGCCGACGACCGGACATCACCACACACGATAATTGGAACTGAATCCGATCAACGGTTGAGGTCAGCCTTGATCGCTAGCTGCTTGCGGGGAGCCTTTCGTTTTGTACCGGAGAACACCACCACTCACCACGCGGTGATTGAATAAACATCGTTTGGTGAGATCGGATGGAATTCAACTTTGAAATCTGTGTTAGGGAAAACGCTTTTCGCAGGCAATCGGTGATTATTTTAATTATCATAGCAACAGTAGCATGTTCGTGCATTTTTCAATTATGAAATTTTGAAAAATGATAAAGTCTAAAATTTCACAGATGCGTAGGAATATTTCTCATTGATTGGTGATAAAATTATTGAAATTGGTCCAGGGGTAGCTGAGTTATTAACGTTCAAAATCTTTCATAATTTTGTTACATGTTTTTTTCGTGTGTACTCCCATATAGAAATCACAGACGTAGTCCTACGTAAAAATGAAATGTTATAATCTTTTTCTACCACAAATGTGTTAACAAATCAATCTGTGATTTGATATGATTTTTTAAAGGCAAATTATTTACTCTCAACATTAATGGTTTGAAAGTAACTTTAGTGACTAGTGACTTTTCAGTGACTGACTTGAAAATAGTGACCTACTACCAGCTCTGCATAATGCCTAATGACATAGGTGCGGGAAATTACGGTACTTTACCCCCAGTCCAGTCCCAAAAGCTACACCCTTACCTGTCGCCGCTGTCGAGCAATATCACGCGTGATCACCGGTAACCATGTGGATGGTAGGTGCGTATGCCACGGTTCAGAACCGACCACCACCGACGGAAGTTCCTCTTCGCCGTCTTTTTTCGTCAGCGGTGGTGGAACCTGAGGATCGACCACCGCCACCGGTATCGTCATTGTAACGTCTTCGTTGTTGTCCGCACCGGAAGCGGTAACTTGCGCTGTCGGTGCTGCTGGCGCAGATGCTGATACGGGGGCGGCGGAAATCACAATCGCAGCACACTGATCCAAGTTAACGATCGGTGGTTCGATGGAAATTGAAATTTCCGCTATGTCCGATACCAGTTCGGGTGTAGTCGAGGATTCTGCATCATCCACTTCCATGGGCTGTAATAAGCTGGGGATTAAAATTTTAAAAACTAAAATGCGCTCAAACGGATGACTTACACTAGGGGCACGATTAGTTGTGCTGGTTTGGCTGTGTTCAGGTGCATGCCGGCGAATGACCAAAAATTCCTGAATGTCTTGCTGATCGTGATTACTGGACCGTTCCAGTTGTCGATGAATGGCGGGTAGGAACAGTTGTAGCAATTCCGGATTAACACTGGCGCCTTCCTGCGTACTGAAAATTGCCATGTTTAGCAGTTCTCTGGAGAAGGATTGGGCATTGCTCTGTCCGATTCCAGTAACCAGGATCATAAAGAACCGACGAACGAATGTGATTAGGAAACGAAGCAAACGAACACCAAATTGCTGAGAGTTGTCCTCGCGTATCAGGTTGATACAGAAAGGAATCGAATTACGGATTAGGTTCTCGATCGAGGCTCGTGTATCGTAGTCCGGAAGATCATAGTTAGACACGCGCGACAGAACCGGAACGAGACGTTGTATCAGCTGATTGATAGCCTAGAGATGGACGAAATATTAGTTGAAGACCCAGAAGAAGAAAGGTGACAGAGCAAACTTACATCTTGCATAGTGGAATCGCTGATGGCCTGGCCACTGAACAGATTATCCACGACATACACTTGGAGTGAATCGCGTACACGGTTCAGTGTGTTTGGATTGGGAACAATCTGCTCAAAGTCGCCCAATGTAAACTGACTACCGAAAAGATTGAATGGTAGCGATGAGAGGGATTCCGGTGGAGCTGTTGAAAGGATTTTATCGTTAATAATGACTTCTATCAAGTCTGGAAATGTATTAATAACTCACGCGCACTGGGTTGACTAGTAGCTACCGTTGGAGTGGCTCCACTGTTGCTATTGTTGCTACCGGCGTTGTTGGCAGAAGCAGCATTTCGAGTAGAGGCCGTTTCCGTAGAAGCCCGGTCTGTGTTTTCGCGGATGTGATGACTGTTACATGGGAGGAATCTGCCAACAGAAAATGAATAGTTGTTACACATACATAAACAAAGAAATCCGACGAACAAACCTGTCAAACGAGGACAGCATATTGGCCGGGATGGGCCGCACATTCCGGATATGTGCCGGCGGGATGCTGTGAACGTGAGGTCTGGAGGTGGAACGGGTTTGGGTGGAGGTCGTCGGGAGCGTGACGGTGGCAAAACGAGACTGAGATCCATTATCGTTGCTACCGCTGTTGGTATTGGTAGAAGTGTTGTTCGTCATTGTAGGATTGGCCTGTGGACCACCACCGTTGCTGGTTGTAGTGCCACCGGTTCCAGGGGTGCTGGCCGCCGAAGATCCAGGTGGATTTCCACCAGCGTTGATTTGCACGTGGATATCGGCATTCATTGGAGCGGCATTGACGACGGCTTGGATCAAACGTGCCACCTGCATTTGAGCGTTGTTGGCTGAAAAAGGGTAGGAAATAGTTGTTGTACAGTTAGGAATTATTGTTAGCAACACAGTTGAAGATGCAGGAGTAGAACATTATTGTAGTGTTCATTATCCGTTTAACGCGAAATCGAAATGGAATGCGATGATACGAACAAGAACCGAATGTATATCATTTGACGAATGAAATAAAGAGTTGTTGTTTATCTATCGAGGGAAACACTAGTCTTTTACTTTAGCTCCCTATCACGAAATACAATAGCTATGTGTTAGTTATACAGCGCTTAATAGGGTTTAAATTGACTAGTCGGGACTCATAATAAATCATAGGTAATATTATGATGTTAATATGCTATGGGGAGTTAATCACATCTCATTGTGACATTCGAGGCAAGGAACACAATCATTTTCAACATATGTACATTTTCAACACTTGTTTTCAAGCTCTGTCATGTAATGCTTGAAGCCTACTTTTGAACCCTTAATTTAATTTTAGTTTAATTTTTTTTTCTAGTGCGAATATTAAAAAATTTTAGACTACCTCAAAATTTCATCAATGTTATAAGATTTTTAAATCAGAAAATAAGGTCTATCAGTAGTTTCTTACAACTTATCGTTAAATTTTCCTTTAGCGGTTGTATAAATGGTCATTGGTTTCTTATATGACACGATGTTTTTTAATCTTCAATAAACATTTAAGTTTTTTTTAATAAAATATTACTTAAGTCCATTCGGGGTAATATGAGCGCCACTGGTATTTCAAACATTTTCTAATTAAATTCTTCAATTTTGCATTATTCCTTTTATAAATATGACTGTATTTTATGAAATCACGTTTTGAAGCAGCTGCTTTGGTAAAAAATCAGTCTTTCACAAAACTGAAAAAAATATAGCTTTAACTAGGCATTATTTCTTAAATTTGATTTATTCTACAAAAAATTGTTTCTTTTGAATCATTTTATGCTAAAACTGTTCATTGTTGACCCCTCATAAAGCCTCAAGAGAACAGAATATTTTTACCGGTCCTTTACAAGGGCTGAAATTTTTAAAGTTTACACTCACTGGGGCAATAAAATCTTAAGAATTCCATTAATAAGGTATGAACCTGGACAATTTTGATTTCATAAGATACTTATGAATTCCATAGGCATGCGATATGGCACGACTTATTAATGTTTATCGTAATACATGAGGTACTATGAGAGGTTCTTATACTTCTTTAACATACCATAATCCCAAACGTTAATAGATGTGGGAACAAATCACGGAATCAACCCTCTGGACGCTCAGGAATCGATTCCGATCTGCTACATTCTACACGCAGAGAAAATTGACCTTATTGAACCAAAAAAAAATATTATTGGAATATTTTGCAATGTCAAATATAACTTTTTTTGAATTCAATATTTATTTTATTTGTAGCTTCAAAAATGTTTTTTGTTGTTTTCATTGCAAATTCTGAAAACAAATATATTGTAGATTCAATAAAATATATTTTTGTCTTCAAATATTATTTTAACTACTTTTTAAAAATATATTGTAAATTTAAAAGCAAAACTTTTCCAAAACATACACAGGCTCATTTTGTCAATGTATGTGTGTGTGTTTTCAATGCCTGTGCATGCTCGGCTTCCCAGTCTCGTCGGAAGAAGTTCTTTTTGAACAAGTTGCTTTCTTTGTAAGGAATTCAGTATTTGCATTTTAATACGTGTTTTAACGATTTTTTTTCCCCAATTCCAGCAAATCAATACACCGTGGAAACGTTGCCCGTTTCGAAAAGCAAACTATTAATTTACATACCGTTAATGAGAGGTCATAATTTCGGTATTTTTTGTATAATTGATAAACCTATTGAATTACTATTTGTACCGTTTGTTAATAAATAGAAAATGAAACCAAAAACAATTTTTAAATATATTGAAAATTATTTCTCGAATAGAAAAACTGCTAAAATTAAAAATTAAAATATTTATGCCAAACCAATTTTATTTTTAAATTATTAAAAACAATTTGTTATTTGCAGCAATTTTTTTTTATTTGAATAAAAAAAAGTTATTGTTGGTAGCAACTTATTTTTTTTTATCAAAAAAAGATTTTGTCTGTTGGAAAATAAATATTGTAAATTCAACAAAATATATTTTTAATTGCGTTTTTGACAGATTTTGAAAACAACAATATTTTATGTCCGAACAATAAAGATTTATTGTTGAATTCAATAAAAAAAGTTATTAGCCGGGGAATGATAATTTTTGTTGTTGTTTTTAATACATAATATCATTGAAATTGAAAAAACTTTTTTCTGCGTGTATATTACTTTTTTTAAGTTTCATAAGCTAACTAATGAATTCTATTTCATACACCAAATTATGATTTTCATAAGAAATCCTATTGTCAAAATTTCATAAGACGTTCCTTTGCCTGTAAAGTGGTGTAAAGTACCACCGAGGGGTTCTTAAATGCCGATTTTCGCCAATGATATCATTGTACTTGTAATGCACTTGAATTCTTCACTCAACCTCCAACTATTTTGGCATTTCTCGGGGAAGTGGTAAGAATATGAAATGAGCCAAAATCCATCATGCGAAAGCAGATGCAAATCCAATTAGGTCTTTAATTTTGAAAAAAAATATACCACTGAAAGGGCTTTGTTCTCTAAGCACAACGTTATTTTTGTCGATCCCATTTACTTCCGTCACAAATTTTAAATCAAGATGAAAAACAAAATAATCACTTCACTGTTTGGCACAAATCTAACAAATTGACAGCGCACTCCCATACAAAGACCCATTGAGGGGTGCAAATATGGTGATTTTTGCTATTGTAATCACACTTAGTTAACACTCCGAACACGATGTCTCCGGTAAAATGTGTAACGGCAGCAGCATTGCTCAGCAGTTCATCGATAAATTTTATATCTATTGATACCAGCGGCGCCGGTGGTGTAGTGGTAAGCGTGATTACCTCTCACCCCAGCAGGCCTGGGTTCAATCCCAGTCGGCGCCGCCGGGATGTTCTGAGGCATAACATCTCTGATCACGTCTTCCTTCGGAAGGGAAGTAAAGCCGTTGGTCCCCGGTTCATGAGTTGATGGGTCGATAGGTAGGGTCCAGGTGTGGGAAGCTGCCTTCCTGGCGTCGGTAGCATTGGTGCTCAGCACGGAAAACAAATCAAGGAAAACAATATCTATTGATACCGAATAAATCTTTAAAGTCTGTAGTTTTCAAACATTGCAAGTTTGCCGTTACACGTTTTACCGGAGGCATCGTGTTCGGAATGTTAAAATGATGAAATTTTGGATTTTGGTACCATTTTTAATGCAGATTACGAATATGTAGGTACTTCAATGCCCCTAAACAACCCAATTAGAAGATTATCGGTCAGGTGAAGCGCCCAGAACCCAATTGGGTTGTTTAGGCGTATTTAGGTAAGTACATATTCGTATTCTGCATTAGAAATGGAATAGTCAATTTTGGTGCACTGAACCTATTTTAAGTAAGTGCGATTACATCAGCAACAAATCGCCATCTTAGCATCCCTCGGTGAGACTTTGTATAAGAGCGAGCTGTCAACTAGTAGATTTAGTGCCAAAAATTACAAATTTAAATCTTGATTTAAAAATCGAGATGAATGTCTATGGGATCAATAAACATATCGTTCTGCTCAGAAAAAGAAGCTCTTCCAGATGATGTATTAAAAGCGGTATATTTTTCGAAATTAAACAACCCAATTGGCCTAACTTGGACACATTGCATGTGAAATAGGCAGTCTCAACCAGATATCCTTTGGCACTTGTCACCGGTAGGTGGATTAATCAGTTTTTTTTTTTATAAATTTAAATATTTTGGTTCCAACATATCATTAGGGCGAAACTGCTTTTGTAAACAATGACTTCAAGCGCCCATTTTTAACAAATTAATAATGCCAACATCTACCTGACGGTGTCGCTACTTTGCATGTATGAGCTTTTATTCGCGAGAAATCAACGGCTAAAGCCAATGTTTACAAAAGTAACTTCGCACTTTTAAAATGTTGACACCTATTTATTTTCTTAAAGTTTTTTTTTGACTATTAGACTATTGCGACCTTTTCAAAGTCATTGTAGCGTTTTCAAAAGCTTTAGAGGAAACAGTCCTATTGTTGCGATACGTTAGAAGCGTTAGGAGCCTATTGTTGTGTATGGAGACCTCCATAAACAACATTAGGCTTCAAACGCTTCTAACGTTCCGCAACAATAGGACTGTTTCCCCTACCTACTATTTTGAATCTTGTTTAAGTTTTGAGAGTTTGTGCACTCCACTGTAAATTCAGTGCTAACATTTGAAAACGGCACAAAAGCCATTTGTAAACAAATGGTTTGTGGGCCCTTTACTCACTACTTGAAGTACACCCACGCGACACAACAGAAACATCGGGTAGGGGAAATTTTCCCCTTCCTGACGATGCTGTTGGTTTGCGTGGGCGTTCTTCGGGTAGCGAGTAAAGGGCCCACAAACCATTTGTTTACAAATGGCTTTTGCGCCGTTTTCAAATGTTAGCACTGAAATAACCGAGCAGCAAAACTCATAAGCAGAAACGATTGCAAGCGGTTAATTAATCTGGATGCGATCCCCGAGTCTCCCGAAAGCATATTAAAACTAACAGTATGGTAAGACGAACGCTAAGCCAAGCCGACGAGTAACAGAAAGCTATAAATAGGTATAAGGAAAGTAAACAAAACAACACGAAAAACGCAACACTACTCAGCGAATGGAACAAGAACTGAAAAACATACAGTTCGATAATCGTTCAGGGGAACTCGAGCTAGTCGAGTCGGACTCACTGGTCGTCCGGGAGTTGGTAGTCGAGGATGATGGGGAAGCTGTCTGCTGTTGTTGTTGTTGTTGTTCGTCATTCATCGTACTATTGCTGGCAGCACCACTCCTATTGGCACTGGAAGCGCTGCTGCTGCGAGGGGCTCTCCCAGCGGAACCGTCTACATTAAAGAGTAAAACAATAATAGCAAAACAATGAGAAACGAAGGAAAGAAATGTGGTTTTGCGTCGGAATCCCTTACCTCTTGCTGGCGGTGCTCCCATCGTCTCAACGATATTCTGCATACGTCTAACGGTCGCATTGTCGAATAGTGGAATATAGACACGAGTAACAACATCGTCCGGGAGGTTGTTAGCACTTCTACCGGATTGACCTTGTTGTTGATTTTGGCTCTGTGTTGCCGATGTACCCGTCCCAGCTGTACTGGCAGCCGTAGCTGGGGTGGATCCAGTACCCGAGGTTGGTCCAGTAGCTCCCGTCGCTCTATTTTGCTGGACAACCGGTTCCAGCAATGGTACGGTAATCGGTCCATTGGGTGCAGACCCGGGTAATCCAGGAATTGACAGGTTGATAATCTGAGCGTTGATGTTGTTGTTGCCCATGTCAGGGTTGTTGTTATTGTTGGTTGCGCGGAGCAGGTTAGCAAGGTTGATGTTGTTCTGAAAAGAGAGAAGGGCGATTAGTAAGTAAAATTGCACAAAGTAGAGAAGCTTGTTCTGTAACTCACGGGAACAGCAGCAATGCCAGAACTTACGAAAGCTGACTGCTCGACCAGAATCGGCCGACAGCACAGATGACGAGGTGCAGCAGTTTGCAGATCCAGCATCAAATCGCTGATTGCATGCTGGGCATGGGACATGTAGTGCAACGCTTCCGAGATGCGATCAAAGACACGTTGAGCACTTTCGCGACCGGTGGTGTCCTGTAAGGGAAAACGTCTTTAAGATACTCAAAGGAAGTATTTCGATCAATCCTACCGATTCCTCAAATGTGGGATCATTTTGCAGTATTTCAAAGTACTGCTGCAAGAAAGGCTCCATCCGACGCTGAACACCGCGTATCTGTTGAACCACCTCGGCCAGTGTCTGCGTACTGGTGGTTTGATTGCGTGAGGATCCAGGACGAGCCTGTCGTCTGGAATCAGCACTTGATTCCGAAGTGCTTGAAGAAGTGGATGAGCCTCCAGAGGAAGCTCCGGAACTCTCCTGGGCCGGTGTAGCCGTAGCACTCGTATTCGGTGGTGTAATGATTGCCGAGTCTGGAATCGTACCAAATACCTGTACAGATGGATTCAGCGTATCCTGCTGTTGTACGGTAACGTTGGAAATGCCGTTCTGACGGAAAGCAGCCGAAACTGCCCCCTGGAACGCTTGGACAAAGTTCTGCATCTGATTATGAGGAATGTCTACGTCACCGACGGCGCTGATGCCGACTTCGAAGACGGTGGACTCCATGGTTTGCTGGGAAAGAATGTCCATGGCGGTGTTGTTTAGGCCTCTTTCCGGTGCCTCCAAGTAGCTGATGATGTTGTCAGCACACTGTAGCATGTGTCGAGCAACAGTGATACGATTCATGCACAGCGTTGATGATGGGCTAACGGTTGGGATTTGCGGAGGAGTCTAGAATGAAGAATAAATTCTGCATTAGTCGACCAATGCACCTGTCAGCGATCAGGTACTCACGGTGGCGTTTACATTCAGCGGAATTGAAGTCATCGAACCAAAGTACATGGTATTGAAATCGTCCAGACCGCGGAATATCTGCGGTCGAGCAGCGTTGTCACTGCTGCGGGATCGCCTAGCCGAGGCACGGGCTCCGTCGTCTCCCAAGCTGGAACCTCCACCGCTGGTGCTGCTACCCCGAGCCGACGGAGGAGCTCTTTGAACCAGATGGACCACTTTCCCGTTGACATCGTACTCTTTGAGAGCCTTGTCTTCACTCAACACTCGACCGCAGTAGATCAAACGCTGCATGTCCACTGCAACGTTGATTTTCTCTGCGATCTGTTCCTTGAACTGGCGAACGGTAATCTAAAAGAAGGTAAAAGCCGATTAATTGCAATGGCATGACAAGTGGGAATAGTAGTTTTAGAGCAAATGGGAGAACCCAGTTTGGCATAGCTGCCGTCATGTTCACTGCGGTTGTGTGAGTGTGTTTATGCTTACGTAAAATGAGTTTACGTGTTTTAAAGTTTCAAAATATTTATTTTTTTCAAGCCAGATTTATCACAGGATTTCATTGGGAGATATTCAAAGACATTCATTCTCCGACTATGTTTCAAATTACTCTAAAAATTATGCAAAGAAAACTCTTGAAAATCGTTCTGCAATTCACTTCGAACTTCTTTTAATTGTAGCACAATTACCTTTAAATTCCCTTCAGTATTCTTCTGTTTCTTTGGAAATTTTCCTCAGCATTTTCTTAGTATTCCTACAAAAATGCCATCGAATTATTCCTTAATTTTCTTTTAAAATCTGCTCAGTAATTTCACAAAATATGGTTCAGAATTCCCATAGTATTCCAATTTTAATTTCCATGAAATTCTCATAGGAATTGCATTGGAATACTCCATGGAATTCCTTTCAGGCTCTCCTAAGAATTCCCTTGGAAATCTTTACAGAATTCCATTGAAATACACCTTAAGTTTAATTTGGATATATCCTCAGGACTTCCATCGAATTATCTTCTCAGAATTCCCTTAGAATTATTCTCACAAATGCTTAGTAATTATGCTTAAATAATCCTTTGAAATTCTACTTAGAATTAAATTGAAACTTTTCTCATTTGAACTCTTCAAGCAAATGACCTTGAAAATTTTCTTAGATACATTATATTGATATCAATTTGTTTTCAATACTGAGATCTTGGGAAACATTTCAAAATCCGAATCTGAGTTCCAGAATCTTGAAAACTTCTTCAAGCTTGGATTATTTTTTAAGGCCGAAGAATTAAAAAAAATGACATATCGAGTTATAGAATCAAAATAACATTACATAGAACATCGACCAAAGGAGGTATCGACTTATGGAGAGTATGATACATGGAGGGACCACCGAATGCATCGAGTTATGAAGAATTGATTGTATTTGGCTTTATTTGAAAACCGCCATACAATAATAAGTTAAGTTAAGTTTTCTTTAGTAGGAAGGCTTTCAGCCTGAGGCTGGTTCGCCTCCGGCAACATACAATAATAATAATATTTGTGTCGATTTCAGAGGTTGCATTACAAGATTTCATTTACTGACATTTTCCAAAGATCAAAATCTGCAGTAGACAGTGAAAACCGATATTGCATCTGAATGGTCATGATCAAGTGTTTTGTAAGTGAAACCGTCAGAGTTTAAATAACATTAAAAAAATTATTTAAAAAAATATGCTAAACATTATTTTCTTGGGCAAAATAGAAAACAGTTTTTGTCACATCCTAAATATCACTTCAAAATCACGTAAACATTACGTGAAAATCCAGTACAATTATAGTGGAAATCACTGAGCGTAAACATAAGATAAACATTATTTTTCAGTAAATATAATTTCAAAATCAATTAAACATTACATGATACTCCCTTCCAACTAGTGGAAATCACGTTATATTTACCTTACTGTTACAGTAAGTATAACGTGATTTCCACTTAAGGGATTAAAGGGATTTTTGGCTACTTGGTATTAACATGAATGTTACGTGGAAAGTAGTATGGACGAAAGTTACCTATGTTTTCGGAGTGTACATAAACATTATTACATTTTAATATGGTATAGTTTCCAATTCAATTTTCCCAAAGCTTCTAGAACTATCTCGAAGCACCATTTATTGGTTTGTTTTGATTCATTTTATATACATGAACAACATTATTTAAGCAAACGTGTACTTACATCATCTTCCACACTGAAGTCATGATTCTGGGAATCCAACGTCTTCACTTTGAGGTTTATCATGTTGGCGAGCTGGAAACAATCGGTAATAAACAGAAGACCAATAATAATTCAAGATTAACAATGTTTTGGCATCCTCTCTTCATCAGTCAGTCGGTCGGCACACGAACGCCATCTTTTTTCTTCATTCGTGACAAATTTCTAACCTAGCAATCTCTTCAATGGATTTTCACCACAAACCATAAAAAAATTGTGCAAATTTTGCACAACAACCGCTGTATTACCTTGCAACGCCTGCAGTTGTGAATTTAAACAATATTTTTTTTACACTGATCCAATCCTTTCAAATCTTCCGGACAGCAAACAACACCTAGTATTATTATTCCTTCTCCAACCAATCAGCACTAATATCGATCACTTTCGATGACGACCATTCCAGCAGTGGGCAAGACACCAGAAAAAAAATATTTCACCGTTCGATGAAAATGCACGTTTGCGCAACAGTGCACCAAATAATGGAAATCTAATACTATCAGCACACCTTCCGTAGCAAGCCGTAGACCACTTTTTCGCACCGATTCCGGGAATATTTGCACGAAAAACCTAAAAATCCGAACGGCTGAAAATCCTTTTGATCTGGCACTGCTACTTCGTCGTCTTTTCGCACAAACTGCTGTTTCTTCCCTCGGACTTATTTCGTTCTTTTTCTTTTACGCTCGCTGGATGTCAGTTTTGTGGGAAAGGTGCGTTGCAAAACAGATCGATGTGAAATAAGACCGACGAAAAGAAGGGAGACTCTCATCTAGTTCGACGCAGCTAGATCGAGTTCGACTGGACACTGGGAAAATAATGGACAAATCAGTGTCAACATTTCAAAGGGGCGTAATTGCTTTTGTATACATTGGCTTTAACCGTCGATTTCTCGCGAATCAAAGCTCACCCCTCTACTCTACTTGTTGGTTTCATTAATTTTCATGTGTGAGCTTTTATTCGCGAGAAATCGACGGCTAAAGCCATTGTTCACAAAAGCAATTACGCCCCTTTGAAATGTTGACACTGAAATAATTACTATAGACTATAGTCGCTATATTCATAGTCTGGCGGATAGAATATCGAGAACCAATTGAGCTGTCAAATAGCGGAACCAATCGAGCAAATCACGACCAACAACAGAAAAGAGCACATCAGCTGTTGCGAACAAAATTACGGAAACCGTTTTCTCGTGACTCAAGGCTCGCCTACACAAACTAACACCATCTTTAGGTTGTGGAAAGTTTCCCCTATCAGATGATGCTGGTAATTTATCTTCTATTGGCGATGAAAGAATAATCAACATTTTGTTTATAAAAGTTGATAGTACCTTTTCAATTGTGGGTCTACAATATATTGAATTGGTTCCGCTTTTTGCTAGATCGAAATTCTATCCGCCAGACTATGAATATAGCGACTATACTATAGACGAGTGCACGGATGGATTTGAGTTCACTCACTCGACAAAAAGTGACACAACAGCGGGGCCCTGCTTACTAAAAATGAACACATATTTGTTCATTTCTAGTAAACAGGGCCCCGCTGTTGTGTCACTTTTTGTCGAGTGAGTGAACTCAAATCCATCCTTGCACTCGTCTATATGGGCTCTTTTGATGCTATGTCAATTATACAAGGTCTGGCCTAACCGGCTTATTGGTATTAGTGAAATGTGGAAATGTTTAGTGGTGTTCGTATTTCATCGCAATGTTTATCTTTTTACACGAAACAGCTGTTTTCTGTGACGACACGTAGTATGGAATGTTGTGCTGCCGTGACATCGTCATTCGCTTGCTCAGCAATGTTTACAACATTTTTGCTTCTAACACCAGCAAGCTGCCTGTTGTTCCAGACCTTGTATGATTGACATCGCTTTTGGTGGACCACCAATGTAGACCCGCAACCAGCGACCTGTTGTAATTACGGAATTCGGTTTTCTTGGGCAGCGCTGGGTTTACACTTCAAATGCTGCTTTAAATTTTCGGAATTTTCATAAAAATAAAACCAGTTTTGTCAAAGAAATGTTTGAAATATATTTATTTAATTTGTTTTAGTGAATAAAAACTTCCGTAACTTTGAACTGACTTTGAAGTAATTCCCAACAAACATTAGAAGCATAATATGAGCTTATTCAGGCAAAAATATGCTTCTTCAGCTAATAAATGGCTTAGTCAACCTTTAAGCAGCACAAATTGTTTTGTTGGGTTCTTATTCAAATGGTTTTTAAAATGCCTTTGCAAGCCAGAAACATAACCTTGTACACTAAAAGAATTTCACACATTTTTATTGACGGATTTCCATGTAAAATTCCACATAATTTTCATGTGACCACACATAAACAGAATCCACCCAGAAGCACACATTTAATTTATGAGTCAAATGAATAGTATGTGTGGTTACTCATGGCTTTTATGTGTACACATATTAAGTAAATATCATTTGTTTATCACATTGCAAAAATTCATGTGTGGGACACATCTCGGAACACATAAAAACAATCTTTGAAATTTTATCAGTGCATATTTTCACGGCAGAAGGATGCCTGCTAATAAAATCATACCGTTAGTTTCAAATACTTACAAAAGATTTCAATCAAACTTGCATCCTCCTGTTACAGCTGCTCCAGAACTTTTTTCCATTTTTACTAAAGTTTTGCACACGTCCGACGAGCACACGCGAGCAAAAAATGGCTGCCTAATTTTAGACTCAGCTTACACAACCGAGTTTTCTCGGAGTTTTCGGTTAAAATTTCTGTCGCGAAGTTGAGCGCAAGTGGAACGTTTGACGTTTAACACGTTTTAGCGAATATTCGGTTCAGTTGAAGACTATATTTCTGACAAATTTATACTATTTTACCGATATTCGGGTCTGATTCGATAAATACGTATGAAAAAATGTTTTTAAACCATTTATTCGGTTTCTCGTTGGTAATCGAAGAGGTTCGGTAGAAAATTAAACCGAGTTCGGTATTATTTTCTAAGTGTGTATGTATTAAGGTTTTTTGGAAGTGAACCTTACAAATAATGGGTTGTTAAGAACCATTACCATCCAGCATTTTACGAACGCTTATGGCCACCACAATCTGACTGAGTTTTTAGTAGGGAACATATGATTTGACGTTTGGGTTGTGTCGTTTGACGTATAAATGTTCAAATTTGAACGTTTACACGTCAAACGACACAAGCCAAACTTCAAACACGCAGAAAAAACGTATCATCGAAATAAAAAATATTTGAGGTCAAAATAAACGAAAACTCAGTTTGTTCTGGCCACAAAAATAAAATAGGTTGATTCAAACGTACGTTATGTTCAAAGCCATGTGATATCAATGTTTAAAATAAAAATCATTATACGTTTATTTTAAAAATAATAGAGTTGAAAATAAACGTGAATATTTTTGTTTGATTTGATAGCTTTGTAAACAAAAATAAATAGGGTAAATGATGGCTTCGGCAGCCATCGACTGTTTTCGGCAACCACAATTTAAACGTTAATTTCGATGTATTTTCTCACTAAAATACTTCGCTGAATGTATTTAAACGATTCCTTAGTCTTTCAGCTTCAATCCTAATACATTTTTACGACTGAGCAAACCTGTTATGCTAGGTGTTTCTTCAAAAGAAACATAAGCACATCAAAATACGGCTGATTTCGAGTTGCCGATAATAGAACAGCTGGTTAACACGCAGTTTAAACGGAAAGGTTGCCGAAGTAAAAGAGGCTGCCGACAATAGTCACACTCACCTGAGAAGTTTGGAGCGCGTTAAAAACGTTTTCAAACCGTTTTGGACAGTTTTGTTGATTGGAATGGATAGAATAGCTAATTGGAGGCGAACCAGCCCAAGGCTGAAAGCCTCCTTAATAAAGCTAAATAATAATAATAATAGAATAGCTAGCAGCAGATGAATGTAAACAAACAGACACGTCATATGTGGTCGTGACACTGAGAAAATGCTAATAGAAGTGCGGAAGCTGCTTAGATTGACGAGAATACGTAAATTCCCCTATTTTTATTTTAAACATGATTTTAGAGTTTATCTTAAACGTATTTAATGTTAAGAAAAAATATATATTTATTTATTATTATAAATCATCAATGCACGATAAAATAAATCGTTCGTTTCCAATCAACCTGACACACTCAAGCTGAGAAGACAGTTGTAAACCAAATGCGATTCTTCCACAATGCAACGTTTTTGAGACATGGCATCAATGCTGGTACCCGGCGTTTGATGACTGTATAATGTCTCCACATAGAACATCTCATCCAGGAGCCAGTCCTAACTTTCGTACAGGAATATAACTGATAGGAATTCTTCCAATCAGAGTATCACCAGCTCCATTGTCTCATCGTCTAGCTCTTGATCTAATCCGAAAATCTCCGATGATCTAAAATGATAAAAACTTCAGACCGTGCCTAGTGAAATAACTACCATCTTCTGCGCCTTTATTGTCTCCGCCAACCATTTCCGCTT
This sequence comes from Ochlerotatus camptorhynchus, assembly GCF_037179485.1. Lineage (NCBI taxonomy): Eukaryota > Metazoa > Arthropoda > Insecta > Diptera > Culicidae > Ochlerotatus > Ochlerotatus camptorhynchus. The sequence continues at coordinate 3,613,501 of NW_027040920.1, forward strand.
GGCCAGGTTCCACTGGAGAATGATTCCATTCTTATTCGTCACGTACAGAAACCGATCATCGTCAGTCAAACACAGACATGGTGACAAAAGCTGTCAAATACAATGGATTTTGATATTGTTGAAATAAACATGCCTTTGAATTTAATTCAAACATAAATATTTTCGTTTTAAACATGTTTTCAATTTACTTTGAATAATTAATATGTTTAGAGTATGAACATTTATATTTTTGATATAAATGAACAAAATTCGTATCCGTGAATCTTATGTTCCCTACCAGAAACTCAGCCAGATTGTTGCGGCCATAGGCGATCGTAAAATACTGGATACCAAATTCTTGTTTTCTCCATACATTTTTGGGAAAGGAATTATATTGGAACCATTTTATTTATGATTTGAGAACTTCCCAACAAACAATTCAAAGTCACAAATAAGCATACACAATGAATAAATGCAGTATAACCAACAATCAATACGAAACTAACGATTTTAAATTGGCTCACCACTTTAGTAGCCTATTGGTCCCAAGCAAACGATTAACGTACCCTATTCTAGTTGAAATTCTATTACTACACTATGTTTGTTTTGATTCGCTATGAAAGTTTGACAGATAACATCAGGGGTGTGTGGATTCATGCAGAACATGCAGGGGTGAGTGAAATAGCTTGGGACTGCTTGGGACCGTTGTTCTGGTACTGAGTGAGCCAAAAATAATAATGATTTTCTTCGGGACCCAGTGGTCTTAGAGTTACCTCTATGGTATAACAGTGTACAATGCTGAATAAAACAGGATGTCGAATTATGTGCTGAAAAAAGCTCATTGAGATCGATAGATGCGCCTTTATTCCACTGTTTCCTCTAATCTGATTAATTTACTTATTAAAAGCTGTAAAAGTGTTAAATGTCTTTCCAATTCAACTCCAGAAGTTTGATCTAATGACAAACTGAATAAGTGTTATTTGTACATACATTGACACTTTAATTCGACTGTTTTCAATTGATTTAATAACATGCTTTATTTGACGTCTAATAAATGTTCTCCAGCTTCATTATTAGATTTCATTGCATTGCTTTACAATATTGCTGAATAAAGGTGAATACAGTCAGCATAATAGCTCTTATACCACTATGCGTCCATGTTGTTATCACATGATTTGTAAATGCTTTATAAACGACGTATTAGATTCATTATTCGACAACACTGATTCATTCTAACAACACGGCGGAATCAGTAGAGTTGTAGTTAAGCTTTCCAATTAGAAGGTCGTGGGTTCAATCCCAAGCTCAACCCTTTTTTTTATTTGTGTTCTACGTCTAATTAATTTAAATAGTAATCATCGATCACATGACTCACGACAATGAATGCATTGATCTAGTTTAAAATATAACCGAGCATGGAGAGGTGAAGAGGCAACATTGGTCTCATTTAAAACAACGATGAATGAATTAATCATTCCCACAGGGCCTTGAAGGAGCTAGAGTTGCGATCGGGAGTGCTGATAGGTATTTACTTTCAAGCGAGCTTTTATTGATTATTGAGTTGCTCATATGCTGAATTCTAGGATAGCTCAGATGACAAGGCAAGCGGCTGGTGATCGGAAGGTACATGGTTCGAATCCCATGCAACGACATGTATAAGTATTTAATCAATTTTCTAATATCTGTGTGGTGCGAGCCACGTCAGAAATAATGAATACAAATACTTAAGAAACACACCCTTCCCTGTCCCCGTCTCTCTTATTTTCGGGTTAATTTTCCCACAGTAGAATAATCATTTAATAAATGTATAATAATGTCTAATTAAACGTTACCTCACATGAGAATCAAGCGTATACAGAGCATCACTGTTTTAAGAAAGCAGTGATGTCTAATAAACGCTGAATAATCAAAAATTTGATCGTATAAGAAGAAGTCGTTTCTTCAATTGACGATTGTTTGTTAAGTTTAATGGTAATGGTTATGGTAGTCGGTAGTCCATAAACTTAATGTGGAATATATCGCGAATTGGTTGCCTGTAAATTACTGATTACCAATTCGCGATATATTCCACGTAAAGTTGATCGATTTTACAAAACCATTAATAATTGACCTTACTTGATACCATAACATTACCATTAAAGTTCTCAAACCATAAGTTAAAAAGTTCTAATATAGTGCTCTCTCCGAAAATGTATGGAGAAAACAATTATTTTAAATAGTAATGGTTTCTAGCAACTCATTATTTGTAAGACTCACTTCCAAAGAACCATAATACATAAGGTTTAAACTTTAATTCCACAAACGTTCAGGTAAAGTTTCATAACCATTATAGTTAAAGTTTAGCAGGGATTATAAACAATTTTTAACCATTTTCGGTAAGATTATGCAGGGAGTGCGATATCTATAGGTGAGTTTGAGAGGAAATGTCATCCAATTCTTTTGTTTACAACATTAGAGCTTTTTGACGGCGCACACTAATGCAGCATTTAAATTCAAGGAGTGCGAGCAAGAGGGAAACAGATTAGTGGGAAAACAAACCATCCATTTATCCCTGTGTGCTTGATAGAGAAAGACAATTAAACGTCAAAAAGGTCTATAATGACGACTTGTGTAATATGTATGAAAATAAATATTTATAAATAATGTATATTTTATTGCACATCTTGCAAATTCTCATCTGGAGTGGTCTTATTTTTCAATTATCTAAAGATCTGAACAAATTACCGAAATCTGTGAAATTTTACCGCAATCTGAACAGCTGAACGTTCGGTAAACAGTTCGGTGATTTTCACAGTTTTCCTGTAATTTGTCAACGAATATCTGTGAAAAATCACAGAAAATCTGTGAAAAATCACCGAATTGTTTACCAAACGTTCAGCTGTTGGGATTTCGTTAAATTTTACAGATTTCGGTAGAATAATCTTCGAGATAATCTTAGTGTATAAATCTCCACGGATACAATTTTTTTCCCTTTAAATTAAAAATATAATTTTTATACTCTAAACATATGAATTATTCAATGTAAATTGAAAACGAGTTTAAAACTAAAATATTTATGTTAGAATAAAATTCAAAAGCATGTTTATTTCAACAATACATAATCTTGGTAAACAATTTTCAGCATTCCTTTTGCTCCTTATTGTTTACATTCGGCAAACTCAACCGAAAACGGCCTGCAAGCAGCGAAACCGGTAGCAAGTGTTCCAAGCAAGGTTCCAAGCTCGATAAAACCGGTGGAACCCCACAATATCAACGTCACTCCGTTGTTTTTGATGCCGATCCCCATATCATCCTCACCCCCACCCGACGTCAAAAGAAAAACAGATCATCCCCCAACACCAAACGTAGAAAGAGGCCGGTATGAGAACCAGCGTCAGAAACGACAAAACGACGCCAATATCATAAAGTTTCACCGGTTTTACTGAACTGGCACCTCCGGACACTCACCCCGATGGCCCCCCGGATCCAAACACTCACAGACCTTCCTTAATCCCAGAATTTAGATGCCCTGTCAGCAGGTTTCCATAAATTTGCTATCCATTTTCAAAACTAATTTCAAAATACCTACACACTAACTTTAGATTACTGGAGTCAGTAAAATTTTACTGGGTTTTTGAATTGCGGATCGCCCAGTAGTCATCACAGAAATAATTTGCATTACCGAACTGTCCGTAAAGTCAATCTGTCAAAAATAACTGTTCATTCAGTAATTGGTTCGAGTTGCGTATACTGGAAAACCCAGTATTTTCTTTTTGTTTATTTTGCTGCAATTTAACTGAAAAGACAGTTATTTGGTTCATTATTATACCGTGTTACCCAGTTATATTAAAAGTAGTGAATTTGCAGTGATAAAAGCATGAATCCTGGTGCAATTCACCGTTTATAATTTGCCAATTAATATGACGACTTAATCCCTTGACGTACCCCGGAATAGCGCGTCGACAGTGACAGCAAACAATGCAAACATCCATTTTCTTAATCAAAATTTGTTGGAGATCAAGGAACTGCAAAAAAAGTAAATAGGTAATAATTGTTGGTACTAACGAAATAGTACTTCAATTTCGCTGTCGAGCTTTCTCAGTTCCGTCATGATATAATTACAAAACCGCGCGATTAAACACTTGCTCCCGGATTTTACTGAAGCTAAAATGGCGGCGGGAATAAAATTGACAGGTTAAAGTTTTACAATTCGTGGTCAGTAAAACAAGGTGGCTATTTTGCTGACCAGTCGGTAAAAAATAAGGACTACTTTGGGTACAGTAATTATTTTTGCTGACTTTTCGTGAAATCACGAAAATTTGGAAATTAACGACTTTCTCAGTAAATAAATATTCTGTGTTCAGTATTTTGCACCAAACGATACCGAAGTTCAGTTTGTGTTTTGCAGACCGTCGGTTATTCACCTGATTTAAACTGAATGTTCAGTAAATCTTTCTTTTTACCGTGTAAGCCCAGTACAAAAAAAAAAACCGAACAACTAAATGCTGGATTAGTGTGTATGTTTGTTTATTTTAAACATGAAAAGCATAGTTGAAGATGCTAATTTCAAATAACAGACTGTAGTGGTAATTTTTATACGATAGATGGAGTAGATGAAAGCATAGAGTTGATAGTTCCGTTAGAGTACGGCAGGAGCACATATCGTGGTAGGGATAAACAATAGTTGCAAGATCATTCCGCATCGAACGTTCGACTGTTTCGGTCTAGTGTTGCTTGCACTCCGTTATCAGTACTAGTTTTTTTTCCCTATTGAGGTTTTTTTTTCAATCCGCTTTCACACTGAGTGGTGTTATAGCACAGACAAACAGACGTAACTCAATGAAGTAATGAAATTGGGTTGTTAGCGGAATGCTAAATAAAACAGCAAAAGGGTTTATCTTCCATTTAATTCCACTTAATTAATTTTGGTATCCATGACAGATACGTATTTCGACTACAATGTGCAGTCTTCATCAGTGTCATTCCCACTAAAGAACTTATCAAAATCTAACCCCCTTAAGTACTCATCCCCTAGGTAAAAAAGTCAAGATCATAGGTATAAAAATGAAACTACAATGTGTTGAATCGGAACCTACCTAACTAATAAAAACCAAAGATTTAAGTAAGCTAAAGGAGAAAAATCTATACAAATCTCTAATAAGGAAAATCCCCAAAGGCTTGGTAGCCATCATAATGAAGTAATGAAATTGGGTTGTTAGCGGAATGCTAAATAAAACAGCAAAAGGGTTTATCTTCCATTTAATTCCACTTAATTAATTTTGGTATCCATGACAGATACGTATTTCGACTACAATGTGCAGTCTTCATCAGTGTCATTCCCACTAAAGAACTTATCAAAATCTAACCCCCTTAAGTACTCATCCCCTAATTAAATGGAAGATAAACCCTTTTGCTGTTTTATTTAGCATTCCGCTAACAACCCAATTTCATTACTTCATTATGATGGCTACCAAGCCTTTGGGGATTTTCCTTATTAGAGATTTGTATAGATTTTTCTCCTTTAGCTTACTTAAATCTTTGGTTTTTATTAGTTAGGTAGGTTCCGATTCAACACATTGTAGTTTCATTTTTATACCTATGATCTTGACTTTTTTACCTAGGGGATGAGTACTTAAGGGGGTTAGATTTTGATAAGTTCTTTAGTGGGAATGACACTGATGAAGACTGCACATTGTAGTCGAAATACGTATCTGTCATGGATACCAAAATTAATTAAGTGGAATTAAATGGAAGATAAACCCTTTTGCAGACGTAACTCTTTGAAAAACTTGTTCTTGAAAACATAGTATCTCAAAACATATAACCTCAGTAACGACATCTCTCTGGCTTCTCGCGGAAAACAAGCTTGCTGGCTAACTGGTAAACAATATTGCATAAAAGTTCTATAGAATGTATAGAAACGTCAAAGTGATCCGATGCCAGCGCTGCGGCGAGTAGTTCGCGGAACTGATAATATTCAAATCAACCGTTAAATGCATGAACGAAGATACACAATGAAGAGTTACGTCTGTTTGTCTGTGGTTATAGTATACAAAAGTGTAGTGAGCATCGCGGAATTGCATTTGCCGCACAACCGTTCGAGAAAGGAAGCAGTCATTTCCGGCCGAGTCCGGCAGATGAGCTGTACATCTCTAACCAACAAGTTTCATCGCATCACGAAACGGCAAAATCAAGGTCATCGAGTTCACCAGCCGGCGAGCCAGCCGGTGCTTTGTTGAAAACACTCGAGGGCAACAATAGAACGATCATCACCATCATCCTCACATCAGTAGATCATCGTCATCAGCCACACTCCGTGCGCTTGTGTGGAGAGTTAAGTAACAAACGGTTATCTTCCGTTCTCCGCAACCTGATTAATCTCCATACAGCGTTGATTAACTTTTCTGACACCTTTTTGTTTTTTTCCTGAAAAAGTTTTCATTTTTTTTTCTTTTTCTTTTTCACTTCGGTTTTTTTTTTGCAATCTGATCAATCTCCTTATAGTGTTGATTAACTTTTCTGACACCTTTTTGTTTTTTCCTGAAAAAGTTTTCATTTTTTTTTTTTTTTTTACTTTTTTTTACTTACTGTTTTTTTTGCAGTCTGATTAATCTCCCTATAGCTTGAGCTTGAGCTTGAGCTTGATTGACCGCCCACGGTTGCTACTCTGTTATTGCCAGATCAGCTGTAATTACACAGAGAACCAATAGACGATGCTTGGGACTAGCAATCATCCTCAATGTGTAAAAACTGGTGATCTTGAATTAGGCAATACCAGCGCCGGCCGCGCCCGAACACAGGTCAAGAAAGGAATGGGAAGGATTGTGTTGACATGACACTCGCTTTGATGGAAGCCGAGAACACCTCTGCACTTCCACGAGGAATCACTGGGATGTTGGATAAGAGGGTTGGGTTTGCAGCAGGGTTCGTTTTGGTAAACGATAAGCTGAATTAATGTCCTAACGATCATATAACGCGAAGGAGCTTGGGACTAAACCCACGGTCTTCTGCTCAGTAAGCAAAAACGTTTGCCACTAGGCAGACGAGCACCTTTTTAATCACCGAGTTGCTGTTATTACCATGTAGTCATATTAACAAATAAAACGATTGACGAATCTTGATTGTGGATGGGCCTGAGATTAGACTCATGATGTTCTGCTCAGTAAGCAAAAACGGTTGCTCTAAGGCCACCGAGCCCCTCATATCACATAATACCGTTGCTCAAATTTTTGTATCCATTCAAACCCGGAACCAACGACAACAACGAGTTTCGCAAAATACACGATACACAAGCGATTTTACTATAAATCTCTTTGATATGTAAGAACCTGGGACCGCGTTTTTCTGCTCAGTAAGCAGGCCACTGTAACCGACGATCTTTCAAATCCGAAAACTAAAAACTACGAAAAAGTACTTAGGCCTTCATTAAGTTCCACATTCACGCGACGTACAATGTTTCAATTTGCTCTTTACGTATTGTTCAGGCTACGCCCTTTTCAAAATTTACGCGAGAAATACGCACAATCGTCACCTACCTCGCAAAACTGGTTCCAAACGACAACAAAGGCATAAGCAACGATGGATTGTTGAACTTTGCTGGCTCCGGTGGTGTAGTGCACAGCAAAAAAAATGTAATATCGATCAACGTAATTCAAGCTGATGTATGGAATAATGATGTAGGGTAGATATACCAGCCACGGCTATACGCTCCTATCATGATGTGCTCCAACCATGGCATATAGGATTTCCATAGGCCACGATTGGAACACACCACAACAGGAACGCACAGCCACAACTGGTACATCTACCCTAATTGTAATTTTGTAATTTATCCGCACACACCCTGGTCGACCACTGTAAACCAATCTGCCGTAAAGCGTTTTCGGTTTTTTTTTCTGGATCTTTAGTTGCCTCTGTGATATACTTACTTGCGGCATACTATTTTGGGAGTGTATATGAGCGTGTACCATGTACGGTAGCTCATCTCTCATCGTGATGGTGGGACATAGTAGACAAATTAGAGAGAAAACAAGGAGGTATTAGTATTAGTTATATGTAAACAAACAAAACAAAAGTTAGATAATGCGGCACTGTAACTACTACTATTTTAGAGGCATGATTCGTCATGTTTAACTCAATGTTTCAATTGAGGCAAACTATCTATCTTACAATTACAAAAGCAAACCTAAACTTACAATTATATGCAAATGCAAAATGAAACTTGACAAATCATCGTCAATTCCCTTATTCCAGGGCAGGGCCTGACGATTTGAATCTAATTTTGATCAGTGAACGGGCACCATATGGTACGTTTTCTCACCATGAACCTATCATTTCCAGCCTATCTGAACTATTTAATAAATGGAAGCCATAACATGGGTTACGCTCCCCCTAAGCGGGCCCTCCGCATCCTGTCTCTGTCTTATCTCAAATACAAAATGCCAATGGTATGAATGTATCTATATATAACTTGGAAATGACGTACAATCAAATAAACCCGTAACCCACTCACTTGGTCAGGCTTCAGAATCGTCCAGTGGGCAGTGCACTCTACACTCCAAGTTCCCTTTTTTTCAAATTTACCGCAAATTTGATATTTTACCCATTGAGTGTTGATTAGTCACAATGAAACATTGTGACAGAAGTTGAGGTTACTAGTGTATTAAATAATCTAGGTCCTATTTAGGATTAAATCTGAAAAATCCAAATCTGGCCAACGCCCACCCTAAACCTAAACCTGTTCTAATCCACCTGAAATGACTAACGAATGGAAGACTTTGACTACCCAGCCATGCAATAGTCTCATTCCGTGCCTTATGGGCAACTTGATGATTCTATTGCGCTCATCTTCTGGCACCACCCAGGGGAGACTTGGTCCTGTACCCAATGCTTAACTTATCTCCATTCCACTCAACTACTCACAATTTCGTGTGATATAGTGGGCGGAATATTATTATATGAGACAATTCAATGCAGACGTCTTTCCAAATTTGGCAGATCGACAGGTAATCGGTGAGTTAGCACGATAGTTGCTATTCAACAACTCGACAACGTCCCATCGTCAACGCCTGCTATGAGAATTTCCCATAGCAGACGCCAACGAAATGACGTCATCGAACTATCGATCAACTACCCTGGTTATCGCCTGGTACCTTATAGCACGATGCTAGGAGGCGAACCGGAAGAATCGATGAGCTACCTCCCCCCAGTCTGATTAATCTCCCTATAGTGTTGATTAACTTTCCTGGCACATTTTTTTTTGCTTTGTTGGATTAAGTATTATTTTTACCGTTATATTTTCTGGATAAGTTTATTTCTTCTTATTAATTTTTGTTTTATTATTATTATTTTATTTTTTATTTATTTATTTTTTTTTTGTTTTCCTTACGCATATTTTTTTTTCTTGTTTATGTCGAAATCTGTTGCGGAGGTACTTAAGACCCCGCAATGGATGTAAAAAATGACGGCGGGGGTATTTCGCTAGCAGATATCTCCGATGATGAGTCTGTTGAATCTCCATCATTCGAAAATCTGCTTCTCACTGAAGAGAAAATGGATACCTCAGGGGACTCTACTTCGGACCCCAAGAAGAGCACCGGAGCTTACCCAAAGGTGATGTCTGCACAACAGCCTCCTGCACCCCTGCCCCCCCTTCTCCACCATCGCCCCCTCGTCCACCTGTTCCCCCTACTCCAACCGTTCCCTTAAAAATTTCTGCGACCCCCCGCCATAAAGCTTACCCAAGCGGCTCAAAAGGTCCGTGGGTTGTTTTTTTCCGGCCCAAACAAAAACCTTTGAATATTTCTCGGATTTTGAAGGATCTGACAAAACATTTTTCGGCCGTAACCGATATATTTAAGGTGACGCCAAACAAACTGCGCGTTACCGTTGATGACCTGAAACAGGCAAACCGAATTGTTGCCTATGAGCTTTTTACGATGGAATATCGAGTCTACATCCCCAGTTGCGACGTAGAAATCGAAGGAGTGGTCACCGAAGCGAGTCTAACTTGCGAAGATTTCCTTCATGCCGAATCCTTCGGTATTTTTAAAAACCGTGCCCTTCCGAAAGTGAAGATTCTGGATTGCATCCAAATGCAATCAGTGTCTCTTATTGGCACGAAAAAAACGTACTCTCTGTCAGACTCGTTCCGTGTGACCTTTTCAGGATCGGCGCTACCTGACTACGTCGTAATTGGGAAGGTTCGACTGCCTGTACGCTTGTTTGTACCGCGGGTAATGAACTGCTCAAAATGCAAGCAACTTGGTCACACCGCTGACTTCTGCTCCAACAAACCGAGCTGCGATCAATGCGGCGAGCTGCATGCAGATGGTCCTTGCCGGGCTACCCCAAAATGTGTTTACTGCAAGGATACTCTGCATGCTTTGGTTGATTGCCCGAAGTACAAACAGCAGGGAGAAAAACTTAAGCGGTCTTTGCAAGCTCGCTCCAAGAGGTCACTTGCAGAACTCTTAAAAAACACCGCTTCATCTTCCCAAACCACCCCAAAAACCAAAAACACATACTCCATTTTGCCAGATGATGATCAGGGCTCTGACTCAGAGGTTGGTGAAGGTAGTCCCTTTGTCTTTAAAGGCAACACGAGAAAGCGGTCCAAAACAAACGTCACTCAAAATCCGCGTAAGACCTCTCGTATGGACTCCCAACCTACCTTGACAAATTTAAGAGGTAGCGGAAATGTACCGAAACCCCCACCACCGGGATTTAAATCTTGTAATTTTAACAAGGACTTTCCGCCACTTCCGGGATCATCTAAAACCCCAGATATCCCAGTTTTTCAGCCAGAAAAACAGCTGAATAATCAGCAAGAACATGATGCCATGTTCACGTTTTCTGGAATTGTGGAGAGCATCTTCAATATATTCAACGTCTCTGACTCAACTCGGAACATTATTAATTTAGTGCTTCCATTCGTGAAAACTCTTTTGAAGCAACTAGCTTCTAGGTGGTCCTTCCTTGCATCGATCATATCCTTTGATGGATAATTTTCCGAATGAGGTCGGGGATATGATCTCTGTTCTTCAGTGGAACTGTAGAAGTCTTATACCGAAACTTGACACATTCAAATTTTTAGTTCACAACTCACTTTGTGATGCATTTGCTCTTTGTGAAACATGGCTTTCTTCAGACACCGATCTCCCTTTCCACGATTTTAACATTATTCGCCTTGATCGAGCAGATTCGTATGGAGGGGTGCTTCTCGGGATTAATAAGCTCCATTCCTTTCATAGAATCGATCTGCCTTCCGTGACAGGCATTGAAGTTGTCGCATGTCAGGTAAATATTCGAGGTAAAAGCCTCAGTATTGCCTCAGTATATCTTCCTCCAAGAACTGCGATTTCTCGCCAAGGTCTCTCAGATATCTGCTCAGCTTTATCTGAGCCTCGGTTGATCTTAGGAGATTTTAACTCCCACGGTACAGGCTGGGGGGAACTGTACGATGACAACCGCTCAACCCTGATATACGACCTTTGCGATAACTTCAATATGACAATTCTAAACACTGGGGAAGTAACACGAGTGGCCAAACCTCCAGCAAGAGAAAGTAGATTAGACCTCTTCCTCAGTTCGAGTTCACTATCGTTGGATTGCTCGTGGAAAGTAATTCAAGATCCCTACGGTAGTGACCACTTGCCAATCAAAATTTCTATTACCAATGGTTCATCTTCCACTCGCTCGGTTGACATCGCGTACGACCTCACGAAAAACATCGACTGGCAAAAATTTGCGTCCGCGGTTCTCGGTGGTACTGATTCGGTTGAGATACTCCCTCCGCTGGATGAGTAGTCCTTTTTATCGCGACTTATCGTTGACTGCGCTCTTCAAGCACAGACGAAACGCGTTCCGGGTGTTTTCGTTCGCAAACGACCTCTCACTCCGTGGTGGGATAAGGATTGCACCGACGCGAACAGCGAGAAGTCCGCCGCGTTTAAACGCTTCCGCAAACACGGTAAGGTCGAGGATTTCGAGCGGTACACCGACCTCGAGAAAACTTTTAAGGGCTTGATTAAAGCCAAAAAACGCGGTTACTGGCGTCGGTTCGTCGATGGTTTGTCGAGAGAGACTTCCATGAGAACACTCTGGAATGTCGACAGGAGAATGCGCAACGCGTCATCACCGGTCAACGAAGACAAGGAGTACTCAGACAGTTGGATATTCAGCTTCGCGCAGAAAGTTTGCCCGGATTCGGTGTCGGTTCAAACCAACGTTCGTGATAGTCCGTCGGGTAGTAACGAAATAGATTCTCCGTTCTCGATGGTGGAATTCTCACTTGCTCTCCTCTCATGTAACAACTCAGCTCCAGGAATGGATAGAATCAAGTTCAACTTGCTCAAAAATCTCCCAGACGTCGCGAAGAGACGCTTGTTGAACTTATTCAATCAATTTCTGGAGCACAAAATTGTTCCGGATGACTGGAGGCAAGTAAGAGTTATCGCCATTCGAAAACCCGGTAAACCCGCGTCGGATTATAACTCGTACCGTCCCATCGCGATGCTGTCCTGTATACAGAAATTGTTGGAGAAAATGATTCTTTTTCGTCTAGACAAATGGGTCGAGTCGAATGGTTTACTTTCAGATACGCAATTTGGATTTCGGAGAGGCAAAGGAACGAGCGACTGTCTTGCGTTGCTTTCAACTGAAATTCAACTGGCCTATGCGCAAAAACAGCAAATGGGTTCAGTTTTCTTGGACATTAAGGGGGCTTTTGATTCTGTTTGTATCGATGTCCTTTCGGATAAACTCCACGATAGTGGGCTTTCACCAATTATGAACAGCTATTTGAGCAACTTGTTGTCTGAGAAATATATGAGCTTTTCTCATGGAAACTCGACAACTTCACGAATTAGTTACATGGGTCTCCCCTAGGGCTCATGTTTAAGCCCCCTTCTTTATAATTTTTATGTAAAAGACATTGATGGTTGTCTTGATGAAAATTGCTCGCTAAGGCAGCTTGCAGATGACGGGGTTGTGTCCGTTATAGGGCCAAGTGCACCGGACCTGCAAGGACCATTGCAAGATACCTTAGACAATTTGTCTACTTGGGCTATGAAGCTGGGTATCGAATTCTCTCCGGAGAAAACTGAGTTGGTTGTTTTTTTCTAGGAAGCATCATCCTGCACAGTTACAGCTTCAACTAAAGGGTAGAACAATCACTCAAAGTATATCTTTCAAGTATTTAGGTGTCTGGTTCGATTCCAAATGCACATGGGGAAAACATATTGCGTATCTAAAACAAAAATGCCAACAAAGAATCAATTTTCTTCGTACAATTACCGGAACTTGGTGGGGAGCACACCCGGAAGATCTTATCAGGTTGTATCGAACAACCATCTTGTCGGTTCTAGAGTACAGTAGCTTCTGCTTTCAATCCGCGGCGAAAACACATATCTTGAAGCTGCAACGAGTTCAATACCGTTGCCTCCGAATCGCGCTTGGCTGTATGCACTCGACGCATACGATGAGCCTCGAAGTACTTGCGGGTGTTCTCCCACTGACAGATCGTTTCGCTGAGCTGTCTTTCCGGTTCCTCATCCGTTGTGAAGTATTGAATCCTTTGGTAATAGAACACTTTGAGAAGCTGCTCGACCAAAATCCTCAAACAAGATTCATGAGTTTGTACTATGAGTACATGACGCTGGAGGTTGGTCCTTCTTCATTAATCTCCAATCGTGATTGCTTCCAAGCCTTCTATAGTTCCTCTGTAAATTTTGATCTGACCATGATGCAAGAAATCCATGAAATACCAGATCACCAACGGTCGATGGTTGTTCCCTCAATTTTTGCAATCAAGTACCACCATGTAAGTAACGATAAAAGATTTTTCACAGATGGGTCAACCATAAATGCTTCCACTGGATTTGGTGTATTTAATCAATTTCATAGCGCCTCCTATAAACTGCAGAAACCATGTTCCGTATACGTTGCGGAACTCGCAGCTATATTTTACGCAGTAGAGCGAATTGCCTCACTACCTTCTGACCATTATTTCATTTTTACGGATAGTCTTAGCTCATTGGAGGCTATTCGTTCAATGAGGCCGATGAAGCACTCCTCGTATTTCCTGCCTGAAATACGAACTAAACTGAGTGCTTTATCTAACTGCTCCTATACTATCACCTTAGTTTGGGTCCCATCTCATTGCTCAATTCCGGGTAATGAGAAAGCGGACTCATTGGCTAAGGTGGGCGCTATGGAAGGCGAAATTTTTGAGCGACAAATCGCCTTCAACGAATTTTTCTCCATTGCTCGCCAGCAAGTCCTCATCAGTTGGCAACAAAAATGGAATGATGGTGAATTGGGAAGATGGTTACATTCTATTCTCCCACAGGTGTCGAACAAACCATGGTTCAAAGGGTTGGACATGAGCCGCGACTTTATACGCGTTATATCAAGGCTTATGTCCAATAACTGCTCGTTAGACTCGCACTTCTATCGAATTGGGCTCTCAGACAGCAATTTATGTGCGTGTGGCAGTGGTTATCACGATATCGAGCATGTTGTTTGGTCGTGTACCGTACACCGTGTTGCCAGATCTGAGTTATCCACATCCCTCAGGGCCCGAGGAAAACAACCCGCGATACCCGTTAGAGATGTCTTGGCGAGCCGAGACCTTGACTATTTGAATTTAATTTATGTGTTTTTAAAGCGGATAGATTTGAGGATTTAGAAGTTAGTGTCATCTTGTGTTCTCCCAAGTTGTTAGCTACCCATCGGTGTACCCCCATGTTTGTCTTTTTCATCAGAGTGTCGCCTAGTTCGAGAGCAAGAGCACATTGCTCTCCAAACCTTGTGTTCACAATCCCTACCCTGCCATCCATTTGTTACAATTTGTTACCCCTAACCTCGAGATAGCCGCGAGTAATCGGCCCCCGCTTTACTAACGTTAGTTTTAAGTAATTTTGTTATCTAAACAATGAATATCGGCTCCGCAAAGCTACAGCAAATGAGCCTGGAAAAATAAACGAATTATTAAAAAAAAAAAAAAATAGTTGCAATTTCCAAACCTACGACTGGATGCTTGTAGTGCGGTAAAAAATCGGTAGAACTGTTTCAAACACGCAGTTGGTACTTGAGCGGTCGGTTTTCATCTCTTTTTGCCAGTGGTGGCGGGGGGGGGGGGGGACACCCCTCACCATCCCTCTCCAATGGGGGAGTTTGGTAAAGAGAGATGAAAAAACCGATTTGTACCTTCCTTAAAAGTTGTTCTAGCTCGCTAAAGGGTGTCCACGATAAAATTGCCACACACAAAATTGATTCGCAAAATTCGAGTTTTCATCCGATTGCCATCAAATTTTCAGGGATTGAGAAATAACTATTAAACTTCATTTTACCATTTTACTCGTATTTTATTTACAGTCCATACGCAAATTCCCGCACCTTGGCCTTAACCCCGGCCATAAGATTCTGCACAACCTGTGAATCAACCGTTTTTTGCATGTAAACCCATACTTTCTTCAGTTCCTCGACTGTCTTCACTACCTTAGGTCGTTTAAGAAGATGCTGCTTCAAAATCGCCCAGTACTTCTCGATGGGGCGGAGCTCCGGAGTGTTGGGAGGGTTGAACATTTTCGGCACGAAATTGACCTTATTGTCCGCATACCACTTCAGCACGTCCTTGGAGTAGTGGCATGAGGCCAAACCCGGCCAGAAGATTGTTGGGACGTTGTGGGCCTTCAGGAGAGGAAGCAGCCGCTTCTGGAGGCACTCTTTTATGTACACCTGTCCGTTCATCGTGTCCTGGGTCACGAAAGGTGCACTCCGCTTCCCGCACGTGCAGATGGCTTGCCAAACCAGGAATTTCTTCGCAAATTTGGACATCTTCTGAGTGCGGACATGCTCCGGAACGCTGAACTTATCCTTGGCCGTGAAAAACAGGTTGCCGGGGATCTGTTTGAAGTCGGCCTTCACATATGTTTCGTCGTCCATGATGCAGCATTCAACTTTCGTCAGCATGTTGAGGTACAACTTCCTGGCACGGGTTTTGGCGGACTTGTTCTGCTTCTCGTCGCGATTAGGGGCCTTTTGTACCTTGAACGTTCGAAGCCCAGCCTTAGTTTTGGCCTTCTGGACAAAACTTCGGCTTAGGTGCAGCTTCTTAGCCACATCCCTAACGTAGGCGTTCGGATTTCGGTTGAAGGCCCCAACTACGCGGTTGTGATTTTTGGTTTTGTACGGAATACTGTTTCCTTCACTTCTGGGCTTCCGATCGGTGGTCAACCGTTCCTCGAACCGCTTAATCACTCGCGACACCGTGGAATTCGCGATTCCCAACGTTTTAGCGATGGAACGATGCGAGAGATCCTTGTTCTCGTGATGAATGCGCAAGATTTTATCACGCACGAGCTGTTCTTTCGACTCCATTTCCGCGAGTTTTGATCACAGGACTTTAAAACTTGCAGGATGTAAATAATGCACTATGAACTAAATCCACCCAAATTTTCATTAAATTCTACCCAACGGTTAAAAAGTTAGAGCAATTTCATAGTGTGGCAATTTCATCGTGGACACCCTTTATTCTAATATCTATATGCAATCTTCACACTGCCGTACTCTAACGGAACTATCAACTCCATCTATCGTATAAAAATTACCACTACAGTCTGTTATTTGAAATTAGCATCTTCAACTATGTAAATCGTTGACTTCACGTAGAAGTAATACTAAAGCATATAGTCAAATGAAAAGCATGTTTAAAATAAAAACATTTATATTTGGTCACATATAGTTGTCAAATCAAACAAAAATATCCACGTTTATTTTCAACACGGATATTTTTAAAATAAATGTAACATTATTTTTTTTATACGTTATTATCAATGTATTCAAATATGGAATACGTTTGAAATCAACCTAGTTTATGTTTGTGGCTAGAAAAAAAAACTGAGTTTACGTTTAAATTTATCTCGAATATTTTTGTTTCGACGGTAAATTTTTCTGCGTGCGATAATCCCGAGCAATCTGATTCAAATCAGGCCTTCTATAATGTTTAACACCATCCTCGACACTATCATAAAATTCATTCTCGGATTCCTCGTTCAAATCCGCAATACTTTCAAAAACAGAAACTGTATTCGGCGCTGCTAATAGTTCTTGCGTAATACGAGATATAGAGGAAATGTATGTAGTGTCGGCCTAAGTGTCCCTAATTTGGGCCCATACATAAATTCAGCAATCGACTAAATTTTCAATAGCAACCAAAAATATCCATTAGTACCGTCCCAATGACGCGTTCATCTAGATAAAATTGATCAATAGCAGATTTTTAGCGATGGGCCCAATGTTAGATCCATAGGCCAACATTAGAGCCATTTCTCCTAGATAGATTCTCTTCATCGATTTTCTCTTTCGTGAATACTGCAAATCGACAGTGAGCATGCATAAGGGCGAATACGCGATGATCGATTCTCTTTATCGAATTTCTCTTTGCATTGCTACAGCTAAGCGAAACAATTTTCTAGAATTTGTTCAATGCAGAGTAGTAACAGGTTGTATTGGCTATCAAAAGTAACAGCAAACGCACCGAGAAACGTTAAATCTAGCGAGTTATTAACAAAAGAGAAAATCGACGAAGAGAATCGATCATCGCGTATAGGCCCTTATGCATGCTCTCTGTCGAAATGCATTTCCCGTTGAGTGTATACTCGCTATATTCATAGTCATAGGCGGATAGAATTTCGATCTATCAAAAAGCGGAACAAATTCAATATATTGTACAGGGAGCGTGGTGAATTTTTGCAGTAAATGGCATATTTGAGAAAAAATACACCAGTTAGTTATTCTAGCAATGAATTTTGTGCGATTTATTTTCTTTCGCAACATATGGAAGTTGTAAGTAAATTTATTCAAAAAAATTGCCTTCCCTTTCGACGACTGTAGTTAGACGCTTCCGGAAACTGCAGTATGCACGTTTTAAAATGTTTCGATCCATAGATGTCATCACTGCCTTGATTTTAGGTTTTAGCGACTTAAGTGTCATTCAAAGTGTTTTTTATGTTACTTCATACGCGAAGTTAACGATTTTCAGAGTTGGTTGGAAATGCTAACATGAAGCTTTAGTGTGATGATTTATTAGCTAGAGAATGATCTTTAGAAGAATGTAGGTGGATAGTTCCGTTAGAGTACGGCAGTATGAAAAATGAATAGAAGTTGAAAATGAGCGAAGGGCCATTAAAGCGACAGTTTTCAAGATGACGCACATTTTTGCCTAGCCCGTACGATGTACGCGGGGACTTGAAGTATGTCTCCAAGTCCACAGGCAAAAATGTGCGTCCCTCTTGTTGCTCATAAACTGACTGCGGCTGTGGAATAGTTCTAGCGACGTTTTCATCACTACCTAAAGCCCCACGTCGCGAGAGCATTTCCAGTCGATGGTGTGTTATAATGCAGTTCTTCTTTACCCAACTATTGTGTTGCTCCTCTCGTCATGACCAACGTGATCATCTCAGAGAGAAAGCAGTAGGGTGGTTGTTGCGTGCTGTACCATCATCAGCATTGTTGACGGCTACTCCCGCCTTGAGTTGTTACATTCAAAGTGTTTTTTATGTTACTTCATACGCGAAGTTAACGATTTTCAGAGTTGGTTGGAAATGCTAACATGAAGCTTTAGTGTGATGATTTATTAGCTAGAGAATGATCTTTAGAAGAATGTAGGTGGATAGTTCCGTTAGAGTACGGCAGTATGAAAATTGAATAGAAGTTGAAAATGAGCGAAGGGCCATTAAAGCGACAGTTTTCAAGATGACGCACATTTTTGCCTCCTGTGGACTTGGAGACATACTTCAAGTCCCCGCGTACATCGTACGGGCTAGGCAAAAATGTGCGTCATCTTGAAAACTGTCGCTTTAATGGCCCTTCGCTCATTTTCAACTTCTATTCAATTTTCATACTGCCGTACTCTAACGGAACTATCCACCTACATTCTTCTAAAGATCATTCTCTAGCTAATAAATCATCACACTAAAGCTTCATGTTAGCATTTCCAACCGACTTAAGTGTGGTATGAGGGGTTCTATTGGTATCCCGTTGGACGACGCCCTATACAAAATAATCCAACGGATTGATATAGGGACTGCTTGGGGGCCAAATTTCTTCCTCCCAAATTTACGAAATATTTTCCGTAAGCCATCTCTTATTTCCTTTTTAGAGAGTTGTAGAGATTTTTCTCCTTTAGCTTACTTAAATCTTTGGTTTTTATTAGTTAGGTAGGTTCCGATTCAACACATTGTAGTTTTTTTTTATACCTATGATCTTGACTTTTTTACCTAGGGGATGAGTACTTAAGGGGGTTAGATTTTGATAAGTTCTTTAGTGGGAATGACATTGATGAAGACTGCACATTGTAGTCGAAATACGTATCTGTCATGGATACCAAAATTAATTAAGTGGAATTAAATGGAAGATAACCTTTTTTGCTGTTTTATTTAGCATTCCGCTAACAACCCAATTTCATTACTTCATTAAAAATGGTGTTAGTTTGTGTAGGCGAGCCTTGAGTCACGAGAAAACAGTTTCCGAGATTTTGTTCGCAATAGCTGATGTGCTCTTTTCTGTTGTTGGCAAGGTTGCAAAGACTCATTTCAGCTAAAACAATGTTTTTCTAAATTATGAAATAATTAGATGCCATGATCAAATTTTGAATTGGTAGGATACAAGAAGAGGTTGCAAAGAATGTGTTTGACATATTAAACCTGTTTATTTCACTTCATGAGAGTCACAATCAGCGATTTTTCACAAACTCACGCACTCACTCACTCACTCACTCAGCGATCAGCAAATCGCTGATTGTGACTCATAGAAAGCAAAATTTATAGAATTTTATGTTTCCAACGCATACTTTGTAACCTCTTCTTGTAAGTTACAAGTAAAACATGCCATCATACCATCTTTTGGTTTTATTATTTCGAAAAACATTATTTTAGCTGAAATGAGTCTTTGCAACCTTGGTTGTTGGTCGTGATTTGCTCGATTGGTTCCGCTATTTGACAGCTCAATTGGTTCCCGAGATTCTATCCGCCAGACTATGAATATAGCGACTATAGTTGAGTGTGGTGACTCTGACTAATTCGTTTGCACTTCCCTGAAACTATGGAAAACGAAGAAGTAAACGATTAACAAAATGTCAACAACAAAACAGTGATGCCGTTTTATATTATATTTTATTTTGTGTCATCGTGTGCCATGACGTACCGATCTGTGTGCCTCGATGTGTTTCGGTACAATGTACAGAGTTGATTACCCTTAACTAATGTTCGCACCACCACTTATAGCGGATAGCGTTCGGTAGAATGATTTACATCACCGTGGTCTGAGGTTTCATTCGATCAGAGGATCATATTTTTGTACAATTAGGCAGGTTACGAGTATGATAAAAATGAATCTCTCATGTGAGTTAATTTAGATGCTTCGCGTTTTACGTCAAATTTATAGACAGGACATGTTGACATGCTCCTAAAGGAAAAATGAAAGCAACGATGATGTAATGTTTAAATCCGACTAAGGCTCGAAATGACTGTCACCGGGTGCTGATCTGCGAGATTAACAGAAGGGGCCTGAAGGGGCAATAGGACCGGCTTTTCTCAAGGTTCCTCCTGTCATTACTGGTTGTCGCATATACTGCCTATAATCGCATATCAGTCCCATATGGAACAAGTAGGCATTGAGAAATGGCTGTAAAAGTTACGAAGAGCAATTCCCATATAAATATTTGAAAAATCATAGTAAAATTTATTAATATTTTTTTCAAGTTAAAATCAGATGCATTAAAAATTGCATGTTTTGCAATATCAGTGAAAAATATGGCAACTCAAAAAGCAGAACTGTAATTTGTTCTCTGGACGATTGTATTTCAGGATGGGGCTGATATGCGATTACTTTGCTTGATGGGACAAACTGACTTGATGTTGTTTTCACATCTTTCACGATCAAAGTCTGTAGAAAGTAGATGCCAATTGACAGAGGCTCGCAGTGGATAGCGTTGTTACCTCAAAATGGACGAAAATTCATATGGGACTGATATGCGATTATAGTCAGTATATTAGTTTAAACAAAATTCGTTCGAAATCCTACTCGGCAGGGAAGCATTGTGATATTGCATTCAAGTGCCGACAAGCCATTTTTTCATCGCTTTTTATTTTCTTGCAGTTTTCTTTCAGTTTTTCTGTTTTCACTTAAAAGCTAGTTTCTTCTGTTTTCATCTTCTTTTCCTTTTTTCCATTTCACTTAGAAGCTATAGAAGAGTTTTCTCTTTTTTTTTTCTTTCTCTGTGTTTCACTTAAAAGTAATTTTCATGTTTCCTTCTTCTCCTTCTTCTTCGCCTTCTTCTTGCTTATTTCGACATTTTGCGCTCAATTTTATTTCTTTTTTTTTCGCTACATCCCATTTCCTCTTATCCCTACTCTCCGCTAAGTTTTTTTTGTGGGTTTATTTTTGTAAACCTTTTTTGTTTGCTTTTCACTTTGTTTTTTTTTGTATTTTTTCATCAAGTTTTTTGTTTTGTTTTGTTTTCATCACTTAACCCTAAAAAATCTTTTTTTTTTCATCTAGTTTTTCATCATTTTTTAATGCTAAGTTCTTTTTTTTCATTTAACATCATTAACCCTAAAACTCAATCCGTCTCCACTGGATTTCCATTTCTTTCTTTTTTTTACGTTTTCTCTAGTCGATCGATCGTGGGCATTGTTTTCAACTCTTTTTGTTTGTGTTTGAATTTCGTTTAATCGCGCTCAATTTAAAACGTTTCCTCTTTTATCGAACGAAACGGAAATTTGGGAAACAAATACAACAATCGGGAGGGAAAAACACTTCATGATTATTGACCTCTACCGGCCGTCCTTTCTCTACATCTCGCATCGCGTTTATTTTTCTTGTGCATATAATGAGGTAAATTTGAAAACAAAAACAGTTTAAACGAACACGGTCAATGAGAGTATCTCAGTAGCTGAGTCGACTCAAAAGCGCAAAAAGTGAGATTACTGTTCAGAAAATGAGTCAAATTGTCCACACTTTGCCCAGGAAAAACTGCTTCTCGACTCTATAATCAAGAAGTTTTTCCTGGAAAGTCGAGGAAAATGTTACTCAACCCACTTTTTGCCCGTTGGAGTCGAATTCGACTCAGCTACTGAGTTAGGGTACTCTCAGTGGCCGTGAAGGTGGAAGCCCCGCTCGCGATTTCAAACGAAGGAAACCGAAGAAAATGTGATTGGTAAATGGAAGATTACTGCACTGCGGCTCGTTTCCAATGCATGCGTCGTAAGTGTTTCTGTATTTGGTTTCAAGTGTTAGGAATCATCAGCGCATGTTGGTTTGAAAATACAGTAACTTTTTTTTTTGTTAGGAAAATGAAAGTCTCAACAACGGAACACAATCAAGTCGGATTTTCATTCGGAGTTTGCATTCAGCTTTCCTAGTCTAAACAATTTTTTATCCTAAATATCTCCTTACAAACTATCAAAAATCATTTCATTTTTTATTCCTACTTCCTCCTGTCTGTCGCACTGCGTTCACGTTTTCATTAGTGTGTCTGTCTGCGTGTGTGTGTGTGTATGTGGTTGGTTTTTACTTAACAGCTAGTTGTTTTTTTTCTTAAGCCTAAAGCTACTGTTTTTTTTCATTTCAGCTACTTAATCCTCTGCATTTTTCTCCATTTCTCATCCTATTCTACTGCTACTGCTCTTTTTGCCTACATTTTCATTTCACCTACAGTTTTTTTTTGTTCGCTTAAACATATCAACTTGCAAAAACATTTTTTTTCCTTCGATCAATAATTCAATTTAATAGTTATGAAGGTGTGACAGACAAAAACAATAAAATGTAGCTCTTGTCAGAACGGAGATTTTCCTTACATTTTTTTTTTGTTGACGCAATAAACAATGACAACTTTGGAGCTGTCAATTTGACAGCAACTCAATGATCAAAGTAGCTTGATTTTTTTTTTCAATCATCTCATCGCAAACAAAAAATATGGAGAATAGTTCGGGAGTTTTTTTTTTATCGGTGTGCATTCGGTGTTGGATGCTTTTTGGGAAAACAACACATTCTAGGGAGGAGTTTTGCAAGTTTGTTTCCTTGCATTTTTGCTCATTTGATTTGTTTCTCTACTGTTCTTTTGTCTTTGTTCCGTAACTGCTTTTACTGGGATAAAAGGTAAATGGTTCCAAAAAAAGTCACGTGCGAAACCGTGCCACTTTCTATAATGGTTTTTTTGATTCATTTTTGTGTGTATGTTCAAGATTTTTCCTTTGTGTTTGTTCATTTTCCGTTTTCAGCTACGGGTTTCGTTTTTCTTTGCCGTTTGGGTTTCTATATATATATACCTTTTTTTTTTTGTTAGTAAAACTAAAGACCTTTCCTCTGCAATAGAGTGTAAATGTAATGGGTTCATCTTTGTTCAGTTTGGTTTGAAGAATCATCTCTCTTGCTCTCGTTCTCGTTTTTGTGAATGTATGCATTTGTGTGAGTGTGAGTGTATAAGAGTACAGTCGTTCGTTTGTTTTTATTTTTTGCTTTTGTGTTTTTTCAAGGTGATCGCTCCTTCCGTACTAAATGTATAAGTAAAATAGTCTGATTTGTTGTCTCTTTCGCTCTCTGCGTGTTTCATCACTAATCTTGATTGGGTTTTGTTTTAGATTTTCCTCTTTCCTTCAATAAATAAGAAAATATAGCTTAAAATATTAGTGATGACCAGAGGGTTGCTGCACCGTCAGACATTTATTTTGTTTATACAACTTCAACAATTAGCGCTTCTGTGTGTTTTGTGTGAGAGTGTTTTCTGTTAGTTTGCCCATGTTGCGTCTTTGCTTGCAGATTTTTTTTTTAATATATGTTCAGTCAGTTTTGTTCATTTTTCATAACTTTCTCATTTTTAATATTTATTTTTAATAAAGTTATTTATTGTATACTTTCCTTAATAGTGTTCTCGTTAAGTGTTTTCGAAGATGGAAGATTCTCAAGTTGTCTTTTCATTTTTCTCTAGTTTATAGTTTGTGTGAAGTGGTTTTCTTTGTTTTTTTTTTGTTCATTTCGAATAGATTCAGCAGTGATTTTTAGTACAGTTTATAAATCAATGACATTTAGACAAAAGTATAAGTTTGTCAGTTTAAAGTTTGGCGATTTAGTCTCTTTACACTACCAACTAAAGTGTGGTGAACGAGGATGGTTGTTCCATGAGAGAGGAGGCGGATCTGGAGGGGGGGAGGGAGACTCGGTTTTAGTACAATCAGCGGTCGTGGGCTGTGCCGGAAAACGAAGCGAAATTTCTTCCCCTTTCTGCGGGCCAGTGTGCACTAAAATTCCTTTAGTTTGGTATATAATTTGAATATTACGTTACTTACGTTTAAAAATCGTCCCTGAAAATCGAGAGAACAGTGAGCGATACGACACACCTATGAAAAAATCCTTTCCTTCCGCTTTGCATCCAATAAGTAGATATATTACAATCATTATCAAACAAGTCTCCAAGAGTAGCTAGCAAAAAACGAGATAAGTGTGTATGTGAGTGTGA
Source organism: Ochlerotatus camptorhynchus (assembly GCF_037179485.1). Classification (NCBI taxonomy): domain Eukaryota; kingdom Metazoa; phylum Arthropoda; class Insecta; order Diptera; family Culicidae; genus Ochlerotatus; species Ochlerotatus camptorhynchus. The sequence goes on from NW_027040920.1 coordinate 3,637,979, forward strand.
TTCGTGGACTAGAGCGTTGATTAAGTGGATTAGTACACCTTATGAATATTTCTCTTTCGTTTTCTTTTACCTTGTCGATAAATAAGCTATACAATACAATATTGATGACTTTCTCTTTTCCGTCGAATAAACAAACAAAAAATAATATTCGTATCACAGTTTGGAAATACTATCACATAGCGGTTTTCCTCTTTTCCGTTTTTTTTTTAATCATTTATGTTCTAAAATAATAATCGTCCTATATTGTGTATATATGCAATAAATAATCGATAAATCGCTTGATTATTACTATTAGTACACACCGGTTGTCGCAGTAAAACGGACACAACTTTAGGGCAAGAGATTCGCTCCGATAAACCTTCACTTTCGTTTTCTTATCTTAGTACAGACCCCTGCTACCAGTTGTACTAAACCCGCACCAACTGCGGCGGATGGCGTATACAGAGAGAGAGATAGAGAGTGAGAGGAACTGAATTACAGTAACATACTGAGTTGCACGCTCACGGTTCAGCAATTTCGATCGCGCATTGGGTGGGACAGAGAAATAAGTGCGGACACCTCTCCTTCTTCTATTTGATACACTCTGATGGTTGGGTACTAAAATGGGATTTAAGTCTTGTTTCCTGGTGACGTCACTTCTTTACATTTGTTTTATCTCACTTGACGAGAGTTACCCTTTTTTATTACGTATAAAACCTAATGAACAGTTCAGTTTTGTAGTTCAGGACCCGGAGAGTCCTGTCTTCTTCGCATATGCCTTCTTATTTTTTTCTTCAACTTCGAACGTGAGCACTCCAAGTGCTAATCTTGTTATTTTTTTTTTTCGTTTTCTTTTACCCGGGTCCAAACCTTTACACGCATTTGTTGACATTGATTTCTCGAAAATATATCATCTTGATTTTTGTTTATTTGGTTGCTGTAGTTGTTGTTGTTGTTGTTGCTGTTGTTGTTTTTGCTGTTGACTCGTTTGTTATTCCTTTAGATTTGTTTGTGATTTCTTATTTGTTTGCTTTGTTTAATATTCCCTATATAGATTTCTGTTTTTCTTCATTTTTCGACGAGGTGAAAATAACAACTTTCCTCATACATTCATATTTGTCTCAGTTTCTGTGTTTCGCGGTTTTCCTTCTCGCACTTTATTTTCGCTTGCATTTGCATCACTTGCTCGTGCTTGCATTATAACAATTCGACAAAAGGGGACTTTCAAAAATATTTGTGTAGAAAAATTGTTGAGTTGAGTGTTGTCTCTTTTCTTGTTTTATTTTGCTTGAATTAGCTTTTAAGATTTCCGTTTTGTTTACTTAGCAGCAGTTAGGTTTAGCTTTTTCCGCTATAGCACTTTTCATCTGTTTTTAAATTTAGATTGATCTTTCTTCTCGTGTCGTTTGCTCGCATTTTAGAATTTTTGCTTTCTCATTCTTTGATGACGTAGATTTACGCTGTGAGTTGCGTGCAAGGGTGCGTGCTTGAGTGAGAAAAAAAATACCATTTCAGACGTGTTTTTTTTTAGATAGAGAGAAAGAAAAATTGTGAAAGGCACAATTTTTGCTGTTCATTTCTCGGAAGTTTTGCTTGATTTGTGTGTCATCATTTGTGTTGCAGCGTATTCTCAGTGACTGACTGTTTCTAGTTTGCTTGAGCGAATGTTGCATGGGATAGAATGCGCGTTGAAAATCATGCTAAAAAAAAATGAAACAAAATACAGATAAATTAAAAAATATGGGCGAAATGAAGGAAAATATAAGAAATGAGACAAAACTATATTTACCTGTTGATAAGGATAAAGCGGGATCACTCCGGAAAAGATACGGAACGAGCGAAGAAATGGTACATGAGCAACACGTGTCTTGTGGATTCGTTTCCAATGCAAAAAATCTTGATGAAGATAAACGGCAGGCTTGACGAAACCCGTCAAATTCACAGAGTTCAGTAAACACTCTTGGCCCTATGAGCTGGTCTGCCCTCACTCCGAGAGAGAAATAAGGAAGAAGCAAATAAAAACTCACCAAGTGAGAGGAGAGCGCTCAAGCGAGAGGATGAATTGGCATGTGGTGCTCTCTGGGAGCCTACGGATTACGTTTTTGTTCGAGATTGAGCATCCCCGATTGAGCGTACAGTATATCCAGAGTGAGTGAGAGCGGGTGAATGAAAACATGAACATGCGAATACTCTCGCAGAATCCGCATGAACCTTTCCTCAGTATTCTCTAGGAATTATCATTAGAATTCAATTCGCTTTAGATTATTCTGGGATTTCCCTTGGAACAGGCTTCAAAATTCCGTTGGAATTATGCCCTCAGAATTAGATACCATAGGATCTCTTCTCGGAATTTTTTAGGAACTTTACTCGGAACTCGTATGAATGTCTTTTCATAATTCATTTAGAATTATCCTCAGAATTCTCTGAGAACTAATAGTAAAAATACTTTCTTCCCTAATCTCCCTTGGAAATTGTCTCTGAAATATATTGGTGTTAGCCCTAGAGTACATTCTAAAATCTCCACAAAATTTCTAAAATTCTCTTAATAATGTTTCAAAGTGACTATAATTAAGAAAACGCAGGACAAGTACACAGAACAACCGGGGAAGTGATATTGAGCTACAAATTTCTCTGAACATGTTCCATGTTTTTCTGGAGCTTCCACGAATGTGTTCTCGGCTTAAGCCTGGTACGCAGCTGAAAAGTAATGACGTTTTTATGTGCTACCGGATAGGACACGGAATGCAAAAGAAATTACTTTTCCTCAGCATTTCTTGACCCAGTACGCAGTTCAAAAGAAATCGGATCTTTGATCGATTACATTAGTATCGTGATCGACATGAAGGTGGCGCATTCTGAATGCAATTTCACTTTCCTTCCGGAATAATGGTCTGATCAATTATTCCGTTAGGTAATGTTGGCGTTTATTGCAAAACTGATGTTTTGGATGCATTTAAACAACATAAACACTAATAAGTGTTGATTTTACAATTTGACCACATCTCCCTATAATCTCAAAATTTAGCAGACTATAGCTGTCAAATTTAAAATTACTTTTCCGTTTTCTTTTCAGCTGCGTACCAGGCTTTAAGCCTCGTACTTCACCGTGAGTGATAAGTTGTCACTTCACCGTGAAGTTGTTGATATGGTATAAACCAGACAATTTCCTCGTCTTTATTTTTAACGTTGGCAGATAGAAAGGAGAGAGAAAAATGAGCTTTTGTTTAAGAGCTGAGAGGTCGGCAGCGAGCAGCGTTATTTTTCCTCTGTTCGGGACCTAACACTACTCCGACCAGTAAATTGATCTATTGTAGTATATCCCGTGTCCTTAGTTTAGTGTGCATGTCACTATTGAGAAATGATGAAGTATTCGATTTTTTTACAGTTGCCACTCTTGCATTTATCCGAAGACAACAAATCAAGAAGACTGGCAACTTTGCCAGAATCCAAGCGACAGCGCTGCGCTTGGGTGAAGGTGGAAGCAACGCATAGAAAAATGAGCAAATACACAAACCCTTCTTCTGAGGATGTAATCTTTGCTATCAAATTCGTTCGAAGCATTTACCTTTGAGCGGCAGATGACGCGATTGTACCTGTCTCATAGCGTTCGTATGAGAAAATGGAAGAGTTGCCAGTCTTCTTGATTTGTTGTCTTCGATTTATCGCAAGGATCCGACTCTCAAGCCCACGCACATTAGATCAGGATCGGACGCGTTGCTGCAAAGTGACAGCTAAATCTATTGTCCAACTGTCAAATTTACATCAACGCAACGCAAACGGATCTAATGTGCATGGCCCTTAATTGAAAGGTCCCACTATTTATACCCTTCGGAGTGTTGAAACACTCTCCAAGGGCGCGCCCCTTTGTCAGTAAAAATTGGATTCCTTAGCAACAAAATTAAGGTATGACCACTTCAAACTAGGGAACAACGAATAGAAGATTAGGAATCACATAGATGAAGACTAACTAACTCATTTTTTTCTTTGTTCCAAGATCATCCTCGGTAGACGAAGCCGAGTCTTGTCACTATCAACAAGGCATAAAAGTAACAAGGACTAAGATATGTTCCTTGGATTACTGAAAAATTCAGTTCCCGTAGTTTGAAGTAGTCAGGACTAGGAATTGGTGGTAGATCTTACATCCCGCAACGTACCACGAAAAGGTGATCTACCCACGTTACGGGGCAGTGAGCAGCGTTAGAAGAGAGCTTTCGCTTGGCAGTAGGATAAGAAGAGTTAGCAATCACTGGTTCACCAGGTTGCTTGGCAGTTAGGACGAAGAGGAGAAACATTATAAAATGATTCTGTATTGGAAAAGTTGATCAACATATATCTAAGTGACAAGTATTGGTTTTATTGTTTTGATTGTGTGCATATCACTAGGTTCTGGTGGGTGTACTCGGCGTGAGTTTTCACGAGAGTACTGTTCCCTTCACTGTCTTCGGTTGAGGTTGTCGTGCTGGTAAGTTGTTCGAAGTTTGAGAGGGAATTCCTCAAGACTGTTCGATTCTCCAGAAGTGACATCGGTAATAAGGGCCATTGTCTTCAGAGACCCTCAGACCTGCAGAAATTCATTAGGCCACCCTCACATTTGCAGTGAACCTGGCAACATAGTTCAGCAGACCGGTCCGACAACTTCATTCATCAAGGTTATTATAGGATAATATACGACGAGCTTTAACCCCGTAACTTCGAAGTCGTAGCGTTGCAGGAACTATGCTGGACGATGAAAAAGTGAGCATCAAGCGGCTACCTTCTACCAGAGCTGTGGCACCACCATCGAGTTGGGGACTGACTTTGTAGTGCTGGATGCAAGGAATCAAAAATACATATCTCCAAATGACAACATGACAAGCGATCAACGAACCGAATGATAACGCTATGTCAGAAGTGGAAAGCAATAATGATATAATCTTCTTCCTTTTTTTTCATGACAAGCAGCCCGTGCGACACAACTCACTCGGGGCGGTAGGAGAAAACGAGCAAATTGTTAGCAAGCTGCTTCACGAAGTAAAGCCGAAGATGATACACGTGTGTTAATGGGATTTTTTTTTATATGACTTTTCTCGATTCAGATCAAGCTAAGCGTATATATTGCAACAAAGCAGGCTACCACTCCAATCGAGCTATTTTAAGTGGACCCTACACGTTTGCTTTTATTGACAATAATCGTATTGTCAATACATTAAATACTGACGTCAATACATCGGTATTGACAAGAATTCTGTATTCACATCATCAATATTATGGTCAATAATACGTCAATATATTGATACGTGTGGGGTTCGCTTTACAGAGCGAGTTTGTCATGTAATTTTGCCTGTATCGGTGGTTGCTTTTTATGTTTGGATTCGCTGGCTGGATGAGATGTACCAATGCAAGCATGTGCAAGCTGATGATCAAGGGCCGTTTCTTCAACTACAACATCACCTTCTTGCGAGACCCGACGACGAAAAGGAAGCATCGTAAATTGTAATTGTAAATGTAATTTGGGTCACAACGTAAATATCACATTATCAACATTGAAATACCAGCCAGTCAAAAGATGTTTTGCCTTACAAATCAAGTTATTAAAGCATCATTCCAATCTTGACCAGCATAATCGACGTCGTAATTACTTCGGTCGTCCTAAGCATCATTAACGTGCCACCACTTCACACCAGAAAACTCCCGTGAAGGTGACAAAAATGCAATGGAAAAAAAAACCGACTGGAATAGCTAATGATACCCACAGGGAAAAGCGGAAATGATAAAAAGAAAGTACAAACTACTTACACGTCTTCTATGCGCTCTACCTTTGCGCAATAATGATTCCCCTTCCATTGGAGTTTCTTCTTGAATTACAGCTCCGTACCGGACCGCACAGTTTTCCAGGAAGGAACTTCCGCTTTTCCACCGCCGGCGGCAACGCGATGGCTGATTGATTCTTGGGACACTTTCTTTCCGGTTATTCTCTTGCTCTCATCTCATTTGTATTCCTTATCCGTCGTCGAAACAAAAAAAAAATGTTTTTTACAACGTCATCGACGGAGAGAGCAAATTTATCGATTACTAATTAAAAATGAATTAACCGCGAATTTGTGTTTTTGCTTGAATCGCTTCGCTTCATCAGTGCAGGGTGTAGCATCCATTGCCTACACCAACACACACTGAGTCACTTTTTTATTCAATCGTTTTCAGAAAATTTTCCTTCGTGCTTACGGTTAGATTCTACTACAAAACAAAAAAAAATCAATTATTTTCCCTTCCTATTCGTCCTGCTTTCCATTGCAAAAAAAAAATTAGATCTCCTATCTGACACATTCATTCACACCTCTTGCATTCACTTTCTGTTCCTCTGCTTCAGCGCGCTTGCTTTTCATTCTTCGCCTTACAAACAATCCAGTTTCTGGTTTCTTTTTCTTATCACTTAAAAACTACAAAAAATTAGAACTAAATCAAAAAAAAAAAAAATCTTAGAAAAGAAACTTTTAATTTGATAAAACTGCCTATCTCTTTTCCGTTGTCCTCGAGCGCTTATCTGCTCATCATTTTTCATCTCTTCTTTCCACTGTCCTTCACACTTTGCGAACCACTTTTCAATTCAATGTGTGTGTGTGTGTGTGGCTGGGTGTTTTCATGTTCTCCTAAGTTGTAAATTTTTAAATCGGTCTATCTAAGAACTAAAAACTAAAATTATGAACTAGCATTCTTTTTGCATTTTCTTTCCTTTCGTCCTTTCCGATCCGAGCGCTTGCTTGCGTGCAACATGTGCCCCTCGTATTCTTCGATTTCACAGTTTTATATAAAAAAAATGTTCCTAACCTCAAACATCTCATTCCGCACTCTTTTCTTAACCAACAAAAAATAAATTAAAAATTTATCCTAGAAAAAAGCAACTCTCTCTAAATTCTTTTCTCTTGCAATCTATCAAAATCAGAGGAAAAATTGGGAATCATTTCAGCGGTTTTCCTTCCTAGCTTCGCTACCTTCCTCATTTTTTTTTTAAATAAAAGACTCCTCCGTGCTCTCACTGCACAAATAGTTGTTAGTCAGTGGAAGCCGTTTTCGAGAAAATTTCCTGCTTCAACTCTTTTTCGTTTTTCTTCTATTTGGTTTCTCGCTCACTTTTATTCGCTCTCATCGTCGATTTTATAGGAAACTTTATCGTTGGTAGTTTTCTTCTTATTTTTTTTGCTTGATTTCGAGCTTTCAATTCTCTCAACAGACGTTACTCTCTGCTGCCGCAGAGAGAAGGTGAAATAAATAAGGATTTTCTTGAATCAGAGGGGACAAGGGGAAGTAAATAATAATTAAAAAAAGCAACTGTAAAAACTTAACAAACAAAAATAGGGACTTATTTCCGCTGAATTCTTTTTTTTTTGGGTATCTCGGAGCAGAAGATTTCATACAATAAAAGAATATCCCGCATTTTCCACCTGCAAAGTGCGTGCCAAATTTTCGACACGTGAAATTTCACGTGGAAACTACGTGACGAGTTTTCCGAGTGCAGTCGGTTTGCTTACAGCGGTTCGCAACCATTTGATCAAGTGCGTTCTGTTCCAGCGGTGCAAACAAACTGAATGAAACGGTTTCCTGATTTATTTATTTTTCTGGGACATTTTAGTTCAACAATATTTATTTCTTATCGTTTGGAAGAAATGTAAGACAAATACTTAAAAAAAGTAACAGTCATTAACCAAAATCGATGTTCACTCCTGGTGACGATCGGTGGTATTGGTAGTCTAAACTGTTCGCTCATAATTCCAGCAAAACAAATGTAGTAAAGAACATAAACTTTCAACACACACGCAATCCTGTAAAGCAGGTCGAATTCCTCCGTTCCTAGGTTTAAGCACACGTCTTTAGGTTCGTCTCATGCATCGAAGTTCGATTTCTCGTTCTGGAATTCTCTGAATTGTGTTTTTTTTCAAGTCTTATGTAAAAAACAGCGTTATGTATCTCGTCTCTGATGAGGTATCGGTTTTTCTTCTCTGTGTGTTTTGTTTGTGTGTAATGTGTGTGTGTAAGTGTTTGTGTGTGTCTGTGTGTGTCGACTCTCAAGGCTGCTCTGAGAGTTTCTGAACCCCGAATGTCCCAAATCCCTTAACAAATGTCAATTGCTACGGAACCTTTTGTGTCAAAGTTCACTTACGATCTTCTTCTCTGTTTGGCATTACTATCAGTTAGTTGTTCCAATAAATTCCTCGCTTCAGAAATATTTCAACTTGCTCTCCCACTTTGACTTAGAACCATAACTGTAGATTTTGCTGTTGTTGTTGTTGTTGTTGTTATCGGTTGAGGCTGTTTCTATGATTTTGTTAAACTGAGGCGGCGGATTTTGCGACGACGACGACGTAGCGACGATGACGATGACTGGAAACTACTACTCCTCCTCCTCATACTTCTTCTTCTTCTTCTTCTTCTCCAACTGGCGGCGGTTGCGTTTGTGATGATGATTCCCGTTCTAGATCTGGTGGATGGCACCGGATCCGGGACTCTACTTCGGAGCATGCTGATACTGTGTGGTGTATGCCTCGTCCGGAGAGGCAGCCGTGCTGACCTGCTCCGAGTCACCCATCTGCATCGTGTGGATGATCGACGGAGTGGGTGCGTAGTACGGGTATGTCGGACTGATGTACTGTAGTTGTGGGTGTTGTTCACGGGAATTAGATCTTAGCCTCGCCCAGTAATCGGAAATTGACTCTAGAGTACTTACCGACGATCCAATCTGTAGCGTTGTGAGCTGCGGCATCATCCCGTACGGGACACCTGCCGCCGGGTTATCACTGGACATGATCATCGACACGCCCCTTGGCTGTACATTCGTGACCGTATCCGTTTTGTAGGGCGTACCGACGCTAAGATGTGGTGCCTGCATTTGCATGTACTGCTGTAAATAAAGAGCCGAAATAAGAGTGTTAGGCAGATTTTTAAGATGATTCCCCACGCAACCAACCTGATCGTCAACCTGCGCCATCGGTTGGGTCATCATATAGCTCGGTACCCACTGGGAACCGGGAACGGCATAGCCGCCCACTTGCGGAGCACTGAACCGTCCGTACGGCATACCGATGTGGGCACCCACGTTCACGCCGATTCCGTTCTGCTGTAGGTTCGGATCATACGTCACCGGAATACCTTCGGCACCGTCACGCCAGGTCCGTGCGTTCGGATCTGGACTCTTGAAGGGGTTCTTTTTCTTCGAGCCACCGTCGGCGAATTTCACTAGCAGCGGTTCCTTGGCGCCCTGCAGCTGAGTACCGTTGAAGATCTGGATAATCTGTTCGCACTTTTCCCGCGATTCCATCCGGGCGAAACCGACACCTGTTGCGGGAAGGATACAAAAAGGCGGTTCGAATTAGACAAATGGCAACCGGTATCCTTAAATAATAAACATTGAATTTGACTCCGATTTACTGTTTTGGACAGCTCGTTTCGCATTCCATTAATTTTCCTCCAATCAAACTAATTCAAACGTGCGAGTAGCATTTGGGGTTTTTCAAAGTCTTGCAGCCCATGACGAATGTTTTAAAACCTCGACAAAACTCAGAATGTTGCATACTGCCGCACTTCACAAGCCCCTTCCATACACTGAACGAAAACATCCGCAATACATACTTCGAATGATTATTGCATTGGTCGAGCCCTTTAACAATATTGCCGATTGCCTTATGGTTGAATTCGTCATCGGCTGATGAGCATCCATATGACTGTCATCCAAATAAAGGATGATATTTATTGGTAAATTGGCTGTAAAACATACAGCACTCAGAGGACAACAATTTAAGACTACATTTCCATATTGAATATCCATGAACAGCCATTCCATCATGGATACAAAAATCGTTTGTTGGTATAAGAAACTTCCTCCACCACAAAATAGACGATCTTCGGTTCCAATGTTCGTACCACTTCTGATAGCGATAACAATATTTCCACCTCGTTTGTCAGCTCAGATCAGCAAATGACGGTCGATAGAATTATTTACATCATTGTTTTGAATAATTTGCGTTATGGGGCTGAACCAATACCATACGCATTTCAATTTGAGATAAAAATCATTCTACATAGAGCATTACATATTTCAACTGAGTTCCGTTCGCTTCTCGTATCAATGTTCATTCTGCATTCGAGAGGAGCATTATCTGATTACAAAACAACCGTCATACGGTTGCAGCTATCATTCGAAAAAGCGATTTCAATGTTTCGATTTGAATGGTCTGAGGTTTCATTCGAAAAGAGGATGATGCTTTGGTACAGTGTAGCGAAAATCATCAAGCCGATAAAATCGCATTTTACGTTTGCTTCTCACCATTGCTTCTAATATGATGGGACAACAAATTTGGCTGTCTTTCGAAACTTTTTTCAGAAAAAAGTTGTTGAGTTCATCCAGTATTACGGAAACTCAGTTTTGACAAACAATAGTTATGGGACCATTCAATGGTTGTTAAACACTACACAGACTAGTACGGACCAGTTCCCAACACATAATTGGTAATATGACTCGAAAGACTTGGCTCATGCATCGAAGGTTGTAGGTCATTTGGCTCAAAGTCGTTTGGAATAATGTCGTTTGGCATAACGGTCATTTGGCATAAAGTTTTTTGGCATAACAGTCGATTGGCATAACATTTTGAATAAACAGGAACAGTTCTTTCAAGTTGTTATATTCTTGGATTTCTGTGAAGAACTAGCCAATGGCTAAAATTCACATTAATGAAAAATAAAAAATGAATGTTCTTGATTGACCATTATGCCAAACATCCATTATGTCATATGACTTTAGGCCAAACGGCATTATGTCAAACGGATTTAGGCCAAACGTTGGACAATCGCATCGAAGGACAAATCTGCTGTAAAAACATTACCTTAAAATATGTTACCCACTGATATCCGAAAGCCTTTGAAATTTGACTAATTTATATGTTTTGAAGTTTTTTTTTCAAGTTTTAGAATCTTAAAATTTAGCTCCCGATGTCTCGGAATCTTGTAAATTTCAAGAGCCACATGTGAAAAGGGCATACAAGCTTTTTGTAAACAAACCTTTGTAGGCCCTCTTCTCGCCAACCGAGGGTCGCCCACGCAAACTAACAACATAATCGGGAAGGGGAAACCTTCCCCTATCCGGCGATGTTGATGGTTTGCGTTGGTGTCATATGGGTGGCGAGAAAAGGGCATAAGAATGTTTGTTTATAAAAGCTTGTATGCCCTTTTCACATGTTGTTCTTGATTTGAGTATTTGTAGAAATCCTTTTTTTTCTAAACTGGTGCTGTAAATTCAGCCTACTGATCATTCTTGTATGAAAATGGTTCCAAACGTAAACACACCCTATAGGTTTCTTTAAAGAGCCTGAATTTATAAAGATACGACATCTTATCCATTTGACAGGTATTCTGCACAATTGGAATGACTTTTCCTATGACTGACAGTTAATCGATCGTTCCAATTTTGACATGTCGTCTCTTTATAAATTCAGGCTCTTTAGGTTTCTTATTGCTTGTTTACGTTTGGAACCAGTTATGCGAGGTAGGCGACGACTGTTCGTATTTGACAACCACCTCCCTCCCTTGGTTCCCACTGAGTCGATTGGTATATTACGACACTCGGTCGCTGAGGGTGAAACCACTGGGTAGTCTTTAAGGGCTGTAAAGTGAGTCCGTGTCCCAGCGCTTTGTGTGAGTCGGTAGGCAACATGACAGGCACGACAGCAAAGCATAAATCTCGCGTAACTTTTCGAAAAATCCTAAGTAACAAATGTAAACAAATCGAGTTAGTCGATACATAGAGGTAACTCTAAGACTCGAAGAAAAGTGCTCAACTTTTTGGCTCAGCTCTGGTACTCTCTTCGGTCCCAAGCTAATCGATGCACCCCTCGAAACATAGGAAAATCCACGAATCCCTCATTTTATTTGTCAAATTTTCATAGCGAATCAAAACAAACATAGTGTATTTAGTACTAGAATTTCGACTAGAATGGGGTACATTAGTCAAGTAGTGAGACAATTTAAAATCGTTTGTTTCCACCGGTTGCCTCTACCATTGTATGTGATACAAAAACACTCATCCAAATTTATCTTAATTTATTTAAGATAATCATAGGTCAAAAATTGTCCAATGTACAGTTTGAAATTATGGGTACGTGATTGTTATTTCGGACATTTGGACTGTCTAACATGATTGGTGCTTATTTTCTAAAGGCAGGGCATGGAAAACAAATCTAAGGTACTCTATTCTGAATCTAGTAAAGTTCGCACTCGAAGAAAATACAACACTATCTTTTGTGTATAACTTTTTATTGCATGGGTAAAACATGATGAAATTATGAGTAAAACTAGTTCAGAGTGTAATGTTTACATGTGCAAAATCTCGTCACAATCGGTCAAGTGGTTATCGAGATGGCTTCCAAGCAAGAAATGCTTCGACACACAATTAAGGGCACGGTCGTGGAAAATTCAGGCCAGTTCCATAGGTGGATCACGAAACAGTTTGAAATCGACAATTCGACCGTGTCCCGTGTGGTAAAATCGTTCAAGGAGACCCAGACGACCCAGCGGCGAGCTGGTAGCGGAAGAAAAGCGAAGACGACCGACCCCGTGAACGCAAGGAGGTGACTTTAAGCGCAATCCGAACCTTTCGTTTCGGGACGTGGCCAAGAGGGCTTGGAGATTTTTATCGGCGAATCTCGCCTGGATGTTCCGGAGAAGTTCCGGAAGAAGAAGGTCGACAAATTTGCCTATCACCTTTCCGAAAGTGGTATTGGTTTGCGTGGGCGTACTTTGGTTCGTGTGTAAAGGGTCTTAGAGAGTTTGTTTACAAATGCTTTTGTGCCGTTATCTTATGTTATGCCTGATATGTACTTTGGCTGAGTCACGCAAATGCTGTAAAACTGCTGTGGCCAATTCAACTGATTTTAGCTCAGATGGTAAAGGCACAGCTACAAAGCAAGACCATGCTGGAGGTGGCTGGGTTCGCTTCCCAGTCCGGTCTACGAATTTTTCGGGTTGGAAAATTTCTCGAATTCCCTGGGTATAGAGTATGATTGTACTTGCCTAGGCTTACCATATCAAAAACTTGAAAAGGAGGACATTTCATTTGAGGTTTGGAGATTAAGGAGGACAATGATTCCTTTTCTTAACATTAAAGGAGGACAATGAGTTTTTATCAAACGTTTAAATAATATGTGCGCTATCACAAAATTCATGATTTGCTAAGGTTCAATTCATAACTTGTGGTAGATATTAATTTAATTCATCTTCTAGTTTTACTTCTGAAAAATGCATCAAACTAGCCTTCATAATTCATGTTTGATACTTGGAATGCTCTCGTCTAGCTGATTTGCATGAAAACTGCAGCTTTACAGCTTTAAAATCATCCCAGCCTTTATCATGTACAAAAATCAGGATACATGTCATCGCTGATTGAAACCAACATGGAACATCTAAGCAACCTGTTAAATTTACCAGAGAGTTTATCGAACATTATAACTTATTTTCGAAATGCCAAATTTAAGTAAAAATACAGAAAAATTGATGAATTTTCACTGACTCTTCGAAAATAATATATAATGTTCGAAAATCGATCTGTTGTTGATCGTCCGATTTTCGAGAAATTGATTGTCAAAATTGATTCCTGGTTTGTCTGAAATATGCAGGTTTATTTAAAAAAATTCCATCCGTCAAATTTAGGTTAAATTCACGAAATGGACAGCAGCCTAAATGTGGGGAGTTGACAGCTGTAGTATACTCCAAGTCCCACCATCGAATGGCATTTGCTAGATAAGATAAAGTTGCGACATAATTAAACAAATAAGCTCTGCAAACAACGCTTTTTGAAAACAATTTTATTAATATGTTACTGGAATTAAAAAGGAGGACATTTTTGGGCAAAAGGAGGACGTAGAATAATTATTGAAAAAGGAGGACATGTCCTCCTTTAGGATACCATATGGTAACCCTATACTTGCCACACAATTATACTAATGCAAAAATGGTACAGGAATCGAAAACTCTCAATTACAGGTATACTTCCATATAACTTAACTGTCACTTTTGACTTCCATCGCTGATTTTTCGTAAACGATCATTCAAACAAGCAAAGTTATAACATCATCGGACAGATGAGATAATTCCACATCTATTGGTAATATTAATTTGTATGATTCAATTGCTATTAGGGAGATATTGACGATGGAAGTCAAAAGTGACAGTTACGTTATATCGAGGTATACCTGTAATAACTGTGGAAGTGCATCTGAAACACTAAGTTGAGAGCACGCATTAAGCTAATATGCGATAAGCAATAAGCTTGAAATGCGAAAAAGAAGAAGTGTTTGAAAAGAGCTGTTGTCAGACGCCAGAAGGAGATTGCATATTTGACGTTTGCATTGTGTGAGGAGTACTATCGAAGTAAAGTGCTTCTTCCACTCCTTGACAGCATTGTGAACTAGCATCAGGACTCGTTGGTTCCATCCAGGAACTTGCAACTCTAGAGCAAGAACCGATTATAAATCTTGCAAATCTTTATGACATGGGGTTATTCGACTTAGCAATCGAAGTAGTACCATTCAAGTCGAAATTCTAGTAGGGTAAAATTCGCCTTCGGAAATATCTTAACCTATTATCCGCAGGGTGTAAACAACGTCCTTGAGAGCTCTATTTTGGCATTTGACATTGTGTTTCAGAGCATCTATTGGCCAAATTTGAGTGACTTTGTTTACCCCCTGATGATAATAGGTTAAAGTATTGCCGAAGTCGACATTTCCTCTACTACATTCGATATGTTTGTTTTGATTCGCTATGAAAGTTTGACAGATACAATGAGGGGTTCGTGGATTTTCCTATGTTTCGAGGGGTGCATCGAGTAGCTTGGGACCGAAGAGAGTACCAGAACTGAGCCAAAAAGTTGAGCACGTTTCTTCGGGACCTTCTGGTCTTACAGCTACCTCTATGGTAGTACTATAGTGTCCAACTATTTTGAGCTTGATCGTTTCGAATGGTGCTTTCAATAATTGCAATGGAACATTTACACCTACCATAGTCAAGTATGGTATGACAACTTTTTATGTGACAACCTGTATAGCTGAAAGGTTATTTTCATCATGTCTTTTATTATGGTATTTAGGTTTCTGAAGTCGAAGTACTGCCGTAGACGAAGCCGATGAAAGTAAGGTTTTTCAATCTTAAAATTTCAGCAAACTTTATTTTAAAAATCGCACTAAACCGAGCACTAAACCTATTTTTGAAGATTTTTTCATTACTCCTCAGTTTTAAAACCTCAGATCGAAATCCTGACTGTACTGATAATAATCACATAACATATGTGGAACTCGATCATCAAAAATCGACCCGATTTAAGTAATTTAAAGTGGTATAGTAGGCCATCGATCTGTCAAATTGATTATACCAGCTGTAAAATGAGAAAGGGAATCAAGGGGGTAGTCGATTCTATTTAAATAATTATAACCTTATGTCTTTATTTTTCCTTAACTATTTATATACTTTATTCATAACTATACAACTAGCTTTAACATACTCATCACCTTGATTCACAGCAAAAAATAGATTTACGTTTGCATAAAAAGTAGACAATTTTTGCCGATTTTTTATGCTATGACCTGCCACCCAACGATTAATCCTGAAATGTCATTGTAAGTTACCATATGTTAACTGTACACAGTCTTCTAACTCTAAGTTTGAGCGGGTATATTTTTCAATTTTCTTTCTGTAAACTTAGAAAAAAAATGTATGTACCATCATAACGTTGACAAGTTTACTTACTTAAAGAACAGTGAACAATTTTCCAACATACAACAATAATTGAATCTTCAAATTGGTTGCAGTAAATTACATTCAATTAACGTACTTTCCGTATGAATGCAATGCTATTCAACCAGGTCGAAGAGACGAAGAAATATTACATTGCTATAAAAATGAAATCCAATCTATGCGTGAAAAGACGGCGGCTCGCTGGTACCATGGTGGAGTGAAGAAATAAAACAAAGTCCGCTAGACTTAATGTAGGGAAAACGCTCCTATAGTTGCGGTACGTTAGAAGCGTTAGGTTCCTATAGTTGTGCATGGAGACTCAATACACAAATATAGGAACCTAACGCTTCTAACGTAACGCAACTATAGGAGCGTTTACCCTACAGATTGTCCGATGCTTATGGGATTTTACCACGCCAGTGACAAGGCCTATAGACGAGTGCACGGATGGATTTGAGTTCACTCACTCGACAAAAAGTGACACAACAGCGGGGCCCTGTTTACTGAAAATGAACACATGAATAATACTCGCGTAACATTTGAAACGGATCTATCAACTTATGTACACAAAATTTGTTAAGCGTTTTTCGCGCGAACCGAATACGCTCACGCAAACTAACAACACCATCAGGCAGAGGAAATTCTCCCCTTTCCGATAGTGCTCTTGGTTTGCGTGGGCGTACTTCGGATCTCGTCAAAAGGACCTAGCAAATTATTTACAAAAGTTGATAGGCCCTTTTCAAATGTTACGCGAGCATTATTCATGTGTTCATTGTTAGTAAACAGGGCCCCGCTGTTGTGTAGAAAAAATTTTCAGTAGATTAACTTAAGTTCACCTGTGCACAGGTCTATACCAACAGCAGCGTTTGACAGTACGCAGCATGTCCCGGGCTCAAATCGTTTATTTTGCTGTGGTGGGCCCGCTGTCACGGTATAACATGTTGCCTATGCGCCTGCCACTGGGCTGGATTATACCATAGGAGTAAAGAGTTGCAGAGTCGTCGTCAACGTCAATGCCTACTGAGCATGCAACCATATATCTGCTTTTCTTTCTAAGAGCTAATGTCGCAAACGTTTAACAATTACTAACCACAATGATTGTGTAGAGGGAGAGTCCCCCTTTCAGATAGAATTGGTGGCTTACATGGATACGAGAAATTCACGAAAGAAGCAGTTGTTTACGTTTTCGAAATCGGTCCTTATGAACGCTCAGTGTCGTTATCACGAAAATTGTATTTTGACAGATCGATGGCCAACTATACCAGTTATACCACAACAACAACACAACAAAGGGGTCATCTTTTAGTCAGTTAAACAGCAATACGTAATAAAACAATACATGTAAATTAAACATACAACGAAGTAAACTTAAATTCTTCAAGTGTTCTTGAAGAAGCATCGAATAAATCTATATATTCTTCATGTACTCCTGCTGTGAAGTTGTCTTGAGAACCATAAAAATACAAGTTGAATAAAACCTACCAGTTTTAAGAAAGTTTTATTTATCTATAAAAAAACAATTTTGAGTGATGAATATACTATAGCTTCAAGTGAATGGGAATCATTAGTTTTTGTACTTATTGAACATGTAATACATGTAATACTGCCCTGTAAAATTTACTGTTAATATCAACTATACAATCGAAGATAAAAGCATATAGCAATTAAAATAATTTGAAATAAAAAAGATTTAAAAATGATTAAATAAAAACAAAAATCATAAATTATTTTGAAAAAAAATACCGACAGAGTTGAAGTTAGCTGGCTAATCATTATTTTTTTTAGTATTTTGTTAAAAAAAATCAAGCTTTGATCGATATTTTATACAATATTTCTATTGGATATTCAATCGTGTAAGTATGGCGACGATCTTTTGCATGCAAAAGCATCATCAAATCGCCATTAATTATTTATTGACTTGGTTAAAATAATAATAAGTGAACTTAGTATCATACAAGATCACTTATTCTCAAATAAAATTATTTTGCGCTATACAAAGCTATTCACTCTCCATTAAACCAACTTTAAAAATAATTGGTTTTATTCGAGATTTTATAGAAATCTTGAAAAGGAAGACCCACCGTGCTGCGTGAGCAGCAGTTTGACCTAAGAGGAAGAGGTGACAATTGGCTTCTTCCTCTTTTATTTCTATCTCTATCTCTAGCTTTATCTATCTCTATCTCTATCTTACGCACATGAAATCGGCCAATCAGGAGCTGGTTCACGGTTGACAGAAAAGTGGTTCATTTTCGCCCCCGTATTGTCATCTCTTCTCTTAGGTTTGACAGCTGTTTATTTACGTTTGTACCTGTACGAAACTTTTTATACGCGTCGTCAGTTTTCTTCATTCAACCAGGTAATAATTCAGTTTTTAATGACTTCAAGCGAACACTAACTATGTTTCTTTGTTCATAGGATGCCTTTCAAGGTTGTGCAAACCATTGGGGACGGAGAAACCTGCCTGAGTGTTGTTCCCAGTGGATGGGAATCAAAAGGGATTTTACGCTGGCCCAAAAAGCACCTTGTTAGAAAGCTGTCGCAGGTGGAAACATCCTTGCCTGGAGAAAATTGGGAACGCATGAATTGTGTGAACAAACGTGAGTTCAATACACGTTATGAAGCCGATTTGGAAGTCGATCGGATGGAAAGCAAATCAGACACCGAAGTGGAAGACCTCCGAGCGTTGGCATCACCTGCGAAGAAAGTCAGGAATGTGACCAAAACTTCCGATGCATTGGTAATCCATCCAAATTAATGTTGATTGATATTGAACATGATTTGCCAATATCCGAACAGAGTTGTGAGAGACATTTTCCGATACCATGCTGCCAATAAACTTGCGTAAATCAATGTATTCTTCAAGGACTTTATTACAGCACTTATGAAGTAGATTTATTACCATTATCAGACAACATCCTTAAGTGTTGATAAGAGTTGTGATAAGCATGAATATTCTCAAGTAAAACGAAGTTTTATTTGTGTTCTCCAAGGGATTCTCTAGGATATTATAAAACCGAAACCTTACCTTACCTGAAGTTACATAAAACCAATATTACTCAATCAAAACCGCCAATTCTTATCGAAATCAACTATAAAACCTGAATAAATGAAATTATCTTTGGGAATACTCAAAATCGTCTTGAAGTTCAGATCAAGTGACCTATTCCATCAGTAAGCATTGGGATGATGTCTTTAGCAGCAAAACATATCCATTTGCGTATCCATTACGATCGATTTTCATGTATACACTTAATTCTGTTTTTGTGCGTTTTTTTTTTCGTCCTTATCTAAATTGCACCCAATCTAAGTGCAACTTTTTTGTTTTTCCAAAAATCAGAAAAAAATCTTAGTAAAATATGGTGGTATTCAGGGTTCTACTTTTTCGAAGCTCTAAAATGAACTCGAGTTTTGTTTCATACAACGTGTTCAACGCATCATTTCTATAACGCCTAGCTAAACTATCAGCACGAAACGAAAATGAAAAAGAAGCACACTTACAACGAAAGGCTGGCTGTGGATTTTCTCGTCGTTGCTTTACTTAAAGCTTTCAATGAAATTAACGTCGATTATCGAGTTGAAACGAAACCTCATCATGGCTTTCAATCCTTTTCACCGATACTCTATCCCCGCTCTTTCAATTTGTTTAATATCTGTTATGACTCGTTTTCGTCACTTTTTTTTAGATCTTTATGTGGATGGAAGATAAATTAAACATATTACGTGTAATCAGTGATCGGCATCATTAGAAAATTGATATTTTTCCACTCTCATACGCTGTCAATATCACGTGTGGTATTAGAGCAAAATATTGATTGTATAAGCTCCTTTGATATTGCGAGACTATTCACAACCAGGCATGGAAAATCATTTACATTCATTTCGTGCATTCATTTACATTCATTTGCCCCTAACCTTTTTCATCAACAGAATTCCGCAAAATGATCTATGGAGCTTTTGTAGGTTTTATTAGTAGCTACAACTTTTGCCCATAACTCAAATCCGAGTCAATTTTGCTACATGAGAGCGGCTAAGCGATTTTGTCATTTATCTCACCGACTCTTCGTTAAACACTCTTCGCGAAAAGGCTATCAAGAAATCGCTCATTGTGCCTCTGTCAAAGCTAAATTTGTAGAGTTTTTTGTGTCAAACACAAACTTTACAATCTTTTCTTGTTGCTTAGACATACCAAATATCATCATACTATCTTATTATTCCATAATTTAATAAAATATTTTTTTTAGTCAAAATAAATGGAAGGCACCCTGCTTGCAATATCAACCGCAGCTGTTTGCTTGTTGATTTTTGTCCACAAAAAAAAATCAATCAATCAATAAATAAATATATATTTTCATTTTCCGTCATATACGTCATGAAACCTCCGTTGATGTGTTTCATGAAAGACTAAACTATCAAAGTCAAGCGCTACTTCACTCGTCCGCTTCACCGAAGCACCGAAACAAAGAGCAATGAAGCGACGGCAGAAAGAGAGACAGGCGATTGAAAATTTGTTTGTAGACGCCAATTGAGGTTCTCGAATGCAACAGAAAAAGAAAGCTAGCAGACTCTTCGTCACATCGATTTTGTCGATTGAAGTTGATATTGTGACGCCCTGGTGGTATTGACATTTCTATACTTGTCCTAAATGAGGACAAACATAAGTATAGGCAGGTTTTCTTGGTTTTCCAAATCGTCCTGGTGTTCAAATCAAATGATCTACTATAGCAACCCCGTATGCATGGTTGCGAAACATGTCCAATCATATATAGAGAGCTGATGCACATAATGAACAATGAATCGTAAATATCTTCGGGCTATTCTGGAGTTATTTTTTCACAAAATGGACACCTAAAATTAAGACAATAACAAACTAAACCCATCCATACTCACCCTTGGACTGTGCATTCTGGTCGCGCAGAATTCTGGTCGAGATCACCTGGCCGTATTTGGATAGTAAGTTCTCTACATCCGTTTCCTTGTAGGTTAGTGGTAGATTAGCAATGTACAAGTTGGTAGGATCCTGCTCTTGTTGCTGTAAACCATCATCATCATCATCATCATCGTGGTCCACGGTTGTTGTTTCGGATTGTTTATCGCGATTTTTTTTTGTGGTGGTTATTTGTTTAAGGTAGTGAAAAAATGATTTGAAAGAAAAGAATGATAAAAGTTAATTAGTACGTCTTCTTCAAGCTTTCGATGGCTAGCGCTTTTCTATGGTTTTTTTGGGGGGGATTTGTCCTGACCGAGCAATATTTTCCGGAAGAACTTGAATGAAAGTGGGGAGAGATTTTGCTTGAACTTTGAATGATGGAAGAACGTAGAGGACCCTAGCGAGTAAAACGAGCCGTTACTTTTATAATACTGGAGTGTTACTTTTTCTTTGTTTGAAAATTGAGAAATGAAGAGGAAACAGTTTTCTTTTCTACTGAGGTAAATTGTTTCGTACATTTGGGGGGAATCCTTTGAAAAACGGTGACCAAGTGAAAAATGCTTTAAGGGTACGTGCCGAGCGTCTTTTGATGGTGACGTTTAATCTTCTTGCGGTCGAGAGAAAAAAAAACGACGGACACAGAGAGACATGTAGAGTAAGGGGCGTAGAACGTAATGAGAAGTGTTACGGATTACATTTTTTTTGTTGGTTGGTCGGTGACCGAGGGGAACTAAATTAGTTGGAATGATGGATCAAAGAGAATATGACATATTCGTTTAGCTTCTGAAGGTTCTCCTAGCATAAAAAAAAACAAATGGTCCCTAGCATAGAATTACGCGTGACCTAAGAGAGACTGAGCTAGCCCTGTACTTAATTTACTAATAAAATGTATATAGTTTGTTTTGGCCGGCACACGATTGTATTCGTTGTTTTTTTTTAATTATAATGGTAGTAAGTTGCTAGCGGTAGTTATATAATAGTGATGGTAGTAGAACACACTTTTACATAGTATTTACTGTATACATTACTTGCTGAGCTTTAAACTGAAGGGGTTAACGCTAGGTAATTAGAAACTGGCTATTTGAGCAGAAGTTAGAAATTGATTCTTTTTTTTTATTGTTGGTTAATACATTGTGACTATTCGTTAGCTATAGACCTATACCGTCGAAATGAACGAACAAAACTTCAAACTGCCTAGCACTATTTATCAATACTATATACACAGTTTAACGAGAAAACACTAGAGACTACCTAAATTCCCTTTAATGATATTGTCATTATTTGAGTATTTTTGTTTTGTTTTGTACATATAAGCTAGAGACTATTAAAGTAATTGTATTTTGGTCAAAATCAAACCCCTACAACCTAGGCTACGATGGACGATTGAGAGAGAGAAAGGGTCTTTAAAACACAACATAAACAAAGTTATCTATACACTACTACTGGTTTGGCTATAATTTTTCCGAGAGATCCCTGATTCTTCTCATAAACGGTTGATTGGATATTTTTGGTTGAGGGCTTTCGCAGTACAGGGTGTTAGTAAACTGATGCAAGGGATTAGTACTGGCTTCGTTTTGTACAGCACGTTCCGTTGGGAGGAGAAGTTAACGATCGACGTTAGAAGATTGGTGTACGAGCTTGTGGGTGATATTTGATTATTTTAAGGTAGTCGTATGCTTTACATATGTACAGATATTAGCGAACAATGGAAGTTGGGATGTTCATCCTGAAGAGGGAGTTGAGGTTTAAAGGGGATTTGAGTTGTGAGAGAAAATTCAGAAGCACTAGTTAATTAATGATAGCACATAGACGATGCTAGCACGTTCAAAAGACGATTTAATTTAATGAGCAGCAACGAGGTGAATAGTGAAAAGTTGGGCAGGACGCTTGACCAAGTGGATAATATTCCGAAACAGAGAATTTAGATTATGAGAAATGGGAAGCCCCAATTCCAAAGTCCTCTCCTGATCCTATCAGCAAACAAAAATGTAACCCCTCTAACCTCCTCTAACCGCCAGGCAACTCCTATTGGAGCCAGATTGAAGGGAGTTTTACATAGTTAGAAAAGTAGCTCACGGCACCGTGAAGCTCCCGAGATTGAGCCGAAAAAGAGAATTAAGTTAAGATAACTGGCAAACTATTTTACGGATGGCAAAAGAGGCATATCAATATTAAAAGGCTGTTTTAATCCGACGGTCATTTCGCCGAATTTCAATTTTTGTGGACCTCAATATTAATTGAAAGAGCAGTTGGGAACATGGCGCCCTCTAGGTCTTTTAAGAAAAATATTGAAAATATCGCCAAAACCTACGGTTAGTAGTTAAGAGAATTTCTGCGATATTACTTTTTAGGCAAATATTTCCCCGGCTTAATGACTTTTGGCGAAATTACCGGCGATGAAATAACATACTCCCTTTTATACAAGCTGGGGCTAAAGTTGATTGTTTACCGTAAGAAACAATTTAGGAAAAAACACAACATTTCATGCAGTTATCAGTTAGCCTTGATCGCTAAGAGATATTTATTCATATCCAGAACGAGACATCTTAAGTTCTCGATAGCTCGCAAACAATTAAAATTTTAAAATTGGTTTAACAAGTATCTTTTCGAAAAATAAACTGATCAAAACAGTTAGGGGAGATGTACCAGTTGTGGTCATATGATCCTATTATGGCGTGTTTCAAAAGATTACCAACATGGTTGATTTTCGCAACAGAAGTCGTTAGTAAAAAAAAAGTTACGGCGATTTATTTTGTGTGCAAAAAACCGGAAAATTTTGATTTGCACAAGATTATAGCCATATTCGAAAAAAATATTTGGTACACTTCATAGCTTTAATTTTTACCCAATTGCTTCTAAAATCGATATTTTTTACAAAAATGTTGAAATCTTCATACATCTTTTTTTTAAATAACTTTTTCCCCATAGGAACTTAATAACTCGCTAGAATTTCTCAGTGCGTTTGCTGTTGCTTTTGATTACAACAAATTCTAGAAAATTGTATCGCTTAGCTGTAGCAATGCAAAGAGAAAATCGATGAAGAGAATCGATCATCGCGTATACGCCCTTATGCATGCTCACTGTCGAATTGTCAAAATCAGAAGCGATCCTCAAAAGCAAAATAATCAAGTTCATTTTGGGCAAAAGTGATTAAAAGAGCTTAAAACATCGATATTATCATCAATTCAGCTTGAGGTAATAATTTTCCATCTGCAGCACTATATTTGTGTGAATTGAAAATTAAAATTTTGCATTTGATCCTCACAATCATCCCCATCAAGATGAAAACGGATATTAATATTGAAAACAACACATGCGATAATAAACATCCAGCCACGAATGAACAAAAGCAAAAGTTGACTTTGATACTCAGAGGTTGCCTTGATCAAGAGAATTTTGTTATGCCAAAATTAAAATTGTTAAAGTTGTCTTCGTTTTCAGCTAAGTTGAGTGTAGAAGTAATGATTTTTATCAGCACTGGTCCACTGGTCCAGGCAAAATGGCGAAAAAACGAGTTTTTCAATCGACCTTCTCCGATTCTTATGAACCGTTGATGATATACTGTTTTTGTCAATTTTTAAGTGTCCATGGTTTTAAATACTACTAAAATTTGCATTTTTCATGAGTTTTATTTAAAAAATGAAGTATAAAGATTGAATGCATAATTTTCGGGATATTTCATTTTAACACTTTTCTAAAAAAAAAAAAACATAACGTGTATATTTATTCCACAATTACTTTACTGTTTAAAACAAAATCTTGGTCCCAGGCGTTATTTCAATCAGAAGTGACGTTTTACTGGTACAATTTATTGAAAAATATCAAAGACGCCAATTTAAAGAAAAACAGTTCCAAAATGGCCGATTTTTTGCAAAAATGTGAATGATATCCATAACAAATAATTAAGCAAAGTTTCATGCAAATCGGCGAAGGTCGAGTCTTCAATTTTTATTTGTTTATCCTATTTGGCCTGGAAGAGATCAGCTTCAAAATGGCGTATTCGATATTTTTCAACAAATCAAACAAACTGGATTGTCCCAGACGTTGAAGGCAAAAAACAACTTTTCAGAAAAAAATATACGCGGTACAAAATTTCAAGCAATTTTGGGCAAGAAAAAAAAAATCGAAAAAGTGTTTAAACCTGGTTAACGAATGTGCCATTTTTATTTTTTTTTTAAAGATTCCAAATGGTCGAATCTTAGCTCAAATGTGAATGATAGGCCATAGATAACAAGAGATTATGTCGAGGGGGGCAACTCTATCTAAGATGCAGGAAAAATGTTGCTTTGCTGTTGTGAGATGCTCGCACACTTAGTAGATATAAAAAAAAATTAAGAAGATTTTGAAGATTTCCTGCAAAAAGGTGGCGAACGGTGCGAGTAGATGGATTTCGATGCAAGAGCTGAAAAAAGATTTTTCGTAGATTGATTCGCTAGCGTGAGATTTTCTGACCATCTTAAATTGAGATTTAGATGTGTCGCACCCCCAGGATTTTGTGAAGTTTCATGCAAATTCGCAGAAGTTTGCATCAGATCGATTTGTCATTTGGCGTGGAACTGCTCAGGCAGTGAGCTTGAAATATTTTCAAAGTTTCTCAGAGTGTTGAAAATTGTATTGTATATTGTACCCTTAGTTCAATATTTCACTTTTTAAAGTTTTCTTTGAATAAAATATTGCACCGAAATTCATTTACGCGATCATATATTTTTTTTCTAAAATTCCTATGATCGAATCCAATAATATTTCTTGAACATTTGATATTTTTATCGAACTCAATACATCTACCACAAAAGCTTACATCATCAAGCTTACTTGAAATGTTGTGCAGTGTATATTTTCCTGAAAAACAATCATTTTCTGCTACAATTTTGTCTCAGACGTCATTTCGATTGTAAGTGATGTTTTCGAGTTATCATTTGTTGAAAAATATTGAAAACGCCAATTTGAAGCTTTCAGCGAAATTCAAAATGGCCGAATTTTTGCTCAAATGTGGATGATTGACCATAACAAACAGTTATGCATAGTTTCATGCAAATCGTAGAAGCCCGAGTCTGGAACATTTTTTTGTTATTTGCCCGTTTATACGTTTTAGTTGAATAAAAAAAACAAATAAGGAATTTTCAAGCTAGCAAAAACAAAGTCTTGGGGAGTGAAATCATGACATGACCCTCAAAAATATATACGTTCCACAATCTGACGCAAATGTCACCATAACATTACCAACTTTCCCGAAAAAAATCTTTTCTGAACTACAAGGAAACAGGGACTGATCAAGTGTCCCCAGGGATCAATTGTGTCCAGTTTACCCTAAGCAAAAATGGTCACCACTAGACCACCAAAATCCTTACATCACATAAACCACTGCGACCGACTATGTATTCGAACTTGGATCGAGAATACGTCATATTTGATCGCAAAAAAAATATAATCAGTACAAAGTTTTTCCAAATAGTGTGATCGATATTTTTGAATAAATCTGAGACAAAGTTGTAGGAAGCTGGATAGCTTTTTCTGAAAAAAAAAAATAGGTCTGAGTGGCCGTTTTCCAGCAAAAACTTGGTTCATTGCCCCTATCGAATAATTATGCGAAGTTTCATGGAATTTGGAGAGGAAAAATATTAAAAAAAAATCCTGATGAATGTGGGCGTCTTAGTGGAATACCTGTATAATGAGAGAGAGAAGGATTAGTATTTTCCATTTAATTCCACTACTTTATTTGCTTATCCTTGACAGATACGCGTATTTCGTCTACAATGTGCAGACTTCTTCAGTGTCTTGTACTAATACTCGACTGAAGAAAAACATCGCATTTACCGAATATATATTAACACAGGTACATTTTCACTTAGAAACTAGGTAAACTTAAATTTAATTTTCTATAGGAACAGGTACTCCGCTGCTTACTCGTTGATGTGTCCTAGGTAGTAACTTGAAAAGCCATGTGTGTCCGTTTCCTTGATCCCTGTTGAGTAAAGTTGAATTACGTTGTTTGTTGATCTCGAGGCTTTCTGCAACATCCAATTTCCATGGTGTAGATACGGTTCGTAAAATCGTTATGTCCTCCGTCGATAGTTGGTGGTCCTCTGTGAAGATGTGTTCTGCAACCTTTGATTTGAAATCATATGTTAGGCCCTTTTCTTCTTGCTTTTTGGCTTTATTAACCTCCGCTATATGTTCTTTAAATCTAGTTGCTAAAGTTCTCTTGGTTTGTCCTACATATACTTTGTTACAATGATTACAGCTTATTTTATATACACCTGCTTTACCTAAAACATTAACTGGGTCTTTAGTGGATCCTAACAATGATTTCAACTGGTTATGTCTACTGGTGAAAACTAAATCTAATCCGAATTGTTTTAACTGTGGTCTTAGTTTACAAGTAATATCTTGATCAAATGGAACGGACACTCGTTTCAATGGTTCAGGTGCTGTGGTGAGGGTTGTAAATAATCTCCTTTGTAGAATTCTCGCTTTTTTTATCGATGATTGCCTGGATTGTGGTCTCCTTGTATCCTTTCAACTTTACTCAACAGGGATCAAGGAAACGGACACACATGGCTTTTCAAGTTACTACCTAGGACACATCAACGAGTAAGCAGCGGAGTACCTGTTCCTATAGAAAATTACATTTAAGTTTACCTAGTTTCTAAGTGAAAATGTACCTGTGTTAATATATATTCGGTAAATGCGATGTTTTTCTTCAGTCGAGTATTAGTACAAGACACTGAAGAAGTCTGCACATTGTAGACGAAATACGCGTATCTGTCAAGGATAAGCAAATAAAGTAGTGGAATTAAATGGAAAATACTAATCCTTCTCTCTCTCATTATTAAAAAAAAAATTTTTTTCGCTATTTGACCTGGAACTGCGCCAATACATCTCGATTCTCGAAGAGCGGATAATTCTCGATTTATCAAATTAGCTCTGCCTTAGTAAAGATGACTCGACATTATACCATTTGCAATAATAATTAAAAAATAAATAAATATACTGTAATCCAGGGGCAAATTGAACACTTAATAATGTAAATATAGAGTTTTGCATTCAACGAAATTGACAAACTAATGCTATTAAAATCATGAGCTATGAGGTCTCCATTGCTATGCGCGATTAGTTATCATATTGAGAGTTAATTATTTTATTTTCAGGACATTTTTGAAATCTAAAATATCGAGTAAATTTCTAGTAACTGTACTTATTAAAATTTGGGTTCCCTGAATCTGAATCAGATGCTAAAATCCTTGAGCAAAGTGCATTTTTAGCAGAAATTACAAAAATGATTTTTTTAAGTGCATACTTGCCCCTAAATGTAGGCAATATCTTTAAAAATCGCTGTAAATTATCAGAGAAAACCATTGATTTTCCAATATTTAAACTATTTAGCGATTTTTTTAACAATTCAAATTCATTAAAGCTAACTGTCACCGATTTCACAAATATGAGATTCTCGATGGGTAAAATAAGTATATGTTCAAGCATTTTTGTTGTATATATATCAGTTCGTATATAAGTTGTACAAATATCAGTTCGTATTGATAGTAGGATTTAAAATTTCATTCGTTTGCGATTTCAAGCATCCATGGACGTAAAGATGGAGCATCTCAGAAATCTGTACAAATTCGTGTATTATCTTTAATAAATTTATTTTTCTCAACAGTATAGAGGTACAAAGGAACCATACTTGAAAAATCCGTTCAATATCAGAGCCAGGACTCAAAAAGTGCTGGAACTAAAGCGTGCGTGCAAGCTGTGGTTAATTTTCGTGACAAATGTGGTAAAGGGAGAGAGATTTGAATTAAAGTATGCTAAGTTGAAGGTTATATATGTAGTATATCTGGAATATACTGATATCAAAAATTCATGCAAGCGTTCAATCGTTATGACCATTTTTAAAAGTGACAGTTAATGACAGCAATGATTGCAACCCGATGACCGAATGCCAATATGGAATGATTTGAAGCGTAAGTTTAATAAAATTTAAATTTATGCAGAACAGCTTGCTTTTTTGTTATGAGTCTCGTGCAGTGGTGGCAAATGAATATTTTTTGCAAAACCATCGTCCAGAGCAAAAAAACACGCAGCACACGGGTGGTCGTGTATATTTACATTTCAAGTGAACGGTGGAGATAGAGAATAGGAAAAATGTCGCAGCCCATTCTTTTTCCAACAGATTATTGTAATTACATTTTAGCCACAAGCCAGTGTGTGACAGTAAATTATTAATTTTAACATCTATTTTCGTGAGTGGTTAGTATTCATTCTTATCTTTTAATTCCATGCGAAAAACAACATCCAATAAATGCATTAATTAGCCACATATCAGCAAAATTCTACAAGACATAAATTAATGTCGCGATGTCAATGGTCTTATCTGCTTCTTTGTATGAAAATTTTCAGGAATGTCACAACATCACATTTTAGGGAAAACAGTTAAACTCCAAGACTCGTGCCACCACTGGTCTCGTGATGAAATACTATCAAGACTTCTGTTGAAATCTATCACCGGCAATTTTCTACGTTAACAACGAACAAGGCAACGCATAATGATCAATTTCACTCCAGTGATCAATTTGCTCCGGATTACGGTACTTAGCAAAATATTCATAGTTTACAGTCGATCCCCCGGTATTAGAGCAGGTCACGGTATCTAATTTCTTTCTCTGCAAAGGAGCTTGGCATTGAACCCACGGTCTTCTGCTCAGTAAGCAAAAACGGTCACTACAAGGTTACCGAACTCCTTAAACATCATACCAAACCACTACGAGCGATTATTGTTCTAGCCTAGTGCCACCTAGTGCCACGAAGATGTTCAAATTAAATCGATTTGATAAACTGTGTTTAGAAAGAGAAGAAGAAAAGAAGGCAAAACTATAAGAAATCGATTCGACTCTCGCAACTCTAAAATAGGAAGGAGGTTGAGATTGATCCATCATGGAAATGACACTGATGAAGACTGCACATTTTAGTCGAAATACGTATCTGTCATGGATACCAAAATTACTTAAGTGGAATTAAATGGAAGATAACCCTTTTTGCTGTTTTATGTAACCCATTACAAAACTACAGATACAAGCATGAAAAGAGCTATAAATCTGTAATTGTAATTCCGCCAGGGTCATTCTTGGGATCTCAATATAGTCCAACTTATTTTCATCAGAAGCTGCAATTGCCTGTATCTTTGTTTCGAAATGACTGCAGAATCTTTCGGGGAAAAATCAACCTCAGATCGAAAACTGGAATCGCAGGAATCACACAGCACTGAAAATGCTGACAGCAGCTAGCAAAAAAAAAAAAACAGAACTGGCAGACTCAAAGTTTTTAACATTTTCCTAAATTTTGAACACTTTCATTTAAATAGCAATAATTTAAATTTGATTACCAGCAAATTCTATGATATAAAGCAAATTTACTTTCTCGATCAATTTGCCGATTCCGAAAAATAACAAAATTAGATTTCGATTCGTCATCTCGTTTTCCCCTGGCCATCTGCCATTAGACTGATGCAAAATTTGAAATTTTCACTCCACAGTGTTCAAACGGTTTCAAATCGGGTCCTGATTAGCCTCCGAAAGTTTAAACTCATTTGATAAGAAACTGACTTGGCACAAAGCTTCTGAAGTTTATATGGAAATTACTATGGGAAAACAAAACTTTTTGTTGATTGTCTTCTAGCCTTTTAACATATTGTACTGTTAACAAATTCTATTGCTATTCTTATGGGGATTTTTATCAGCTACATATTTGCAGAAAATCGTTTTTCAGTCAAACGTCAAATTAAATAGTTATTAATAATTATTGTTCTTATGGCAATATTAAGCAACTGTATTGTGGGCAACACTGTATTCTGCAGTGTGACGTAGTAGCCATGATTTTTGTCCTCTATTCTATGCGCCATAAACACCAATGTTGCCTGCTGAACAGTTGATTGAGCATAATCATAAGACATCAGTGACTTGAATCATTAGTAATTTTTGTTCCTTACATTTGATCGAAAAGTGGTCTTGGACAAAGTTGTAGCAACCTCAACTATCATTTTCTAAAGTAGAGTGAACTGGTGAATTTTGCAATAGATGTGAACTGAAATTATGGTTTCTCCATGTAGTAATTCCCATATAAATTTCAAATGGTTTGTGCCAAGTCAGTTTCTCACTAAATGAGTTCAAATTTTGCATCAGTCTAATCTGCCATCTGTTAGATTAGGCTCTGAACCATTTGGCTGATTTTTTTAAGCTTTTGGTTACAATTTGGCAGATGAAAAGTTATGAATTAACCCTGCTATCCAAGCATGGTTATTTCTAACAGGCAAGATTTTGACAACCTTGGCTGAGTTTTGCACGAAATTTTTATATAACACATGGGTTTTTGAACATGGAAAATACTTTCGAAATGTCACTTTTAACCACGAGTTAAATTTAATTCTGCAAATGGTTCACAGCTTTAGAAGCTTCTTCATCTTGTTTTTCGATGTTTGCAGTGACATCTGTCACTGCAGTCAATAAGGGCTAGTGGCTTTCACTATATGAACCCAAGTTATCAAAAGTTCCGCATTCAACGGATAAAACTCACTTCCAAGTTCCATAAAGTTCAAATAAAGTTCGGACAGACCCTTCAAGTTCCATAAAGTTCGAATAAAGTTCTGACAGAACTTTCAAGTTCCATAAAGTTCAAATAAAGTTCCGACATATCTTTCAACTTCCATAAAGTTCAAATAAAGTTCCGACAGAACTTTCTTCCCGAGCAACCAAAAGTTCCGCATTCAACGATAAAACCAACTTTCAAGTTCCATGAATTTCAAAAAAAAAGTTCCAAAAAGCCTCCCTAAGCACTTCTTAGGAGCTTCAGGAAAGGCTGAAAACATGGCCACAACAAAGTTCCGAACAACTTCCCAGCGGAACTTCTTAGAAACTTTAAAGTATCTTAAAGGTTCCCTGTGGAACTTCTTAGCAACTTGAAAGTTTCTTAAAAGGTCCGTCATAGCCCACATGAAACAATCCGCACAAGTCTTTATTAGTAACAAAATTTAATGTACGTAAATATGATTTGATCAGTGGCTCAAATAAATCATAAATCTTATATTTATGCAGTGCATCAATATTCTATCCAAACATAAAAAAAATATTGAAGAGCAATTTTCTGGATTCGAACCCATGTATTCGGCACGCAATCTACGAACGCTAACCACTGCGCACAAGTGTGTTGGAATACCATGCGGCAAACACCAATTTAAAATTCATCAAGGTGTTGTGTTTCGTATGCAAGTCAGTCAGCTGGCACTGAAAACTTCAACAGTAAGCGGGCAGGCATGGCAAATCATTTACATTCATTTCGTGCATTCATTTACATTCATTTCGTGCATTCATTTACATTCATTTCGTGCATTCATTTACATTAATTTGCCTCTAACTTTTTTCATCAACAGAATGAATGAAGTATGTATGAAGCTTTTGAAGGTTTTGATATTAACTACAACTTTTCTGAATAACTCAAATCTGTATATCTTATGCATGGGCGAACAGAACTTACCTGTGTTTTTCAGTGAATGTGAATTACATTCACTGAAAAACAGTAACAAGTTCTTCCCGCTCTAGTTCGTCACGCATAAGAGGTACAGATTTGAGTTATCGACAAAAGTTGTAGTTAATATCATAACCTACAAACGTTTTACACATCATTTAACGAAATTCTGTTGATGAAAAAGGTAGAGGCAAATGAATGTAAATGAATGCACCAAATAAATGTAAATGATTTGCCTTGCTTAAGCGGGCCAACGGTTCACTTTAATATGTCTCAGTTGACGCAGCGGTTCATACTGGGGCTCTCACGCAGAAGGACTAGGTTTAATTCTTCAAACAGCCTTCAATACTAATACACTAATGCTGATAAATCAATACTCCTACATACCTGCCCTTAGAAATAACATTCATAAAGACCTGACTTTAGAATTAACTTTTAGATCTAAATATAAAATTGGTGTAGAGGACAACTTTTTTTTAACTTATTTTCTAAAAGTTCTGTTCAAGTTCCGCCAGAAGCTGCTTAGAATGCTCTTCAATTATGGTACCGGAACATTCAAGTTCTTATAACGACTTAAAAATGAGGCTGATCAGAAGCCTATAGAGCACCTTCAACCAAGCTGCTTAAGCCACAAATAGCCTTTTATCAGAACTTTTGGTTACTTGGGAAGCTCACCAAATACATCCAAAGAAATTTGAAACAGAATTCCATTCGTGTTTCTAATCCGCTCAGAAATAAAACAGAATAGTCGAGCAGTTGCAAATCTGGTTGAAAATAGTGCTCGAATAATGAAACTGCAACTCAGCATTCCGACGGGTGCGTTTCTGTTGTAGTTTCAAATTGCCACAGTCCATATGATACAAAAGCATTGTGAACGGCCTAACCCTATTTGACAATCTTTTAAAAATAAATATAGCATAGCAGCAAAATATGAACCAAGATCAATAAAAGGTTCACTAGCCTAGGTATCCCTAGAGTATTCCAAAACGAAGGTAATTAACAAAACAGCCTTGAAATGACCTTCAAATTAAAAAAAAACTCATGTGCCCCACAAACGCGAGCAATTTCAATTTATGGTTCTCGTTCGCTCGAGTTTATAGCGATTAAAAAGCGAACGATCGGGCTTATGATGGCTAGCAACGACGATTGTATCGAAGATTAATAAAAAAAAAAACTACGATGGAAAATTGATGACAAGAAGAACCAGCTGGAAGCGATGACGCGCGTCGGGACCGAGGAAAACAATACCGAAACTAAGTACTTGGCTTATAAACTTACGTTCCACTGGGTCGGAATTGCCATGCTATACAGCAATAATTTCTAAACGATCGACGTCGGTGGCACGTGGTGCAACAATGGAAATGAACTAAGCACAAAAAAAAAGAGTTCAAACTCTATTCTACCACACTCTGACTAACGGAAACGAATGAGGGGGCCGAGAAAGGGGGGGGGGGGATGAAAGGCAATTAAACTTTCTGGCTTGAGTTGCCGCACTTGATTGGATTAAAAATTCATAAAATTATTATTCTATGTCGTTTCACTCCAGAGAGTGGTTCCGATGTGTGCCTGGCATAGTTGCAATCGCTCCCTCGAGAGATGGAGGTACATAATGCAATGAATGACGGAGCATCCAGTTATAAGAAGCTTTTGTGATAGCTGCCAATGTACTTTTTCAAACTTCAAGCCATCAAACTGTAGACTGTGAAGCCAAGGTCATCAACTTCCCGATGTCAAATTGCGGTTGTAAGACGATTTTTTAAGTCGAAAAATGCGTTCCACAAGATATGATTATTGGTATAATATATGTTGGAAACCAAACACAATTTATTCAAATCCGACTCAACACTTAGAAGTGCACCAAGTCTACGTGGAAACTGTCATTTTCTTCCCTGGATTGGATACGCAGAGCTGGGAAACGGAGGAAAGTAAGATACTCTAGGACTAAAAAAATCTATTCGAATAAAAAAAGCCTCTATAAAGTCTAAATTGCGCAAAATAGTAGAAGAAAGTGAATGAGATAAATAGAGAGAGAGAGAGAGAGAAAGAGGAGGGAAACGGATGACATACTCTGAATTGAGGGTTTCATCCGGTAATTTCGCTCCTGTTCGTATTTTTATTTTAAAATCAAATCCAAACGCCTTCAACATCCAAATGCGGTTTAAAGTGAGTGGGAGTGATGACTAAAACAAGCTATGGTGATTGGATCTGTTTTGCTTCACGAACTCCGTTACCGACCCGCTTTGCAAAATTACCGGATTTCGGTCATTTCGGTAAACGGATGGAACACGTGAGCTCCCCAATTCGAAGCAGATACAATTGACATGTCTTACTTTACCTATCAATGCCACTCACTTTAAATCAAATTTGGACGGTTAAGGCTTTTAAAATTTAATTTCAAAATAAAAATCCGAATAGTAGCGAAATTACCGGATAAAACTCCATGCTCTGAATTGTATCCTTCACTAGACTAACTTGAACTAAAAGCCAATTATTTCAGCACTCGTTGTTTTTGCCTCTTCGTTGGTTTCAAACTATTTGGTTTTTTGACAAATCTATTTTTTTTTCATTACGTAGTTTTTATAAGCTAAATGGGCGTGGAACTGTGAACCAACACAAACGGAAAATCAAACTCGCTAGGATAAACAAGATAAACATGGTAAACAAACGAACAAACGGTAGTACGGGAGAGACACACTCTTGACTATTTATGTCGCAAATTTTTCTTTTGCTCACTTGAATTCTAAAACTGCGGGGCAGGGGGCCAGGGGGAGAGGATCCTCTAAATGTAAGAAAACTCACAGGACATGACTGAAGTGGGGGGTGTCGGGCGGGCGATTAAATATGGTCTCTAGAATCTCTGGTCTAGAATCTAAGTTTGCTATAAACTAGTGGTATTTATGATGGGGGGTAAGGTAAAGGGTAGAGGAAGGACGGAATGGGGTTTTCGGACGTTTGGTCGAAGAGAATAGGTTGAGAAGGGACTAGGATAAACTCAATTTCGATAACAACATAAGTAAAAGACTTAAAATAAACTGTACGACAACCGGTGTGTGTGGGCGAGATTTCTAAGGGGAAGGGGGGTTTTGGGTGAGGTATGAAAGGGATAGGGGGAAAATTCAATGTTTCAGTTTCAGGGTTTCACAGGTGGGGCTAATTTGTGTATGTAGCGATCAGTTTTTGCGGGTTAGTCAATGATAACGGCTGGTTAATTATGTGCACGGGTTATCCAATTGAACGCTTTTTCATGACCGATTCTGTACCAGAGTGATTATTTGTTTTTGAGTGTTAGGGAGTTGCTGGTTCTGTTTTTTTGATTTGCTGTGGTTAGAGACATTCTGTGTTGCATAGGTTAGGATCAGAGGTGGTGCACGGTTTTTGTTTTTCGGTATTTTCGGATCAGTAGGAATGAAAACGAGGAAGGTGGAGAGTTGTGGGGTTCATTTCTGATTCGATGGCAGCGCGTGTTGTTTTGAATATTTGAATCTTGAAACAGATCTTTTGTGCTGTATTAAGATTTTGAAGTCACATTTTGGCAGTGCCAATATATTGTCCAAAGATTGATCTGTACCCAAAGGAATGTCAGAAAATAATCGATTATTGCGATATTCGATTAATTTTTAATATAATCGATTACAATGTTTTTCTTGGATAGACAAATTTAACCATATTTGACTATATTGTGGTCCAGTAATTTGAAGTCCACAATAAAATTATGCACTAACACGTCACGTCATTAGGTATTTTTGGAAGTTGGGTTATTATTTTGGACGTTTCCTGCCAACCTAAGTATGTGGCATTTTTGTTTTAGAGGAAATAGAAATATATATATGTATATATATTAGACTGATGCAAAATTTGACTTTTTCGCTCCACAGTGCTTAAATGGTTTCAAATCGGGTCCTGATTAGCCTCCCAAAGTTACAACTCATTTGGTTAGAAACAGACTTCGCACAAACCATTTGAAGTTTGCATGTAAATTACTATGGGAAATCTCAACTTTTTGTTCATTGCCTTCTAGTCTTTTTCCGTATTGAGCTGCAAAACAGTTCGATAGCAATTCTTACAGAAAATTTTCTCAGCTACAACTTTGCTGAAAATCGTTTCTATGTAAAACGAGACAGAAAAAAGTTATTAATTACTTAAGAGATTGGTAAACTTATGACATGATCAAGCAGCTGCTCTGTAGGCAACACTGTATTTTGCAGTGTGATATAGTAGCCATGATTTTTGTGTCCTATTCAACGCCCCAGAAACACCAATGTTGCCTGCTGATCAGTTGATTGAGCATGATCATAAGACATCAGCGCATTGAACAATTGATAACTTTCTATCCTTGCATTTAATCAAAAATGGTCTTCAGCAAAGTTGTAGCTGGGAAAATTTCCTACAAGTACAGTTGAAAGTTTCTAAAGCAAATTGATATGGTGAATTATTAGATAGACATGAACAAAAATCTTGGTTTTACCATAGTAATTCCCATACAAACTTCAAATGGTTTGTGCCATCTCAGTTTCTCACCAAATGAGTTCAAATTTTGAGAGGTTAGTCAGGATCAGATTTGGAATCGTTTAAGTATTGTGGAGCGAAAATTTCAAATTTTGCATCACTCTAATATATATATGTAGGAAATTACTCAAGAAACATTTGATTAGAACATTTGTAGACGCTATCTCGTGGCTTCATCCCTCATTTCAGTTATATGTATCGACAAACATGTAAAAAGGACCAATGAGCCACAAGTAAACAATGACGTTAACGGTTATTTCTCGCGGATGGAGACAAACCAACAGCAATATCTGGTAGAGGAAGTTTATGTAGCTCTTTAGCCCTTTTCACATGTTTGTCTAGATTTCGAATACTTAGGTGGTGTCTTTCAGAAAGCGGAGCACCTCTGTGCTTTGAGTTTGCTGATCTCATACCCGCTTGTAGGCAGGTACAGCCTAATAAAGAGAGCGGTACCTGAAAAACGTGACGTTTAGGAAAACTATATTATAGACATAATATCAGGATCAACATTGCTGAAGACACCGCTTCATTGAACAATTTTAGAGCTATTTTTTTGCTTTTAATTAGGATGCCTCTAAAAAAATCAGTTATCATTCTAACTTTTTTGTTTATAATTTCTTTAAAAAGTAGTGTAAAATAGACTTTAAGAATTAGTAATGGCCTAAGTTTTTGCAGAGGGCAGCACGTTGTTATCATTTACCCCCTGACGATAGGTAAAGAAGTGTCGAAGCCGTCTTTTCCCTTTGATAAATTACCAATAACGGTAACCAAACGTATCCTAAGGCCTATCCTTTCTACTGACAAACGTCTAGCCATCCCGTGACACTTAGGAGGGGTCGTAGGAGCAGTTCCAATAATTTCAGGGAAATTGCAGGAACTTAATAGAAGTTCCTAGAAATTCAGGGCAGTTCAGAAATAATCAGGGAAGTTCAGAGGTCTTTAGGAACGTTACGTAAAATTTAGAACAGTTCTGCGAACTTCAGAGCAGAAATTTCCATGAATATCAGGAAAAGTTCGAAAAGTTTAGGACAGTTCCAGAATTTTTAGGAAAATAGTGGAAACCTTCAAAAAGTTTCGAAAATTTCAGCGAAGCCTAAAGTAGTTCAGGGAACTTTAGAGAACATTATAAACATTTTGGGAACATCGCATCTTTATTACAATTCCATTAATTTTAGGGAAGTTTCAAGAACATCATCAGGTTGTGACCAGGTGTATAATGCTATGCTTGATTTGTAGATTTTAATGCGTGGGAAAAACCACTAGTCCCAAGTGTTTTTTCACGGCAACACACGATATTTTCTACAAAATGTATTGGTTGACCATTATATAGCCCCCCACGATTTGTGCAATCGCTTATGCTATGCTATGCTATGTTTGTTTCAAGAAAATCATCAGGAGAATTGTGAAAACTCATGTGAGGTTCCTAATACTTTAGGGAGGCATGTAGAACATAAGAGCAGTCCCATTGACTTTATGAAAATCGTAGGAACCTAATAGAATTTACATCAACCTAGTCTGGAACATTGGAGAAGTTCAGAAAACCTCTGCAATACTTCAGAAAGTTCAGAAAAGTTTCGATAAATGCTGTTTTAACTTCAGAAAAGATGCAGGAACTGTCAAGAAGAGGAACTGTCAGGGATATCTAGAGAATTTAAAGGAAGTCCAGCCAATTTCACAGAAGTCCACAGAACTTGAAGAAAATGAAAATCTTAGAAACTTCAGAAATATACAGTCACCCCAGTATTATGGGCCAGCTAGTCACAATTATAGGTCAGTTGGTTCTGCGTGTTACAGATCTTTAGAGCAGTTCCGATAACTTTAGAAAAGTTTAGAGAACTTATGGAAAGTCCAGACTTTTGGGGTGGTTTAAAGACCTGTTTTGACTTCAGAGCAGATGCAGGAACTGTCAAGAAGATCTGAGAAATCCAGGGATATCTAGAGAATTTAAAGAAATTCCAGCCAATTTCACAGAAGTCCACAGAACTTGAGGAAATGAGTTGAGAATTTTAGAAACTTCAGAAATAAACAGTCACCCCAGTATTATGGGTCAGCTAGTCACAATAATGGATCAGTTGGTTCTGCGTGTTTATCAGATGGAAATTTCCCATAATTGTGGGTGACCCATGATATGGGGGTGACAGTATCAGAAATTTAACACAAGACCAGTTACCTAAAGAGAAATTTTAAGATTTTTAATTCTTCTTCATTAATTTCTGCGAAAAAATCAGGAAAGCTCCAAGAGCATCAGGATACATGAGAGAAACCCCTCAGAGGCCAGTTCCATTAACTTCAAGTAACTTGTAGGAACTTTAAATTAATTCCGAGAACCTCAACACATTTTCTGAAAAAAACAAGAGAACGCGGGAACAGTTCCGCAAACTTCAGAGCATTTTCGAAAACTTAAGAAAAAATGCAAGAGTTCAGCAAAGATCAGAAAACTTCAAGGAAGTTCCATTCGTTTCAGACAACTGCAAACACTTTTAAGAAGTTCCGAGATCTTTAGGGTAGTTCAGAAAACTCCTGTGAAGTTTAGAGAAATTAAGGGCAATTTAGTTAACTTTAGAGAAGTTAAGGATACTTTGGAGAAGATCAGATAAAGTAGTTACATTGATTTAAAGAAGTTTCAGGATTTTTCTAGGTGTTCCGAGGAATTACGTAAAATCCCGATAATTAAAAAAAAAAAACTGGAAAATTGCAAGATCTACAGAAAATTTCCATAAATTCTAGGATGGTTGCCGGGACATTAGGTACGTTAACATAAAAAAAAAACTTCAGATTTAGCGATTTTGAAGAAAGAAGAGATTAAAGAAAAGTCTAGATCTTCCAGGTAGTAACAATAACTTCAGAAATGCTTGATGACTTTTGGAAAGTTTATTCTTTCAGCGTAGTTTAAAGATCGTGAAGAATTAGTTCCTATAAATTCAGGGCAATTCCAAGAATGTCTATAAAATTTACAAAACTTCACTGGCAATCTAGGATCCGCGTAAATTATATGGATTGAGAATTTCAGGAAAATTAACCTTAGGAAAGTCCTGATAATTTCAGCACTCCAAAGAAGTTTAGAAAACTTCAGAAAAATATAAGAGTCGTATATCTAGAAAAAAGTTGCATTATTTTCAAAAATACAGTTTGATAAAAATCAATTTATTATACTATATTTTCGGATTATTTTTTAAATGAAAACATGTTGGGTAGAATAGGCCAAAATGCACCCTGGAGAAAAATTTCCGATGTGGATTTGCATAGCTTTTCTGTTACATTATGAATTAAAAACAAGAAACCCTAATAAACAAATACCATAAACGAACAATAACCCAAATAGTCGAACTTTTCCACAAATGGTTTGGATGATACCCCAAACACGTCGTTAAGCAAAATAATCATAACAAATTTATTAGGGAAGCTATGAAAAACCGCATCGGGAGTTTTTGCCCAGGGTGCATTTTGAACTATATTCCCTTTTGCAAAGTTGCTTAAGTAGACGAAATCTATTCATCCACAAGGTATCATTGGGACGAAGACGAAGAAATCAAGAAGACTGGCAACTGTTCCCTTATCTCATACAAATCAGTGCCAACATTTCAAAGGGGCGTAATTGCATTTGTAAACAATGGCTTTAGCCATCGATTTCTCTCGAATAAAAGCTCACTCATGAAAAATAATTACACCAGCAGGTAGAGGAATGTTTCCTCTACCAGCTTGCATTGTTATTTTGGAGAGGTAAGATTTCATTCGCGAGAAATTGACGGCTAAAGTCATTGTTTACAAAAGCAATTACGCCCCTTTGAAATGTTGGCACTGAAATGTCAAACATCACTGATAACAGCGCCTCTGTCAATCAAAGGTGGAACTTTGAAGCACAAGTGTTAGTGAGACTGCTCATAAACAGTGACTGTGTGTGTGACCTAATGTCACTGAAACGAATAATCATATCATCGGTACTCGTCGTTGTTTTTGTTTCGCTCTACAAAACTTCACGGCAATTTGAATCCTAATCCCAGTAAGCCGGTGGTTTTCCAATTCCAAACCGAAAACATGTCATGGTGTAGATCAAATAGAGGATTGAAACTCGGATCGATATCTAGTAAAAGTAACTTTTACTTGTGAACGAGGAACCGAAATATTGTTTATTTTGCCTGTTGGAAGCAATCAATTATAAGGAATTGGCCGCTTCCACCACCGTCCAAGCTGCTGAAAATTTAAGGATTCAAAAAGAAGAAAGATCCGATACCTACATCACGATCCAACGGAAGGCGTAGCAGGATCTAATGTTGGAGAAAATGAAAATGAAAGACTGAAAGACTTTTACTAATGCACCATACGAATGCTCATAAATGCATCACTAAAGGGCTTAGAAAATGTGAAATTTAATTCTGAGATAGCATAATTCAAAGAAAGAAACGTTTCACTTTTTACGACAATCATAACAAAACCAATAATCGACAGCTATTTATTTCTTCCTATGTGTGTGAATGCACTCGTGAATTAACACACACCTACACAGGTTCCACTTTTGCTCAGAAGAGACGTTGCCGTTATTGTCTTTTGGTAGAGTTGCCAGTCTTCTCGATTTTTAGTCTTCGATTGGAATCTGAGAGGGTACTGCCTTGGTATAAATTTAGTCCATCTCTGAATTACCTCAATTATAACGTTCCTAGACAATCAGAAGTCGTATAATTACGCATACGTAGACAGATGAAACTTCATCGAATATAATGTAAATTTACAGCCTATATGCGATGAGTCAATTTTGCATCGTACACCTTTACAAATTAAATCGTGTGGCTTGTCAAACTGTATTTGTTATTTATAGATTAAATCGTATTGTCAATGCTTAATTTTTTAAACCTTAATTCATAATAATTGCCTTGGAATTCTTCTCAGCATAATCTTGGTGGTACTTTCCTCGCTATCATCAGGGTCAGATTACCTTTGATCTCTTGTCAGAATCCACGTGGATGTCTGACTTTCGTGGGAATTCTTGTTATTTTCAGAAATCCCTATGGATTTTTCAAAAAACTCATTGCAATTTTCTCAAGTTTCGCAGAAGTTCTGAGTCAAAAATGCCTTGTAGGAATTCTATTTAAAACTTCTACTACTGTTCAATATGAATTCTCTTTAATATTCCCTAGGTAATATCCCCTTGCAATTCTGCCGATACATTTAAATTCTTCTAAGGATTCCTTTGGAACCCACTAATAAAAAACTACGATACCTGAACGACAACCCAATGATAGAACTACCCAAGCAACACACGTTTATTATAATAAGTTGCTGAAACTTGACTGAAACAACAACTGTTCAGTGACAAGTGCGCTGTTAGGGTATTCCATAAATGGTTTGGATGATATCCTGAACACGTCTTTAAGTAAAATAACCATACACATTTTATTAGGGATATCGTCAGCATCAGAATCCTTTTGAATTACAATAAGGACCCGATTGTTTTTCACATAATCTTAATTCCGAATATTTTCAATTTACCTTTTTAAGAAGGACGATTAAGGTATACTTAGGTGCAATTAGACTGCTGAAAAAGCACAATGATTTTTTTCAAAAAGGGGGCTGACAAAATCGGGTGATTATTGTATTATCACAATTCTCCAAGAATTTATGTCAGATTTTTTTTTAATTCCCTCGGACTTGTCTTCCTCAGGGTTCTTTTGAAATCCTCTTTCGAACTCGTCTGGACGCCTTTTCCTCACAATCCCTATGAAGTTTTCTGAGAAGTACCAGGGTAAACGATGGTTACCTTCTCACGATAATAGGTAACAGTTTATCGAAGTCGACATTTCCCCTGTGTGACTAATGACTACCTTGTAATTCTCAATAGAAGTGCTCCTCACAAAATTTCTCAATTTCCTTGCAATTCTCCACAAAATTCCCTAAAAAACAATCCATAATAGTCTTCGACATATCCTAAATATCATCAAAAATCTTCTGAAAATTCTTCCCGTAAGTTTATTCATGTCCTAGAGCCACGCCAATTTTCTTTTCTTCTTCAACTAAGGAATCGTTTTCGTTTTTCAACTAAGGAATCGTGGAAAATTTTCAAAGTCCAGCAGCTGCAATATTGCTTTTAACCTTGAACATATTTCTTAACATTCCGAACACGATGCCTCTGTTAAAATGTGTAACGGCAAACTTGTAATGTTTGAAAAATCATAGCTCAGCTATTTATTGACGAAATTTGAAATCAACGGGCGCCACTTGAAACTACAGACTTCAAAGATTAATTCGGTATCAATAGGTTTAAAATCTATAGATAAATTGCTGAGTAATGATTTTTCAAACATTATCAATTTGCTGTTACACATATTACCGGAGGCATCATGTGCGGAGTGTTAAAAGATTTTTAAGCTCAAGATTTCTGAAAGAATTTCTAAGAGATTGCTCTCACTTTCCAAAATACAGCTTAATAGTGTTTCGCCTAGTGGAAACAAATGATGAATATTTGAAAAAAAATAGAGGCTTTGGATAACTTTCAAGGTCTTCTCCAACTTCAAAACAAGAGCGTAGAACGTTACTTCGTCGTTATCACCTATGTCCGTATCGAGTAGAAAACATCAATGTGTACAAATCAATAATACCGTCCGAAGCGATAATGATTAAAGGCACGACAGAAGCGCTGTTTTATATCTTTTCAGGTTCAAGCAGAACGATGTGAAACCAAGTGGTACTCGATTATGAGGACTGGGTTTGGGAAAAACATTTATTTCATGACAACAGTGATAAAATTATCATTTGTATATTTTTCATAAGTTTTTTTTTTGTGGAAAATTGGAAAAATATGTATTCAAGCAGATTGGTAATTACAAGTTACAAGCGTTCAAAACCTAACACTATTTCAACACACATATTTTTTTATTTACACCCCAGTATAGTCGACAAAGACGTAGTTCTACGTCAAAATATATATTTGAGACGTGTTTCCATAACCGGGCACATTATATACTTTACTTCCTAACTCTTGTATCCGGGTGCGTAGCTACTCAGGTTTACTATCCTGTCCGGCTTTTTAATGTTTGAGGAGCGTAGCAACAGGCAAGTGGAAAGGTTAAATACTCGAAAGCTTCTATTAGAAGCCTTTAGGATGTTATTTTAGAAGTATTTAGAAACTGAAGATTCCTTTTGAAAAAAATACGCTTCTTCTAGAAAGAAAAAAATCAGTAAATATCTGCTGAATATTTTCAAATGCTTCGAAAGCCTTCAAAAAATCATTACATATAATGCGAAATTGATTCAAAATGTCTGCAGTGAACAATTATCTTCCGACATAAAAATGGCACCGCGTCTTCGTGCTCGCTCCTACACGTGATCTCACGTAGCAAATTTCATTAGAAAATAATTTCACCAAAATTAACTCAACAGCACATTTACGAGCTTTATTCAACTTTCAGCAGTAATTCTCAAAACAATTATACCAAAACGCTCGCTTTAATTCGTTCAACTAACGCCAGGGATCAGCCTTTTTTTCC
The DNA here is from genome assembly GCF_037179485.1 of Ochlerotatus camptorhynchus. Lineage (NCBI taxonomy): Eukaryota > Metazoa > Arthropoda > Insecta > Diptera > Culicidae > Ochlerotatus > Ochlerotatus camptorhynchus. The sequence continues at coordinate 3,682,130 of NW_027040920.1, forward strand.
TTCCTAGAGCTGTCGCTCATCTCGAGAGCGAAAGGCGAGAATTGCAACACGCAAAAACCTCACGTGCACCTTAATGTAATTGAGCAAAAGTGCAAAAACATTCACACTTTCGCACAATTACATCCGGTAGAATGCAGCCAGTAGTGGCACACAATGCAATGAGAGTATAAAACACTTAACTTTCCCCATTGCATTGGTTTAAGCAAAAAAAGGAGAAAAACTGAAAGCGCTCTATTCGTTTGGTTGCTGCAAATGGTGCTCCTCTTCACACACACACACACACACTTGCTGCTCTCTCTTTGGCTCACTAAATTCCAGGAGATTTCACCCGAAAAAAATGCGGTTTACAACTTTCAAATGGAGCAGCTCACTTGTCGCAAATTTAATTCATTCTGCAACGTGGGTGCGTCGTCGTAGGCAGGGGGCTTTTGATTTGCTGAAGGAAAAAAAAAGTTTCTCATTTTCTCTAAAGTAGCTTGTTTGTTGGTTAGGAGAAGGATCTACCCTAGACAGACGACGATGATGAAGGGACGGAATGCTGCGTATTCATATTCATTATTTTCATTTCCCTCAAGTTTTTTTTGCCATTTTACCCCGGCTCTCTATTGTTGGTCCCGTAACGGTAGAGTGAAAAGTGTGCATGTTAGAACGTACAAGTTTTATGTAACGAATCGCTGGGAATGCCGACGGGTACCTGCATACACTGAATGCACCACTGGAGCAGGCATTATAGCTACTGTTCACTATTGTGTTTGCTCAAAAAGCCTTGGAAGCTGAGGATTTGCGGTAAATAAAAGGAGCTTTGTGTCTTTACCTAGGGCCCAAATGGGAATTGAATAAAGTTTACGCAGGAATAACAATATTCTCGTAGTTTCATGTTTTTTTTTCTAGAACAGCTTTACTGCAAAGTAACTAAATGACCGTAAGGAATTCAGCCTTAATGAAGTCGATGCTCTTCTCCCTGCACCGCGCTCAAGTGGTGGTGAGGTTTGCCAAGCTTCGAAGCTGCTGGTTTGATTGCTGCCCAAGTTATATTTTTTGGAGGGGGGCAGACATTAAATTTTAAATTGGCATCAGCCTAAGTTTAGTACACACCTAGAAATACCTAATCTTACACGTGACGGAATTCATCTTTGACATAAAGGATGAGACGGAAACAAACATGTCATGTAAAATTAAGTGCTTCGAGACGTACGTTTGATTGAGCTGAATTTCGCGTCTATTACGACTCAATTTTATGTCCAAATTGACGCTCGTATATGTCAGTCTCAGAGCACCTAAATTTCTATCAATTTTGCTAAGTGTGTAAATAGTTAATATTCCATGTGTTTGTTTTTAATTAAATTTAAATTAAACTGAATCTTTAAAATCAAATGTCTGAAGATTCTGGAAATTCATGATTGTAAAAAATGTAGGGTTACGGTATGTAATGTGGGTCTAGTCCTTTCATTCGGCCTATCACGCAAATAAATAATTAATTAAGGAATATTACACAAAAAATAAGGAAAATATTGATCACTGATGGTTGATAAATGTGTACCACACACAAATCAATTTATATCACAACATTTCAATACATTTTCAGCTCTCGTAAGTAATAAAACTGGTTGAGAATATCACAATGTTCGGAGTTTTTAGCCGCCATGACTTATAAGGTTAAGATGGGAAGGTTGACTGACGATCATCAAATGGCCTGATTATGGCATTTATTGATTGGAATTACCTGATAATACACACTAGACGTAAAACTTACAGTTGCTGTTTGAATATTTTATGTTTATTTTAATTGTTTAACAACGTTTTCACAAGTAAAACATGGACCCAACTTTAGGGACACATTTCTTTTCTATGTTCCTAACTATGGCCCATGAAATTCATTTGACAGCATATAGCAATAAGAGTAACGTCAACAATGTTGTTTTGCATTTGGATGATAAGGAACGAACAGGAAGGGAGATTTTTTCTGCCAAACCTGTATAATGAACATCACAATGTTCTGATTTAGATATTCTGCGGTCAAAAGACGATAAGCGAAATTTTTAATTTTTAATTTTTAAATTGAGTGATTTAATGTAGTTTTCGTAAAATTTTCTCTAAGAAATGTTTTGAGGAATGAAGAGCATTAAGTTAACAGTGATAGTGATAAAAAAAATACATCAGAAAACGTTACCAAGAGCGTTTTTTTGAGGATCAAACAAGATAGGACGAAGTTGCATCCATAAATAGACCCAATTTGGGGACAATAGACCCATATTACATACATTTCCCTCGTGAGTTATTGTCTTAAAAAAAGTAAGTTTTTCAACTTTTCGTGGTTTCTGATAGCAAACGACATGATAAGCATATCTAAGCATACCATTTAGCAGTAGAATATCGTTTGCAGGTAAATTCATTGATGAGTTATGATTAAAAACGTAATCGATGGCTGCATATTAGACCGAGGTTAGGGACGTATACCCTATATCCCGATATTATTTTTATGCAATACTGCACACATAAAAAAATATATCGCGATAACAGAAAATTATTTATTCATTTATTTATTATTATTTCTTTTTTTCTCTTGGATTTGTTTTCCGTCGATCTTGTTTTCCGTGCTGAGCACCAATGCTACCGACGCCAGGGAGGCAGCTCCTACACCTGGACCCTACCTATCGACCCATCTACTTATGAACCGGGGACCAACGGCTTTACTTCCCATCCGAAGGAAGGCGTGATCAGAGATGTTATGCCTCAGAACATCCCGGCGACGCCGACTGGGATTGAACCCAGGCCTGCTGGAGTGAGAGGCAATCACGCTAACCACTACACCACCGGCGCCGCTTATTTATTTATTATTTATTTATTATTATTTATTTAATTTCTTCATCTACAGGCTCGTGGCCCTTATGATGGTTAGTTAACACTACTGACTGTCATATAAATATTAAAAAATATACAGGTAAACCTCGATATACCGTAATTGTCACTTTTGACTTCCATCGTCAATATCTCCCTAATAACAATTGAATCATACAAATCAATACACTGGAGTCGCTTTTTACGCGGGTGATACGTCCCGCGTAAAAAAAAACCGCGTAAATTCCGGAATCCGCGTAAAAAAAACCGAGTCAAAAAAGACCGTGTAAGAAAAAACCGCGTAAAAAGCGATATACCGCGTAAATTCTGAAATCCGCGTAAAAAAAAACCAAAATCCGCGTAAAAAAAAAACCGCGTAAATTCCGGAATCCGCGTAAAAAAAAACCGCGTAAATTCCGAAATCCGCGTAAAAAAAAACCGCGTAAAAAAAAACCGTGTAAAAAAAAACCGCGTAAAAAGCGACTCCAGTGTATTACCAACCGATGGGGGATTATCTCATCTGTCTGATGGTGTTATTACTTTACTTGTTTGAATGATCGTTTGCGAGTAATCGTACTAACATTTTAAAACTACTCGCTACGATTTTGTTCTCCTAGAAAATAGAGCGGTAAATTTTCGTTGCAGTAGCTCACGTGACATGTGAAAGTCGAACACAGATGCAACTCTGTTGAATAATCTTTGAAGACCGATGATAGTGCTATGCAATGCCATGCCGTAGTTAGTTCTAATAAGTGGCCAGCCAAGCATCTGATAGTTTCGCAAGGACCTAGGCTGCACATTGATGTTCATTTGTTCCAATACAGTTGGGAAATCAACTCGATTCTGCAGACGAGTGTAGAGAGGTTCTAAGTGTATTAATGAACAACGTTCCTCATAACGATAATCGCCGAAGTGCGTAGGGAATGAATCTGCGTTTAACTGACTCGATTCGCTCCATTATAATAAAAAAATATAATAAATGAAAACAGCTGCACAATATTCTAATGTAGATCGTACTAGGGAACAGTATAACGATTTAAGGCTGTGCACGTCATTGAAATCATCAGTTATCCTACAGATAAACCCCAAAGGTCTGAAAGCTTTGTCTGCCATTATAAGATGTGCTGTTTGAACGTCAGTTGTGAGTCCAAAATAATACTCAGGTCCTTCACGTGACTTACTCGTTCAATTGAAATACCCAGGTGTGTGTAATTGATCTTTAAGAACACATTTTTGGCAAAAGGATAAGGTGATTATCGAGCACTTATTAGGGTTTACTGTCATGCGGTTCAAGTCACTGAATCTATCAATCTGATTTTGTAGAAACATAGCGTCAGCATGGGATTGAATCTTGAGAAAAATCTTAAGATCATCAGCGAAAGACAAACGAGGAGTCTCTACAAAATTTAGATCGTTGAAATATTGTCAAAATTGTCGAGATAGAAATTTGTTCCAGACTCTGGACTTGGAAATATTTTCAAAATACTAGAATCTGGAAAATGTCAAGATTTAAACTTGAACTGTTTTGAAAATTTCGGGACCAAGATTTTCTTGTCCAAAATCTCGGATTTCATGTGATTTTAAGGTCCCAAATTTAGACTTCAATTGCAGATGCTGGATTTGGAATTAATAGCAAGAAGAAACAAATATAGCAAAGAAATCGGACTTATTCAGGATTTAAGGGTCGTTTAGTTAAATTTTGATGACCGCAGCATACAAAAAAAATAGTATAAATGTTTGAGATATCATAATCTTTATAACAGTTACAGATCGCAATCTAAGAAATAATTATCATAATCCTAGATAAAGAATTAATTTTTCAAATTTCCAATTGTCAGATAGGGTAGAGAACTACTTCGGCCTAATCGCCCATTTGGGGCCTATCGAGCAGAAAACTCAAATAAATCCATGATTTCAGAGTTAACAAGTCAGATATGCGTTTGGTACGATACTTTAGTTAATAAGCTACCGAACGAAGTCAATGAGAACGGGTGATATGAAGATTTGCACCCATTATTCCCAAAAACAAAAGAAGCGCGCTCAAACCGAATCAATTTTTATCTTCATCCGATAGGCCGAAGTGAATTCATTAGCGTTTCAATGCGTTAGGCCGAGTTTAGAATCAGTAGGCCGAGTTTGGCGTCAAGAAGTAGTGTTAGACTTTTGACAATATCTCAACGATTGGTTTCTCTTTATCAAATCTTACGGTTTGTACGGAAAGGTAAATAAATTTGGAATTAAGAAATACTAAGTGTGGGTTGTGCTTAATATGCCGGAAATGGGGTGGTTAACCCTAATAGAGCTCAGATTTTTTTTTTGATTTCAGATTTGGACCAATTTTAAGGATCATGGACTAATCAAAACATTTCAAGATGCTGCCACTTCAATAAATCATCACGATCTGTAGATATGAAAAAATATATCTAAAATCCTAGACATACTCCAAAATCTTCAAAACAAATTAAGATTCAAATAGGTATAGAAAATATATTAAGGATGAAATCACATTCCCGGCTATATCCCGTTATTTCCCTATTTATTCTGAATTCCCAGGTCTCCTGGTTTCTCCTGTTCAGAGGTCACCCTGAGAGCCACCCATCTATTAGACAAAAACCCAGCTATTAGATAAAAATTGAATATGAATTGACGGTTGGATTGAAACTTTACATTGTGATAACAGCTCCTATGGTTTCTATGTTGGTTTCAAATTCTCGCTGAAAATTTCCAGAATTTCTCATAGGAAGCTTCCGAGAGAAGATCACACAAGTTAAAAGATTACAAACCTATTTTCGATTTCCAACGAAAGGGATTTCCCGTGCAAAAAACCGTTTCGAACACAAACAGGAATAAGGGGCGTTAATCTATCGATCAGTCCCATTCATTAGTTTCAGCTAGGAACCTCTACGACGTTCACGTACATAGGACTTAGAACCGGTTGCATTCAAATCGACCATCTCCGGAGCAAAGTGAGTGAGTAGCACTGTTTTAATGAAATTGTTTGTTTTGATCATATCTCCGGAACAATATGGATCATATCAGGATTGAATGCAATAGGATTCTATGGAAGTTGGATGCAAATAAAATGGAACCAGTTGCTTGCAAATCGGTTTAGCCATTTCCAAGCAAAATGGAGTCCTTTGGGCGTATATGTTGTAGTTGCACTATATATACTTAGTACCATCAATTTACAGTAATATACGTAAAGTAAGATTTAAACTTATGCCGATTTTACCGGGAACTCGGGTTGATCCCGACCCTCTATCTAGACAGGAAAAAGTCTCCACCAATCGATTCAGTAGAGTTTTTCTTTCAAGAATATGTATACTATGTTGAATGAAACCGTTTGGCAGCCGAGATATTCAATTTAGTCGCGGTTTTGTCAATTTTTGCCCACTGTGGGATGGTGGCTATATCTCCTGAGCCAAATGTCTGTTCGGAATACAATTCAGTTGGGTTCTATGGGAGATACAAACAACATAGAACCGGTTGCACTCGCATCCGTTCAGTCATCTCCGAGAAAAGTGACTGAATTACATACATACAGACATTTCCAGATATTTTTTTGAGCTGAGTCCTTGGATATGTAAAACTTGATCCATTTCACTGGGCATTTGGTAAAAAAATTGTCTTTTATTATAGCTTTTCGGTACACCTACTGTGTTACCTGTAACCATAGGTATAACTAGGATGTTGGGCTAGGGGCTAGGGGCTAGGGACATAGCCCTAGCTGACATCACAAAAGTCATCGGTAGAATTAGAATTGGAATTACTTTATACTAGTACTTTATTGGTATATTATCAACTAATTATCGATAAAATTTTCATGGGAAACATTTCTATATGTTAGAATCCTCAGGGAAAATTTCAATATTGATTGTCGCAAAAACATTTATTCTACGAATAACTTGTTTATGAGTAATTAATGTTCAAAATGTGGGATTTTCCAGTTTATTGAGAAATTCTAATGAAACATAACGTGGCATCCCTATATTTTTTCTAAGAATTTATTTAACCTCAAATCGTTTTGACGAGCACAATTTAATGGATTTTTGTTTTCTTACTGCTATAGGCTGGACCATATATCTCTTGTGAAAAAAATTCCAATTTACGAGGTGACTGTCAAATTTAGTTCGGAAATAAAATAATTAATGATTATTTTCGATAAATTAAGTGCAACAAATTTCAGCGGATTTCAGCTAAATATGTAAAAGCTCAGAAAACTAAGCAGATAAATTTTTAGAACTCCATAAAACTTTGTAGAAATTTAACGAAACTTAGATAAATGTATCGAAATTTGTAGAAATTTGGGATTCTTGAAACTTCAGCTACTTTTGTGATGTTCAAGGAAACCCGTAGAAGGGAATTTAGTATAAATTAGGAGAGCTTCGAATAAAAAATTGTAACACTTCCTTGAAGTGGGAAACTTGTGCAAGTTTGGGAATTTTGTTTTATTTCGGTATCTTCTTTTATTTTAGGGCACTTCTCTAATTATTGGACTTGGAATAGTTTAAAGAATTTCGTAAATGTTCAAAATTTTGAAAAGAATTTTTTATTCTAAATTTTACGAGCGAGACTGCATAAGCCAGTCTAAAAAAAACAGCAAAAATGTGTATTGCTTCATTATTCAATAGAATATTGAAGCAATAAACATTTTTGCTGTTTTTAGACTGCCTGAGCCGAATACCGTTCGTAAAATCAATCAACACCCGATGCGAAGTTCCTTGTAGAAGTTTTGCGAATTCGAATTCGAAGAACTTCGCAAACCTTCATGTAAGAGCAAGGAATTTTGTAAAAGTTCAGGGCACTCGCAGAAGCTCGGTCTGCTTTATAGAACCTCAGCGATCTTTGTACACCCAAAATAAAACTGCTGTTTCCGAGATTCTATGGTATATTTGCAAGATTATGTTGCATTTTTCGTATAAGATTGTAACCTTACACAAATGCAAGACAATGCAAGTAAATTATGAAGTTTTATGCGAGAGATAATTGCGAAAACCGCAAGATTTGGGTGTGTTTTGGCGTGTTGTATTTTTCGCAACATTTTCTTCTTTTGGGTGTAGGAGTTTAGAAGTTTTGGTAACTTTGCTTCGCCCATATGCTCCAGTAAAATTCGTAGATAGGTTAAGTGTCTTTCCGGAAGTTTAGAATTGGTCATGGATGTTCTGAGATATTGATTAAATTAATAAAGCTAGGAAAAAAATTATGTAGCTTGGACAAAGTACAGGGAACAGTTACAGGAAACACGAACAAGTTCAGAAATCTTGGTAGAAGTTCAGATGAAGTTTGTGCAAGCTATGGACAAATCGTAGAAGTTTTGCGAACTTTGTAGAGATGGACATTTCCAGGATGCCGCAGAACTTCCCACAAATTCAGGAAACTTTCATTTCATTGAAAGAAGTTCAGGGAGCTTTGTTTTAGTTCAAAGCTAGGACTGAGTTCAAGTTCAAGAAACTTTGTGGAAGTACAGGAACCTTCATAGAAGTTCAGAAAACTTCGTTCTATTTGAAAGAACATTGTTTTCACACGAATTCCACTAAGATATAACTTAGGTACTCTGAATGTGTTTAGAATTAGAATAAAAGGAAATTTTAAATATCGTGTATCAGATATTTGTTCAGGATCAATTAGGAAGTATATTATTCTGAAGATTTTCAACTGTTCAAACATTTGAATGATGTCTCCATCATTTAAATGATGTCTAGCTAAATTGATGGTTGATCAGATATTATCATAGGACTTTTTTGAAAGATCACAGCTGATCATAAATTTTGATGTAGTCCTCTGGATCATTTTTCAACCTTTCAAAAGTTCAAATGGCGTGCTCTGATATTCGCCCAAAATGGCAGGTTGATCAGGTCGTATCTAGCTGATCGAGGATTTTAATTAATTCATTTGAATATGTATAACTGTACAACTGTTCAAAGATTCAAATGGCGTCCCAGAATTGCACGTTGAGCATGAAGTATTTAAATGATATCCAGCTATAGGAAAAAAATATCACGTGTCTGCTTAAAATTAAAAAAAAAAGCCTTTGGAAGTCTTCTTCAGTTTCACCATGTCTAAAACATCTTCATAAGACATGAAGTATTGTCAAAATATCTGCGGGAAAGAAATATCTGTCTATAGGAAACAACAAATGAGATGTCTTCACATTTGGCATTTAAAATTCTAAAATCGCAGCAGAGAATCTGGAAAAATATCGATGTAATGAAAAAAATGGAATACTCCGGTATGATTTTCAACAATTTTCTGGGAGGTTCAGGGGAAACCGTAGGTCTGAGGATGAAAATATCGAACAGGCAATTTTGGAAAATGAGGCACGAGCCAAAATGGAATAATAGCGAGCAATTTATTATGCAAAATTTCATGAAAATATGGGAGGGTTAATCAAGTCTGATATTCGGTATCTGGCCTGGATTTACTTGCACTAATAGTAGCACAAAAGAATGTAAGGGAAATAAGTTATCCTTTACCTTTTTTTTCTCAAAAAGTACTTAATAAGAACTGTGTACTGTTCAAGCATCTGTGAAGTGCTTTAGTTCGCTAGGAACTCCAGTTTACTACCACTGGAACAGAGACATCTGTTGCTTGATATTGATTTTACAAGCTTCTTTGATGTTGTGAGACTATTCACTCACAACGTGTAAAGTTGAAGCTGAGAGCTGAATCGTTATCTTAGAAAGAGAAGGTATTATAATGCTATCTCTTTTTTTCACTTCACCGATGGCAGACACGAAGCGACTGCTGCTAGGAAGTTTCGGTTGCGTTTGGGTGAATGTTAACATATATAAAACTCTGAGTACGGCTTTGACCATCGCAATAAAACGCTTCCATCTTTTCTACGAGCCACAGGAAAACGGTGGTGTTCCCAGCCAAAACTGGCGATGTGCTAGAGGGCTGCTCATAAACTATGTAGACAGATTTTTGGGATTCTTGACCCACCCCCTCCCCCTGCGTAGAAAATTGTCCATACAAAAATGTTAAAATTTATATGGGCCGTGGATTACTGTCTACGTAGTTTATGAACAGCCCCTAGAGTATAACGTTTCATTTTAAATACGGAGGAGAACTTTCTAATGATGGAGCGTTGTCATCCATAGAATGGAGTCCCGAGCAAAGTCCAGCATCAAAATGACAGCAAATTGAAATCATGTTTTGATATCAATATCAAACTGAAATCATAATTTGATTTCAGTTTACACATTGACAAATTTGATACCAAATTTTGTTTTCATTTTGCTGTACATTTGCTCTTTAAAAATATGTTGTTACGGGTTTGTTTTCATTGTCTTAGCATAACATCAAATTGAATACTTGTGTTGTTATCAACAGGAAAAATTGATATCAAATTGAGTTTTCAGTTTGCTCTCACTGATATCAGAAATAGTTTTCAATGTGATGTCACAGGAAGATTGCTTTGCTCTCAATTTTGATATTTTAACCGTTAAAACGACCAAAACGACAGCAACCTGAGCAATCATTATCAGCGAAATCACAACATCAAATTTAGATTTCAATTTGATCTCAGACTTTGCTCGGGGTACTATATCAAGATCTTAACGGCTCCGTAAAGATTAGATGCGTAAAGAAAAATATGCGCATAACAGCATTTTTTATGCGAAAGATGTCGCTATTCCCGTAAACTTTACACAACCTATAACATGATAATGGACCATTTTTTTTTGAAAATTCAAAAACAGCGCAAAAGAAATATCAATAATATCCCAAGAATATGATTAAGGTGCAAGGGGACGCTGAATATTTAGCAAACACATTTGAAGTTTTTCCGTTGAAAACCCAGATTCTGTTCATAAAAATATAGGCAAACGTTCACAGAATTCAACTCAAATATGATTTATGTTCACCCAAATTCGCTAAATCCACAGTTACTCATAAACTGAATAAAATCAATTTTTTTTGTCTCAGTCTATCCTTGGTTTTAACGAATATGAGTGAACGGAATTCTTCTTATCAAATGGAACATGTTGAATACATTTTCATGAACATTAACTCCGAAAAGTTTCATTTGATTTTTTGAAATGACAAAAAAAAAAACTGGTTCGCGTTAAGGTTGTGGAATGACCACTTTGATTAAGATGAGCTATTGTCCTTATTGTATTCGCAAAGTTCAAGAAACGGATGATGATTTCAAGCTTCAATTATTCATTCAGAAACAACCGGCGCGCGTTTGGTTCGAAAAAAAGGCTAACCAACGTAAATTTGATCGAGCCTTTTAAAGGGAGCTCTGAAATACCTAAAGCTTCCAGGTGATTTTAAACGGAACAGATGGGGAAGAAGGAACAGTGAAAGACTTAAGGAAAATTAGGTATTAAATTTGGAATGCAAAAAAGAAAACAATTTCCAGGAAGAAAGATGGCAACCGATACGATGCGTACCGAAAAGAAATAGGGCACACTTCAGAACGAAAGGAAAAAGAAGAACTAAAAAAATGTACGGGGGGATAAAATCGAGTGGAAAGAAAAAGAGAAGGGGGATCGGAACGGTCACTGGTGGTGGTGGTTGTTGGGGGGTAGGTAGGTGGTAGGTGGTTTGAGTGGGATTTTGCTCTGGTGATGGGGTAAGTATTACTTGCATGCAAACAAACGTACAACGGCCGGCCTATGTAGCACCCAGATACCCACTTTGGCCATCTGAGCTTGAATGCCCTTCGCTTGGAGACCTTTGACGGCACCCTCGGCGCACGCCGGTGATTCGAAGTCAACAAATCCGTAACCTGTAAAGAGGGAAGATTCGGCGTTGAATTGGGGAACGGGGGTTTTTTCCCCCTTTCGCTGTGTGAAGATCGATAAAGTTGACTTACCTTTACATTTGTTTGTTGTTTTATCTAGTATTGCCTTTGTGGAGATGATGGTACCGTATCTGAAAAAAAGGTAAGTAAGAAGTGGACATGAAGTGGCGTTTCTTGAAGTGGGGGGATGTAAGGTAATAAAACAATGCGTCTCCACCGCTGCCTGTTCCGTCAGAGTCCATCATATTTCCCGGTGATTAATCTTTCCCTCCAACAGCGACAGAGCCATCCGTTGTGTTTAGTCGCATGAAATATGACTCCCATTTTTTTCTTAATGCATCTTTCGTTCCCGAATAATGAACGGGGGGCTCTTAATATGTTTCCCATGCTCTACATATGTTTTACCTCATTCATCTTTCTCATAGAATACGGCGAAAGTTAAAACCTATGTGCCAGGGGCATAAGAAGAATAAAGAGCCAGAACGCAGGTAGAATTCACAAACAGTAGCTCTAGTGGACGGCATGGGCACGAGTGCTGTCACCAATCTAATCCCAACCTACGTGCCGGTGTTCACCGCTCGCCGTTGCTATTTTTTTCCGAGAACGATGGTCACGTTCCTACGCTATCCACAATTGAAATTTTTCAACGTCGGACCACCTCATTCCAATCAGCATCAGCCTGGAGCGGGGGGTATAGGCGTCGAATTTTCCACCTCTGACGAATTTCACGTCAACTCGACTATGGAGTTGGCAGCACCCTCTCAGATTCCAATGAAACATTGTGGGTGAAAAGATTTTGCCTACTTAAGCAACTTTGCATACTTATTTTTCTTAAACAAATCAAGACTACCATTTGAACAGGGAACTTTTTTTAAACTTTTTTTTTAAATAAATGGTCAAAACTTTAAAAAAATATCATTCCTACACTGAAAAATAAAAATAATAAAAAAAAATTTAGAAATGATTGCTCTCAAAAATATAATTTTTAAATATTATGATTTATTTTTTACATGAAAAAAATATACAGACTAATTATCTGCAAGCCGTTTGTATATGGTTAAGAACTGTTCATTTAAGGCCTTGATCGTTCGGATTTCGCATATTAATACAATTCGATTTTTCAGAGCCGGTTAAAGGCAAGTTAAGTTTTTTAACTTTGAAAAGCCACCATTTTGAAAAAATAAAATAAAAATCCTTTCTCACCGTTTGAATTGACTGCTTGTTAATGTAACCCTTTTGAAATTTTTGATTTTTTCGTCCTGGGAGTGGCGTCCTGTGGAACAACGCCACCAGGAAACATATAATAAACATCATTTTTGAAAACCAATGTCAGAATAATAAATGTGAGAGAATCTATTTGAAATATTTTGTTTATCTAGTTCGTTTAGTTGTAAGGTTCAATCACGTTAGCTTTATGGAGCCGATAATTCATTGTTCTTTGTTTGTAACAAAATTAATTTAATTCTATGTCTAGTAGGAGTTGGACCGAATACTCGCAGCTTACCCGAGGTTAGAGGGGTACATTGTCGAATGATAGGAAAAGGGGAGGAGCTTGGGGGTAGGGTTTCGTTGTCTCATCAGAGCGATGTCACCAGTTTGAACGGTAGTGTGGTTCTAGATTCATCTGGAGTTCGACCGGCTATGGTGACCAGTGGGCGACGATGAGACTCATCGAGACGGGCGACAAGAATTATTTGAAATATGTCGCTTACTTTCCGAAAAAAAAAATCCCAAAATGTTGCTTCTTTTTTGGCCTTGAAGGTAGGTTTGACTCCCTTAAGGTTCCGAAGATTTTCAAATGTCAATTATTTTTTAATTCACAGTAAGTCTAGTTAATAAGTATAAATGAACATGATTTATCCTCTATTTAGCTTACAGGTTGTACCCCTTTAAATAACCTAGATTAATTGTATTCGGCTCTAGGTTCATACGGATATTTACGAGTATGAATTGCATAACTTATTACTCGTCAGTACAATAGATTTACCATTATGTTTAGGTCTCAACACGAACGTTATTAGAGAGAGAGCAGAAGATTAGAACACCTGATTGGTGATTAATCGGGCCCAATTGATTGCGAGTTTTCAACTTGGACGATGTATAACGTTGTTTTCATCTATTCTAGCTTTGACGCTACTTCAAATAAAGTTTTTAATCCCAGTGTCAGCTACAATTTTTTCTCCACTTCCTTTCACAACAAGTGTATTAGGAGCTGTTTGGAGAATAGAACGTAGCCCTTCTGCGTGAGATCCCCAGAACGACCCGCTACGCAATATATGAAATATATTAAAGTCACCTGTTGTCTTGAGTACTGCTGGAGTATTCAGTGCCGGCTGACTGACTTGAGCACGAAACACAACACTTTGATGAATTTAAAATTGGTGTTTTCTCGCATGGTACCCCAACATAGTTGTGCTGCAGTGGTTAGCATTCGTAGATTGCATGCCAAATACACAGGTTTGAATCCAGGAAATGGTGACTGTTCCTACTACATGACATCATATTCCTGTATGAAGGGTCAAAAACGGTGCGACGGACCCGCAAGAAGAGACTCGAAACCCGCGGGAGTGATAGAGAATCTCCTTCCAAAAGTAAGTTCATACAACCAGAAATCAAATCAAGCCATCGTGTAGAAGAACGTCCCAGTAGATGGGTAGAAGAGCCCACCCTCTATCCACGAAATGATAGCAACAGGGGGATGGAAATCTCACTATCCCCATCCAAATAGCTTCAGTCGGGTCCCTCCCGGTCCCCAATATTTTTTTTAAATAAATGATTGAGTAAGAAGCACCCAGCTGTACTATTTGCAATATTTGTAACAAGTGAGGTTCGAATCCAGGAAACACTCTTTATTTTTTAATGTTTGGGTTGAATATTGATGCATATGTTTAAGAATCATAATTTATTCGAGCCACTGATCCTTTCATACATGAAATATTGTTACAAATAATGACTTGTGCAGGGCTGATAGCGATCACTGCTGTCAAAAATAGTGATTTTAGTGACCATGTTGAAGAAATAATTGACCAAATAGTGACTTATAGTTGTAAAAATAGTGACTAAATAGTGACCTAAGAGAAGAAAGTAGTCGCTGTGAAGGCACACCAAATAAAGGTTTGATGTTTTAGACTTATTCAATTAGTATCTCATAACCTTTGAAGCGAAAGATTTAATAGAAAGTTTATCGCCAAACCCATGGTGTTAGTCAGCATTTCTACTAACTACAAAAACTTAAAAAACCGGGAATCTTAAGGAATTTGTGAGGAGAAATGCCAATGAATTCTTAGAAGACTTGCAATGTAAATAGCATTCCTAGGGAAGGAAAGACATTCAAAAGGAAATCTGAAATAAATTCAATGAATATTCGGAGAATCTTTCCTAAGGGTTTCATATTGAGGAGAATTTCAAGGTAATTCATAGGAAAACAAAAAAAAAATGGAATTCGTAGGATGGATTCATCAAAATTATGAGGAATATTTCAATGGAAATCTCCGTTGAATATGGAATGAACTATTCTGAGGACTTCAGAACTACTTGAAAGTTCCCAAATTTTTCCTGAAGCTAATGAAACTGCCTTGAAGTTCTTTTGTAGTTTGAGAAACTAAACTGATGCTCAAAATATTACTCATCAAATTCCGGACTTCCTAAAGTTTCCTCAATCTTTCTAACGATCATGGATCTCCTCTAAAGGTTCATCATCGTTGAAGTTCTCTAAACTTTTTTAAATTTATTTTTCTGAAATTCTCAAAACTACTGTAAAGATTTTGCAGTTCTCATGAAGCTTGTTGTACTGCGCTGAATTTATTTGAACCGTCCTAAAAATGTTTAAGCTTCAGTGAACTTCTGAACTTATGTGAAGACCCTAATTAACTTTTTAACGTCTCTGAAGTTATCTGAAAATCTGGGAACTGCTTTTAATTTCCCACTAATTTTCAGAAACTAATGGAGCTGACCTCCTCCTGCAATTCCTCCAACTTTCGGAGCTTATTAAACTTCTTTAGAATGCTTTCCCATTGAGCTAATGTTCATAAAAATTACTGAAATTCACGATTTTATTTCCATAGATTTCTATGAAGTTCTCGAAATGTTGCTGAAGATCACGGTTTTTTTTTCAAATTTCTGGAGCTTTGTGCTCCCGCAATTTTTATGGAATTAGAACGAAATAATTAATACAGTTCTATGACTTTCATTCAAGAACTCAAGATTTTTCTGAAGTTCATGAAACTTCCTTTAAATTATGGACTCTAATTTAAAACTTTTTCAATAGTCTAGACTTTCCCGGTGTTATTAAAACTGCCAAAACGATAACTTAATTTCTTTAAAGTTCTGTAGAATTCCCTGAATTTGTCAGTATTTTTTTAAGAAACTGAAATTATTTGATTTGCCTTGAAGTTTCGACACTTTTTCTTATGTATAAATTCTCTAAATTTTCTGATAATTCATAATGCCCTGACGCTTCTGACGTTTTCGGATCAATCTTAAAATTCTTGGAATACCCCATAAATCCACGGAACACCTTGTAAGTCACTGCAAATTTGCTTAAGTTAATGGGATTATTCTGTAGTTATCTGATCGTCCTCGGAACTACGCTGAATATCATGCAACTATCTAAAAATATCTAAATTTTTTAGAAGCACTCCGGAGTTTATTGAAGATTTCACTGCTCGCCAAAAATTTTCGCATTTTTTTAATGAATGGAGCTTTGTTGATGTTCTCTAATCAAAAATACTTCTTGAACTAACTCAATTCTAATGAAGATCTCGGTTCTGCTCGGAAATAAATGGAATTCCCGTAAACACCTTTAAATTTCTCTGAAATTATCTGGACTTCTGTGAAGTTGCAGAAATATTTCTAAAGCATTCATAAATTATTTGAAGGTCTCTGTACTTTCCTGAGATTCTCGAAACATCTTAAGGGTTCTCGATTTTTTTTTTCATCACATTATTTTACGATTACGAGTATAGATCTTTAAACTGCCCCAAAAGTCTGGAATAAAGTTACGGGAGCTGCTCTTAAGATCTGCAATTTCCCAAAGATCCCTAGATCTAGCTTTTCTGAGGTGCTTAGAACTTCTTAAAAAATTGCACAATACTCTTCAAGTTTTCTATATTTCTCAAGTTCGCTTGACACCTGTGAAGATCTCTGAAATTATAGGAACTTCATTAAAGTTCCTGAGAATTTTCGGATGCTAAAAGAACCTTTTTAAGGTTCTTAAGGGGAAGTTTACCGCCCCGAAAATAAAAAAAATATATTTTCGGCACGTTTTTATTTTTCTAAAAATATTGGGAAATAATATAAAAAATCCAAGAAAATCAGTTTTTTTCTAAGATTCTTGACAAAAATACCATGTAAAAATTATTTTCTTATCTCATCATTACAAAATATTGGACTCTCAGCAGAACCGAAAAGACGATGTTTTGTGGTTTTTTGAGTCCAAATTTATGCCAAGAAGACTTACAAAACATTTTTTTGCACATTAATTTTCCTTAGAAAATAAGAAAAAATGTGATTTTTTTAGACTTTTAGATATCTTTCTCCAATGTTTTAAGAAAAATCGAAACGTATTTTTTTTCGGAGCGGTAAACATCCCTTAAAGGGAAGCTCACCGGCCCAAAAAAAAAAAATTTTTTTTGGGTACGTTTTTATTTTTCTAAAAATATTGGGAAAAATTATCAAAAATCCAAGAAAATCAGTTTCTTCCTTAGATTTTTGTCAAAAATTACATGCAAAAACTTTTTTTCTATCCCATCATGAAAAAAAATTGGACTCTCAGAAAAACCGAAAAGTTGATGTTTTGTGGTTTTTTGAGTCCAACTTTATGCCATAATGACTTATAAAACATGTTTTTGCACGTGAATTTTCTTTAAAAATTAGAAAAAATGTGATTTTTTTAGATTTTTGATACTTTTTTTTCAATATTTTTAGAAAAATCAAAACGTAATTATTTTTTTCGAAGCGGTGAACTTCCCCTTAAAGCTTCCAGTAAGTTCCCCATATTCTCAGCGTGTTAACTTTCCTTATGTACCCGCAGTTTGTTTATGGAGCTTAACTGAAATTCTCAGCATTTCCTCTCATTCCTCAGAACTTCTCCAAAGTTCCTACAATTTTTGTAAAGTTAATGGAACTGCAATGAAGATCTCTAATCTTTCATGAAGTTAATTACGAACTTGAAATAAACCATTAATTTTTTTCCCTTAATACTAGCCTTTAAAAAAAATTCAATATCTTCAATATCAACTTGTACATAGAATACGAAACTTCAAGATATTGAATATCTTTAGATCTTGGACTTACTCAAATTAAGTAAGTTTTTTTTTCTTTATTAAAGTGAGAAATTAAGTGGATTTGATTGTAAAGCTGTTTCTTTAAAACTGATTGCCATGTCTTGAAACCGTTTGGATTACTTACTGTCGTTTTTGATCTACCAAAAAATAAGCATATTTTTAATTCATTTAAAAAATTGCTTTCTTATATAAGCCTGGAATTTATCCGTTAAAGTTCTGCAAAAACCTGGAAAACTCAGGTAATTTTATTTAGAAAAATGAGTGGACAACCTGTAGATAGAGAAAGACGATTAAACGTCCCAAAGTAAAGAATGATGAATCTTGAAATAAATGCACGCTAAAAAAAGTTGGAAATAGTGACTGATTACAAGAAAAAGTGACTTTAGTGACTTGGCCTTAAAAAGGAGACTTTTTAGTGACTGGCTTGAAAAAAGTGAACAAGTCACTAAAAAGGAACTCGCTACCAGCCCTGACTAGTGTGGATTGTTTCATGTGGGTTTCGACTGAACTTTTTAGAAACTTTAAAGTTGATAAGAAGTTCCGTAGGGACCTTTTTCGGAACTTTGTTGCGGTTATGTCTGCAACCTTGCCTGAAGTTCATAAGAAGTTTTTGGAACTTCAAGTTCCTAAGAGCCTGAAGCTCCCCTGGTGCTTTGATTAGCTTCTTAAGCAGCCAGCGTAGGTACTTTATATGAACTTTATGGAACTTGAAAGTGGATTTTATCGTGGAATACGGTACTTTTGGTTGCTTGGGCATTAGCCAGCTACCGAGCCCTTCCCAAGTAAATGTTTTGGTTTCATCGTGGTTTTGAAGAGCTTGGCTTGAGGACCATATTAAAACTCATATTGTTACTTTGGTATTACAAACATTTTTCTCGTGGAGGTAAATGACAATGATTTAAAAATTTTGATTTGCTCCATCAAATAAATCATCGTTGAGATTTTTTAAAGTAACAGGTAACAACCCAGTGCATGGCATTCTACATGCTTCGCTGTCCCCGCGCCCTACGTGAAATTCTATGTGACAAACAGCAATGCAATCACGGTGGGTGGCATCGGAACCATATCTACCACGCTCGCTAGCTGCCAGAGCCTCGGCATGGCATGTTGCTGGTGATGCTGGGAAGGCTGTACACATCATTTCCATTTAGTGGACTAAAGACCACCACAATGAAGAGTGATGGGTTCTTTATTGAACGGTTTTCGCCGGCGGTGATGGCTCCAAATGCGGATAGAAAGGAAGGGAGGTAAGCCACAGTGTGGAAGATGGCCTTTAACGCAAAAATCATATCAACACACACACGCGCACAACAATGCAACGACAGAACGTGGTTGGTGGTGAACGACGGGGTGTTTAAGGCGATTCCTATGAATGAGAGATTGATTGCGGGATTAATAATTGTTTGAATGGGAGGATGAAGCAGCGCGTTGTGCGAGGAATAAAATATTATACGAAAAATGAATGAGAATGACGGATAAATCCGCTCGTCAAACGCGCTGGAAGAGATGTGAAGAGGCTTCGATCTCGTTTGGGGAATAATTTGCGGTATTGTTTAGAGAGAAAGGTTGATGGAATAAAAATTCCGGATGATTTCCGAAGCGGTATTTGCGAATTGAATGTGTAGGAATGCGATAAAAGGGCTGATCCCAACGGATTGGATTCTAAAAAACATCGATTATTTTCCGAGGCATTTATTTTTCGGTAGCAGCGGATTTTAATAAATTAACTGGATCATTCTGACGATAAAAGCCAATTATGACACGGAGAGGAGGGAGACGCATGGTAGATAGTAGTAATTTCTCAAAAGGTACTCACTGTGCACACATATTGATCAGATCCTTGTCGGTCGTGCCCTGCTGCAGTCCGCGGATGTAGAGGTTCGTCTTGGACAGCTGTTCCGTCTGCTGTGGGGTATTACTGGGTCCCATCGTGTTGTTTGTGTTGGTATTGCTCAGACTCGTACTCAGCGTGCCACTCTGGGAACCGGTGTTGGATGAGCTGCTGGAGTTTGTGTTGCTGGGCGATGCTGCTGTCGGTACACGCTGGCCGTACTGCAAGGGAAAATAGAGAATAAAATCCAGGGTAAGAAAGACTGTCTGTTACCAACACCATCACAATGAAACAGCATAACGATAACGAATGATAAAACTTAATAATTGATCAAAAGAAATAAACTCCCAAATAAGAAACAGAAAAAAAAAAACTAAACAATACTTGAGACTCATCGTATGGGGCCATCGCAGAAACTAATGAAAACTTTTGCCAAGATCGTCTCGTTCATATTCTATCCATATTATATCCTCTGGGAAACGTGTTGAATAATAATGATCGTGCGTTTCTTGCGCTTTCCACAGTATTGTCGCCGTGTTTTCTTCATTTCCCAACGGTCGTCGCACTGGCGTGATAGCCAGCGACCGACGACGTTCCAAAGGTGCCATCGCCAACACACCGTCGTCGTCGTCGTCGTCGTCGTCGTCATGATTAATTTGAAAATTTTAATAAAACATTTTCTTTGCATTTCCCATTTCCCCCTTTCTTTATAGGAATCAAACGGAGAACTTTTGCCTCTTTCATTTTCATTCAGAACAGCTCGCAGAGTTCCCACAGGGGGCCAGAATATGTCGAATAATGAAAGGCAAAGGCAAATAAAAGCATTAGAAGCCGTCAGCAACCAGCAGCAGCATGAAACAGGACCTACAAGTCCTAAGGATATGCGCATAAATATAACGGAAAGAGGACGAGCTTGGGGATCGGGCATCGCCGCAGAGGTGACGGAAAGACATATGGGGTGGGAAAACTACTCGCTATTTACGCTTGTTCTCCAAGGAGGGAGGAGAGTTTTTTTTTCTCGGAAGAACGTGATATGGGGTTTAAGACTATGCAATGTGATATGGATGTTGTAGAACTTTTTCTTTGGACGGTGTGTGTGTGTGTACGTGTGTGTTCAGTTTGAAGAGGATGCTTTTCACAAGTAAGATTTTCTGACAAATTTAGACAGGTTTGTCCTGAACGGGAGATTTTTGTATAAATTAGATCAGAGTTTCTCAATATATGGGTCACGTTACGACCCACCCCGGTGTGGATCGTGGTCTGTCCTGTTAGATGGATCACAGAAATTCATATACAGTACCGGGCATAAGTATTAGGGTGGTTCAAAATATCGATGTTGCTCCACCCCGCACAACCGATTCTAAATCAGGTCCGGATCATTCTCTTAAAATTTAAAATAACATCTGAGACAAAGTTGTAGGAAAAAATAGTTCCGTTTTAGGAAAAAATATGCAAGATAAAACAAAATCAAACTACCAAAGAAGTATTTTAAATTTAAATAACAAAAAAAAAAAACACACTTTAAGATGTATTGAATATTTTTAATAAAAAACCTCATTGAAACGGCTATCTTCTGTGAGATTTTCAAGTTGGATAATTCAAAATTAACAAAAATCGTAGAACAACAACTAGAGGTTATATTTTTGAACATTATATTTTTTTTTAAATTTTAGTACCGGAAACTCCGATTTTAAAACTTTAAAAAATGATTTTCTTTGTAAAATTTCATCAAGAATTGTTCAAACAAAAAGTTCTGAAACATTATAAACTTCACAAAAGACAGCATTTTTACTAAGCTTTTTAATGAATATTCAAAACAAAAATTATTGAAGAGAGTATTTTTTTGTTTAAGCACTTTTAGTTTTATTTTATTTTATCCAAATAATCCAAAAGGAATTATTTCTTTTACAACTATGCCTCAGACGTAATTTTGATGAAAAGTGACGTTTTCGAGTTATGATTTGTTGAAAAATTTTGAAAACGCCATTTTAAAGTATTTTGCAAGAGTCAAAATGGACGAATGTAAATGATTGATCATAACAAACAATTATGCAACAATTCATGCAAATCGGAGAAGATCGCATCAGATGGATTTGTCATTTGGCTATACTCCAAAAGCAAAGAAAAAATTGACTCACTAACTTCAATTTTTTTTTAATTTTGAGGTGCAGGAGGTTTGCATGCGCACTAGCGCCGCGTGGTAAAAATATTTTGAACTTATTTAAACAGCATCCGGCAGTCCCCAGTCACCTGAAAAAGTTTATCGTAGACATCAATATTCTAGACTGTTAGTATAAGCGGTTTTAATCCTCTGTTCACAATCAAAATCAAATACTTGAAAATAGATTATAGGGGAAGTGTGCTAGTTATGGCACTAGTGTTACCTTAATTTACCAAACGGCCTAAATCAAGTTCAAAACAAGTTTTTCTATATTTTGCACCGCTGGCATTGAGAACAACATTTAGACTAACGTCCTGTGGAAGAAATTTTGGTTTTTATGACAATTTCAAGGTTTCAGACAGTTTAGAGGATTAGAATTAGATTAGAGGAATTAGAGGACAACTAGTGCCATAACTGGTACACTTTCCCTACACTTTTTCCCGCAGAGTGAAAACCTACGTTGGACAAAAGTTGATTAACCTTGCCAATTATTTCATACGACGAAAAATTGGAAAAATCCGCATATTTGGCTCATTGTACTTCTGGCAAATCCATTTTTAAATAGGCCTTTCCAAAAGGAAGTGTTTTACTGAAAATGCTCAAATTTTTTTCAGATTCAACCGATTACGCTCAAAACTGTACCAATAAATTTCGAATACCTACTTGGCCAACCAGCAGCCAAGATTTCAAAACTTTTTTTTGCAAAAAACAAAAATCGAGATGTTACAGAGCATTTCCACGCCAAATAGCAAATCGATTGAACATGACTCTCTTCGATTTGAATGAAACTTTGCACATATGTTGGTTGCTACCCAAATGACATTTTTCATAAAAAAATCAGTTTTTCCCAAATATTTTTTTACAACGGCTATGTAAAAAATGGGGTTTAAAAAAAATTATATCTTAAAAACATTACATTTGATCAAAATGACGCCTAAGAAAAAGTAATCCGCAATATCATGGTCTATCCGAAAAGGGAAAAATAATTGAAAAATCGTGTTTAAAAATTAAAATGATATTTTCCCAATTTTTCAATGTTTTTTTGTGGAGAAAGCTGAAATTATGCCCACAAATCTGGCTCAGAGTGTTAGATTGTTAGGTGGTAAAATGGTTAAAAGTATTTTTTAAATAGTTTTTGTTATTATCAAATTTTAAAATATATTCCAATCTTGTATTTTGAAATAAAATATTACCAAAAATAAATTCTGCGCATCATTTTCAATGAATTAGTTCATCTGAATATTTTACTTTAGTTCATCCGTTCTCAAGTTATTACTTGACATTAATTGGATGTAAAGACTTTGACTTTCACATAAAACAGGACAACTTTTTGAAAAGGCCTAGTTTGTTTTTTTTTATTTTTTTTAACAAATTATTGAACGATGTTTTGGTTGTTGGTTCTGGTTGGATACCCCCTCCGTGGTAGTCAAAAAGTTTTGCCAGTAAGGCATAAATCGTTCATTCATTAATTTCATAACAGCTATGGTAGGAAATTCGTTGAACAGATACTTAAGCGATAATCAGGGTAACTATTTTTCCGTACTTGATGTCCTTGAAAGAAATCACAGTATAATTAATAGCACTGTACATATAATGAATCAACTTAAGTGACAACATTTAAAATTGTAATTAGTTGACTTTAAATGTAATCATTGTATTGCAGTGTGTAATTAAAGAACTTTACATAGTTTTTGTTATTTAAGTTTTTTAGCCTAGCAATTACAATGATAAATGTTCTTAAAACTGTAGACAGAGTGAATTTATTTACGGTGCTTAATAAGTCAAAGTATTTACCCCTAATTAGTGTCATTTGGAATCTGAGAGGGTACTGCCAGCCACTTGTCGAGTTGGAGTCAAATTCGACTTGGGTATATTGGACAAAATCAACTTGTTTTTCTTTGGCTCAGGTTAAAACAGAATTGGTGATTCTGACAGTCTCCATGTCTGATGATGATTTTATTGTATTATAATATGCAATCATGATTAATACTTTTTGGTGCTGGACATCGTGACTATCATTCGAGAAAGGTCTGAATTAATGGTAATATATACATTCAAAGTGTTTTTATGTTACTTCATACGCGAAGTTAGCGATTTTCAGAGTTGGTTGGAAATGCTAACATGAAGCTTTAGTGTGACAATTTATTAGCTAGAGAATGATCTTTAGAAGAGGGTAGGTGGATAGTTCCGTTAGAGTACGGCAGTATGAAAATTGAATAGAAGTTGAAAATGAGCGAAGGCCATTAATGCGACAGTTTTTAAAGATCGACGCACATTTTTGCCTAACCCGTACGATGTACGCGGAGACTTGAAGTATGTCTCCAAGTCTACAGGCAAAAGATGTGCGTCCTCCTTCTGCTCATAACTTACTGCGGCTGTGGAATAGTTCTAGCGATGTTTTCATCACTACCTAAAGGGTGTCCACGATGAAATTGCCACACTTTGAAATTGCTCTAACTTTTTAACCGTTGGGTAGAATTTTGGGTGGATTTAGTTCATAGTGCATTATTTACATCCTGCAAGTTTTAAAGTCCTGTGATCAAAACTCGCGGAAATGGAGTCGAAAGAACAGCTCGTGCGTGATAAAATCTTGCGCATTCATCACGAGAACAAGGATCTCTCGCATCGTTCCATCGCTAAAACGTTGGGAATCGCGAATTCCACGGTGTCGCGAGTGATTAAGCGGTTCGAGGAACGGTTGACCACCGATCGGAAGCCCAGAAGTGAAGGAAAAAGTATTCCGTACAACACCAAAAATCACAACCGCGTAGTTGGGGCCTTCAACCGAAATCCGAACGCCTCCGTTAGGGATGTGGCTAAGAAGCTGCACCTAAGCCGAAGTTTTGTCCAGAAGGCCAGAACTAAGGCTGGGCTTCGAACGTTCAAGGTACAAAAGGCCCCTAATCGCGACGAGAAGCAGAACAAGTCCGCCAAAACCCGTGCCAGGAAGTTGTACCTCAACATGCTGACGAAAGTTGAATGCTGCATCATGGACGACGAAACATATGTGAAGGCCGACTTCAAACAGATCCCCGGCAACCTGTTTTTCACGGCCAAGGATAAGTTCAGCGTTCCGGAGCATGTCCGCACTCAGAAGATGTCCAAATTTGCGAAGAAATTCCTGGTTTGGCAAGCCATCTGCACGTGCGGGAAGCGGAGTGCACCTTTCGTGACCCAGGACACGATGAACGGACAGATGTACATAAAAGAGTGCCTCCAGAAGCGGCTGCTTCCTCTCCTGAAGGCCCACAACGTCCCAACAATCTTCTGGCCGGATTTGGCCTCATGCCACTACTCCAAGGACGTGCTGAAGTGGTATGCGGACCATAAGGTCAATTTCGTGCCGAAAATGTTCAACCCTCCCAACACTCCGGAGCTCCGCCCCATCGAGAAGTACTGGGCGATTATGAAGCAGCACCTTCTTAAACGACCTAAGGTAGTGAAGACAGTCGAGGAACTGAAGAAAGTATGGGTTTACATGCAAAAAACGGTTGATTCACAGGTTGTGCAGAATCTTATGGCCGGGGTTAAGGCCAAGGTGCGGGCATTTGCGTATGGACTGTAAATAAAATACGAGTAATATGGTAAAATGAAGTTTAATAGTTATTTCTCAATCCCTGAAAATTTGATGGCAATCGGATGAAAACTCGTATTTTGAGAATCAATTTTGTGTGTGGCAATTTCATCATGGACACCCTTTAAAGCCCCACGTTGCGAGAGCATTTCCAGTCGATGGTGTGTTATAATGCAATTCTTCTTTACCCAACTATTGTAATATGGTAATAAATAATTCACTATTTTAAAAATTAGCAATAACTTGAGAACAAATGAAGTTAGGAAAAATCTTTATATGAATTATTTAATTATAAATGATGCTTAGATTCCATTTTTGGTATTAACTCACTTAAAAACATGGAAATCGAATTTTGAATATATTTTTAAATTTGAGAAAAACAAAACTAATTTTAGAAATACTTTTTAGCATTTTACCGTCTCTATGCACCAAAATTGATAAACTTCAGCATTCTTCTAAAAAAAAAAAAAACGCAGCCGAATTGCGAAAATCAACAATTTAAATATTAAGGGGAGGTTCTCATTCAAATGGCCAAAAAGTAAGCAAAGTTTGGCATTTTTGTGGGCCAATGAAAAAACATAGAAGGACGCGGTTTTGAAATTCAACAAGCTTAAAACTTCGTCTTTATTTCCAAATTTTTACAAGGCGAAAAAAAAAACAAAATGGCCCCCGTGGTCACGTTTTGAGTAAGGTAGTGTACGCCTGGAATTTTGTTAAACTGCGTACAGCCTGGTACCTCAGGATCGATCTGAAACACAACACGATTAATGAGGCTTTAAAAGTGAACTAAATTTATTGGAGGAATGATCTAAGAACGAGGAAAAAATTTAAATTTGACGACTTTTTTGTCGTTTTTTTACCCCTTTAGCCTTAAAGAGGAATAAGGCTACAGAAAAAAATTGAATGTAAAGAATTTGTAGATTTTATAGGTCATTCCTCCAATGAAAAAGGGTTTCTTTCGAATGGTCAAAGGTAGAAGTCGTTAAATTGAACCGTTTCAAATGAGATTGACGCAGTTTTGAAAAATCATGTTTCGAGATAAACGCGTTTAAAGCCGAGAGCGTCCCATGGCGGCCGGGACACCGCTTCAAAAGATGGCCTGTAAAGTAAAGTAAAGTAAAGTAAAGTAAACAAGTAAACTGTAAAAACTTATCTTGTGCGCGGATCGAAAAACCCTTTCAACATAATATAGTAGAAACTTATACCTTATAGTAGTGTATATTTTTTTCAAATAGACCATACTATTACCTACAACTTCTTCTCAGACGTCATTTTGACCAAATATACCGTTTTCAAGTTATGGTTTTTAAATAAATAAAACCCATTTTTAAGATAAGCCCTTATGAAAAATTAGTCCGGAAACATAATTTTTTATTGGAAAATGTCATCTTGCGTAACAACTAACATAGGTATGTACAAAGATCTATTCAACTTTGAAATGCTCGTCACAAAAGTGGCTTTATTTTTGCCGTTTTTAGCTGGAAACCAGGGCGACAGTAAAAACAAAAAACTTTTTGCGCAGAAGTCGAATCGGTTTACGGTCCTCAACGATGTTGATGTGTATACTTTTTTCAATCCAATTTGTCAAACAAATAAATAGTTTTGTCCCGTTTTCCATACATTTTCCCATACAAATTTTAAACCTCTCCCGCAAATCCAGATCGTATCCGAATTAATTCAAATTTGGCACAGTTGGGGATCCCAATACGAATCGAAAGAGCTGTGGAGAGCTGGAGATTGTGATCCACCATATAAAGTTGACCCACCCTAATGACCACCCTAAGCTTGAAATTTAACCAAAACTATACCACATTTTCGCGATAAATTAAGTGAATAGTGATCTTTAGAGTTCCTTATCTAATTACCATTGATTTTCTGTAAATTTCCTTTTCAAGGTTTTTAGCACGAACCAAAAACAATCTAAACAAGGCAAGAAAAAAAAATCCCCTTGGCCACTCTAGGAGTAAAACGGTCACATGGAATATCACATGATCCTGGCCATATAGAAGGTTTCTGTCTTGCGAAAAGTTGTACAGTGGGTCAAGGCCATTGGTTAGAGAACAGTAGTTCAAGATTTTCTCACTGTGTAATGTACAAGTAAATTTCCTGTTCAGGGTGATTCGGAGTACCTGTCTCCGATTTCACATGTATGCAATTCTCAATGGGAAGAATGAATATATGTTCTAGTATTTTTGTTTTAAGTCAGCTATTATTGATAGTAGGATAAGAAATTTCATTCGTTTTCGATTTCAAGCAGCCATGGACGTGAAATAGAAGATGTTATCATTCTGTATAAATTCGTGTGTTATATTCTGAAACTGACATCTTTTCGAGAGAATGAAACATTTATTTTTCGCAACATTATAGAGGTACAAAGGAACCATGCTTGGAAAACCCGTTCAATATAGGAGCTTAAATGCATCGCCAGGACTTCAGAAGTGATGGAACTAAAACGTGCGTGCCAGTTGTGATTCATTTTCGTGACAAGGTAAGGTAAAGAGAGGAAGAGAGATTTGATTTTATGTATGCTAAATTGAAGGTTATATGTGTAGTTTATCTGAAATGTACTGACAACAAAAATTCACACGGCGAATGAGAACGACCCAAATTTGAGATTTGTTTGCTCATAATTGCCAAAAGATCAGGTACTCAGCGATGAGTAAATTTGCCTCATGTTTGTGTGGAACACTTCAAATATCTGCCGTAAAATGAGGAAAATTGACAAAAGGTAGGATTAGTACCAATAGACTGAGTGAATCTAATCTTCACTTGTCTCTTGTTCGGGAATTTTTTCCTGGGCCAAAACCAGGAAAAACATGAGGCAAATTTACTCATCTTACTTTATGTGATTTATGAGCAAGCTAAACTCAAATTTGGGTCGATCTCATTGGCCGTGTAAGTCCAACTGAAGCAGAGAATCTCTTAATATAAAAAAAAACCCAAGAAGTTATTGTCTTCGGAAAATTTGTTCAGGTGATTGAAACCTTCTGCGGCCGTGCATCCAACTCAAATTTGAGATTCGTTCACTCAAATTCGCAAAAAAAACCTTGGCTACTCATAGACCGAGTAAAACTTTACTCGATTTTCCAGGAAAAACTTTTCGAATATGAGAAAAATCTAGAGAGGTTTCATTCAGTATTGAGGAACAGCGAAGAAAGCTTTACTCCTACGAGTAAACCTACGTTTTTGGTATTTTGAGTGAAAAAGCACTCAATTTTGAGTCGATCTCATGCAGGAGACAGATTAGTTACAGTTAGATAGTTCAAAATTTTCTCACTATACCGTACTCGTATGTCTATCACAAGGAAAGCCTTAGTCACTTGACCAACTTTGCCGAAGACGGCAACTTTCTAGATGGTCAGGCTTTTGAGATATAGCACATACTGAAAGCTCATATTCATACTTGTGCCGCGTAGAGCAAAAATTGTGAACTAATTTGTCCAGAAAGCGTTGATCACTTGAAAATGTGTGCCAAAAATAGTAACTTCCTAGATCGTCATGATATCAAGATACAGCTAATAGGTATAGGAAGTTCACACACGTAGAGCGATGGTTAATTTTTTCGCCTCGGCCATGGTGGACATTTTACTTGGCAATTCACTCGCTAGTTGGTACTAGTGCATAAGGAAAAGTTCGCTTTGGAGATTTCCGCTGAATATGGTTCTTATGAACCAGACGAAACAGAATG
This sequence comes from Ochlerotatus camptorhynchus, assembly GCF_037179485.1. Taxonomy (NCBI): domain Eukaryota; kingdom Metazoa; phylum Arthropoda; class Insecta; order Diptera; family Culicidae; genus Ochlerotatus; species Ochlerotatus camptorhynchus. Next base: position 3,711,255 of record NW_027040920.1, read on the forward strand.
ATTCTGTTTTTGGAAAAAAATGTTATTTTTGTGACAAATTTTGATTCACATCATTTTGGTTCACAAGTGTCTCACATGATGGCGCTAGTAAGCAAATAAACGCTGTTTTACATAATATCTCGTAATCAAGACTATGTAGAACTATCATGCCTTCAGCAAAGTTGTTGAGATGAGTAAGTGCTTTCAGATAGCGGATAGTTTAGTTCAAAAATGTATCACTAGAAAGCGCTAGTGAGCAAAACATTGTACTACCTTATTTCTAGTGATCCTTACCATGAAAAAAGATCCCGTCTTCGTGGAAAAGTTGCTCATTCGAGTGAGGACTATTTAATGGCAGGTATTTTAGGAGGCGCTGTGAGCAAAATATTGTTTTGTTTAATTTCTCCAGATCTTGACCATGAAGAAAGTCCCAGTCTTTGTCAAAGTTATTGATTTGAATGAGAAACTTCCTAACTGCGGGTATTGCCTTATCTCATATCAGTTTGGTTAGACATTTCACTAGGTACCGGTTGTAATCAAAATATTGTTCTGCCTCATTTATAATGGTCCTGACCAAATAGAAAGTTCCCGTCTTCGGCATAGTTGCTCATTTGAGCAGGCAGCTGATAAATGAAAAAACACAGCATATATGTAAGTTACGTCGAGAAAAAGCTCATACTCGGAAGCTGTGCAGGTTGACGAGAACACGTAGATTTCTCTTATCGGGAGGTAATCGGCATCTTTTAAGGTAGACAACATTCAACTTTAAAATGTTCATCTCTTTAACAGAAATCTGAAATGGTTGAAACCATCACCCGCTCAACATTCCGCTTTCCAACACCTCCTATATTTCCCACTCAAATACCATCCAAACTTTGCCTGGGGTGAACTTTTCCAATGAAAATTCCGTCTTTCGAAGCTTGGGACGCACTGCAATCGACACTTCTTTTGCAGAGAATTCCCTTCATTCGGAATTGCCAATTCCACAGTGTCTATACGTGGGCTCCAGCTCGTATGATCGGTGCAGTTGAGAGTTTCCAAAATGTGAGTACCGAAGAAGAAAAGTTTGTTTTAAAGTTTTTCACACGTTGTACTCACTCGTCTGCTGGTGTGGTGAAATAATAAGACAACGGAACACAACGACGGACGAGGAACGAAGAGGAAAGAACAACTTTGCTTCGATATCCGGAAAAAGAGGCATTATAATGAGATTTCGAAAATTGAGAATGATTCGCCCCGAGTCCCTTTTCCCAGCACACGACGTCGATCGTGTTGATACGAACCATTTCAAACGAACGTTCAAAAGCAAGGATGGCTGAGTCTCCTTTAATCCGGACCCAATTGTTCCGTTTCACATCCCATCATCTATATGTATGTGTGTATGTATGTATGTATGTATGTATGGGAGGGCTTTTTCTGCTTGTTTGGTCTTCGTTTTTCGAGAGGCGGCAACCCTTAAATAAAGCGCGTGAGGAGATCATGGCACTAGAAGAATTTAATGAAAATTTCCACCCCCTCATATCCCCTGCCTCCGGGAGCGCATCGGAAATAACGGGAAGCATTTTGTGGAATAAATTTTCCATCTTTGTTCTCATTCTCTTCGGAACCTTTTATTTCTGGGCTTTTATGTTCGTCCACCCCAGGCTATCTTCCAAGGAGCTTGAATCTGAACGGCTACACAACGGTTGTGACTGCAAACTACGGCGACGGTGGTGGCTAGATGATCCGCGAATGTGCCATTTGGCATTCGACATTGCCTACACTCAGAGTCAGGCGCTTGTCATGCATGCTCTGGCTCTAGGCTTCTGCTTGCTTAGAACAAAACCATTCCATTTTTTTTTTCAGAATTCAACTTCGTCTTGATCGGGCTCCCTCCCGCGCGTCCTTGGGTGGGTGTGTATATTCTGCAAACGAGGTGAGCAGATAAATATTTCAGCATTTTCCTCGCTTTCACTCGCTTGCACCAAATCTCCCGTGCTGCATACTGATGATGGGATTTTCAACATCACTTCTGCTGCTTCTCCCCCAGAGCTTGGCTGTGAGTGCTCTGCTAGTGGTGGTGAATAGCAGCAGCAGCAGTAGTAGTAGTAGTAGAAGGATTTAACCATAACTGAGTAGGAATATAGGCGGATTTGGTGCCAGGCTAGTTCAGGCAAGGCTCAACCCATCCATGCGGGTGTGATTTGAATCGGAGGCAGGTTTTTCCAGTTTTGAGCATTCTTCTCGCAAAATTAATGCTAGGAACAAAGTGCATTCTTAAGGGCTTAGCATGCTGAATTTTATATGGGATTCATTACGGTTATGAAAGCTTTTGCGAACTGATCCTGCTAAATATGTATTTGGCGAGGTACTTTCCTCTAGCTGATTTCTTGCCATGGCACATGCAACTACAGCCCTTTCCTTAAATCGTAATTAATGCACCAAAAGAGCGTATAAATTTCCCACAATTATAAGCCACCTGAAACAATTATAAATCTGTGATTCTCGTTTGGAAGTCATAGAAACCTAACACAAATTTCGGATTTTCCTCGGCAACTCAAATGATTCTTTGATCTTTGAAAGGCCGAGACTGATGGATGGAATCATTTGACTGCGCTAACATTCCGCCCTTGAACGATGAATAACTTTTTCGAAGGGAAGATTGTGGGATGGATTGCGCCGCAGAGCTTTGGAAATGTGTGTTTTGCGCCATTTCACCCCATTGTCACCTATGTTTTGAAGAGATTTTTTACAGCGTGAGTGGAGCGTGTATGTCCGCATCGGAGGCGGGACAAGATGCATTGGTCGCGCCAGTTTGGGACGTCTATCCATTTATTAATCATACCTTTCAATTTTCGAATGAATGATTCTCTTCTATTGGCCCACTCCTGGGACCAAGTGGTACGAAGGACAGATTTGTAGACATTTTAAGCATTTGGACCGGGAACGTTTTTTGTGGCCAACTTACCAAATCGGCCAGTGACTGCAAGGTGATTAGCTTCGGTATTGCCTTGGATGCCACAGTGACCTGGGATCCATACAAAGACAGTATCCTGGGTAACTCATCGTTGAGTGCCTTATATCAACGGATGTTTTTCCTCGCAGTACTCTACGTTAGGAATTGACATTTTGAACTCAAACAGATTAAAGAAACTCTTGGAATTTAGGAGAATTTTTTTAAAACTCAGGCTTAAATTTGCGAGTTATTTGAAACATCACATCTGATGAAATTTTCAGGATTCAACATGCCAGACTATGGGACATTGCTCTTTCTTAGATATGAGATTTTTTTTGCTATCGGGTAAATTGAGCCAAGGGTTCCAGAATCATGATAAATTTTTCCAACAGGTTTTTTTTAATTCAGGGTGGTTTTTTGAGCATCTCAAAATCGGTAAGAGACACCAGAAAGATAAGAAGTATTGAAGGATGAAAAAAATATTACAAAAATGTTCATTATGCTTACAATTATTCTTCTGATTAACTTTGCGATGTTTCTACACCGGGAATTTTTTTGTGGACTACTGAAATAATTTGCTTATCATTTCACTAAATAACGTTCTTTCTACGATGCTAAATTTTAAATGTACGTGATGCCCGGGTAAATCCGAAAACATCAACGACACTACTGGGACATCCCTCACCACCTATCTCCAACTGAGGAGTTTGGTAAAGAGAGATGAGCAACCCGATTCGTACCTTCCTCAATGTTTTTTTTTTTTTTTTCCTTTGATTTGTTTTCCGTCGATCTTGTTTTCCGTGCTGAGCACCAATGCTACCGACGCCAGGGAGACAGCTCCCACACCTGGACCCTACCTAACGACTCATCAACTCATGAACCGGGGACCAACGGCTTTACTTCCCATCCGAAGGAAGGCGTGATCAGAGATGTTATGCCTCAGAACATCCCGGTGGCGCCGACTGGGATTGAACCCAGGCCTGCTGGGGTGAGAGGTAATCATGCTTACCACTACACCACCGGCGCCGTTACATCCTTCCTCAATGTTGTCTTTACTCACTTTCTACTCTCTATATACAATTTTCACATTGCCGCACAGTGGGACGATACAAAAAATAGTGGGACATGGCTATTTGTGACGAAACTATTGAGTGTAGCATTTTGGTGTCATTTAGAATGTTTCTTCATTTTTTGAGTACTTTAATTGAGAATTGAACATTTTTGATAAAGGGAGGTATACACTAAGATAAAAAAAAACTTTTTTATGTCATGTTGAAATTGATGATTATCTATGGAAACATTGTAGATGAAGTCATTTTAAGGAGCTTTGTCCAAGACGTCAATTTTACATCTCGCAAGTGGACGAAGTTATAGGGTGAAAATGGAATACAAACGGTAGTACCCCCTTAAAAACAATTTTTTTATCACAACTTTTTAGTTTGAATTTTACAAATTTTCAATGTTCTACAAAGTTGTAAGTGCTCTAAAACTGCGCATTATTGCTGCAATAAACAAATCGCTATCTATATGTTTTAAAGATTAAAAAAAAGTCCCTTTTTATAATTTTTAACGCATCTGTAAGGATTAAGAGATGAACTAGCCTATGGCTAAAAATCTCTATAATAAAGAAAAAAAAAAGCATCTGTAAGGGGGTGTATCTTGCATGTTGGCAGGTATTACCAGCAAAACTCGACGTTATTCCGTTCAGCAACTTATACCCTACTGTTACATATACAATTCATGGGGGGATCCAAGGGGATGCCTAATGCATTTTCTTATAAAGTTCCTCATTGTTTTGTTTACGTGTTGCTGTTTTCATGACCATTTTTCCAAGTGTTTGCATTAGAGTGGGTTTCTTACTGCTCTTTAAATGCTTATTCTGGTCCCCAACAACTGGGCAAAATTTGAACAAGTTTGGTTATAATATCGATTTGCGGGAGAATTTTAAATTATGTATGGGAAACGGAACGATCCTATTTATTTGCTTACCAAATATCCAAATATTGCTCAAATTTCATCAAAACTCGAACTTAGAATGAGAATTTTATACTCAACAACTTTGTTGAAGCTTCAACACCCTTTCAAATGTACATACTTGGAAAAATGGTCATGCAAACATCAAAACTTAACAAAACATTGAGGCACTTTATAAGAAAATTCATTTGGCATCCTTTTGGATCCCCCTATGAATTGTATATTTAACAGTAGGGTATAGCTGCAAATACCTGCTAACCTGTAAGATACACCCCTTTGAAGTTAGTGTTGAAAAATTAAAAATACGTATGTAAATCCTTTACATGAAGAGATAGCGATTTGCTTCATTAAGAAAAAATGCGCATTTTTAGAGCATTTACAACTTTGTACAACATTGAAAAAATTGAAAAATTCAAACTAAAAAGCTATGGTAAAAATGGGTTTTAAGGGGTACTAGCGTTAGTTCTCCATTTTCACCCTATAACTTCGTCCACTTGAGTGATAGAAAATGGACGTGCTCGACAAAGTTTTTTAAAATGACTTCATCTACAATGTGTCCATAGAAGTTTATCAATTTCAACAAGGCATAAAAAAGTTAGTTTTTATCTTAGTTTATACCCCCCTTAATAAAAAATGTTCACTTCTCAATTAAAGTACTCAAAAAATTAAGAAACATTCTAAAAGACATCAAAATGCTACACTCAATAGTTTCGTCGCAAATAGCCATGTCCCAGTATTTTTGATTTCGGCCCACTGTGTGCCGTACTCTAATGGAACCATCAACTCTATACTTTCATCTCCTCTATCTATCGTATAAAATGACCACTTTAAGTAGTAAGATTATGTAGAAAAAATATTTGAACAAAGTGGACAATTTTTGATATTTTAATAAAAAGTGAATTTCGCCATACATATTTAAGTCGGTTTTCCACTAGCCAATACATTGAAAGCTGTTCGATAGCTGGTGGTGAGTACTGTCAGAAGCAGTACGAAGCATTTAATTAGAAACCAAATGCAAAATTCCCCAGCTGAATTATCCTCCATTCGATGGATTTTATCCATCTGCGCAACTTTGCAGAAACAGCTATTTATGTATTTGATCGGCGTCGAACGACGTGATAACCGCCACATGCACAGACGAACTGAAACAATACTTTTTTTTTTTACTTTAAATGATCTTTATTTCTTGTATTTGTTTGGTTTACATGTACGAATTATAAAGTGACACAGATGCGTCTTTTCAACTTTAGTACATTTGAAATTTTAATTATTATTTACAGTTCCTAGTCCTATCAGGCCATGACCACCTCTTGGTGGGATTGGTTTGTTTTGAATTCGAAAAAGGGACTAATCTTATCTGAAATCTGAAATCTAATTTTGGAACGTTCGTCTTTTGGTGGAGGTCTGCAATTCTTGTGTCAAAGGGACGATCAAGGATCATACTAAGCCCTCTGTTCTGAGCGACCTGGATTTGGTTCCTGTGAGTTTGTGCACATGATTCCCACACCGGAGCTGCGTATAGGATCGCAGGTGCTATAATCTGTTTGTAGACAGCCAGTTTGTTCACCCTTTAGAAGCGGGATCTGCGGCAAATCAGCGGATACAGACACCTAACCAAGGCGGAACACTTGACTATGGTTTTCTCCACATGCGAGAGGAATAGGAGTTTTTCGTCAAACAACATCCCGAGATAGGTTACTTCGGCGGACCACTCAGTCTTTGTGCCATCCATGATTACAGTACAAGAGGGAGCCGGTTTTAGTTTGGGTGATTGCCGATGGAGGAACATGATTGTTTGTGTTTTGGGGGCATTGATTTGATTTTCCACGTGGTGGCATAATCAGCAAAGGCGTCAAGCCATTGACTACCCTTGACGGTTTTTGCGGTATCATCTGCGAACAGGAAGAACACGCAACCGTCTCCGAGGGGCCAAAGGGAGGAATGTCAGAAGTGTAGATGCTGTAAAGCAAAGGGCCCAACAGACTTCCTTGCTGAGATGGAGAGCGTGTTTGAAAGGCAGCCATTCAACGATACCTTAACCGACCTTTACTGAAGGTAGTTACGGGTGATTTTAACAAGATGCAAAGAAAAGTTGAAGTTACAAAGCTTGCATACAAGCCCATTGTGCCAGACATTGTCAAACGCTTTTTCAACGTCTAACAATGCCAAGGCTGTGGACTTGGATATAACCTTGTTACTTTGGATGTTATTCATCACCCGAACTAGCTAATGATTGGTGGAGTGCCCCTTCCTGAACCCGAACTGTTCCGGTAGGAGAATGTTGTGTTCCTCGACAAACTTGAGCAAACGATTGAGAATAAGTTTCTCGAACAATTTGCTCAGCGCTGAAAGGAGGCTGATCGGTCTGTAGCTTGAAGCTACAGTTGGGTCCTTCCCGGGTTTGCGGATAGGTATGATTTTCGCTGTCTTCCAGATACTTGGAACGTAGTGCAGTTCCAAGCATCTGTTGAAGACAGCAGCCAGCAGAGAGTGAACCTTCATGCTGAGATTTTTCAACACTAGGTTGAATATTCCCTCGAACCCGGGGGCCTTCATGTTTTTGGTGCATTTCAGCGCTGAGTAAATCTGTTCCACTGTGATTCTATCCTCCGGAGGGATAGCACAAGAGGAGGAATCAAGGTTGAGTATGCATTGCTCAACCTGAACTTCGAGCGGACTTTGGATGTTGAAGCCAAGCAAGTGCGATTTGGCAATATGTTCACCAATCGCATTTGCTTTCTCCTGAGGGGTGATTATGAGCCGATCGTCATCATATTCATCATTGAATGGAGGGGTTTGGGGTGCATCTTTAGGACCTTGGCAACTTTTACAGAATGGTCTGGAGCGGTCGTCCAGATTCTGGACGAGCCGCCCGAAACTTTCGTTCTGACTTGATAATAGTTCAAATCAAAAATATTGTTTATGTTCATAGATTTCTCATAATCCTTTTCCCTTTTGTCCTTCTCCTTTTCCTTTCCCTCTTTTTTTCAGAAAGCGAGTAATGACGCTATAGTCATAAGCCATAAAAGGCAAGAACAAGAGTTAGTGCTCATGTCCCAACCGTCAGAAGAAAATTGAGCATCACTTAACCTTTCTAGTTTTGATGCTTCCAACGACCAACCAATCATATAAATACCAAAATTGGAACGTACGGTACGAGATGTCCACGTTTCATCCATTTATTGGCTTCTGCATCGTGTTTACATCTTCGAATTAAACAAGCCCGATGTTTTATGAATCATCTTGTCCCTTAAATGCTGCACAGTAGGCCTGGCCGTTTTGATATGTGTGACGCATCTTCGATGTGAAACATATATCAAATAGACAAGAAAAATGATGGAGGGATATCCATCATTTTCCAGGATCTTTCAAGAAATGGCTGTATTGGTGTTAGATTAGATTAGAATCCCCCTAAACTTTCGTTCCGGAGTGAGACCATTCTGGAAGCAATCTCCTTGTTCAGATAGGACTGAAACAAAACGTACAGGTTCGCTCTTCTATAACCTCACTACCGGCTCGTCTCTCTATGCTCTCTCGATAGTCATAACAAGCAAGCACGCAATTGGTTGACTACGACCAAAAAGTATGATCAATTTTCAATAGTATTGTAATGACAAACTACTATGATCTTTAAGCCAAACAACCACCCAAACGGTTGGATTCATTTATCCGTTGTACTCTGGAGTTCAGTACCCGGTACTAGAAACTTGACCTCACGACAGTTACACGTTCAACAGAACTACACTGGACGACAAAACTGTAAGTATTGAATCCCTGAAAAAGGACCCAAAACGGACCGAAACGTTGGGCAACAATAAAATAACAGTAATTTGATTTTGTCGAGCCTGAAAAGCCATTTCCAACTCAAACTTTAGCGTGAGAGGCATGGATGCTAACCACTACGCCATGCTCGTGTGTACGTTCTTATGCGGTCTGTGGTTGTCGAGTATATGATTCCACTTAACCATCATTAAGGCTTCATCCGAAATTGAAAGTCAAAACTTTCCAGGAGATCTTATCAGACAAGTTCCAAAATGTAAACCACAATGGGACCCATCATGAACAAAAACCAAACAACAACTCCTCACAATTGTCACTCTTGAGTAAAACCTAAATAAAGCAAACTTTCTCATTAATTTACTGCCCCCCCCCCAAATTTGCTTTATTATTATAAGATCCCCCTCCCTGCGCTTGTGAAAGCTCTCGAACAAGACCGCATTAATTCGGTAAATTTCATTAGCCCGATTGTTCTTATCTTGTAAACAGTCGACCGAGCGCGCACCAGCCCACGATGTGGCGGCAGCAGCCTTTGTCAAATTATAATCCACCTTATCCCACCCGCACCCGCATCTTCCGCACCAGACATCGCCTCAACTCAACCCGTGAACATGCCATTTTTCCGAACCATTTTCCCATATCAAAAACACAAACCCAACCCTCCCTTTTCTTTTTTTCAAGATACAAATCCTTGAAAGGTTCACCTCCCTGTCACTCGCAACTTCTATGCAGCACTAGAATAAAAAGTCCACTCGTAAAAATACGTTTTCTCGTAAATTCATTTAAAAGTTATTCCCAGCCTCGAGCGCACCATCAGACCCTGGGTGGGCTGGTTGGGGGGCAAAGCGACATGGCGGAAGTAAATGCACCCAATTTCAAATCCTCCCCACTTTTTGGCCTTCGTCGTCGTCGTCGTCAACACTCCATATGGCACGGCATCGACGAAAAGTTGGCGTTTGCAAATGCGGAAGAATACGAAAACAACGACGAAGACGACGACCTGGAACGAAACAAGATTTTCACGATTTTAGAATTAAGATAAAGTTTCAAATTATATTTTCTCCCGCTCGCTAATCTTGTTTCATTTTTCGCGCTTGTGCACGGCCGGTCGGTTGGTTGGCTGCCGGCATCGACCAGCATGTTTCGTGTTTTGTGGGAGGGACTCTGGCAGCCGGGCGGCAACCGCGCTCTGATATCGGCTTGTAGCTTTTATCAGTTTCCAACGGCAGCAGCAGCAGCAGAGCAGTGGCATCAAAATGGCAATAGTCAACTTGCTCGGTTTCTGGTTTCACTTTTTGTTGTTGTTGTTTTGCTTTGTGATGATAGCGCTGCGATATGAACTTTTTGTAATTTTGCCAGCTGAATACTCTGTTGTTGGTTTTTCATTGCGGATTGGTAGCCTGAAGGGAGCTTACCGAGGAAAAACCGACGAAATCCGGCAGCAGACCGACTGTTTTTTCTTCTCACCGAGTGCGTGGATTTGCCTTGATGAAGTGCTAGCGATAAACGTTGTGTGAGTTTTCCACTCACATTCGGCTAGACAGTCAATATGAATGCTATGAGTTGGGGTGTTAGTGGAATACTCATAGGAGCTGAAGCATCTTTCAGTTCATAGTCAGAATTTGTAATTTAATTTCAAGGCTGTGCTACTGATGTTTTTCTCACAAAGGGAAAGTTATGTAAAACTTAACCTATGCCAGACACAATGGCCTGCAGTAGGAACATGTTTTTATTTAAAATAAAATAAAAAAGAACTACACCGTTCTATAGGGTTTAGAGATTTAATATATATTGAAGAAAATTCAGTGGGTCAATAAAACTTGCTAAGCCATTTTGGAGATTCGAGGACATTTTTGCGTTTCTAAGGCAATTTTACACGTTTTAGGACAATTTTGACGCAATTATGTTTATTTTAAACGTCAGTTTAGCGTTCTAGACCCTCTTGAATTTCTAAGCTTTTCCTATGTGTTTTAACCAATTCATAAGTTTTAGGGCATTTTAGGTATATTTGTCAAAACAGCGCACCGTACTAAAATATTGCTCTCGTTCGAAGCGAACACGCACTGCCGAAACAACCACTTCCCGGCTCACCACCGATGCGAAGAAGAAATCGTACCGAGGAGCCGTTCTGTTATGCTTGGTGCCGTGCTAAAATTGTTCGGTGTGCTCCGTGCGGCACCGTGCCTCTATCTGTGCGTTGATAAGTGTGATGATTAACGGCGCCGGTGGTGTAGTGGTAAGCGTGATTACCTCTCACCCCAGCAGGCCTGGGTTCAATCCCAGTCGGCGCCTCCGGGATGTTCTGAGGCATAACATCTCTGATCACGCCTTCCTTCGGATGGGAAGTAAAGCCGTTGGTCCCCGGTTCATGAGTTGATGGGTCGATAGGTAGGGTCCAGGTGTGGGAGCTGCCTTCCTGGCACGTCGGTAGCATTGGTGCTCAGCACGGAAAACAAGATCGACGGAAAAAACAAACCAGAGGAAAAAAAAAGTGTGATGATTTTGTTTGCGGTTTTACGTGAGAAAGTGAAGGAGGGAAGATTTTTTGGTTTTTTTTACACACACATAAATGAAAAACACCGTTGGAGTAAATATAGATACCTCTTCTGCGCTGCGAGTGAGGTGAGGTGAGGTGACTCGCTGTTACTAGTGAGGTAAAAAAAGTCACCGCGAGTGAGGTGGCGACCAGACTCAGAGAAAGTCGGCATTGGTTAGAAAAGAGACTTTCATCCTATAGGGGTCATCCACAGGTTGTGTGAATATACGTCTCCGTCTCGTGAGGAGTTTTGATATCTGTGATAAGTAATGAGTTTTTTTTTCCTTTGTTCGGGACCTAATACTACTGCGACCAGTAAATTGATCTATTGTAGTATATCCCGTGTCCTTAGTTTAGTGCATGTCGTATTACTCCAACACTATTGAGAAATGATGAAGTATTCGATTTTTTTACAGTTGCCACTCTTGCATTTATCGCAAGGATCCGACTCTAATTGAAAGGTCCCGCTATTTATACCCTTCGGAGTGTTGAAACACCCTCCAAAGGCGCGCCCCTTTGTCAGTCAAAATTGGATTCCTTAGCAACAAAATTAAGGTATGACACCGATAATGACCATGCATCAGAACCCTAGTCTTAACCACTTCAAACTAGGGAACAACGATTAGAAGATTAGGAATCACATAGATGAAGACAACTAACTCATATTTTTCCTTGTTTCAAGATCATCCTCGGTAGACAAAGCCGAGTCTTGTCACTACCAACAAGACATAAAAAGTAACAAGGACTAAGATGTGTTCCTTGGATTACTGAAAAATCCTGTTCGCCTAGTTTGAAGTAGTCAGGAACTAGGGAACAACGAATAGAAGATTAGGAATCACATAGATGAAGACAACTAACTCATATTTTTCCTTGTTTCAAGATCATCCTCGGTAGACAAAGCCGAGTCTTGTCACTACCAACAAGACATAAAAAGTAACAAGGACTAAGATGTGTTCCTTGGATTACTGAAAAATCCTGTTCGCCTAGTTTGAAGTAGTCAGGAACTAGGGAACAACGAATAGAAGATTAGGAATCACATAGATGAAGACAACTAACTCATTTTTTTTCCTTGTTTCAAGATCATCCTCGGTAGACAAAGCCGAGTCTTGTTACTATCAAACAAGGCATAAAAAGTAACAAGGACTAAGATGTGTTCCTTGGATTACTAAAAAATCCTGTTCCCCTAGTTTGAAGTAGTCAGGACTAGGAATCGGTGGTAGATCTTACATCCCGTAACGTACCACGAAAAGGTGATCTACCCACGTTACGGGGCTAAGTAATGAGTTTGATAAAAGATCAATAACGCAAAATATGGTACTTGATTTTCCTGCAAATTTACGTGACGTAATGCAGGTTTACGTTACTTAAAGCATGCTTATCTTGTGATGTTTGTCTGTTGCCACTTCCTGTCAAGTTGACATTGATAGACAGGTTAATCGCCGCTATCTGACCATTTTAAATTTAATCCGTTTAGACGAAATAAAACACAGGTTGGTTTTTACTTTCTAACAGTGATCTTTGTGAATTACACCAAGAAATTGAAATTTTGTAAACGGTGGAAATGATGATAGTTTTTTGTCGGTGGAAGATAATTCAAAACATTACATATTTCATAAAAGTTCAAGTGGAAGCAAACGTCATTTTCAACTGCTTGAATGAATTGGTTGATGAATCATATCATATTTAAAATGACGTTTCCTACCATTCGAACTTTTCATGGAACACTGAGCGGATAATCACAGGTGGGCTGGAACTCACGGTCCACTAGTGTTGATGAGTAGTTTGCCGTTAATGTTCATTAAAAGTTCATTATTTTGCCATAAACAGTGCCAACACAATCAAGTTTGCCGCCGGATTTGGACATATTTGGACCTTATTCATACAATCGGAAGGTGTATGCTGGTCACAGATGCCTTGTAAAATTGATTTCCTGAGCAAGTGATGTTAATTTCGCGAATAAACAAGAGGAGTGTTGATTTTAGCAAAACTTGCCATATACAATTGCCTTAATTCGTTCATTTTAGTAAAGAAACTAACACTTCCGCCTTCTGTGACACCTTTGATTATGCACCTTTGACACCAAACCAGTAGCTATGATCCATATACACTGAAGCAAAACTTCACGTAATCGGTGAAATCCTTTAAATTTCATTGGATGCCCAATGAAGATATCGCTTTGAAAAATCCAATGAAAGTTATGTGTCAATGATTTTCATATGACCATGATTTAAGACACATATTGCGAAAAGCAGGAATAAAGATACGTTTTATAGGATTTTCCAATAGCGCAATTTTATATGAAAATCAATGGTTTTTACGTGTCATTTTCGTTCCGTGCATACGCATAACTGCCCCATGTCATATGCAATCCTTATCCACCGTGGGACTCTTATGCGTATAACCCGCCCAAAATTTGTTTTGATTGTGCATGCGGATCTTTCGAAAGATTCCACCAATATGAATCTGTTTGAAGTCTAGATCATTTTTTCAATTTTTTTTTTTCTGAAAATCATCGAATAAATTTTTTTAACACCATTGCTCTCAAGAATTCAGAAATCTTAAGACTAGTATAAATAATTTAAACAAATTAATCGATCCAGCTACGCTGTGCTAACAATTCGGTCGGTTGGCATTACAATTATTTGAAAGCGGGCAGAAAAAGTTGGACATCAACCAACATACTGATTACTCAATTCATAGTTCAAGCAAATTGAACATCGAATTCAACGGTACGAGCCGAAGCCCAAAGCAACGCGTTCGGGTTTCTCTTTTCGTTCGGTGGCGTGCCAACATGCTGTACCGACACCGGAAAGAAACAGCACTGGGTTTACATGAGTAGGTTGCCACGGAGCCGCACCGAGCAGTGTTTTTAAAAAGTCTGATTTTAGGTTTGTTTAGCTATTCAGTGTTTTTAATCGTTTCTGCATGATCATGAGTATGATTGATCCCCTTCGGTTCCTACTGCGTTATAGCAATGTTTTGCTCTGTAAGCAGACATGGTCGCTACTAGGCCACCGACCTCCTTACATCACAACAACCAACTAAAACTTGAGTCATTTAATATCTGAACGCACTGTTTATTTTACTGCAGTGCTCCTAGCGGTCGGATCTGGAATGTTTTGACAACAGTTTGTTTTGAAATGTTTCCTCTATCAGTGCTGAAAAGTTCGTCACGATTCGTTTTGTTTAAAAGTAGTTGATGGAAGCCACGAACCGGAAATTAATTTTGAACACCCCCTTGGAAAATCCGACGTGATAAGGTTCAAAAATCGCGAAGTCATTGAAATTGGCTATATCGACCGTGTGCAGTGTTTTCAAACGTCTCCATGAGCGGCATACTATCGATCGGCAGGATCATAGCAAGCGTCATAGTGGAACTAACGATCGGAAGCTGCATTTGAAGGTGTTGAGAACGGTTAGGACAAACCCAAGGCTGTCTGATTATGAATTCGTCAATAAATTCAATGCCAGCCAAAGCACCGACAGAAGGATTCGTCAGCGAGAAGGCATTCGATCCTTTCGGGTCAGTAAGCAACCAAACAGGACACTGAAGCAGAATCTAGTGGCCAAAAGACGTGTCCGGAAGTTGTACAGTGAGGTTCCTACAAAGTATGAAGGACGCATCCTCATGGACGACGAAACGTACGTGAAGATGGATTATGGGCAGACAAAAGTTCTATAAAGGAGTAGGCTGTGCGTGTGATCGAACCTGACGTTTGTTTTTTCCGTGGAGTTTTTTTTTTAAATCTATAATCGGTTGCTGATCTGGCCAAAACCAGGCCCAAGAGACAATTTCTAGTTCCTCAGTCCCTAATCCCCAAACCCTAATCGTGACAACTTCAAACTAGGGAATTAGGATTTTCCAGTTATCAAAGGATCACATTTTAGTCCTTGTTACTTTTTATGACTTGATAATAGTGACAAGTGACAAGGTAGTGACCACCGCCGTTATGCATTTCTATATTGTATATTTAAAATCAAACATATTGTTTATTTTCATAGATTTCACATAATCCTTTTCCCTTTGTCCTTCTCCTTTTCCTTTCCTTCTTCTCTTTTCAGAAAGCGAGTACTGGCGCTATAGCCATAAGTCATAAAAGGCTAGGGCAAGAGTTAGTACTCATGCCCCAACCATCAGAAGAAAATGGAGCATCACTTAACCTTTCTAGTTTTGATGGTTCCAACGACCAACCAAAATCGGAACGTACGGTACGAGATGTCCACGTTTCATCCATTTATTGGCATCTGCATCGTGTTTCAATCTTCGATTTAAACAGACCCGATGTTTTCTGAATCATATTGCCCCTTAAATGCTGCACAGTAGGCCTGGCCGTTTTGATATGTGTGACGCATCTTCGAATGTGAAACATATATCAAATAAACAAGAAAAATGATGTAGGTATATATATATCATTTTCCAGGATGCTTTCAAGAATAGTCTACAGTTGCATCGAGATAACGGGGTAGATTTCTTCGAAAAGGACATCAATCCACCCAACTGCCTTCAATTCCGCCCAATTGAAAAATATTGGAAAATTGTCAAACAGAAATTGAACAAGAGTGGAAAGGTGACTCGAGATGCGACAGAGATGAAGAGATAGTGCAACAAAACGGCCAACAGAGTGTCCAAAATATGATGAGTGGTATTTGAAGAAAAGTTCGAGATTTCATCAAACCCAAATTGGAATATTTTTTTCGATATTTTTCCTTTAAAGTTCAATAAATCACCTTCATTTTGAGTACTCAACATTTTTATTTCATTTAGAAGGTTTCGATATACATCCGTTTTTTTTGCGTCCAGATATTAAATGACTAAAGCTTTACGATTGACGATCGTTCATGCCCGAAGTTATTCAAATGAAATGACGTTCCTGGCAGGACTCAACTGTTTTCGAAGCTAGGTTGAGCATAAAATATTGTAATATTTTCCGAGATTTTGTAACTTTTTTGTTTCACTCCGATCCGACCACTTTCCATCACATTTAATAACAATTTTACAGGTGATGTTCATTTTAATGCTATGTATTATACAATACAGTGCTTTCCCAATTTTGTCAGCCTGCAGATATCACTAAATTTTTCAGTATTTAAAAATGAATTCTCAACTTTGCGCTCTGAATACTTTTTAATCTTACCCCTCGCTGAAATGTGAACGTTAGGGGAAAGTGGGGGTAAAATTTGAATACGGAGTAAAATGAATAATTGAAGATTTTAAGAGCTTATTCATTTAAATATAAATCATCTTTCAACCAATGTGCCTTTTACACGTTAATTCATTTATATCCATATAATATGAATAATTTCTTCGTTTAAAAGGTTAATTCCTCATTTTACTCGCCGTTTCTCTACTAGTAATAATTAGTTTTGAATAGCTGTTTACTGGAAAAATCATTTTACCACTGAAAATCTATGTTTATTTTCTTTGCAATTGTAATAAAAAGCATTGCTTCATTGCCAACACAATTTATTCTTAAAACATAAAAAAAGAGTATTACATATTAAAAACAATGACATAAAAGTTTGGATTGACTTTAAATTTTCAAGAGATTTGGTCATCGCTAGTTCTCGAATTCGAAATAACATCATGAATGAGACGATGCTTCAGGTCAATCAGCCCTATCTGCTTTCGGTTTGCGATCAAAGGACTGTCGTAATTTTGCTCACATAAGCTGATAGGCCCTTTTCGATTGTCGGTTGATAATTTTCTCTAGGTTTCGTTTGCAATACAACTTAATACTAACAAACAAACTATACCAAATACTAGAGGAATCACTCCCTTACCTTAATGTATTGTTAGTTTTCGAGATTAAGCAGTTACGCCCAAATCTCAAAACAGTCCGGACATAAGGGTTCTGAAGCATCTATGTTCACCGTGGTTTATTTTGAGGCTCAAGGGAATGAATCTGCTTAATTTTAGTGCATTATTCTCAACCGCCACTGGCAGCAGTAGTCAAGGGTGACAACGTGTCCTCCCATTTGTCGTCAGTTTTGTCACTTTAACCACAAATGTAGGAAGCAAGTTTTGCCTGTTATAATACACGCATTTCGCGCCAAATCGAATCGAAGCTGGCAACACCCTCTAAGATTTCAATAAAATTTCTGGATGTGTAGACTTTGACTAAATAAGCACTTTTGCATACTCAGTTTTTCCAAAATTTATCTAGACTAACATTTGAGAAGGGCTAAGCTTTGTCTGCCCATTTTTTTCAACAAAATATATTATGGAAAAATGACAACTCCTACAAAAATGGGTTGTATGGATGACTTTTAGGAAATTGTCCAAGTTTTCGGAAAAAAAAGTACTAAAAAAATTCCATTTGAGACTTAAACTGAAAAAAATCGATTTTTAAAATTTAAAGTCAATTAAACAAATGGCCATGTTTGATTTGGATGAAACTTTGCCTCAAGATAGGTGTTTACTACATGTCATTTTTACATGTCTGAACTGATTTTTTATCGCACCATTTTCACACAAAACTAAACCAGTGAAGCTCAGAATCATGAAGCTCAGTTTGTGATTCAATGTTGTCTAATCAGTAACTAATCACTTGGATTAATCAAGAATTTCATTTGAAAAGGGCTTATATAATTAGAAAATAATATAATTGATTATATTGTCTACTATTAAGGCAAAATCCGATACTTCTATAGCAACTTAGCATTCTTAGCTAAAATTATCCATAAAGAATTAGGTATGAATAAAATTTAATTTGAGATCTTCTTTCGTATCAACAACGATTAGGGAAGTCAACCTATCACATTATAATTATATATGCCCTTCTGTTATTTATACCTAAACCATTGACATTATATACCTACCACTTTCTTCTACCCAGGCATGGAAAATCATTTGCATTCATTTCGTGCATTCATTTACATTCATTTGACTTTAACTTTTTTTTTTCAACAGCACTTCGCAAAATGATTTATAAAGCATTTGTAGGTTTTATTATTAGCTACAATTTTTGTAAACAAGTCAAATCCGCATCTCTTATGCATGACGAAGCAGAGCGAACAGAAGCCACTACTGTTTTTCAGTTAATGTATTTTGCATTCACTGAAAAACAGTAACAAGTTCTGCCCGCTCTAGTTCGTGATGCATAAGAGATACATATTTGAGTTATGAGCAAAACTTGTAGCTAATAACAAAACCTACAAAAGCTTTACACATCATTTTGCGGAATGCTGTTAATGAAAAAAGTTAGAGGCAAATGAATGTAAATGAATGTATGAAATGAACGCAAATGATTTTCCATGCCTGCTTCTACCTATGAGCACTATAAAACTAAGGTTGAATTCATACAAGCAGCAGTCAATCTGATAACGAAAGTTGTGAAGACAAGTTTTAGTAAAATTATTATCATGGACCAACGTAGTAAATTAAGGCTCAAAGGATTGAAATGTTGTGCAAATACAAATAATCCGAGATGCAACCGAAATAAGTTACGGGCCATATCGTCAACGATTAAACTTAAGTGAACTTATATGCTGATTAGACAAAATTAAATCGCAAATTGAGCTTCATTGGATTCTGAGATGATTTTGAGCTTCACTGGTTTCGTTTTGTGTGAAAATGGCAAATTAAAAAAAAAATCAGTTCAGACATGAAAAAGTTTTTGTTTGGTTTTTTTTTTCCTTAAAAGTGCCCATTCCGCGATGTAAGGACGGTTGGTAGTAAACATAATTACCTATCGTGAGACAAACTTTCATCTACTTAACATTTAAAAAATCGATTTTTTCATTGTAGGGGTCTAATGGAATTTTTTCAGTATTTTTTTTTCGATAATTTGGACAATTTCCTAAAAGTCATCCATACAACACATTTTCGTAAGAGTTGTCATTTGTTGTCTTCTCAAAGGTAAGTCTAGATAAATTTTGGAAAAACTAAGTATATGCAAAGTGGCTCATTTAGTCAAGGTCCGCACATCCAGAAAGTTTCATTGAAATCTTAGAGGGTGATGCCAGCTCCGAATACAATTTGGCGCGAAATGCGTCAATAAATTGTTTACATTTAACAGCCGGTAATGCTAATCTCTATCAAAAATCGCCTTGACTCCTCATATTCGGGAATATTTTTCCTGGAAAAACCTGGAAAACATGTGACAAAATTACTCATCGCTGAGTTCCAACACTTTGTGCGGTTTATGAGTAAACTATCTTAAAATTTGCGTCGATCTCATTGGCCGTGAAGGTGCAAAAAATTAAAGTAGATTTTTGTAAATTAGTTTGCTAGATTTTTCGAGCAACTAGGATTGAGATTTACAGTTATCGCACTCACCGTTTTAAATTTCTGTTGTTCTCGACAAAAATAATTACAAGAGCAGATACGTCTATCTGAAAATGCACCCGTGAATTCATCTGTTTGGCTGTTGGGATTGATTCTTTTAGAAACAAAAATGATAACTTTGAAATTTCCGTCAAATACTCCCAGAGTACATAAATTGAGCCAAATCTAGGTGTAACTTTTTACTCCATTGCTCATTTCCCTCCCTTTAATTTATGGCGAAATGCGGGTAAATTGTGGGTTGTCATGGTCGCATCGCTGGCTGGTTCCTGCTGCTGGTACCCACCATTTTCCACAGAATTTCACTGCACGGATTAATTGCAGATAGCTTCTCCGTCCGCTACCGTGAAAAAGCGACATGGCTTGGGGAGGTTTTGTTGGTGGCACAATACAATTCTGTCTGTTTTACATTAATAATGAATATCAATCGCACGAGTTCCATCGTTCAGCTTTTTGTTTTTCCTTTTTAGTTCGTCAGAAATTGCCTGGAGGATAGCAAGTCTTCCGAAAAATAGCTCCGCTACAAAGCTTCCCCGGTATGCTTTGATGACACATACAACGGAGGGAAGTAAAGCTCCGTAGGCGGGTTTGTTTTTGTGGGTGAAATGGAAAACTATTCCCGTTATTTTGCTGCAGTACTTTGAACAATTTCCCAGCCGCTGTTTACGGACGTCATAAGCGTGCTTTCTCGAAACGAGAGGGAATGCAAGAATTAGGAACCTGAAGCGGGGAGGTAGAGATATCCGAGATTCTTTGCATGTTTGCATGCAGAAGGAGAATGTCGGTTTTGGCTTTGCGAATTTTTTGGCTGTCGTGGCTCACAACAACGATTCCACCGGTTGAAAATGGCCAATTTGAACATTTCTAGTCGAAAAATATCGGTCGTAGAATTTTAAACTTTCACATCACACATGTTTCATCCAAATTGGTTCGAACATGTCCATGAAAAGTGAGTGAGTTCTTATTCGAATCATGTTTCAATTTTCACATCGTATGCAAATGGCATAGCTTCATTTCTCACTCACGTTTGACATAATTACATCTCGGACAAAACAAGAAAACACCTACTAAAGCTCGTAAAGGGTGTCCACGATGAAATTGCCACACTATGAAATTGCTCTAACTTTTTAACCGTTGGGTAGAATTTAATGAAAATTTGGGTGGATTTAGTTCATAGTGCATTATTTACATCCTGCAAG
The DNA here is from genome assembly GCF_037179485.1 of Ochlerotatus camptorhynchus. NCBI lineage: Eukaryota > Metazoa > Arthropoda > Insecta > Diptera > Culicidae > Ochlerotatus > Ochlerotatus camptorhynchus. The sequence goes on from NW_027040920.1 coordinate 3,731,939, forward strand.
TTTTAAAGTCCTGCGATCAAAACTCGCGGAAATGGAGTCGAAAGAACAGCTCGTGCGTGATAAAATCTTGCGCATCACGAGAACAAGGATCTCTCGCATCGTTCCATCGCTAAAACGTTGGGAATCGCGAATTCCACGGTGTCGCGAGTGATTAAGCGGTTCGAGGAACGGTTGACCACCGATCGGAAGCCCAGAAGTGAAGGAAAAAGTATTCCGTACAACACCAAAAATCACAACCGCGTAGTTGGGGCCTTCAACCGAAATCCGAACGCCTCCGTTAGGGATGTGGCTAAGAAGCTGCACCTAAGCCGAAGTTTTGTCCAGAAGGCCAAAACTAAGGCTGGGCTTCGAACGTTCAAGGTACAAAAGGCCCCTAATCGCGACGAGAAGCAGAACAAGTCCGCCAAAACCCGTGCCAGGAAGTTGTACCTCAACATGCTGACGAAAGTTGAATGCTGCATCATGGACGACGAAACATATGTGAAGGCCGACTTCAAACAGATCCCCGGCAACCTGTTTTTCACGGCCAAGGATAAGTTCAGCGTTCCGGAGCATGTCCGCACTCAGAAGATGTCCAAATTTGCGAAGAAATTCCTGGTTTGGCAAGCCATCTGCACGTGCGGGAAGCGGAGTGCACCTTTCGTGACCCAGGACACGATGAACGGACAGGTGTACATAAAAGAGTGCCTCCAGAAGCGGCTGCTTCCTCTCCTGAAGGCCCACAACGTCCCAACAATCTTCTGGCCGGATTTGGCCTCATGCCACTACTCCAAGGACGTGCTGAAGTGGTATGCGGACAATAAGGTCAATTTCGTGCCGAAAATGTTCAACCCTCCCAACACTCCGGAGCTCCGTCCCATCGAGAAGTACTGGGCGATTATGAAGCAGCACCTTCTTAAACGACCTAAGGTAGTGAAGACAGTCGAGGAACAGAAGAAAGTATGGGTTTACATGCAAAAAACGGTTGATTCACAGGTTGTGCAGAATCTTATGGCCGAGGTTAAGGCCAAGGTGCGGGCATTTGCGTATGGACTGTAAATAAAATACGAGTAAAATGGAAGTTTAACAGTTATTTCTCAAGCCCTGAAAATTTGATGGCAATCGGATGAAAACTCGAATTTTGCGAATCAATTTTGTGTGTGGCAATTTCATCGTGGACGCCCTTTAGCATTGGTTATCGTCAAGCCAAGTTGGGACGATCATACCACAAGCCCAACGAACCGCCCCCGTCGAGCGTATCCCACGACATACAATTATCAAGCGGTGGCCGTTTGTTCGTCCGTTTGTCGCTTGTCGGATCGTTTATCATATGTACATGTACGTTTGATTTTCACTTCTGTTCTAATCTAGCTCCACTTGTCTATAGTCCGCAATTGTTGCCACATCTGAAACACACATAGGCGGAAAATGTTTACCAGCAAAATGGCTGCTATCAGCTCTAGCAGCACAACCCGAACGAAAACGGACACTGACTGACTGACGGAGCTACTCTCACTACCGGAGACAGAAGACCATCCATCGCATCGTGTTATCACACTATTACCAACCAACACTGTCCCCGCACGGGTTTCTTTCCGTTTTACGTTGTTAGCATATTGATTCCAACATGGTCGTCCTGGCCTTCGTCTCGAAGATGGGAAACCTTTTTTTCCAGGGCCAAATCTTAATGCCGGCGCACACAGCATAGCCCGGCGGTGCCTATATCAAGGAAATTTTATCCAAACAAAATTTAATGAACTGAAAAATGAGGCAAAAAAGTGTAAGCGAAAACCCGGGAATAAGTAATGAGGCAGACTCTTGTGCCACTTGCTTGTTGGGACGGACTGGTGACTATAAGGTATTTGGCAAGCATGGGCTTTCGGTTCAGGTCCTGCTGCCTGGTAGTCCCACCATCATCATCCCCCATGTAATGCGTTTGGCGACTACGAGGGACTACGAGACTGATGGCGGGCTATTCATCACCATTAGTCTTTCTTGGGTTTTTCGGAGAGCCGTGCAGTTCATTCATAAAAATTGTGTTTAATTTAACACATTATGCGGTATGGGCTTGGAATGTGATACAGTGGCGGGATGGGTATACTGCACAAGGGTTGCGACGGAGTGGGTGGTGTTTTTGTATAATTTATAATATTTAATGCCTCTTGAATACATTTTTAATTCCAGTGGGCCGTGTAACATCAAATTTTACCTTAAAAAAACTGCTTATGCGTTCTTCTAATTGTGTTTATCTAAATGACTTATGACTGATGGGTATTTAGAGCTACTGCATCAGAGCCCTCATCACCTGTCGACACTATTTTTAGGAGAGATTTAAGTGTATGCATCACAGATGTTATTCGCCAACGAATAGAGGCGGATTTCGCTTGAAAATAGATCAGACATCGATTTCATCGAAGCAAACTTCCACCCCAAATTGGACTGAATCAAATAATTCCACCGAATAGATAACACATCCAATGAACCATATTATACAGCAAACAGTAATCTGCTGAGGAATTTGCACACGGGACGACACACGTGGTACCATGAGAGAAAGTACAGACTGACACAGTTCCAGTGAAGCAAAGCAATACAATTTGTCAGAGAATTCCTTTAAGCAAATAAGATGAAAATTCTGCCAGCATCCTCGCCCTCATCGTCGGAATCAACCCAGAATGAACGACTAGATTAGGATCACAAATTGTATTATTTGCATGGAGGCACTTTCCGTCTTTTGCCAATCCTCCCCCCGCAGGCCCCGTCACTCACACGCGGGAAAAGTAATCGTAATTCATTTTTCAACGCGATGACGTCACCCTCCGCCGCGGAGCGCTGGCATATTGTTGGACGTCTCATCCCGCACCCACATGAGCATGACGACGACGAGCAGCATTCGGAAGACCCAGCAGCTAGCTTCCTTGGAGTGATAAAAAAAAACACAAAACGACGAAGAATCGTGCAGGAATTTCGTTTCATCCTAATGAATAAATGTGGGACCCAAGAACAAACAAGTCGAAGAAGAAGCAGAAAAAGCACTTGATTGTGGGTTTCTCACTTTTTATTATTAGTGCTCCCAAGCCATGACCGTAGTCGTTGTCATTGCCATCATCATCATCATCATCATAATCGAGATTGTCCTAGCAGCGCAGCGGTGCGGTGAGCATGAAGGGAAGATCTCACCTAGAACTGCCAAAGTCGAAGACAACGTAAAAAGTAAGTATTCTACACCTGGTGAAGAAATGCTCCACAATGAGCGTTCGTTCCAAGAGGGGATAATCCTTATACACAGATGTCACATTATCAAAGCAACGCAAAAGTCAGTGAAACGTGACGTGATGCAGTCATTTTTGGGGCTTTAAGCTTGAGAGATTTCAGGAAAAAATGTGACAATAATGTGATGGGACAGGTCTATTGTTGAAGTGAATCGCAAAAATGACTAACGGGTCACCGGACGTAACCTTAAGAAATAACATATGTAAATAGCTGATTAGGAATCTATTTAATTTCATGATTCGACAGATTCTGTTGAAGGCCACAAATGAAAGATACCTAAAAGCGACTGAAACTTTGGGAGTTTCAGTTGAAACAAAATTTGGACAACTTACGTTTACAGCTGCCTATTTGCCATTCCAATGCGTAGGCCAGCAAAAGAATTTTCTCAAGGGTGACCTTCAGAAACTTTCCCGTCATAGGTCTAAATTCTTTATTATTGATTATTTTAATGCAAAACACCGCTCATGGAATAATGCTCAAAGCAATTTCAATGGTAATATTCTGTTCTATGATTGTTCTGCAGGTTATTACACTATTCATAATCCAAACAGCCCAACATGCTTTTCTTCTGCAAGAAATCCTTCAACTATTGATTTGGTCTTAACTGATTCATATCAACTTTGTAGCCAATTGGTTACCCATGCTGACTTCGGTTCTGATCACCTTCCAGTAACTTTTGAAATATCCCAAGAAATAATTTGTAATCCCAACAGCTCTACTTTCAATTACCATAGAGCTGATTGGGAGCAATATCGAACATTTATGGAATATAGCTTCGATCCAAACATTCCTTTGCAAACCAAAGATGAAATTAATTATGCTCTTGAATCTCTGACTACTTCTATAGTTGAAGCAAGAGCTGGCTCAGTACCAAAATGCGCGGTTAAATTCGATTCAATTATAATAGACGACGATCTTTAGCTCTTGATCCGTCTTAAAAATGTCCGTAGGAGACAATATCAAAGAACATTCCTGCCATGAAAGTTATCTGGCGGGATTTGCAAAAATAAATTAAAAAGCGATTCTCTGCCCTGAGGATATTTTTTTTTTGAAAATAATGTTTTTAAATTAGACCCGAGTTCCAAACCCTTTTGGAAACTCACAAAATTTTTGAAAAATCTCAAAAGCCTATTCCAGCGCTTAAAGAAGGTGGTAAAATTTTGATCACAAATTTGGAAAAAGCTCAGAAACTTGCTAAGCATTTCGAGAGTTCCCATAATTTCAGTTTGGGTCTTACTAGTCCTATTGAGAATCAGATTGCTCGGGATTTTCTGAATATTTTCTCTCGGGAAAATATTTTTGATGATTCATGGAGGACTGATTTGGACGAAGTAAGATCTATAACTAAAAAGTTTCAAAATATGAAAGCTCCAGGTGATGATGGAATTTTCTATATCCTCGTCAAAAAACTCCCAGAGAGTACCTTGTCTTTCTTGGTAAAATTATTTGACAGATGTTTTCATATGTATGCCATTTCCTGATAAATGGAAAAATGCAAAAGTTGGCCAAATGTTGAAGCCGGATAAAAATCCAGCTGAAGCCTCTATAGCTATAGCTACCGTAAAAAAAGTTTGCTTTCTTCAATAAGTAAACTTTTTGAATAGATAATTTTAAATAGATATAGATATTGATGCTTCACATCAATACGAACTCAATTTTTGCAGATGAGCAGTTTGGATTTCGCCATGGGCATTCAACTACTCATCAACTCTTAAGAGTTAACAATTTAATTCGTTCAAACAAATCTGAAGGCTACTCAACTGGAGTTGCTCTTCTAGACATAGAAAAATCATTCGACAGTGTTTGGCATGAAGGTTTGATTGCTAAATTGAAAAAGTTTAATTTTCCACTTTATATTATGAAATTAGTTCAACATTATTTAACTGACAGAACTCTGCACTTAAATTATCAAAATTCCAAATCCGTACGACTACCTGTTAGAGCAGCACTTCCTCAGGGAAGCAGGGTAGACAAGTTTAGATACTGGAATATTTCTCCCAACGCTTCCAAAACTCATCTTATAATATTTCCACATAAGCCTAGAGTTTCCTTTTTGAAACCTAGTAGTAGTCATATAGTCACTATGAACGGAGTTTTAATTTCCTGGTCAAACCAAGTGAAATATCTTGGATGGAACAATTAAGGCTAAGTTACTGTAGTAACTGGAGCACCTAGGTTATAATGAAAAGTAATTTATTTTAAATTTGGATTGAATAAAGAATACAAATAAATTAAATAAAAAAAAAAATACGTACAAGCGAGCCATGCCAAATGACGAATTGATCATACTCGACCTTCTCCGATTTGCATGATCTTTGCATGGCTGTTTGTTATGGCCAATCATTCACATTTGAGCTAAAATTCGGTCATATTGAATATTGCAAAAAAAAAAAAAAAACAAATGGCGTATTCTATATTTTTCAACAAATCATATCTCGAAAACGTCAATTCCAATCGAAATGACGTCTGAAACAAAGTTGTAGGAAAAAACATTCCTCTTCCACGGTAAAAAAAGGAAAGAGGTTGTATCCAAGACACGACCGTAGATTTGACGTAGGATTATGTGCTCGGTATCAATATTCGGCGACTGTGTTAGGGAAACCACTTTTTCCCATCACGGAAAAGCCTCGTTTTCTGATGACAAAATTACGCAGTTTCGTGCACAAAAGGCACTGAATTTTTGGTTTATTTAATAGATAATAAAAAAGCGAAAATTATTTGCAGATTGCTTAACTTTTTTCTAGCATCGAAAAACTTACCTTAATTTGAAGTGTTTGTGACTAATTTACAAGGTCATGTATTCGGTCATTGCGAGTATTTTTTGTGCTACTTCAATACTGTTGCGCATTTGACCACAAACGTTTGGTTGCTGGGTACATTATCAAAGAGTTTTGGGGGGGATGAGGCTGGCAGCAAGGCGAGCGAACGTTCAATGAAAAGTAACTCTTAATGAACAGTAATTTATGGTGGTCCTGAAAAGAGCCGTTTTGTCGTCATGGTTGATTAATGCTGAGCTATTAGGGTGTTCAGGCGAGTTGTATGTTGTTTGGAACGAGGGTGACGCGCTTGGCACAGATGTCCCACAGCGGCTCAAGACGAGCAACTGAATTCGATCAGTAGTGGTGCGGCTTCTTCCTCCGTGTACTGGAGAAAAATGTACAACGCCATGCGCCGAAACCACTGCTGCTGCTGCTGATGATGATGATGATGATTCGACAGCACCACTCACAGCACGTGGTGATTGAATTACCGGATTGAGACCGGATGGAATTCTATTTCGAAATCTGTGTTAGGGAAAGCGCTTTGCGCAGGCAATCAGTGATAACTTATGATAATCATTGCAACAGTTGAACATTTGCATAATTTTCAATAGTGACCTATTAAAAATGGATACAGTGTTCAGCTTCGTAGAAAAATTTCCAATTGATTGGTTTGTTTAGAGTTAAAATCCATCTACTATTGACAAAGTTATAAGTGGTCAAAACCTGACCACTTTTCGTAACGCGGTCGGTTTTGAAATAGCAAACCCAATAAGTTGCCGAAAGACGTAATCCTACGTCAAAAAACAAGTAATTTGATTTTAAAAAATCTTTAAAAGTGTTTGAAACTTAAATAACAAAAAAATACCATCTTTAATACTGTTTGAATATTCCAGCTAATGTAAAATCAACGCTCACTAATTTTCACTGAACTTATATATGCTTACCTGAGGTTCTCCAAATTTATTTAATAGTCCAAAAAATTTCTGATATATTCCCTGACGCTTTAGAGTTCTCGGATCAATCATAGAATTCTTGGAACATCCTATAATTCCACGGAACTCCTTGTAAGTCACTCCAAATTTGCTTAAGTTAATGGGGTTATTCTGAAGCTATCTGATCGTCCTCGCTGTACTCCGAACTTCGCTGAATATCATGAAACTATTTAAAAATACCTAAATTTATTAGAAGTTCTCTGGCATTTCTTGAAGATAGCGCTGCCTGCTAAAGGTTCTGGCATTTTTTTTAAATAATGGAACTTCGTTGATGTTTTCTAATCAACTTAGTTAAATTTTCGCATTTTTTAACTTCTTGAAATCTCCATGATATAACACCCTTAAATAACTCTCACGTTTTCCGGATGTCCATATAATTTTTATCACGTTCCAGAAGTTCTCTCGGATCTTTGCTGAAGTTTCCGGAAATTCCGGAACTTCTTTAAAGTTTCAAAAATTTCCTTGAAATTATTTGAACTGCCCTTTGATTCTCTGATCTGTCTTGATGTTCTCAAAGCTTCTCTAAAGCTCTCAATTCTATTGAGGATCTTGGTTCTGCTCGGAAATAAATGGAATTCCCGTAAACACCTTTAAATTTCCCTGAAATTCTTTGGAATTCTGTCAAGATCCTGAAATATTTCTGAAGATTTAATAAATTCTGAAGGTGTTTGTACTTCCCTGAAATTCTCGGGACATCTTAAGGGGTCTCGATTTTTTTATTCAGCACATTATTTTGCGATTACGATTATAGATCTTTAAGGGGGTATTCCCAATCTTTTGCCTTTTTTCGGCCTGTTTTTCAATTATTTTTTTCAAGGAAAATGAATAGTAATGCGCCTAACTCTTTGGGATTCTTGTTTATTGAACATTAAAGTTTACAAATAAATTTTTTTCGACATAAAAAAAGACATTATTGACGTCACAAAATGGCGGCAAACAGACCCCTGTTCGCCGCAAACGCCTGGACGGGCGAAGACTTTTCTCTGGAACGGCTTCATCTGAAACAGATTTCGTGATGAAATTAATAATCTGCATAAGATTCTCTGGAGCTTCTCCCGTTGGCAGCAAAAAATCTAGCAAATTAACAAAATGGCGGCCATATGAAAAAACAGGCGATTTTTAGCCCGCTTTTTTGCAGCTTTAAGGTGCTTCAAACAATGTTAAATGTTAATATTTTTGGCTGAAAGTGGAAGAAGCTCCAAAGAATTTAATAAGGAACAAAATGCGCAAAGATTCAAGTCAATATCTCTTATAGTTTCTGAGAAAAATCTTCGCCCGATAAAAAAAATGTGGTTTCGAGAAAAACGCGTTTAAAGTTTTGACTTTAGTTAAAACCATTTGGGGGTTCTTACCATTAGTCAACTATGCCTGGACACCGAATTCGCTGATCGGAAAACGGCTTGGGGGGATGAAAGTATATAGTCTAAAGTACAAAAAAACGTGAAAAAAAAAATTTGATTTTTTGAAAAAAAAGATCGGGAATACCCCCTTAAACTGCCCCAAAAGTCTGGACTAAAGTTAAGGGAGCTGCTATTAAGATCTAAAGTTTTAGATCTTGGACTTAATCAAATTAAGAAAGATTTTTTTTTATTTTATTAGAGTGAGAAATTAAGTAAGTGTTAAACTTCAACATTCAATGGATTTGATTGTAAAGTTCTTTCTTTAAAACTTATTGCCAAGTATTTAAAACGTTTGGATTACTTGCTGTTGTTTTTGACCTACCAAAAAATAAGCATATTTTTAACGCATTTAAAAAATAACTTTCTTATTATAAGCCTGGAATTTATCCGTTAAAGTTCTGGAAACACCTAGAAAACCCAGATAATTTTATTTGGAAAAATGAGTGGACACACTGAAGATAGAGAAAGACGATTAAACGTCATAAAGCAAAGAATGATCAATCTTGAAATAAATTCACGCTAAAAAAGTTAAAAATAGTTACTGATTACAAGAAAAGGTGACTTTAGTGACTTGGACTTAAAAAAGAGACTATTCAGTGACTGGCTTGAAAAAAGTTGACCAAGTCACTAAAAAGTGACTCGCTACCAGTCCTGGTATACTGGACCGATTTTCAATCTTTTTTCAGAAAATTAATGTAATGTCGGCCTAAAGCCCCTAATTTGGGCCCATACATAAATTCAGCAATCGACTACATTTTCAATAGCGACCAAAAATATCCATTGGTACCGTTCCAATGACACATTCATCTAGATAAAATTGATAAATAGCATATTTTTAGCGATAGGCCCAATCTTAGATCCAAAGGCCAACATTGCCTCTATCTAGGAAAAAAAGTATGAAACTGATGATCATAGTTTTAATATATTTAAACATAATTTTTTAGCTATCACAGTGCCAAGCCACCCTAGTGTTGTATATATTTTTGGAAAGCTCATGCGTTTATACTTGACGTATCGAAAATTCAGGAAGGCGATTTCTTTCATTTTTGAGATTTATATTTTTTTAAATGGTCTTTGTTTTTGCCTCAAAACTACCATGCGACTCCATTGGTTAAAAGTGACTGCCATGTCTGCATTAATTCAAAATGATTGTACTGAGGAAATGTTATGAATTTTCTAAGTTGGATAGATAGGCAAAAACGTTGATTTTTTGGACCACTCAGGAAGGGCAAAATAAAAAAAAAAACAAGTCTATTTTTTTTACAAGTAACATATGTGCATGTACTTTTTTTCATGGAATTACTGAATATTAAGCTACCTATGTTCTTTAAAGTTATACATTTTATTATTATCTATAACTTTGTGCAACATGTCAAAACTGTAAAAATAGAAATGGAAAAGTTATGATACAAAAACATTTTTAAGGGCTGTCCGTAAAAAAACATCAACTATCTTCTACTTCCAGATAAGCGCCCTTTAAGCGAACTATGGTTAATAGAGGGTTTCCTAACTTTATATTAGTAGTACATCAGTTTTCTAGAGCACCAGTCTTAGACACTGCTACGACATTGCTCATGAAATTTGAACTCCTTTTTGTGGGGGCTGATAATTGTGCTCTTGATATCTCTAAACTAGCTTTTAATAAGGTCGAAGATCATCAAAATCAAAATGACCCTAAAATGACCTTAAAGCACAAAACCACCTCAAATGGCCAAGATAGTCATTATAAAGATTGAAGAAATTTGAATGCATCAACAACACATAATTGTGTACATTAGCAAATTTAGTTAAGTATTTCGCAAAGTATTAGAAGTATTGTCAACAAACTAATTTAAGAAATTCTTTGTTAAATAACGTATTTATTTAACTCTCGCTTCAAAGAGTTTTGAACGTTACAAACAAAAGTTTAACTAGGACTAATTTACGATCCAGATGTGATTGAGTAATCTTGATTTGCTACACCTTTAAAACGCAAACTAGAAAACTGAGTTTGCTTGGAAACTCTGTTAAGTTTTTCAAATTCCCAGAGAACTGGAGAAAAAAAAATGGTCCAAGTGAAAATAGAATCCCGGCTCTTTGCCGTTTCTCCAGGATTTCATGGTAGAGTTTCCACCCTGGACTGTTCAAATTTAATAACTAATGTTAATAACTTCAGCAATATGTATGTTCAAATTTTCCCATTACTTCTCCTGCAGAAGTCTCTTGCAATTGACGTTCATAATTAGCAATGCGGCCATCTTGCAAACGGCAGTGAACTAGTAGCTCTTCATTATGGAACAGAGAATTTTATAATTGCTTTCCAATTTCTTTCAGCGACGAAGTTCTGCTCTTGCTCCTACACAAATTCGACACGGCAGAACAGTCCAGTCCGGGAAAATGGTACAATCGATTAATTAAATCACCCATTTCCTGAACAAGGGGACCCAGCAAATAGGTCAAACCAAACTTAATATTGTTCCATTTGTGAGTCGTCGTCGTCGTCGTTGCTGCTAGCAAGTGGAAAATGGACGATTCGTGATTGGAGAAAACTGAGTGGGAGCTTGCACATGGATACACGCGCGCTCGCGTCCCCTTTCTTGGCACTTAACCTTCGCGGAAATTGTATTAGACGGATCACAAATTCCGAATGACAAACCCTACGCACGTAGGCTAGTTTTGTTTCGGACGGAGAGAGCACGAAAAGACCCTTATCAACGTCACCGGCAGCGATACGACATCTTGTCGTAATTGTGCATCAATAGCACACCACCGCTGGGTTGGGCATTTCTCTTCCGACGTCTTGATGGTGCCCGTTATTGATGGATAGAAGAGCCTCCATCATATACACAAGGCCAAGCGAATTCCTCCTAAATTGATGCTTTCGACTATCATCATTCCGGTTGTCAGTGCAGAAGGATGTGTAGTTCAAACAAATCGCACCAAGAGCACGACTCGTCATATCAGACTGAAGCACTGGCAAACACACGTGATGTGACTGTTATGACTCATTTAGGCTCCGATGATGCCGACTTAAATTATATTGTTTTGCTCACCCCCTCACTTCATGCCTATCCCGTAGTACTGCATCAGCTTCGAGCTTCGAAGCATTTTCATGTTCAAGGGTGTTGTCGGTTTGTGTTTCAAGCTGATAACAGAATTGCTCTATCGACTCGACAGTCACCGACCGGCGAAGCCACCACACATAGATGCGGTATTTGTTCTGATTCGTAGGTACCTACGTGTGCGGAAGTAGGTACGGAGATAGAGGACGCCACGAAAGTGCGCACAATTTTCAAATGTTGGTTTTAACGAAAAAGGCCTTGTTGGTTTTTGGAGAGACTCATTTGTGCCATGCTGGTGGTGATGCCAGCCTCACACTCAGTCTCGTACCGCAGCATGATGAGTGAGTACGTGTTGATTAGGGAAGGAATGTTACCCGATTGGGTTTTCGGAACGTAGGAGGAAGGGAAGGCAGCGCGTGGGCGAGTCGGTCGGAATGATTCCCGGTGGCGGTTAGATTCTCCGACAAACAATAAACGAACGAGAGCGATTCTGGGAAGCCTACTGCTACTTTCAACTTGTGTGGTTTTTGGGAAACTGTTTCCATTGGAGGCTCTGTGTTGGTTTTCCGTTGAAAGTGGAGAAATCATTTGTGAAGGTGTTTGAAGTAAATTCACATTTTGCTTATTTCTCGATGTGTCTCAATAGGATTAACCGAAAATTGAACTAAATTGGATAGATGAAATCAAGGCAAGGGAAGACGAACAAAAGGAACCAACTACTACGCTACTAATTAGTAGAGCATTGTTCAAATACCTGATGTTTCGAGTTATAAAGGGTGCTTTCCGACGGTGCCAGTAAGCTTACCTGCGAAAGAGAGAAGAAAGATGCAATTATTAGACATTTTGTAGCAAATTTGATAAGTAGAACAATAACGAGAAAAAAACTACTCATAAAAAACGGCTGTACTCATCTTTTGAACTGACTGTGGGGCTGAGTGTCATGTACCAATCGACTCAGCTCGACGAAATAGGAAAATGTCTGTATGTGTGTGTGTAATGAAATGATCACGCTCATGTTTCTCATCAACCACTGCTCCGAATTGGACGTAATACCGCAAAATCGATGATCTTGGTGTCCCATTGAACGATTCCGGAGATATGGAAGGGACAAGTTCCGGTGAGTATGGGTCTTGAGACAAGAAGCAACATGAAACATTCCAAACTCATCATTCGACACATCGTGTACCAAAACCAAAACAAGATTATTGATAATCACATTAAGAACCCAGGTCCACATTGGTCAACACCTGGACAAATTCCGGATACCTAGGGAGTTGCTTAAAATTTTGTTTATGTAGTAAGAAGGGTCAGATCTTACCATAGGTGGATTAATGAAGATTTTTAATTTGTTTTCAGCATTTTTTCACATCTGGGATTCCATATGTTTGGTAAAGCCCGAAATACCGTTTTTTAAAGTTCGATTTATTGATATTCCAGACATGGACCAGTCTCCGGTTAAATAATGATAGAAGAAGAATATTTATAGACAAATTTGAATTGCTCAAGATCGAAAGGGTTCTGAAACCATAGGAGTATTTTAAAGTATCCCAGTCTTATTCCATCCTTTAATTTTTTATAGGCTCAAAATCTCAAAAAAAAAATCGAAGTTCGACCCCTTGAATATTATTATTTTTCTCAGAATCTTGTAAACTTTGTGTGTCTCAGAACCATTCAAATTTATAATTTTAATTGTTATTTATTGATTTTTTTCATGTCCGGCGCATCGAAAAATTGTTCGAAGTCCAACTATAAGATATAACAACCTCCTCTTTCTTCTTGAAGCCTTGCTAATTTCTTTGGCCCGAAATTTGAAATGTTTCATTTATCTTCTTCTTCTTAGTATTTGAAGCTTATTGCTTATCGCATAGTAGCTTATTGCGTACTCTCAACTTAGTGTTCTAGATGCACTTCCACAGTTATTAATTGAGAGCTTTCGATGTCTGTATCATTTTTGCATTAGTATAATTGTGTGGTAAGTACAATCATACTTTATGCCCAGGGAAGTCGAGAAATTTTCCAACCCAAAAAATTCCTAGACTGGACCTGGTATCGAGCCCAGCCACCTCCAGCATGGTCTTGCTTTGTAGCTAGGGCTTTACCGACTGAGCATACGGAGGCTCTGTTTCCTATATGTGAATTGCTTTAAAAATTTCGATTGAGCTTTTCACTTGATTTCTATGGAGTTTTCTCAAACATGATTTTGAATCATCCCATAATTTCCAATTCGATTCATTATTTCTCAAGAATAATCTACGGATTCTCACTGGTATTCCTTTAAATTTACTCCATAATACTTTGAGAAATCTATCTAGAAAACTTTTCGAGCTGACTCTACAATTGCCGTTCAATTTTTAAAAGAATATTCTTCATAATAAATTTAGTACGCGCTCTAAAATAACCGTAAAATTCACCGCAAAACTGCCTTAGAATATCGAACATAATTCTCTTGGGATTTAATAATATCGAACATAATTCACTTGGGATTTAATAATTCGAACCTAATTCTACAGAAATATCCTCGGGAACTCTGCTTTTTATGCCTTAAGTGTCCAAGCTTGTTTTGCATGAAATCTTCCACAAAATGTTCTTGGATTATTCCCAGAGATTTATAAAAAATCACAGAAATTTTATTTGTAATTCTCTTTCCCCAAAATACACTAGGCGTTGTCCCAGAAGATCTTTGATAAACTCATTAGAATTCAATTTGAATTTACTTTTGAATTAGGATTTTAAATTCCTCTGATCTAAATTTTCATTTTCATTTTCATTTTGCAGTGTTTGGTGGGGCAATGAGAGCGCACGTCAATCCAAAGCCGAGGATAAAGGACGGGTAATGGCTGAATAGTCTATGCGGACCACTTGAACGCCATGGGAAAAGGAAGGGATTGAAGAGGTCGGTTATTGGGGGGTTTTGAGGAAATGACACATAGTACTAGATTTGTGTTGCAAAATGTAAAGAAACCGAAAATCCATCTCCCACTGATTCATCCTTTCACATATATACCAAATTGATATTTTAAAGCAACCATCAAAATAAACAGACAATATATGAAAAGGCTAGTTGCCTCCCTAAGCGGACCCCCCGCATCCTAACTCTTTTGTTAGTCTACTTAATGTTATTAGGCAGTCTAAAGTTTCTTATTTAAGTTTGTTTGATGATTATGATATCTCATTAGTCTAATTTAATAAATAATTGAAATCTCTAATTTACCTAATCAATCATAACTCATGCTTTATTAAGTACCTAAACTGCTCAAATTTAATATGTGTTTTTTAAGTAATTTTGACTTTGATCTATATTTATTATATCTTAGATCGACCCAGGTGACACCTTCAAGTGACTAAAATGCTTCACTTTGATATTAGTTTCCTAGCTGATTTTTAAATTATATAAGGTATATGCTCCAACTACACTCACACGTTTCCACTATGTCGTCCCACAAAATTACGTATGGATATGTCACAATAGAAGTACGCCACAGTGGAAATCCCGAGCCATAGTTCAAACACTTATCCCAAATAAAAATGAAGCACATATAAGAATAGTTGCAATACCATGTACAAAAATGTTTAACATTGTTCCCTGAGTAATACCTCAATGAAAACAACAACGAAAGCTTGTCACGCAAGTAGAAGGAGCACTGAACCCAAATAAATCTATCTGCGTAAAAATAAATAAAATAAGAGTGATTTGTGGCAAAACCCGCCAGTATCGCACCCAACGTCAGTGCCTATACGTAAGCGTACTACAACGCGGCTTTCAAATAAAGGAGTAACAAGTGTGATACTATCACTTCAGGCTAGAACTTTGGTTCTCTTATGCAATGGTTCATCAGAGAGGGGAAGCTCAGTAATCCTCATCGCATGCTCATGACGCTATTCTGTCACGGCATGAGCCAACGATGCCGGAGCTAAACCAACCGTCTCCAACGCTCCACTATGAAGCATAAGATTAGGCCCGCCCACCAACGTCTAGGTTAAAAACTAGCCAAGGGGAGGGAAATTCCTCTGATCTAAATTTTCATGGATTTATTATCTGGATTCACTTGGCATTCTTGTCAGAATGTCTTTGGAGTCTTTTGCCATAATTCCCTTGGAATTATTGTAACTTTTAGCGTGAAATATTCATACAAATTTCTCTGGCATTATCCACAATTTTTTTTCCTCAAATCATCCGAATAATGGTCAGTACTTCATTAGAATTTTCATTACAATTTATTTAATTGGAATTTCCATTGATATCTCTTTTGAAATTTTCCTCAGTATATCTGGAAATCTCCAGGACTTCTCCTCACACTCCCCACAGTATTCACCTGAACCTTTCTAGTGCATGCATTAGGGTCTTTTTTGACGCGGTGTCCCACAAAAAAACTGTAATTTTGTAACGAAATATGATAGAGACCTGAAATATCACTCCAGTCGAATCTAGAACCACACTACCGTTCATACTGGCGACATCGCTCTGATGAGACAACGAAACCCTACCCAAGCTCCTCCCTTTTTTCCGATCCTTCGACAATGGACCACTCTAACCTCGGGTAAGCCGTGAGTATTCGGCCTAACTCCTACTAGACATAAAATTAAGTGAATTTGGTTACAAACAAAGAACAATGAATTATCGGCTCCGTAAAGCTAACGCGATTGAGCCTTACAAATAAACGAACTAGATAAAAAATAGACCTGAAATATCCTGATTTTTCCTAACATTCGGAAACGAACATTTTGCTGTCAAAAGAAGACCCAAAAAGGACCTTTTCAAAACCTAATGTACTGGTATCGTCCGACTACTAAAAATTTATTATTTTTCATCCAGTTAGTCCATCATGCCATGGACTAACTGTTGGATCTGGCCACATCTGGATACCCGAAACTGGTTTCGGCAGGGCTCCAGAAAGAATACTTCCAAAACCTTATGTAATGACACCGTATGACGGCTCAAAAGTTATGATTTTTCATCCAGAAGTAAAAATACATCATGCCATGGAACTTTTCCAATCTGAAGTGATGTCTCAGAGATATCCATTTTAAAAATTTTATTTACTCACTAGATCACTTTCACCTTAATGTACAAATTCCGGTGAATTCGTATTTTCAAGACCAATAGCAATGCCGGAAACGTCCTTACGGTCATCGGTGAAGAGACGACGACAATGACTAAGATTAAACATCAGCACGAAAAAGACAGCAAAGAAACCATTCCGGATGAATGACGTTCCTGAAAGGATTGTAAATATTGTATTTTACATGATTTCCAACCAGCACACTTCCCACTGCACTCTACCAAGAACAACAATTCTTTTACCAAATTTAAACAAAAAATCATGTCTCTTGGACAAGGACCCAAATCTGACTCTTCAAGCATTGTCAACAGAATTATCATGAGAGTGACAAATGAATTTGAGGAGAATTGAGGAAGAATTTTTGGGAAATTTCTCAAGGAATTCTTGGAAGAATTCTTATGGAATATGAATGTCAATCTATCCAGCAGGACACTTTTCGCAAAATTGTATACAATTATGTTTTTCGTAGTGTATCAATAGCGTACCTTCATGGATTTTGAACGTACCTCTCAAATTCTTTGTTTTAGGGTGTAAATCTCTACTAACCTCGAGACGACCGCGAGTAATGGGTTGAATTCCTTTAACTCTAGATTTAAGACATTAATTATGTAAAACGCAAATGATAACTTGGTTCTGTAAAGTTTATTCGATTGAACCTTTACAAATAAAGTAATACAAAAAAAAAAACAATAACTCAAAGAGAAATTACTAAGAGAGCTGCAAGAAAATATGGATAATAATTCCAAGGGAATCTAATTCTTAATATAGGTCGAAAAATTCTTTGCAGAAATTAAAATTAACATTACAAGGTATAATCTTTAGTGCATTTTGAGAAGAATTTCAAGGAAATTTTGGGAGAATACTTTTCTAAATTTTAAATGACATACCAAGAGATTTTCCAAGAATCTTCCAAGCAGACAATTTCCAAGATTCCATGCACAGGAATTCAAGATTCAGGATTAACAAAAATTTTCAAGATTCTAATCCTAAGATAGTGAAATTTTTCCAAATCGTGGTTTTAGAAAACTGTTCAAGATTATGGGACTAGAAAAGTGTAATAGTAAAGAATGTGAGATCGCAAACTTTGGAAAATCCTCTATGGACGTGCATTCTATGTCCCAGAAATGCAAAAATGACAAATGACATGAAAAGTTTTCAAAGTTCTAAAACTAATGAAAATATTGCCAGAATTTCAGACACTGGGACATTGAAAATATTTTAGGGCTTCGACTTAATTATCGAAGTAGTGTTTAAGATTCTTAGAGAAATATTCGAGTTATCAGACATACAATATTTATTATCATAATTCGATTAATATAGATACAAAAGAAATATTTGAAGGTTCCAATCAAATTCCCGGTTTTCTCCGGTTGGTTTAGATTCCCGGTTAATGCCCGGTTTTCCTGGTTAAGTGGCCACCGTGAATGTATAAGGTTTAAAAAAAAACGTGACGAAAGGCTTGATTTTTCAAGAATATCACGAGACGTGCTAAATGGATGCTCCCAAAAGAAAAGTACGCCACCCCTATTCAATTCTCGGAATCACCAATAGCAAAAGCTGACACCTAAATGCCGTTTGACGTTGAACATTTTCCAGTGTAAATCAGTAGCTCAGCCATTTCCATCATTGCGTTCCAGGAATACAAAGCATTGAGTGTAGCAACCAGGGCGTCCACCGCCCAAGCGAAACTAGAATCCAAGGCAAAATTTGCACCATGCTTCACTAATCGATTCGACAGAGTCTATTATAACCCAGTCACCGGAAGAAAACCAGCATATCGCAGTTGACGTCGTCTGGAATGTTCCGGGTCGAACCCGGTCGAGGTAAACGAATCTCATTAAAGTCAACACGATATAAAATGGATTCATAGTTTGCTGTCAACCATCCGGTTCCCTTGTCCAAAAAGAAGAACATGTACCCACCGTCGTCATCGTCGTCGTCGCCATCACTATGTGGCTGATAAATCGGATACTGCGTAGGTCGTGGGGGTTGTTCAAACATCTGCACAGCTCCACGCACCTTTGAAATGTCAAAGGTTGGTCATGGCATCAGCATTGTAGCTACTACTACTACTACTACAGCAGAATTTACCGTATCGGTACCGGTTCTGCGGATGACAAAATGCGCAACAATACCACCACGGTATGATAAACCAAACCAAGAAACGCGCAGGACGTGCTCCCCGAACTGATTGGAAAGTATGCTGGGCTAAGTGATAACAACGATCCAACGAAGAAAAAAATATGGAAGGAAACATTATTTTCCGGAGCTGCTTGTTCCGTCCGTTTGGCGTGTGTTGTAGAGGTACGACCTAAACGATTTCATTAGCTATCAACGATTTAGCGACATTTTAGTACTTTGTCGAGGAAGTACGCCTATGAAGAACCTGACTGATTGGGCTCCTGCGCCTAATTAGCTTCGTGATTCAGTTAATGTTAATGGAGCTTTATGAGTTTCCGACTCTCCGCTGCTCCAGTGACCAGTACCTGCCTGCCGGGAAATTAATATATGTGTGTGTGTGTGTGGGTGTGATTTGCATTCTGTCTGTAGCCGAGTTAGAAATTATTGATTTTCAATTTGCTTTCATTGCCGTCCTCCTGTCCTGTCGACAAACAGGCTACGACGGGGCGTGAGTCGGTGTCAGCAATGCGATGCGTATCGTTTCGATGGAATATGTATATTTTGAACCTTATTTATTATAGGACATGTGTGCGATCAAAGTTCGGTGAAGAGTTAATCGTTGCGAGCTTTTGGCCTTCAGATAAAATGGAAATCATAATTGCCACCTAACACCGAACCACGGGCCAACGGGGGGAGAAATGTCAACTGAAAAATTCCTATCCGAAATGGGATCTAATGGGTTGATGGAAATTGATGCCGGGCGATTTAGGTATTACGATGCAATTTGAATACTACTGAATCGGGGTTGATGAACCGTATTAGAAAGAAAAGCAAAATAACCGACGCCAACAAAAGACAACAGAGGATGCAGAAAATCAACAAGTATACTGCTCTGAAGAAATCGATTCTTTTTGGCGCTTTGCAGACTTGGCAACCAGACGGAAACGACGGAACGCCGGGCTGTCAAAAGTATTGACAAAATGTCATTCGTTCCAGGAACCATCTGTGTGCTGAAACAAAAAAACACCACAAAGCTATATTTAGGAAGCTCAAACATACTGTGAATCCGAGATAGCATCAAGTAGCAAGCAATCGATACGGGCTTCCTCCAATCACACAACAGCAGCAGCAGCAGGAAGGATCGCTCTGAGGGGGAGGCTTGAAAGTACTTTCGCACACACCCATGACCGACCACCCGCTGCTACCCTTCAACGCCACATATCCATATTATGCACTCTTCCCGGTTGATTTGAGTCAAGTTGGGGCCATTAGTATCAGTAGCAGAAACAGCAGCCATCAGGCTGCTGCTGCTGCTGTTGTCACTCCATGACTCCGGCCCTTCAAGCCCCGCATCCGATGAACATATTCCCATGGCGCAAATGGGAGTCATCTTGATTGACATTCGATACCGATATTATTACTTGGCAATTGTAAACCGATGACTTTTTCCCTTTCGCTTCTGCTCCGATCCGACGGCGACCCAACCCTGATGACATTTCTTTATCTTTCTCACACACTCATGCTGTGACTGCTCGGTGCATATGTTCTAGACTGTCAGCGAAATGAGATCGTTGCTTCACAAAAGTGGCTCATGTGACAAATTGATTGATAAAGTGAAGTATAAATAGATTTAGATTTTACCCTTCAGACTCAGAACGGTGCTCATTGCGTCCCAGGATTCAACCTTTAAACTTCACCGACAAGCGCAGAGGATGTATTTACCCCCACAGGCCTGAGGTTGAAGGATTTCCCCGAAGGGACACGTGTTCACACACTTGAGCCACATCGTCGTCATGATTGTCCTTGGTGTACAATCCATCGTCGGGGTATGGACTACATACTACATACTTGCGTGTCCTATACTTGTGTGAGTTTATCCGCTGACAGTTGCGGCGATCTCAAGTTTTAATGAAACATATCGGATGGTTCGGTTTCGGTTCGATTGCGTTTCCCAGAGGAAGTGTGTGCTTTGACTTACCACCACCCTCTGGAAATCGGTAACGACTGGTTGCCTCATTGCTGCTCGACGATGGGTAACACATGGAACGAGTATCGCATTTCATCGAGTACAACAAGGAATTTCCGAGCAAGAATGGAAAGAAGCGGTTGTTTATTTTCCGTCGGGTTCGGTTCCGCC
This sequence comes from Ochlerotatus camptorhynchus, assembly GCF_037179485.1. Taxonomy (NCBI): domain Eukaryota; kingdom Metazoa; phylum Arthropoda; class Insecta; order Diptera; family Culicidae; genus Ochlerotatus; species Ochlerotatus camptorhynchus. The sequence goes on from NW_027040920.1 coordinate 3,752,704, forward strand.
CGTATGTCCCAATCATCAACGCCAGGGAGGCGATTCTACGTAGCGCGAACCTATCAACAGATGGACCGGGACCAACAATGCATAGTGGGCCAGAAATTGAATCTAGCAGGAATAAATTAATAACGCTCTGGGATTGCATCCAACTAAGTTGACTTCTTGAGCAAAGATTCTTGGCTTTGTTAGGACCACAAATTGGAGGAAAAAATATTTCTAATTTTGCCGTACAGATGGCGCATCAAATTTGCCAGGCAAAGGTGTAGGTTGTACACCCGGAGTGTTTTCAATGGATTAGGGAGCATTTTCCGAAAAAAAAGTTAAGGGTTGTGTCGCAAGCACGACCGCATTATTGGCGTAGGACTACGAAATTTTGTTTTTTGCTCAATCTAATAATAATTACAAAATTATTCGTTTTTGAATTGTACTCTAAAATTAAAAAAACATAAAATTAAAAGTTTTGAAATTAGGTGACATTCAATATCCTTAACTGAATTCAATTGTCATATTTCAAAATTCAGTTCCTATCAAATTCAAAAATAAGTTTGAAACATGTACAATCAATTTTTAGATACCTATTGAATAATGTGTATTTACAGTAACCGGAGTGAAAATTCGCTAATTAAAATAAATTTCAACGTAATAACTATGAATAATAAGAAGAACTTATTAAAATTTCCATTTAAAGCTTCATGATTTCAAAGGCACACTTACTTCCCTGGTGACTAGTGACTAGAGTTCTGAACTAAACTGTGCACCATCCAATAATACTTGTGCATCTGAACAACAGTAGTGCCGCCTGGTGAAGAAATTTTCAACTAAGCTGGCCACCATACCATAGGTCTTATAAATTTGATCAACTTTGCCAAAAACAGCAACCATTATCTAGCTCAGCTTTCAAGTTAAAGCAAGTCAAATCGCATACTCCGGTCGTCTGATAGCGATCTTGTCATTCAGAATAACTTTACTGAAGACAGCAAACTTCTATCTAATCATACTGTCAAGTTAATGCAAGCAATAAGATGTCAAATTGAACACTAGCGTCACCTGGTGTGTGAACTGAGCTATCCATCATCCAATAGGTCTTATTCATCACAACAACTTTGTCCAAGATAATAGTTCTAACCACCATGACATCACTGAAAATTTCACTAAAAATCGTAGGAAGTGGGATTACTCACTGAGTAAGTAAAATTTTCATAAAAAATCTGCTCGAATATGACGAGATAAAAGTCGAACTCAACCCATAAATACATTGCATTGCGTAGCACCATTGGACACCCGTTTAATACATTCAAAGTGAGTTCGGTTTAAATGCAATTTTAGGTATTCTAACTAAACGGGGTTCTACGGAATTTAAGCAATATTTTCCTGCAAAATCGAGGAAAAATGCACTGAGTAACCCAATTTTTCGCAATGTTCAGTCAAATTTTACTCAATTTGGAGTTACTTTCATTGACCGTGTACTAGTATTCTCATAGACTTAAAAGACGTAAAATTTTCTTCATACATATTCAAGCAGATTTTTATGGAAAATTGATGAAAATTTTACTCACTGAAATCCTACTCAATTTTGAGTAAGTCTCATCGGCTGTGAACGACGTTTTACGATGTAATAACCGCCACATCCACAAACGAACTGAAACAAAACGTACAGGTATGCACTTTTATAACCTCGCAACCCGTCGTCTCTCTCTGTATTCTCGATAGCCATAGGAAGCAAGCACGTAATTGGTTAATTGCGGCCAAAAAGTTTTGATAAATTTTCAATAGTTTACTAATGATACATTACTATAATCTTCATACCAGACAATGCTTACATCAAAGCTGAATCAAATGATGTAAAAAGAATTGAAATCCAGCAAAAATAGCAAAGTTATAAGCGTTTGAAATCTGACACTATTTCGTCACACAGTATAGTCCACAAAGACGTTGTCCTACGTCAAAAAAGAGTCATATATATGAGCAAATTTTGCCAGTCTTGGTAGAAAAGTCAGCACCCTGTTTCTCCAAGCCTATCAAATAGATAGCTTGGCAAAGTAAATGCTCGTTCAATTCGTACCGTCATCAAAAAAAGGCCCTATGCTCATTTTCCACATCAATATACAATTCTCACATTGCCGCACTCTAATGGAACTAGCAATTTTATACTTTCATCACCTTATCGATCAGATAAATGTTTACCTTAGGTTTGATATTGACATTCATTAAGTATCTCTCACAACTTTGTAATCGTCGCATGAAGTGAACAAAATATGATTAGTAATGCACTTGATCAACCGCACAGAAAAATTAGAGCTCATTTAAATTTCATGATGCGACGAAAAACCCAAGTAGCATTATATTGCACTTTTTGCATTAGCGTTGTTACTTGGAAAAATCAATTTTATGAATAATGTCGGAAGTCGTGCACTAGGATGGGTCAACTTTACTGCTATTTCAATGCGTATTGATGTCCCCAACAACTTTGCAACAGATAGAAATACGTCACTGCCAACATACTGAGAACAGATAGAAATACGTCACTGCCAACAGCTGTTTCGTGTAAAAAGATAAACATTGCAATAAAATACAAACACCACTAAACATTTGCACATTTCACTAACACCAATAAGCCCTTTGGCCCAGACATTATATAAACGTCATTGGTTTGACATGGCATAAATCTGCTTCTCTGTCTTCAAGTAGCTTCGTAGCAGGATATGTATCGCTCAGGCTTTATACTAGAGCTAACGCACTCGGAAAACTGAGGAAAAAATTCAAACACCGGATTGCGAGTAAGGGAGAAGAATACAGTTTTTGAAATTTTGAGGATTTTTTGATACTTTACCACAGAAATAGAAAATAATTAATAACATTGAAAGTTTAAAGGATTCTAAAGACCAAATTATGGCCTACACTCAGAGCAATTACGGGTGATTGAAATAACTAGTTTCGTTAGTTGATACTTTTTTAATAAACATATTCTTGGTTCAACCACAAATTTTAATGATTAAATAAGATCTTTATTAGGTCAAACATCATTTGTAGTTAAAAGTAATATTTTTTACTCATTTGTCATAGGGTTAAGCGAAACAAAAATTCTATTATTCCCCAGTGTGTATGCTTGAACCAACTATACAAAATGTCAATACAACAACCTGACAAAAATATCTGCAAGAATTTATTGCTGATTTTGTGGTGGACGATGAATTTGTGGAATTATTGAAAATGTTCCATTTAACGTATGTAGTAATTGAGTAATTCATAGTACTAGTAAGTACTACTATTTAACATTTCATTCGATCATCGTACTGAAAAGATATGTTTCTCTACAGGCTCCGACTTTTTGAGTTCTTTAGACAATAGTAGTTGCTATACTTCCACCGTCATTACTAGCCGACAGAACGATGGTTTAAATATGTGGTGTTGTACTATGGTAAGATGCAGATGATTTTATTCTAATAAATAAATTAATATTAAAATTCCCATGATTATTATTTCATTCAAATATAAATTCAAATGAACCCAAGCATATTTGGACAAACTATTTTGATTCAGGTTATTTATTTATTTATTTATGTTATGGTGAACAGGTAAAATATTCACCCCAATGACAGTTTACTTATTCTTAACAAATTAACATAAAAGTCTCTTGAAATTGCATTTATTTCTAAAACGGGAAACATTGAAGTCAAATACATTGTAGCATCTGTTAAAGATGCGACACATCCTCCGCATGGGCTCATTGCATCCGTAGTTGGATCGTGAGAGGCGGTTGTTCAGGAAAGCATGCGATCGTAGATTACGGCGGCGGGTATTGATGTCGATACTAATCAGCAGAGTAGAACAGTCAATGTTTCGCTGAAGAAGATCACCGACGAAGCTCGCCATTGCTATGTTACTTCTCGCATCCAAAAGCTCTAAGTTTATAAGCATACAACGGCTTTCATAGCTAGGCAGATTTCTAGGGTCATTCCAGCGAAAATGCCTTAAAGCATACCGGATGAATTTCCGTTGAATAGCTTCAATACGCATGGTTTCATTTTGGTAGTATGGAGACCACACGACCGTCGAATACTCCAAAATAGGTCGCACCAACGAACAGTATAATGCTTTTAGGCAGTATACATCTTTGATTTTTTTTTGCGACGCGGAATATGAATCCGAGTTGTGATAAAGCTTTGGATACTACGTATGCCACATGATCCTTGAAGCTGAGCTTGGAGTCGATCAGTATTCCCAGATCCTTGATAGCCGATTCTCGTTTCAAAGTTATGTCCGTCAGGGTGTAGTCGTGGTGAAGAAGCGAACGCTTGCGGCCAAAGGAAATTACAGAGCATTTCGAGACATTCAGTGACATGCGATTAATGCGACACCACTCAGCGAAGACTTCCAATTGTTGCTGCAAGAGAATGTGATGCACTAGGTTCTTTTATCACGAAGTAGAGTTTCAAGTCGTCCGCATACGATAGTTTAAGGCATTTCAGGATGGTATTGACGTCATTCATGTACAACAGAAACAGAAATGGCCCAAGATGGCTACCTTGGGGAACGCCGGATGTCACGAGGAAGGATGAAGAAACATAGTCTCCAAACTTGACAGACATGTTTCGACCAGTCAGGTAGGAGTAGAGCCAAGTAAGCAGACCATCGTGAACACCTATCCTGTCGTATTTAGCCAACGCAATGTCATGGTTCATTTTGTCAAATGCTGCGGAGACGTCTGTGTAGATGGCATCTACTTGATGGCCACGTTCTACTTCATGAATGATGAATGAAGTGAACGTAACTAAATTAGTTGCCGTGGAACGCTTAGGCATGAAGCCATGCTGATCCGTCGAGATACACACCCCTATTCTGTATTTCGTTCGAACGAAATTCTCATACAAAAAAATATTTTTTTGCATGAGAATTTCGTTCGAAACGAAATACAGAATAGGGGTGACAGTGTGCAAAACATTGAACCAATTTTTCGAGTATAATCAACTCAAAAAGTTTGGAAGTAGCACTTAACACTATTTCAAGGTAGTTTGAAGCAGTCCTTTTGCAGCGTTCCTTGTGGATTGGGAACACGAAAGACTCTTTCCAGCAAGCTGGGAAAACCCCAGACATCAAGGAGAGATTGAAAACGTTGGCTAGAGGTGTTGCGAGAGCAGTCAGGCAGCGTTTGAGTTGGTACAACAATAATCCTGACACTGTAAAGGAACTGTCAACATATCAGCCATCAAATATTGTTGAATCAACCATATTTAACGGTGCTGATTCAAGCATAAATTTCAGTTAATGAAACTTGAATTATGATTGTTGCAATCATACACATGGGTTATACAAAAATCAATAAAAAAAATAGTTGATTGTAACTGAGATATGATTGTCTGGACTATACTTTTTTCTCCGTGTACAAGACTATGATAAAACCACAATTGTTACTTGGAATGAGTATATATGATCTTTCCCGGTGAAATTTAGGTTTTCACACATTTTTCCCGATTTTTTTCCGGCAAATCCAAATTCCCGGTTTTTTACGGATTTCCTGGATTTCCCTGTTGAATGGGCACCCTGCCTTTTAAATGTTACATGGAAAAATGAACAGGAAACGGAACGATCCTATTCATTTGATAACCTAAAATCCAAATATTGCTCAAATTTCATCAAATCTTGGCCTAAGATTGAGAATACTATATCAAAAAACTTTGTCAAAGACTGCAAATCTATTTGATCTTTGTACAAAAAGTAATAATATTGTTTCCTGTGTAGAAATACCATAAAAAATAGTACTTGCAGAAAGTTCAAATATTTAACCAAAAGTTCTTATTTAACGATTTTGGACAATTTTCAAGTGTCCGTGGTTTTAAATACTCCAAAAGTTTGCATTTTTTGTAAGAGCTTTAAAAAATTGAAGATATACTTTTTGAGATATTTACGTTTGTACCACTTTTTTGAATTTTAACTCCAAGTTACTAAAAAATACGATGTACATTTTGCCCAGAAAGACGTTGTTTTTTGGTTAAATTTTGTCTCAGACGTCACCCTAATAAACAAATACCATAAACAAACTGTATCCGGGATGGGTAAACTATCCCATAAATGGTTTGGATGATACCCCGAACACGTCGTTAAGCTCTCTTTTATGGTTATTTTTATTAGGGCATTTTGATCAGAAGTGAAGTTTTCGGGCTACACCATTTTGAAAAAAAAAAAATAACATCTAAAATAGCCTATTTTTTGGCAAAAATGTGAATGATTGCCCAAACACACAATTATGTAAAGTTTTATGCAAATCGGAGATGGTCGAGTTTTTCCGATTCATCATTTGGCGTGGAACTGCTCAAATGTCTCTCGGACATGAATTTCACGAGAAATTTAAATTATAAAAGTTACACGTAAGAGCTACTTTTCAGAGGGCTACCCTAGAGACATATTTAAAAAAAAAGTTCTATTGCTTTTGTTTTAATAAATAGATGTTTGGTGACTTCGATGATGATGTGCTGAAAAATTAATTTTTTGGTGCTTGTCCTCAAATTAATTGATATTTAAAATCAAACTTTCGTATTTTTGGAAATGGAGACGTATGTTTCTCTGCAAAATTCTAGCTAAGTCAATTCTAAGCAACTTAGCTGAAGACATATTTTTTCTATCGCTTAGCGTTCTCATTTCAGAGCAGTTTTTCATAATCGACACCCTAATACCTTAAAGTTTAGTTTTTTAGCATTATCTCTTTTAACTCAAATTTGACATGAAAGAAATTGAATTAATCGCTTTAACGCATTATGAGACGCATTGCTTTGACATTATCTGTATAGCTTTTTATAGAGAAGTTATTAAATGGGTATAGGGGTGTTTTAACATTATGACAGTCAAATTGATGTCATAGAAGTTAAAAACGTAATTTTTTTTATTGATAGGGGAAATGGCTCTAATGTTGGCCTATGGCCCATCGAGATTGGGCCCATCGCTAAAAATCTGCTATTTATCAATTTTATCTAGATGAACGCGTCATTGTAACGGTACTAATGGAAATTTTTGGTCGCTATGGAAAATTTAGTCGATTGCTGAATTAATGTATGCCGTCTAAAGATATTTTTGTGTTTGCCTCATATACTGATATTAATATTTGAAAAGGACGTATGCAAGACAACTTTGCTGATAAATTTGAAAAAAAAAAATGGATTAAAAAACTGTTTCTTTCAGCGATTCCCTAAGATACTTGAGGAAAATTTCACTAAATCGGTCAATTTAAGAGCTAAAACAAGTTTTCTTAAACAAAGTGCTACAGCTTTGTCAAATAATGTATACCTTTATTTATGCAAATAAAAAGTTATATTTTTTAATTCTATGATAATAAGAACCACCCTAGTATTCAATGACACCAAAATGAGGGCTTAACTGTAAGGAAAAACTTTCTAGAAGATTTTTTTTCTTCAAAAGTTTAAATTTCCAGCTAAATTCCCATTCAGGACCACTGTGTGCACTGGCTGAAAGCCACTATAATAAAGATAAGAAAAAAATAATTAGGAGAAATGGCTCTAATGTCTAAAGTTTGAACCCATCGATAAAAAACCTCATGTTCTTCAATTTTTTTAGAACAATGCGTCATCTGAACAATAAAAATTGATTTTTTTTAAACTAGTTCGTTTATTTACTAGGCTCAGTCGTGTGTGGCACTTTGCGGAACCAAAAATCAGTAATGTTTGAATTTACATTTTAAACAGCAGTAGCTCTAGGTTAGTATTGGGTACCAATTACTCGTGGCGGGCTCGAGGTTAATGGGTAACAATTTCGATTGGAAGGAGCTAGGTAGGAAACTGGTTCAGATACTACCCTCGGACGGCTGACCAAATCCTGGCTGGACAGGGACAAGTAGCACAGAGACGGTTGCGTATTCATTGCAGATACCGAAGCCAGTGGATCCATCAATGTGTGATCCATCAGTGAAAAATCTTCTATTGCAATTGACTTGTTGGTCAATAGAAATGGATATTTTTGGTGAAACACTGTCAAAAAAAGGAATCTTCCGAAATTTATGTTTGGGTCCAATATTAAGGATACTTAGGCCGACATTAGGAACATTAACCCTACGTAAATGTATAACTTTTTTTTTGCTATTGGGACTGGACATGCTAAAGAGAAAAACTTATGTTTATAAAGCGGTTGTAGTGAATCACTCAACTTGAACTTATTTGTCAATAAGTCTTCAATTCAAGCTGAACAATGCATTAGGTCCTAAGTAACATAGATCGATTCTCTTCATCCACTTTCTCTTTCGTTAAAAACATGGGTACAGAACCGTTTGTTGTAGTGTTTGTGTTATTAGAAGCTAGATAATTGCTTCCTTCATCGATTTGTGTGCTGCAAATAGCTGAAAACGTGTTAACATGGCCGTGAAGATGCAAAGAGAAAGTCGACAAAGAAAATCTGTTAATTTTACTTAGGACCTAATGCATTGTTCAGCTGGAATTTATATATTTAGCACGAAAATCAATCATTACCAATAATGATCAATAATCAACAATTATTTAGCATTATCAGTTTTCTTCAGCTGCTTGTTTGTTTATGTTCTCTTCTCATTCATCATCCGAAATGTTAAACATCGCCCATTATCGATACTATGCTTTGGTGAGCTTAGTACTGTTTATAATGCACTTTTTGGGAATCCTAATGAATGTTGGAGTCAATATTAAGTTATTGTTATTATTATAATACCTCAAGAAGTCTGCCCATTGCAGACGAAATACGCGTATCTATCAAATATATTAAAGCAGTGGAATTAAATTGAAATTACTAATACATTAGTCTTTATTTATATAGATTTGGAGTTCCAAAACATGGCAGGTGAATACATAATATAACACAATTACTTTTACATATCTAGTCTCATCCTTTGTCTGATCAAGATATCTGATAGGCTTTATTCAATACAACTAAAAAAGGGTTGAAAATCGCATGAGAGTAATACATCCCAGCAAGTCATCCGGATAGAATTAATCACTGTCTCATTCCTAATTGAATATTCTTATTCAAGACACTCACAATAACGCTATCTACTCCTAACTCACTTATTTGTAAATCGATGATTCATCGCCATCTATCAGCCCATCGCTTGCCTATGTTTGTACACGTCAGCGACAATTATACTACGCTGCAAAGCATGATTGCTTCGATTTGTTCGTGCATGGATAAAAATCGTAAAGCACGAGCGAAGCAATCAAATGAACTTAAAAAAAAATTATTTAATTTTTTTTCTCCGATGATTAAAAATCATTGATTCTTTCAGGGGGTATGTAAACAGCACAACAGATAGACCGATAAGGAGGAACGTATAGCAAACGAAAACGAGTGAATCACAAGGTAAGAAAGGACTCATATCAGTGGCACTTTCCACGAGGGTAGAATAAATCCTTATCAAACCCACATGAGAATACCTACTCTTATAAATGTACGATACGGAATCTATAGTCTATAGGCCGACTTGCTCTACACTTAAGTTACGATTTTGCCTGTATATTGCTAGCAACAGGATTGTGCTGATTTCCCGAGCAGGACAAAATAACTAATGAATACCTCCTGATGAATGTGGGCGTCTTAGTGGAATACCTGTATAATGAAAGAGAGAAGGATTAGTATTTTCCATTTAATTCCACTACTTTATTTGCTTATCCTTGACAGATACGCGTATTTCGTCTACAATGTGCAGACTTCTTCAGTGTCTTGTACTAATAGTCGAGTATTAGCACAAGACACTGAAGAAGTCTGCACATTGTAGACGAAATACGCGTATCTGTCAAGGATAAGCAAATAAAGTAGTGGAATTAAATGGAAAATACTAATCCTTCTCTCTCTCATTATAATGAATACCTAATTTTGATTTGGTATTTGGTGATTACCAGCATGACATAAGAGGTAACATACCAAAGAATAATTATTATAATACAAAAAAATTGCATTCAAAATACTTTGTAATTAACAAAAATAAAAAGATATTTGGATACCAAAAGAATACCTGTGTGGCATTGTTTTGGTATTGCCTCTTGGGCTGGTTCGTCTACGGAGACTACTAGGGATCTTATTTGATTACCAATCAGTTTCTATGTTTCTAGTCAGTTTCAGTTTCTAGTCAGTAAAGGCACGGTATTACCAAGCCGGAGGCAGCGGGTTCGATCCCTGGTCCGGTCGAGGGAATCTTTCGGGTTAAAAATTTTCTCGACTTCCCTGGGCATAGGGAAAACACAATATAAAAATTCATGGGTTATCCTGAAATTTTGCATTTGAAGCTAAAATCTATCAGCGAATCTGAAAAAATATAATAATAATAATAATAATTCATGAAAAATAGTTTGACCAGCTTCGCCCCACTCAGCTCAGTCGGTAAAGACACAGCTACAAAGTAAAACCATACTGGAGGTGGCTGGGTTCGATTCCCGGTCCGGTCTAGGAAGTTTTTGGGCATAGAGTATGATTGTACTTGCCACACAATTATACTAATGCAAAATGGTACAGTCATCGGAAGCTCTCAATTAATAACGGTGGAAGTGCATTTAGAACACTAAGTTGAGAGCACGCAATAAGCTAATATGCACTAAGCAATAAGCTTGAAATGCGAATAAGAAGGTGGTTAGTTTTGGTCTTTATTGAAAGAGTCTGTATGAAGTTAGATTTGTGTTAGTAAAACGCTCGTTTTTTATCTTTTTACCTAGTGGACGAATTTTAGTAAAATTAGTGGCATATGAATGATCTTTATTACGACTAAAAATGAGAAAAATTTCAAGAAGTTACGATCATTTTACTTCAAGAAAATAAGTTTTTTTTTTCAAGAAAAAGGCTTTTTCTTAAATTGCTCTAAATTTCTGTAAACTCAACCAAATATGCCCAATACTGAGCCAATAATTGATAAATGTATGCTGAGTCAGCTGCCAAAAATTCAGAGAAGTATTTTTTTAACTTGTGCTTTTTTTAACCAGTTTTTTTTTTAAATTTAAGTACAGCTGTATGATCAATTTTAAGAGAATTCTCGCGAGAATTATTTAGAATACTAAGATAATTGCAGTGTTAACTCTAAGAGTTTCATAAAGGGGATTTCTAAAGTGGTATTCATAAAAATTCTAAGACTGTTATGAGAAAAAAATCAAGGGAATCCAGAGAGAATAAAAAAAAATATTTAGCGGAATACTGAAAACAACATCTTGGGATGCGTCTAAGGAAATTCTTGAGAAAATTGCACAGATATCATATGAAGAGTAGTTTTGTGTAAATCTAGAAATAATCTACACAGGTAATTTGGAAAATGATAATTTAGGGACCCGAAATTCAAGATACAGGGTTTGGTAAAAAGCATTTAACATTCTGAAACTTTGAACAGTTGCTAAGATTTAATACTTTCAAAATAATTATGATCCCGGTCTAAGAAGACTGTCCAAAAAGGAAAGTCTTACTCGCATGGCACGAGTCGGACCCCATTGAAAATCTGATCGGTAAAACTACCACAATACTTCGAATGAATTATGAGACTCAACATTGTTTGAAACTTAGACTTTTTCATGATTCTCTGTCCCGAACTAAGAAAACTTACTTCGTTATGTTGCGTGTTTCACCTATGAAAATAAAAAAAAAATCAGTTTGCTTACACAAGTAGAGCTAAGTATGTACATAAAGCAGAGTTAGTACATATTTTGAATAAAATTCGGTCAAAATCTGTACAAATGTATTCTGAGATTAACTTAAGTGATCATTACCACGTGACTTTTAAGTGATCAGCTTAAAAAAATGACCAAATTCCAGCCCTGAAATCAGCAGATTTAGTCACACAATTTGATCATTGGCTGACCCCTCGCTCTGAGTCAGCCATCTCCGATCGATTCATTACGCTCCCGTTCGGCATTGTTTGTTGAATCTGCTCTTCACGTCGTCGTTGTCATCGTCGGTCGACGTATTGCTGTTATTATATAATTTCGTTTAACGTTCCTACACACATGTGCACATTGCCGCCATTCTAATGTAAGCGAAAAAAAAACCATTCACCACGTCTGATAAGAACCGGCGACGACGACGACGACTGAGTCTCTCCCATTGGTTATACATATAGGCATCCAAAGCTTCCACCCAATGAGCGTAAAAATTATCGATGATGACGTACGACGCTGCGACGATGGATGGCGGTGGCGGCGACGTGTTGGTTACTGCCATCAAGCTCACTCGTATCGTTCACCACCGAAGACCACAGATTATGAGAGAGCTTTTTGGAGCGTGTGGTTTCGGTTCCATTATATTGCGATTTTGGATCCAGCGACCACCAGCCAGCCAGCCAGCCATTAATGTGCATGGCTGCCGCTCAACAACGCCGTGGCAGTGGGTGTCGGTAGCTTTTCCGGTAAGGATTTGGATAGGATTTCGCACCCGCGCGCTTACATGAATATCTGCAACACACACCCAAACAGACACACACACACGCACATATTGAAGCGGGTGAAGAGTTGAACAGCTGTGATTAATGGGAGCATATCGGTCGTTGAACGATGTGCTGATGCTGATGGTTGTAAGTGCCGGATTGGGTGAGGATGAGGATGGGGGAAGGCCTTTTCGGCAGCGGCGCCCGATCATGGGTGGATTACTCATGGTTGAATGGTTTTTGGGATGTAGATGGCTATCATCACGGCAATGAAGGAACAAAGCGATGATGGAGCTTTGTTGTTGATTGGCGAATTTTTGACGCCGGGAGTTGTGGGTATATTTAATGGGAATTTCGATGGTATTCTGGTAAAATCACTAGACTGCTTCCCGTAATGAAAATCTAATAGTATGTTGTAAATCGTGTTTGTTTATATTTCGAATAATTGAAATGCGTAAAACGATTAACAACAGTGTTGAGCGGGGTTTCATTTAAGTTCTGTTATTCACAGGGAATGGCTTAGTCAGAGAAAGGTAGAGCATACATATTTTCGGGTTCTCTCGGAATATTGAGAATCACATCCTCTATTTCTTTTTCTTCTTCTTATTATTATTATTCGTGTTCTTCGCAGCTCAAGCTTATTGCTTATCGCATATTAGCTTCTTGCGTGCTCTCGACTTAGTCTTCTAGATGCACTTCCACAGTTATTAATTGAAAGCTTTCGATGCCTGAACCATTTTTGCATTGGTATAATTGTGTGGCAAGCAGTCTTGTAAGTGGTCACGGTAGTCAAAACATTTTTTGTGATAATCGACAGCCTTTTCCTCCGACACTTACAAAACAAGCTATCATAGTACAGTACCAAATTAAAATGTCATATGACAGGCTGTGTCATGCGACACTGTCGCCTAAGACCGTCACAAATGTATGTATTTTAGTTTTCTGATAACAAGAGCTGCTGATGTTGTGCTTGTGCGAATTCTGAAAATAGCAAGCAATGATGTCCTAGTAATAACATTTCAGAACAGAAATAGTTAAATTTACACCAAAAATTAGAACGAAATCACACATGTCACATGATAGTTATTTTATTATTTTTTTTTCTTTTTGATCGGTAGAGGCAATGGTAGCGCATGAGTGTAGGAATACAAACAGACTGTCGCGCACGACAACGAAGCGAGTGTAGTAAAAAATGTCGACTGTTTCAACCCCTGGGGACAAGTACAATCATACTCTATGCCCAAAAAATACCTAGACCAGACCGGGAATCGAATATTGCCACCTCTAGTATGGTTTAACTTTGTAGCTGCCTGCGCCTTTACCGACTTAGGGAGGCTCCAAACTATTTTTCATGATTAAGTATTATAATATTTTTTTTCAGATTCGCTGATAGATTTTAGCCTCAAATGCAAAATTTCAGGATAACCCGACAAGAACTTAATTTTGTGCATAGCGGTGAAGATGAAATATCGTTGCAAAACTGTACATTTTTTACCAAGGCGTGACACATTAATCTTCCTAGAAGTTCAATAAATATGAGTAGTTAATTTCAATGGCATCATTGTTCCTCATCCTTCATGATGAAAACTATTACTTTATATAAGAAAAAAATACTCTAAATCCGTTATTAGCTGTTATAAGTTATTATATTGCTAAATCACTATTTCAAATTGAACATAATTTTTAGAAGTCTATAACTATATGTCTATAACCCAATGGCGTCAAAATGTGGATTGTACTGTCTGAAAGCAGTTTCCATGACCTATAACATTCTGAAATTCTCTTAATACTTCTTCAACGTGACTGTATCCTGAAAATCTAGTCCAGTCCAAGGGTCTTGAAATCTTATTGATTTCGAAAAGAGTTAAAGTTGATTTGCAGGTTTGTCATCTTTCGTTTTTTTCCTGGTGTTTTCAAATTCCCAGCTTTTTCTGGTTTCCCGGTTCACTGGTCACTCTGCATTTTGCATATGAAACATCTATTTTTAATCCAATTATATTTGCTTTGCCTTGAGCACAAACTATTCCGGATAATACGCTTAACCAAGAGCTAATTCGCAGTAGGAAATCGTAAAACAGCACTTTCACCTGGAACATTCTGTAAGTTAATCCCATCTAAATTGTAATAGCAGCAACATTACAGTACTAAAACTTCTTTGAGAAGTTAATTTTACGAGCTATCCAGGTTTCCAAAGTAGACCTAGAATACCAATAAAGCCACTCTATGCTGACAAGGCAATGCTTGCCTAGGTATATTTGAATCATTATTCAGTCATAAAAGTGCTACTCCAAGCAATAAAAAAAATCCTCCCAAGCAAGACCATTATCCTAAATTCTCATTAAGTTAGTTATCTGAGCTAATCAGGGCTGCTAGTGCTGATGCGATATAATAGTAGTGACTTTGGTGGCTAAAATTAGGGAAATAGTGACCAAATAGTGATTTTTAAATAATAAATAAGTAACCAATAGTGACATTTATATTAAGCCTTAAACCAGGTTTAACTATATGGATGAACCTGGTTTAAGATGTCAGCGGAGGTGAAGAAATCGGTCCGCAGAGCACTTAATTTTAAATGAGACTTTCGTAGTCTGTACTTTGGTATTCTTCTCTGAAATGTCTTGGTGTCATTCCAAAAATTCATTTAAAATTGTCTTAAAATGTCCTTTGATTTTTTTTAAGTTCTTGATAATTCTTTACAGACTTCTAAAAATGTAGTACATACAAATACCCTTGAAAAGTCTCCTAGGTTTAGAATTTATTTTTGGAGATAGGAGGTATATTTTCCCCGATTTTTTTTTATCGAAATTGAAGGCATTTCCCAGTATTTATCCTGGTCATCCTGGTTAAAATTGTTAATTTTTAACAGATATGCATATTTTGTCATAATTACATTTTTAAAAATGGTGTTGATATTTTTCCATTTCACTCTATTTTAGTTGTGAAAAAGTGACTTTAGTGACTATTTTTAGGGAAATAGTGGCTTTAGTGACTTTTTTTTTGTGAAATGTGACATTTTAGTGACTGACTTCAAAATAGTGACAAAGTCACTAAAAAGTTATCAGATTTCAGCCCTGTAGCTAATGAAGCCGTTAAGAACACAATAAGAAACAATAACTAGGACTATTCAGGAAAATCATCATCTTCTCTTGAAGCTGGGTCATGGCATGCCATTCAACTGACTTGATCAACTCACTAGAATTGAAAAAATTTGAACCAGGCTCAACTCATCAAACTAATTGAATTTAACTGAGTTGATCAATGACTTGCCTTTTCTAAGCGCTGCTTAACTCTTTCCAGTTCTTGCATTTACTCAAAGGCACTCCAATGCGCTCAAGAGATTGATTTTTCAGCAGACGCACCAATCTACTCGAAGGTTAAATTTTATCAGACGCAATTAGGTATAACATATATTAAGAGACGCACATACCCATTAGCAGCTTAAATTGTCGAGCAACTAAAAGCGTCTAGCGTCTGCGGAAACGGATTTTTATATCATCGAAATACCCTTTTATTTGAGTAACTTTTTCTCAACTTGCAAAAATGCAAGAATTGAACAACCACAAGTTTGCAACTCTATTTAAAATTTGAAATGAAAGACCATCCTCAAACTACACCGAGTAATTGAGTTGATTGAAACTAGCGAAGTCATTCATACTTATTAATAAGTTTCTGTTATAAAGAAATACTTCCCTGAATTTGAATTAAATTCCCTGAGATTCCCTGATTTTCCAGGACCAACAATGAATTCCCTGATATTCTTTGATTTTTCAGGATTTTTTTTTAAGGTAGCCGACACCCTTCGAACACTAAATGATATCAAGTTGTTATTTTACTATGCTCGCGAAGATCGCAGCTTTAACCAATCAAGCAATAAATTGAAACCAATCAACAACCCTGCCAGCATGTCAAAAGTTTATATCTTAAAGCTCCCCTTACCCCAGCACCGTTGGAAAAATGCTTTCCTATTTCCGAAAACAAATGTTCTGCAGTTGAAAAATTTGTATCAATCCGATTCTTCCCTTGCATGGATAGCGCTTGAACGTTGACCCGAAGGCGATCGATTGCTCCGAAAAGCATCCACTTTATGGGTTCCATTTTTCTTCTTCCGCATATCTTGATTCGGTATGTTGCTCTCCAGATATTTCCCACCCCACCAGATGTTCTTTTTGCCTGAGCAACACACTACACTAGCGCAGACCGCGTGCATGTATAACTAAGAGCAGAAAAAAAAAACACACGAATAACAATATAACACATGTTCATTTCACTACTCGCAGCTTCCCGACTATAATGGAAGGTCTGCTTCTTCTGGGAGGGGGAGGGGGGCGTCTTGAGGAATCGATTTTCTACCATCGATGACTTCCTACTCTCTGTACATGTACAGATGTCTCGTATAAAGAAGAGGAACTTTGCTGCTTCCGCCAGACGAGAAAGCCAATGCCAATTTGGGACCAACGGCGAATCGAGCAAAAATCCCTGCTCAAACAAAAGCAGCCAGCTTTCGGAACCAAACTTTGCCCACCCCACCCCGAAGATCCACTGCGAAATGTATAAATGGATTGAATGTTCCTTGGTTCGTTGATTTCCTGCTTCTTCGCTCCTGTTCCTTCACACACATGCACATGATTTCCACTACGGAACTTCAGGGAAGTCGGTGCCATCCGATCGATGGCGGAGCAAGGGACGGGGTGGGAGGGGCGTCGAACTCTCTTACAGGACATCGAAATAATGCCGAGGATATAAATAGACAGTCGTTGCACACATTAGCTTCATGTTCGAACGAGCGTAACAATACCCCGGTGGCGACTGCCGACGACGACAACGACGACGAGGGAAAATGACTTTGGAAACGAGAGTGAAATTTATTGAGATTGGAATAAAAGTGGCCGAGATGACAAGGAGAAGAAGGGAAAGAGCTTTTTGGACTGATTTTGGGGGGAAACCAGGGGGTGGAAATTAAATTGGTACAGGCAGCTGAGCAAAGACAAAAGCTTGCGGGCAGATATTGGGGGAAGTTTGGATTGTCGATTAAATCGAAGTATATGCCCTGGCGGGATTTGTGGAAACGATGAGGGTAAATTGAGAGACATTCAAAATACGTCAATGCCTTTTTTTAGTACTTGCTCGGCATCCTACCACCGTAAACGATAGCCATTAGAGATCAATTTACTTGAATTTGAAAAGTGCAGATTTCCAAATGTCTGTTATTTTTTAAGGGTTCAATCATTGATGCGTTTAGGATGCACTGTTACCTGTTTCGTTTCATTTTGTTTTTAAGCTCATTGGAACTCACCTGCAAGAAGAAAAAAAGGAAAATTTAATTAGTGATTGTGTGGTATTTCAACGTTTGTATTTATTGATATTACAAATCAGTAAATCAATGATAAACAACAAACAATCAATTATATTTATTAATCCCTTTTGTGTAAATTTGTTGATTTTTCCTATATTTTTATTTCCATCACCCAACCAGGAAATGTAAGATTTTATTACAGATTAGCATAAAAAGTATACAACATTTGTAATATTTCACCACACATACATATTTTGTAATGAGGTCGTCAGAAGGTTTTCTAAATAATTTTGTATCTTTTATGTTTGCTAAATTTTCAAACAAAGTTTGTTTAGCCAAAGGCACACTGCGGCTAGAAAATCATCTCGTAAAGTTTTTATACGAAAATAATCATTCCGACAAAAAAAAAACTAGTTTGTACGCTACAGTTCATAGTAAGAACTGACATTACATTTGATGTAAGAACACATGGAGAGGATGTAAGAAATCCACCCTTACATTTGATGTTCATGCCATTTGTTTTGCATGTTCTCATGTTTATTCCATGTCCATTTCATGTCCATTTCATATCCAGTTGATTTCCATTCCATGTCCATGTAATGTCCATTTCATGTTTATTGCATGTCCATTTAATTTTCGTTACACTACTATTCATATCCGTTTCTTGTTTATTTCACGTCTAATCCTTGAGTAACTATTTCTTGACAATTCTATATCATTTACATTACTAAATCATGCCCTTTCCATATCGATTATACAGTGTATCGCAAAATTGAGCGTACACCCTAGTGAAACATTTTTCTCTCTTATTAATAACTCGCTTGGATTAACATTTCTCGGTGCGTTTGTTGTTGCTTAATATAACCTGTTTCAGCACTGTATTGGACAAATCCCAGAAAATTGCTTCCCTTAGCAGTAGCAATTTGAAGAGTAAATCGAAGAAGAGAATCGATCATCGTGTTTACGCTCTTATGCATGCTCACTGTCGATATAAATTTTAATCATGGATGGTGGTTAAACTGATGTTTACTGATTTCTCGTTTTAGTTTTGGACTTTATTGGAATGACCTGTATGAAGTTAGATTTATTTTAGTAATACGAACGATTTTCAACTTTTTACCTAGTGGACGAATTTTAGAAAAAAAAAATAGTGGAATATGAATGATCTTTATTATAACTAAATGTGAACAAAATTTCAAAAAAAGTTTAGTTCATTATATTTTAAGATATTAAGGTTTTTTCAAGGAAAGGGCGTTTTTCTCAAATAGGTCTTACTTTTAATAAACGCAACCAAATAAGCCCAACACTGTACCAATAATTAATAAATTTATGATGGCTCAGCAGCCAGAAATTCGGAAACGTATCTCTGTTAATTGTGCTTTTAAAGCAATTTTTTTTAATTTAAGGACATCTGTTCGCTCAATTTTGTGTATGTCCATTTCAAGAGTGAATTTTCAAACGGTAGTATCAACTTTTGTAAACAAAGATCCAAACGTCAATAATGTAGGTGGAGCTTTACTCTCCCTGATGGTGGTTTTATTTTGTGTGGGTGGGATAGAAGTTTCGAAAATTGACGTTTGTATATTTGTTTAAAAAAGCAGATACGGTATTTGAAAATTCAATTTTGATTTCAAAGCCATTTCTTATTTATTCCATGTCTATTTCATGATTACTTCATGTTGATTTCGTGTCCATTTAATGCTTTATTTTTTTATTTTTTATATAATGGCTTTCATCCTTTGGCTGGCTCGTCTCTTTTTCATTTCGTATCCATAGGGAAGTCCATTCCACATTGATTACACATCCCTTTTATGCCCAATTCATGTCCATTCTATGTCCATTTTTCTGTCCATTTTCCATGTCCATTTTGCATGTCCATTTTCCATGACCATTTTCCATGTCCATTTCATTTTCCGTGTCCATTTTCCATGCCCATTCCATGTCCATTTTCCATGTCCATTCCATTTTTCATGTCTATTTTTCATGTCCATTTCATTTTCCATGTTCATTTTCCATGTATATTTTTCATGTCCATTCCATTTTCCATGTCCATTTTCCATGTCCATTTTTCATGTCCATTCTATGTCCATTTTCCATGTCCATTTTTCATGTCCATTTTCCATGTCTATTTTTCATGTCCATTTAAATTTCCATGTCTATTTTTCATGTCCGTTCCATTTTCCATGTCCATTTTCCATGTCCATTTTCCATGTCCATTCCATGTCAATTTTCCATGTCCAATTCCATGTCCATTCCATGTCCATTTTCCATGGCCATTTTCCATGGCCATTTTCCATGGCCATTTTCCATGGCCATTTTCCATGTCGATTTCCCATGTCCATTTTCCATGTCCATTTTCCATGTCCATTTTCTATGTCCATTTTCCTTGTTTATTTTTCATGTCCATTTCATTTTCCATGTCCATTTTCCATGTCCATTCCATGTCCATTTTCCATGTCCATTTTCCATGTCCATTCCATTTTCCATGTTTATTTTTCATGTCCATTTCATTTTCCATGTCCATTTTCCATGTCTATTTTTCATGTCCATGTCCATTTTCCATGTCCATTTTCCTTGTCCATTTTCCACGTCCATTTTCCATGTCCATTTTCCATGTCCATTTTCCATGTCGATTTTCCATGTCCATTTTCCATGTCCATTTTCCATGTCCATTTTCCATGTCCATTTTCCATGTCCATTTTCCATGTCCATTTCCCATGTCCATTTTCCATGTCCATTTTCCATGTCCATTTTCCATGTCCATTTTCCATGTCCATTTTCCATGTCCATTTTCCATGTCCATTTTCCATGTCCATTTTCCATGTCCATTTTCCATGTCCATTTTCCATGTCCATTTTCCTTGTCCATTTTCCATGTCCATTTTCCATGTCCATTTTCCATGTCCATTTTCCATGTCCATTTTCCATGTCCATTTTCCATGTCCATTTTCCATGCCCATTTTCCATGTCCATTTTCCATGTCCATTTTCCATGTCCATTTTCCATGTCCATTTTCCATGTCCATTTTCCATGTCCATTTTCCATGTCCATTCCATGTACATTCCATGTCCATTCCAAATCCATTCTATGTCCATTCCATGTCCGCAGTCCGTACTATGAGAAATATTCGAAATTTAAAAAATAACTGTACATGATTTTGAACATTTGTTTAGAGTCTAAGATTAAGACACTTTTTTTTATATATTTCTAGACAAACATCTGAAAAGGGACAATGAACTAATAATGTAAACAATAACTTTAAACGTCGATTTCTCGCCAATGACGAGGGATCCACGTTAACTAAATACACTAGCTGATAGAGCAAAATTCCTCTTCCAGATGCTTATCCTGGGTGAAAAGCAATTGTATACCTAATGGGCACATTGACCCTTTCACATGTTCGTCTAGATTTGTGACTTATAAAATTAAAAAAAAAAAAAAAAAAAACTCAGGTTGGATCAGGTTGGTTGAGGAGAACTTCAAGGAGAATTGCCAGCAGATTTTGAGAAGAATCCTATCGGGATCGTGAGAAGAATAGCAGGTGAATTATAATGAACATTCCGAGAGTTGTGCTGAAAATTCAATGAGAATTACAAACTTAATTTAAGGAGTGATAAGAAAATAATTTCAATGGAATACTGTGGAAGAGTCATAAGAACACCAGGGGCATTTTAGTAAAAAATACTTAAGGAATCGTATTCTGAGCGTTAGCGTTAGCGTTGTTATGATATACTTCGTAGATTGGATACTAGCGACACTCACGTCTCTTCTGAAATTCTCAGTTAGACTACTTTCAGGAATAATGCTGGGGAGTAAACATTGGTTGCAATCTAAACAAGAGTAACAGAAGCATGACTGTCGCTATTCCCGGCCACGCCCATCTTTACCATAACTAGGGATAGGGAAGGAAATGTTGATGTAGTACTTACTTAACGAGAGGCCACCGACTTAGCGACACCCTCATAAGTGCTACGGAGTTGGAGGGTATTCGGTTAGGATTCACCTCAAGTTGGCGATGCAACCAAAAGTATGTATTATTTATTTGTTGTTTATTTAATCCCTCGATAGCCGGCTATCGAAAGAACATATTCATTTTGTTTAGTGATCATGAATTTTAAGAGCTTGGGATTAAACCCATGATGTTCTGCTCAGTAAGCAAAAACGATCCCTCCAGGGTCATCGAGCATCTCAGAACCATAGCGCTTCGCGACAATACAGGACTACGCTTTCGCTTAATATGCAGGTAGTTTCAGAGGTTAATGTTCAATATCAAATATACAAATGATGGTGGCGATTTATTGTGCTGTAAAAGAGTGTGGGATTAAACCCATGATTTTCTACTCAGTAAGCAAAATCGATCCCTCCAGGGTCATCGAGCATCTCATAATCCACAGCGCTTCGCGTCAAAGTACGATTAAGTTCTCTTTAGGTATGTAACGAACGATTAAGATATGCAGAATTCATATGCCTTTTACGGCCGGTAATCAATTTAAAATATACAAATAGTACTGCCAACGACGACGACGATTATAGCGAATTTAGAGCTTACCCCTTGCCTAGGATAAAGAAACCTTGGCACCTCCACAGGATTATTATGTGCATCTATCACTGTCTGCTCCTTCTTTGCTATAGGAATCGTATTCTGAGGTAAACTAAAACAAAAAATCGAAAAGTTTAAAAGAAATTCTAAGGAATGTTTCCAGAAAATTTAGAAGAGAATTCCAACGATTTATGAGGAAAACGCCAAAGGGTTTCTGAGGAGATTTCAAAACGAATTCATAGGAGATATTTAACTAGAGTTTAAGCAAAATATTGAAAAGATTTTAAAAGTAGTCGAGTTCACAGGATAGTTTCAAAGGTTTCTAAAAAAAATTCCAAGAATATTCTTAAGAGAGGTTCAAGGGAATTCCAACGAGAATTCCAAGATAATACGAGGGGAATTTTCTGGTAACGTTAATTGCATGATAATTCTGAGCAGAATACCCCTCACCATCCCTCTCCAACGGGGAAGTTTGGTAAAGAGAGATGATCAAACCGATTTGTACCTTCCTAAAGTTGTCCTTGCTCGCTTTCTACTCTCTATATGCAAATTTCACACTGCCGTACTCTAAACGGAACTATCAATTCTATACTTTGATCTCTTCATCTATCTTATAAAAATTATCAATAATTATTTGAAATTAGCATCTTCAACTAAATAAATTAAATGTTTCTATCGAAGATGACTTCTAAATGTATTCCCCTTTCCATGAGTACCGTTGAATTTGATAAAGAGCCACACATTTTTGAGATATTGTTAACAATCTAACACTACTTCTGGATTCCAAATCAGTTTTCAGGTTCAAAAATTAATTTCTTTATAGTTTGGCGTTATCCATTGTTATTACTTTTTTTTGTGTATCAGAGGTTGGAAAACTAACACAATGGTGAATGGTTTTTATAAGTTTAAGGCTGAAATGATTTTTCAGCGTAGTGAGTGTGAGTGTGTGAATATGCACGAGAATCTCATGTTTGAATTTTTTTGCCGCATTCGCACGCGAGTTTATTCTCGCAGCGAGGCTCAATTAATGAGATTTGAGAATGATTTTCTGAACACTGATTACATGTCCATTCCATATCGATCACATGTCCATTCCATTTTCATTCCTTTTCATTCCACTTACTTTCCTTTTACATTTCATTTCATAGAGAACGACCTCCGGGTCATTCAAAACAAGCCTTCAAGAATCTGATAGAGGGAACAAAATTCATAATGTTCCAACGATTTCTTAAACATTTCTGCGATTTCTTGAGCTGCAATAAACTCGAACTCATCGATTTTAGTGTTTTGCGTTTGTACCTGCTGAAGGCTGCTGTTTCAATCCTCCAACTCCTCGAGAAACTCTAATTGGTCTATAACCAATTCGTGTCACCCATCCTAGCCGGTGGCTTTATTTGTGGTTTCTCATTCCATTTTAACCAGTTCCACCTGCCTATGAAAAGTACAAGTATAGGATCGGCGATAGCAGTAAACACTAAATAGTTACAGAAAACCTTCGGTACTGGAAACATACATTTGGTAAATGGTCACCTTGGGAGATTTGGTGACCGCAACAAATTACAACAACGTAAGCAGGGCTTTCACACACACAACACATGGGCATTAAATAACCATTTCTGAGCGAGAAAAAAAAAGAAATCCCAATCCGTGTGTCGTGCACATTTCCGAACAAACACACACACACACACACACATATATACACATACACATACACGAACAAACAAGCCACAGAATTTATGACCTCACCCTGCTGCGCCACCACCATCTCGGTTCGCTTTAGGATTTAATTTTCCAGCTGGTGCACACTAGAACGCGGAAATTCAGTGGAAACTAATGAATCGTGCTGCAGCTGCCAGTGTCCTTTCGGGAGCGATAAAATTTTCTAATTGAATTACCAATCAGAACCAGCAGCAGCGCCGGAGAATTTCCAGCGCAAATCATTCAAATTATAGCAAACTTCAAAACTAGCGGATAATTTTTCCGGCAACTGGTGGTGACGATAGCGAGATTGCCTGTCTTTTACATTTGCTTCGATGAAGAGCAATTTTTTTGGGCTGCTCGTAAAAAGGCAATACGAAAAAGTTTGTTTTTTTTCGCAGCCGGACTACATCGCCTAGTCTGCGTTTGGTAGAATAGAAAAAGTTTTAACGACCTGTTATTGTTTGCCACCCCGGAGAAGAATGGGATGTGACCAACACATAAGATGAAGAGGAAGCAGCAGAAGGAGAACGTAGAAAAGTTTGCGTCTAAATTTTAGACTTCCCGGTCCTGAGTGATATTTAATTTGATGAATGGGGAAGAAAATTTACCGATTGATATATGTGCTGTGTAGAATCCCCGAAGCCAAGATTTTGGATTTAGTCAAAAGT
Source organism: Ochlerotatus camptorhynchus (assembly GCF_037179485.1). Taxonomy (NCBI): domain Eukaryota; kingdom Metazoa; phylum Arthropoda; class Insecta; order Diptera; family Culicidae; genus Ochlerotatus; species Ochlerotatus camptorhynchus. The sequence goes on from NW_027040920.1 coordinate 3,777,263, forward strand.
GGTCAAAGTCTACAATAAGTAGGAATTGAAAAAAATAGGATTGTGTCAGAGACACGACCGTGTTCTTCCGTAGGACTACGATACGAAGTATCGTGAGCCACATTGGTCTCAAACGAACATGTTCTTGATATTCTTCTTCCTCGCATTTCAAGCTTACTGCTTATCGCATATTAGCTTATTACGTGCTCTCAACTTAGTGTTCTAGATTTACTTCCACTGTTATTAATTGAGAGCTTTCGATGCCTGTACCATTTTTGCATTAGTATAATTGCAGGGCTGGTAGTGCTGATGCGATATAATAGTAGTGACTTTAGTGACTAAAATTACGGAAATAGTGACCAAATAGTGACTTGTAAATACTAAATAAGTGACCATTTATAGTGTAACTTAGAAATTCAAATACGGTTTGATATTAAAGTAAACTTTTTATGTCCTGGAACTTAAAATCAAATTCTATAAATTCCTCAACGGAAGCTCCTGTGAAGAGCATTTGAAGTGATTTGAATAATTTACTTTTGCTTACGTTATACATGATGACTAGCAAATAGTAATTCTTATTTTTTATGATCTTGAATTTGATTCTGCGTTCGAAATCTTTAAAATTTTGATATATCTAAGTAGATAACTTTGATAATTCACTAAGAACTTTTCACAGAATTTCTTCAGAATGATCTCAAAAACTTTTTTAGAATAACTCCCCTTCTCTTAAACTTAGAGGCAAATGAGTTTCTATAAAAATATTATTGCATTCTTGAAATTTTTTGCAGAACAATCAACAAAATTCTTGGAAATAGATTATATTCGTAGTTGGAAATGCTTAACATCAAATATCAGAATTAAAGTGGACATTTTATACGATAGATGAGGAGATGAAAGCAAAAAGTTGACAGCTCCGTTACAGTACGACAGTGTGAAAGCGAACAAAGGACAATTTTGAGGAAGGTACGAATCGGGTAGAGCATCTCCTTTACCAAGCTCATCCGTTAATGACGGATGGTGAGGGGTGTTTCCCCCTGCCACCACTGGCAAAAGGGATGATCGCCGATTTGCTCACGTACCTCCGATGTGTGGAAACAAACTTGATTCGTACATTCCTCAAAACTATCCTTTGCTCGCTTTCTACTCTGTATTTACAATTTTCACACTGCCGTACTACAACGGAACTATCAACTCTTCAATTTAATCCCCTCATCTATGGTATAAAATCTCCACTAAATCCGATATTTGACGTTAAGCATCTCCGACTATGCAAATCGTTGAATTCACGTATAAAGTAATAACACATGATTATAGATTATGTTCGTTTTTTATTGATTCTTCTAGGAACTCCCTGAAGGCTCCTTCCATAAATCCATTTTAAATTTATTTGAATTCTCTTTAGAATTTCCATGCAATTGACTTCCGAAATTTTTATAAATTTCTGCTTAGAATAATCTTGGACTTCTACCCTGCATTCAATTGGAAATTCAATTCGTTCTCTTCTTAGAATTCCCATAGTATTTCCTCAGAATTCTCAAAACAAAAATCCATTACAGAATAACTCTGAACATCTTCTCAGAATTTCTTTGAAATTGAACCCTCAAAATTCGATTTCATTGGAATTCTTCTCGGAATTTATTTCAAACTCTTAAGAATTCCTTGGAAGTATCTTCAGAAATCACCCAGAATTATTTTAAAACCATCCGCAGCGACCATCTTTGTTCTTATAAGAATTGAACCTAGAATCCTCATTCAATAATTCTTCTCAGAACTCTCGTTAAAATTCACTCTCAATTATATTGGAATTATTTTCAAAATTGTTTCGGCGTTGAATTTTGCGTCTCTAATAAATCCTGATAAATGTGGGCGTCTTAGTGGAATACCTGTATAATGAGAAAGAGAAGGATTAGTATTTTCCATTTAATTCTACTACTCTATCCGCCTATCCCTGACAGACACGCGTACCTCGTCCACAATGTGCAGACCTCTTCAGTGTCTTGTACTAATAGTCGAGTATTAGTACCATACACTGAAGAAGTCTGCACATTGCAGACGAAACACGCGCATCTGTCAAGGACAAGCAAACAAAGTAGTGGAATTAAATGGAAAATACTAATCCTTTGTCTCTAATAATTTAAACAATAATCAAAAGCGACGCTTGTATGTGTTAAGCCAAGTTTTACTATGTAGGTAAACCTGGCTTAAGATTTAAGCGGAGATGAAGAAATCGGTCTTCAGAGCACTTAATTTTACATGAGACTTTCGTAGTCTGTACTTTGGTATTCTTCTCTGATATGTCTTGGTGGCATCCCTAGAATCCTTTAAAATTCTCTTAAATTTACTTTGGATTTTTTTAAAAACTTAATCATCCTTGAAAGACTTTTGAAAATCCATCCCAGACCACAGACACCTGTGGAAAGTTTCCAAGGTTTACCATTTATTTTCTGGGAAAGGAGGTATATTTTCCCCGATTTTTAATCGAAATTGAAGGCATTTCCCAATAGTTTTCCTGGTGTTCTAAAGTTTCACGATTCACTGGTCACCCTGGTTAAAATTATCAATTTTTTAACAGATATGTATACTTTGTTAAAACTACTGTAGACTTTCTTAGTGCCAAGTATTATTTTTTTTTTAATTTCACTCTATTTTAGTAGTGAAAAAGTGACTTTAGTGACTATTTTAAGGGAAATAGTGACTTTAGTGACTTTTTAGTGTAAAAAGTGACTTTTTAGTGACTGGCTTCAAAATAGTGACCAAGTCACTAAAAAGTGACCTGCTACCAGCCCTGAATTGTATGGCAAGTGCAATCATAGCCCAGGGAAACAGGTTAGGATCATTCAACCATATTAATTTATTATTCAATGAGTTTGTTAAGATATTAATTTATTTTCCCTTGTTATTTTTATCTAGCAAAAAAATCTAAAATTTGTATATGTTCTTCGCTATTTGACCTGGAACTGCTCAATTATGAGCTGAACATGGCACCATCATTTTGCCAACCTGAAAAACTTGATTGAAGACTGCAGCACTCTTGTTTAAAGAGTAGGTAAATAATAAATTATGTAGCACTATCTGATGGCGGAAATCTGAATCGACCCGTTCACCATCCAATGGGCCTTATCTACCTGAACAATCTTACCGACGACAGCAATCTGCGAGCTAGTCGAGGCACATCAGCTAGTTTTGCCTGCCAAAATAATTCTAAACTAAAATGATCATCATTCAATAGGAATTGGTTACCAAAATAGCATTGCTGAAGACTGGATTTTTCCTAAGTTTAAGCAAAAATCAAGACATCAAATACGAAACTAACGCTGCCTGGTGAGAGAATTCTGAACTGTATTGTCTACTATTAAATAGCCCTTGTTAACCTGAACACCTTTGTCAAAGACAACAACCAACCAACCTGATGAGATAACTCCAAACTGAATAGTTCATCCTTAAATGCGACCTTCTATCTAATCGCAACTAACGCCAAGGCAGCCATCTTGCAGTGTGGTTTCTTAGGACGTATAGCTTAACAGTACAATTTTCACTACAAATAAAAGATATTCAATTCTTCAACAGTTTAACCAACAGTTCCCTCTGAGCACTCCCACGACCGGACCGCCACGGGATAAACTAATCGACCGGTAACCACTTTCCTCCATCTTTCCCGGATACCAATATCGTTCACCTTCCATAACGTCCATTGCTGCAGTTTAATTAAATAACAACCGCAAACCAATCCTTGCCGACTGGAGGGACTCGAGAGAGATCGATCACTTTCAGTCAAAAGCGTGTTGCAGGAGTTGTTCTGGAAGCATTCCCACTGGCGTCGACCTTCGGGACGACACTACTAACCATTCCCGTTTGGGTTCCGCTCAGACGGAGAGCAAACCGAAAAGCAGACACTGGAGAAATTCAATTATCAAAGTTTAATTTTGCTTCCGTCCGGGTCTGGAACGACACGTGTATGAACCACCGACCGTAAGGTTACCGTAAAGGTGATGGGAAGTTGATTACTTTCCACCGGAAAACCTGAATACACCACTCCAATGCTGCAGAACTTCAACGCTTGATTCTTGCGGTTATATGATTCGTGCTTTGTGACATCACCATCTGATCACGAATGCTGAGCTCGAGAACGTAAATGGGGGTGGATCGGCCAAATGCAACGGAAGGGTGGAAACGAAAACTGATAGTCCTGCAGAGCTCTTGGCGGTGAGCCCCACCCAAGAAAGTAGAACAAAATTTCACCACTCACAATTTCTGAATTTTTGGCTATTGGCTCTTCACATATTTATTGATTATTGGTATAGCATTGAAATAATTACATCAACTCCGAAAAAATATGAAAATGGAGCGTTTTACTAAAATTGTCCGAAATTTATTTTTTGATACACTAGATATTTTGGAACTGTAGAATATTGCTTATTCCATCAATTTCTGAAAAAATAACCCATATATTATATTTAAGAAAATACCATCGAAGTCACTCATACTAATGTTATCACTTCCCCCCGTTGTACGGTACATGTTTGTCTGGAGAGCGTCACTGTCGTCGTTCTCGTCTGTCCGACCCGGAAAGATGCGTTTTCCGGGTTGCTTCTCCATTCCGCGCGTTGCACTAGTGACAATACTAATGACAACGATGGACCGACAGATGGATGTGACGGGACGAATCAGAGACCAGAGAGATCTTCGAGCATTCTTGGTCGGTCGGATCCCTTATTGCGTTTCCGGAGAGTTGAGGTTTTCTCTTGTGAATTAGTGGAAATGGAACAGGAAGAAAGGTTTCGTATTGCCTTGCTCTCAGTGGGTGGAAAATTGATGGCAATTACTACTGATTCATTTGGTTGACAAATGATGTTTTGATGGGATCAATGGATTGAATATAATCAACTTTGTTCGTCAACCGTTTGATACGAATGCGGTGCGGTGTGATTGATTAGAAGCTATAATTGGGGAAGGCCCGGCATATCATAACATCCATACCTATCAAGCCCAAGTCACGAGTTCAAATCTCCGGACAAGTCATGAATGACCCAAGAGTGTTAAAACGGCTATAACCCAAAAATCAAACGGTTTCAGCAATTCAGTAGCGTATTCATACGTACGTTAAACGTAGTTGTTCATGAATTCAAAATACACTATTTAAAACAAACTTCACCTAGTGTCAATTACGTCACATTCACTTTCAACGGCAGTAAACTCTGAAAGAATACCAGATAATGGGCCCTGAATAGCCAATGTCGACCCAATTTTAAGTTAATATCGATTCAATGTCGGGTCAAAGTCGGGTTGGGGTCTGGTAGGAGCTTATACAGAAAAAAATCCTGAATTTTATCAATCGCGTAAAATCTTAATCTTAGGTTGGTTGGTTGTCTTTATTAAGGAGATTTTCAGCTAAGTATCATAATCTTAATGTTTTGAGCTTCAGTTGGCATAAACATCAATATTGTCAACAAGCTTGTATACAACATTGAGCGACATTTAGCTTAAATTTGTATGAAATATCGTGTAAATTGCGCCAATTCTAGCGTTAACAACTTGTACGCTATATAAAGGCAAAATTAACATGATTTTATTTAACGGTGTAATTGATGCTTTATATCGGAGGCGAACCAGCCTAAGGCTGAAAGCCTCCTAAATAAAGCTAAATTAATTAATGTAATTGATGCTGAGTTTGGTTAGCATTTCGGAGGGATGTCGACCACAACTGTTTGTCTGTAGGTTACACTCAATTGAAAGACACCATGCGTTTCTGAATTGAAGATAATCGATGCTTTCATCAAATGACGAAGCAAATCATCTATTGGAATGAGATCTCTCTGATAGTGGCTCGTCGGAGAATTATGAACTTAATATAGCAAAAATAGCATATAGCAAGATAGCACAAATGTAATAAAATAATTTTGAACTAATCTGTTTATTCATGGGAGAACTTGGTTACCAGAACAACTTTATCGTTGATGGTCAGGATATTAAAGTATAGCCTATTCGTAGTGTGACACTTCTGAACTAATCTTCGCACCATTCGAAAGGGCTTGGTCACCTGAATAACTTTACCGAAGACAGCGACTTCCTAGATAATCAAGATCTTGAGTGATGTCGCATACAGGATATTCATATGCACACTACCGAGAGTGAGAGAATTTCAACTGATCCTTCTACTATTTTCGGCAAGCCTTGGTCAAATGCACAGCTTAACAGTAGATAGCAACTTTCTAGATGGTTAGATACAGCCTATTCATAAAATACACATGGAAGTGGAATAATTTGAAACTGCATGATTTGTTTACTAAAACTTCATAAAATCTGTCTGGGTAGTTTATGAACAACCCCATGTTGGAAACAATAATCCCAAAACCCCATATTCTAAACACGTTGATTCGATTTGTAAGCCTCTCAAAAATGTTTTTTACCAGCTTCCACGAAAGATAACTACAAGCAGGCCAATATATCAAGTGGATTTCATGTGATTTTCAACATCGACAGCTTATAAAATATCATAATATTTGATATTTGATTTTGATATTTGATATTGTATCCAGCCCCGCCACAATGTAAGTTGTAATCTGTTCCAGATGCCCAAAACATGGCTAACATTGCCTAAAAACGCGGACTGAACGTGAGCCAAGCGTCTTAGATTTTGAAGAGCATGAAGTTTGGTATGCCACATGAGAGCAGTTCCACGTCAAATGACGAATCGATCTGACGCGACCTTCTCCGAATTGCATAAAACTTTGCATAATTGTTTGTTATGGTTATTAATTCACATTTGAGCTGAAATACGGCCGCGCAAATCATGCAAAAAAGTTTACAATGGTTTTTAAGATTTTATTCATAACTCGAAACCGTCATTTCCATTCTAAAAGGAATTTTGAAAAAGATGTTGCAAAAAATAAATCCTTTTCAGGAAAAAATTCTAATTTTTCGCATATTGACTTTTCAGATTTATGTATGACCGACGTTTCGGTTTCTGGACTTGGCCTTGGAATATAAAGTTGTACCGCCTTTAGTTCAGCTTAAAAATCTTAACGATCTTACACTACTCCTGATGAAGATCCCAACCCCTGGACCGAAACGTTGTCGAATAACAATTTCTAATTCTTTGAACTTCCCCGAAAATCTAGACTTTTCTAGCATTGTTTAAATTTTCTTGATATTCATGGAACTTCCCACATATTTACAGAAATATGCAGAACAATCCAGAAATCCTCGGATAGTTTCATAATTCTTTGGAACTTCTTGAAAGTTCCTGCAATCACTTAATGGAACTTCTCTCTTCCTCGGAACACATCCCTGAAAATAAAGAAACTGCTTAAAACCCTTTAAACTTCTCTAAAGTTCTCTGATCGTTCCTGAAGATGTCGGAACTTTACTGAAGTTCTTGGATATTCACTGAGTTTCATGTAACTTCTGTTAAGTTCTTGTAATTTTATTTAAGTTAATTGGAACTGCCCTGAGGTTCTCGAAACCAGCTGCAGTTCTTGCTATAATCCGAAAAACCTGTGAAATAAATGGAACTGCCCTAAAGATCTTTAAAGTTCCATACTAATCTCTGAACTTCTGAAAAATTCCCAAAATATGTCTAAAGTTTTCTAAAATTTTCAGCAGTTAGTTTGACTTCCTTGAAATTTCTGTAACTTCTTAAAGTTTTTCGAAATATTGCTGAATTCATGGTGCTGTCCTGTATTTCTCGACACTAACATTCACAGATCTTTAAACTTGCCCGATCGTCTGGACGTCCTGAAATTATTGTGACAGTCTTAAGACCTCTGAGCTCCCCTGCTAATCTCTAGACCTATCTTCCCTGAATCTTGAAACTTCATTTTAGTTTTCACAATTTTCCCAAGTTCTCTTTAATGCCTTGAAGTTTTCTTAAAGCTCTTTGGATATCCCTGAAGTTCCAAGAACTTATTGAAAGTTGCTGCAAGTTCCCTGAAGCCTTAAAGTTAATAAAGCTTCCCTGACGTGTCCGACATTTTACAGAAGTTTACAGATTATGTTGAGTAAACCTCAATACAACCAAAACCAGTAATATACAGGTTATATAAATGTTATAGAACATGTGTTTTTCTTGGGTACCATCCCGCAGTCTGTCCATGAAACTTCTACAAAATTCTCAGTATTTCATTTCAATCTTCAGAACTTCTTTAAAGTTCCTACAATGATTGTGGACCGTCCGGAAGTTCTTTTATCTTTCCTGGAGTCCTCGTTACTCTTCTGAAGTTGCCATGAAATCCACAATATTGCCAATACAACTTCGCGACGGTTTCTGCAGCACCGTTATTTGTTTTCTATCTGTAAAGTTTTCGACATTCTTCTTGTTATCTAAACTTCCTGATGTTCTCTAGACTGTCTTTAATTTTTGGAACTTCTTGAAGATTCTCACTATTTTCCTGAATTTAATGGCACCTGAATTCACCTGAACTTCTCGGAACATCCCTGAAGCTCCCATGATTTGCTCCTGTTAATCATGAATCTGCCCTGAATTTTCAGAACAGCCCGAAGTTACGTAGCTTTCATTGAGATCTTTAAACTCAACTGAAGTTTTTGCAACTGACGCTCATGATGTTCCTGCAATTTTCCTGAATTAAATTAAACTGCTATGAAGTTCTCAAAGTTTTTCAGAAGTCTATGGAACTGCCCTGAAGCTACCGGAGCCTACCCGAAAGATCTAGAATCTTCCATGTTGTTCTGAACGTTCTTGATTATTTGGGAACTTTCATGAAATTCTCCGATCTTCCAATTAGCAATTTTTCTCATGTTAACACTCCGAACACGATGCCTCAGGTAAACTATGTAACGGAAAACTTACAATGTTTCAAAAATCATAGCACAGCCATTTCTTCACGAATTTTTAATCTATTGACACCATTTGAATACATATTTTTAATATTTATTCGGTACCAATATATTTAAAATCGATCGATAAATTTCTGAGTAACGATTTTAAAACGTTGCCAATTCGCCGTTACAAATTTTATGGGAGGCATTATGTTCGGAGTGTTAATGGAACCAACAAAAGTTTTGTAATGTTTTCAAAAGTTGTTTAAACTTCATTTAAGTTTCCGCAATTTTTCTGAGGCTCATAAAACTCTTAATTTCTTTGAAGTTTTTTGGGACTTTGTTCTGGGAGCATCTGGAGTTCCTGCAATCATTATGAAGTTAAAAGTACGGACCTGAAGATTTCAAAATTTTCCTGAAGTTTTTGGAAGTTCCTTCAAGTTTCCACAATTTTTTGGATGTTCGTGGAACACCCAAGCTCTTTGAACTGTCCTAAAGATCTTTGAGCTTATCTTAAGTAATCTGAAGTTTCTTGAAGGTCTTGTGAAGTTCCTAGAAATTTCATTAATTTAATGGAACTGTAATGAAGTTCTCTGATCTTCATCTAAGTTTACAAAAGTTTCCTGATATTCATAGAACTGAACTAAAGCTCTGATTGATTGAAAAAAGAAAACGGTTTTCGGTGTAACCATGAGCAGTTCCACGCCAAAATACAAATCAGTCCTACTCGATCTTCTCCGAATTGCTTGAAACTTTATGAAACAATTATGTTTGTAATGGATAATCATTATTTTTTTGCTAAAATTTGGCCATTTTGAAACTTGCATTTTTTTACAAAATGGCCTTTTCAACATTTTTAATAAATCGTAGTACGAATACGTCACTTCTTATTGAAATGACGCCTAAGACAATATTGTAGGGAAAATAATCCTTATATAAGAAAATATACAAAGGTAATTTTTAGAGTAATTTTGAGAAAATTAATCCCATAAACTGATTAAAATTAACATTTCCATAATAGGGTAAGTGAGCCAGATATGGCCTAGTGATCCTGTTTTTGGCCCTGGAGCCTAATTCAAGCTTGAAATAAGTTATAATGGTAATATTCACGTAGATATAGGCCTAATTCTATGTTTGAGCCTTGCATGGAAACAAATTTGGTAAACAATTAAAATTAGTCAAAATTAATATAGGTCTACTAAGCAAAGAATCAAACATATCTCAAAATGACAGAATGATCAACGAGCGTCAGTAAATTTTTCATAACAAACGACCTTTGCAATATAGCTCGTTCGGGTCGGTAGAAGGAAACGGCAAGCTCCTTCCATATAACAAAAACATACCAAGATATGATTTTTCACATGTTTAAATATTTTATTAAAATTTGATTTTGATTCCATTCGTAATTATAACATGCTATGGACCATAGGAAATATTTTTAAAAATGTCTGTATTTACACCAAATGTGTCTGTATTTACACCATGATTTTTTAAGGTTTGATTACCTATGGCTTAAAACGCATAATGTGATTTGAATCAAGTCGATAGATTGTATGTGCTAAATATAAAAGGAGTTATGAAATATTTCAAATATTGTATGAAAACGTCCATCTTACTAAAATTTTGTATTTAATAGTTTAAAATGAGATACAATGTTGCCTATTTGGAAGTACATTTTTTTACTGTTCATAGGGGAAATGGCTCTAATGTTGGCCTATGGATTTAAGATTAGGCCCATCGCAAAAAATCTACTATTTATCAATTTTATCTAGATCAACGCGTCATTGAGGCAGTACTAATGGATATGTTTGGTCGTAATTGAAATTTTTTCGATTGCTAAATTTATGTATGGGAACAAATTAGAGACATTTAGGCCGACATTACATCCATTTCCCCTATATTCATTTCAAAACCTACATTCCAAGTTTAATTCGATAAGCGAACATGTAATTTAAGAAACAACCAAAACAAATAGAAAGCCCCGAGCTCGCCGAGTCTGAGTTTGACAGCCGAAAGAAACGGAGAAATTAAGTTGCCACCAGCAAAGTGAACCTACCATATGGCAATATCTCAGCTCACCGCAGTTGCACATTGTTCATGTCGTAGTCCCTCGTGAGATGATGACGTTTGACATTTTCCAGGCGGCAGTGGATGGGACTTGCGCGCGCCTTACGTTCCTACTTTCACTCGGGCCACACCACAAGGATGACAAACCCTCCTCTGTGGGCGAATGGAACAATTCAACCCCAGAAGATCCCAACCCCGAAAGCTTACAACAATAGCAACAACAACTCCGAAACAGAAGTAGACCAGCATAAAAACATAGAACACCGATGACAACAGGTTCTAACCGAACTGAACATTCACTCACTCGCTTTCTCGAGGAAAATCGATCCAGAATGGCCACTTGAAGTGCCACAATCTGGCAACAATATGGTTCACTTCTGAATACGACACCTTCAGTTTTGCCACCTGTCACACGCGCGTTTTTCTTCACAGAGATTTGTCGGATTCCATACACCCTCGGCTATCCAAGAAGATCTCGGAGTTCCTGGGAGAAAGTGTTCTGTTATCACTGTTTTGCTACCATATGTGACACTAAGAACCTGTTGTACACACCAGATGCGTAAGGAACACCAACTGGGACCGGAATCTACCACGGCGACGACAACGACGACGAAGGTGGTGGACCGGTTCTTGTATTTCTTCCAAAACCGGAGTAGAATCAAGTTCACACACGAGAGCTCTTTACCAAATGCCTTTTGAATCTGCTGGCTGTTGGTCGTTCAAATTGACGAACAATCGGAAGTGTATACAGAAAATAATCGCGCTCGACAGTGAGAGGGAGAGTGCAAACGAACGATGAAGAGAGAGAGAAAGATAAAGAGAACAACAAGACATGAATGAAGTCGACGACATTCAAAATCACCACTTACTTCTCGGCTCGGTGCGACACAGATGTCGCTCTTTGGCACACACACGGCAACCGATACGGCGGCTTCTAAATGACAACAACAACAAGCAGCATATCAGAGGGGCGTCTACTATCAGCACATGCGCATAGTTTGCATTCCACACAGTTCCGATTCTCGCATTTTCACTCTCTTCCGCTCTCCGTTTGGGAACGGCCTTTTGGCGACGAGACGGGAACATTAGGAGGACACGCAGCGATCAGGGTTGCAAAACAATTTTTGTCAATTTTCAAGTGTCAATGGTTTTAAATATTCCAAAAGTTTGCATTTTTCAAGAACTTTTTTTTTACATAAAAATTGAAGATTTACTTTTTAAGATATTTGATTTTCTAAAACATTGTTGGAATTTTTACTCAAAATTAATTTAAAAAACACGGTATATTTGTCTCTACAACTTTGTCTGAAACGTCATTTCGATCAGAAATGTCGTTTTCTTGCTACAATTTATTGAAAAATCAAATTTATAAAAAAAAATATAGTATCCAAAATGGTCGAATTTTTACAAAAATGTGAATGATTTCCCATAACACACAAATAAGCAAAGTACTGTGCAAATCAAAGAACGTCGAGTTTTTCCGATGCTTCATTTGGCGCGGAAATGATCAGAATCTGTACAAACATCTATAGTTTTGGCAACCCTAGCAGCAATACCAAGTCTACCGAAATATGATCACAAAAAAAGTGTAACTGGTAACTGTTTTGAAACATTGTTTCATTATAAAATTAACTGCTTTTTGCATCAAACATATCATCATAAAATATTTATAAAATTTAAAAGAGGGCGCCCCCTTTCTTCGTGTACAAATTTCCGTATATCTGGCATCACTGAAAACACGGGTAGTTTTGCGCTCGTGATCACAGATTGGGTTATCAACCTTCAAGCTCCGCAGATGTAAATACCATAGGCATACCAATTCGATAGGCAGCCGTAGTTTGTTTTAGGGCAACAGAAATGCATCATCAATCATCATCTATGGAATCTTAGATTGATTAAACTTCATAGTCCGTTCTCTGGTCGATTGATAACCGGCTTTGAAGAAGGAAAAAAAAACTACCATCCAACCCATCAACCAACCAATGTTGTCACACTTGTCTCACGGGGACGGACAGCGCTGACCGCAGCACGCGCGCAAGGATACACAAAAGGAACCCGGACGACCGTTCCAATGCCTCTACGCGGTGTTGGTGACACTAATGGATTTGTTTAGCACCGGGCAGCTGTGTATGCTTGATATTAATGTCGTCCTTCACGCACTACGCTCGTTTTAAGCAGTACGAACCTCCTGGCGTTATTAAAGGCTACGCGTTTTGGAATACTCCCACGCACAAGACCGATACGGGAGAAACCCGGAAAAGAAGGAGGAAAGTTAGCCCACTAATATTCCAGCCCATTCCACCGGCATCAAAGTCAAAGGAACCGTTTGTTCCCTTGCACCCCTGGCGCGGTCGGTTCTTGGATCATTTTTTGGCATGCTAGACTGGTTTAGAATGAAAGGAGTAAAGGATTTGCCTTTCCTCATTTATGGTTGCATTAGAGCAGTTCCAGACAAAATAACGAAACATTTTTTTTTGCATCGACCTTCTCCGATTTGTATGCAACTTTACCTTATTGTTTTTTATGGGCACTGATTCACATTTTTGCTAAAATTCAGTCATTTTGGATAATCTAAAATTTTCAAAATAGCGTCTACGAATTTTTTCAAAAAAATTATAGCTGAATTCGGCATTTCTGATCAAACTGACCTCTGAGACACAGTGATAGAGAAAAATAATGTCTTTCTGGAAAAAATAAGCAAAACATTTTTTTTTTAATCTTTTAATTAAAAATAAAAAAATAAAAAAACCCAAATTACTCAAAATGTACTTGTCCAATTTTTGAAATTTATTTTACGAAAAAAAAAAGTTCATGAAAAATTCAAACTTCTGGTATTTTTAAAACCATGAAGTTTTGAAAACTGACAAAAAATCGTATTACAAATTTTTGAACTTTTTGTTAGAATGCTTTTCTGTGTATTTTTTTTTCACAGAAAACGATGCAATTGAGTTGAGACATTTTAAAATTTCTTTCTTGGTATAAATTTCATGAAAAAACGTTTTAACAAAAAGTAAAAAAAAAATTGACCATACATTATTACGATGATTTTTCCTTTTAATTCTACTATTATTGTATCACTTTCACTAATTCACTATCACTAAAAAAAACTATATAACTACTTGCAAACATCTTCAGTCTCTCGTAGAAGTTTGCAAGTAGTAAACAAAACACGTATCTGCTACAGTTTTTTAAGTGAAAGTAAATAGAGCAAGTGAATAGTGAATTAGTGAAAGTGATACAAAAGTAGTAAAATTAAAAGGAAAACATAACGTAATAAGGTATGCAGTAAGTATAATAAAACGCTCTTTGGTTTTCGTTCTACGATATTTGTCAATTTTTAAGTCTCCATAGTTTTAAACAATTCAAAGGTTGCATTTTTATAAGAAAAAAATATATAGGGGAATTTACGTATTCTCGGCAACCTAAGCCTAAACCTAAACCTCTCTAGTGAGAGCGAGTATTGTCGGCAACCAGTTTTTCTTCGGCAACCGTTCCATTTGAACTGCTTGTAAATCTACTGTTCTATTATCGGCAACTCGAAATCTGCTACAATTTGTAGTGCGTGTGTTGCATTTCAAGAAAACCTTGCTAGATTGCTTTTTCTTAGTGGTAAAAATATAGTCAAATTGAAGCTGAAAGCATAAAGAATCGTTTGCATGCATTCAGCGAAGTGTTTTCGTAAGAAAATCCAGTGAAAATAGTGTTTCAATTTGGGTTGCCGAAAATAGTCTGTCATGCCGAAGCCGTCATTTCCCCTGTGTAAAATCGTATCAGGATATTTTTAGATACTTTTAGAACTTTTTTTAAATTTTTACATTGATAAAAAATGGTTTTCTATATGTTTCCATCAATAATATTATTTTACTCTAAGACTTTGTCTCAGACGTTATTAAGATCAGAAGTGCCGTTTCCTTCCTACATTTTTTTTAAATTGCGAGGACGTCATTTACAAGTTTTCAATTGGCCGAATTTTAGCAACAATTAGCAGTTCCTGGCAGAATGGGATGAAAAAATAAAATTTTTGACTCGACCTTCTCCGATTTGCATGAAACTTTATATAATTGTGTGTTATGGACGGTTGTGGGCAATCATTAACATTTTTGAAAAAAATCGTCCATTTTGGATATAGTCATATTTTTCAAAATGGCGTCTTTGGCATTTTTTAATAAACGCTAGCACGAAAACGTCACTTCTGATCGAAATGACATCTGATACAAAGTTGTTTAGAAATTTAAAGTCTTTCTGGGAAAAAAATTATACATGGTAATCTTTTGTAGTAATTTTGAGAAAAAATTCAAAGATGGTGGTAAAACCGAAATATCTCAAAAAGTATATTCTCAATATTTATAAATTGTTTAAAAAAAACTCGTAAAAAATACAAACCTCAAAGGTTTTAAATACTTCAAAGGTTTGTATTTTTTATGAGTCCATGGTTTAATATATTTCAAAAGAATGAACTTTTTTATAAAAAAAAACAAATTCTAAAATTTGAAGATATACTTTTTGAGATGTTTGAGGTTTTACCACAAATTAACTAAAAAAGTGCCATATATGAAAGACTTTATTTTTTTACAACTTTGTCTCAGGCGTCATCAGAAGTGAGGTTTTTGTGTTATGGGCAACCATTCGATGAGCTGGCGCTTTTAGTTTGAATTTTGTATGGGAATTTTGGTTAAAATACACTCCTACACTTTATCGATCATAGAAAAGTTTCCTTACTCTCGATTTGATTCAGATTTTCAAAACTTGTAGTTCAAACAATGAGTAACAACTTTGCTGAAGACTGCATTATGAATCAGGTTAGTTTCGTTGAGATATTCGCTTTGGAATATATATCAGCATTTTGCATATGTAAATTTCAACCAAATCCCCTATATAAACATTAAACTATAAGCACCAGTCCGAGTTACGTCAAAAACAGGTGAAACATTAAGAGAGCGGTTATCTCACATACTGAAATGAGTCTGGTTGTTGGCCTGTGGAAAATATGAACATTGATAATCTAGTTGATACGTTGCATAAGCTGCCTGTATTTTATTGCAATATACGAACAAAATGCACATATAAATTCAAGAATTATATCTCCATAATACCAACGTGAATCATGATGCTGTCTTTAGCAAAGTTGTTTCTTATAGATTAAGCTACATGTGCTGAAATTCTGAGCTTAAAAGAGTTTTCTGAACCAGTTTTATGCACGAAAGAGTGAAGGGATGTTGGGGATTCTCCATACATTTCAACCAATATCCCCATATAAACTTAAAGCTAAAAGCGCCAGCTCGTGTTACATCCGAATAAGCTGAAATTTTTAGAGAGTGGTTTTCCAACCTAATGGCACAAATCTGGGGGTTAGCCCGTTGAAAAAATGATAAAAAATTCTCCCAAATAAATGTGAGATCCGCTACTGCAAAAAAAGATCTGATAATTTTATTAAAAAGTTCATTAAATTTACTTCAATTAACATTTGAAATTTCATAAATCCGTTGAGATATGTCAATTTGAATTTGGGGTCAAATCGACCCAAAGGTACAGACAAGATAGGCTTTTTTTTTGGCATAGACGAAGGGTTAACAACCCTGATCCAATTGTAGGAAAACGAGGAAATAAGGGCAACCAACATTTGCCAATTATATTCCAAGTAAAGACTGAATGGAAAAAATACACACGATATTGTTTTTAGTAATTTTTAATAATATTAAAAAAAAAAGTGTATCCAACTAATATATCTCAAATTTTAAATAAGCCGATGAAAAATATTTTTTTTATACAATTCTTCCAAAACGGTGATCATTTATCATAACAAATGCTCCGTGGCTTGAAAAGCTTGAAAACCGCTGTCTTAACAGAATCCATCCTGACGAACTTTTGGAGTGGGAATTTCTTTTGAGTTTCCTTAAATATTCTTATTTTTTTAACAAGGGACTGCTAAGTCAGAATTTTTCGGTTGGCTGCTATTTTTCACTCACACACTTACAACCAACGCAAAACAAACACATGCGATGTAAGCGACAACTGTAAAATATGCAATACAGCCGCTAAGTTTGTTATAGGCCATAAATTTATAGACCAGTTAAGAGGGTACTGTCAAATTTGTGAAATCCCATAGTGGAAACATTTGATGTCAGTGCCGTGGTTTTTGGACCGTTTAGTCAATTTATTTCAGGATTATTATGGGATTTGCTAACCACTGTAAGTCTTTTCGACAATATGAAGGGTAATTTAGTTCAGTGTGGCCAGGTCTGATCGTCGGTCGCAGTGATTTGTTGCGATGTAAGGGGCTCGTTTGCCTACTGGCAACCATTTTTGCTTACTGAACAGAAGATCGTGGTTTGTATCCCAAACCTGTTTACATTGATGAATTTATAGGGTCGCATCCTCGCATCATTTGCTTACGAAGCTTTGAAAGGTCGCATCACAAAGTTCAAAAGATCCAAAGTGAATTCAGATCAAAATTCACCGACTTGGCCAGCACCGGAGTTTGCACCCTGGTGATGGAGTCCTAATCACAAGGATCTAGCGGTTGTAGTGGATGCGAATTTTACAGTCATCAATGTTCATGTTCTCTTGGTACTCATGCTCACATTGCTTGCTCGAAGTGTTTTGTGTGACATTTACCGTCGTCGGAATTCGATTATTAGTGGTGTGATGTGATATGACGGGCTCAGTGGCCTAAGAGCGACCGTTTTTACTAACTGAGCAGAAGATTGTGGGTTTAATCTCATATCTCTTCATATTAAAGAGTCACGAGTAAATAAAATTTCTCAATCAACGAAATGCTACCTAAATGGATTTCCAATGTGTATTGAAAAAATCTGAATGCTTTGTAAATTTCTTACCTCAGGGATAACCAGTAAAACTTATCCCATTTTTTCCAGTTCTGACAGCCGCTGGATAGATATTTTTTTTTAATAAATAGATGAATTTCTAAAGCTATTCGTAAATTACCGTCAGAAAAATTTTCAAAGATTAAAATAAACGACGTTTTTAATTTATTTTAAAGTGTAGCACGGAAACGGAACTTCTGATCGAAATAACGTCTGAGATAAAGTTGTAGATAAAAATGATGTTTTTCTGGGAAAAATATACAAAAAAAAATGTTTTTGGTATATTTAGGACAAATTCATAAAAATGTTAAATACTTAAATATCTCAAAATGGTCTCTTCCGATTTTTGAAATTATTGTTTAATAAAAAAGCTCACGATGAATACATTTTTTTGGAATGGTATTATGGGCACTTTAAAATTTTTGGTGAATTTTTTTGACTTTTCGTTAAAACGTTTTTTAATGTAATTTTGATACATTTTAAATCATTTTCTGTGAAAAAAAAAAATAAAAAAGCGTACTAACACAAAATTTAAACATTAGATTAAAGTTCTTGTTCTACAAGTTTTGTCAATTTTAAAGTTGAAATTTCTTATAATCTTTTTTTTTTTCAAAAATCGTACGGGGGCATTCTGCAATATTTGGGACATAACATTTTTTTTTAAATTTCATTTTAAATAAATATAAAACAGTTTCTATTTATTTTTCCCAGAAAGGCATTATTTTTCTCTACAATTGTATCTCAGACGTCATTTCATGAAGCATTGCCCATAACGAAAAATGTCGCTTACATACTAATCGGAGTAGATCGATTCAACAAATAATATTTTTCGACTGTTTTGCTTGGAACTGCTACTAGTGAACATTCAAAAATAACGTAGCATATTTTTGACCAACTTTAGACCCCCCTTTACCCATTGTAAAACTAACTTTTGATAACGCTTTTGGGACGGTGGGGTCATGTATGGATACAAGTTTTTGAAACACTGTGAATAGATAGATGTTTGAGATCTTGACAGGTGGTTCAACAACTATCTAACTTTATTAGCAGAGCCTGTATGAAGTTAGAGCAATTTTAGTGAAACGCTTGATTTTCCTCTTTTTTTTTCGTAGTGGACGAATTTGGTAAAATTAGCGGCATATGAAGCAAATATCAAAAAGGTTGATGCATTGTATTTCAAGAAAATGTTGTTTTTGAGAAAAAGGCGTTTTTCTAAAATAGCTCTAGCTTGTTACTCACTCAACCAAATAAGCTCAATACTATACCGATAACCGATAAATGTTTGATGAGCCAGAAACCGAAAATTCAAAAATCTATCTTTTCAAATTGTGCACAGCTATTTTTTTTAAATATTGGAACAGCTGTAGCTGACAGATCAAATCAACCATCAGATAAGAAATCATCGTCTCTGTCCTATGGTGGTCTTTCTTTGAGTTATTTTGAGTTATTTGAACTGGTCGTTTACTAGACTTTGACCTTAAACAAATTGAACCAGTCTATAACGTACACGCCCCGCATTAACGGCTTAGGGCTGTAGAATCCAATAATTATGATACAGCATGCGTGAAGCCAATTGAATGACTTTGTAGCATCCATCATCATAATATACGAGCGAAGGCTTACTCCCGGCGCGGCGGCAGCCTCATTCATTGAAATATTCGAGCGATAATGTGTGTTGTGCGAGGGCACCAGCTCGGTTGTATGACAATATCCGGACGATATTGCAGGAATGCTTTGGAACGGACGAACGTGACGAACGGTGACGAAGCCAGGCTAGCATTTTTTTCCCTTCGTTCCTCTCATATTCGGGTGCTGAAGGATTTCTGTCCCTTTTATCGTTTCGTTTATTGAAGATAAGTTGATTTTCGGCTCCGCTCCAGTCCGGCTACTTATTTTTAGGAGAAGACTAAATATAGTCACCGGCTCCTTTCCATCAACAGCGACGGTTAAATACATACAGACGGGACGGTTGGGCGGTGTGCGGAAAAGGAGAGAAAGGAACTTCTAAAGTGCTTTTCCTTTTTCGACAATGTTTTGCTTGTCCGTTGCGCGGCTTCCGTCGCTCTCTGGGTGTGTTGACATCCCGTCTTGTTGGAAGGGATTTTGTGTGTGTGTGAGGCTGAATGTGTTAGGTTAGTGCATGAGGTAATCTAGCGAAAGTAGAACACTCCGAGCTGCTGCAGTCGCAAACGTAGGCGATGAAAGACAGGATTCAGCGAACTTCAAAGGGAGCTAAGATTTATACTGACACTGGCAGGGAGGCAGACAGGAAGGCAGGAAGCCAGGAAGGAAGGAAGATGAGCAACGGCGGAAGGGAAAGTTGTGAAGATATGAAAATAAAGCAATAGGAACTAGAGGACCCAAGATGTGTTGGCGATGGTGGATTTTGTTTTAAAAGTTCGAAGTGATCGAATTTAAAATGAAAGAAAAAGTTCAATTTCAATTCAGTCAAAAGTTTGTACACAGTTGCAGTATTAGAATGGTACACCGGTAAAAATGTAGACGCTACTAATCCTATGTAAATATGTCCAGGGACCTCTATATTTCTATTGGTCATGAAGCTCTCGTAAGTTTCCAAAACTACTCTGTACTTCCTTGTCATTCTCTAAAGTTCTCCAAAACTGCCCTGAAATTCCCTAGAACTTCTCTGAAGTTCCTTAGAATATTTTGATTTCCTATGAGCTAGTCTAGATGCTACCTGAAATTATCTAAATGTTCTCTAAACTTCTCAACACACTGAATACAGATCGCTGAAGTCGGTAAAATTTACCCGGGTTTTTGAACAGCTGAAAATTTCAAATGACCGTTACACGTAAGAAATCAATAAAATCGATACATTTTAATTTTATCACTAAATTGGATTGATTAACCAAAGTAAAGTATGTACAAGTTCTGAATAAATTTTTCTATTTTTGATTTTTTCGCTGATTTTTAAACTTTGACCGTACAGTTCCATAGTTAAAAATTATCGAACAGCTGAGGCCTGAATTAGTGTGTAGATATTCCCTGAATTTGTTTCATCCCTTAACTTCTCCAGATGTTCTCTGAATTCCTCAAGATTTTTCCTTAACTACTGTAGATATTTCCTGAACATTTCTGGATGTTTCCGATCTTCCCTAGATGTTCCGTAAAATCCTCAGATGTTTCTTTTACTCCTATACTGCCGTTCTTTGTTAAACTGAGTTTTCAATGCAACTTGTAGCTAATCACCCATGTTTTCATAACACTGAATGAACTCAACAAGTTTGTTATGAAAAAGTTTGATAAGACAGCCAAGTTGGTTGTCCCATCACATAAGAAGCAATGGTACGAATCAAACTTAAATGCGATTTTCTCGACATTCTGATTATCGCTATGGGACGGACATGTGAAGAGCGACAGTATGCATGTTGCCTAAGCGTTCTGTATGTTCCCTTAACTTCAATAGACGCTTCTTGAACTTCTCTAGATATTCTCAAGTTCTTTAGATGTGCCCTAAAATATCTATATCCTGAACTTCTCTTGATAATTTTTGAACCTTTCAAATTATTCCTTTACAAATATTTGTTTTCAATATTGAAAGGTTGGGAGCTTATTAAATTTAAAAATATGAAAAAGAATAAAAGGAAGATTGATAAACGCCTAGGTCCTAAACGCTAAAAAACCCTAAACCGAAGACAACAAATCAAGAAGACTGGCAACTCTTCCATTTTCTCATACAAACGCTATGAGACATGTACAATCGCGTCATCTGCCGCTCAAAGGTAAATGCTTCGAACGAATTTGATAGCAAAGATTACATCCTCAGAAGAAGGGTTTGTGTATTTGCTCATTTTTCTTTGCGTTGCTTCCACCTTCACTCAAGCGCAGTGCCATTGTATCTGTCGCTTGGATTCTGGCAAAGTTGCCAGTCTTCTTAATTTGTTGTCTTCGCTAAAACGCAAACATTGTCCTGTAAATGCTGTCATAGCTTCAAAAACATCAAAATGGTTTTTGAAACGTCAAAATGGTCTATACAAATGAAAATAACAACATTGAACGCCAAAATAACAGTTTTCTAGAAACGTCATAATAAAAAAAAAACCGAAAACTCCACAAGGACGTCAAACTGGCCTTATTAAAACGCAAAAAATACCTCAGAAAGGTTTGGCAAAATTAGTTGAAATCTGATTGAATGAACAAAATATAAGGGTTGAAAAATAATTAATAGCCACAATTCGGAACCTGCAAAATGTGTTTCCTGGTAGAGTTGCCACCATGTAAATCATATGTCTTGAGACTAGAAATAATACCATGATATGATTCCAATCCAAACAAACCAATTGGGATTGGTAGTTTATTAATAAAGTTTACAATGGTGAAAGGAAATTCCTGGTATAGAATTACTATCGTAGGTGCTTGTCAATACTGATGGATGAGTCCAAACGAAGCAATTAATCTTACGTCGCAAGAAACTTTGTCACGGGCATGGATAACCCAGCAACACACCGTTCACCATTTTTTTTTTGCTATACAATTTGACCTATATTACCACCAACCGGATAGGCAATGAAAAACAAAAAAAAAACACTCATTAAAGATGATTATGAACACCGAACACCTAACCCGACAAAAACAAAACGCCAATCTACCGCCGTCGCCGAATCACTTACGCGTGACACCCAATGTAGCGTAGCAAATCATCGAGATCGCAAAAAAGATGATCATTTTCGCACAGATCGGTCTACCGTCGCCATAGCTTTCATTTCACCTGACTAGGCTCGTCGTCGGGCAAATTCAGTAGCCCTCCCGAGTTTGGTCATCCTGATCAAACAGAGTACCAATTCAGAAAGGTCAATAAAAGTGCCATTTTTATTCGCATGTCACAGACTCGAAGTGGTGGCGGCGAACAGACAGTGACAACGATTTTTTCGAGTCCCATGATTCACACTAGAGTCTCTCGGTGGTATCGGATATGCTTGACTGGATTGGCGTAATGGTGAGCGATGAAACGAACGAAAAAATCGAGAAATCGAATGAAGGTAATTGGTTTTGCGCCTCGTTTGTAGTCGGCCGTCTTGGTGCAAAAAGAAGAAGAAGATAGAAATGGATTCCTGCTAGAAGGCACGACAGAAGGCGGCAACTGTTTACATTGGCCGTTCTCGAAAACAGTGTGTAACTTTTTAGCAGCTTTCCGGAACTTTGAGATGCGGACGACTTGAACGGCGACGTCTAGTGGAATTGCAATTTCCGGATAAACTCGTCAAGTGCACTTTTCAATTTGTACGCGTAGCAGCTTTGAAGATGTTTTCAATAAAAGAGAGGCAAAACGGGGGAGGAAAGTTTTTCTGTTGAATGTCGGGAACCGACCTCCGGAGTCCGGAGCAGCCATTCAGGCGTAGTTTTTTTTTCGTTCCTCTCAGCCCAAAAAGGGCTTGTTACTGTTGAATGATTTCATCAGAAATTGCATTTTAGACGATCCAGAGGAAATCGCCTTTATATCGCTCTCAAGTTCTGATGAATTCTTCAAATATTGCGCTGTTATCGTGAAACCACGAGTTGCTCACGTTCCCGGGACGGAATTCCTCTTTTTTATCGTAAGAAGCATCACGTTTAATTAAAAACAATTCCACCTTCCGTTGCCATCAGCAGCTTTTTTTCCACTTCCGAAGAACTCAAACCTCCAATAAAACTCAATGACCCATGTCCTATTAAATACCACTCTCAGTTTGCTCCGCTCGTTCGCCATCGGCTGGAATGGGATTCCTCTTGCTGCAAAGTAATCCATCCTTATTCCTGTTTGGAAGGCTCCTACTACTAGAGGATGGATTCGAACAGGCGTGGGAAGATCAAATTGAAAAGGTAAACGTCAGGTTTGCCTCCTTCAGCACTTTGGATTTGAGTTGGCTGAAGAAAAGAACAAAGGCGGGGTCTTTTCTTCGACAACTGTGGGGGCAAAGAATTATGCCAATGCTCCAAAACAAAACGTTTGTGGGAATATTATGCAGGAATTTCCAAGTGAGAAATTCATTCCGACAGATAGAACAGGATCCAGCTTATGTCGACAGAAGAGTTCGTTCAGAGTCGTTCCCTCCGAATAAGGGAATCCCATCATCCTGGAGTAAAAACGACGCAATATATCCCGCGTGCTAATCCCAATTGGCCAACGGATGACATGCGTCGATATCGGAAATGGATGCCAATCCGAGGAAAAGTATCCCCACTCACACAGTGCAAACTAATTTACCAAAGTACACGCACGTACCACCGTCCTCACACCAAACAATAGTGAGGGAAAGTGGGTCCTCTGCTCTGGGTTTCCACACTTTTCTCATTTTGATTCGCATATTTTTCTCCTACGGTTGTCGAAAGACAGAGCACCCCATATAGCTCAACAGTTTCTGATAGGATCCTATCAGTCTCAAATCGATTACGCTTTGCCTGCACACTTTCCTTTAAGTTTTCCTAGTATTTTTATTTCCTATCGAAAAGACGAGATACCTGTTTCGAATATTGTTGCTGTTTGTTTTCCCTTTATGTTGTTTGGAGTTGGAAATGTATGGGGGAGGGATTTTAATCAGGTTTTTGATGAAAGCTGAATATTGATGCTCTTACCGATATACCAGCACGTGGCAAATACGTCAAAGGGTGTAGGTGTTGAACTTACCTGGAATGAAACAGAAAGGATTTGGGATAAGTATTTTGTTACATTGAACAAGAAAAAATAGAGCAATTTCCGTTTGAGTTTAGAGAAGGGCCTATCAGCTTTGGAAAACCATACTTGGCATGTCCTTTTCTCGCAAACCGGGAGATCTATTGGATAGGAGAAATGCCTCCCCTATTCTATTGTTGGTCGAGAATTCTCGCCAAACCCAAGCTACCATTTATGGGATGTTTTAAATTTCCAAAAATCGTTCTTTTGTGAGATTTTGACAGTTCAACGCAAATCAAACGACAAGTACTTTACATTCAAATTTGGGTTTCTTACATCCTTTATACACACTAAGATTATTTTACCGAAATCTGCGAAATTTTTCAACGAATATCTGTTAAAAATTACAGATGTGTGTATATGCTTATTACGGGATATGAAAATCAATGTGTGTAGATATGATATTTATAACCAGATTTATCAATAAACTATATAAAAATAAAGACAAACTAAAACAAGACCAAACTCCGATTGTTTGAGGTGAAATTACTAAAAAGGAATGTACCTAACCAAGTGCAACTGTAAAGGGTGATACGGTCAAAATTTGGTCAATATCAACTTGACGTATTTCTTTCAATTTTGCATTTAAAAAACCTGAACACCCCTCATTTTGAAGGTGTGTGTGTGTAGAATGTTGCTCCTATTTTGATTTTGGAATTCACTCTTCAGTTGTCAAAATGCCGTCCAAGCAAGAAGAGCAGCGTATCAAAATTTTGCTCGCGTATCGCGAAAATCCGAGCTACTCGCACGCAAAGTTGGCAAAATCGCTAAAAGTTGCCAAATCAACCGTTACAAATGTAATTAAAGTGTTTGGGGAACGTTTGTCGACAGCCAGGAAGTCTGGATCGGGGGGACATCGAAAACCGGAAGCCGCTGAGACGACAAAGAGAGTTGCCGGTAGTTTCAAGCGAAACCCTAACCTCTCTCTCCGAGATGCCGCAAATAAGCTGGGTGTATCGTCTACAACCGTGCATCGAGCCAAAAAACGAGCCGGACTATCGACTTACAAGAAGGTAGTGACTCCAAATCGCGATGATAAACAAAATACGACGGCCAAAGCGCGATCCCGGAGGCTGTACACGACGATGCTGACGAAGTTTGACTGCGTGGTAATGGACGACGAAACCTACGTCAAAGCCGACTACAAGCAGCTTCCGGGACAGGAGTTTTATACGGCAAAAGGAAGGGGAAAGGTAGCAGATGTTTTCAAGCACATGAAACTGTCAAAGTTCGCGAAGAAATATCTGGTTTGGCAAGCCATCTGTACCTGTGGCTTGAAAAGCAGCATTTTCATAGCTTCCGGGACTGTCAACCAAGAAATTTACGTGAAAGAGTGTTTGAATAAACGTCTGCTGCCTTTCCTGAAGAAACACGGTTGTTCCGTACTGTTTTGGCCGGATTTGGCATCTTGCCATTACGGTAAAAAGGCCATGGAGTGGTACGCCACCAACAACGTGCAGGTGGTTCCAGCAAGAAAAGCAAGAAAGAATCCGCTAAATATGATTTAAATATATATATATATATATATATATATTATATATATATATATATATATATATATATATATATATAATATATATAAATATGAAATCGCTCAATCTAAAAAAACTCTTCCGTGCAAAATAAAAGAACTTAAATTGCTTTCTCTATCAATGTTTACAAGACTTATAGGGGAAATGGATGTAATGTCGGCCTAAATGCCGCTAATTTGGGCCCATACATAAATTCAGCAATTGACTAAATTTTCAATAGCAACCAAAAATATCCATTCGTACCGTCCCAAAGAGGCGTTCATCTAGATAAAATTGATAAATAGCAGATTTTTAGCGATGGGCCCAATCTTAGATCCATAGGCCAACATTAGAGCCATTTCCCTTATATTGAATTAATTTCCTGAAAACCATTTTCCAAGTTCAATTTTAGGACCATAATCATAGTGGTTGCTAACTTTGCTCATCAATTACTCAAGTATTTAGTATGAAAGGTCATGTATGACTTCCGTAGAGCGTTTCAAAATATTGTGAGGTACATTTCCTCAGAGAACCTGTAAAATGCATTATTTCAATACTCATTGTTCGATTCCGAGCAATGAGATGGCGGACTCACTTGCTAAGGTGGGCGCTATGAAAGGCGATATTTACGACAAATCGCCTACGATGAATTTTTCTTCATTTATCGTCAACAGTCACTCGTCAGCTGGCAGAATAAATGGAGCGAAGGGAGTTTGGGACGATAGCTATATTCGATCATCCCTAAGGTGTCGAAGAGTCCTTGGTTCAAGGGATTGGATGTGGGTCTAGACTTCATTCGTATGATGTCTCGCCTCATGTCCAATCACTACTCGTTAAACGCTCACTTTTTCCGGGGGACAGCAATCTCTGTGAATGTGGACAAGTTTACCAGGACGCAGATCACATTATTTGGTCTTGTGCTGAGCATTGCGGAGTCAGATCCGAGTTGTATGATTCCCTTCGGGCTCGAGGTAGACAACCTAATGTTCCAGTTCGGGATATTTTGGGCAGACGCGATCTGGAGTTTATGAAACTTATATATGTTTTCTTAAAGAATATTAACCTTAGATTGTAAGTTTGACTAACCTTGCGTTTAATTTTTGTTTTGTTCGTGTTTGTTGCATAATTACACTGCGGATACCAAATTGATTAGGAATAAGTTCATGTTTTAGGAATAATGAAATACTTGTATCGTAAATCATAACTCAAAGCTCCTTCTCCCTCTCCCCATCCTTAGAACTGTAAATCACTACTAACCTCGAGACGACCGCGAGTAATCGGTTCAATTCCTATAATTCTAGATTTAAGACATTAATTATGTATAACGCAAATGATAACTTGGCTCTGTAAAGTTTATTCGATTGAGCCTGTACAAATAAAGTAATACAAAAAATAAATATTTCAATACAAACGAAACCCCAAGCATTAGATTTCGTTTTCCTAAGCAATCAACTGGTTTTTGTATGGATCTGTGTGTAAGCAGTCTCCAGGTGGAAGAACAATGTGTTATGGAACGCTCGCACAAAACAGAGGAGCGAAAAAAAAGCCACACGACGGAGTAATCCATGAATGAATTAGCAAGAAAAACCATCAGCATCGAGAGCATGATCAAGCTCACGCGTGACGTTTTTCGTGCGCAATAATTGATGAATATTATAAGATATCTTTTCAATTCGAAATATTCTGCGAAAGTTATCGAAGATTGAAAACGGATGTAATAATTATTCGGCAACGAAGGAAGGCGTGATCAGAGATGTTATGCCTTAGAAAATGCAGGCGGCGAAGACTAGGATTGAACCCAGGTTTGCTGGGGTGAGAGCCAATCACGCTTACCACTACACCATCGGCGCCGCTTAAGAACTCCTTGATGAAAGCTCTTGAAAATAAATAGTAAAAATAATGCTAAATTGAGAGTATTCCTAGATCATGTTGAATACGCGTGTATTTGTGAAATAATAAAAACAATTCAAGTATGCATGCGTAAGCAAATTGCTGTTGATTAAGAAGACAAGCTATTCTGATATATCTTGATATTTTTAAAGATAATTAGATAAATTGAACTATATTAGAAAACACCCCCCTTTCCAATTGCTAAATGAAATATTTTTTAAATCAAAAGGTTCCCCAGTTTTCACAAGTTGTTTACCCAGTATTTGATGATATTTTGCGAAAATTTCAACCTTTTTGATGAAGGTATTCTTACATATCTCGGTATTTTTAAAGATTATTAGATAAATTGAACTATATCTTCAACTATTGTAGAAATCATCCACCTTTGCCTTTGATAAATAAAATATTTTTTAAGCTAAATTGTTCCCCTATTTTTACAAGTTGTTTCACAAGTATTCAAGGATATTCTGTGAAAGTTTCAGCCTATTTGATGGAGGTATTCTGATATACATATTTGGATATTTTTAAAGATAATGAGATAAATTGAACTATTTAAAAAATCACCCTCCTTTGCCATTGCTAAATGACATTTTTTTTAAATTAAAAGGTTCCTCATTCTCCACAACTTGCTTAACAAGTATTTGAGGGTATCATGTAAAAATTTCAGACCTTTTTGATGAAGATATTCTGATACATCTGGATATTTTAAAGATCATTAGATGAATTGAACTATTTTGGAAACCACCCACCTTTGCCATTGCTAAATTAAATATTTTTAAACCAATAGTGGAATTATCAAAACTTTACAACAATATTACACTTAGGATGATCGACTTTTCATGAAAAACCCGACATCTTGAAAGCACTATTTTGAAATTCATCCGCCTTCTTGAATCCACCATTATTTTAATTAACCTTCATTTTGAATCGACCATTTTGAAATTCATCTTCTGTCGTGTAATTGTAATTGTTACATCAATATTGGAATAATTATAACTATACTACTATATTACCATCGTTATTCCAAAATTTTTAAATCATCCAACATTGTTGGCATTGGAATTTCCAATTTCAATAGAGGAGTTAGCATACAACAGTATTATATTTAGAAAGAACGAACATTATATCAAAGACTTACCATTTTAAATCCACCATTTTGAAAATCTTTCGCCATCTTGGAGCAACCATTGTGAAAATAAGCCAACATTCAATCCTTTAAATGACAGGGTTTCCCTGAACTACGGCAGGACTTCCCTGAACTTCGGAAGGACTTTCCCGAAGTTTGGCAGGCGTTCCCTGAACATTGGCAGAACTTCCTTGAAGTTCAACAAAACTTCCCTGAACTTCGGCAGGACTTCATTGAACTTCAGCAGGACTTCCCTGAAAATCGGCAATACTTCCCTGAACTTCCCTGAGCTTTGGCAAGACTCCCCTAAAATTCGGCAGGACTTCCCTGAACTTCGTCAGAATTTCCCTGAAGTTCGGCAGGCCTTCCCTGAACTTCAGTAAGACTTCCCTGGCCTTCGGCAGGCCTTCCCTGAACATGTTATCTTGGAATTGAAGTTGTCATTTCGTTTTTTCTTTCTCAAAAGGGTGCCTTTGACATTTCTCAATAAATCGTAGCACGGATACGACACTTCAAATCGAAATGACGTAGACAAAGTTGTGGGGGAAAATTTGTTTTTCTATGAAAAATATGCATGGCTAATTTTTTTTAAGTTTTTAACAAAACATCCAATAAAGTTCTAAAATCTTCTTCTCGAGACAGTTTTTACTAAAAAAAAATGTGTTAAATACGTAAAAAATGATAGAAATTTCTTTTTCGCGAATTTGATCCAAATTTTAGAATATACTGAGAATAAAAGGCGGTACAATTTGGAAGTATGCGGAAGACTTGTCAAAAACAGTTGAATTGTACAACTTTGTATTACAAAGTTTCTTGGTTAGGTTGCTTCTGTAAAAAAATATTTGTAGCGCCATATGAACGGCGTGATTTGGAACTAAATTAAATATGTCAAAATATAGCCCTTCCCAAGTAACATTGCAAGTTTTATCATGGTTTTAAAGCATGCTACAAGGCTAAATCATAGTCTGCAGAACCCTCATAAAACCCCATTTGCTACTTGGGTTGTCCACCTAAACAACTTTGCGGATGACGCCAAGCCTCTAGAATCTATAGGTGGATGCGATGTTTGGCCAACAAAAGTATCTTGAATAAAAGTAGATACTGCTCCTGTGTGTCCTTATTTACGAACATTTTGATGAAACAAGACCATTTTGGCGTTTAAGAACCATATCGACGTTTGCAAAGCTACTTTTGAAGTTTTTCAAATCATTATGGAGTACGCCAACTGACGAATCGATTTTATTTTTTCCTCTCCGAATTCCATGAAACTTGCATAATTGTTGACTAGGGGCAATGAACCAAATTTGTGCTAGAGTTTGATTCTCGTCTAATTTTTCAAAATGGCGTATTCGATATTTTTCAATAAATTATAGCACGGAAACGCTACTTCTCATCGGAACGGAATGACGTCTGAGACGAAGTTGTAGGAAACTGGAAGTCATATTCATAAAAATTAAGATAAATGGGCAAATTTTGGCAAAAATGTAAATTTGCCCATAAAAAACAATTACGCAAAGTATCATACAAATCGGAGAAGGTCGATTAAAAAATTCATTATTTTTTCGCTTTTTGCCTGGAACTGCTGGTGATCTACATCTATAAAATGCTCTGAATGATTATTATTATTATTTATTTGATATAATTCATCTGACACTTTTTTGTCGTAAAGAATAACATTATATCAAGTACATACAAATAGACATAAATAAAATTACACAAATATAGTCAAGTATTTCGAAAATGGTCAGTAAACCGTCGTTGCAGCATGGACACCGCACAGTGGTTCCCCTTAGAACAAAAGTTGGCCAAAACCTCAAAATTGTTGCACATAGGCAAAACACAGTTGAAATCGATATTTTTTAGCTATACGAAGAAAACTTGACAATCAAGACGTCACAAAAGGATTATAGTAGAACCCAAATCAATGCACAATGCCCCAAAGCCGTATTTATGAAGACAAAAATGTTTGCGCCCAAACCGTCAGTTTTAGGTATATGGTTTTTTAGAGAAAGTTGCTTCATATTTTTTGTTCAATCTTTTTATGTTCGTAAAATTAGGGTGGTCCATAAAATTGGTGAATTAAAAATACAAACTTTTTTATCATTTGAGATAGACCAAAGCAGTGTCCTAAACAGTTGTAGAACAATCAATCCAAATCAACTTTGTAGAAGACACAATGTTTTTATCTCTTATGGTTCATGAGTTATGATTTTTTTTAAACAAGCAGGTTAGGGTGGCCACTAAAATCGGTTTTCTTTGAATATCTTTTCATGCGTTAATTAATCGTAAAAACATTGTTGTGATTACATTTAGAACTTTTGATGACGCATATTTTTGCTCAAGCAGCTAGGTCACTATCTTTTTTCATTAGAAAGTTAAAGGCTATTTTCTTCGAAAAAATGGCTCTCTTTAATTGTCAATATCTCAAAATGGAGCAAACCGATTTTCAAGCTGTAGGAAATTGCGTCGTCGTAGTAAACGTTCAGGGGCGTAGATATTAATTCTTACTAGTTAGGATGGTAAATCAATGTCATTCTTGAGTAATTTGAAGTCTATTTTCCAGGGTTTCTATACCAAGTAGTTAACAACGATCCTGGTATAGTGTCAGATGCTGAGGATGACGCCATGGACGGTTCCTGAAAGCATAACGTACACCCAAGATGTAAGATTCGCTTACAATTATGTGGAATTCATCATCAGAGTATGTTAGTGGAGACCGCATGAACCGAGGATGCGATATACCTAGCTGCGATCCCATACAAGAAAATTGGAAACCGAAAAATGTAGAGTGTATTAGTGAGGTAAATTAGTTATGTCGAAAAAAATTGGAAACAGACTGCCGACTGGACTTGAACCACGAACGTTGCGATTATCAGACCTGCGCTTTCTCCACTGCTCTCTCCATGCTTCTAAAAGCAAACATGAAGCGCTCATTTTCTCGCATACTCGACTTCGTACGCTTTTTCTGCTGGAGAGATTCGAGGCAAGTGTGTGCGTAGTTCTACAATGTTCTACAATGTGCGTCGTTCTACAAGCTTATTGGTATAGTCAAAAGCGTAGATAGAACACGAAATAAAAAAGACAAAAAACCATTACATCGCTTGCATGGTCGATTTCTAACATTCGTTGTCATGTTCATGAACAGAGGATGATAGGAAACGGAACTAACATTCATTGTAATAGATTTTTGGTTTGCGTGTACAAACTTCCTCTGTACAGGTTCGGTTCGTGTAATACAACTATCGTGAAAAGGAAATTCCAGAATTGACCGTACTACAGCACAATACAATGACCTCAAAAAAAAAAAAAAACATCACGAAATCCACTGGCAATTTTTATAATGAATGCAAGCTGCCTGTTTGCTCTGGAGATTATTTCATCATAGTGGAACCAGAAAGTGAGTTCGCTGAACGTGGTCACCTGACATTTCTCGATGCTAAGAGTCATACAGTTCCTTGTCAGTGTTCACTTGGCTGTCGACAGAAGCAGACCTCTCTTGATGTGTGTCACGCGGTCGTTTGCTTACTCGACAGCAACCATTGATTGTGTGGTCCTCCTCATTGTTCTTCATCAGCAGTTATTTCGGTCGATGCACCGTCGACTTTGGAAAGCAACCGTTTCGTGATGAGTGTGTGAGTGATGACCACGTTTTGCGTCCATTTCTGCAAAGGATAGAAAGCGCTCTGCCCCCCGTTGGCGATACTGCCATACAATGAAACTACTGGAAACGGACCCCGTTCTGATGGAGGAGGCTTATTGGATAGCGGAAGATAAAGTGTTTATTGTGTTGTACCTTTTGACTATAGTTTTACAATGTTTTGTATAGTGAACAAGAATCCTCGGATCTGTAAAGATAATTCGATTGAACCTTATCAAATAAATTAATAAACAATACAATTCCTTGTGGTTGTAAGATTCTGCAGTTCTAGACAATCTTCACAGCTGCTTACAATGACATAAATTTTAGCATCATCGGCATAGAAAAGTTGCACTAGAGGAGGTAGAATCTGTGACATGTCGTTGATAAACAACGAAAAGAACAGTGGTCCCAGGTTGCTCCCTTGTGGTACACCAGTTTGATTAACGATCATGGCCGATTGACTTAATCCGATTTTTACACACAACGATCTGTTGGTTAAGTACGATCTGAACCAATCCACTGAAATCGTCTACCAATTCTCTCCAGCTTCCTCAGAAGGATGTTATGATCAACCCGATCGAAAGCAGCCTTCAGGTTCATGTAGACAGTGTCCACCTGCTTCCCGGAATCAACTGCTTGAATACATAGTGACGTAAAATTAGCAAGATTTGTAGCAACCGACCTTTTTGGGTAGAATCCATGCTGATCGACCGAAATGTAATGTTTAGAGCGGGTAAAAAGAACGTCGTTCACTATGATTTCAAATACCTTTGAACATGCACACAAGGAAGTTATTCCTCGGTAATTGCTGACATCAAGACCAAAAATTGAAATGGCCTTAACTCCATTTTGTAAACAAACCTTGTTAGGCCATTTTCTCGCGAACCGAAACCTTCATTCGCAAACCTAACCACAATCGGGTAGAGGAGAATTTCCCCTACCTGTTCATTATGTTGGATTGCCTTTGCGGACTTCGGTTCGCCAGAAAATTGCCTTACAAGGTTTGTTTACAAAATAGAGTTAAGGCAATTTCAATTGTTGGTCTTGACATCGCGTTTTTCCCCCTTTTTGAACACTGGAAACAATAATGATGATTTCCAATTCGAGGGAAACACTCTGCTGAAACGAAAAGTTGAAGAGTTTCATCAAAGGTTGACATAGCGCAAAAGTTCATCTTTTCAGCATCGCTGAAGGAATTCCGTCAGGTCCAACAGATAAAGAGAATTTCAGTTTCCTTATTGCCCTCGCAACCTCATTTTCATCGATGTCATGACACTATCGAAATCAAAGATGTCCTGTGGAGTATCTCGAACTGCCTGTTCAACTTGAGCAGGCAGCGCCGCGAAATTGTTGAAGGTCATTTTAAATTGTGATGCAAAGAGCTCACATTTTTCAGCAGAGAGATTTCCTAGATACATTGATGAGGGAAGTCCTTCTTCGGTTCGTTTAGATTTGACAAACGACCAAAATTGCTTCGGGTTGCTACGTAGGTTGTGCTGCATTCGAATTATGTATCGAGAGTACAAGAAATGGTAGTGGTTTCTGTATGCTCTGCGACGACTGCTGCAATATTTTCGAAGAACCGAAGAACGGTGGCGTTTAAGCATTCGCAAGCGATTGGTTGCCCAGGGTGGTTTCTGAGCAGGTTCTGATATGATGGAATGCCAAGGAAATCAGCTACAAACAATTTCTCACTGTGCAGACCATTGAATTATCCTATTTTACCTCAATTTTTTTTTTCAAACTCGTTATTTGAATTGAATTAAGGATGCATTTTAATACTGCCGCTAAATATCAGACATCAAATACATAATTTCCTATGCATCACTATCGAAAAGTGTCCATCACGGAAAGTAACTCTAAAATCGTTAGTTGAACTGAATCGATAATACTTTTGAACACTGCCGCAACTGTGGGGCACTTTCGTTAGACTGCTCAAGACGAAACCAGCGGAAATACGATTCGCCGGATTTATTTACATTATAAAAGGTATTTCAAACCTCCTGAAACTAGCGGCACGTAATAAGTGCGGTTCTGGGTCAGGTTTTGCCCACTGTGCAGTGGTTCATGATCCATGGATTGAGAAACGCTTATGTAAATCATACATAATGTTGATACGATTAAGCGTTCTGCATACTCTTCATTAAATAAATATAAATCTAATGAATCATCAAATTAAAATTTAATCTTCTTCTTCTTCTTCTTCTTTTCGCGTTTCTAGCTTATTGCGTGCTCTCAACTTAGTGTTCTAGATACACTTCCAGAGTTATCAATTGAGAGCTTTCGATGCCTGTATCATTTTCCATTAGTAAATTGTGTGGCAAGTATAATCATACTCTATGCCCAGGGAAGTAGAGAAATTTTACAACGCGAAACATTCCTAGACCGGACTGGGAATCGAACCCAGCCACCTCCAGCATGGTCTTGCTTTGTAGCTGCATCTTTACTGACTAAGCTAAGGGAGGCTCGCCAAATTTGTTATTACAGATCTATAACTGCCGCTTATGAGCACAAATCAGCAAGCCAAAAAAAAAAGCGCGTTTAAAGTTTGCTGGTCAGCATTGCTTTTTAAGTGATGGGACAACCCGTTTGGCTAGCTTCTCAACCTTTTCCAGAACAAAGTTGTTAAGTTCATTTAGTAATATGAAAATATAGGTGGTTAACTACCCAAGTAAAACAAATCTATACAATTATGTTGAGTAAACTGCTATACGACCAAAATCAGTTATACAAAGGTTATATAATCGTGTTCAATACAAATATGGTACGTATAACACCTTTGCAAGCATTCCGACATTTTTTTGCGTTCCATATAAAGTACAATGAAATTCTGACGCCCACTGATTATAGTACATACGAAACACCTTTGAAAGCATTCTGGTATATTTTTGTTTCATTCGTTATAAAGCACAGTGAAATTCTGACGCCCACTGATGTCGAGAAAATTTCCCGCTAACGGAGGCCCCTCGCCACCACTTTCTATCGTTTACCGGAGCAGAAATTTTTCATCATCGTCTTCCGCCGCATCACACAGCAGTAACATCAATGACGTCACGTTACTCTCCCACAGAGAACAGCTGGCCACTTGCACACTCTCCGGTTGCGATTTAATGCCAAATCAGCAGAAAACCACCCTAAGAGGGTGGTAGCTTAAGACGATGTCAGGATAAGAGCGATATGAAGCTTTTGCAGCATTTTTAACCTGGGGCTGGACGTAAACTTTTGCAGTGACGTACGAACGAACTTTGTACATTGCATTCGGTTTGGGTGGTGGATTTGGGAAAATAACAACGATTTTGACGTGGAAGGATGTAATCGAAAAGATGGCAAAGTTTGAAATCGGATTCCAATGAATTCATTTAAAAATTTTCGTCATGAATTTACTTTGGCACACATGGCTTTTGTATAGTTTGTCTCCGTCGAAAACCTGCATGGGAATCGATGGAGACGCAAGGTAGATTTCTATTAGATGATGAAATATCGAGCGGGAAGCTCCCATGCTAATCATAACCCATACATGATTGAGTGAAACTTTTGCCAAAAGAAAGGCAATTCGATTTGAGTTATGAAACTCTATTAGTGTCACCCGGAAAACTCACACACACACATCACACTCCATCTTGTTGCTTGCTCCGTGTTCGAATTTCCCCGAAAAAGTTGTGAGTTCGAGTGAAACTTTGCTGTCTAGTCTGCTGCTTTATCAGCTTCATGTATTAGGGAATGGGCTGCCGATTGTCCTCGGCCGGTTTTGGGAAGAACCTTGCGTTCGCATCCAACTGGGAAAGTTTCAGAGAGGAAATTGATTTCTGGGGTTTGGTTGCGGTTGATGGTGGCCGTAAGTAGCTGCTGTAGTAGTTGCCAATGACAGACAGTGACATGGTTCTATCTGATGTTCGTCGGATCGTTAGGAGGGGAGAACGGTGTGAGCAGGATGAAGAAAGGATGGCCAGACATGATAAGGTTCAATTCGACAAGTAGATTCTGGTACGATTTTGACTTCAATGAATTCTACATCGGTGCCAACGTAAAGGGGAGCACTTCCTCCAGCTTGCTATCGGAAGGAGTGGATAACAGATTAACAGTTAACTTAACATCGGCATTGCTTTACCGAAATTTTTCTCATACAGTCAGTAACAACTAAACTAGCAAGCTGATTTACTCGTAAAGACTAAAAAGAAACTCTCATTTCCGTTGATTGGCACCCGCCAGATCTTTCACGAAGAAGAAGAAGACACTACGCTTCCCATCCGCTCCCGGTTGAGTGATTGATCGATCCAGTTTCCAACAAACTTTTAATAAATCATCCCCGCTCATGTCACACGCCGCCAACGTTGCTACTCATCCGTTTTCTCTATACGTTTTCCATCCTTTGAGTTCAGTTCAGAGTTGTAGACCAGAGCAGCATCCTCAAGGACGGAGGCGATATTTGTTATTCCGGACAGTTACATGCGTCTTTTGCCTCCTTCCACCGCCATCTGGCTTCGTATTCAATATTAACTTCTCTGACGGCTCTGCTTTCAAGTAATCCCTTTTAGGATCCTCCTAGAGCTCGGCACGGAAATATTCTTTGAATGGATGCCACCCACTCGTTCACATATAAAGTGTAGCCCTTTTTCCAACCCAGTTTTCCACATGCATGCTCTGAGGGAGCTGAGCGATCAACAATGAAAATCCTCCACATCTTCAAGTTATGCCGTAATAAATAGGCATGCATAAACATGTATTATCCCAGCAAGGCGGCCGGCTTTGTATACATCCATACACAGAGGTACACACAGGAGTTTTTGTGGGTGGGCCAAAATCCTGCAAACAAACCGCAAAGCCTACCGGCCGCAAGCGTTTATAGTTTTGCTGGCTCCTGTCCTAACTGAACCAACCAACAACGGACCGTTGAAGCGTACAAATTTATATGCAAACAACCTCTGTGATTTGCTCCGGAAAAACCTCTTATTCCCCATTCCAGCAGACGCTACTACGGTGGTGGAGCTTTTAAATATGTATTCAAATTTCTGCTCGACGATACCCTCCGAGCAGGTCTGTGAAAAATATACGGCGTGTATTGTACCTGGACTTGCAGGTGGATCCCCCACGAAGGAGCAGACACGTTTCAACAACTGCTAAGCATAGAAATAAAATTGGAGCCGGCCACGGAGCAGCAACATACATGGATTAAATCCTATTACTTTCCGTTTCGTACTCGGTAATCGATATCTAAATTCTGGAAAATGGGGCATCAGCTGAAGGGTTAAGGAAAATGTAATTTTTATACGCTACACCACCACCGTCCCGCCGCACAGAAATCCCGTTCGGAAAAGTATGCTGGAAGCAAAAAAAAAAAACATTACATCGAAAATACAGAAACGATTGGTCGTAAAAATTTGCACACGCCAATCGTGCACGATCGTTTCACGATTACGGCCATTTATGGTCTTTTATAGTTTAGCTTTAGTTGTACGTGTGTATTGGGGAAGCAAAAAGCGGAGAAACACCGACCATCATCATCGGTACGTTACTAATCGTTACCGCAGTGGTCCGAATGTGTTTCTCTCAGTTTTTCCTTTCTTCCCATAAGTGCTTTTCTTGGGCATCAGTTGCTTCCTTTTTGGTGGTATTGTTGTTGTTGTTGGACTTGCAGATTTTCCGCTCAATTAATGGTAAGTACATGGCTAGGATTTTATTGCTGATATGCGTAGAGGTTTGACTCGATTTATTGGTATTCAAGCAGTTGGACATGTATATTGAATTCGGAAAAAGTTCCATGAATTATGATCAATTGAATTGCTTTTCCAATGCTCACGCGAATTGATGTGACGCATGGCGGATTTTGGATTTTGGTTTGGTTCTGGCTACCAGACTTGGGTAGGGAAACGAGACTGCCTCGCACAGTTTTTATCGCTGTTCACTTATACACTCAGCGAAACAAAAATGGCGAACCTTTTTTTTTCCAAATTTCCTTTCTTTAATATTAATTTCATCTCTTCAGTATATCAGCATTCTACCTATCATCTTTTTAATTGGTTATGCTGGTAATTTTGTGGAGCATTAACATTTAAGCCATACAATTCATAAAAACGGTGCTAAATATCTCATTTGAAAATTGTTTGTTTTAATTTAAAACATATCGAGCAAAGGTCTAAGTTTTGTTCAATTTGAAGTGAAATCAGTCGAAAACTCTTCAGATCACATACAGATGTCGGAAGCTTCTTGATAGCTGTGGTCGCATCGAGAAACGTGGAAGGTAAAGTAAGCTTACACCGAAGGATAAACCGAGATTTTGTAGATTTTTTTTAGTGAAGCAAAGCCCATTGGAATGAAGCTTCTTTCCAGCCTCTTATCCGATAGCCTTAAAACCTTATTTTTTTTCTAACGAAGTTTACAATTGATGCACTTTCCAGTGAGCTGAATTGCTCTATGGATGAAGTGCGACGGTAGCTCATAATCTAATTCAACACTTATAATCTATAACAATGCGCACAAACAGAGGGACTTCCTATCTAATAATCGACCGAGTTGCTAGTTGGTGTCTTTGTTGAAATATAGATGAAACAAGCCATGTCAAATGCTGGAACAATTGATTAACTTCATTGAGGGTTGCAGTACCTCTGGCTTCGGTCAGACATACACGAATATTCACTACCTGATAAAGAACTAGCATTTCTACCAGACCATGTAGCTACATTAGGAACCTTAGAGCATGGATCCAGAACCATGTGGGCTCTTGGAATGCTGAAGACTGCAGCTGGAACCTGAATGCTGGACAAGCTGTTCAATGATTGTGACAGCGATGTGGCCGTATTGCGAATTCTTGCAGCTAGTTTTGGTGCCAATGACCATGCATCCAGAACCATATGGAGCCATAGGAATGTTGAACAATGTAACCGGAACTCGAAAAACGTTAAAGTTCATTAGGGCGTAGTATATCTGGCTTTGACCAAACATATACCAGTATTTATTACCTGACAAAATAATTGAAACTTCTACCGGAATTTGTAGCTAGTTTTGGAGCCAAAGAGCACTAACTCTGAACCATGTGGAGCTCTTGGAATGCTGAAGAGTGACAGCGATGAGACCGTAGATATTGCGAATTCTTGCAACAAGTTTGGAACTGGATGGCATGGATCCAGAAAACATATGAAGCGGGTGGAATGATGAACAGTGCGACCTGAACTCGAAAAAAGTGGATGTTCATTAGGGGCGCAGTATCTCTGGCTTCGACTAGACATATACATACTAGTATTCTTCACCTGATACAATAACTTGCATTTCTACCAGACCTTGTAGCTTTGGACCCAGGATCATGTAGAGCTGTAGAGAAACCGATGAGTGCAACCGAAACCCGAATGCTGAACAATCTGTTCACTGATGGTGACAGCGATGAGACCGTGGATGTTGCGAATTCTTGCAGCTTGTTTGGTGCCGGAGAGAATGGATCCAGAACCATGTGGAGCGGTAGAATAGCTGACCAGTGTAGACGGAACCCAGAAAACGTGGGAGTTCATTAGGACCGTCATATTTCTGACATATACCAGTATTTGTTACCTGACAAAATAACTGGCATTTCTACCATAACTAGAACCATATGCTGAAGAGGTTGGTTGATTGTCTTTATTAAGGAAATTTTCAGCCACGCGCTGGTTCATCTCTGATATGCTGAAGACCCGAGCAAGAAAAAATAACTTATGAATACCAAATTCAGGTATGAAAACAGCATAACTGTCAACCTAAATATGGCATTAGTGAGGCTGACATAAGAGGTAAAATACCAAACATAATACCTCAAAAATATTCTACAAATAACGAACTAATAAATAATTTAGTTATTACAATAACAGACGGATAACAGACGCTTTTTTAGATGCCAGAATACCATAGTTTGTTACATTCAAAGTGTTTTTATGTTACTTCATACGCGAAGTTAGCGATTTTCAGAGTTGGTTGGAAATGCTAACATGAAGCTTTAGTGTGATAATTTATTAGCCAAAGAATGATTTTTTAGAAGAGGGTAGGTGGATAGTTCCGTTAGAGTACGGCAGTATGAAAATTGGATAGAAGTTGAAAATGAGCGAAGGGCCATTAATACGACAGTTTTTAAAGATAGACGCACATCTTTTGCCTAACCCGTACGATGTACGCGGGGACTTGAAGTATGTCTTCAAGTCTACAGACTGCAGCTGGAACCTGAATGCTGGACAAGCTGTTCAATGATGGTGACTGCGATGTAGCCGTATTTGTTGCGAATTCTTGCAGCTAGTTTTGATGCCAATGACCATGCATCCAGAACCATCTGGAGCCATAGGAATGTTGAACAGTGTAACCGGAACTCGAAAAACGTTAAAGTTCATTAAGGCGTAGTATCTCTGGCTTTGACCAAACATATACCAGTATTTATTACCTGACAAAATAATTGAAACTTCTACCGGAAGTTCATTAAGGCGGAGCCCGAGAGCATGGACCCAGAACCAAGTGGAGCTCTTGGAATGCTGAAGAGTGACAGCGATGAGACCGTAGATAGTGCGAATTCTTGCAGCAAGTTTGGAACTGGATAGCATGGATCCAGAAACCATATGAAGCGGGTGGAATGATGAACAGTGCGACCTGAACTCGAAAAAAGTGGATGTTCATTAGGGGCGCAGTATCTATGGCTAGACATAGACCAGAATTCTTCACCTGATACAACAACTGGCATTTCTACCAGACCTTATAACTATGGACCCAGAATCACGTATGTAAACCGATGATTGCAGCCGGAACCCAAATGCTGAACAATCTGTTCATTTATGGTGACAACGAGGATGGATCCAGAACCATGTGGAGCGGTAGGATTGCTGACCAGTGTAGCCGGAACCCAGAAAACGTGGGAGTTCATTAGGACCGTCGTATTTTTAACTTCAACCATACATATAAGAGTATTGTAACCTGACAAAATAACTTGCATTTCTACCAGACCTAGAACCATATGCTGAAGAGTGTAGCCTGAACCCGAATGATGGACAAACTTTTCAAAGATGTGGCAGCGATGAAACCGTAGATGGTTCAAATTCTTGCAGCTCGTTTTGAGCCTGAGAGCATGGATCCAGAACAATGTGTAGCGGTTGGAATGTTAACCAGTGTAACCGGAAGCCGAAAATCGTGGAAGTTCATTAGGAGCGTAGTAATTCTGGCTTCGGCCAGACATATACCAGTATACAAAATATATGGCATTTCTACCAGACCGATGAGGATCCCAAGAGCGATTAAACATGCCAATATGCTTAAGTAAGAATTTTCTAATAATACGTTCAGCTTTAAGATAAGGTGGCAGAGAGTTGAAGCATGTTTTACTATGTGAGCTACAGATTTCTTGCCTACTTCCGTATTTGGACGACTAATGACGAATGTTACAGGATTCCTAAGCTGATGCCTATGGAACGGTTGATGGAGGGTTTGATTGTGATGAGCCCGCGGATTATGCATAGACACTGTATTTCACGTAGTGCTGCATTATTATACAGATCCACAGTGTGTTTGTACACGACTTTTAGGCACCTACTTTGTGTGACTTGCAATGGATTTAACCGTGCCTTGCCAGCAGCACTTCAAACATACACCAGATATTCGAGCTTGGATTGGACAAAAGCATGGTACATAGTTGTTAAAGCTTTCAGCGGCAGAAACTTTGAGACCCTTCACAAAAGTCCACATGTAGAGCTTGTGAATTTCCGTAGTTCTGCGATGTGTTGATTCCATGTCAGCGTGGCGTCCAAGTTCAGATCAAGATACTTGAAGTATTCTACTTCGTTTATTTTGGTTGAACAAACTATAAAATCAAGTGGAAAGGGACTCTCAGGCATGGTGAGTGGAATGTAACATACTTCGTTTTCGACAAATTTAGAGACAAGAGATTCTCGGCGAAGAACCATTGAATTTTTTTCATACCTTCTGTCATTTGACGAATGATTTGTTCTCTGTCTTCATATGATAATTACGTGTCATCAGCAAATAACCGCGGCTTTCCATGCAATTCCATCTTTGCAAGTGCGGACAAGAACAGCAAGGGACTCAAATTACTGTCCTGTGGAACACCTACTATTAATGGTTTCCGTGAGCTTGAAACACCATTCATCCAAGCAAACTGAGTTCATGCACTTAAGTAGCTTCGGATTGAATCATTTGCAACTCCTAATACCACAAATGTTAAGTTTCTGAAACAGTATTTGAGTCTAGAAAAAGTACCCCAACCAATTTTTGGGAATCCATCGCATTATAGTTGTCATCAACAAGTTCCATTGCGGCTGTTAGCGTGCTTGATTAAATGCGGACACCGTATTGGTAGTTGTACAATACCTTGTGTTCGTGGAGAAAGTCTGATAGTCTAGATACAAGCAGTTTTTCCAATATTTTACTCAATATTGGTAAGACCGATATTGGCCTGTAATTGACTACATCAGTCTTACTGCCAGTCTTGAAGATTGATGTTACACGTTCCACTTTGAGAACGTTAGGAAAATTTCCAGACCTGACTTTACTCTCCAACAATTCAAAGCTGCAATTCATAACGCCAAACTGACTAAGGCGTGGTTTTTTTTATAGATACATAGAAGTTCTCGAGTACTGCAATTTAAATGGTTCCAAAATTCAAAATAATTTTACCCTAGTTTGATCCTTAACTTATTTCAGAACATGTTATAAGAATTAATTTGGATGATGGTTAATCATTGATCTGAAATAATAGGAAAACCTGATGGTGCTATTTTTGTTCCGCTGTGTTAAGCAATAAGCGACCAAAATCATTTAAGGGGATGTTTACTTGGATTTTTTCAAAAAAATTGATTTTTTTTGCATAAAATGAAAGCTACAAGTGTGTAGAATATGTGGCCAAAAGGATTTTACGATCCGAAACATATTTAGCGAGTTATGGCGCTTTGAGTGAACCTTTGTCATGCGCGCTGAGGGATGCAACAAAAACTTTAAACGCGTTTTTCTTGAAACCATATTTTTTATAACAACTTAGAGCATAGGGCTTGAACAAATGATCCGATTTACAATCGGAAAATTGCGCTTTGAAGGATGCTATTTTTTGTATGGCTTATACCTAAAATGAAAAAAAAATTGTTAGTTACTATTTTTTAAGCAAGGTGAGAAAAAGAGGGGTTAAAAAAAGCACTAAATTTTCAAATGTCCATAATTTGGTCAATTTTTGTCGGATTTCGTTCTAGTTAGGTATAAGCCATAGGGAATATTATCAACTTTAACCACAATAAAAAAAATTTCATTTCAGTTCACCACCAGAGGGTGTGCACTCGAAGTTCTGCAGCAAAACCTGACTGACACTCCTCCACGCGAGCCGCCATTTTGAGCCGCCATTTTGTTTTTTTACCTTCAAAAAATTTCCAAGTATTCAGGAATAGTGGACAAATATAATTATCGAAACCGGAAGTTCGTATGTCTTTTCATTCTCCTGAAAAAAAAATTCCAAAGTTCAACTGTTTTTCAGCCAAATCCAAGTAAACCTCCCCTTAACAAAATGACCAAAATGTTACTTATAAGTTATCATAAAACTTTCCGAATAGAATCATGAAAATTTATTTGTCAGTCATCCAAAAAGGCACGCATTGTTTTCCTATCAAGCATTAGTCGACAGTTTGTTTAGCAATATCTTGCCTAACTAGCAATATCTTGCCCAACTAGATTAACAACTAACAACACTGTGTAATACAAGTTTTTAGAACAGATATATTTTACCATGTTTGAAAATCTTATGATCTTCTGAATAAAAGTCTAAAATAAATGAACAATTTGTTATAAGATCTTTTTCTAGATCCTGTTTTGGCTATGGATATTTGTTAAGATTCTGAAACTTCGATTATAAACAAGCTTTTGAACTTTGTGGAAATTGGATAGATTTTGGATTTAGTTAATAAATTCCAGATCATGATTTTAATTTTTTAATTCTCTGGTTAATTATATTTTAACAATACTTCGATAAATTTGCGATACTTCTAACAAAAATAA
The DNA here is from genome assembly GCF_037179485.1 of Ochlerotatus camptorhynchus. Classification (NCBI taxonomy): domain Eukaryota; kingdom Metazoa; phylum Arthropoda; class Insecta; order Diptera; family Culicidae; genus Ochlerotatus; species Ochlerotatus camptorhynchus. The sequence continues at coordinate 3,821,736 of NW_027040920.1, forward strand.
ATTATGAAAATGATTTTACAAAAAAAAATGCGTGATTCGCGAAATTTACAATTCCTATGTACAAAGACACTTTTTGAGGATATTAAGCTCAATTTCGAAGATCAGGAGTAAACATTTTTATCAAATATTATAAGCCTTCTACAAATTTGCGAGACGAAAATATCAAGGGGATCATTAAGCACAATAGAAACTTAATTCAATGCTGACTAATTTAAACTGTAATGATAATCGTAAGATGGACCAAAAAGCTATAGATCCTCTGGGAAGGAAAGGGTGAAAAATTAAAAAAAAAAACAATGGAAAAGTATTCCCGATTCCAGATGATTTTTTCATTATTATAGCTTATTTAGGGTGCCTACTCAATTTTCTTAATAAAATTCCATCAGTTTTCTAGAACGTTTACGAATGTTTCTACTTAAAAGCACCATAATTTCTTGGACTAGAGAGCCTAATTTTGCGCATTTAAATACTGAAAATATCATAAATTGATCTAGAAATTTGTTACTATTATTGACTTGCGAACAGGAAAAAATAGAAAATTATAAAAATCACGATACACTATATTGTTGAACAAAAAAATACTCGGAGCTAGGCAACGCGAGCAATGTTCATAGTTCACGGTAAGTTTCTGTGTTTTTAATGTATTAGTAAAAAATAGTAGCTTTCAAAAGTTTTAAAACATGACAATCAGTTTTAAAGTTTAAAGATTTTCAATGGAAATGGAAAATGCCCCTAATTTGGGCCCATACATAAATTCAGCAATCGACTAAATTTTCAATAGCGGCCAAATATATACATTAGTACCGTCCCAATGACGCGTTCAGTTCATCTAGATACAATTGATAAATAACAGATATTTTGCGATGGGCCCAATCTTAGATCCATAGGCCAACATTAGAGCCATTTCCCCTGTCTCAAAAAAATTCAATGTTTCGATTTGCAATTCTGAGTTCAAGATCTTATAATTGCTAGGATTTAACGCCAAAGTCACGAGTTCAAATCTCACCCCTGGACAAGTCACGAATGACTCAAGAGTTTTAAAAGTGACTATTATAAAAAAAAAAACAAACTTCGTTGTTTAGCATTTGGATTATTTCTATTTGATTTGACTCTTGAAATTTTTTTTCGTGTTCGAGAATCTTGTAAATTTCTCAATGCTTTGAATATTTAATTTAAAATAAAACTTCTTGAATCTAGCATGAAATTTAAAAGAAAATCAAAAGCTCTGAATTTAAGTGTGTGTTTAATCCTGGATTTCAATTTATTTCTCTGTATCCAGGATCTCGAAAAAATAACAATGTTTTAATCATCTTGATACCCTTGGAACTCTGCAGGATTTCTGTAGCAAATTCTGAAAACAAATGGAAGGAATCTTCTCAGAACATCCTCATTATAGATGTTTCTCTGGTCTTTCCTTATTATTTTTCTCCATAATACTCATGAAAATCTTCTTTAGAACACTATTTGAATTCACTCTGCAATGCTCATGAAATTGCTGATAATTCTTGCTGTTATTCTGAGGAATTCCCCGAGCAATTGTCCTGGAAATTTCGTTGGAGTTCACCTTAGCATTCACTTAATATTCTCCTGAAATTCCCATGGAATTAGCTTGGGAATAATTATTTAGTTCTGCTAGGAAATCCCAAAAATTCTTCAAAATGCTGCTCCTATGGAACTTTCCATTGAAATCTCCCTGAAATTTTCCTCAGAATTATTGAGGAATATTCCTAAGAAAACCTTTGGAATCATTCTCAGAATTTCCATTTTCCATATTTCCGAAATAGGGTTTTTGATCTAATTTCCGTCCTACTAAGCACAACCCGCACTTTACCTATCTTTTCTGAAGGAGTTTAAACAAACAATGGAATATTTCTGTTAAAGATGACTTCTTAATTTATTCACCTTTCCATACGTACCGTTGGATTTGATAAAGAGCCACAAATTGTTGATATATTGCTTAAAATCTAATACTGCTTCTTGTTTCTAAATTCGTTCTACGAGTTTCAATTCCGTCAAAACGCATTGAAACGCCATTAGATTTTCTTCGTCCTACGGATAAACGTAGAAAAGGGGGATTCGCTAGGAGCGCTTCTTTTGTTTTGAGAACAATGGGCGTAAATATTCATACAATACGCTCTAACAGGGTTTATGTTGTAGCTAATGAACTAACGCATCGGAACAAACCTATTATTGATTTTTGCACGGTGAAATCATTGATATTATTGATCTTTTCTGATCGATAGAACGGAAATGGGCGATTACGACGAAGTAGCGCTCTACCCTACTTTTAAATCTTTTTTTTTATTCACTTTCCGTCGATCTTGTTTTCCGTACTAATGCTACCGACGCCACATCTGGACCCTACCTATCGACCCATCAACTCATGGACCGGGGACCAACGGATTTACTGATCAGAGATGTTATGCCAATTTTTCCGGAGAATCCGGAACATGACAAGGTGTCGTTTTGGTCACAACTTGACATGTTCCGGAAACTCAATTGTCTTCCATTGAGCTGCTTTTTGAAGGAATCAATGTGCCGCATTAATTGGATAAATATCATGAGAGCAAATATTCTGCTAAGAGCGGAAGGGGAACATACTCCAGGGCACCTCCCAATAATTCCGGAACTACAGCTTAAACATTAATGTCTGTTTCGTTCTAAAATCTAGATCCATTTTGTGATCTTATGGAAAAGGTTTCATACAATTCGGATGCGAATTCGCTGAGAACAAGAACATGATTGTTTATTCATTTTCAGTTCAACAAGGGTCCGCCATGCAGTTAGCTGTCAAGTGGTTCGATTCCCATTCCGGTCAAGGATGATCTTCCCGGTGCGAAGATGGTGTCGCTTGTATATTCAAATTTTCTGGTAGCTGAGCAAGCACAGTGGAGAAAGTCGAAAAAGTCCTATGTTTTGGTAGTCAGATTCAGATAGCGTCAGAAGGCGGGACTAATATCGGTACGGATGCATGATTCAAGAAGGATAGAACTGCCTTTGCAAATGTACGAAATATATGGAGATCGAAGTATGTTTTTCAATGCACCGACTTGTCTCAATGTTTGTTGTTTACCAGCTGCTCAACAAGTCTAAGTACCGAAAATGCAAATTTTTTTTAACGAAATCATAAAAATGCGAGGAAAGCAGAAACAGGCCTTGAATGACAAGTTGACAGTGTTCGCTGGTAAAACGAAACCAAAAAGAAAAAGGACATATGAAGAACGGATTGCCATCGGAGGGTTAACAGTGAAGTCAATGTTGCTGTAGAAAACAAGGCCAGTAAGTTTCATGGTCAAGCTCGGTGCCAAAGTGAGGAATATTAATTTTCAAGTTGAACTCTGGATCAAGTGATCATCTGATGAATGATTTCAGGATGTTCTCCAGGGTGGCGAAACTGTCGTGAAAGTAACACAGATGTTCGAGTGAATATCAACGAGGTGCTGAATATTCCATTGGCACGAGTGACAGTTTGCTGTCTGCGAAATGATCGGCTAAAGCGGAGATTTCGGTGTTATTCGATGGAGGTCCAGCAGTGTTGTGTAAAGATAATAAGTCATAGAAACAGCTCAACTCAAGGGCAGTTTGCACGAAATTTAGATCAATTTGGATTCACCAATTGTGCCGATTGTTGAATCGACGATTGCTTGGCTGCTATTCCATTGAATTCAGAAAAATAGCGAGATCCTTCAAGAAGCTCCAAAAACTAAAGAAAATCTTGATAATATCAGGGAAGTTAAGAGAACTTAGGACAAATGTCTGAAACTTCACTGAAGATCCGAGAAATTTAACAAACTGCAGAAAACATAGGAAAGTTGAGAGATATCACAGGAAGTTTTATTAATTACAGGAAAACTGTTCTAGGAACTTCAGAGATATCCAGAGAATTTGATGAAAGTCTAGAAAACTTCAGAAAAGTCCATTAGAAAATAACATTAGAAAATTTAAAAAATCTTCAATCCCTTCATTTTTGTGAAGTTCCAGAAATTTCAGGGAAGTTCAGAGATCTACAGAAAATTTAAAAAAATTATAGACATATTTTTGAAACTTTACAACCGTCCAGAGGTCATTCACATTTTTACAAAAATTCGGCCATTTTCGATCTTCCTTTGAATTTATCTAAACTTACCTGAAGTTCCCTAAATTTTCAAGAAGATCTCGGAACTTCTCTAACATTCCAACAATTTTCCTGATATTTATGGAATATTTTAAACCCAGCAAATTTCCAGAAGGTTGAATTTTTCTGATTCGTCATTTGGTGTGGAATTGCTCTTATGAAACTTTCCAAGAATTTCAGGAAGGTTTTAAACATTTCTGGAAATTTGATGGGTTTTTAGGAATGTTCCATAAATATCAGGAAAATTGTTGGAATGTAAGAGAAGTTCCGAAATCTTCTTTCCGGAGATGAACCAGCCTGCGGCTGAAAATCTCCTAAATAGAGATAATAATAATAATCCGAAATCTTCTTTAAAATTTAGGGATCTTCAGGTAAATTAAGATAAATTTAAAGGAAGTTCAATAAGCTTCAAGGTAGTATCGAAAACTTTAGGAAAGTTGTGGGAACTTTTGAGATTCAGAGCTCTTTAGGGCACTACCAATAGCTCAAAGTAACCACCGAAAACTTCATTAAAGTCTAGATTTTCGGTGAAGTTTAAAGGTCTTGAAGAATTAGTTTTTTTGTTTCGGCTTTTAAATCTTAAAGAAAAAATGTAGATTACTTTTTTATCATTGACAACGTTTCGACCCAGGCGTGATCAAATATGTTATGCCTCAGAACATCCCGGCGACGCTGACTGGGATTGAGTGGTAATTACGCTTACCACTACATCACCGGCACCGCTAAAAAATAAACTTTTAAAAATAAAGTTTGGAATGACTTCGAGATAAATCTGAAGACTTTCTAAGGTAAATCGGAAGAATGTTCCAGAAGAAGTCTGAATAATTTTTCGAGGCCAGAAGAAATTTCTAGGAGAGGCTAGGAAAAACTTTAGGGGAAATCTGAAGACATTCCTATGCGAAGCAAAAAATAAAATATAAATTTTATTAAGTCCAAAGAAACTATCGTGGAAGTCAGAAGTACTTTCTAGGAAAGTTGGAAGAGGCTTCTATGAGATTTCGGATATATTTTTTGGGTCAAATTAAACTCCCGTTACTAAAGACTACGGAAGAAGTCGGAAGAAAAATCAAAAGTAGCTCGGGATTTTTTTTTTCAATGAAAACAAATATATTAAAATAAAGATGTTAAACTATTCCAAAAATTTATACATCGTTCAACAGAAGTTAAAAAATAAAAATTCTGATGAGTAATTTTCATGAATTCAACTTTATACTTTTCTGGACACTGTACTAAACTATTTCCCGATTTCTGGAAATTCCCGGGAAGAGCCATCAGTTGTTTCCCGTTTCTCGGGAAACCAAAAATGGCCGAAAAATGGAAACACTAGTTGCTTCAAATGAACTGTTCTATAACTGTGTAGAACATTATGCTGGTCTTTCTGCAATAATAATAAAGCTAATATTTGGTACTGATTAATTATAAGGACCACCCTAATTTCACTCACATCAAAAGATTGACTAAAACAAATAGGAAAAAAATGGCAAAGACACCACACCTAAGTGTTTAGCACAAACATTTTTGTCCTCCTGAATACGGCCAACTTAATGGCAATTAATTTTCATGGAGAATTATGAACTGTGAGCGTTGAAAATCTGTTGAATTTTTTTGGTCCTTGAATTAAAGAACCAGCTATCGAACTTTCCAAGAATTCCGAACATACCATATCGCATCATCCCCATTTCCACCTTATAAAACATATCGGTCATTAAACACGACGTTCATTTCCACCCGCTTGCCATTCTATCGAAGAAGAGCTTGAGTATCTCGATAAACATAGCATTTGGTTCGGTTCCGAAACGGGGGCACTAACAGCCAGGACAGTATCTTCTTTTCGGATCCAATAAAAACAAATCTGTCATCAGACGTCGCAAATGGGGTGCTTAATCCGGTCCCAAATCCCAGTCCCCCATCCCAGGCCCCAGGAACCAAAGTAACGATTAATAATCTCATGAACCGGAATTGCCATTGCGACAGGATTTACGCATCCACACCCGGAAGGCTCCTTCCTTGGTTGACACGACGATCATATTAGGATTTCCTGGAATGCCGAAGCCGGCCACTGCTGAGGGTGACGACAGCAGCCAGATAACGAACCGGTCCACTCCCCCCACCCATCATCGTCGTTCCTTTCATAGCGGCACAGCACACTCTAAATCAATAATCGTCGTTTTCTTGGCCCGTTTTTATCATCGTCAGGAGAAACGGTTTTTGCAGGACCGAGAGAGGTCCCATTTTATGCTCGTTTTACGATCGTCGCCTCCTCCACTCGCTTTTATCGATCAAATATTTTATCAAATTTACTTTTGTTTGATTTCTTTCGTCGGCAGCTCTGCTTATCGACGAACGTTTTTCGGGTTCTTGGCGGATAATTTATGCCGGTGAAATATGATGTTCGCTTCCTTCGACTATCGGATGATGACATCGAGCCGCCGATTGATAGGGAGCAGGGCGTCACAATATCAGCTTCAATCGACCAAATCGATGCGACGAAGAGACTGCTGGCTTTCTTTTTCTGTTAAAGTCGAACAGCTTCGCAGCATTCTAGAACCTCAGTCGGCGTGCACAAACAAATGTTCAATCGCTTGTCTCTCTTTCTCCCGTCGCTCCATTGGTCTTCCTTTCAAGCTTCGTCGAAATGGATGAGCGAAAGAGCGCTCGACTTTGATAGTTTTCTCTTTCATGAAACACATCAACAGAGGTTTCATGACGTATATGACGGAAAATGAAATAACACATTTAAAGCATTTCTCACGTCAAAACACTTGAAGATTACACGTCATATTTCTAATTTATCTTCCATCCATATATTTATCTAAAAAAAATGATCGAAAACGGGACATAACGCATTTTAAACAAATTGAAAGAGCGGCGATAGAGTGTTCGTGAAAGGGGATTGAAAGCCATAATGAAGTTCGTTTAACTAGAAAATCGACGTTATTTACATTGAAAGCGAAGAGCAAAGCAACGACGAGAAGTTCCACAGCCAGCCTTTCCTTCCAAGCGTCCTTCTTTTTTATTTTCGTTTCTTGCTGATAGTCTAGCTAGGCGTTATAGAAATGAAGCGTCGAACACGTATGTATGAGAGAAACAAAACACGAGTTCATTTTAGAGCTTCGAAATTGTAGAGCCCTGATAGGGAGACAGGCAGGTTGAAGAAGGGCCTGAGAGAAGTGCATGGAGCAGCCTAATGTTTTTTCATTGCTCTTTCATCAAAAGCGACCCTAATTTTTTTTTGACTGTGTACTCGGGACCAATTTTGGTCTACGTTTCTCTCGTATTATTTTTGCCTTCCCCTCAAAGGAAGGTCTACCTACTTCGGTTCCTTTGAATTGGATTGTTCGATTGCATTTGCAAAAGAAAAGAAAGAGCGCGGAGAGGGGGGGGGGGGGGGCAGGATGAAAAAATGAGACTAATGGAGTGCGCGTACTTTCTTAGGTGCCTGACGGGGAGCAAAAGGGGTTGAAAAATTACCAATCATCGCGGTTGATTGAACTTCGGCGTTGACATCGCGAAGGAGTTTTCTTTTGTAGTTTGCTTCATGCCAAAGAATTATGCACCCTAAGGAGCTTGTACAGAGAAAAGGATGGTGAATAATTCCCTTCAGATATCCTTTTTTCTATGCTTTGAATTCCAATAATCTCCGATATTAATTCCAGTGAAATGAATCATGTCGAAAAAAATAGAAAACAGGTTGCCGACTGGACTCAAACCACGAACGTTGAGATTCTTAGACGTGAACCTTCTTCACTGCTCTCTCCATACTTCGAAATATTGATAGGTTAAAAGCGAACAAGAAGCGGGCATTTCCTCTCATACTCGATTTCTTTTCCTTGTCTGCTGAACGGGAATTGGAGAGAATGATGGCAAATGTGTGCGCCGTTCTAAATACAATGTTATAAAAAGAATACTTGATAGTATAATCCAAAGCGAAGACAGAACACAAGAAAAAAAAAAGAAAAAAAACCATAACATCGTCTGCATGGTCAACTAATACCATTCGCTGCGGAGGAAGATAGGAAATGCAACTAACATTCAATGCACTTACTTTTCACTGCAGAATATTGGAGTCGAACCTGCAAACCTGCTTCAAACAAAACATCGCAGAGGAAGTAACTAAAACAGAAAATAAGTGAATTTTGTAAGGATTTTTCTTTAACTTCAAGGAACCTCCTAAAGCTTCACAAATTTCGAAGAAACTTAAAAAACTTCGTAAAACTTCATAAAACTTCGTGTAAATTCAGGGAACTTTTTAAAAATGCAGGAAACTTCGAACATGTTTGGGAATTTCGAAGAAATTAAGGAAACACTGTTCAATTTCAAGGCATTTCGTTGAAATTGAATGGACTTCGAATAGTTTAGGGAATTCCGTACATATTCAGGAAACTTCATAAAACATCAGCAACGGTTTTCGTAGTAGTTCAGTGAACTTTGTAGAAGTTTAACGAATTACGAAGCAATTCGAGGAACTTTGTTAAACTTCATTGAAATGCAGAAAACTGTGTAGAAGATCGGAAAACTTTGCAGAAGCTCAACAAGATTCGTAGAAGTTCAGGGAATTTCAAAGAAGCTAAAAAAAATCGTAATAGTGCAGCAACTGCTTAGAACTTCAGGGATCATCGTATCAGCTAAGGAAACTTCAAATCATTTTGTTAGAGATATTCCTTAAAAAACTTCAATGGAGTTTCTGGATGTTTTGGGAACCTCATTTGATTTCATAAAACTTCCCATATGTTGAACTTGAGGGTATTTTCTGAACTTCGGAAAAGTTAATAGATGTTCTGAGATTTTTATAGAATTAAGAGAGCATGGAAACAATATAGAAATTGAAAGAAGTTCAGGGAACTTCGTAGAAGTTGTGGAATTTTTCAAGAAGTTAAGGACATCTTGTAGAGGTGAACTTCCTAGACGTTTGGGGAACTTCAAATAAGCTATGGGAAAATCGTAAAAGTTCTGGGAACTTCGCTAAAATTAATGGATTCCAGATATTCGTGGAACTTCCCAAAGTTAAGGGAAGTTCATATTTGAACTACGTTCGTGAGTAGATCACCTTTTCGTGGTACGTCACGGGATGTAAGATCTACCACCGATTCCTAGTCCTGACTACTTCAAACTTTGGGAACAGGATTTTTCAGTAATCAAAGGAACACATCTTAGTCCTTGTTACTTTTTATGACTTGTTGATAGTGACAAGACTCGGCTTTGTCTACCGAAGATGATCTTGCAACAAGGAAAAAATGAGTTAATTAGTCTTCATCTATGCGATTCCTAATATTCTATTCGATGTTCCCTAGGTTGAAGTGATTAATACTAGGGTTCTGATGCATGGTCATTATCGGTGTAATTCCTTAATTTTGGTGCTAAGGAATCCCATTTTAAGGACAAAGGGGCGCGCCTTTGGAGGGGTTTTCAACACTCCGAAGAGTATTATTTTCAATTAGAATGGGATCCTTACGATAAATGCAAGAATGACAACTGTAAAAAAATCGAATACTTCATCATTTCTCAATAGTTATGCACGACATGCACTAAACTAAGGACATAGGATATACTACAATAGATCAAATTACTGGTCGCAGTGGTGTTAGGTCCCGAACAGAGGAAAACAAGGGAACTACGTTCAGTCCGCATCGTGCTCTCTTGCCGTGCGGATCTATTTGCTTTTTGCTGAAGGAAGTGTTACTACTACCTAAAGCTACAACAAATTTAAACAGCACTTTTCAGTGCTCAACCTGTAAAAATTTTTCTACCTTGTTCAACTCTTATTCCTCTTCGATCCTTGTTTGGACCCTACCCGAGGTAATCCTTCTTGGATATCGATTTGGAAAATTCCTCTTCGATCCTTCAGATTCTTATAGTAATCTGCTTGGAAGTCGATTTGGATAAAAATTTACTGCCGCCATGGCGCCTAAACGCAAAAGAAAGGGGCAAACTCTTGACCCCCCTTCTGATGAAATTAATTTGAGTAATCAATTTGATTTGCTCACGGATGATGAGAATGATCCATCATCCAAGAAAAATTCTAGTAAACTTTCCCGGCTTAATGCTAAGAAGGAAAAGATTCCCCCTATTGTGATAACCACTACCGATTTCCATGCTCTTCGCATGGAACTTTTGAATTTCGTGAAAGTTAAGTTTTCACTACAAATTGGACGTCGGGGTGAATGCCGTGTATTGGCTGAAACCTTGGACGGATTTAAATGTCTTCTCAAGTATCTTACTGAGAAGAAGCACAAATTTTTTACTTACGACACCAAAACTGAACGTGTGTTCAAGGTTGTCATGAAAGGACTGCCCAGTGGTGAATCCCTGGATCAGATCAAAGATGAACTGGCAAAATTACTTGGAGTTGTGCCACTCCAAGTAATCAAAATGAAAATGAAATCCCGTCCTGGCGATTCGCGCAACGGGATTTCTAATGATTTTTATTTAGTTCACTTCAAGTCTAGTGAACTAAACAACCTTAAGGCCTTAGAAAAAGCTAGCCTTATGCTCCATGTCCGAGTGAAGTGGGAACACTTCAGGAAGACTGGAGGAAATTTCCAAAACCTCACCCAGTGCCGTAAGTGCCAGGGATGGGGTCACGGAACTAAAAATTGCTACATGCCAGCTAAATGCATGAATTGTGGTGATTCCTCTCACGCAAAGGACGACTGTCCTGTGAAGGAAGATCCTAAGAAATTTAAATGTTCAAATTGTGGTGAAAACCACAAATCCAATTTTTGGGAATGTAAGACTCGCAAAGCGATCCTACAATCTCGTTCTATCCGACAGGTAGGAAACGCTCCACGTTTCCGACCAGGTACAAATTCCTCTGCTGTTAACAACGGTCAGCGAGGAACAAATTCTACATTCGTACCCGTAGGTACAAATATCTCCCCTGCTTCAAATGTTTCATCTGTACCTACTCCCCTCGCTGCTAACAATGTTCAGCGAGTTAATGGAGCTACCTATGCTGCTATTGCAGCGGGTAGAAATCAAAATACTAACCAACGTTCTAACGGAAATTTTGACAATTTTGACTTAGGAAGCATTACTGCCCCCAAAATGGAATTTTTACAGAAATCATTAATTGACATGATTTCTGATATGCTTAAATCTAACTCCATGTTTGATGCTATTCAAACTGGAGTAAAATTTGCAAATAATATTGTCATGACTTTAAAATTCAGTAATGGATTTTAAAGCATTAAATATTGTAAATTGGAATGCTCGATCTCTTAAAGATAATGAAGACGAGCTATTTATTTTTTTAAGAGTTCATAACGTGCATATTGCCGTTATAACTGAAACGTTCCTTAAACCTGACCATAAGGTTAAGAAGGACGCAAATTACTTGATTTATAGAAATGATCGTCTTGATGGACCCTGTGGTGGCGTTGCCATCATTATTCATAGACGAATCAAACATAAAATTCTTTCTTCATTTGAAACCAAAGTTTTTGAAACTTTGGGGGTTTCTGTTGAAACAAAATTTGGACAACTTACGTTTATAGCTGCCTATTTGCCATTCCAATGCGTAGGCCAGCAAAAGAATTTTCTCAAGGGTGACCTCCAGAAACTTACCCGTCATAGGTCTAAATTCTTCATTATTGGTGATTTTAATGCAAAACACCGCTCATGGAATAATGCTCAAAGCAATTCCAATGGTAATATTCTGTTTGATGATTGTTCTGCAGGTTATTACACTATTCAATATCCAAACAGCCCAACATGCTTTTCTTCTGCAAGAAATCCCTCCACTATTGATTTGGTCTTAACTGATTCATGTCAACTTTGTAGCCAACTGGTTACCCATGCTGACTTCGGTTCTGATCACCTTCCAGTAACTTTTGAAATATCCCAAGAAATAATTTGTAATCCCAACAGCTCTACTTTCAATTACCATAGAGCTGATTGGGAGCAGTATCGAACATTTATGGAATATAACTTCGATCCAAACATTCCTTTGCAAACCAAAGATGAAATTAATTATGCTCTTGAATCTCTGACTACTTCTATAGTTGCAGCAAGAGCTGCCTCAGTACCAAAATGCGAGGTTAAATTCGATTCAATTATAATAGACGATGATCTTCAGCTCTTGATCCGTCTTAAAAATGTCCGTAGGAGACAATATCAAAGAACACGCGATCCTGCCATGAAAGTTATCTGGCGGGATTTGCAAAAACAAATTAAAAAGCGATTCTCTGCCCTGAGGAACAAAACTTTTGAAAATAATGTTTCTAAATTAGACCCGAGTTCCAAACCCTTTTGGAAACTCACAAAAATTTTGAAAAAACCTCAAAAGCCAATTCCAGCGCTTAAAGAAGGTGGTAAAATTTTGATCACAAATTTGGAAAAAGCTCAGAAACTTGCTAAGCAATTCGAGAGTTCCCATAATTTCAGTTTGGGTCTTACTAGTCCTATTGAGAATCAGGTTGCTCGGGATTTTCTGAATATTTTCTCTCGGGAAAATATTTTTGATGATTCCTGGGGGACTGATTTGGACGAAGTAAGGTCTATAACTAAAAATTTTCAAAATATGAAAGCTCCAGGTGATGATGGCATTTTCTATATCCTCATCAAAAAACTCCCAGAGAGTACCTTGTCTTTCTTGGTAAAATTATTTAACAGATGTTTCCATTTGGCATACTTTCCTGATAAATGGAAAAATGCAAAAGTTGTTCCAATTTTGAAGCCGGATAAAAATCCAGCTGAAGCTTCTAGCTACCGTCCAATAAGTTTGCTTTCTTCAATAAGTAAACTTTTTGAAAAGATAATTTTGAATAGAATGATGCTTCACATCAATACGAACTCAATTTTTGCAGATGAGCAGTTTGGATTTCGCCATGGGCATTCAACTACTCATCAACTCTTAAGAGTTACCAATTTAATTCGTTCAAACAAATCGGAAGGCCACTCAACTGGAGTTGCTCTTCTAGACATAGAAAAAGCATTCGACAGTGTTTGGCATGAAGGTTTGATTGCTAAATTGAAAAAGTTTAATTTTCCACTTTATATTATGAAATTAGTTCAAAATTATTTAACTGACAGAACTCTTCAAGTAAATTATCAAAATTCCAAATCTAATCGACTACCTGTTAGGGCAGGAGTTCCTCAGGGTAGCATTCTTGGGCCTATATTGTATAACATTTTCACTTCGGACCTCCCTGATTTGCCTCAGGGTTGCCACAAATCTTTGTTCGCTGATGACACAGGCATTTCCGCTAAAGGAAGAAGTCTTCGTGTTATTTGCAGCAGACTGCAAAAAAGTTTAGATATTTTCTCTTCTTATTTACAAAAATGGAAGATTTCTCCCAACGCTTCCAAAACTCAACTTATAATATTTCCACATAAGCCTAGAGCTTCGTTTTTGAAACCTAGTAGTAGTCACAATGTCACTATGAACGGAGTTCCAATTTCCTGGTCAAACCAAGTGAAATATCTTGGATTAATACTTGACCAAAAATTAACTTTTAAAGATCACATTGAGGGCATTCAAGCCAAATGTAACAAATATATAAAATGTTTGTATCCTCTTATAAACAGGAAATCCAAACTTTGCCTGACGAATAAACTTCTAATATTTAAACAAGTTTTTAGACCGGCCATGCTTTACGCTGTGCCAATATGGTCTAGTTGCTGCACTACCAGGAAAAAAGCACTTCAAAGGATTCAGAACAAAATTCTGAAAATGATTTTGAAGTTGCCTCCCTGGTACAGTACAACCGAAGTACATAGAATTTCGAATGTTGAGACTTTAGCACAAATGTCCAACAAAATAATTAATAATTTCAGGCAAAAATCGTTGCAATCCTCAATTGCAACGATTAATTCCCTTTATACTTAGATAAGATTTAGTTTTAGTTTTTAGTTTTAAGATATCAATTGTTATACTGACATGCAGGTTAAAAAACCTGTTTAAAATACTGAATTGCCAAGACATGAACAATGTAAAAACACTTAGATATATATCATAACAATTAAGGCTGGTACGTTACTGCAGTAACTGGAGCACCTAGGTTAAAATGAAATGTAATTTATTTTGAATTTGGAACAAATAAAGAGTTAAAAAAAAAAAAAAAAAAAAAAAAAAAAAAAAAAAAAAAGGGAACTACGTTTAAGTTCATTAAACTAAGTATAAGCTCAAGAAACTTTATGGAAATACAGGAACTTTTGTAGAAGTTCAGAAAACTTCGTACAATTTTGATATTATTGGACTTTTTATAACACATCAATAAAATCCTCTATATATTTTTCAAGGCTTAAAGTTGATGAAGTGTTAACTGAAGATCTATTAAAATTCAAATGTCTTACCTCAAATATTGTTCCAAGACGGATGGTTGATCATAAAGTATTCAAAAGATCTCCAGCTGATCAAAGATTTCACTAAAGTCCTCTTTTTTAAGACTTCAGGTTGATCAAGCATTATTCTAAGAATCATCAACTCCTTTAAAATTCAAATCAAATCTTTCAGATATTCCCCTTTATTCACAGAATTTCTTCAGTATTTTCTTAAAATTTTCCTTTGAATCATCTCAGAATATCCTCAGAGTTCATCTTAGACCTCTCTCTAGTATTTCCTTGCAATTTTCTCCATAATACTCTTGTATCCTTCTACAGAATACTCTTGAAATTAACGCTGCAATGCTCTTAAAATTATTAATCATTCTTGCTGTATTACCAGGAATTACTATAAGAATTTTCAGGAAATTCACATGAAGTTCTCCTCAGCATTCGAAAATCCCATAGTATTATCCTAGGAATTAAGTTATTTTAAGTTGTGCTCAGCAGGGCTGGAAAGCGCCTCAGAGCGTTTGCAAAGCAACTTTGTGCATACATCGCACAACACTCGACGAAGAGTGTGTGGTTCTCCCATTTGCTTCGCACACTCTTTTCCAACTAATCTTTGAGAAAGCGATTCCACAATGAGCGCTACACTTCGTGCGGCGCAGGGAGCGATTACAATACAACAAGCAGCTAATGTCTTCTTTGAGTTCTTTACAGACTTTGCTTACCACGAGTACAGGCATAGGGTATGAAGAAGTACATAACGAAGAAGAATTTTGTCTTTTTGTTGGATTTCCCATTTTGAACCCTACACTTCGTGGCGCTCTGTGCGTCGGAGCTGTCGGAGCAATGGCTACACATTGAGTTTTCGTTATTTTTGGGTGTGTGCTCTTCTTCTCTTTTCAGCTGCTGTACCTTTACGCAGTATGAAAGGCTAGCAAACTTTGTGTTTGCTTGATTCTAACTTTGTGGATTACAGAAAATCGGCACATTGCGTGAATTCAGTGATCAGATGACAGCCCTGGTGCTCAAAATTCCCATGAAACTCTCTTTTGAATTCTCCAACAAATATCACCGGAATATTTTTGGAATACTCCTTGGAGTTCCCATTAAATCGAGCTCAAAATTTTGTTACGGCTATCCTCGGAATATTCCTCGGATTAACATTGAAAATTTTCTTCAGAATTATTTTGGAATACAGGTATACCTTGGCAGAACGTAACTGTCACTATCCACTTCCACTGTTAATTTCTCGCAAAAAAACAACAACATTATCCAAAGATGGGCATTGTCTCATCTGTCAAATAGAAGTGAAAAGTGACAGTTATGTTATACCGAGGTATACTCCTAATTATTCCTGTGACATTTTTCTCAGAATGTTTATTGAATTAATTCCAGAATTGCTTTTAAATTTTACTCCCTTCCATGGAATTCAACTCAAAACTTTAAAATTCTCTAAAGAATTCACTTGCAGTTCTCCTCACAAATCCCCTAGAAAATGTATTTGGCATTCAAGTCAGAACTTTCATAGAGTTCTTTTCCACATTCCTTTGAAGTTTTCCTGGAATTATTCTCAGATTCAATTGTAATCCTCTTTTTAGCATTCTCCGAGCTTCTTGAGTTTATCATCAAAATTTCCTTGGGTTTATTCTTATAATTGCTTCGAAGTTCTCCTTGGGATTATCATGAAATAATCCTCAGAATTCATCACAATTCTCTCAGAAATCATCAGAAATTATCCTCAGAAATTTATATGAATTTTCATTAAAATTACCTTAAAATTCTCCGTCGGTTTCACGTGGAATTTGGAGTTCCTCAAAACTACCTTGACAGCAGATTTCACTTTATGTTTTCATGAGATGAACTAGCCAAGTGCTAAAAATCTCATAATAAAGTCAATAAAAAAATCTTGATTTCTTCTTCACAGTTCAACAGGAATGAGCTTCTCATCGAATTCCATGAACTTTGAAAATTTGATAAGGTCCTCAATCTTGATTTTTTTCTATGATCTTGGAAAATGTGCAATGACCGACATCATGATATTTATCTTCGTTCCAAATTCGTGTAAATTTCTTCAAATATAATTATTTTTTATTCCAGAAATTCCAAAACAAATTGAGAAACTGAAAAATCTGTAAAAAACATGTTCATGTTCTAGAAACTAAAAAAAAAAAACAGTTCATGGCCCTGAATTTAAAAACAAAAATGCCACAGAAGATAAATCCACTCCGTATCTATTAAGATCAATGATTAAAAGAAAATAACAAGAAAAATTAAATGTTTGAATTCTTAAAAAAATAAACCTAATTTATTCCACGTATGCTGAGATTTGACCATTCTCAATATGATTACCAATGGATCTTATTTTTGAATCCTAATTTGATTTTATGTGTCTCACAAAGGGTTTTAGTTCGAGTCAGATTCTGACCACATCCCCGGGAAACCCGGAACATAGGGGAAATGGCTCTAATGTTGGCCTACGGATCTAAAATTGGGCCCATCGCTAAAAATCTGCTGTTTATCAATTTTATCTAGATGAACGCGTCATTGGGACGGTATTAATGGATATTTTTGGTTGCTATTGAAAATTTAGTCGATTGCTGAATTTATGTATGGGCCCAAATTAGGGACACTTAGGCCGACATTACATACATTTCCCCTATCTGATCTTGTTTTCAATTGATCTTGTTTTCGAATTGTCATGTGATTTGATGTATCGCATGATGTGATTGGCACGTATTAATTCGCTTCTAGTCCTAAGGCCCGTATTCAGCGAAACATATTCCGGCCATATCTCTGGAACCAGTTAACCAACTTCAAAAATATTCAATTACGTTTTATGGGACCATCCATTTTTCTCTCCAGCTCTCAGATCAAACGTCGGTTTTCCAAGCGGTATGTATACTCTTTTTTGTAAGAAGGGTATAAATTCCTCCCTTAGCTCAGTCGGTAAAGGCGCAGCTACAAAGCAAGACCATTCTGGAGGTGGCTGGGTTCGATTCCCGGTCCGGTCTAGGAATTTTTCGGGTTGGAAAATTTCTCGACTTCCCTGGACATAGAAGTATGATTGGACTTGCCACACAATTATACTAATGCAAAAATGGTACAGGCATCGAAAGCTCTCAATTAATAACTGTGGAAGTGCATCTAGAACACTAAGTTGAGAGCACGCAATAAGCTAATATGCGATATGCAATAAGCTTGAAATGCGAAGAAGAAGAATTATAAATTCCTTAGATGAGAATTTTAAAATTCCCTGACAATTCCAGGAATTTCCAGGCAAAATTTAATTTCTAGATGATACCCGATTACCACAGGTATCAGACACTTTGTAAACATCAAAATAGCAAACAAAATGCTGTTACAAATAGCTATGATAGCCATAAAACACCAAAAAAGTTGACAAAAGGACCTGAAAATATAAAAAAAAAGTCCTTGAAAACAAACATAAAACGATAACATTGAAAACACAAAATTTCTAGGCACATCATAATCGCTGAAAAACAGCCTGAAAACCAGACAAAATAACCTTCAAACATAAATGTTTAAAAATTTACTTAAGAAACGGTAAGGCGGTCTAAAACCGAAAATATGGCGTGAAACACCCTCAAAATATCAATAAAAGCCAAAATTACCTTGAACAACACCAAAATGATTCTTAAAACCTTAGTTACGTCAAAGTGATCCATAATCGCCAAAGCGGCTTGAGAACCTCCAAAATAGCGAATATTTGACCTTTAGACATTGGCCTTAGAATCGTCAACGAGGCCCGGAAAACACTAAAATAGCTAAAAATCTCCAAAACGGGCTGAAACCGCTAAAATGCTCATTACAGAACCGCCAATATGACTAAACAATGCCTCAACGCCCAGAATCACTTCATTGGTTTGAATTGAAATCTTAATCGTTAATATAATAAATATCAAACAAAAAAATAACTTTAATTCTTTCATTACTTTAACACTCTTTGGTCTTTCATGACTTGTCCGTGGATGAGATTTGAACGCGTGACTAAAATAGCTTTGAAACAACCTTAATACCCCAGTAACATTGCAAGTTTTATCGAGGTTGTAAAGCATTCTATCTAACAGTCTAAATCATAATCTAGAATCATCACGTTAAAAAATAAGACGCCCAAAAGACCCATAATCGTAAAACGGCTTGAAAACCTCCAAATTACCATAAAAATTTCAAACATTTCCTAAAAGATGCTATGAAACGCCAATTTTTATTTGACATTGGAATTTTCCTAAAAGGCCTAAATACTCCAAAATTGGTTTTGAAATGTCAAAATGGTTTTTGAAACGCCAAAATGGATTTAAAAACGCCTTTAAATTAAATGATTAAAAAGTCTAAAAACGCAAACGTCAAACTCCAGAATAAACCAAACGTTAACCGAATTAAAAGCGCAAAACTCACGTTGAGGTTCCTATATGGCTTTGCAATGCCAAGCCTATTTAAGTAGGGGAAATGTCGTCTTCGGCAATACCTTAACCTAAGTCCTAGAGCACTCAAATTTGGCCATTAGATGCTCTGAAACACAATGTATCCACATACCAAAATTGAGCGCAGCATGTTGTTTACCCCCTGACGATAATGCCGAAGTCGTCATTTACCCTAAATTAAAACGAAATCGCTCAACCCGCCCCAAAAGCTCATGATGAAGGATTATGTTAAAGGGGATTGATGCATAAAAAAAATTTAAATGTTTTTTGGGTGAAATTTGATACCACTTTCTACAGCTTTTCAATAATTTAAAATTTTAGCCGTTTTGACTAACAAAAACTAACAAACTACAATTTTAAAAAGGTATGAACAAGTTGTCTGAACTCAGTATTACAATTTTTTTATTATTATATCTTACGCTATTTTGGCAGTTTCCATTGGTGAAAAATTTGCAAAGAAAATGCTTCCAGAAACATTATTTTTACCCAGCGTGTGTTTTGGAAAAAGTCATTAACGTTCAAGTTCGAACAAAATGTCGACTGCGGCCCGTAGACTTGGTTTTTATTAAATTTCACACCCCATCTCCAACGTCCAAAAACACTATCCAAATTTTGAAGAACACCCAGAGCATGACAACCAACTTTCGACTTCCATCATCGCAGCGATCGCAACCCGATTGGCAAATCTCCACCCAACAAACTCTTTTCCCGTTCGCCATAATTGTACATTCTCACTCTTCTGATAGATAGATAGTTGATTTTTTGCCTTCATCATGGTAGCTATCTTCTTTTCTGCGTCACGCAAAGTAATTTCCCAAACTTAATTACATCGGCTGGCTGGATTTCCTTTTTTCCTCATCATGCTCGTGCCCGTCGCCAGATGAGATCAATATCAACACCATCAGTAGTTTCAGCAACAGCAGCTGCACCATCACCACCACCAGAAGCGACAACATCATGTATCATCTTGCTCTATCTTCTCGCTATCTATTTACTACTACTACTACCCTACCACCAATAACTAGACAACGGGAGCCACATTTCTCATCTTCTCGAATAATCTATAGACGATTTTCGTACATAGCGACAATGGTTATGGCAGCAGGCAGACAACGAAAGAGCTTTCTTTGGCTTTCGGGGGTTGATCACAAATCGCGTCGGACAATTTCAGTGAAATAAGACAGTGTCGTTTCGTATGTTCTGTACGAACATTGAGCGCAAACAAAAAGAGCCAACCACTGACGAAGATTATAATGCGGTTTCCAGAAAATTCAGGACAACCGCCTTAATCGAATGTACCGACCGACCGACCGACCGGCTGACCCCGAACTCAACCACCCACACAAAAAGCACTGTCCCTGTACTTTATTCCCTTCGAATGATGGAATAAGAAGCCAACCAACAACAAAAAAACAAGAGCTTCCAACATTCAACTCCGAACAATGAAAGAAATTGATCGCCTCTGGCACTTTATCAAATCCGAATTCGAAGAAGACGGAGCAGAGTCCATCGTCCGGGAAAACGGAACGAGGAAGCGCAAATCTTTTGTTCCGTCTTCGGAGGGTCTCGGATCTTATGGAGCCATCGAATAGCATGCTTTGGGAAGGGAAAATGGGGCTGAGTTGATGTTGATGTTGGTGTCGATAGGAGGAGGACGATGATGACATGGTGCGATGGTCACTGATGGCCTTTTTCCATCCCCTCAAAATCAATGTTTGTGCATGGTGCATTGTGTGATTTGTGGTGATTTCTCTCTTTATGGTGGACAGATCCAAACATGCTATCGGCTGACCAATAAAGGGTTCGAGTCAATATGGAGAGTTCAAACTTTTACTTTATTATGGTGCTTCCGGGGTTGAGATCTGGCAGAAGATTGGAAACACACCATTGTTTGCTAGTGGGATATATCGGGGTCATTTTCTGTTGGAGCTCTGGAGGGCAAAGTTTGCTTTACTGCACAGCAGTTTGAATGAAATGGCTTGGTTTGCGAATGGAAAAAAAGGATCGCCGAATTGTAAGTATGCCATTGTTAGTTATTTTGAGGATACATTTGGAATATCATATAACCGTAATTTCATCTTCAAAATGGTTATTCAAGAAATACTTTAGTGCAATAAGACCACTGAAAAGCGCATGGGCTTCGTAGAACTTTAGAATAGATTTTAAAAAAGGGGGCTGGCAAAATCGGGTCGTTACTGTATCCTATTTAATCTATGCGTAAGAAGTGTCTGATCTCTTTGTAGATGCACAAACTCTGTTAGGGTCGTCTATTTTATTTAAAAGTGAAAAGAGTCGTTACACGTTTATGAATTTTGCAAGTGGATTAAGGTCTATAATTTAGATTAATGTGTACAATCCTATATATGGACCCTGCAGACAACGGAACGGTCCTCCAAAAAAAAACACCAAAATTGAAAACTGGGATTGTTTGAAAATATGCACCTAACATCTTCACGCCCTAGTGAATTCCCGGATTTTCCAGGGGAAAATAAAATCCTCAATTTTCCAAGTTTTCCAGCTTTCCCTGGTTGAGTTTCCACTATGTAATGGCCATCCGACTGCCCGTCTGTGAAATGACATGGCTCGGATTCAATTTTCATCTTGCGACACATGTCCTCTAGGTGTATTAAATCATTTCTTAATTCATTCAGAAAAATGTTGAACATTTTGTATTTTCCCAAAAAGACCGACGAAACTAGCGACGGCGAAATGTTCTTCG
This sequence comes from Ochlerotatus camptorhynchus, assembly GCF_037179485.1. Taxonomy (NCBI): domain Eukaryota; kingdom Metazoa; phylum Arthropoda; class Insecta; order Diptera; family Culicidae; genus Ochlerotatus; species Ochlerotatus camptorhynchus. Next base: position 3,843,280 of record NW_027040920.1, read on the forward strand.
ACAAAACGACCCACTTTCAGAAGACGACCATTTTCTACAAATTCAAGAAAGCAAAGTGTCTTCATTGGCGAATGCGACTAATTCTTTTCAGAATCCCCATTGGATTCTCCTTCTTCTCTTGGAATTCTACTTACGAGTACCGTATGTAGTTGATCACTACACTGTACATTTTTCGTTTCTCAACAACCCTTTTTCGTGATATTTTATAACAAAATTTGTTTAGTATTTTATTAGGTAGCTTTAATTAGTACTTTTGAAACGAAGAGCTTTTGAGTGTGTTGATTTATTTCCTTTTAATTTCGATATAATTGTTTATCTTTTTACAGATACGCGTATTTCGTCTACTACTTGCAAACTTCATCAGCGCCAAGTACTCAACACCACAGTGGTGGTGTACGAAAAATCTATCCATAAAGGGATTCCGTTAAGAGGTTCGACAGTTATTTCGTAAACCACAGCTTTGTTGAAATTTTAAAACCAGATTCTTCTTCTGCAAACACAAATCAATTATACAGCTGTGTTCGATAAAATATCACCGCATGCCGATTTTCATACAAAATGGTCAACTTTGACATGATGTAGCTTTGTTAACTTATGATCAATTGAGCTGAAATGTTCGCCAAAGAACTAAAATTGTTCAAATTTTTGGAAGCACCAGCCAGAAAGTGAGACGCCAGGTAATTTTTTTCAAAATAATAGCAGTTTTTTTTTAATTTACGTGCTGCAAATATTTTAAACATTTTTAACTATTATGTACATTTGTTAATTGGGTGGGGATTGCTAGAATTTTGAGAAATACAAAATTTAAAATCTCAAAAATAAGCTGAAATTATATTATTTTGAACAATTTTACCGGGTGTCACTTTCCGGAAGGTGCTTCCAAAAATTTAATATTTTGTAATCGTAAAATTGAACATATTTGCAGTTCTTTGGCGTTCGTTTCAGCGCCAAACGTTTAAGTTAACAAAGTTACATCATACCAAAGTTGACCATTTTGTATGAAAATCGGCATGCGCTGCTATTTTATCGAACACAATTGTATATCCTAATTTATGAATATTGCGTTGCATAAAAAACTGCATCCCCAACGTCACACCAGAATTGAATATAAGAATTTTGAATCTAATTTTAATACCAAAAAAAAAAACCAAACATGCAATCTAAAACTAAATTACTGCATTAGGTATTTGTGCCAAACTTATGGTTGAAAAAATCTTCAGGTTAATCTGTAAAAAGTGATCAACTTGCCCCTGTTGTACGGTATTTTGGAGTTTTCCTTAGAATTCACTTTTAGTTCTCCTTAAAAATACCTTAAAAAGTCACCTCAAATTTACTTGGCAGTTTTAGTCAGAACTATCTTTAAAATCTCTATAGAATTGCCTTGGAATACCTCACAGAATTTCTGGGCCAGTTCCACGCCAATTGGCAAAATATATTTTTTTAAATGTCTCGATCTTCCCCCTTTTTTTCTTTCTTTGATTTGTTTTCTGTCGATCTTGTTTTCCGTACCGAGTGCCAATGATACCGACTCCAGGGAGGCAGCTCCCACTCCTGGAGCCTACCCTACCTACGGCTTTGCACAGAAAATCCCGACGACGCTGACTGGGGTTGAACCCAGGTCATTTGGCTCGAGTTTCTCCGATTTTCATAAAACTTTGCATAATTCTAGATAGTGCTGGAATTAGGGCAATGACTTCTATCGATGATTTCTAGGAATTCAAGGCACGCTCACGCAAACCAACATAACCGTCGGTAAGAGAAGTCTTCCCCTACCTGTTGGTGTTCTTGATTTACGTTGGCAAGCCTTAACCTTCGTTAAATAATAAAAAAAAATCATTGTTTGTAAAACCTGTTTCGCCCTTATTCCAGCTATATCTAAAATTGCTTGTTATGGGCACCCGAGCAAAGTTGGAGATCAAATTGAAATCAAAATTTGCTGTTATGATGTAACTTTTTTTGAATACTCCAGTTGATCTCATTTTGGTTGACTTAACGGTTAACACAGCAAAAATGAGAGCAAAATTTTACACTGTTGAATCAAACGGAAAACTAATCTTGCTTTCAATGAAATCAATTTGATTACTGATTTTGCATTCATAATGTTTAACTAAATACGGGCGTGGCGTAAATGGTTAGTATCCATGCTTCTCACGCTGAAAGAGTTGAGCTCAAATCTACCCCGACCAAGTCATGAATGACCTAATATGTGTTAAATAAAACAAATAAACAATAATCGTTAGTTCAACGACAGATAAACTTTTAAACAAGATGTTAACAGCAAAACTTCACGTTAAGTTGCTTTCATTTAAAAAGTTTTGACTGCATAATAAAAGCACAATATGATATCAGACTTCTGTCGCGGCAATCGAATACAAAATTAGTTTTCATTATGATAGGAACTGCAAACTTTAATATCGATTTACTTTCATTTTGTTAACCAAATTTGCTCGGGCAATCATGCACATTTTTGTAAAAAATCAGCTATTTTGAATCCGGTTTTTTTTTTTTTTTTACAAAATAGCGTTTTTGACATTTTTCAATAAATTTTGATCGAAATGACATCAGAGATAAAGTTTTAGAGAAAAGTAAAGTCTTTTTGGGAAAAATATACACGGTAGTTCGTTTCTTTTTTGTTATTTTGAATAAAAGTTAAAAAAAAGTTATAAAACTCAAATATCTCAATAAGTATACCATCAATTTTTAAAGCTTTGTCTCAAACGTCTAAACGAGCTAATTGGATTTAATTTTCCTAAATATTCATCCTTTGATATTTTTCTCTGAATTCGTTTGAAGTTATTTCTAGAGATTCTTGGAAATTCCTATCATGTTCATTAATTAAATTTCATATGCATTTATACTTTTCCAACGCCCTTTATTTATTTTAAATTTGGTCTCTTGGAATTTATTCTACGATCGTTGAAAATTCATGTTCGTTCCAGATTCTTGGACATTTCTCCAGGTTTGATTTAATTGAGTCCGAGTTTTTTTTCTTTTGCCTTTTTACAACTGCGTCCATTATTTAGGATCACATATCCTCTCACAATTAAGGTGTGATAGACATTTGATGACATTGCACGCAGTCCCAATCAGGCACAACGCGTCTTATAAAGTCTAATACCATTTTGGGATTGCTTTGCCAAACTTCAAAGAGTTCTAATATCCCTTTTCAAAATATTGACATTCTTTGATTGAACAGTGCTCCACAGCTGCAGAGTATATGTTCAGCAGTTTCGTTTTCCAATTGACAAAACCGCCATTTACTAGACGGTTGGTTGGTTGGTTGTCTTTATTAAGGAGATTTTCAACAATTCACTAGACGGAATTTTTCCTATTTTATTTAAGTGATATCTGCTAGGGCAGTGACCAGTCATCAGACCAGTTATTACCCGAAGATCTCTTTTACTAAGATTAAGCAAAATCCGGGCTTTTGCTGCACTTGGTCTTATAAATCTTTTCGCCTGTCTGGATACATCTGTGGCGTTCCAGTTGGATTCTACTAAGGACGTTTCCCAACTTTTTAGTTCCAATCCTTATTTTTTTCCCTTTATTTTTGTGATTTATAGCCGTAGGCTAGTTCATCACATTCCAATCCTTATAGTACACTCAGGAACCCTACAAAATGGTACCGGACCGATGAAGTTCGATGCAGAAGCTCGTCTTGCTAGACTGTCGGCATTTTCATTTCCTTTAATGGGCTGGGCACCCAGTATCATATGACTTCGTTACTTACGGCCAATTGTTTTAAGGGAAGAATACATTCCCACACTAGCTTCGATCGACATGTGAGCGCATTAAGAGCAGCTTGGCCATCCGAGAATATATAGATCTTGGCAAACCTGTATTTTCTTGTTAGACAGGTGTTTGCACATTCTACGATTGCTTGAATTTCTGCTTGAAATACTGTGGGACTATGTCTTATTGGTATAATTTTACTGACTCCAGAGCCAAAGACCCCAGCTCCAGTATCTTCACCCATCTTCGAGCCGTTGGTGTAAAATACAATAGATCCTGGATGTATGTTTGGCCCACCAGACTCCCATGTATGGCGTTTGGTTTAACCACTTTGAAGGGAACATCGTAGTTTGGCTTTGTTACCAGTCCGAGGATTCAAAAAACAATTTAACTTTAAAATCTGTACAAATTATCCATGTAGAACAGCCTTAAAAACGCAATTCAAGCCTAACAATTCATGTTGTTACTGACGATAAACTCACTCCAGAATTATTGTGTTTAAGAGTAAGAGTAAAAAATGAGCAAGATAAAGTTTATTATATATTTAGCCATTCCATAGCAAAACGATATAGTGGTTCTCATAATTTCGTAAAAATTGGTAGTTTTGTTCCTCAGCGCAAAATATTAGACTTGTATTTTTATTTTGTCATTTCCATTTTAAGGCGGTCCAAAAAATCAATCTTTTACATAAATGATTTTTTTTTTAAATTCATATCTTTTGAACCACTGAGATTTCAAAAAATCAAATTAGGGGAAATGGATGTAATATCGGCCTAAATGCCCCTAATTTGGGCCCATACATTAATTCAGGAATCGACTAAATTTTCAAAGGCGACCAAAAATATCCATGAATACCGTCCAATGACGATTTCATCTACATAAAATTTATAAATAGCAGATTTTTATCGATGGGCCCAATCTTAGATCCATATGCCAACATTAGAGCCCCTATGAAATGAAAGGTAATTAAAACACTTTTTTTAGAAAAGCATAGAGATATTAAATAATTGGGATTTTGTATTGAAAAACATTGATTATGAAATATTTCAAAATTTCTGCGAAGGTTAGTGTACTTCAATATATTCTATTATTAAGATTTGCTTGATAAAGGTATTTGGAAATTCCGTGAGAATTCCAGGATTTTTCTACGTAAATAAAATTTTCTAAAGATTCCAAGTTTTCCATGATTTTCAGGTAGTAGACATCATGGTTTCCCTTGGTAATTCTCTTCTGAATGAGATAATGCCTTGATTTTCTTGGATATTCTCTTTATATTCATTCATTAAAGCTGTGAAACTTTGTTTTTTCCTTGATTTGTTTTCCGTCGATCTTTTTTCCATGCTGAGCACCAATGCTACCGACGCCAAGTAGGCAGCTCCTACACCTGGACCCTACCGATCGACCCATCAACTCATGAACCGGGGACCAACGGATTTACTTCGGATTTACCACGGATTTAGGCGTGATCAGAGATGATATGCCTCAGAACATCCCGGCGGCGCCGACCGGGATTGAACCCAGGCCTGCTGAGAGGAACTGTGAAACTTGTACAAGTCCCTTAGTTTAAAAAATGGAGATCTATTAGAATATTTACAGGGTGAGTAGTCATTCATGTCGGCTTGCAAGTTCGTTTTGAATTTTCATTCGTTTGAGACTCGTGGTAATCATGAACGCAAAAAGGGAACTCGTGATAAGCTGCTCCAGCGGCACGGTGATTGTGAAATTCTGTTTTCGGACGAGAAAATATTCCTGCTACATGATCACCTCAATCAGCAAAATGCTCGTGTATAAGCAGCATATCTAACATGTTCTTGATTCGTAATATACTTTTATAACTGATAAAATGTCCTTCAATTGAAAAATGGCGTAACGCCATAATGTCCTTAAAACGCTACAACTGCCTGAAGTCCCTCAAATTACCTTGCAAACGCCAAAATGACCAGAATCGTCAACATGACTTTGAAATCGCCAAAATGCCTGAAAAATTATAAAAAGGGGAAAATTACCTTAAATGCCAAACCGGTCTCAAAACCTGACAATAATCTTTGTAAAACTAAAATGGCTTTAAAAGCACTTAAAAATGCCAAAACATTTTTTTAAACGCCAAAAAAGGCCATACAACCGTAAAATAGCAAAAACGGAAGACGTTTTTGATGAACGTCATATGATGGTGGCCGGCTGTGCCTTGAAAAGTATGGATTTCTTCTTCTTCCAAGCGAGCTTTCGCCTGCTCTCAACCGATGCATGAATGTGTCTATTGTGCGACTAGCACAATGTTGCTCTAAGCCCAGGGATGTCGAAAAAAAATCCAACCCCTGATTGGCGGATTTGATCCCTTCGGAATTAGTTCGCATCGAACCCGGTTGAATTGCGGTTGTCCTACAGAAGTCTTGTTTGCATTTGCAGAATAGGATAAAAAAAAATCCGACATATTGAGATAAACCCAAAGCTGGTACTTACCGTGGTAGTGGTGTGTGGTGTGTAGGTCGCATACGCCGGTTGCGCCGCCAGCGGGGCCGAGTACCGGTAGGTCGCCTGCTGTGTCGGTGCGTAGCCGTAGCCTGCGGTTCCTCTGTAGGGGCCACCGGGGATTCCGCCGGCTGGACTAGTCATAGCGGGTCGCTGGGAACCCTTTAGTGTGGCCTGCGAGGGCGGTGGTGCTCCAGGGTAGGCGCTCCGAGGCGCTGCTGTCGTGCTGCCCTGTTATAAGGTGAGAGAGAGAAAATACAGAGAGAAATGGTTAGAAACTCAACTCACAACCAACACATTCTCGCACAATTGGAAAATAGATTAACCCAAATATGTTAGGCAGGCAGGCAGAACCGTTTTTTCTCGAATGATTTTTAGTTTTTGTTTTATTTAGTTTGGTTTATTGCGCAACTTTTGTCCACTGGTGCGGAACGACAGCCAAGTTATTTGATTTTAATTTTAATTGTTTTTCACTCCGCTTTTGCCGGCGGTCGCTGGTGGGGTTCTAACCAGTAGACTGTCCAGCCAACAAACTACAATAATGGTGCATCGAATGGTGTGAAGTGCAAATAAATCTTGTTTTTTTTTTCATTCGTGCGCCTGATGAATGCAGCGGTACCACCTAATTCCTAACGTTTTAAAATTGATTTGGACCAATATTGTTGATTTGGGAACCAGTTTTCGGAATCCAATCAATTTCACAAAATTTTAAGCTCCAAGTAATCCTTGACTTCTTCAACCCAAAGCTGTAATTAGCTGCAAGCATTTCCTGGGGTCACACACACACATACACTCGAAGTACGTAAATCATCGTCACATTTACGAGCCGTAGCCATTGGTGGTGGCTTCTGGACAACAACAAAAAGTCTGCCAAATTCACAATGACCGCATCGCCCTCACACCACAGCTTCAAATAATAATTTTTGTTTTACGGATAACACAGGAAACGAATTTCCGCCATTGTGTCAAGTGTGCTACAACAATTGTTGGCTGGGGTAGGTAGCACCAAATTTATGGCCCTCTCACGCTGCTGCAACTCACGGAGGTTGGTTTTGGATTCACCACCGAGTGTGCCACCAGAAACATTTCATGAGGATTTTGACTTTTTTTTTTTTTCGTCGTTGGTTGGATGCAGTGAAGGAAATATGGAAGGTGGTGGTGGAAAGGGGAGATGCAATGTCCGACTCCCGTTTTCCAGCTTCACAAGTGGTGGTTAGCGGATGAGTGCGCTTTTGCGCAATTCCACTTTTATGAGTGTTTTGGAAGTACGAGAATGGTTTCAATAATGGTTTGGGAAATTAGTGGGTTTTTGGCCGGGAGAATGGTCCCGTGGAACTTGCGAGCTAGCCTGTGGGAGCTTTATGGAACCGAAGAGAACAGAGATCGATTATGGCGATTTGTGAAACCGGAAGAGTGCTTGTGATGGAGCACGGATGAAGGCGCGATTAAATCAAAAATTGCATTCTTCAAGAAAGGCGATTTAATTCGATGATTTCTAAGAATTCATAGGATTTTGGAAATGTCATGCGATTTGAAGTCGTTTGACAAGCCTCTACTAGTGTTCCATGCTGCTTCTCTGAGACAATATATTGAGTATAGCTGATAAAGATTGAAACAAATAACAGGTTCAAGAAGGCATGCTTGGCATACACAGTTTTTGTCACGAACTGCTCATTTGCTAATAACTTTGCACACAAATGACAAAACATAGTTCTGTTTGAAGCAGTCGATAGAATAGAGTTTAAGCTTTTTATAGATACGTAAAGAAAAGTAGATTTTAGTTCAAGTAATACACTGTATTTGTTTTTGCGTTGTAAAAATGAAGTGAGAAATGCTCGCTGCACATCTAGGACTTAAAGTATAAAAATTTATTGGTGTTGATTCAAATGTTAAGATTTACCTACTTTTTGCATATCTATAGTAAACTATTATCCTAATCTATCAATTACTTTAAAGAAAAACAAATTTCAACAACTGAGTGAAAAGTTATTAACAAATGAGTAGTTGGTGTGTACAACTGTGCATGCCAAGCATGCAAGAAGGTGAATTTGATAAAAAATATTCATATAGGGGAATTTACGTATTCTCGTCAATCTGAGCAGAGTCCGACCTTCTATTAGCTATTTTTCAGCGTCACACACATATTTGACGGGTTTGTTTATTGACATTTATCTGCTGCTTGCTGTTCTATCAATTGAACACGTTTTTACAACGCTCCAAACTTCTCAGGTGAGTGTGACTATTGTCGGCAGTCTCTTTTTCTTCTGCACCATTTCCATTTGAAGTGCGTGTTAACCAGCTGTTCTACTATCGGCAACTCGAAATCAGCCGTATTTTGTGGAGTGTATATTTCATTTAAAGAAAAATCTGGCATAACAGGATTGCTAAGTCGTAAAAATGTAATCAAATTGAAGTTGAAAGGGTAAGAAATCTGTTGAATACATTCAGCGAAGAGTTTTGATGGGAAAATACAGTGAAATTAACGTTTCAATTTCGGTTGCCGAAAACAGTCAATGGGTGCCGAAACCATAATTTACCCTGCTCAAATATTATTAAATGGGTGAAGGCCATTAGGTCAAATACCAATAAAGCCGATTAAACGGGTCATTAGGCCAAATCTACAAAAGTGAAAAATTTAACTTAAAGAATTAGTTGGAACCATTTTCAGAACCAAGCCCAAGCAACATTGCAAGTTTTATCAAGGTTTTATAGCATTCTACAAGTCTAAATCATGGTCTACAGAACCTTCATAAAACCAGAAATGTTATTTGGGTGGTGAACAGCAAATCTAGATTAGCAATTTCCCGGAATTTTGTAGATTTTCCCGATTGTACTTTATACATTTAAATAAATCATAAAACCGAATGTGATTGAAGTTTAATGCGCCATTACTAAAAAACAATATCAAAATTTATCTATATTTTAACTAACATGAAAATTCGTTTTGCAGGATTTTTTTCGAATGTTCTCAATAATATCCTTTAGAATCATTTCCCTTCACAGAGTTCGTTTCAGAATTCATCTATAATAAATTTGAAAGCTCGAGCTTCTCACAGGGAGTCACTTGATTTTATCTATAACAATCCAGAAATTCTCTGCAGAACACTCCAAAAATTCATGGAATTCATCAGCTTCTGTTCGAATTTCCAGTGATTCGTCTAAAAATTTACTGAAGCCTCCTGACTACTTTTAAAATTCGATTTATTTCTCCCATGATTCACCTGAAAATTGTCTTGTTGGATCGCACCATCGGTACCGGGCTCTGCCAAGTTTATTGTAGAAGACGACTCAAGTTATTTCCAATTACCTTCGAGAAGTAATGAATTTTGCAAGACGGTCTCCATTGAGCAGCGCATACACGAAAGCAAAAGGGATGGCAAAACCCCCACGATCATCATCGATCTAATGTACTACGATCCTTACCCTACCTTACCAATCAGGCTAAGGCCTTGTTGTCCTCTGCTGTCCGAAGAAGTCGTCTCCACTCTACTCGATCCATGGCCACACTACGCCAGCCTCGTAGTCTGCGAAGGGTCCGCAGGTCGCCTTCTACTTGGTCGATCACCCTTGCCCGCAGCACGCCTCTTCTTCTTGTTCCTGTTGGGTCGCTTTCTAGAACCATTTTCACTGGGTCGTCGTGCGGCATTCTTACGACGTGCCCAGCACACCGTAGTCGCCCAATTTTTGCAATGTGGACGATGGATGGCAGCAGCTGGTGCAATTCGTGGTTCATTCGCCTCCTCCACGTTCCGTCATCCATCTGCAGTCCACCGTAGATGGTACGCAACACCTTCCGTTTGAAAACACCGTTGGTCCTCCACGAGCATAGTCCAAGTCTCGTGGCCGTAGAAGACCACCGGTCTAATCAGCGTCTTGTAGACAGTCAACTTCGTGCGGCGGAGAATTTTATTCGACCGGAGCGTCCTCTGGAGTCCAAAGTAGACACGATTCCCTGCCATAATGTGTCTTTGAATTTCTCTACTGGTATCATTTTCAACGGTCACCAGTGAGCCCAAATACACGAACTCATCGACCACCTCGATTTCGTCACCGTCAATCTGAACTCGGGGTGGGAGGCTAACATTGTCTTCCCTAGTACCTCTTCCTTTCATGTATTTTGTCTTTGATGCGTTGATGGCAAGTCCAATCCGCCTAGCTTAGCCTTCAGTCTGATGTACGTTTCCGCCGTCGTCTCAAAGTTCCGTGCCATGATGTCAATGTCATCGGCGAAGACAAGAATCTGGATGGACTTCCTGAAGTTCATGCCACTCGTGTCTATCCCAGCTCTTCTGATCACACCTTCTAACGCGATGTTGAATAGCAGGCACGAAAGTCCCTCACCTTGCAGTAACTCCCTTCGAGATTCAAAGGGACTCGAGAGTGTCCCCGATACTCGAACAACGCACATCACTCGATCCATCGTCGCCTTGACCAATCGTGTCAGTTTACCCGGAAATCCGTACTGGTGCATAATCTGTCATAGCTGATCTCAATCGATTGTGCCGTATGTGGATTTCAAATCGATGAACAAATGATGTGTGGACACGTTGTATTCGCGGCATTTCTGCAGAACCTGCCAAATCGCGAAAACTTGGTCCATGGTAGCGCGGGCACCCATGAATCCCGCCTGGTATTGCCCCACGAACTCTCTTGCAAATTGAGAGTACCTTGTAGGCGGCGCTCAGCAGTGTGATCGCGCGGTAGTTGCAGCAATCCAACTTGTCGCCCTTTTTGTAGATTGGGCATACGACACCTTCCATCCACTCCTGCGGTAATATCTCCTCCTCCCAAATCTTGGAAATTACCCAGTGCAGCGCTCTAGCCAGTGCTTCAACACCGTATTTTAATAGCTCACTACGATCCAACAGTCTTTGAATTCTGCTCAGAATTATCTCTTATATCCTCGGAATGGTCATAGCATTCTTCTGGGATTGTCTTTCCAAAACTGGACACCCTTGGTATTTTTCGCGGAACTCCCTGGAACTCTCTTTAGAAATCACTTCAAATTACACAGGACAAAAGGACTTTCTGTGACAGTTTGAACTTTTTTAAGGGTCTACTGAGTCATAGTCTAGAATATAATTTTGCGCTCAACATCATGATTTTAAAATCCCGCTTACTTTATGGAGGTTGTACTGCCCTAAAAGCGTGCATGAGATCAGTGAGCTTGTCCACGAAGGTGCTGCGCATTCTAAAAGACACTGCATAAGCATAAGAATGTCACGGAAATGATAATGTCACATGCTTAGTTTAGCAGTAAATGACCAATCGTTGAATTTCTCACACAATGCTATCTTTTAAATTTCCTCAGAATTAGTGTTTCCGACCCGTGATTTCCCGGGAAATTTACCAAAAATAACATTTCCCGATTCCCGGGAGTCTGGTTTGGTTCCTCGGGAAATTGATAGTTTTTTTTTAGAAAAGCCATGCTCAATATAATTTGCCCTAAACAATAGATCACATCACCCAGGAAATCATTTCTGGGAAATTTGTTATGTGTTTTTGTGGGAAAGTAAAAAAAAACAACTTCCGTATGATTTTGTTAGATGCTTCTGCGAAAAGTTGAAAGAAATATCCGGACGAAACAGAAATAAACTTCTGAAGAAACTTATGGTGGAAATTGGTGAAAATTCCGATTAACGAACTTCCGTGATAGGCCTGAATAAGGTTCCGGGAAAAGACGAACCAAAATAAATCGCGTAGACTTCCGAAGGAAGACAGAAATTCATTTCAGCATAAGGCAAGCATTCTTTTTGAGGATGTCGGGAGAAACTTCCGTGGGGAATTGAAAGAAACTTTCGAAAGATGTCTGAAAACATTTCTGAGCGAAAAACTTCTGAGGAAAATTGTAAATCACTTTCAGGGAAAGCCAGAAAAACTACTTAAAGGAATTGAGAAAACAATTCCAGGCGAAGTCGCAAAAATTTTCCGAGGAATGTGGAAAAAACTCAGTTACAACTTCCAGCGAACCTTCAGTTTTAGGTTCAAACGTATTTTCGAGGAAGTTTGGAGAAGCTTCCTCATGAATTTGAAAAAGAAAATCTACGAGAATCAAAAAATAAAGCTTCCTAAAGTTGGAAAAGCTTACTGAGGAAGAAGGAAACTGGAAAAAAAAAATAATATGAGATAAAGCAGACAAAGCTTCTGGAAAATGTCGGAAAAGCTTTCTACATAATCCAGAAGAGTTTTGAGTGACAGCCTGTCAAAAAAAAAAAATCGTGGGGAAGTCAGAAGAAGCTACCGTAAGAAATCCAGAAGACTGACACATGCCCAAATGAATTCTGGAAGATGTCGGGAGAAACTTCGGGAAAAAATCGGGAGAATCTTCCAGGGGAAATCGGTTGAAAATTTTGGAAGAAGTTCAAAGAAACTAGCGAGTAAAAAACCTGTGGTGAAGTCTGACCCTTCTTACTAAGAAAAGTTGCACCAAGAATGCTCATATGCTTGGATTTCATAGATGAATTCCTAAAACTTGGCCTGAAGTGAACAGCGTGGCCCTGGGCACTTCAAATGACTATCATTGAACTGGATTTTGAATTCTCATTGCAGGTGTGATGTGATGGGTTTTATTCGCTTTACGGATTTAGTCTCATAGCCCATACAAACCGGATCATGTTCCGGTCATATCTCCGGAACCAGTTGACCTGTTCCAAAAATATTTGTTCCAAAAATAGCGTTTGGTAGTTGTTGTGCACAATTCGGTTCAGTAGTTGTCGAGAAACACGACAGTTCCCTAAATCCTTGTATATCTCCGGACCTCTCTTCAGTAAACCGATTCTATAAGTATGGGATCATGAAACCTTTCATTTGGTGGATGTTGTGTCCAATTCGGTTCAGTGGCTGCCGAGAAATACAACTTAGTTCCCAAAATTCATATTTTTCGGATCTTTTCCTGTCCACATCTCCAGAACTAATTGACCGGTTTAATGGTACCATGATACCTTTCATTTGGTGGTAGTTGCGCCCACTTAGGTTCAGTGGTTGCCAAGAAACACGTCTTGAACACAGACACACACCTATCTAGAAGTTTTTTTTTCCTTGAAAAAATCTTTAGGAGGATCCATCCAAAAAATATTACCAGTCATTAGATGCATCTTTAACGTTATCTAAAGTATGAAGATCAAACTGGCCAATTGCATCAACTTAGTCGCGATACAACAACCCGCTACTAATCTACGAATCCTCCCAGCTCCCCCAGCTATGGCTTCGCAGAAATGTTTCAATAGCAAAACCAAAAACAGAATCACGCGGAAGCCGCAACATTGTTTCAAACTTTCCCAACATTGAACACCGAAACACAAACAGACATCGGTAATCATCATCACCACCACCACAATCAACAACAACAACAACAACAAAAGCGGCAGGCAGCTGGCCGGCAGAGTTGAAAGGTTGCGGCGAGTTCACCAACCGCAACCAGAGCAGCAACAAAGTTGAGCTCGTAATAAATTCCTCCCATGATGCAGCCGGTGCTCCGACTTTTCCAAACATCCGCCGCGCTCCCGCCCGTCGCCATCAGCCATCAGCAGTGCGGCGGCACCTCGTTTACCGGAGCTTTTGTTGACACGACACCCAATTTCCGGAGGGCTGTTTGCCAATTTTCCTAATGTTTTGTGTGAATAGGTTTAGGTGAGAGCGAAGCGGGGAAAAAATATATGGGTGGGCGGCGCTTTCTATTCCAAGCGACTCGAAACGGATCTGTTGTGATTCCTAAAGGCACTGAGCGAGATCACGGAATGCGATCTCCGTAGAAAGTTGATAAAAGTTTTCTCAGGATGCAAAAGCTTGAATGAAGTCGGGAATCTGAAGATTACATCAATCTGATATGGAAAGTTTTGCAATTTCAGGAAAACAACAAATCAATTTTAAGATATTTGATGTGCCATTTATATTCTGTTGATCACCAAAAGTCGTCCGCGGCAACGAAAAAGACTTTGTAAAAGGAAGCAAAAGAAGACACTTACGATTTTTTTTAGGTATCAAAGGAAAATTTTCTCGAGTCGTAAATTGTTTTCTCCGGTGTCCCATACTTTCTTTTCTCGTTTCGCAAACAAACGAGCGAGAGAGGTTAGGCTAAAGCCGAAGTAAACAAGTAAGAATAAGCCGTCCGTCAGGTGTGGTACCACGTCGTGTTCCACCGAATTTGTCACATTCTTCGGGGGGTGTTTTAGAACTATAGAGAGAGCAAAGCAAAGCCCTTTTCCGGAAGGAGATTTGTTTGGAAAAATCCAACTTTGTCATCGTCGTTGCTCGGGTGTGCAAAAATGTGGTGATGATGATGAAAGAGGTTTTTGGTCAAAGGTCACAGCTTAAGGCAATTTCAGTTTCGGGCAAAGTAAGGATTATCAAGGCGAACACAACAATCTGATAAGGTGGAAAATTAATTTCTTCGTTCGTAATTAGGTAAGGAAGGCAGGAGTTATAATAGGGAAAGGGAATACGGAGGTGGACGGTTAACAGTGGATTGCGGAAAAATGGTCTCTAAAGCTGTATTTACTTCTTGGACCAAATAACGAATCGATCGGAGTCGACCTTCTTCGATTAGCATGACATTTTACATAATTTTTTGATATAGGATTAACGTTTTTCAATTAATTGTAACACGAAAACATCACTTCTGATGAGACAAAGTTGCAGAGAAAAATAGATTCATTATATGAAAAATATAAACGATAAAATTTGTATGGAAATTTTGAAATACAAAAAAGTGTTACAAACTTGAAACCCTGCGCTTTATTCAGAGAACGTATAGGGCGTCGTTGTACTAATTTGAATGGACGATTGTTTACGCGGAGGAAGGGAGGTCTAAAACATTGTTTTTACTATTTTGGCGTTTATAATATTATAGTATTTTTAAGACGGGCATCTTTTAGATAATTTTGAGACAGCGTCTCAAGATGGCCTGGAAATTTAAGTTGTTTAAGTGTTTTCTTTAACCATTTAATCGTTTTCAAGGTCATTTGGTGTGTGCTTTAAGCTATTATATCAGCCATTCCATAGCAAAACGATATAGTGGTTCTCAAATTTCGTCAAAAATGGTAGTTTAGTTCCTTATCCTATCCTATTCCTTATGATTAGTGTGACCATTTCAATGCATTTTTTTCAAAGATACATAACTTTTGAACCACTGGGTCCAAAGATCAAGATATTAAATGAAAGAAAATTAAAAATACAACATAGCAACTGCCCGGTAACGTGGGTAGATCACCTTTTCGTGGTACGTTACGGGATGTAAGATCTACCACCGATTTCTGGTCCTGACTACTTCAAACTAGGGGAAAAGGATTTTTCAGTAATCAAAGGAACACATCTTAGTCCTTGTTACTTTTTATGCCTTGTTGATAGTGACAATTATCCACCGAGGATGATCTTGAAACAATTCCTAATCTTCTATTCGTTATTCCCTAGTTTGAAGTCATTAAGACTAGGGTTCTGATGCATGCTAATTATCGGTGTCATTGCTTAATTTTGTTGCTAAGGAATCCAATTTTGACTGACAAAGGAACGCGCCTTTGAATGGTGTTTCGACACTCCGAAGGGTATAAATAGCGGGACCTTTCAATTAAATACTATTTAAAAAATTACTGGCCGCAGTGGTGTTAGGTCCCGAACAGAGAAAAAAATTTGAATCGAAAAACATTGTAGGGGAAATGGATGTAATGTCAGCCTAAATGCCCCTAATTTGGGCCCATACAGCAATCGACTAAATTTTCAATAGCAACCAAAAATATCCATTAGTAACGTCCCAATAACGCGTTCATCTAGATAAATTGATAAATAGCAGATTTTTGACGCTGGGCCCAATCTTAGATCCATAGGCCAGCATTAGAGCCATTTACCATATTTGTTTTTTATGGTTTTTATGGGCCCATACAGCAATCGACTAAATTTTCAATAGTAACCAAAAATATCCATTAGTAACGTCCCAATAACGCGTTCATCTTGATAAATAGCAGATTTTTAGCGATGGGCCCAATCTTAGAGCCGTAGGCCAACATTAGAGACATTTCCTCTATATAACTATACATTATGACAGCTTTTGATGTGTTTCCAGATAACTTTATATCGATGGTGCTGTTTAAGGCGAGTTGTGTATCTTCTGCGTTTTGTAGCCTAATTTTGGCATTTTTTGCCTCAGGTAATTTCAACGATTAATTTGATTATTTTTGCGATTTTAGACCATTTTGACAACTGCATGACATTTCATTTAGGGTTTATACTGTCGGAGTTTTGGGACTTTCAACGGTTTGCAGATTTGAAAAATTATTCGGCTACAGAATAGCAATTCTCAAAGTTCCATGTGAGTGTTCACTCGGCTGTCGACAGAAGCACACCACTCTCAATGTGTGTCACGCAATGGTCTGTTTACTCGGAAGCAACCATTGTGTGGTCCTCTTCATTGTTCTTCATCAGCAGTTCGTTCAGTCGATGCGTCGTCGACTTTGGAAAGTAATGGTTTCATGATGAATGTGTGAGTGCTGACCACGTTTTGCGTCCATTGCTGCAATGGAAGCGCTCTGACCTCCGTTGGCGAATCTATCATACAATGAAACCACTGGAAACGGCTCCCGTTCTGGTGGAGGAGGCTTATTAGATAGCGGAAGATAAAATGTTTATTGTGTTGTACTTTTTGACTATAGTTTAAAGATGTATTGAATAGTGAACAAGAATCCTCGACTCTGTAAAGTTAATTCGGTTGAGACTTATCAAATAAATCAATTAACAAATTAAGTTCCAAGTGTAAAATAGGCTTTTGAAGTGGAAAGTGATAAATTGTGTTTTGAAAATCTCTTAAAAGAAGAAACATGCTCATGATTGTGGCACAAATGAAAATTTAGAAATTTCTGTGGCAAGGTCACTTTTTTTAAGATTATTGAGAATGAGGCATGATAATTATTCTAATAGGGATAAGTCTTGAGAAATTCTGTGATAAATTTCACGAAAATTGGACTAAAACTACAAGGCAATTTCAAGAAGAATTTTAAGAAAATTGTTGGGAGAGTTAAAGGTGGATTCTAAGTTAGTTTTGAAGACCATCTTATCGCGACTGTAAAGAGCGTTCTAGAGGATTCAAAAAACCAAATTTGATAACAAAAAAAAAAATCAGGGACGAGATCAGAGAACTACACGTCTGAGGAGGCCTCGTTTGACGCCTTCTCACTCTTTTCCAGAAACAACCCAAGCTACGGCTGTAAATCTCTTAAATGTTAATCAATCCATCAAAGTGAATTATGAGGGCTGAGTTGCTTGATAATGCCGATAATAATTCCAAGCGAATCGAATTCTAATGTTAAAGATTCATGAAAATTAAGAGTGTAATTTCTTGGAATTTCCGGGAGGACTTCAAAGAAATTCTCAGGAGAATACAAAGGTAGTTCTGAATAGTAGTCCAGGGGAATTATGAAGAGACTTCCAAGAGATTTCCAATAAGAATGTCAGGGGGAGATTTGTAAGGAAATTACGAAGATAATTTCAAGGAAATTCTAAGAGAAACCCCAAGGAATTTTGGAGAAGAACTTCCATGGATTTTTAAGAAGTTCTTAGCGGTGCCGGTAGTGTAATGGTAAGCGTGATTACATCTCACCTCAGCAAGCCTAGGTTCAATCCCAGTCGGAGCTGCCGGGATGTTCTGAGGCATAACAGCTCTTATCATGCCTTCCTTCGGAAGGGAAGTTAAGCCGTTGGTCCCCGGTTCATGAGTTGATGGGTCGATAGGTAGGGAGCTGCCTCTCTGGCGTCGGTAGCATTGGTGCTCAGCACGGAAAACAAAATCGACGGAAAACAAATCAAGGAAAAAAAAAAGAAATTCTTGAAATCTGAGGCCAATTCCAATGCAATTTTGGGATTTTTTTTGGCAATTTTGCCATTCGCTGCTCATTAGATTTTGGGCAATGGTGGAGCCAACTTGTTTCGACAATTTCAAGCTCTCTTTCTTCAAATCCAGTTCATTTTTCAGCACTGTTGCGAACACCCCTCGTCGATGAGCACACATCCAAATCAACCGTGCTGTACCAACAGATTGGTCGACAGTTGACAGAAGCAGATCATGGGAAAAACAAAGGGTAACATAACATATAGAAGTCATCGAGAGGACCAAACTGATGTGATAAAATTTCGAAAAATGCTTTCTAAATGTATAAGCTAAATTATTCTCTTATTGAAGTGCTAATTAACATGAAATTTATTATTCTAGAAATTATCTGCATCTCCTTCGCTTGGCTTATCGTTAATCATTGTAAACACACTGTAAATTTGTTAGCTAAAGTTAATTATTCGAATAATTTATACATTGATTAAATTTTGGATTTCTAAAGTCCAGTAGAAATAGATTCAATTCCGGTTTAAAAGAAAACGATAGTAAATTACAAACCGTAAGTCAAAAACATTGAAAGTTAAAGATTGTATACTAAATCACGTGAACTTTTAGGAAAACTTAACGCAACACATATTCAATTCGTTCAAAATTTCGGAGCTGACCTTTCTATTCGTTGCATAAGTAACAAACACCGTAGGGGTTTTGCGAAGTTTGGCCTTGAAGTTCCGGCGTGTTCGATGGGTTAATTAAAGTTAGAGTTACATTGTTGTTTTTGAACCAGTCTAATACTGGTTGGGCGTAATGGGAAGATGCCAAATCCGGCCAAAACAGCGCCTGGCTTCCGTAGGACTTCAGGAAGGGCAGGAGGTCCATCTGGAGGCATTCATCCTTGCAAAATTTTCCCGTTAATAGTGCCAGATGTGGTGAAGGGCTGACTCATTTGACCCATCCACAGATCCACAGACAAGGGAAGTTACAAATGAATGACTGTGTCTCATTTTTTTCGAATACAATTTTAAAATAATTCTGAGGATTTTTTAAGAGAATACCAAGCTCTCTAAATTCTAAAGAATATACCAAGGGAATCATGAGAGACAATTCAACGGAATGTTTAAGGGAATAGAGAGAAAATTATACAAATTCTTGTGAATATGATTGAAAATACGAGGATTTATTGAGGAGTGAATTCAAGAGTCAAATTGCGACAGCTATGGATGAATTTTGTTTTTTCTTGATTTGTTTTCCGTCGATCTTGTTTTCTGTGTTGAGCACCAATAGTATCGACGCCAGGGAGGCAGCTCCCACACCTGGACCCTACCTATCGACCCATCAACTCATGAACCGGGGACCAACGGTATTTACTTCCCTTCTGAGGGAAGGCGTGATCAAAGATGTTATGCCTCAGAACATCCCGGCGGCGCCAACTGGGATTGAACCCAGGCCTGCTGGGGTGAGAGGCAATCACGCTTACTACTACACCACCGGCGCCGTTTATGGATGAAATGTCAAAAGAATACCGGAGCGAAACTTAAGAGAATTGCAAGGGGCAAGACAACTTTGAAAATAACATTAAATGTTTGTAAATATCAACGAAAACTCAAAATATCAACTATTTTTTTAAACTAATAAATTATTTTTAATGATACTTTTGTTTGAAGTCTAAGTCAAGCAAAAAAATATCAAAACATATTTTGATATATTTAGCCAAGGTGTCCCGCCCCCTGAGTTATTATGATGAATCCCGAAAGTAACTCTGAAAGATTTTTGGGATGACTCTAGTCAAAATCTTAAAACAATTTCAAAGACATCATGTGAAGAAATTAAAAAAAAAATATCTACTTAATTCAGACACTGATACTTCAAAAAAAAAAATTTGAGATGTAATGCGTACAACCAGATTTAAAGATCCCAGTCTATGCCAGTTTAACCGAACAGAATCTGGTCTATAAAGGTATAAAATATATATTTTATATTATTCCGGTTCAGTGACCACCCTGTGAATAGAAATTGTTTAAAAATTCTTGGACACCTCGAAACAAGAAAAGTTAGCTCTATCTATTCTATAACACAATAAATTTTAATCGAATTTGTCACATGACAGATTAATGATTAAGAACTGAATTGAGAAATTGTATTAGAAGCCATAAGTTTACAAATGAAATCTAGGGAAAAATCTGAATGTTAACACTATCTATCTGTAATAAAATAAATCTTACGAGTCTATGACATTTTTTCGAGACTTGTGACATATAAAAATCTTGGTGATGTTAGATTGATGAAAAATACAAAATTCAATGTTTTTCATCTTTGAGAACTGAGAAAATAACTGAGAAAAATACTCATGGTGGCTTTTGAAAAATATCCAAGATTCCAGATTTTTCCTTATAGTCCTAACCCAAGCAACACATAAGTTTTATATTTTTTGTATGACTGGTTTCGCTTGTAAAGAAGTTTACTCAACATAATTCCATTAATATATGTTACTTGGGAAACAAAACCTCTCATGAACCCTGAGGATTAGGACGTCCGGAGATGAATTCTAAGGGATATCTGTGGAGAATCGAATTCCTTAGTGATTCTGAGGAGAATTTTATGGGAATCGCAAGGAGAATCACAGGTGAATTTCAAGGTGAATTCCAATAAATCTGATCAGGGTTCAAAAAGAATTTAAAAGGCACTTTTAAGATAATTCAATGGGAATACTGAGGAAGATTCAGAAAAGAACTTCAAATGAACTCTGTAGAAAATATCAAAAGAATCATATGTTGAATATAATTCAAAAAAATTAGGATATTTTGAAAGAAGTTCCAAGAAAATACAAAAGCGAAATCCAAGATATTTCTGAGGAAAATTCCGAAGGATTTGAGGAGAGTTTAGAGTTCAAAGGAATCTAATTCCCATAAAAGTTGTAAAAGAATTTTAGAAAGGATTCCAATGATATGCTTAGGAGAGTTTTAAGGAAATTCCTAAGAAAATTTCACGTTTATTAGGAATAAATTTCCAAGGGAAGTTTATGGTAAGCTTAAGGAAAATTCTGTGATATACTGAAAATGTAATATTTGTTGAAACAAATCATCGGTGAAATAATCCTGTAAATCTAAATAAATTAAAGATGCAAACTTTTTTCCCGGTTCTCCCATCGAATTCCCAGTTACTTTTCAAATTCTCAGATATTTCCCGATTTTTCAGGTTTTCCAGTTTTTCTGACCACCCTGTACTGTAACTAGACTTACGGAATAAGGGTAACATTATAACTGATGTGATAAAATATCGAAAAATGCTTTCTAAATGCATTTGCTAAATTATTCTCTTATTGAAGTGCTAATTTACATTAATCATTGTAAACAAACGGTAAATTTGTTAGCTAAAGTTAATTATTCGAATAATTTATAAATTGATTAAATTCAGGATTTCCAAAGTCTAGTGGAAATAGATTCTATTCCGGGTTGAAACAAAACGATACTAAATTACAAAACGTAAGTCAAAAACGTTGTATACTAAATCACATGAATTTTCAGGAAACGTAAACGCAATACATTTTCAATTCGTTCAAAGTTTCGAAGCTGACCGGATCAACAAACACCGTAGGAGTTTTGCGAAGTTTTGTCTTGAGGTTCCGGCGGGTTAGGTGGGTTATAGTTAGAGTTACATTATTGTTGTTTTTGAGCCAGTCTAATACTGGTTGGGCGTAATGGCAAGATGCCAAATCCGGCCAAAACAGCGTCTGGCTTCCGTAGGACTTCAGGAAGGGGAGGAGGCCCATCTGGAGGCATTCATCCTTGTAAATTTGCCCGTTAATGGTGCCAAATGTGCCAGAAGGGCTGACTCATTTGACACCATCCACAGATCCACAGACAAGGAATTTTTGGCTAATTTTGACAGCTTCTTCTTCAGCTTTTTTTTATTTCAAATTTTCCAAACGACTTCCAGAGATTATTTGACCTAATCTGGAAGATCTACCATCCTGATAAACTTTCACAAATCCAGAGAACTCAACTGCAAACGCGGTAAAACTTAAAAAGAAAAGTACAAACAATGTCAAGGCATCAGAGTACACCGATGGCAAATCTACAACGGTGTCCATCTAACAATCTATATCCCAGCTGATCTATCTAGTGAGCTAGAAACAAACATAGCACTCATTTCGTAATGAAATCTTCAATAAATTTTCAGAATGACATTAGCAGAAGTGGTATTAACGGTTCATTTCAATCTTCAGCCTGTGCCAATTACGTTCCATGTTCAGCTGTGTAGCGCATCTTCATCCATGGAACAAAACTAAATTACCGGACTTTGCTCTCGAGCCAAATTGAATCCGGTCGCTAGAGAACGTGCTTTGAACTGGAAATTCCCCAGAGCTCGTCCGATGCCGGTGATGACTCCAGTTCCAACGACAGTGTATTAATTTCACTGATCAAATTTAATCCGGGAAATATTAACTCTTCTTCCGTCTATGACCATTTTCTCTAAACCCCCCCCCGATGCTTCCTGCCATGCTAGGGGCACTACTTGATCTTTTAATCGAGTACTGCCAATCAAGTCGGTCCTTTCTTCGTCATTCAAGCGCGGTTTATCCGAAAAATGAAATGAAAAAAAAAAACTCGACTCGAAGTCATCTTCGCAATTCCGTCCAAAGAAGCCATCCGGAATGTTTAAGCATACGCACGTACACAGGATGTTGGCAAGAATTGAAAATTGCGCTCCCGCTGCCACCCCCGCCGGTTTCCCTTAGCAAGTCACTACTGCTGTCGTGTCGGTGTTCGTTGAATTCAAGCTAAATTGCTCGTGTGCTATTTGGATATTCCTTGTTAGACCGGTTTCCTTCGGAATGGAATTCTCAAGCTTCCCAAATTACTCCGAACCAGTCTGGCGGTACACGAACACCACCACCAGCACCACCATCACCATCACCAGCGACGTCAAGATTAATCTTTCTCAAATACCGGCACAAGTTGGTTCGCAATTTAGAAAATCCATTGAAAAGGCTATGGAAGGCGCCACTCACCACCTTCGGTCGTACTCCGGTACTTTTTTTTCCGCACGGTTACCATGGTAGAATTCCAAGCCAACCAGGAAGCCATCCAGTCAGCCAGCAGACCTGAGTGCGAATAAATGTCCCGCTAAATGCACTTTGTGTGACTGGAAAGCGGGATGATATTGACTAATGGCAGCTGGGGCGGAAGTGTCACCCTTTCCACCCAATAACGATACCGAGTTAACTGCTGTAGCCCTCAGCAGGGGTGTAGTTCGCGGGTACATCCAATCGAAAAATGTAAGATTCTTGTTTAATAAACATGCGACAATTGAAAACTTTAGTTGGAGAATCATGAAAATCCGAAATGGAAATTCATCCTAGCAAATCATGCCCCTACAAAGTCGACGGCTATGGCCTCACTACTGCTGATGCCAAGAGGTTAGGGAGGAATCGATTTTTCGTTATCGGGTTTGCACTTCCTTCGCCAGATCGCCAACCGTCACCCTCCCACGCGTGCTCTCGGAGCGTTGGCTGCTCGTTCCACAGCGTGATGAAAATATGTCCAAGTCACGTTTTCCGCCGCAGCATTTAGCAAGCCTCGAGAAAGTGAGCCGTTAAGGAAATATTTCCTCGGCCGGCTGTCGCATTGCTGGTTATTAGATTCAGTGGAATTGAGTTTCGAGCGAATATTTTTCGGATGAATCGACGAAATGGTCGTGGGTGAAATTAAAATTGATTGGGAATATTTTCCTGGTAGGAGTGTTCAGCATTCGGGTCCGAATCAATCCACCAGCGGAAGCTTATCCCAACAACCATGTCACGAAAAGTACAAAGTTCCCTTCACTTTCCGTTCCATTGATTCTGAATACGTGCCCCACTCACGTCACGTACTATAGGCAACCGCACGCACAAGCAATCGACGAGCATTTTTCGCAGTTCCTGTTGCGTTGTAACATGTAATGCACAAATCGAATCAATTACTTCGAGTGTGCAGCCGACACGTATTCGAATCGATGATGCACTGACTAACTGACGGCGACGTCAACGACGACGACGGCTGCGAATTCAATTGAAAAGCGTTTGTGTGTGTGGGTGAAACGGAGAGTTTTTTGGTCAAGTGTCCTTGGGTTGGGAAACACCTCCACCAGATACCTGCTTGGAATGATTAATCGACGTGGTTTGGTTCGGACATGCACACAGCTCACCACCACCACCCCAGGTAGACTGGGTGGTTTCGCCTGCTGTAATCCGTTTCCAGAATTCTCGATCCCGCACAAACCGCAACCCGCAATGGCGGTCCGCCCTCCTGATGGAATACCAAAATGCACCGATGTGTGCTCATGACCGTAAACGTGAGCGCTTTCGATGAGTGTGTTTGTATGAGTGTTTGTTCCTAGCTATCTAACTTGCCAGCCATATTTGATCGACCAAACCGAGATACGGCACCGGTTCTCTGTAGTTGATGAATTCCAACCAGCCGGCTGTGTGTTAACTGCACATTCCGATAGCCACCAATCTATTTAGGGTGAATTGGCCTATTATGGGCACCCTAGTAGCTGTTTTTGGCCAGTGATTAAGATTTCAGCGATGAAGGGCCATAGGCCGAACGCCATTAGGCCGAATGGGTCATTAAGCCGAAAGCCATTAGTCCGAATTTTGAAGAGTTAAAGATTGATCTTAGTATTTCTGGGACATGTAACTTTGTGAATTTTTCAGGACTTCTGTCTGAAAAGGGATATTGAATACATAACATAATCTTGATGTACCCATTCAATTGAGGGAAACGGATTATTCTAGTGAAATTGAGAGTGACGCTCCATTTTACGAGGGAAAATCATCTAATGATGAAGTGTTCTCTAATAAAATGTATATGGTTATTTTGCTTAACGACGTGTTAAGGGTATCATCCAAACTATTTGTTAAAAAGTTCTATCATTTGGGCTATTGTTAGTGTATGGTATTTTTTTAATAGGGTTGTGTTCGATAGAATGGAGTGTAACTCTCCATTTCTCTAATTAATATTAAGCTTCACTCAGCAGGAATAATGAACGTGTAAACAATGCAATGATTCCGATTTATGAAATATTGTAACTAAATTTGAACGAACTATCGTGTAAATTTACGCCAGATGTCTACATAGGGAAGAGAACAGCGTAAGTCCCATCGAGAACCTATTACAAGCACGAGGATTTTCTAACGAAAATTATGCTGCAAAAAAATAATTAGCATTGTAAGTTATTCTTTACCACATACTTGGAATAGGGTCTCGGGGGTCGAAGCCATTCTCCACCCTACGCGTGTGCCATAAATCGTATAAAATCTCATGACTTTATCGAAAACGCTAAAACTGTGAATCTATGACAAAGGTCGGGAATGGACAAAAGGTCGAATAGACAAAAAGTCGAAACGACAAAAGGTCGAATGGAATTCAAAGAGATAAACGGTTAAATAGACTCAAGGTCGAAAAGGACAAAAGTTCTAATGGACAAAATGACAAAATATCGAATGGAATTGAAAGGGACAAGATTTAATGGAAAAAAAGGTATAAAAGGGCAATAGTTCGAATGGACATAATGAGAAAATTGACAAAACTTCCGAAAAACTACCGAGTATTTTAAGATGGAGTGATAAGTAGCTATTATCTGGCAAAGAACTGCTCATTAGACTGATGCAAAATTTGAAATTTTCACTCCACAGAGCTCAATCGGTGCCAAATCGGGTCCTGATAAAATTTAAACTCAATTGGTAAGAAACTGACTTGGCACAAACTATTTAAAGTTTATATGGAAATTACTATGAGAAAACCTAACTTTTTGTTCATTGTCTTTTTGCCTTTTTCCATATTGCAGTTATATAGCTATTCTTATGGAACTTATCACAACAACAACTTTGCAGAGGATCACGTTTTAGCCAGACGTCAAATTAAATTGTTATTAATTGTTTAAGAGATTGACAATCTTATTGCATGATCAAGCAGCTGTTTTTTTGGGCAACACTGTATTCTGCAGTGTGACATACAGGGGTTACTCAAAATAACTACACGCAAACCAAAAATCTATTACAATGAATGTTAGTTCCGTTTCCTATCATCCTCTGTTCATGAACATCGCAGCGAATGTTAGAAGTTGACCTTACAGGCGATGTAATGGTTTTTTGTCTTTTTCATTTCGTGTTCTATCTACGCTTTCGACTATACCAGTAAGCTTGTAGAACGACGCACATTGTAGAACATTGTAGAACGACGCACACACTTGCCTCGAATCTCTCCAGCAGAAAAAGCATACGAAGTCGAGTATGCGAGAAAATGAGCACTTCATGTTTGCTTTTAGGCTATCCATATTCAGGAGCATGGAGAGAGCAGTGGAGAAAGCACAGGTCTGATCAGGCATGGAAAATCATTTGCATTCATTTCATACATTCATTTGCATTCATTTGCCTCTAACTTTTTTCATCAACAACATTCCGCAAAATGATGTACAGAACTTTTGTAGGTTTTATTATTGTCTTTAACTTTTGCTCGTAACTCAAATCTGTATCTCTTATGCATCACGAACTAGAGTGGGCAGAACTTGTCACTGTTTTTCATTCACTGAAAAACAGTAGTGGATTCTGTTCGCTCTGGTTCGTCATGCATAAGAGATACGGATTTGACTTGTTAGCAAAAGTTGTAGCTAATAACAAAACCTACAAAAGCTCTTTACATCGTTTTGCGGAATGCTGTTGAAGAAAAAAGTTAGAGGCAAATTAATGTAAATGAATGCACGAAATGAATGCAAATGATTTTCCATGCCTGGGTCTGATAATCGAAGCGTTCTTGGTTCGAGTCCAGTCGGCAATCGGATTCCTATTTTTTTCGACATAACTAATTTACCTCACTAATACACTCTACATTTTTTGATCTCCAATTTTCTTGCATTGGACCGCAGCTAGGTATATCGCATCCTTGGTTCATGCGGTCTCCACTAACATCCTCTGATGATGAATCCCACATAATTGTAAGCGAATCTTACATCCCTCAGTTGGGTGTAGGATAGGCAAATTTTTGGTCAACTTTGGAATGTTGTAATTTCGTCAAATATGATCCGATTTTAAATCTTCCAAGAGCATTTGCCTGGAAAACTAGTATTGTTCTACGGTGTGACCACGAAAATAATCCTGGTCACCGGAGATATTCCGGGTTTCGGGAGGGCTTGTGTAACTTGCTAAATTTTTAGTGAAATTTTATATATGATGCTGGTTAAATATATATATTTTCAGTAAATACAACGAAACAGCATCCCACTGCGACATAGCAAGAAGTACAGTCGACTTGTTTCGCGCTCCGGTATTTCGGAAGTTTTCTCGGTATTCGGTTGGTTTAAATTATCAGTTTTTTCTCGCTTAGTGATTACTGGCATAGTAACCGGCTAAACAATTATCTGAAAGTGAGTTTTTCTGAGAAGAAAGTGGTTTTCGGCGCCATCGGAAAGAAAATTGTTCACTTGCAATTGCATATTCGCAAACCAATTTGCGCTTCATCGGTGCGTGATCACGCATACCTGCACACAGATCATCGTCATCGAGTGTCAGCATCTGCCTCCGCATTTATACCGGTCATCCATCATCGTGTGTCCAGCTGAGTGCCGAGCCTAATACAAGCACACCACACAAAGATCGCCCGCACACGCGCATCGAAGGTCACCCACGCTGCGCGTCGCTCCGCTGCTGCTGTGTAATCACTCGGTGGTAGTAGTATAGCAGATAAGTTTTTTTTTTTTTTTCCTGTTTCTTTCTTTCTCTCGCCCATCAGTTAAATTTAATTTTGTGTTTCTGTGTTTGTAGTTTTTTTCTGTTTATTGTGTCTGTGTGGTTTTAAGCATCGTTTCAGTGGTAGAGCGTTTACCGCTCCCACTAGTACGGCAAAATGGACGTCTCGTCAGAAGACGATATGGACATTTTGTCGGAAGATGACACCAGTTTGCCACTCGATGGCAAGAAAAGACGAAAACGTCCTGTCATTCATGGTTCGTCTCAGAAAAGCCCCCGATCGCGAGCCTATCCAGATGACTCGACTGGGCCATGGGTTGTCTACTTTCAGCCCAAAAACAAACCTTTGAACTTGATGCAAATTTCCACTGATCTGACGAAGCGATACTCAGCCGTGACCGAAATCACGAAGGTTAGGCATAATAAACTTCGTGTTGTCGTTTCTAACCTGAAGCAGGCTAACGAGATTGCTGCCTCCCAGCTCTTTACGATTGAGTACAGGGTTTACATACCAGCTCGTGATGTGGAGATCGAAGGTGTGGTCACCGAAGCGAGTCTGACCCCCGAGATCTTGGAGAAGCAGGCGGTTGGCCGTTTCAAGAACCCCTTGCTCCCCCCGGTGAAGATACTGGATGTCCAAAAACTGGGCTCAGTATCTGTCAGCGAGGGTAAAAAGAGTTTTACCCCCACAGACTCGTTCCGTGTGACCTTTTCTGGTTCAGCCCTTCCTCACTACATCGAGCTGGGAAAACTTCGACTACCTGTGCGCTTGTTCGTTCCCCGGGTCATGAACTGCCAAAACTGTAAGCAGTTGGGACATACGGCGTCCCACTGTGGCAGCAAGGCACGCTGTTCCAAATGCGGGGAGAAGCACGAGGATGGCGCCTGCACAGTCACTGCACCAAAATGCGTGTACTGTAAGGGAACTCCTCATGGTCTCTCGTCATGCCCGGTGTACAAACAACGCGGGGAAAAACTAGAGCGCTCTCTTAAAGAACGTTCCAGGCGGTCTTTTGCAGAAATGCTTAAGACAGCCAAGCCATCGACCAACGAAACAAATCCCTTCGGTCTTTTGTCAGATGACGAGTCTGGCTCTGACTTGGCTGAGGAGGGAGTTTCTTTCAGTTTTCCGGAAGGTTCTGCCCGGAAACGAAAACGCATCCGTTCGCGGAAAGTTGCAGATCAAGAACCCCAAATCAGCTTGCCCAAATCAAGGAGTGGTGGAAAAAAGGAGACTTCTACTCCTCCTGGATTCCGCAGAACTGATTATACCCAGGATTTTCCACCTCTCCCGGGGACATCCAAAACCCCCGATGCCCCAATTTTCAGAACACAAGCCCCTTCTTCATCTGGGTTGTTCTCATTTGATAACATTGTGGACAGTATCCTCAATTACCTCGATATTTCTGATCCTCTGAAAAGCATTGTTCTGGCAATGCTTCCTACTGTGAAAACCCTCTTGAAGCAGTTGACATTGAAGTGGCCCCTCCTTGCAGCAATCATCTCCTTCGATGGATAATTTTCCAAACGAGGTCGGGGATTTGATCACTGTTCTACAGTGGAATTGTCGAAGTCTTATTCCTAAGATAGAATCGTTTAAGTTTTTGGTTCACAATAATGATTGTGATGCATTTGCTCTATGTGAAACTTGGCTCTCTTCAGATATCGATCTTCCTTTTCATGATTTTAACATTATTCGACTGGATCGTGAGGATTCGCGTGGAGGAGGAGTACTTTTGGGGATCAAAAAGTGCCATTCCTTCTATAGAGTGAATCTTCCACAATTTCCAGGTATTGAAGTTGTCGCATGTCAGGCTTTTGTTAAAGGCAAGAGCCTTTGTATTGCTTCTGTGTATATTCCTCCCCGAGTTTCGATTAGTCAAAAACAACTTTCAGATATCTGTTCAGTTCTTCCTACTCCACGGTTGATTATGGGAGATTTTAATTCCCACGGTACAGGCTGGGGGGAACTGTATGATGACAACCGTTCTACTTTGATATATGACCTCTGTGATAACTTCAATATGACAATTCTTAACAATGGAGAAGTAACACGTCTGGCTGGGCCATCCTCAAATGGAAGTAGATTAGACCTCACACTTTGCTCTAATTCATTATCGTTGGATTGCACGTGGAATGTGATCCAGGATCCCCACGGTAGTGATCACTTGCCGATCAAAATTTCGATTGCCAGTGGGTTCAATTCGTCGGAATCCGTTAACGTCGCGTACGACCTCACCCGTAATATCGATTGGACAACGTTCAAGACCGCGATAGATGAAGCCGTGTCGTCGGTAGAAGAGCTTCCACCGTTGGAGGAATATAACTTCCTCTCCAATCTGATCTTGGACAGCGCGCTTCGAGCTCAAACTCGGCCGGTTCCAGGAACGTCTTTTCGTAGGAAACCTCCTACCCCTTGGTGGGACCAGCAATGCACTGAGGTTTATCGTAAAAAGTCCGACGCGTTTAAGCTTTTCCGGAAACGCGGAACACCCGAGTATTTCGAAGCGTACTCGACTCTTGAACACGAACTCAAGAGCCTCATCAAAGCCAAGAAACGCGGATACTGGCGGCAATT
Source organism: Ochlerotatus camptorhynchus (assembly GCF_037179485.1). Lineage (NCBI taxonomy): Eukaryota > Metazoa > Arthropoda > Insecta > Diptera > Culicidae > Ochlerotatus > Ochlerotatus camptorhynchus. Next base: position 3,873,595 of record NW_027040920.1, read on the forward strand.
CGTGGACGGTTTATCGCGCGAAACGTCGATGAATACGCTTTGGAACACGGCGCGAAGGATGCGTAACCGGTCTTCAAACAACGAGAGCGAGGAGTACTCGGATCGGTGGATTCTCAAGTTCGCGCGAAAAGTATGTCCTGATTCCGTGCCGGCACAGATGATTCCTCGCGAAACGACGAATTCGGTAGACGAGATCAGCCAGCCTTTTTCAATGCTAGAGCTCTCACTCGCGCTCCTTTCGTGTCGCAATTCGGCTCCGGGGGCTGATAGGATCAAGTTCGACTTGTTGAAGAACCTCCCAGACGTCGCTAAGAGGCGCATGTTGAACTTGTTTTGTCAGTTCCTGGAGTTTAATATTGTTCCAGATGATTGGAGGCGAGTGAGAGTTATAGCCATTAAAAAGCCTGGAAAACCCGCGTCAGATCATAACTCGTATCGTCCCATCGCGATGTTATCGTGCATTCGAAAATTGTTGGAGAAAATGATCCTTTTTCGCCTCGACAAATGGGTTGAGACGAACCACCTACTCTCAGATACTCAATTTGGTTTCCGTAGGGGTAAGGGAACGAACGACTGTCTCGCGTTGCTTTCCACAGAAATCCAGTTGGCTTTTGCTAAAAAAGAGCAAATGGCTTCTGTGTTCTTGGATATTAAGGGGGCTTTTGATTCAGTATCGGTTGAAGTCCTTTCAGACAAACTCCACGCTTGTGGCCTTTCCCCATTAATTAATAACTTTTTGTACAATTTGCTGTCAGAGAAACACATGAGCTTTTCTCATGGAAACTCTACAGCTTCTCGATTTAGTTACATGGGTCTCCCCCAGGGCTCATGTTTAAGCCCCCTTTTGTACAATTTCTATGTCAGAGAAATTGACAATTGTCTAAGTGACAACTGCACGTTGAGACAACTTGCAGATGATGGCGTAGTGTCTACGACAGGGCCCAAAGGGGTCAACCTGCAAGGACCCTTACAGGATACCTTAGACAATTTGTCTACTTGGGCTATCCAGCTAGGTATCGAATTCTCCACGGAGAAAACTGAGTTGGTCGTTTTTTCTAGGAAGCATAGCCCAGCACAACCAAAGCTTCAACTTTTGGGTAAACCGATCACTCATTCCATGTCTTTCAAATATCTTGGGGTCTGGTTCGATTCCAAATGCACCTGGAGATCCCACATTGAGTATCTGAGACGAAAATGCCAACAAAGGATCAATTTTCTCCGAACAATTACCGGAACGTGGTGGGGAGCTCATCCGCAAGATCTTCTAACGTTGTACCGGACAACGATTTTATCGGTTTTAGAGTACGGTAGTTTTTGCTTCCAGTCGGCGGCTAAAACTCACATCATCAAACTGGAACGTATCCAGTATCGTTGTCTTCGTATCGCGTTAGGATGCATGCACTCGACTCATACGATGAGTCTCGAAGTGTTGGCGGGCATGTTGCCACTATCGGATCGGTTTTCGGAATTGTCCCTCAGGCTCCTCACCCGTTGTGAAGTTATGAACCCACTGGTAATCGAAAACTTTGAGAAGCTTCTTGAGCTAAACCCTCAAACTCGTTTTATGTCATTGTACTACGTGTACATAACTCAGGATGTCAGCCCTTCACAGCATAATCCTCATCGTGTATGCTTCTCCGACTTCGGCAATTCAGTTAGTTTTGATTTATCCATGACGCGGGAGATTCGTGGGATCCCAGAACATCATCGTTCCATGATTGTTCCGTCAATTTACGCTGCAAAGTTTGGCCAAGTTGATTCCGCAAGATCGTTCTTCACAGATGGATCATTAATAGAGGCGTCCGCTGGTTTTGGTATTTATAACGAATTTCATAGCGCCTCTCGAATGCTTCAAGCTCCTTGTTCCGTATATGTTGCTGAACTGGCGGCAATACATTATACGCTAGAAACGATCGCCTCACTTGCACCAGATCATTATTTTATTTTTACGGATAGTCTCAGTTCTGTCGAGGCTATTCGATCCATGAGGCCGGTAAAGCACTCCTCGTATTTTCTCATGAAAATACGAGAGCTTCTGAGTGCTTTATCTTTAAGATCTTTTGTCATCACCTTTGCATGGGTCCCATCTCATTGCTCGATTCCGGGCAATGAGAAGGCGGACTCACTTGCTAAGGTGGGCGCTATGCAAGGCGATATTTACGATCGACAAATCGCCTACGACGAATTTTTCTTCATTTATCGTCAACAGTCGCTCGCCAGCTGGCAAAATAAATGGAGTGAAGGAAGTTTGGGACGATGGCTATTCTCGATCATCCCTAAGGTGTCGAAGAGTCCTTGGTTCAAGGGGTTGGATGTGGGTCGAGACTTCATTCGTCTGATGTCTCGCCTCATGTCCAATCACTATTCGTTAAACGCTCACTTGTTCCGTGTTGGGCTGAAGGACAGCAATCTCTGTGAATGTGGACAAGGTTACCAGGACGCTGATCACATCCTTTGGTCTTGTGCTGAGCATCGTGGAGTCAGATCTGAGCTATGCGATTCCCTTCGGGCTCGAGGTAGACAACCTAATGTTCCAGTTCGGGATATTTTGGCTAGACGTGATCTGGAGTTTATGAAACTCATATATGTTTACTTTAAGAATACTAACCTTAGATTGTAAGTTTGATTAACCTTGTGTTTAGTTTGTGTATTGTGCGTGTAGTTTTTTTTTATGTTTGTCTTCAAGATGAATAGAAATAAGTTCATGTTTTAGGATTAATTAAATATTTGTATAATAAATCATATTTTAAACCTCCTTCTCCCTTTCCCCATCCAAAAAATTGTAAATCTCCACTAACCTCGAGACGACCGCGAGTAATCGGTTCAATTCCTTTAACTCTAGATTTAAGACATGAATCATGTATAATGCAAATGATAACTCGGCTCTGTAAAGTTTATTCGATTGAGCCTGTACAAATAAATTAATAAAAAAAAAAAAAAACAACGAAACAGAACCATTTCTAAAGCGAATCATATGCCAAGAACTAAAATCGGCCTATAACCAACTGAGATATGGCCATTTCCCTGGAATCGGTTTTGGTGGAGGGTTCTGAATGCGGGCAGATCATTTAATCACTCAAAACATGCCGTGCGACAGCTCTTTTTCATGGTTTCTCGTCGATAGACTTTTGATAAACTTTAAATGCATCATTGACCACATTGGCCACTCTCGGAACATCCAGTTTGCCCCCGGGGAACCTGGAGCAGGGGACGATTGCATTTTTACACCAAAACATGCCGTGCGACAGCTCATTCTTCATGGTTTTTAATGAATATGCTTTCTATAGAATTGAAGTGGATCATTGACCACATTGGCCGCTCTAGGAATCACGGGATACCCCCGAGGGATCATGTAGCAGGGGTCAATTGTGTTGTTACTCCAATACATGCCGTGCGACAGCTTTTTCTGCAAGCTTTTTCATGAATAGGCTCTTGATAGACTTTAAATGGATTAGTGACCACATTGGCCGCTCTTGGGACCTCCGGTATGCCCCCGGGGGAACCTGGAGCAGAGGACAATTGCATTTTTACACCAAAACATGCCGTGCGACAGCTCATTCTTTATGGTTTTTCATGAATAGGCATTCATTAAACTTCAAATGGATCAGTGACCACATTGGCAGCTCTCGGAATCACGAGATACCCTCGGGGGAACCTGTAGTAGGGAGCAATTGCGTTTTTACTCAAAAACATGCCGTGCGACAGCTCTTTCTTCATAGATTTTCATGAATATTCTTTCTATAGACTTAAAGTGAATCATCGACCACATTGGTCGCTCTCCGAACCACTGGGATGCCCCGAGAGAACCTGTAGCATGGGAAAATTGCGTTTTTACTCAAAAACATGCCGTGCGACAGCTCTTTCTTCATGGATTTTCATGAATATGCTTTCTATAGAATTGAAGTGGATCATTGACCATATTGACCTTTCCGGAGTCACTGGAATGTCCTGGGGGAAGACGATCATGCACCCACCAAGAAGATAATGCACCCATTCATACTGCTGTAATCATAAAGTCATGGTATGCGGAACACGACGACGAGTTTAATCTAATAATAATAATTTCTAATAATTTCGTAATACAAAATCAAGTATTATTTGACTTCGCTTCTCGTAATCCAAAATTGATTGCTCTTTTTTTAAATAAAATTGGACTTCGCTTCTCGTAATCCGAATTCGATTCTGCTTTCCAAGTAAAATTTGACTTCGCTTCTCGTAATCCAAATTCGATTGCGCTTTTCCAATTGCAAATTCAATTCGCTTCTCGTAATCTAAATTCGATTTTGAATTTCTAAGTTAAATTTTGACTTCGCTTCTCGTAATCCAAATTCGATTGCGATTGCCCAAGTAAAATTTGGATTCGCTTCTCGTAATCCGAATTCGATTGCGCTTTTCCAAGTAAAATTTGACTTCGCTTCTCGTAATCCAAATTCGTTAGTGATTTTCCAAGTAAAATTTGGATTCGCTTCTCGTAATCCGAATTCGATTGCACTTCTCAAGTAAAATTTGACTTCGCTTCTCGTAATCCAAAATTGATTGCTCTTTTTTAAATAAAATTTGACTTCGCTTCTCGTAATCCGAATTCGATTCTGCTTTTCCAAGTAAAATTTGACTTCGCTTCTCGTAATCCAAATTCGATTGCGCTTTTCCAATTGCAAATTCAATTCGCTTCTCTAGTCTAAATTCGATTTTGAATTTCTAAGTTAAATTTTGACTTCGCTTCTCGTAATCCCAATTCGATTGTGCTTTTCCAATTGCAAATTCAATTCGATTCTTGAAATCCAAATTCGATTTTGAATTTCTAAGTTAAATTTTAACTTCGCTTCTCGTAATCCAAATTCGATTGCGATTGTCCAAGTAAAATTTGGATTCGCTTCTCGTAATCCGAATTCGATTGCGCTTTTCGAAGTACAATTTGACTTCGCTTCTCATAATCCAAATTCGATTGCACTTTTCCAAGTAAAATTTGGCTTCACTTCTCGTAATCCGAATTCGATTGCGCTGTTCCTGGTGTAAATATTAAATTTTGTTTTTTGATTTGGTGCTAAGTAGTCGTCGGCTAACCGCGACTACCCACAACCACAAGCACTGGCAAATCGGTTAAATATTTTAACATAAGGGAAATTTCAAACTCCACTTCACGACTAACGTGCCAACGTCTAGATTTTCTTGTGTTTCGCACATCAATCACTGAAACGCTGATCGCACGTGAAGAATAAAAACCATGAATCGCACACAGTGGTCAATTTCATCTCGTTTCACGGTAAGTGGCGGTTACACCTGATGCGCACTTAGATACCTTTCACCACTTTCCGTCCCATTGTGGTGATCATCGCGTCTTCAAGAGATTATATTGGGTTTAAATTTCCAATCCGTACCGTGAAATGGAATTCCCGACCCAATTGACGACGACGACGACAATGACGCTGACGTCGACGCGTGTAACAATTCCGGAGGTTCCAAACAGCTAAGCTACCTTTCATCCACCGCCTTCAACGATAGCAACAGTCACCGAACGTGCACATAGTTTTCCCAATTTCACGCTGACCGAAAGTTGTGTGTGTGTGTGTTATTATTCCGGGAGGAACGTTAGAGGAGAATCCGGAGCTCGATTAAAGCCCAATTAATTTCGGTTTGCTTGTTTCCTTTTCATGCGAAAACATTTTTCTGGGACAGTGGAAACCTCATCAAAGCGAAATTGCTCAGAGCGCACGGTGGAAGGAGAAGGCAAGGAGCAATAGCAGCAGCAACAGTACCAGCAGCTGAGGAATGTTGAACTGGAAATATAATTCAAATAAGTTGAAAATCACGAAGGTATGTTAGCCAGGGTTGCTTCCACTCACTTGCTATAAAAAAATGATTTCCTGAATTTTGAAATCATTAGATGTTATAATGCTATTTTATACTTGTTAGATACAAGAAGAGGTTGAAAGGCAAGTGTTTGACACATGAAACCCGTCAAATTTGCTTTCAGATAGTCACAATCAGCGATTTTACGACCGCGAGCGCTCACTCTGAGTGAACGCTCACGAATTATAAGATCGCTGATTGTAACACTCTGGTAGCGAAATTGACAGGTTTTATGAGTCAAACACTTGCCTTTCAACCTCGTTTTGTATCTTAGAAGTACAAAATATCATTTTAACATCTAATGATTTCAAAATTCAGGAAATCATTTTTTTATAGCAAGTGAGTGGAAGCAACCCTGATGTTAGCTCTGCTGTATATTTACAATTGGATAGATGAAGAGCGGCGGAGAAATTAGGAGGAGGAAGAGCGAGCTATGTATTTGCTTCAGGTCCAAATTTTCGCTCAACCATGGAGCTCTCCATGACTTGATGGCACCTTCTTCGGCCTCGGCCTGAGGTGGAAGCGAATGGTACCTACAAACGAAAAAAAAAAATGCTCGAAAAACCAGAAACCGTTTTCTTCAATTTAGCTAACTCAATACATTTTATTTAGCTTCATATTGGAGCAGGAACAGAGTTTGGTAGATTTACTTTTGGAATGTTGTATGGATTGTTCTGTGCATTTTTTTTTACAAATAACAATTACGGAATCCACAATAGAAATTTATAAACATCTGTCATATTAATCAAAAGTATGCATTTCAATTGTTATATACACTTGGGTGGGACAAGTTTGTATGGCGGATCACAACCCTCTGCTCCGCACTACTCTTTCGATCTGTATTAAACTCCTCAACAACTGTGCCAAATATGAACGAATTTGGTTACGATCTGGATTTGTGGGAGAATATATAGCAAATATGTATTTTTCAAACCAAATTCGTTCATAGTTGGCACAGTTCTTGGAGACCTCAATACAGAGCGAAAGAGCTGCGGAGAGCAGGAGGTTCTTAAGTTGACTCACCCTAATATACACTGACTTCTTCTACTCAATCAAAAATTGTTTTTCCCAATCAAAATCAGAAAAAAAATCCTGAGCAAAATATGTTTTCACCAGAAACTCGCCTCCCCCGAAAGGTCACCATGGTTAATCGGGGGGACAATTCGGTCGACTCAAAATGTCCGAAAAATATCGACCGTAAAATCACCCTTCACATCGCATCCCACACCGCGCGTACCGCGTGACGATGATATCATTTTATGCACTTTTGCACCATCAATTACATGTCAAGTACCTCTCACTTCCATTTTGTCCATATCATCAGCCGGTCGCGCCGGTGCGAACGGTGCGCGGTGGTGAGTGAAATATCAAAAATAATGGCAACAGCAGCAGCACTAGCAAACGCTCTAAAAGCAAATTGCTATAACTCACCTTTCCGTCATCGTTATCGTCGTCGTAGTCACCACCGTCAAGTGAAAGGGTCGACCGGGAGGCATCATGCACACTTTCGTTCAACTGAATAGATGACGTCGATGGACGACGACGGCGATGGGTGACGCTGACGCCGGTTAAGTGATGACTGGTTGTCATAATGTGCTGCTAAAAGCTGACTGGTTTATTTTTGGAGAGCTTTTATGACAGCGAAAATTCGCGACACAGTTGTGGTGTTTTTTTTTGTATCGCGAATGAGTAAAGGTAATGCATACCTCTACATATCAACTACAGGGAATGTTTGTGACATGGATCGAAGTGCGAATTCGAAGTTGTATCAACAACTGAACCATGCTGGGACGCGTTACGCTGTGGGGCGGAGGTAGGCGGGGGGAGGGGATTAACCTTCATTTCTGATTATTATGAATGGTTACTATGCATGTCGAGTTGAGTTGCACTGCTGTAGCATGTCAACAAATTTCAGGAGTCCCTATATTTGGTATGAAATAGTTTTCGACCCACTTTGCGTCTGTTCTCCAGGATAAGGGCCGCTGATCAGCGTCTTCGTGCCAGCACGGGACTTTAGTCAAGAGGTTGGTGCAGGTCCAACAAACCGCAAGAACAATCTGAAGCAGCAACTAACATAGAAGGGTTCCGTTTAATTTTGACCGAATGCCATTTTGCCGAACGCTTATTTTAGGGTAACAACTGGATTTAAGACATTAAATTCCCGGTTTTCCCGAGTGTCCAACGTATTTTTCCCGGTTTAATATAAGCAACTAAATATTGTGAAACATAAAACCGGTTGATTTCAGCAATTTTAGCACCATAAATTTCAATAATTTTAAAATGCACAATGCTTAAAGATCACAACTAACTATCAAATTTACTTTAAGATAATTTTGTGAAGTTCGAAATTTGAAAGCCACAGAACTATGAAATTTATCTAATGTTACACATGCCCAACACTACAGGGCCGAGTGAGAGGTTGAATTTAGAAATCGAGAATGAGATTTACTGGATTAGATTTGAAATCTCGGACTAAGAAGCTATTTGACTATTACTAGAGAAAGTTTTCTAGATTTCAGTTTTTCGCATTCTTGAACTTAGCGAAATTTCAAACGTCGTTATTTTCAACATCCCAGATTAAAAAAAAATACATATATGAGGTTGTATCCAAGACCCGACCGTAGATTTGACGTAGGGCTGCGTACTCGGTATTAATATTCGACGATTGTGTTAGGGATACCACTTTTTCCCATCAGGGAAACGCCTCGTTTTCAGATGACAAAATTACGCATTTTCGTGCACAAAAGGCACGGATTTTTTGGTGTATTCAATAGGTCTTGAAAAGAACCGTTTTGTCGTGATGGTTGAGTAATGCTGAGCTTTTAGGGTGTTCTACACGGATGAGACTGTACCGGTGTTTGGACCGAGGGTGACGCGCTTGGCATAGGTGGAACACAGCGGCTTACGCAACTGAGCCCGATCAGTAGCGGTGCGACTTCTTCCTCCTTCTTCGGTGAATCGAGGCCTCTTGAGGGCAGCCGTGATAGCTAGCTGCTGGCGGGGAGCCTGCTGATGATGACGACCCGACACCACCACTCACCACATTTGGTGAATGAATTAGCACCGTTCGGCGAGACCGGATGAAATTTTAATTTTGAAATCTGTGTTAGGGAAAGCGCTTTTAGCAGGTGATAATGTTGATCACCATTGCAACAGTTGGAAATTTGTGTTATTTTCAAAAGTGACCTATTGAAAATTGATAAAATGTTAATTTTAGCAGATTTATAGAAAAATTTCCAATCGATTGGCTTGTTTAGAATTAAAATCCATCTGCTATTGACAGAGTTATAAGTGGTCAAAACCTGACAACTTTTCGTATCACGTTCGATTTTGGTTTTTTTTTAAATTACACTCGCTGACACTACCCCTAATGATAAACTACGGCTGAAAATCACTTAAACATCAATTAAACTTTCAGAGAGATTTCTGAGGAGAGCACTAAGGAAATATCGATAATAATTCCAATAGAACATACAATACCGAGCATAAGTTTAAGGACACCCCCAAAAAACCATGCAAATATGTTTTGCTCAATGATCTCTCATTTTATGTTCAATTTTTGTTCCTCAAAGGTTATTTGAATGGTATGAATGGTATAGCATAAGTGTTCTACTACTACTTTTATTTCAAAATTTTGCCAACCCAATACTGAGAAAACCAGTCACGATTCTTCAGAGTAAATTTTGAAAAATGTTGGAACTTCGAGTGAACACACAAAATTTGAAAATTATATTGAACAATTTGCCTACGAGGAAAGTTCCATTCAATACCTTTCAAATGATCTAAAGAGAACGAAAATTGGACGTAACAGAGATATGAACATAACAAATTTGTCTTGTTTTGTTTTTTTGGGGGTGTCCTTGAACTTATGATCGGGAGTGTACTTCTGAAAAGCTAAAGCTAATCACATGCAGAATTTCATGTTAATTAATTTAAGATAATTTTAAAGATATTCCTAAGAAAATTCCAATGAATTGGCGAGAGAGCTCCAAAGAGAAACATTCAAAGGGAGTTTTGAGCATATTTCCAAATAACCTTGTAATTTACAAAGGCAATTCTAAGAATGATTTCATTTTGAGAAGAATTTGAACGAAGTACTGTGAAAAAATCCCATGGAATTCTGTGGTGATATCTATAACATTTTGTTTGAGCATACTATCTAAATTCTAAAGGATATACCAAATGTCTGAGGAGTATTCAAAGGGGATTTTTACCACAATTGGGTTCTTTAGGGGTATTGTGGTAATTGTATATTAGTAATATGCATGTCAAAAGGAACCGAAATCCAGAGTTTCATCAATTTTGAAGCACTGGAACGATCTTCAAAAAGTGTGATTACATTAGCGGTGATGCTTTGTATGGGAGCGAGCTGTCAATTTGTGAGTTTCGTGTCAAACAGTGAAGTTATGTCGCTTTAAATCTTGATTTACAAATCGAGATGGAAGTAAATGGGATAGAGTAAAATATCGCTGTACTCAGAAAACGAAGCTCGAAAATAGTGGAGAGAATAGGATTATTGAGGAATATCCGGAAAATAACTCTGATGTTGGAATGATAGTAACGAAAATGCGACATTTTTAAAGATACCTTGAGATAAGTTCCAAAGAAATAATTTAGTTAAATCAGACATAGCAACTTTTTCTAGATCCCGTACACAGAAATTGAAGATCCAGGTTTCAAAAACTAAAATCTAAATTGTGAACAAATTCCATAACGCAGCCTAGTCTAAGAAAACTGTTCAGCATTATGGGAAAAGTGTAACAGTGAGATGTATGAGATCTCAAACTTGGAAAAACCCTCTGAATTCCGGACATAAATGGAATATTCCAGACAAGGATACATTTTCTAGATTCTGTAACATAAAATTCAGCCAGACATGGAATATCGAACAACTTTAGAGATTGCATAGTTAACAAAAAATCATGTTTCTAAGGCATAGTAATTATTGAGTATTTTCACTGAAATCATTTAGGAAAATTATCACGATCTTTAAGTTGACAAATTTTCAACTTATCTCGTATTCTGTACTGAGAAAAAGATAAGAATTCCAAATTAGAAGTGATATTCAAGATTATAAGATGACCATTCGAGAATAATGGACATAGATTTTTTTTATAATATAATCCGATTAAAATTAACAACATATTTTAAGGTTCCAATCAAATTCCCGGTTTTTGCTGGTTGTTTCGATTCCCGATTAATTCCCTGTTTTCCCGGTCCAGTGCCAGTGTTTACTTCGAAAAACCTGCAACCAGGGCTGTCATCTGATCACTCAATGCGCGCAATGTACTGATTTTCTGAAATAAACAAATGAGAATCAAGCAAGCACAAAGTTTGCTTGCGTTTTATCGAAGACAACATATTCAGAAGACTGGCAACTTTGCTTAAATCCATGCGACAGTCACAGTAGCGCTGCGCTCGAGCAAAGGTGGAAGCCATGCATAGAAGAATGAGCAAATACACAAACCTTTATTCTGAGGATGGAATTTTTGCTATCCCATTCGTTCGAAGCATTTAGCTTTGAGCGGCCGATGACGCGATTCTGCCTGTCTCATACCGGACGTATGAGAAAATGGAACAGTTGCTAGTCTTCTTGATATGTTGTCTTCGCTTTTACCCTGCGTAAGTGTAAAGCAGCGGAGAAGAGGAGACAGGCACACACCCAGAAATACCGAAAACTCAATGTGTAGCCATTACTCCGACAGCTCCGACGCAAAGAGCACCATGAAGTGTAGGGTTGTAAGTGGGAAACCCAGAAAAAAGACAAAATTCATCTTCGTTATGCACTTCTTCATCTCGTATGCATGCAGTCGTGGTAAGCAAAGTCTGCAAAGAGCTCAAAGAAGACATTTCCGCTCGTTGTATTTTATTCGCTCTCTGCACCGCACGGAGTGTACCGCTCATTGTGTGGATAGTTTTCTCAAAGATTAGTTGAAAAAGAGTGTGCGAAGCAAATAGGAGAACCACACACACTCTTTGTCGAGTGTTGTGAGATGCATGCACAAAGTTACTTTGCAAACGCTCTGAGGCGCTTTCCAGCCCTGCCTGCAACTTTACAGAGCGGACACTACAAAAAAAAAATTCCAATTAAAATTTCCTGATTTTCCAGGTATTTCCAGGTCCTTATAATTAAATACCAGGTTCAAAATTGATGCTGATTTTAAATTAAACTGTCTCCGAAAGCACTTTTACTGTACTTGTATGAAATATTTGTCCAGGTTATAGTACATTTATTAATACGGATGACATTCATAAACGTTTTGACAAAATTACGTAATCTAATTCTGCAAAAATCAACTTACTTTCAAGCATGAATTCCGTCAGATATTAACTCAATAGTACTAAATAACACCGAAATATGAGACAAATATGAGTCAATAGTAGCATACCTATCTAGAGCAAGATATCCAAATAAAAGATTCGAAATACACTAAAAATTTACCGTAATTGTTTAGAAAAGAGCTATAGCATACTTCCTATTTTAAATAAAATTTGATGTACATTGTAGATATACTTATTAACTTATACATATTTCGCGTTCTTAATCTTTCGCTGATTAAGACCCACCTTTAAAATCTATACGCTCGTGGCCCACTATGAACGATTTTTAATTTTTTTTTTATTGTTAAAACAAAAGGTGTAAAGAACCCATATCTCGATGAACATTTCAAATGGTCCTATCTGCTTTTTTTTTTCTTTGGTTTGTTTTCCGTCGATCTTGTTTTCCGTGCTGAGCACCAATGCTACCGACGCCAGGGAGGCAGCTACCACGCCTGGATCCTACCTAGCGACCCATCAACGGCTTTACTTCCCTTCCGCGTGATCAGAGATGGTATGCCTTAGAACATCCCGGCGGCGCCGACTGGGATTGAACCCAGGCCTGCTGGGGTGAGAGGTAATCACGCTTACCACTACACTAAAGGAGGTTCTTATCCAGCGTCCAAAACGTCAAATACAACAGGGAAAGGTTTTGCAACTGAGTTATTGACGAAAGAGAAAGTCGATGAAGAGAATCGATCAATGAAGATAGGACCTTTTGAAATGTTTATCTAGATATATTTGATCTCTAAAAATCAACATTAACATAATTCTTCACCCCACACCTTTTGTTTGACCTAACTTATTTGTAAACAAACCATCCATTAAGTGTTTAAGGAAAGTTCAGATTGAATTTAAAACGGGAATTTTACGCCAGCACTCAACTTAGTGTTCTTTAAGGTTCAATTTACCTTCGATGCATTTCCGAAAAACTCAAAAGCAGTTTTTTTCGAAGCATCATTTTAGATTGCCTAAAACTCGCATCCTTTTTTGTAAAATAGCAAAAGGAATAGAATGCAGCGAACTTTTTGCAATGTAAAATGATGCGTCGAAAAAAACTGATGTTGATTTTTTTTTTTCAAGGAAGAATCAAAGCATTTCTACAGCTGTTAATTGAAGCTTTCCAAGCCTGAACTATTTTTGAATCTGTTTTATTATGTGACAAGTACAATCGTACTCTAAAAGCCCATGGAAGTTGAGAAATGTTTCAACCCTTAAAATTTCTAGACCGGACTGGGAATCGAACCCAGCCGCCACCAGCATGGTTTTGCTTTATAGCTGCGCCTTTAACGACTGAGCTAAGGGAGGCCTAAGTATGCCTCCATAATTAAGATTTCTCTATAAAATTCTCTTGAGATATTCCTAAGAATTCACTTCGTAAACGCTTCGCTAATTTTGGAACACTCTTTAGAAAATCTCTTCTGAAATTCGCTTCAAAACTGTGCCTGAAGTTTGCTCTGAATGTCTGAACTTTCTTCAAAATTTTCCAATCAATTTCCGTGAAATTCTCTTCAGCTTTTGCGCAGTATTGTCTAAATTTCGTAATAATTCTGCTCAGAATTGCATTGGATATGATCTCAGAAATTTCTGGAAATTCTCCTCAGAGTTCCTATGAGTTTATATTTTACTCCATAAATTGTTTTCAAAATACCCCTTGAATTATTCGCAAAATTCTCTAGAAATGCTCCCATGTTCAATTGCTTATAAGAAATCCTTTTAAAAAAATCCATGTTATTCGATTCTTCTGGAACAATTTTAATTTTTGTAACCATCCTTGGAATTTTGTTCCCTAGGAATTATTTTCGGAATGCTTTAGAATTTTCTAAGATTTTTGCATTTATTTTATTTTATTTAACTAGCTTATTGCAGTGAAATTGTTCAAGCATTTGTGTGCTTATTCTTACTTATACTAATTTGCTGCTGCTACTATTGACAAGGACAAGGATATAGACAGAGCAAAGGAAGTTTAGGAATGTTCTGCGCGTTGCAAAAATGACTTCTCTGTTTAATCTTCTTAAAAATGAAATGTTTAATCTTCTTGTTTTCAAACAATTACGCTCATAATTGTACCGATACATTTCGAATACCTGAACAAACAGCAGCCAAGGATTCAGACAAAGTTATGGATTTCTGAACTTTTTTGCAGAGAAAAAAAAAATGTGATGTTATACCTATACTTATTTCCGGTACTGTATATATCATGTCAGAGACTTGAGAAATTTTATAAAAATAATCATAAGAAAAGTACCTGAGTTCCCTTTTCCTTACAAAAACTGCATATCATCAAATGGGGATCAAGTCCACATTATTTTTTAATGCGTTTTTAGTCATCTTTCAGACACATTTATACATCATTTGGAGCCTTTTGAGTATTTATAAACTTATAAAAGATATTGCTCTGCGCGCCTGTGATAAAACAGCATCTAGTTTCGATTTTTTCACGGAGATATATCCAAAATCAAAACAACGGATCAAGTATGTCCACTCTCTCATAAAGGTGAATCACAAAGTTCTGGAATTTCTCAAAGTGGAAAGTTCGAAAACCGCTAGTTTAATTTAGAACGAACGAATAACGAATCTCAGAAACCATAAAGATTTCGTGAAGGAAATCGTAATCACATGTATGCACAGAAACGCCGTTCCTCGAAGAATGAATCACTCCTCAACGTTCATTTGAAAGTAACCACCAAATATTAGAATCATGGGAACGGATTTTTTTTTCTGAATAGTTACAAAAGTCATGTTCAATCAAAATGATAAAATCAAACGAATAGAAATCGGTCATTCAAAACGTTCACATTATCTGCGTGAGAAACCTTTTTGCCAAATCGCCTCAAGTCGATGAAAGCATCATCAATCAGGAGAAAATTGATACAGATTGATCTCCTGAAGGCAAATTAAATCTTCCACTGAACGGTTAATCCGGACCCAGTTGTGCGAATCAGCATCACCATCATCATGCACAGCCCATACATCAATGCAATCGACCCCCGCCCCGAGGCACACAAATTGCACGTATTCAAACGGGAGATAGTCGTCCTATAATGACTGCTGTTATTATAAACTTGGCATGCCTCGCAAAAGTGGAAAATCAGGTTCCACCCAGTCCGAACCCGAACTGGTGAGATCATCTTCCGCGTTGGCCTTGATGCTTTCAACTGGCTTTGATTTGCCTCGGCGCGCTGTTTGACTGCGATGCGATGACGGCCGGTTCTGGGAAACTCCACAATCAGCGGCTAAAGAAATTATAGCTGAGAGTGCACCGGGTGCAGTTTCCGGAAACCTTATCTATTCGTGTTGAGACAATCGCCCCTAGTTAGCACCATCACCACCGTGATTAACGTTATACGGTTGGAAAATAATGCTCTCGTTCCCACTCTTTAATTAAAGCATTTATGATTCGCATCGAAAAATGAAAACTTTTCACGCCCCCTCTATCTCTCTGTGCTCTCTCTTTCGGGCATCGTTGTTGTCGGCCCCATCCTATCAAACAGAAGTCCAATGAAGCGAAGGCAGAAACAGCAGCACAGCATAGCCCAGCAATATATTTTAATCAGAAACATTCCTGCAATTTGTAGAGCTTCCATCATTTTGTGTTTTTCGTGCATTCACCATTTGTACAACGTGCTTGTATTTTTTGCCGTTCAATTTTTTGCCTGACGAATTTTCATTGTGGTACTGGGAAAATTGCTCACCGCCACGAGATCACGTACGGCATTCATCATCATCAGCAGCAACCGAAACGCTGCAGCATCAGTCCAATCACTGGTATGATTGGTATGCTGTGGGAAGTATTGCAATATGTTACTCCTCTGCGGAGGGAATATTGCAATCGAATTGATGCCGTTGTCATGAAAGCACTGTCAGATTTTAATTATCTTGGCTAATGTGCTGAATTACATCGTGCTATTCTTTCAAAGCAGCGAAACTAATATTCCAAAGCTCGTTAACAGCTGATTTATATCCCTGGAACAAGTTTTTCCAATAAGGTAGCAATGTCTCTTGTCCTATCTCATTTATCACCCCAAAAATCTCAACTAACAATCTCGGAGATGGCGTGAAAATTGCAATCAACTACTGCTGTTGCCGCGTCTCCCTGCTCCACACGCCTAAACTTATGACATTCTGCTGCACTTCCGCTGCAACTATCAAACACGCTGAACCAGAGCTATCTCCTATCTCCCAACTTCTAAAGGCCTACGCTGAACAACGAACGGGAGCGACTTGATGATGATGATGATGATGATGGTGGTGCAACGTAATCTGGGCCGGGATCTGGATCTGCAGCCATTTTCAATAACACATTCCATCGCAGTGATTTATGGGTTCGCCCAAACTCCCCTCTCCTCACGGAACGAACTGCTTTTGCCGGACGACGACGACGACGACGACAATCAACACACAAACGCCAACAAGGCGCGCCCGCTTGACGATTTCTTCGGCGCTTAGTCTTACAGTTCATGTAGGGACTGGGGGCAACAGAAGAAGACGCAAGGCTGATCCAGTTGGGCTTCTCCATTCACTGTCGCCCACATAATTTCTGTTTTATGTGTTTGAATATGTGGAAGGAGGAAGAATATTTGTATGCACACATCAGTACTTTTAATCGATAAATTAGTACTAACATCCATCTCGGGCAAGGTTTTCGTCTCAAGGAGATAGTTTGGTCCGTTTCTCTGTATTTAGATTCGAGAAATTCAAAGAATGTCTGTCGTGAAGAAAGTCACGAAAGTCTTTCATGCGATAGGTATGAAAGTGGTTTTCCAGAGGATCTCATTAGATATTCAATTGATGAATGAATCAACTCAAGGATCTGTTCTTTAATCTTTAAGGTGGATTGCAGAGGGTGTTCAAGGATAATTTAAGTATTGTGGGATAGATTTTTTAAACTCAATCGGTAAATGCGCAGCTACAA
The DNA here is from genome assembly GCF_037179485.1 of Ochlerotatus camptorhynchus. Lineage (NCBI taxonomy): Eukaryota > Metazoa > Arthropoda > Insecta > Diptera > Culicidae > Ochlerotatus > Ochlerotatus camptorhynchus. The sequence continues at coordinate 3,890,678 of NW_027040920.1, forward strand.
AGCAAGACCATGCTGAAGACGGCTGGGTTCAATCTCCGGTTCGGTTTAGGAATTTTATGGGTAGAAAAATTTCTCGACATCCTTGAGCATACGTAGAGTATAATTGTGCTTGCTTTAGCGGTGCCGGTGGTGTAGTGGTCATCGTGATTGCCTCTCACCCCAAAAGGCCTGGGGTGCCACACAATAAGGAACCATGCACTTATTACGTAAGATTTAAAACATAAAACTTCTTACTTTTTCTTGCATGGGAGGCAGGGAATCTAAGAAATACCTCAAAAAATTATGAAGAATACAGAACATGTTTAATGTTCGATGTTCGATCTTACTAAGGTGGAGCTGGGATAGAAAAATCATAGGTAATAAGTGCTCAAAAAGCACTACATTGAGAGCCGGCGTAAAGTCCCAGTTGGGACGTAATAAAGCCAAAGAAGAACAAAGATATGATTATTTTTTTAACGGCTTCGGTGGTGTAGTGGTAAGCGTGACTGCTTCTCACTCCAAAGAGCCTGGGTTTAATCCCAGTCGGCGCCTTGAGGTATCAAATCTCTGGTCCATAAATTGATGGGTCGATAGGTAGGGTTATGGAGTGGGAGCTGCTTCCCTGGCGTCGGTAGCATTGGTACTCAGTATAGGCTGTTTCTACGCACCACTAATGTAGAGTGCACTAGGTGATTATGAGAGGAAACGTCAACCAGACCGTTTGTTTACATCAAAGTTACATTTTTTACTGCTCAAATTATCGCATATCTTTATGCATATCTTTCATGTTTCTATCGGGAAGGGTCTTATTTTATTATTTTTCATTTATTTGAACGGATTTACTGCTCAAATAACACCACATAAAAAATCCGGAAGATCATAACCGCTGGGGCAGTTATATAAATCTTCACTTTTCTTAACCAAAATATCTGAAAGTACTTTCCGGAGCGCTGTAAAATTGATACAGAAAACAAAATTTTCCATTTGGATGATGATATCAAGCACCTGCGATGGATAAATTAATCATAAAAGGTAAAAACATGCACTTCCTATGCTTCACGGCGAAAATTTCAGCCCTCATCACCAGGCATGGAAAATAATTTGCATTCATTTCGTGCATTCATTTTTTTCATCAACAGAATTCCGCAAAATAGTCGATGGAACTTAAATAGGTTTTGTTATTAGCTACAACTTTTGTTAACAACTCAAATCCGTATCTCTTATGTATGACGAACCAGAGCGAACAGAAGCCACTACTGTTTTTCAGTTAATGTATTTTACATTCACTGAAAAACAGTAACAACTTCTGCCCGTTCTAATTCGTGATGCATATGAGATACAGATTTGAGCAATGGGCAAAAGTTGTAGCTAATAAGAAAACCTACTAAAGCTCTATACATCATTTTGCGGAATGCTGTTGATGAAAAAAGCTAGAGGCAATTGAATGTAAATGATTGCATGAAATGAATGTGAATGATTTTCCATGCCTGCTCATCACTCTTTTGATGGTTCCCCTATTCACCACCAGAGGCTGAAACGGTCGCTTAGTTTCTATTGGATTCAAGATCAACGGAAATCAAATCAATCGAAAAAAAATGTTTTTTTTTCTAGTTCTAGGCCTCAAGGATTTCAAGAAAACTATGATCAGAGATCTTAGCATAAAGATTACAATTTTTCAGGGCTTCAGGGCATGTGCAAACTTAGTTGAGAAGACTTATATAGTTCTTTAAAGTTTAAAGACAGAGATGAAGGTTATTTAAATGCTAAAGCAACTTTAGAAAATTTTCCAGGGTGGCTACTGGATTTAGGAAACTGAATTCCCCGATTTTTTCCGGTTTCATTTAAACAGCTAAATACGGTAGAATGGAATACCCAAATTATTGAAATTTTTTAATTTGGCTCCAAGATAGCATCAAATTGACAAATCATGTTCCATAATTTAGTATACAAAAGTATTATATATTACAACTTCTTTGGATTGCATGTACGTTTTTCGAAGAACTCTAGCACCGATAAACCTACATGCCAACAATGTGAATGTAGCTTCTACAGGGTGACCAGTAAATTTTCATTTTGAAATTCCCGGTTTTCCCGACTCAAAACTTAAACATTTCCCGTTTTTATATTCAATAAAAATTAAATTGAACGCATTTTTAAAAATGCGGCGCACTGTAAATTTCCGGAAGTTATTTGAGGGAACAGTAAAAGCAAAATTACAGAAAGTATTTTTTAAAGCTGAAAGTATAAATTCAACTCTATGAGCCACTTAATGTATTCAGTATCTTTCGAGATACTTTGAAAAATCAATTTCTATCACTCTTTTAAGCTCGATAAATATTATGAATTCAAAGCCCTTTAATTTATTGGGTATCAGAGATTAAGGTCATGAATAGGTTATAAGACAGAATTGTGCAGAATAAAAGATTAAATTAAAAAAATGTTTGAGAAAAAATGCCCTTGATCCAAAGAAGACTAATTGTTGGGGATATCGGATAAACAAAATGTGTCTTCACTCCATTGTCGATACTAACATAAATATTAACCTTTTAACCTACTAACGTTGGAACTCGCTCAACGTGAAACTAAACATGGCGCATGAAATTTAATACCCACGTCCAACAGACCAATACTTGAAGAATATTACTGAAAGGTTATTTATAGAAAGGAATTTACTGAACGGATAAACCAAAGTGATTTAAGAAGATTTCCAAGATTCTGGTGCTGTGACATTTATGTACAGTCTAAAACTAGAACTTTTCTTTAAAGTTTGTGATTAATAACAATCTTCTTGACGCAATATTTAAAGAAAAAATAATTAAAATTTGAAATTTTTTAAAATTTTCATGATAACAGATTTGAAAAAAAAACATACTTATGGGTCGTTGAGTCATAAATATCAAGGCTCTAAGACTTGGGAGCATTTTAAGGGTTATAACAAATTACAGAACAATCAATAGAATCTTGCGGACAAACCCTGGAATTTTTAGTAATATTTAAAAGTATTCAAAGTGTTGGTTTCAAACAAATATTAAGGAGGAATCCCACCTAATTTTCGAAGGAGAAGTTCTGAGCAGAATTCCATGACATGAAGTCCTTAGAAATTGTTAGATCAATTTGGAAGGATTTCTGTGGAGAAGAATGCAAGTTCTCGAATAAATTCTTAGGTAATTTTAGAAGATTTAAAAAGGAGTTGTGAAAAAAAATTAGGAAAATTCCTACATGAGGATTGAGGAAAATGACAGAATCATATTAAGAAGAATTCCAAGAGAATTATGATGCGAATTCAACAAGAAACAGAGTTCTAAGAGTATTCTGGGGATAATTTCAACGATTCGAAAGATTCATCACAGACGTCCAACAAAATTGATTGCAAAAAACAAAATGCTGATAATTAAAAGAAAATCAATAAAATACCCCAAGTGGTTTCAAAATAAAATTTCGAAAGATTTCTGCTGTTAAAAGAGCTAAAAGAAAATTTTGGAATCAAAGTATCCGAATAGGTTTAAGGGAATTCTAAGAAGAATTCCAATCAAATTCTTATAAGGGATTTGAAGGAAATTCCAAAAAGAAATCAACGGTAATTATTGCGCGGACTGTTTTCTGGTTAATTTCAAAAGACTTCCATGATAATTCCAAGTTAATTCTGGCATTCATGGGATGAGAATTTTGAATAAAATTGCATGGTTATTTTGATTTCGAATTGAAAACGAAAAATTAAAACCCCGGAGAATAATAGTTCAGATTCGGTTTTTAAACATATTTGTTTCCAAAGTCCAGCATCTTCAATATGTTATTTTAAGGCCCATGCCTAGGCTTATGCACTTTACATCCGAAATTGAAACGACAAAAATCTATTTGAAAATTACTGAGTGATTAAATTCTAAAAACAATAAGACGGGAAACTGAAGAAAATAATGCAGCAAATAGAACAAGACATTTATTTGGTAAAGAATCACTCTGTTTGAATGGCGCATTCTGAAAATCTGGTGTACAATTTTTTTCCTATGGTATGGTAAATTTATTTCTCCGGTTATTTTTTAAATTCCCGGATATTTCCCGGTATTTCCAGTTTTTCCCGTTCACTGGCCATCCTGCTTTTATGAGCTGTCACGTCAGTTCGTGGGTGACTTTAGGCCAAACGCTACTGGGCGGATATAATGAACATAAATATTTATTTTAAAAACAAAGGGAACCACGAAATAATATCGGGATCCCAGATTGAGAAATTGAATAAATAATTACATGAGAAAATCCTAGTGATTTTCAGATCAGAACAGTTTTTAACATTCTTGAACTTTAAGAAATTTTAGACACCAAAAATTTAAATGTTCAAGCTCCCAGTTTAAAAAAAAAACATTGATTGGTCAAAATTTTTAAATTCTGACTGTATGAACAATTGGGTACACAATTTTAAAGAAAACGCCAAATGAGTTTTGAGGAGGATTGTTGAGGAATTGCAGACCAGATGTTTCAGGTTATTTTGAGAAGTGTGTCAAGAGAATAGTTAGGAGAAATAAAAGTGAATTCCCAGGTAGTTCAAATGAGACTATTATGAATGAGAGTTCCCGGAAAATCAAAGGCAAATTTGAAGAAATTTCAGGGAGAATTCTATAAAGGAAACCGGAGGAGAATTCAAAGTTAATTAACCTTGTGACAAACTTAGTGATGGTTTCACTAAAAACCTGGCATTGTCGCTAATAATATAAATATAGATGGTCATAATACTCCATAATAACTACTTTACATTCAGCCAAGGAGGGTCCTTGTTGATACTTTCTAATTATTTCCCAGAAACGATACAGAATACAGTGAACAATCTCTTGATTGTCTCAACGAAAATTCTGAGGAGAGCTCCATAGAAATATTTTTAACCTTTGCGTGCCTAACGTCTAAATTTGCATAGACTTCAAAATTCAATTAGCTCTATAAACATAGTTTCTCAATCTTTTTCTTCACAATAAGTTACATTTCGTTAGGAATCTTTTGAAGTTTTTGAATTCATCTAAAAACATTTGGATCAATACATGGTTCCGGAGTTAGATTGAGGTTAAGGAAACGCCACTGTCGTACACACTTAGTTTTTTTCTACCGACTGTGCAAATCTCGGCAAAATTAAGATTCACTGAGATTTCAGCAAAAGTGACATTTGATTGCTGAGTCTCGGATAATGCTTAGCTGAATCTCAGCAAACAAATGAAATGCTTGCTGAGATCTCAGTAAAACATTTTTTGCCGAGATTTGCACAGCCGAGCTCGGTAGAAAAAACTTAGTGTGTACGACGGGTTTTGGTTCTTGTCGAGAATTGGCCACTTTCTAGGGGCACCGTAACACTTCTGAGGGCGCTAAAACATACCCGTGAGGCTTGTACAGTATTGGACAAAACATGTGCAACTGATATCGAACAATAACAAAACACGACAGTAAATGTCAGTGTTCTAAAATTGAAACGAAAGTAAGCTACTGCAGTTGACGGTTCGGAAGTCTGGATTTGTACTACATGATTACATGAGTAATCAGTAATTCAATGACAGCCCCTCGTTAGAGTTTTGTTGACAAGCACCATTTTGCGTCGGTCTAAACAAGTGCAACATTACGGTTTCTTTTGCTTTTACTGTCAAAGTGTTGGTGCAACAAGTGGGAAAGGTTTCATTTTACAACAAAAGTGTTGTATATTGCGTTATTCTACCATCGCAAGGTAAATGTTGCACTATAAACCTTTTAAGATTTCAATATTTACACTTTGTAATATTTGTGACATCAAGCGCTAAAATGGCTCCTGACAGCCTTGGATTGGAACTGCGAAAGAAAATTATCGAGGACTACAAGTGCGGAATTTCGCAAAAACAGATTTGTGATAAATATCGTGTGAAAAAGTGGACCATATCAAGACTATGTTCCAAATTTCGTGCAACCGGGAAGATTGCTGCTTCCCACAGAGGGGGAAGACCACGCTCCACCACTTCCAGAGAGGACTCTATGATTGCCAGATGCATTAAGAAGGATCCTTTTAAGTCATCCTTCAAGGTACAAAAGGAATTGCAGCTATCTGTTTCGGACCGGACAGTCAGACGACGTACCGTTGAAGCCGGATTATTCTCCCGACGCCCTGAGAAGAAACCTCTAATTTCATTGAAGAATCAGAAAAAAGACTCCTGTTTGCTCAATCTCACATAGGCTGGACTGTGCAAAAATGGCGGACGGTCCTCTTCAGTGATGAATCGAAATTCAACATCATCGGGAGCGACGGAATTTGCCGTGTACGTCGACCAATCGGAAAACGCTTAAAATCACGGTACTGCCAAAATACCGTGAAACATGGTGGAGGCAACGTAATGGTCTGGGTATGTTTTTCTGCTAACGGCCTTGGTCCGATTCATCGCATCGTTGGAATTATGGACCGTTTCATGTACAATGGCATCCTAAAAGATGTCATGCTACCTCATGCTGAATGGAATATGCCAATCAGATGGATTTTTCAACAAGATAACGACCCCAAGCACACCGCCAAAGTGGTCAAACAGTGGTTTAAGGATAACCAGATATCTGTGATGGACTGGCCACCCCAATTTCCGGACCTTAACCCAATCGAAAATCTTTGGGAGATCGTGAATCAAAGAATTGATCGTGAAGGTGTTCGCAATAAGGATAACTTGTTTGAACAAATCCAAAAGGCTTGGGCAGCGATTCCACAAAACTTCATTGACAACCTGATCGAGTCTATGCCCCAAAGGTGCAAGGCTGTAATCGATAATAAAGGATTCGCTACAAAACATTGAAAGCCAATCAAAATTTGGCGAACAATATGCAAAGTTGCACATGTTTTGTCCATTTTCTTTTGTACTTTTTTTTAAATTGATGAAATATTCTGTATGAATAATGAGTTTTTTGTTAAAATAAACCTGAAGTATGCTGTTTGTAAACGTTTGCATAAGTCTTTCTGAAAATTGACCTACCAAAACTCTTTTCTGAATAGTTTCATGATGTTGGTTTATTGGTTGCAAATGTTTTGTCCAATACTGTATGTCCGTGGACTCTCATTAAGACCATTACCGGCCAAGATATGTAAAATCATGAAGTTTGATATGTCGCACGATGGGTTTTGGTTCTTGTTGAGAATTGGCCACTTCCCCGGGGGCACCGGAACATGCCTGGGAAGGCTAGTGTGACCGTCGACTCTCAATAAGGCCATTACCGGCCAAGATATGTAAAATGATGAAGTTTGATATGTCGCACTATGGGTTTTGGTTCTTGTTGAGAATTTGCCACTTCCCCGGGGGCCCCGGAACATGCCCGGGACGGCTAGTGTGCCCGTTGGCTCTCATTAAGGCCATTACCGGCCAAGATTTGTAAAATCATGAATTTTGATATGTCGCGCGATGGCTTTTGGTTCTTGTCGAGAATTGACCACTTCGCTGGGGGCACCGGAACATGCCCGGAAGGGATAGTGTGACTAAGGACTCTCAATAAGACCATTACTGGCCATGATTTTTTTAAATCATGAAGTTTGATATGTCGCACGATAGGTTTTTGTTCTTGTTGAGAATTGGCCACTTCCCCGGGAGCACCAGAACATGTCCGGGAGGGCTAGTGTGACCATGGACTCTCAAAAAGGCCATTACCGGCCAAGATTTGTAAAATCATGAAGTTTGATATGTCGCACGATAGGTTTTAGTTCTTGTCGAGAGTTGGCCACTTCTCCGGGGACACCGGAACATTTCGGGATGCCCAATGTCATCGTGGACCATCGGTATAGCTGCCATTGGTCCAATTACATCATTTGAAAGAAAAAAACATGATGTTCATCGTGTGTATACTTATTACAGAACAGTAAAGCTGAATGCCGACCAAAAGTGACCCCAACGGGAACCGGAATAACTCTGAAACCATGTATTGATAAAAATGTTTTCAGATGGATTCAAAAACTTCAATAGATTTCCGACGAAATGCAACTTGTTTTGAAGAAAAAGATTGAGAAATTATGTTTTTAGAGCTAATTGAATTTTGAAATCTATGCAAATTTGGACGTTAGTCACGCAAAGGTTAAGGAATCTAATTCTGAAGAAAGCTAAAAAATATGCAAACGCAACAAAACTGAAATGCTGAATTTCAAGCTAGTTTCAAGATAGCCTCAAAGGAATTCATAATTCAATTGATTGTAGCTTACAAAAAGCTTTTCCAGAATACATATTTTCGTATGAAAGCTTAACGAGATGATTTTCTACTTTGCATCCATGCATACAAACATTCATGCATGTAAACTTCCGTTTCACGTAAACTAGCAACATACAGTAAATGTTGCTTACAAAAATGGACAGTTACATACAATATATGGAATATTTCATGGCATGTCTCATACATTTACACGATCTATAATATAAACTTGTATGATATATGACGCTCCTTTTATGGGCATCATAGTAACGGAAATTTACACTACTTTATTGACCTCTGCATGTAGTAAGCATAAGATTTAAGGTTGTGATTTCCCATTGTCCGTCAATTATAGCTTTTGATGGCATCCCACCGATTGAAAACCACACATGCTTAACGGGTACCACGTATCACTGATGTTCCACATCATCTTTTGAAGTTTGGGAACTTACCTAGAAAGAGAGAGAGGAAAAAAAGAAATAAATAATTAATAATCAGGCCAAACACTTCTTCCACAGCGGTAATATGACAACAACAGATTATAGAGCCGAAAACCCTTCATATTCCCGGCATGAAAGCGTGACGTGACAAATAGCTTTCAAAGCAATAAACCAAGCTCAAATAGAAAACATACCCATCCAAACCTCCCTCCCACGGTTAATAATTCAGAAAGTCGAAAACCCAACTTTTAACGAAAAATCCCCTGCCAACCGAAACACAGTTGAAAAAGTCAGTCACGCGTCACGCGATCAAATCAAATTCAGTAACTTCCCGTGAAACAAAAAATCGGCTCATCTTTCTCACCGCGGCGGAGGAGCATAGCTGTTCATGCAACCTGCTGTGAATCAACCAAGCCAACCGACCAAACCGACCTATCTGCTCCATCTAGCTGATGTATCTACACAACACACACCATATCCGCGTTACTGCGGTAGCCAAGGTGAAGGAACTTTTCGCGAAACCAAACTCATCGTTCATCATCATTGAAAATTCGCATTGGTTCCGTTAGATTCAAGTTGTTGTTTTTTTCCTTTCTCTCTCAACTCTTACTTTAGCAAAATAGAAAGAAAAACCCGTTCAATGATTTTTATTTTTTTTTAAGAGTGGTGCTATTTTGGTATGGGTACCACCACAGCTTTTGGGTTAATTCTGTTCCGGGTTGTTGCACTGCACTCAAGAGAGTTGCTGCAGCAGGTAGGAAATATTTGCGAGCCAAAAAAAAAAAACAGCTGGCCTTAGTGACCTTAGAGCGTGGATAAAAATAAACCCAAATCAGCAAAGTGTACAATCACGTTTGTGAAATTTGCTGAAGACGGTGGGTGAGAAAAGTGCCAACCCCAAGAGCTTCGCCAAGAGCTGTCATCGGCATCATTTTCCCAGCACTGCTGCTAGATTATACTATGCGCGGCCGGCCACAGAGTACACAGTAGTGCTTGAAGGTGATCGTAAAAAGCAAGTCAAGTGGGCACTTCTGAAACCAGTCGTCCACAATAGCCGGTGGGTTGGTGTTCGTGTTGTTGTTGTTGGTGCAGTAACTGGACGACATTGAAGCTCAACTCCACTCCCCTTCACCCGTCGTCGTCATCAATGTTGGATAGGAGAAGAGCTCTGTTATGTGAGGCGTGTAATAAAGTGAAATTCCAGTAACAACCGGCCGGCGGCCGAAGCCGGTGCTCAGTGTCTTACTGTATGTACATATAAAGCTCATTCGATCGTACGGTCGGGATGGCAATGTGCTGGTCAGTACTTGTTCTGTTTCTGGATGTATGGGTTTCAGTACGCAACACATGTCGACTCTTAATGCTGGAGATGACATGAATGGAAACTGTTGTGTTTAGTGTGTGGTATCTCTCGCTGTTGCTAGTGATGATTCGTGCAATGCGATGGATAAGGTTACCAGCTAAATGACATCAGGTTTTTGTAGGCGTTAAGGTCTACACAGATTACACATTATATGTTAAATAATGAAAAGCCGATTCGATCCCACGGGATCGTATATTACGAAATCAGCTGTCAAAAGTAAACTAAACTATGTAGACAAAATATGCTATGGGATTTTCATGAATACGTTGATGACCTAGATCTCCAAAACCACATGGAAATATGAATTCACATAAAATCAAAGAGTTTTATTCAAATGAAAAGCTTAGATGTTGTCTCTGAATGATGACACAAGCGTATGTCAATACAAGAGAACTGAATGTGGTAGATTTAGGATCTTAAAATTCTACAGGCTCATCATCACAGCCAATGCCTCGATCGAATTGGCGAACCCTTTGAGCCTAATACAACTCCATAACGATCTATGGAACGCATAGTTGCTTTGACCTAATATTTCTTGTCATACAAATCTTCCTGGTGTTAATATGTTGAAGTTCTTCAAACTCAATCTTTTAACTCCTATCGCTTCTTGGAGCTCGATCCATAACATTATCTATTTACAAATAGAGGCGTGGACAGAATAGAGTTCGGTTGAGATCGCTTAAAAGATGTGCAATACTTGTTACGTAATAAACGATCATCGGTCGCAGAGGCTTATTCTGGTGTAAGGGGCAACTCCGTCGAGTTTAAATGGTTATAGCATCAACTTTATCACGAGTGGTGTGTTGTGATATGAGGGATAAGGCTGCCTTAGACAGCCGTTTTTGTTACTGAGCGAAAAAACATGGAGTCAATCCCAGGTCCTATCATATTACGGAGACTTATAGTAACATCGCTAAATTATCATGTGTTTTGTGAAACTTGACATCGTCATCGACGTCACCGCCGGGGCCGGGTTTGAATTGATGCAACAACAACGCGATTGTATGATGTGATATGAGGGGCTCGGTGGCCTTAGAGCGACCGTTTTTGATTACTGAGCAGAACATCATGAGTTAAATCTCAAACCCCTCCACATTAATGTTTCATAAATTGCTTTATTTGTTAATATGAATACATTGGAATAACAACAAATCGATCATTGGTGTGTTGTAATAAAAGGAGTTCGTTTGCCTAGTGGCAAACATTTTTGCTGAATGAGGAGACGTAGGTTTTATCCCAAGTTCCTTTGCGTCATAGGATTGTTAGGATATCAATTTAGCTTATTGGTAAACGAATCCTGCTGCAAACCCAACCCTTTTATCCAACATCCCAGTGATTTCTCGTGGAAATGCAGATGATTTCTCGGCTTCCAACATAACGGGTAGCACGTCAACACATTCCTACCCATTTCTTTATTGACCTGCATTCGGACGCGGCCGGCGCAGGTATTGCCTAGTATGAGATCACCAGTTATTACACATTAAGGAAGAATGCTACTCCCAAGCATCGTCTATTGGTTCTCTGTGTAATTACAGGTGATTTGGCATGTTCATGATCCATTTACAAATTGAGACGTGGACATACTAAAAATAGAGGCTGGTTGTAACCATACAGAGTACGCTGCATCAGGGACAGCTGACGTAACATCCTATCTCAAGCACGGAAGTCAAGGAGCGATAGAAGGTGGGGGAATCCGACGTCACCGTAGAGTAATTTAACTACAAACGTAGCTTGTTGCAGCTTTCGTCTTTTATCAAGCGTTTCAAGACCAAGCAGACGGCATCTATCGGGATACGCTGGAAGATTAGAACGATCACCTCCCGGTAGATTCCGGAGGGCAAGCCGTATGAACATTTTTGGACTCGCTCGGCTCTTAGGTTGCATATAACGTCGTTCGGAGCCCATATGACTGAAGTGTTTTCTAGAATCGGTCGCACGAAGGAACAATATAGCACTTTTAGTCCAACACAACACCAAGATCAATCACACGGTCCACCCTATTAAGCACAGTATCATCGATGTGATATTCATAAATTATCGGTTCTTTGGAACGATGGAAAATCATTACGTAACATTTCGCGATGCTGATGACAAGTTTGTTTGAGCAATAGTGAGCAAACATATATTGATCATCAGCATATATGAGCTTGCACCTAACCATTTCTTTTTCTTTTATCCAGATATTTTAAGCCGTAGGCCAAATGAAGATGCAATGTCATTGAGAAATATTACAAAAAGTAACGGCCCCAAATAGCTTCCTTGTGGGACGTAGGACGAGCTAACACGTGGTGATTAAACATAAGATCCATGCTTAACATGCCGCACCTTGCCAGTCAGGATCGATGAAAACCATAACACCAGTTTATTCGAGGCTCCTGGCCTCTCTTAGCTCAGTCGGTAAAGGCGCAGCTACAAAGCAAGACCATGCTGGAGGTGGCTGGGTTCAATTCCCGGTCCGGTCTAGGAACTTTTCGGTTTGGAAAATTCCTCGACTTCCCTGGGCATAGAAGTATGATTGGACTTGCCACACAATTATACCGATGCAAAAATGGTACAGGCATCGAAAGCTCTCAATTAATAACTGTGGAAGTGCATCTAGAACACTAAGTTGAGAGCACGCAATAAGCTAATATGCGATACGCAATAAGCTTGAAATGTGAAGAAGAAGAAGAAGAAGAAGCCTGAGTAACATTTTGTGATCGATTTTGTCGAAAGCCGCCTTCAGATCTGTGTGGATTACGTCTACCTGCGCCTTTCTTGTATGTTACATATAAAGTGTATGATCAGAACATTTCTCAATTCCGAAAAAAATATCTGAAATGAGTATTTGCAACCTTTTCTGAGGATATATGATTTTTTAATCAATTGAAGATCTTCAGAATAATACTTGATCAATCTCTCTCAGAGAGTAGATATTCTCTTATGTTCGATGAGTTTCTCATAAGTTCTCAAAACTTCTCCTAAGTTTGCAGAATTTCTCTTAAATTCGCCGAACTTCTGTTAAGTTCGCAGAACTTCTCTTAAGTTCGCAGAACTTTTCTTAAGTTCGCAGAACTTCTGTTAAGTTCGCAGAACTTCTTTCAAGACAAAACTTCTCGGAAGTTCGCAAAATGTCTCTGAAGTCACAGAACTTTTCTGACCATCCTAGAACTTGTCTGGAGTTTCAACATATTTACTGAATTTCTAAAAATTGATTTGAAATTTTATCTGACGTTCACAATACTGTTCAGTGGTTCGCAGAACACTGACTTGCCTAGAACTTCTCTGGAGTTCTTTCAACTTCTCTGAAGTTCGCGAAACTTTTCTTAAGATCACAACAATTACATATCTGGAGTTCACAGAAATTCTCTGAAGTCGTAGAACTTCTTTGAAATAGAAGAACTACAATTGACCTTACCAGAACTTGTTTCTAGTTTCCAGATCTTAACTGAAAATCGTAAAATTTATATGAAGTTCACAATACTTCTCTTAAGTTCGCAGATCTCTTCTCTAGTTTGCAAAACTTTTCTGAATTTCTCATTAATTTTCGAAGTTCGCAGAACTACTCTAACCTTCCCAAAACTTGCCTGGAGTTCTCAAAACTTCTCTGAAGTCGCAGAGCTTTTCTGACTTTCACATGACTTGTTTGGAGTTTTCCAATTTCAGAAATTATCTGCAGTTTTCATAACTTCACTGAAGTTCGATCTATCTATCTCTGAAGTTCACAAAACTTTTTGAAAGAACGCAGATAAATTTCACAGAACTTGTCTGAAGTTCACAAGACTTCTTAAAATGACACAGGACTTCTGCAAACGGAGCATATCTAAAGTTCGCAGAACTTGTCTGAAGTTTTCAGAACTTCGATCTCGCAAAACCTTTGAGCTCAGAGACGTTTTGTGTAAGTCTGAAGTTCGGTAAAATTGTACTGCTAGTTGCAGAACTTCGTTGATATTCGCAGTTTGAAGCTCTCTAAATTTCACAAAACTTCTCTGAAGTTTGCAGAACCTTTGTGCCCTGATGTCCCTGATATCCTGATGAGCAAATCTCGCTGATCCAAGCCAAAAAAACCAATTCTACTTATTCGATATCTCTAGTTATGAACTTAGATACATCGTTCTACAGTAAGTTGAATCGATGGACCCCTTGTTGACTAGAGACTCAAACAGTCTCAATCTTTTTTTTTGCAAATTCTTAAAAACCAATTCCATTATGTTTTAACGCGATTTTCATTTCTTCAATTTTGTTTTATGAGTACAACAGAGTTTTCAACACATTTTTCTTTGATTTTTATCAGGACGAACAAATCGCGTTAAAACAGAAGAGCAGTTCCACGTCAAATGACGAATCGATCTGATGTAACCTTTTCTGAAATGCATGAAACTATGAATGATTGATTGTTATGGTCAATCGTTCACTTTTTTGTTAAATTTCGGCCATTTTAAATCTCGCAAAAAAAAACTTCAAAATGGCGTTTTTGAGATCATAACGGCAGTCACGTGGACATTCAATTTTTATTCGCTTGCAAAAATAACGCTTATTTTCCGGTGATTTGGATTACAAAATGGCGGCGGTTGTCAATTTTCCGCTTCTAATCATTGAGCCCATTTCATAGATACCCATATTGCATGGGTTTAAATGCATAGACGCTGTCCGGAGGCCACCATATTGGATTTTGGCTACATTCTTGGATTTCCAAATGGCAGTGGATGCCGATTTTACACTTCTACTCATTGAGTCCATTCCAGCGATACCCATACTGCATGGGTTTAAATGCATATACACTGTCCGGAGGCCGCCATATTGGATTTTGGTCCACCATCTTGGATTTCAAAATGGTGGTGGATTTTAATTTTCACTTCTACTCATTGAGCCCATTTCATAGATACCCATATTGCATGGGTTTAAATGCAAATACGCTGTCCGGAGGCCACCATATTGGATTTTGGTCCACCATCTTGGATTTCAAAATGGTGGTGGATGTTGATTTTCCACTTCTACTCATTGAGCCCATTTCATAGATACCCATATTGCATGGGTTTAAATGCAAATACGCTGTCCGGAGGCCACCATATTGGATTTTGACCAACATTCTTGGATTTCCAAATGGCAGTGGATGCCGATTTTCCACTTCTACTCATCGAGTCCATTCCATAGAAACCCATATTGTATGGGTTTAAATGCATATACACTGTCCGGAGGCCGCCACATTGGATTTTCGTCCACCATCTTGGATTCTAAAATGGCGACGGATGTTGATTTTCCACTTCTACTGATTGAGCCCTTTCCATTGATATCCATATTGCATGGGTTTAAATGCATATACGCTATCCAGAGGCCACCATATTGGATTTTGGTCTGCCAATTTGGATTCCAAAATGGCGGCGGATGTCGATTTTCCACTTTTACTCATTGAGCCTATTCCATAGATACCGATATTGTATGGGTTTTGATGCATATACGCTGTTCGGATGCCGACATACTGGATTTTGATCCACCATCTTTCAAAATGACGGTGGATGCCGGTTTTTTTACTTTGGCTGTAATACCAACCTATTGATTTTCCGTTTGGTTATTTTGTTACCTCAAAATCAGCTAAGGTTAAAATCAGCCTTGATTTTCTGCTTTGTGATTTTGCTACTCTCAAGATCAGCTTAGATAATATTAGCCTTGATTTTCTGTTTGTGATTTTGCTGATCTCAAGATCAGCAGTGATTTTCGGCCGTTCCTGATTTTGGATTTTTGTTTCGATTTTTTCCATCACTGGTTGTACTATACATGGTTGAGGACATATATTAATTGGAATCGAGAAAAGCATAACAAAACAATTCCCATTAACACACGTGTATCATCTTCGGCTTTACTTCGTGAAGCAGCTTGCCAAAAATTTGGTCATTTCCTTCTACCGGCTCGAGCGAGCTGTGTGGCCGAGGCTGTTTGTCATGAAAAAAGGAAGAAGATTATATCATTAACGCTTTCAATTTCTGACAAGGAGTTATCTTCCATTCAAAGTGTTTTTTATGTTACTTCATACGCGACTCAGGGATGATGTAAAAGTATCATATTCTTTTCATCACCGCTGGCCATTGGCCAGCGGGGCAAACGACTGGGTAATGCGTACCACCAGTACCGCGAGTACTTGAAGGATAAAATAGACCCCATTAGTGGTCCATTAGCCTCTTACCCAGTAACTCCTATCCCTACCTCCTCGTGGTGTCTCCTGGGATATGAGCAACCTTAGCGAAGATCGGGTAACCAACCCCGGTGGGAGCTTTGGTCATATGCTGACAGGGAAGGGGGCCCCTAGCGGGTTCGGCCTACACGGCCTGAGCGTCTGTTCACCATGGAGGTGCGGCTCAAACAGCGTCTGACTGGCATCCAGCGGCTGAATAAGAAATGCTGTATTGTGTCAGCTAAATCTAAGATGGCAGCCCCATCTACACAATAACTGAGCGTCTGTCCACCATGGAGGTGCGGCTCAAACAGCGTCTGCCTGGCATCCAGCGGCTGAAACAAGAAATGCTTATCCCCGAAAGCTATACCCAAGATGGCAGCCCCATCACGGCGGATAGGAGACCTTAGGCTAACTACCTACTGTCCCCGAAACTTTACAACTGTTACAGAAACCAATAGAGAAAGATCACGGACTGATATTACGGCAACGACTTTTAGCGCAAAACAACGGACAAGAATTGGAACATGGAATGTACTAACGCTAGCCCAACAGGGGAAGCTGGCACAACTCGCCAGCGAGGCTCGACGCATGAAGCTCGAAATCCTGGGACTAAGCGAAGTCCGTTGGTCAAACTTTGGAGAACACAAGCTGCCGTCGGGACAGGTACTACTCTATTCTGGTATTCGAGGTGAAAACGCTCCCCGCCACCGTGGAGTTGGTTTCCTGCTTAGCGCCCAAGCAAATGCGGCGCTCATCAAGTGGGAACCTATCAATGAGAGGATAATCGTTGCCAGATTCAGAACGCGGGTTCGTAACCTAACCATAATCCAATGTTATGCGCCAACCGATGCTGCCGAGTTACAGGACAAAGAGAACTTTTACAGTCAACTGAATGCAGTCGTGGATAAAATTCCGAGAGGTGACATCAAGATCTACATCGGCGACTTCAATGCGAAGATCGGCTCCGACAACACGGATTATGAGCGTGTCATGGGGCGCCATGGTCTTGGCGAAATGAGCGAAAACGGTGAGCTGTTGGCAGAGTTTTGTGGCAATAACGACATGGTGATCGGGGGTTCGCTCTTCCCCCATCGACCAGTGCACAAAGTCACGTGGGTTTCCCGTGATGGACATACCGAAAATCAAATCGACCACATCTGCATCAGCCGAAAATGGAGAAGGAGCCTTCTTGACGTTCGGAACAAACGCAGTGCCGACATCGCGTCTGACCACCATCTCCTCGTTGGAGAGATCCGCCTTCGTATCGCGCGGGTCCAGCGGCGGGAGGAGCGGCTCGGACGGCGATTCAACACACGCCGATTGGAAGATCCAGCAGTAAAAAGGTCATTCGTCGAGGAACTGGAGACCAGAGCTGCGGATATTCCTGATGGTGGCAGCGTAGAAGAGCAATGGACGGCGATCAAGGATGCCTTTACTGAAACGAGTGAAAACAACCTGGGCGAGCTGCGCGCTCAGAGAAAGGAGTGGATCACGGATGACACCTGGAGGAAGATAGAGGAGCGGAGAAATGCAAAAGCCGCGATAGAGCGGGCGAGAACCAGAGGAGCGAAGAACCAGGCCCGCCAACTGTATTCGGCTCTCGAGAAGGAAGTGAAGCGCTCGTGTAGGCGGGATAAGCGAGCGTGGGTGGACTCCCTAGCCGATGAAGGTGAGAAAGCCGCAGCAACAGGCGATATCCGTCTCCTCTACGATATCTCACGACGCCTGAGTGGAGCAAGGATGAATCCTAGGATGCCAGTGAAGGACGCGACTGGTCAGTTGCTCACCGACCCCACTGATCAGCTGAAACGCTGGTTTGAACACTTCGAACAGCTTCTACAAGTTTCGTCGGTCAACCAGCCATCAACATCTCGGTATGAACCGCCAAGAGTGCGACGCATCACTCGCGTCAATTCTGAGGCGCCATCCCTACCGGAGATCGAAGCTGCTATCCGAACCATGAAATCCAACAAGGCTCCCGGGGTCGATCGCATATCAGCAGAGATGCTCAAAGCTGACCCCATGCTATCTGCACAAATGTTGCATCAACTATTCTGCAATATCTGGGACACCGCGACTTTTCCG
Organism: Ochlerotatus camptorhynchus; assembly: GCF_037179485.1. Classification (NCBI taxonomy): domain Eukaryota; kingdom Metazoa; phylum Arthropoda; class Insecta; order Diptera; family Culicidae; genus Ochlerotatus; species Ochlerotatus camptorhynchus. The sequence goes on from NW_027040920.1 coordinate 3,908,847, forward strand.
GCTGACTGGATGCAGGGCGTCTTAGTGAAGGTCCCAAAGAAGGGGGACCCAACTGTATGCGATAACTGGCGTGGCATTATGTTACTGTGTTGTGTTCTCAAAGTTCTATGCAAAGTTATCCTCAACCGGATACAGGAGAAGATCGACGCGACTCTCCGACGGCAGCAGGCGGGATTCCGTGCTGGAAGATCCTGTGTGGACCATATTGTCTCGCTCCGCATAATCTTGGAGCAGGTCAACGAATTCCAAGAGTCCCTTTACTTGGTTTTCATTGACTACGAAAAAGCTTTCGACCGACTCAACCACGAAAACCTGTGGGGCGCCCTAAGGCGCAAGGGAGTTCCGGATAAAATCGTCAACCTCATCGAAGCTCAGTATGAGGCTTTCACGTGCAGGGTGCTGCACAACGGAGCCCTATCTGACCCTATTCGGGTAGTCGCTGGAGTGAGGCAAGGATGTATTCTATCACCGCTACTGTTCCTCATCGTAATCGACGAGATAATGGTTGGTGCGATCGACCGTGTGCCGAACCGTGGGTTGCTCTGGCAGCCTATTACAATGGAGCATCTAAACGACCTAGATTTGGCGGATGACGTTGCTTTAGTATCACAACGGCGTTCTGACATGCAGAGTAAGCTCGACGATCTCGCCGAACGCTCCTCAGCGGCAGGTCTCAACATCAACGTCAGCAAGACTAAATCGTTGGATATCAACACGGGAAATCCATCCAATTTTACGGTAGCTGGTCAGGAAGTGGAGAAGGTTGAAAGTTTCCAATATCTTGGCAGCCAGATAGCGTCGGACGGCGGAACCAAGAGTGACATAGGTGCACGGATCAAGAAGGCAAGGGCTGCTTTTGCGAGTTTACGAAACATCTGGAAGTCAAATCAGATTAGTCTCCGCACGAAGATCCGAATTTTCAACTCTAACGTGAAATCTGTACTGCTGTACGCTAGCGAAACATGGTGCGTATCAGCGGAGATCACACAGAAGCTGCAGGTGTTCATCAACCGATGCCTGCGGTATATAATTCGTGCTTGGTGGCCTCACAACTGGATTTCGAATGCCGAGCTCCATCGACGGTGTCACCAGAAGCCGATATCGACAGAAATTCGGGAACGTAAGTGGAGGTGGGTTGGCCACACTCTACGGAAGAGCGGAAATGAAATCTGCAAACAAGCGCTGGATTGGAATCCAGCCGGACATCGCAGCAGAGGCAGACCCAGGGGCTCATGGCGGCGAAGCCTAAACAAGGAGATTAAGCAAGTCGACCGGAATTTGACCTGGGCCCAGGTCAAGGCGAAAGCAAACAATCGCCCAGGATGGAGATCTTTCACGTTGGCCCTTTGCGCCAGGGATGGCGCTCAGGACACTTAAACTAAAAAAAAAATACGCGACTCAATACGCGTTACGATGTAACAACTCAAGGCGGGAGTAGCCGTCAACAATGCTGATGATGGTACAGCACGCAACAACCACCCTACTGCTTTCTCTCTGAGATGATCACGTTGGTCATGACGAGAGGAGCAACACAATAGTTGGGTAAAGAAGAACTGCATTATAACACACCATCGACTGGAAATGCTCTCGCAACGTGGGGCTTTAGGTAGTGATGAAAACGTCGCTAGAACTATTCCACAGCCGCAGTCAGTTTATGAGCAAAAAGAGGGGCGCACATTTTTGCCTGTGGACTTGGAGACATACTTCAAGTCCCCGCGTACATCGTACGGGTTAGGCAAAAATGTGCGTCTATCTTTCAAAACTGTCGTATTAATGGCCCTTCGCTCATTTTCAACTTCTATTCAATTTTCATACTGCCGTACTCTAACGGAACTATCCACCTACCCTCTTCTAAAGATCATTCTCTAGCTAATAAATCATCACACTAAAGCTTCATGTTAGCATTTCCAACCAACTCTGAAGGAGTTATCGTTGATCGCTTGTCATTTTGTCATTTGGAGATGTTTTTGATTCCTTGCTAGTGGGTAATAAATGTCACATTGCACAATGGTCCCCAAGCCGTATTTAGGAAGACAAAAATATTTACGCCCAAACCATCACTTTTAGGTATATGGTGTCTTCGGAAAAGTTTCTTAATATTTTTATGCCAATATTTTTTTTGTTAGTGAAATTATGCTGGTCCATAAAATTGGTGAATTGAAAATACAAACTTTTATTATTATTTGAGATGTAATGTACTAAAAAGTTGTAGAGCAATCAATTTGAAGTAACTTTGCTAAAGGCATCAAGTTTCTATCTTATATGGTTCGTGAGTTATGGTTATTTTAAACAAGCAGGTTAGGTTGGCCCCTAGAAAATTGGCTTACTTTAAATATTTTTTAATACGTTAATTTCTCGTAAAAAATTTGTTCTGGATACTTTTACAACTTTTTATTGCGTATATTTTTGCTGAAGCAACTAAGTTGTTATCTACTTAATTTGAAAATTTATGACTAGCTTTTGCTGAAAAGCATTAAACAAAAAAAAAACGCTCTCGAAGTTTTTGCACCAAAAATGAAGAAAAAACGACCTTTCAAAAGGAATCAAAAGTTTTAAAATCGGTTTGCTCCATTTAGAGATATTCAAAATTGAAAAGAGCTATATTTTTGAAGAAAATCTCCTTTAACTTTCCAATCAAGAAAGATAGCAATCAGCAAAAATATGCGTCATCAAAAGTTCTAATTGTGTCCGCAACACCGTTATTACGATAAATGAACGTATGAAAAGATATTCAAAGAAAACCAATTTTTAGGGGCCGCCCTAACCTGCTTGTTTAAAATAACCATAACCCATGACCCGAAAGAGATACAAATTTGAAGTCTTCAGCAAAGTTGCTTTAAATTGATTGTTCTAAAACTTGGTCGATCTCAAATAATGAAAAAGTTTGTATTTTCAATTCATCCATTTTATGAACCACCCTTATTTCACTAAAATAAAAAGATCGGCCAAAACATATGAAGAAACTTTCCTGAACACACACACTAAGTTCCTAAAACCGACGGTTTGGGCGCAAACATTTTTGTCTTCCTAAATACGGCTTTGGGGCCATTGTGCATTGCACATTGGTACATTGGATCATTTAGAGCAGAGCAGAAAAAAATCGAATCCACCTTGTTTGAAACTTTGCGTAATTGTTTGTTATGAGCAATGAACATTTTTGCTAAAATTTGATCATTTTGTATCTTGTGAAATTTTCAAAATGGTGTCTTTGAAATTTTTAATAAAATTTTAGTGCTGAAACGGCATTTCTGATCGAAATGACGTTTGAGACAAAGTTGTAGATCAAAAATGATGGCTTGCTGGGAAAAATAAAAATAATGTATATGTATATTTTTTTAATTAAAAAAATTAAGCGAAATATCTCAAAATGTCCCTGACCGATTTTTAAATTTATTATAAAAAAAAGTTTATGGAAAATGCAAACTTTTGAAATGTTCAAAAAGACACTAGAAAACAGACAAAAATCTTCGAAAAAGATTCAAGAACAGTTTTACATATTTAGGGTTTTAACATGTTTTTAAAGGTTTTTCTTGAAATTACTTAATACATTTGTTTTTATATTTTTCCCGGAAAACCTTTTTTTCTACAACGTTGTCTCAGAAGTTATTGAGATCAGAAGTGTCGTTTCCGTGCTACAAGCTTTTGAAAAACTTCAAAGGCGTCATTTTGAAAATTTTACCAGATCCAAAATGTGAATCATTGCCCAAAACTCACAATTATGCAAAGTTTCTTGCAGATCGGAGAATGTCGAGTTTCGTCATTTGGCGTGGAACTGCTCCATAGTAACCCTATCCAGCACAATATCCTAACTACCAGCCAAGAATGCTCCACGGAAAAGCAAGCAATCGAGCGGTGGAAGCAGTAAACAGCAAGTAGATGAGATAAAACAATCGCATGACTTGACTGCTGAATTGCCTCTCGTCGTAGTCCGTCTTGACACTCATCGTCAACGTTCATCGTATAAGAGGAACGATGATCAACAATCTCTCATTCTGCTCTTTACATACCGGACTGATGACATTTACAGAAGCTCCTAGTGCAGACCTATACGTGTACGCGTTCAAAGGCACTCGGATGGATGGCTTACCAAGGCACAGCTCAAGGCTAGTAGCGAAATTATTACTTTTTGCAAGAGTTTTGCGCTGTTTTACGACCTAGCGGAACGGTTCGTTAGAAGTTAGAAACCCAAGGGGATGGGCTGAGAAGGCAGTATTTTTGGCTGTAGTAATTACATTCGTCTATCGTTTACGTAGTTAATGGAGATTCATATTTGTGTGTTGAAAAATGGCTTTACGATGGGACCAGTTCAGGGTATTAAAAACTCATATTCGGTATCTTAATGGAATCAGCAGAGGGAGGATAATAAATTACTGGAAGGCTGTTGGCTGTGACACCCATTAACGGTTAGAAACATACAATTGAGATGAAGCAGTGATTTAAGGAACATTTGTAGAACATCAAATCGTCATTGATGCTTAAAAACTCCTATGGAGAAATAATCGAAAAAATCCCTTCCGATTTGGAGCGGAAATCTGAATGATTAATTATTCTAACCCACATCCGATAAATCTTCCATTCCATGAACAAAACCATCAACGTGATGGTAAAGTAAAAACGGTCTAGGAAAATGCTCGCTCGAGTCAATCATCCATCAACTCCAACCAAGGCCGCCTCTCTCATGGGAATCGATGCCAGCTGTTGTTGTATATTTTACATATACCAACCCATTGTCTTTATTCTTCTTACAAAGAAGGGTATATGAACCGCTTGAAAAATCGACTTTCGATCCGAGGCCCGGATGGCCGATTGTCATATACCAATCAAGTCTGCTCGACGTGATCGGAAAATGTCTGTGTATGTAACGAAATAACGTCAGGTCTGTTTCCCGGCAACCACTGCACCGAATTGGAAGCAACAGCGGCCTAACTGAACACTATTGAATATTTTTGAAATCGGTCAACCGGTTTCGGAGATATGACCGGAAAATGTTCCGCTGAATACGGGTCTTAAGACTAGAAGCGACCTGAAGCGTGTCAAACCCATAATGCGACACCTTCAATCACATTAGAAATCGAAAACAAGCTCATTGCTGAACATATCAAAAACCCAGGGCAACATCCGGACAAGTTCCGGATGCCCCGGGGAAGTGGCCAGTTTCTATACAGGGCCCAAAACCCATCATGCGACATCATGCGAGCAAAATTTCGCATTGAAATGTAATTTATATATTTGTAAGAAGGGTCAGTTCGCGCCATAGGTGGATAAATAAAGGTTTTTTTTTCTCTCTCTCGAAAATTAGTTCCGAGAAACCAAGGCGCTAACGATCGAACCGTTTTCTCGAGTTCCATCATTTTGGAGACACTTTGTTGACAGGAGGAGTATTCTAATGGCGTTTCGTACGAAGTCATCTTCCCTTTCAGACGACGCCCTGTAGGCTCCAGAGCACCCGAAGATGAGACACAAGATTAGTGCTAATTTGGCAGCTGGCTAATCTCGGATCTGTCGTGAAAGGGAATAGCGATTTTTTCGGGAAGCAAAAGAACAACGGAACGCAGCCTATCGGTCGGAATAGCTTCCAACTTTTTATTTAAAATGATTATTTTTTTGTCACGTACAGCTGATTTGATAAGGCAGCGATTTTGATGTCATTTCTAACGATGACGAAGTGGAAACTGTCAATGTATAACACAATTGCGATAAGAAATTAGTATAGAACCTGATTAGATTCTCAGTATTGCCGGTTAACAATTGAAATGAAATCAGTAATCCAAACTGAAGTAAGCTTTCCCATTTTTTTCCCAAAAAGTACATTTATCGAATTAAGCTTTTCCATCCTTCATCATTCATTAGATTTGCGGTATGTAATTTTAGTACCTAACCTAAACTTCTGAAACTTCACCTCTCCCGTCGCAGCCAACCCGATAAAGTTTTTCCTCGCACAGTTTTTGCGACTGCAAAAGAGCAGAGCAAAAAAAAATGCATAAACTTTTCCATTTTCCTTTAGAACAGAACTTTACGGGTTCGGTAAGCTTGTAGCGATGTTGTTTCTTAGTTTTCCTCCTTTTGCTCTATAATTTACTGCTACACTGCTACTGCTTCTGCATACCACCACCGACACCGGTGCGGTGGTGCGGCGGCAGTTCAAAAGTTGTGCACCACCGTAAACCACCAACACCAGCAGACACGGAGGAAATGGTTCTTTATCCTTCGTTCTCGTGGACGATGAAGGTGCGGCACAAGGAGTTGTGTAAAAACAGCCATCTGTGAACCAGAAAAGTTTATTTTTTTTGCCATGTGACAAATAGCAGCCATCTTTCGTTGTTACTGACTTGTGTTCCCGCACCGCCACCGGAGGACGGATGCGGCGACATGCGGAAGAGGGAACGAACTCGTGCGCAATGATTATGATGATGGCCATTAGAATGTGACAGATGCGCGCGGGGAATCAAAATCGTGCTGAGAAAGGAAATGCCGAGGAAAACAAAATCTGGAAAATATTCATAGCCCGGCGTGTGGCATGTGGCGTGAGTACGTTCGAGTGGCATGCAAGGGCATGTGGTTTTTTTTTCTTCGAATTCTTTGAAATTTGAATTTTGTCGCATTGAAATGGGTTTCGGTATGGTAAAAATAAATATTGTTTGGATTTTTGGAAGAACTTATCAAGAAGAATGAAGAAGGAAGAAAGAAGCAATTATGTTAAAAACAAGGTTGATTTTTAACTCATTTTGCTAAATTTTTTTTCAGAGAAAGTCACAATCAGAAATTTTATGATCGGTGAGTACTCACTCTGAGTGACCACTTTATTAATACATTCAATTAATATTAATATATTCAACTAATATTAATATATTCAACTAATATTAATATATTTATGTGATCCAATGAATAGTTGAAAAGTTGCCACCTTAAGAAAATCATCACTAATGAGCCCAAATTCAGTGGAAAATTCGTTTGATTTTAACCAAATTGATAGTTTTAAGCCCAATTTACATCATGAATCATGAATGTCAAAAGTAAACTTTTGACTCTTATGAAGAAACGAAATCGTTTTGTAACCGAATCAAAACCGTTGGGGTAAAATTAGCACCCTATCGGGGTGATATGAGTGCCCTTGTAAACAACGGGTAAAGTATTATATTCTCTTGAGGCTTTATAAAGGTTCAACAATGAACAGTTTTAGCAAAACAATATTTAAAAGAAACAATTATTTTCTGTAGCATAAATTACAGATGTACTGCCAATTTAAGACTGCATTTTTTCAGTCTTTTGAATGACTGATTTTTTATATCAAAGCAGCTGCTTTAAACGTGATTTCAAATTATAGTAATATTAATAAAATAAATAATGCAAAATTGAAGAATTTAAGTAGAAAATATTTAAAATTTCAGTGGTGTTCATATTGCCCCGAATGGACTTAAGCAATATGTTGTTAAGAAAAACTTAAATGTTTACTGAAAACTAGAAAACATCATGTCATATATGAAACCAATGACCATTTACATAGCAGCTGGATAGGAATATTAACGATAAGTTATAGTATAATAAACTTCTGATAGACCATATTTCTGATTCAGAAATCTCAGAACAATTAAGACATTTTGAGCTAGTCTAACATTTCTCGAATATTCGCACGCGATAAATTTTATTTTTTAGACTAAAATGCAAGTAGGCTTCAAGCATTAAGCTTGCAATAGATTTTTTTTCTGAACTATGTTAAATATATTGATTTTAAAGCGGGGCTTAGCTCAGTCGGTAAAGGCGCAGCTACAAAGCAAGACCATGCTGGAGGTGGCTGGGTTCGATTCCCGGTCCAGTCTAGGAACTTTTCGGGTTGGAAAATTTCTCGACTTCCCTTGGCATAGAGTATGATTGTGCAAAAATGGTACAGGCATCGAAAACCCTCAATTAATAACTGTGGAAGTTTATCTAGAACTCTAAGTTGAGAGCACGCCATAAGCTAAATATGCGTTAAGCAATAAGCATGAAATGCCAAGAAGAAGAAGAAGAAGAAGAAGAACCACATTGCCCAACTTTCCTCTATGATTTATTACAGTTTTCGCATATCTTTATACAAAGCTATACCCCTGCCCTTTGGTTCAGTGAAAGTTAGGGCGCGTTCTGCCAGGTTAGTCGAGGCAGATTTCATATGTGTGTAAGTGATGACACTGGTCATTGCTATGTGTAATTCACTATAAAGGTGTGTCTCATATTTCACCACATGTAGTTCCACAGAGCCTGCATGAAATTTGGAGCTTGCAAAGATCACTTGAAGATACGACATGACGGAACATTAGTACTAATTGTATAAAACACAAATGCTTTCAGAAATTAGTTAAGATAACGAATTGAAAAATGTATTAATTATTAGTCAAAAAGTTGGTTAGTTAGTAATCTTTATTAAGGAGACTTTCAGCCGAACACTGGTTCGTCTCCGGAAGTCAAAAAGTTGAATGTAGTATTGAAATATTTTAAATCGTGTTAAATTTATATGTTCCCTCATTTCACATCCGTTAAACCATTCAGAACGTCCATCCCGGTGTGGTTATGTCACAGCATTGCTAATATTGTATATATCTATATCTTTTCCGGTACCATGGAGTCAACAAGGTAAAAGTGAAAGGAGAGCAGCAAAATGCAGCACATGCGATACGACAATGGAGTGATGCTCGTTTAGAAAATACCCGGAGATGGACACTGTCTATTTTCCGCATTGGTATGACAGTTGTATAAGACACAACTAGGAACTCAAGATCATCATAGATAATGGAGTTACGTCGAAACGTCGTGGAATAACAACGTATAGAAATAACATAAGAAACTAGTAGTCATTCTGATTGGAGAAATATAAAGTGTTAGAGAGATAATGTACAAGGAATTTCAAAAGAAGCAATCAACGGCGACGGAAGAGCAGAATGTGTTGAGAGCTGTTCAATTACGTGCCAGCTTTTGAAAGAACATTTTCTAACCTAGAAGTGTGTATGTAATACCAATATCCATTTGATAATGGTGATGCATACATTGTGAGTGAAAGTGAGAGTAGAATGTTACCCATAATGAGGAACAGAAAAAAACTTGACAAGAGCCAGCAAAATTGCACACAGCTTCCAATCAATAGGGTTAGGAATGAACTATCTATTATCTATGTACATATTCCGAAGGGTCATTAATATATTGTAACCAAAAATCGAACACAATTCTGATACTTCACGGCTGTCGTGGGGAGGACGTTTTTGTTAGTGGGATGAGCAAATCAGATTTGGGTTAACATTGAAGAGTGAAACGCTGTTTTAAAGCTTCATGTGACCCTACCTATTCAGTACGAGGCCCAGGAACAGAACCCACGTTATTGTGATCAGTAAGCAAAAAAGAATCGCAAGTAGGCGACCAAGCTACATCACAACATACCATTATGCATGACGGTTGAACGCCGTAGCGCCACGAAGCTATTTAATTGGAATCGATTTGATATATCAAGTGGTCGTGTTGAGAAATAGAAGAACAAACATAGCACTACAAGAAATCAATGCTACCCTCGCCACGCTTCAATATTTGGGAGCTTGGGATTAAACCCACGATCTTCTACTTAGTGAGCAAAAATGGTTGCCATTAGGCCACCGAACTCCTCATATTACTACTAACCAGGTGCTACGATCGTTATCATAGGATGACCCTATCGGGAGAATTCAACCATGATTTTCATTTAGAATCGTGCGCTCGGCTCATTTATAAAAAATCACTCATATTTTAATAAATCCCTGTAGAATTATCTATTTTTTTTATATATATAACGGCAAACCCCACCTTTTTTCAATCTCACCACCTCCGCTGACATAACTCGAAAAATCACATCACACCACACAGACAAGAAAAGCAAGCACAAATGATATTGAGTGACATATAGTTGCCAGCCGAGCTCATTAAGTGTTCCTCCATTGCAAAAGCTGTACAAACATATAAAAAACAATAGAAGATTTTTGAAAAAAAAATCTCGAAATGTTTCACGATGACGGAAAATTCTGAACTGTAAGCTGACATAGTATTGTTTGCAAAAGCTGATAGGTCTTTTTTAATTAGTGGTTAAGAAATGCAAAGAAAATCAGAAACAATATTTTTCTTAGCAGCACAAAAAATATTTCTTTCTAGTGGTATTTACTTATATTTGAGTGAAATTTTGTTCAGTCTTTAATTGACGGTGGTACGTTTGAGTAAACGAAAATCAAATTTGAGTCAGATTCAACGGCCGTGTAGACTGGAAACCAATCGAGGCTGGTATCCTGGACTTCAACCTTCAAATTGGAGCCAATCTTCTTCTTATTTGGCTCTCAACTTGTTCTTCGAGCATTCCTAGACCTGTACCATTTTTGAATTCGTGTATTGTGTGCCAGGTACAGGCATACCCTATGGCCAGGGAAGTCGAGAAAAGTTTCAACCAAAAAAAAAAATAGAACGGAATAATACGCTTCCGGATTAATTAAAAAAATTTGCCAGCTCTGGCTGAACCTAGACCCATACGGTATAATTGTTAGCAGTGATGGAATAATCATTAGCTTGATATTTTCCGCCGCTATAAATATCACGCGTAATATTTTTTTTTTCTTCACCGATGGCAGACACGAAGCGACTGCTGCCAGTCGTAATGGAAGTTTCGGTTGCGTTCGGGTGTAAAGCAAAAATCGTGAAACTCAATCTCACCACAGTTTTGTTTGATTTGCAGCTGAAACTCACCAGCTGCAAATCAAACAAAACTGTGGTGTTTTTATTCCGAGCTGCGATATCACAACTTGCAATATCAAATGCAGTTGTTTGCTTGTTGATTTTGGTCTAAGAAAATCAGGCGTGGGCATTAATTATATTTACAGCTTTCCTCCGAAGAACGCGTTACCCACTGAGTTGCACCCACCGCTTTGTCTCGGTGGGTTTTTAACCAAGCGCTCTCATTTTCTGCGAGTGACTAGTTCTCCATTGACCCAACTCACATGCAAACAATCAGACCGACGTTAACAGTCATTAAGGGGGGAGTACACTTTGATTTAAAAAAAAAATGCATTTGGCTTAAAATGTTCCTAGGGATGTATACTTTAATTTAGAAAAGACTCCAAGTCCGAAAGAATATTCCTTACCGCTTTACGAAGCGATTTCCTAAAACATGTACCGGCGCGCTGAGAGAGCAAATTTTATCTTTAAACGCGTTTATCTCGAAACGGGGTTTTTCAAACTGGCGTGGGAAATAACTCTAACCAGTTATCATCATCGCCTAGGTTTTCTTGTTCAGAATTAAATTCTGCTTAGAAATACGTATCCACATTTTCGATTTGGTCAAAAATGGATTTTTAATCCACGATTTTGTAAGCATTTTTAGGGTGAAAAAATGGACTTTTTTTTTCCTAAGGCATCAACTTTTGAAAAAATTAATTTAAAAAAAAATCGGAATACGTATTTCTAACCCAAATTTCATTACTAATCAGGATTTTTGTTCGATTTATGTTCCAGGATCACATGGAAAGGAGTATTTTCCCACGCCATTTTCCGACTTATATTAATTTATCATGGTTTTGAAGAGGCCTAATAGGTTGACTTAAATTGACTTAAAGACCACATTGAAATCGGAAATGTTGCTTGTGTGGTTTGGAATATTAGGTTTTCCAACATTTTGAGAGTTCATATCTTTATTCTTTTTTATTAATTTATATATTATATTATTATATATTATATTATTATATAGCGGAAATGACGGCTTCGGCATGACAGACTATTTTCGGCAACCCAAATTGAAACACTATTTTCACTGGATTTTCTTACGAAAACACTTCGCTGAATGCATGCAAACGATTCTTTATGCTTTCAGCTTCAATTTGACTATATTTTTACCACTGAAAAAAAAACAATCTAGCAGGGTTTTCTTGAAATAAAACACACGCACTACAAATTGTAGCTGATTTCGAGTTGCCGATAATAGAACAGCAGATTTACATGCAGTTCAAATGGAACGGTTGCCGAAGAAAAACTGGTTGCCGACAATACTCGCTCTCACTAGAGAAGATTGGAGCTTTGTAAAAGCGTTTCAAAACAGTTTTTGACAATTCTTTCGACTGAAATTGTTAGAGCAGCTGGCAGCAAAAGATTGTAAACAAACCAATGCTGCATATGTGTGCGTTCCTTAGAGAAAAAGGCTATAGAAAGAAGGTCGCTGCTTAGGTTGCCGAGAATACGTAAATTCCCCTATTACATTATTATATGTTATATTATTATATATTATATTATTATTCATTATAGGGGAATTTACGTATTCTCGTCAATCTAAGCAGCGTCTGCACTTCTACTAGCATTTTCTCAGCGTCACGCACATATATGATGTGTCTGTTTGTTTACATTCATCTGCTGCTTGCTTCTCTATCCATTCCAATCGACAGAATTTTTCAAAACGTTTTGAAAGCGTTTTTACAACGCTCCAAACTTCTCAGGTGAGTGTGACTATTGTCGGCAGTCTCTTTTTCTTCGGCAACCTTCCCATTAGAACTGCGTGTTAACCAGCTGTTCTATTATCGGCAACTCTAAATCAACCTCATTTTGTAGTGCGTATGCTTTATTTGAAGAAAAATGTAGCATTACTGGATTGCTCGATCGTTCAAATATAATCAGATTGAAGCTGAAAGGCTAAACAATCGATTGGACACATTCAGGGAAGTGCGTTGATGGGAAAACATAGTGAAATTAACGTTTAAATTTTGGTTGCCGAAAACAGTCAATGGGTGCCGAAGCCAACATTTACCCTATTATTATATTCTATACTATGTATAATAGTAACTTTAACACTCATGGATCATTCGTGACTTATCCCGGTTAGATTTAAGTTCATGATAATGATGATTACCCCTAGGTTTGAGCTGGATGATTTATCTCTAAGATAATCAAGTACATTGACTTCAGCGTGAGAGGAATGGATTCAGATCTTTATACTTTACAGGCTAATCAAGGTATTCTACGATATCCTGACTAATCTTGGGTACCTGATTAGCACAAACTGCAGACATTATTTTTAATTTATCTCTGGACCAATCATCTCATGATTTTTTTTCAAGTTCGTTGATTGTGTACGGTGTCGAACATTTGCAGGCCAAGCATGATCGGGTATGCAAAGAGTTTGAGATCGGACATTTTTTTAATTTCCATGAATTTGCTTCTCTATCTTCAAGTAGCTTCGTGACAAAATATGTCTCGGTTAGGCTTTATATTAAAACTACTTCACTCGGAAAACTGTAGCAAAATAATTCAAAAAATGTTCATGCAATGACAACCAAAAGAAATTCTAAAAAATACTCTGTAAGCTATCTTGGTAGCTCCACATGCTCCAACAAGTGAAAGAAAAGAATAGATTTGTTTTGTAATTTTGAGGAATTTTGATACTTTACTACAGTGAAAGCATAATATGAAAATTGTAAACAGAAGTGTAAAGAAATGAATATAATTATGAATATTAAAAAAAAACTGATTGATTCCATGTAAAATTGCAAGTTTTATAAGGGTTTTAATGATTCTTGAATACCAAATTATGGCCTACAAGACTATGAAAAACCAAAATTGGTACTTAGTATGATTATAGGTACATTATCTTTCCCGGTGCGATTTGGGTTTTGCCGCATTTTTCCCGGCAAATCCGAATTCCCGGTTTTCCAGGTTGGATGGACACCCTGAACAAGCACTCTTTTTGCTGCTATATGAGACAGATATCCGACTGCTATAAAGTTCACAAAATTTATTTAAGCAGAAATCTACGTCAAGAAAACGCAAATTAGCTGTTTTTCACTTATTAATTGCAGAACTTTTAGTTGGCACCTATCGCGATGACAGTTCAATTCCGTTGCATCAGATTTTACTATCTCTTCGGGTGCGTGGTTTGGATTGGACGATAATGGATTTATTCACAGATAATGAGTTAATGGTACAGCTTCATGAATTCCAAACCCGTTTACTAAGAAAACAAATATAAATAGAATATTCGAAAATCAAGTAACGTATCAGTGCATGTATATAATCAAACCGCATAGTTGTCGTCGTCGTTATCATCATTGCAAAAGAAAAAGGAGTCGCCACGCTGCCATCATCGTCTGTGCAATATCAAATCGATGGCAAAATATGTGATCCGAAGTCCACAGACCGTTTCGGGTTATTGAGTGTGAGATCATTATCGTAGTCTGCCTGCATGTGGTCGATGTGTATGTAGATAGCTACAGCCTTGGCGTCTGGAAAATGTCTTTCGTCACCAGCACAGGCCACATCGCCACCAACCGGTCCACCACCGACCGACTGGGACTGACTGTGTCAGACCAAAGTACCGAACCGAGTTGTGTGTGAACTGAGAACGTCGTAGACTCAGTCAACAACAGTAGCAGCAGCAGTTCATTTGGTGCGCAGACTAAATAGCTTTCTTGTATACTAGACGCGACGTCGGTCGAGGACAGTAACGACGATGAAGATGATGACGACGCCGGCCGGCTGCGGAAAGCATCGAATCGAATCGATGGAATGTGGGATTTTCTTGAACTCGGTTTTACCCTTTCTATTTTTTTTTTAGTTCAACCCATGAATCATTGATTGGAAACTTTTGCAGACGATTGACGGGGGTGAATTCTTTGATGAATTGATCCAGTGCAGGAGTTGGTTAGGAATTTTGAATCGAGAGTTCTCTAACAACCTGGTCCATCTAAAGCTGACTCATCGTCGTTCACTAGGACACTAAACAGGTTTTGAAATATCTCACGATTAAAGAAGCGCTTCTAGGCAAAAAAAATCCCCAATGCGGATGTCAGATCACTTTATATCGCTATAAAGAATGATGAATGAATATCATTCATAAGTGTCTTCCATTCATGAAAGATGCGAGCCCATTCCATCAATCCAATAAAAACCCAGAGAAAAAAGAGACCCAAGTCGTAAAAAGTATTGCTGCACCGGCGGACTGCAGATGCCATCGAAAGGCAGCTGCCTATGTAGTCATCACGTGTGAATATGTGTGAGTGTGCGATGCACCGACCAACCAAACGACCAAAGCATTCGAACAAAAAAAAAATCTCGAGAAATCCGACAGCTTAATGACCAATTCCGATTGCAATCACGAACATTTGCCGTGAGATATTAGTGTTTGAAAGGCGCACATGATGGAGGAAAAGATCCGGACCAAACCGGGCTGAGGAGAAACGTAGAAAAAAATCAACGATTTATTCGTCTACCTAAGGACTGTTCAGGTTATCAAATGGACACCGAAAAAAGCCCGGCATCTTTCTTCATTTTACGTTGTATCCGCCTTGTTTGTTCTAGATAGGTATGTGATGCAAACAGAATTATGCAATGCCTAAATTATTGATTGCCAAACTTATAACTTTTTAAATGTTCATTAAGTTCAAAGAAAGTCGTTAAAAAAAAAAAAAAAAAAAACATTGCTAAAACTTAAGTAGGGTAAATTATGGCTTCGGCACCCATTGACTGTTTTCGGCAACCGAAATTGAAACGTTTATTTCACTGTATTTTCCCATCAAAACTCTTCGCTGAATGTATTAAGCCGATTCCTTACCTTTTCAGCTTCAATCTGATTACATTTTTACGACTGTGAATTCCTGTTATACCATATTTTTCTTTAAATGAAATATACATACTACAAAATACGGCTGATTTCGAGTTGCCGATAATAGAACAGCTGGTTAACACGCAGTTCAAATGGAAAGGGTGCCGAAGAAAAAGAGACTGCCGACAATAGTCACTCTCACCTGAGAAGTTTGGAGCGTTGTAAAAACATGTTCAACCCGTTTTGATCAATTCTGTCGATTGGAATTGGTAGAACAGCAAGCAGCAGATAAATGTCAACAAACAAACCTGTCATGTATGTGTGTGACGCTGAGAAACCGCTAATAGAAGTTCGGACGCTGCTTAGATTGACGAGAATACGTAAATTCCCCTATTTTGAAGTTGTAAAAAATATCATAACAAATGTTTTGAAGAATGGTATGCATATTTTTACAACATTTATTTATTTTTTAGCTGGTGTGTGTCCCGAATAAACGCGAACCATAACATGACCTTATCAAAAATGGTTAAAAATTGTTTATAATCCCTACTCAACTTTAACTGAAATGGTTAAAGAACTTTACAGTTTTAACCTTATGTATTTTTTTTTCGAAAATGGCCCTTACAAATAATGAATTGTTAAGAACCATAGTCATATTCATAATCATGATCACCATAATCAAAACCATAATCATGTTATCTTCATACATTTTCAGAAACTGAATTATAATAGAACCTTTTTCTTAATGTTTTGAGAACTTAAATGGTAATGATTATGGTAGTTAGTGAGGTCAATGTATGGTTTTGTAATATCGGTCAACTTTATGTGGAATATATTGCAAATTGGTAAAATATAAATTCATGATTATCAGTTTTCAAACCATTGGGAAACAGGTTCTATTATACATCAGTTTCAGAAAATGTATGGAGAAACAATAATTTTGAATGGTAATGATTCTGAACAACCCAAGGTAAATAATAAAATTAAACTTTATCACACAATCGTTCATGTAAAGTTCATTAACCATTTCAGCTAAAGTTTAGCAGGGATTATAAACAATTTTGAACTATTTTTGATAAGGTCATGTTACGGTTCGCGTTTATGCCGATAAAATACAAATTATTGGGCATGATCTAAATTTAAAATTCACCCAGATGTTCCGGCTGCTTCGACATGTGTACGAAAAATGTTGTAAATGGCATTTTAGAGCAAACGTAATATAACATATTGTGAAATTACGTGCTACTTCAAATGTATGTTCAGAAATTTTGCTATGTTGCTTAGAAATAGAGCTTCATCCTTGCCGAAAAAAAAGCATCCACCAGCTAAGAAGACAAATAAAAAAAAATCATGACTGAAAGTGTATGTCCGTTTTATAACATGAACACCCCTTAGTACCAGATTGCGCCCACCAACGGACCGTCCATTCCCCAAGTTCCATTATTTTACCGCATGCGCGTGTGTGTGCGTGTCTGTGTGATTGTGCCGGCATCTCTATCAGCCTTCGGTGTGTGAATCAATAATGAATCTTCCTCACTTCTCTTCGGTCTATTGGTTGTCCATAATGGGCGTCGGGGCACCGATGGAGAGCTATCGGAAGTGGGTTAGCCCAAGAGGGAATCGGGGGAAAATTGTGTTAAATATTTATACGATTCTGGCATGCAGCGAGCACGCACGGATCCGCACGCTTCAAAAAGCCGAATTAATAGGCACGAATAGCGAGGGAAATTGAACAACGGGAGGCAGCACAAACGTGTGCAGCAGTGTGCAAATGGGAGGGTCATAATTAGCTACCTACATAAGAAAAGAAAATTGCAAAAAAAAAAACAATTTGTAAAACTTCAGAAAAAAAAAATTTCAAACGATTCTTTTCTAAGTTTTTTTTTCTTTTTTAATTTGTCAAAAAAAAATCAAGTTAACATCGTGGCAAGCTTTTCTTTGGGCACTTTCATATTTAATGGTGTGATTTAAGTAGAATAAAAAGTCAATTGAATGTATGTTCACAAGTTGTTAGCACATTATAGGTTTCGTTAAAATTTTGAACTTTTCGTAAGTACATACTTGTAAGAAATTGTCGTAAGTACTTTTGTCAACAATTGCTTCAATCGTACATTTAAGGGAACTAAGACCCCGCTCACGCAAATTAACACTCTCATCCCTGAACAACTTAGAAGGGGGAAGCATTTTTACATATCACTGGAACTGGAACGTAAACAAAGTCATTAAACGCTCATTTGTAGCATGAAGATAAATGTATGTATCAAGCAATTGTTTGCCCAAAAATTGAGCACATTGTTTGTGACTGAAATAAATGTGTGTGTGTGTGTGTCATTTTCTACCCCTCACCAAGCAAATATACAAATATACAAATATAACTGCGAATGCTCCGTAATGGTGCCCTTTATGTTGTGAAGATCATAACTTTAAAAATGATAATTTTTGAGGCAACACAAGACGTTTAAGGAGAAGGATGTACTAATGTCCACAACAGGTACAGCAAAACATCACAAAGAGGCCCTTATTCGCACTATCTATTCCGTGGTAGAAGGTAAAGAATGTCCATTGCAGCCAACTGAAGCTTGCACCGGGTAACTGGACAATACACAATACCCGAGGCAACAGCCAGTAAAAGATGCCCTGTCGTATTTAGTATTCAAATTGTTGCATTTGTATAAATGCATTTCATGTTATGTACTGGTTAAATTAAAGCTATAAAATGAATGGATTTCACCAAACTTTGAGCCAGCTGGTACAAATTTTCCCAACAGTATTATAAAATCTTGAAAGCTGAGACTACTGCCAACTGCACGACAAGATAAGTCCTAAGTCCTTTCATAGAAAACGAAAAAGTCACTTAACCTGAATCACGAACACTAAAAACACTTTTGAAATTATCAAATGCGTTTGAAAATCTCATAAAGTTATAAAAATTAACTCGAAAAATAAACAGCTGCAAAAAAAAACACGTCAACTTTGCAGCACGGCCTACCACGATCACTTGATTGTGACTGAAATAAGTCACATACAAGTTGCATCAACCGTTTAGCAACAAGGGTGCAAGCACTTAGGAAGGGGGATACAATATGGTGAGTTGACAACCTAGAACGCCGGCGCCGGTGGTGTAGTGGTAAGCGTGACTGCTATCTCACCCAAATGGGTCTGGGTTCAATCCCAGCCGAGGTCGGTGGGATTTTTCAGAGGCATAAAAATCTCTGGTCACGTCTTCCTTCGGAAGGAAAGCAAAGCCGTTGGTCTCGGCCCATGTTGGTGTTGAATGGGTGCGATATTCTACGCAGGAGTGGAAGCTGCCTTCCTGCACATTCGATTACCGTCAATGGATGGCAATCGATGTCCGTCGGTGATTGGCACTAGATTGCGAAACAGAGATCGATGTTAAATAACGGAAATAAGAAAAAGAAGAAGACAACCTGGAAGGAGCGTGATATCGAGCTTTGGTCCTCACAAGTCCCTACCTAACGCCTCCGCGAGTCATATGATTACAAACGACTACCAACTGAAACATGGACACAGCTGGGAGGCGTTGTCAATCCGACAATAGCAAAGTGACGCGAACACTGGCGCGGTAACCATAGAACGGCATTCGAGGAAATGCTTCGCCAACTCGAGCGTATGTCCACCACGGAGGTGCGGTTCATTCAGCGTCTGCCAGGCATCCAGCGGCTGAATTAGTAATGCTCTTCCCTCCCCTAAGATGGCAGTCCCATCACGGGGATAGAAGACCTTAGGCCAACGACCTACTCTCTCAGAAATGTATAAATTGTTACAGAAACCAATAGGGGAAAATAGTTGGCCCTATGCACCACTAGGAATGTGCAGGATAGATGAGTGAGTGAGTTCGGAAGGGAAGGGAGTGTTAACAATTTTCTCACGTCTCAGAAATATCTTACGTAAGCATGAACAAGTCATATACCGACCATTCAAATATTCGATGTAAGATCTTATAAATAGAGGGGGCTCTGGGGATTTTGTTGAATACTACTAAGTCTAACAATGGAAGAAGGGGGTTTGAACATCCCAGAAAAGTCCCTACGTAATTAATGCATGATCATTGATCTATCAGAACCAGATAATTTTTAACATTTGATTAATAAAATCGGCTTGACCTTCAAATTATTAAAAAAAAAAACCTTGTTGGAAGCTGAGCAAACTTTAACGTAATCTATTCATTTTTTTAATTTGTCAATGCCATTTTTGCGATCCATAGGCTGATTCATTTAATTGAATTTTAGAGCTTATTTGGCGTTTTTAAAAACAATTCTAGCAGATTTAGACCATTTAAAAATATATATATTTATTTTGCTGATTCTAGACGGCGTTCTAAAGTCATGTCGGAAATGTTAAAGATTTTTTTTTCTTTTTCTTTTTGGCCATCTTTGGCGTGTTTTTTATCAGGGTGGCCACTAGGGTTTTTGATCTAATTTTCGTCCTACTAAGCACAACCCGCACTTTACCTCTCGTTTCTGAACGAGTGTGAACAAAAAATGGAATATTTCTATCAAAGATGACTTGCAAATTTATTCACCTTTCCATACGTACCGTTGGATTTGATAAAGAGTCACAAATTGTTGAGATATTGTCTAAAATCTAACACTGCTTCTTGATTCTAAATTCGTTCTACGAGTTTCAATTCCGTCCTAACGCATTGAAACGCCATTAGATTTTCTTCGTCCTACGGACAAACGTAGAAAAAGATCGATAGAACGGAAATGGGCGATTACGACGAAGTAGCACTCTACCCTATATTTAAAAAATAATCTTGTTTTTCCCGGATACCCAACATATTTTAACCGGTTTCATATAAATAGCAATTGATGTCACTGGATAAAAAGTTACGACATTTTATTTTAAATTCAGAAAACTGGAGAAACCCCTCTCCACCCGAAACAACGTAAATTTCCAGAACTTCGACAATTTCTTAGGTTCTACAATTACCATAATTTAGATAATTTTTTGTAGTCCGAAATTAGACTTGTTATTATGCTGCCATAAAGAATTTTGAAATTTATCTAAGTTACATGTAAATTATTCAAAGGGCACTAGGCCGAATTGGTAGATTGAACATAGAAATTCTTCTAAAAAACAATGAGATGCTCGGAATAACCTTTGAATTCTTGGGCAAAGAAATTTGTTTGAAGATTACATGAAACTACTTGAGGCTAGGCAACTTTTTTACATTCTTGAAATTTGCGAGATTTCTAGCCTCAAATATGGTGTATTTTGAAGATCTAATAAAAGTTTGAAAAAACCTCTTGGACTCGGACAAAAGTTTAGGATTCTGACACTTCGAAGCATTGACTAGAGAATTACGAGTTATGAGGAGAATGGTAGAGGAATTCCAGGGAAAATTATGAAGGAATCCTTGGAAGACTATCAATGGAATTTGACTAGAAATTTTAGGTGAGTATTCCAAGAAAATTGTAAGTAGTACTACAGGTGAATTCTAATGTACTTCTGAAGAGACTATTTGCGAAATTAAAGGTAGAATTCTAGGGACCTTTCAAACAAATCGGAAGGAATTTCAAGGAGCATCCAAGGAAATGGCTGACTGGGTTCAATCCCAGTCAGCGCCGCCGGGATGTTCTAAGGCATAATATCTCTGATCACGGAGGGGAGGGAAGTAAAGCCGTTGGTCATGAGTTGATGGGTCGATATTTAGGGTCCAGGTGTGGGAGCTGCCTTCCTGGCGTCGGTAGCATTGGTGCTAAGCACGGAATACAAGATCGACAAAAAATAAATCAAGAAAAAAAAACCCACGTCAATCGTCTACTCAAAGATTGAAATTGATTTTTACCAACCCTCTGGTTTCAGTTCAACTCAGGGATGTGTCAAAACCCAATGGAAGTTGAATTTTTATTGATCATAAAAATACCGTTTTATTTCAGAAATTTCTGCAACCACAAGTTCAGAACTCTAATTAAAATTTGAAGTTCATAATCACCCTTAGACTACTGACAAATTAAGTTGCATGGAAATAGTGAGGTCAATAATAATTTTAAATGAGATTCTCTGATTAAGAAATATTTCCCTAAATATAAATGAAATTCCCTGAGATTCCCTGATTTTCCAGGTCCAAAAGTGAATTCCCTGAAATTCCATGATTTTCCCGGTAATCGACACAAGGTAAAAGTCCAGAACTCCGAGTGGAATAATCGAGATACTGACGCTACCGGTTATTTCCCAGTTGTTTTCGATTCCCGGTTAATTCTCGGTTTTCTCGGTTCAGTGGGAACCCTGTCTATGAAGCTATCTTGGCGAATCTAGAAAATTTACGAGGTTTTGATGATGATAGTGGTTTACCACCCATTGTAGCACTGAAACTAAGTCCGACAGCAGTGGGCTCTCTTCTCCGTTTGTCTTGATCAAGCTTAATAACCTCTGATTGTCCTCAACATGTCGCTGTGGCCAAAAACTGATTTGGTAGATTGATAGGCAAAGTCGCCTATACGCACCTACGGAACAATAAAGAATCTCCTTCCAACAACTTGATCAGCCAATTGGTCAAAAAGACAAGCCCCCAAACATGAAGATGCCTCAATGAGTGGGGGAGAAGAGCCTGCCCTTTATCCACGAAACGTTATCAACAGGGAGTTGGCATTCCCACTCTCCCCGCCCAAACCGCTTCAATCGGGTTAGGACATTTTGGAGGTCTTACGCCAAAATGTGTTTCTCAGGCCATTTTCAAAATTCAAGATTATTTTGGTGATTCTTGGCCATTTTTAGACTTTTTAGCGCTTCCGTTTTAGGCTTTTAGAAATCCTAGCCTATTCTGGCCTTTCAATGACCAGCTTTTGGCGTTTCAGGGCGATTCTAGGTTATTTTTAGGGGGATTGTGGGCTTTGGCTTTTTGGTGTTCTAAGATTAGCGTTTGTTTAAAGATTTTGTTTTTTCGATATTCGGTTTCAACGTCATTTTGGGTGTGGTTTACTAATTAGTGATCATAATGCAATTTCACTATGCAAGCGAATTGATAGCGCTAGGATTTTTCAAACTTATTTGTCTTCTAATTGTGTTGGGACATCAGATAGCCTAATCTGTTGAGGCACGGTATTACCAAGTCATCAAACCCAGGTAGAGAGAGGATTATTTTATTGACTGTTTTAATTACATATTTATGCTCCAATTTCGACAAGTTAATGCCATTTATACGGATTTCAGGCCGTGTTTGTAAAGGCTGTTTTGGCGTTTTTAAGACATTAAGTTTTTGATATAATGGTGGTCGTACGTTATCTATCTTTATTACTGGTGGATCGAGAGTTCACGAAAAAATTGAAAGTGAGTCGCAATCAACAAAAGTTTGAGAACGGCTGTGATGATGTGTTTCGTAGATATCCATTGGTCATTGCTAAAAAGGTTTCGATAGGCCCGGAATCAACTGATGAAAGTTGATCAACTGATGGCTGATATCACATAACAGAAGGGGAAGTGCTAGCAAATCGGTGAATCAAAAAGTGGTACGTTTCTCTGCTCAACAAACGATACGATATGGTTGCGTTCCACAAGGGCTTTCTATGCACACTCACACTATCATAGCATGCTGGTTATCATGCAGGGAGAAGATGCCTTCTACCGCTAGGTGCGCTAGTGTTCGCCAAATAATAATAGAGCCACTGTCTGATCCGAAGTTCCACTTCTGTTCTGTGCTGATATCTTAGTTCAGTTTTTGTTCTTTAGATAAATGCATAAAAGGTCGTAAAACAACAACTTATGGTAAATTTTTCGAACTATTTGTTAGTATTATTTTTTAACATTGAACACATTGAATTTTCTGAGATATGCGTATATTTTTTTCCTTAATTTTTAACTAGAACTTTGACTCAGACTTTGATCAGAAATGACGTTTTCATGCTACAATTGATTGAAAAATACCAAAAACGCCATTTTGAGCAGAAAATACAAGATCCAAAATAACAATATATGAGCACAAATGTAAATGATTGCCCATAATAAACAGTTATGAAAAGTTTATGGCAAATCGGAGAAGATCGAGTTTAAACAAATCTTCAATTGACATGGAACTGCTCAACATAATAAATTGATCTGAAGTTGTTCACACTTTGCTGGAGACAAGAAGCTAAATAATGGTCAGGATCACGAACTATTTAGGTTTAAGTTTAATTTAATTTATAATTTATCTTTATCTCTTTTATCAAAACTGTAACAGAACCTTACTTTCTCCATATTTGAGGGTA
Source organism: Ochlerotatus camptorhynchus (assembly GCF_037179485.1). Taxonomy (NCBI): domain Eukaryota; kingdom Metazoa; phylum Arthropoda; class Insecta; order Diptera; family Culicidae; genus Ochlerotatus; species Ochlerotatus camptorhynchus. The sequence continues at coordinate 3,932,616 of NW_027040920.1, forward strand.
CATTTTTTTTCATAAACAACTCACCTCCCTTTAAATGCGTTTCTTCGCCCGCCACTGGTGTAGATACGCGCGAGAAAACAGCACACGCACACCGGAAAAGTGCGGAGGAAGTCGAGCTTTTCATTCAGTGATTGCAGTTCGGTAGGAATATGTGGGCAGAGGGGCTCGGTTCCGCGAAGGTTGAACGATAATGGTTGATTATCGCTTTTCATTTACACTGCTCTCGTTTCTTTTTCTCTTGTTCTCTCCTTTCGAGGCTGCTTGTTGGCTGGGTAGGATGGAAAATCATTAAAAATGGACCCTTTCTTATGCACGTCGGCGATTGACCGAGGTGGAAGAGGTAGAAAGACAATCAGCGGGTGGCCGTGGAGTAGCATGTTTTGTAAAATTCGAATTCGAAAACAATAGGGAAGCCACAAACCGAACGGTCGCTGTCCGACATAATTACTACAACTTGGATAACAGCCATAAAAACAATAATCGCATCTAACCAGTCGGAATCGTACGGAATGCCACTTACGGAAATTGACTGTTAATTAAAATGATGATGGGTGCTCAGTTAGACCGGTGCATCGTTTAACCCCCATTCGCACCTGAGTGCTTTGATGTTCTGCCTAATTCTTTGGATTCGGCATTACATTTACTGAACCGGCATTTTTATATAATTTCTCCATCGTTTATTAGACATAAACGTCCATTCTCAAAACTACCTACACAGTTATCTTATCGGGGCTCATTCACAAAACCAAAACAAACAAAGGAAACAGGTTTCATCATTTTCCAAATTTTCGGCTGTTCCGCTTTGATACCTTCCTTCTCCCATTACTCACGAGCGCACCCTAATTTTAAGAGATTTCTACGCCCTAGGTCAATCCACCCGTGTCCGGAACGATCAATTCAATTCGCGTACACATAGAAAACGTATTCCGAACAGCGACAGCGAGAACAACAGCACAAAAGAGAATCCCCAAAAATACGACAAACGGCGATGCTCTTATAAGAAAACAGCGCATCCCACACGCCGCCACACTCTTCTTCGCGTTCGATTTTCTTCCTCTTCTTCCCATTCGCAAAGGAATCCCTCTCTCGCTCGACATTCATATTCGATCTTGGTGGTATGCGATCGTTTTCATTCGTTCCCTTTTTCTTTTCGTATATTCATGAAAACAATCAACCGCACCGGATTCCCCGCGAGCGATCGTCTTCTCTTCAATACGGCGCGGCTTTCCGGTTCGTTGTTCCAATACCATTCCACTTCCACCACACATGGATACAAAACGCACGCACAGGCACAGTCAAATCAAAACAATCTTCCTGCATCATCATCTCCATCTGGTTGATGGCTGGACCGGGACCGCACATCTAGACAGCACAGAAAAGAACCGGACAGCCGGATTAACGTCGTTTCGCGAAGTGAGAGGAGAAATCTTTCCCGAAAAACACAACAGCAACAACAAAACACACAAAATGTAACAACAACAATAACATTAATAAATTTGGAAAAAGGAACGAGAAAAAAACAGAACAAGGGGAAGGTCAATAATCTCTAATGAGAATGATGAAACACACGCGAGGATAGTCGCGGAGGCCACCACGGCCAGTGACTCAGCTCTCCGAACGGAGGGCAACCCGTGTGTGCACGCATACATTGATATGTACAATAGAGGCAGATTCGGGCTTACCGAATTATAGTCTGAGAAGAAATCAGATGACGCATTGCGCTGCGCCGCTGGATGAGCGAAAAGCAAGATACTGGAAAGCAGGGTTGTCAGTATTGTTTTCCGGTAGTCTGAAGGAATCCAAAAAAAATAGGACGAAAAAAAATCTGGCCTATTTATTAACATAGGAGACTGCCAGGCTTTTCTAAAAATATTGTCTGACGGAGCGATACAAAATCTGGATTTTGGCATCGCTGCTAGAAAGTCGAAAAGACTATAATAATATAAGATAATATTTTGGGGGGATCTCTACAGAAATCATCAAGATCGTATAAATAATAGTTCGGTGCTGATGGTGGTGGTGCTGGCAGACTTGATTTAGGAGGGTGACGACGCACATAATAGCGATGTAAGTCGTACTGGCACCGAAGCGAATTGGCTTTGAGAGTGCTTGGTAATTGGATACTGACGAAGACAATCCACGGTGAGGACGGTTATCTTATGCAAACTACATAGTGCACACAACAAAGCAGACAAGAGTGAGACCAATTCGGTTGAGTTGATGAGAATTGTAGAGTTTTCGGTTCACTGGCTGTCCGTGAAAGTGTTCACAGGATTCGTCTCTCACGAGTTTTAATGGAAGGGATTTATGAAATTTTGGCAGCAAACCATGTAAAAGATGCAACTCCTTGTAGGAGATGCTATTGATTGCTACAGATCTGCGGAATTTGTATGCCATGGCCATGGGCTTGCGCAAGTTTCTGCCCATTCGTAGAGTGCGCTCGACTCATATGCACTTAAGTTCACGAGTTTCTGTTCATGACAAGAACAAAGAAGCTCACGGTTCGAGTTTAAGTTGTGAGGCCACCAAGTACGATCTATATACCGCAGGCATCGGTTGATGAAGATCTGTTGTAGCTTGACAAATCTTCGAAAAAAAAATCTTAAGACTATAATTTTGACTAAGGTTTCCATTTCCTAGCCGTTTTTGGCTCCCCAGTAATCGAGAAACAGCTGATGGCTCATCCCGGTAATTCCTCGAAATACTTTTATTTGAATAAAAAAAGTCCATCAGAATGTACATTTTTTAACATTCTATAGTTTATTTAATCATCCCTTGGAAGTTTGTTTCAACTTTCCCCTGGAATTTTCTTCCACCTCAACCTTTGAGCTATTGTTCGATTCTTCCAGGAAACCTATATCGTCTTCTCTCTGAAGCTTCTTCTGGCTTCGGTCGAAAGGTTCTTCCGTCTACTTCTGCCAGTTTTTCCAACTTCCCCCGGAATACTGTGCTAACATTTCCTAGAAGATTCCACCTGGAAATTTCTTTCGACATCCCCCAGAAATCTCATCCGCAATATTTATCCCAACTTCTCCTAGAAGTTTCATTCGACTGTCCTGAAAACCCGGGAAACTTCCTTGCGATTTTTTTTATCCTTTATCTGTTTTCCGTAGATCCTGTTTTCCCTACTGATTACCAATGCTACCGACACCAGGAAGGCAGCTCCCACACATGGACCCTACCTATCGACCCATCAACTCATGAACCGGGGACCAACGGCTTTACTTCCCTTCCGAAGAGATTTTAAGCCTCAGAGAATCCCGACGGCGCCGAGTTGGATTGAACCCAGGCCCTTTGGAGTGAGAGGCAGTCATGCTTACCATTACACCACCGGCTCCGCAGGAATTTTAAGATAGTTTCAATTGGAACTACAAAGTCATTTTGAAAATCTAAGGCAATTGTGAGCAGAATTCAGATGGTGCTAAGGCAAGATTTTCATGGCCGTTTTCACTAGAATTCCATCTATATTCTGAGAACAATCGAAATGAATTTTGAAGATAAATTCATGAACTTTTTGGCGTATTCCAGAGGAATGCTGAGGGGAACGATGATGGTAGTTCTACAAAAATTTAGAGGTTTATACCAAGGGATTCCCTTGGTTCTTCCTGCGGAGGATTTAATTAAATGCATGGGACATTTGAGAGGCATGCTGAGAAGAATTCCCAGATGATTCTGCGTGAATAATTAAGATTTTGAAGTAAAATAATTCATGGAGCGTGTTCTCCAGAGCAATCCTAGAGTGTAGAAAACATAATAAGGAAATGCTCCAAAAAGTCCCAAGATAAACTTTGAGGGTATTCTGATGATTCTTGCAGTGAAAATTGTTATGCATTGTGTCCAAAGCACGACCGCATTGTTGACGTAGGACTATGAGATTATTTTTACTGCTCCATTAAATAATATATTAACAAAAAAATAAATGGTTTAGAAATTTAACTCCAAAAATGTGGAGGCGACCCCGGCGTAGTGGTTAACATCCATATTTCTCACGCCAAAGTAACGAGTTCAAATCTCACCCGGACAAGTCACGAATGACCCAAGAGTATTAAAGTGACTATAATAAAAAAATAATAAAAAACTCCAAAATGAACAAATCATTATTGAAAAAAATATTGGGCGGTTGTTGAATTAATTCTAAAATTAAGATTCAACTTTTGAAATTAGAAAATTAGTTCCTTTATTATTCATCATTAAATTTACATTACTTTTTCGTAGTGTGTAGTCACTTTAATACTATTAAGGTCCTTCGTGACTGATGAAATTTTGTTTGTTTTCTGCATGAAATAGCTTAAAAATTGTCATATTGATATTTGATACTGATATTTTGTCTTCGTTTAAAGATTGGATATAGGGTAAATGATGGCTTCGACAGCCATCGACTGTTTTCGGCAACCACAATTTAAACGTTAATTTCGCTGTATTTTCTCACTAAAACACTTCGCTGAATGTGTTTAAACGATTTCTTAGTCTTTCAGGTTCAATCCCAATACATTTTAATGACTGATAAAACCTTTTATGTCAGGTGTTTCTTCAAATGAAACATAAGCACATGAAAATACAGCTGATTTCGAGTTGCCGATAATAGAACAACTGGTTAACACACACTTTAAACGGAAAGGTTGCCGAAGTAAAAGAGGCTGCCGACAATTGTCACACTCACCTGAGAAGTTTGGAGCGCCTTAAAAACGTTTTCAAACCGTTTTGGACAGTTCTGTCGATTGAAATAGATAGAGTAGCTAGCAGCAGATAAATGTAAACAAACAAACACGTCATATGTGTGCGTGACACTGAGGAAATGCTAATAGAAGTGCGGAAGCTGCTTAGATTGCCGAGAATACGTAAATTCCCCTAACATTTGGTCAGTTTATTCAGTTTATCGTTACCTGTGATCAATTAAAAATCTATAAAATAGCAAACTTTATAAGTGAATAAATGGAATGTCAACTTGAATATTTCATTGAAGCTTATTAAACACCCAATAGAATGGATTAAACGCTTTATGAACAACATATAGTCCTAATTAGTTATAGTTTTCATAACTTCTCATTATTATTTGTTTTCTTTTCACACAAGAAAATGGATGATCGACAAAACAAATATTTGTGCTTTGTGTAGTCACCATTTCCCAATTAACGGCAAATAAAATGAAAGATGAAGACAGCCGCTTTGTTCCAGTTGGAACGTAACAAATTCGGAAGTTTTGGAATTCATCTGAAAAACTTTTCCAAATACATCAACCTTGTATGCAGCAGAGCAGTCAAGTTAGAGCAAGCTGTCAGAAGTACAATGGTACATAAGCGCCGACATATATGAGAATTCTCGCGTAACTTTTCAAAAGGACCATCGAAGTTGAAGCTCGACAATTGAGGATTTTTATTTTAACTGTTTAGAAACAATACATTTTTCCATACTTTGTTAACCGTAGTCAGTGCATAATAACGTTGACAATTCGATAGAAACGGTAAAATCAAAATTTTACATTGAATTTTATACTACAATATAGAAAAAAAAAAACACATAGGACGTTTTTACTAGTCAAATTGTACATATAACATGTTACATTGGATGACTTTTCTCAATGACATAATCAATGAGTGTTACATTGGCCGTTTTGCTCTAGATTCTCTTTCACAGATTTCAGAATTCAGTACCTAGGATGCTCCACCTTTAGAAAATGAGCAAAAATCATGTTAGGCAGTCCAAATGTCCGAAGTATCAATCAAGTACTCATCATTTCAAACTGTACATTTGACAATTTTTGACCTATGATTATCTTAAATAAATTAAAGTAAATTTGGATGGGTGTTTTCGTATCAATGATAAAAGACTAACTCGATTTCTTTACATTTGTTACATAGGACCTTTTGAAAAGTTACGCAAAAATGCTGATCTGAGCTGTCCAGTATACAATAGGTTTTTTCCATCTGTATAACTTTACTAAAACAGAAAACGAAACTGACTCAGAGAATGATTCACTTTTACTGATTCGTACGAAGATATTTCTAAAAGCGTAGGTCACTCAGTGCATGAGTAACCTATGCCTTTAAAAATGTCTTCATACGAATGAGTCAAAGTGACCCAATCTCTGAATAAGATTCGTTTTGACTACTTAAGCAAGCATTTTGAATCAAATGACACAAGCGCTGTATGTTGAGTGAATTCGGAACTGAGAGGTCAATCATAGAAAATTTGTTAAGATTGGGTAAAAATTCACTTCGCCTTAATTGCCTATGATGGGCCTATCGAGAAGACAACACCACATATATCTATGATTTCGGCGTTAACGAGTCCATTATTTGTTTGGTACGATACTTTAGTTCTAAAACTACAACACAAAGTATTTAGGAGCGCAAAGTATTAATATTTACGCATTTTTTCAAAAACAATAGACGCACTACAAGCAAATTTTATTTATCTATTTATTTTTTACCTTCATCTACGAAAATCCAATATCCATGGTGGTTAGGTGGATTTATGAAATAAATTTCCCGGTTTTTCCCGATTTCCCATCATAGTTTTCCCTGTTTCATATAAATATCTACAAATGGAATACTGCAAAAAGGCACCAAAATTTCATCAACTTGTCAAATTTTGTTCCAAAAATTAAATGAATTAATATAGGGGAAATGGCTCTAATGTTGGCCTATGGATCTAAGATTGGACCCATCGCTAACAATCTGCTATTTATCAATTTTATCTAGATAAACGCGTAATTGGGACGGTACTGGATATTTTTGGTCGCTATTGAAAATTTAGTCGATTTTTGAATTTATGTATGGGTCCAAATTAGAAGCATTTAGGCCGACATTACATCCATTTCCCCTACATAAATCCGAAATTTTAAAAGTTTTTAAGAGTATTGGAATTTAAACACTGAAAAAAATTCTGAATTTTAATTTTAAACGAAATAATTTACAAGCTTCCATACAACATAGCTGATATGCGATTTTGCGATAAAATTTACATAAAATATCGTGTAAAATTACGGCAAATCTAGCGTTAATAACTAGTGCACTATATATCGCAGAAATGTACATGAATTTTTCATGCGGTGTAAATTTTTCATGATTACATTTAATTTTTTTGAAAGCCGATCATTGGGATCGATAAATCGAAATTGGAAATTTATTTAGAAAGTTAAGAGAGATCCATTGGAATCTCAAACTGAACAAGATCTCGAGAAAATTTCAAGATTACAGACAAGGAAACATTTAAAATATCATATATGGCGTAGTTGTCAAGACTCAAAATCTTGGATTTGCTATCGACTGGTAGACGTTTCGGATGGGATATTTATCGGCAATACAGTGAGTAAAACGATTTGTCTTCTCTACTTCGAACGTTTCGATGTTATATAACATCTTTTTCAAGGGTTTAGGTTTCTAACATTGAAACGTTGAGAGTAGAGAAGATAAATCGTTTTACTCGCTAAACGACAAGACTACAAAATAAAATAAAAATATAGCTTAGACAAAATTTTAAGACCTTTTAAAGGAATTCTGAGGAGAAGTTGCAGGTAATTTTGAGAAGAATTTCAAGAAAATTGTAAGGAGAAATAAAGGTAAATTTCAAGCTACTTCAAGACTATTACGGGGGATTGTGATTAGATTTCCAGTGAAGTCTAGAGCAATTCAAATGGTATGTTTGATCAAGGACTTCTGGGGTAGCATTCCAGGAAGATTAAGAAGAATGTTCCAAGAAAATTATAAGGAAATCGAATTCTCAGAATAGTTCCAAGGAAATTCTAAGAGATTACACAGCAAAAAATAAATTTTAATTTTACAGTCAAGAGGATGAACATCAATCATGTTGAAAATCTCATATAATTTTTATGACCACAAAAAGAAAACAAATGCAGCAACAGCAGCGTAATGTCAATTCATGTACTGTATTAATGATAATTTTGTCCTTTTTGTCAAGTAATATTACACCATATTTTTGACACGATTTAAGTGAATCCACTTTGATGTGATATCAAAATTAATTTATTGCTGTGTATATAAAAGGAATTTTAAGAAGAATTTATATAGAATTCTGACAAACAATCCTGTAGAAGTCTGATGTGAATTCCAAGATAAGTTTAGGGCAATACTTTGGGAAACCTTGGGCGAATTTCAAGAGCAGGAGAATTCTACATAACTCTGATAAGAGTTTCATGAAAATCAGCTGAAATGTTCAGTAAAAATGCACAAATCCACACAATGATTTACTGAACATTTCAGCTGATTTCATGGTACTTATTAACCTTTCTACAGCAGCTTTTCCGATGATATATGGTACAATTACACTTCAAAATGGTGCAAAGCGGTGCATACTAAGGAGCATTTTCAAATGCTTAATGTACAGTTTTCTCTATTTTAGGGAGCGTACTTTAAATATGGGGCCTCATAGCCTAGTCAGTAAAGGCACGGTATTACCAAGCCGGAGGCGGCGGGTTCGATTCCCGGTCCGGTCAAGGGAATCTTTCGGGTTGGAAATTTTCTCGACTTCCCTGGGCATAGAGTATCATTGTGCTTGCCACACAATATACAAATTCATGCATTGGTATTGGCATCGAAAGCTCTCAATTAATAACTGTGGAAGTGCATTTAGAACACTAAGTTGAGAGCACGCAATAAGCTAATATGCACTAAGCAATAAGCTTGAAATGCGAATAAGAAGAAGAAGACTTTAAATATTTACTGAGCATTTTAAGATTTTTTACGTATTTTGATCAATCATTTAAGGAGCAACCCGATCTATTTTAAGGAGATTTGTTTTACTTATTAAGGAACATCGTCATTGTTTAATGATTCATTTACCTTTTAACCGTTTAGTAGCCACCCTGAAAATCGTTTCCGGGTGGAATTGAAACTCGTAAGACAAGTTTGGAATCAATATCTATACGACGTGTGCCGCTTTATCAAATCTTACGGTACGTATAGAAAGATAAATAAAGGCAGAAGATTACTTAGATATTCGATTGGAATGATAAATATGAAATTGTGTTTCGGCTTAGCAGTCTTGAAAAAAAAAGCGCTGATTATGGCATGGTAACGATAAAACAGTAATCTGCGCTTTTCTCCAAGACTGCTAGCTAAGCCGAAACACAACTTCTAAGTTTAGAAGTCATCTAAGTAGGAACATTCCATTTTTTGTTAAAATTCACTCGAAAAAAGAGGTAAAGTTCTGGTTATGCTTAGTAGGTCCAAAGTTAGACCTAACTCCTACTGGGCACAGAAAAAAAAAACCTAAAACTCCGACAATTTTTCAGAATTTCAAGACTTTGATATTAAAAAAAATCTTGTTCTGTAACGCGGACTTCGAAAAATCATCAAGATGTGGCGATTTATTTTTCAGGCATTCTGAACTTGTAAAAATGTTGGATCTCAGATCAAAATCATTAAAAAAATTCAAGATTCTGTAGCATTAACAAATTTCCGTATTTTTAAGACTGTAAACAGTTTTGAGGAATCGGATTAAAAAAATTGAATATGTATGAATATGTATCCGATGGTTGTGAATTTTGGACGACTTTGTGAAAATGGTTCTCGAAAGCAACCCAAGTGGAAAAAGAAGAAGAGGCACGCAGCGGCAAGGTGGATTGACCAACTAGAAAGCAACCTGCGGACCCTTCGCAGACTGCCAAACATCGCAAAACATTCGATTCACGAAAATCAAAATTAATAGATCGATAAAGGCTACAACCCTTCCAACTTTACGGTAGTGACAGTCCAATATCTTGGCAGCCAGGCAGCGTTAGTCAGCGGTATCAAGAGCCGACATATCGTGAAATCTCCCGTAATATTTAAACAGGGCCGATCAGTTTTCGTAAACAAACCGAAGTACGCCCGGGCAAACCAAGAACACTATCGGAGAATTTCCCCTACGCGATGGTGCTGCATTTAAAGTTTTGTTTCAAGAGCTGATAGGCCCTTTACAAATGTTATGCGAGAAATCTGTGTTATTATACGTTAGCGAGACGTGGTGTGATCAACAGAAAACAATCAAAAGCAGCAGGTCTCCATCAACCGATGCCTCCGGTATATAATTCATGTATGGTAGCCTCACAACTTGATCTCGAATGCTGAGATTCATCGTCGATGTCATCAGAAGCCTATATCAAGAGAAATTCGAGAACGTAAGTGGAGGTGGGCCACACACTACGAAATTTGCAAGCAAGCACTGAATTGTAACCCGGAAGGACATTGCAGCAGAGGCAGACCCAGGGGCTCATGGCGGCGGTGCCTCAACAAGGAAATAAAGGAAGTCGACAGGAATCTGACCTGGGACCAGGTCAAGGTAAAAGCGAGCAGCCGCCTAGGATGGAAATCTTTCACTTTAGTCCTATGTACCACTAGAGCTGTGCAGGATACATGAGTGTGTGAGTGAGTGGTAATGGCTACGCTGGAAACTATCGTTTGCGAAGATCGAATTACTGCGTAAGAGTCCCATGACCTCAGGGTTAGTTCAGTCTCAGCAGAAACAACTACATTTGATGCCGGTGCTGTTCAAATGCCCGAGAAACGGCTACACGGATCTTTACCGAATCGTCTAACTGTGACAGCCAATCAAGACAAGACAAGCCGAAAACAAAGGACGGTAGAAGATGCGTTCCATAAAGCATGGACATGAATTTACGAGAATGTATCAATTGCATGGTGATTAGTGAATCCCGATTAGTAATAAGTAATTAACCGGGTCATTGCTAAGAAAGAAGTACTTTTCTTGAATCTTGAAATTTGTTCTGCGTCGCAGTCTTCCAAATTTACCTAACTAGGGTTAACTACCCCATTTCCGGCATATTAAGCCCAACCCGCACTTAGTCTTTCTTAATCTAGCGCAGTTTTGCACCAAACGGAATGTTATTATTACTGATGGCTTCAAAATTTATTTACCTTTCCGTACGTACCGTAAGATTTGATAAAGAGAAACCAGTCGTTGAGTTATTGTCAAAAGTCTAACACTGTTTCTTGATGCCAAACTCGTCCTAAACGCATTGAAACGCCAATGAATTCACTTCGGCGTATCGGATGGATAAAACATGATTAATCGGAGCGCCTCTTTTGTTTTTGGGAATAATGGGTGCAAACCTTCATATCACGCGTTCTCATTGACTTCGTTCGGTAGCTTATTAACAACGCATAATTGAGTTTTTAACTCTGAAATCATGGATTTAGTTGAACTTTTCTGCTCGATAAGCCCAAAATGGTCGATTAGGCCGAAGTAGTTCTCTACCCTACCTCGAAAATTCGCTAAAACGATTTACATGATTTTTTTGGAATGTTCTCAAACAATTCCTTTTGAGTCATTACCCTTCACATTTTCAGAATCAATCTAAAATCAATTGGAGATTCTCTCTGGGAGTCCCTTCAAAATTTCTTCATAACTGTACATACATTCTTTGCAGAATTCTCAAAAAAAAAATCATTAAATTTTTGTATAGATTCTCCTTGAACTTTAAAATTTTTCTAAGAATTAATTGAAGTTTCCTTCCATAATTCTATTTAAAATTCATTTGAATTCTCCTAATAATTCACATGCAATTCACATCTGAATTATCTTAAAATTTTGCACAGAATTATCACCTGAAAATTCACTAGAAATTTTCGAAAAAAAATTCAGTAAAAACGCCCTTGGAATTATCGTAGCGATTCCCTTAAAATTCTTCTCAGAATTTCTTTAGAATTGAACCCTCAAGATTAGATTCCCTTTGTATTTTCCACTAATCCTGGAATTCATCTTTCCGTGTAATTATCCACAGAGCTACTTAAAATTTTTACTCTAAACTCTAAAATCTCTTAGAGACCTTCCCTAAGCTCTTTTAGAAATTTGATCTGAAATACATTGACGTTAATCCTAGAATGCATTCATAAATCTCCTTCAAATTCATTTGGAAAAATATCGAAAATACTCTTAATAATTCTTCAAAGTGATGTATCCTGAAAATAAAATCCAGTCCAAAGATCTTGGCATTTTTGGACACCTTATTATTATTTTTTCCAAAGAGAGGACGACGTATATTTTTTCCTATATGTCATCGAAATTCACAGGATTTCCCGGTTTTTTTCTAGCCACATCGAATTCCCGTCATTTTCCCGGTTTTCCAGTTTTCTTGTTCACTGCTCACCCTGATCAGTTGGTAATACGGTAATATCTCGATTTTGACAGCCCCCTGTTTGAAAATCGTTTCTAATGTTTACGAGACCCATGCGCCTTTTTAAGTGGCCTTCTTGCACTTAAGTATGTCTCAAACTGCAATCTCTCATTCATCAGAAAGATTTGGAATTACGGGTATGCGAAATTATTGTTAGATAAAAGACTGATGCGCGGAGGGGCTGACAAAATCGAATAGTTACTGTACTGAGAACTACAGTAAGCATTCCGAGAAGAATTCCAGAAAAATTGGACTCTGAGAATAGGCCCAAAGGATTTTGAGGAAAATTTAAAGAAATTCTTAAAGACGATAGCTCAAAGGAAAATAGCATTTCCCTTCTCAGAGTTCTTTTCATAAGTCTACAAAAATATATGAGATTTTCATTGGGTATCCACAGATTTTTTTTTGTTACAGTCTAGAAATTCTCTGCAGGACAGTCAAATAATCATGAAATTCATCCTGAGATTCTCTTCGAGTTTTAAAGTTTTTTTTAAAGAATTCACTGAAGCTTTCTTTTTATTTATTTGTTGAACTAAATTCATTTGAATTCTCTTAATAATGCCTATGCAATGCCTGTTCTGAACTGTCTTGAAACTTTGCTCAGAATCATCTTGGAGTTTCTTCTTCTGTACTTGGAATTTTCCTTTAAATGCTCTAAAAACTCTTTCGAGATGTTCTTGTAATTATCCTTGGAATTCAATCAACACTCTTCGCAGAATTCTTTTCTTCAAAAATCTATCTATTTGGATAAAGAGAGTAGGAGCGAGAGGATTAGTAATTTCCATTTAATTCTTCTACCTTATTTGCTTATCCTTGACAGATACGCTTTTTCGTCTACAATGTGCGAAGTCTTGAAGTCGAGTATTATTACATTACACTGAAAAAGTCTGCAAATTGTAGACGAAATACGCGTATCTGTCAAGGATACGCAAATAGGCTAGTGGAATTAAATGGAAATGACTTCTCTCCGTCTTTATACAGGTTCCAGTAAGACGCCCACATTCATCAGGATATTTACATGGAATTTTTCTCGGATCCTGGAATCCTCCTAACAATCGTCATGAAAATATCCACAGTGCTACTCATGAAATTCATCCTTAAATTCTCTTCGAATCTTGTAGATTTGTTTTATTAAGAATTCACTGGAGCTTTCTTTTTATTTTATTTTTTAATTAAATACGATTGACTTCTTCTAATTATTCCCATGCAATTCTGCTCTGAATTGTCGTAAAACTTGGCTCAGAATCATCTTGGAGTTCTCCTCTAAATTCTTCTGATAATTCACTTGGAATTTTCTATTAAATTCTCTAAAAACTCTTTTCGAGATGTCCTTGGAATTATCCTCGGAATTCAATTAACATTCTTCGCTTGGAATTTTTCACGGATCCTGGAATCCTCCTAAAAATCGGCATGGCATTTTCCACAGAGCTACTTAAAACATTAACTGTGAACTTTTACAATTGACTTGAAGTTCTTGTCAAAACTCTCTTAAAGTTCTTCCCTAAACTCCATTGGAAATTTTCTGCTGTAGTCTCCAAAATCTCAGGATTTATTTCGGAAAAAAATCTAAAATTCTCTTGATTGTTCTTCAAAGTGACTTTATCGTGGAAATCTAGTCCAGTCTGAAGGTCTTGAATTATTTTCAAAGCCCAAAATCTTTTTTTTCGGAGAGAGAACCAAGTATATTTTTTCCCGATTTGTTATTGAAATTCACCTGTTTTTCTCGGTACCTTAGCATTGCTGAATTTTTCCCGATTATCCGGTTCACCGGTCACCCTGCAAAAGAGTTCTAGGAGTGATTCCTAGGATATTCATGAAAGAGTTACAAGGAAATTCTAAAACGGATCCATGTCTATTGCAGAGGAGAATTCTGAAGAGAATTAAAAAAAGTCTAAAAGTTTGCAACGGGATGCTTAAGAGAATTCCTATGGAGTTTTCGGAAGAGTTACGAGATGAATTCAAAAGAAATTTGGAAAAGTATAGCAAGGCCTTTCTGAGAAATTTTGAAAGGGTATTTTAAAGAGAACTATGAAGAGAATTTTAAGCGTATTATACCAAGGGACTGTCCAAATTCCACGTGCACAGCTTTCGACAGGTTTTAATCCCCCTCTCCCAGACTGCACAATCATCTACAAATTTTCAAAAATGTGTGTGGACTGTGGACTCCCCTCTCCCCTAATCTGTCCACGTGGCATATGGACAGCTTCCAACACGTAATACTACTAAAGAGTTGAAATCATTCAGATTTTAATTTGACAAAGCTTAAGCAGAATTATGACGAACAGAACCAGACAAACTCGAATCTCAATGCTCACGACACCACTCACAACCGGCCACTGACTTAAGTGAACGGAAGCTGACACGTAACCGGACTCGTAATCCGCAAAATTCAGCTTAAACATGAAACCAAAAAAACCCGAAAAACATGCAGACAATAAGCGGAATTTTCAATTATCTTTCCCAAAAGCACCACGTTGTTCCTACTCTAACCAGACAGTTCCTTTTCTGCACAACCATTTTCCAGCACGATCGCACACACACACACACTCATTCTCTCACTCAGTCCCTCCCTCCCTCATTCACTTCGTTTTCCCTTCGTTTGTTATATCTAGTTTTTCCACTAGCAGCAAAGAGTGAGAATGGTGGAAAAATCCACCAAACCGCATCTGCATCGTCGTCGTCGTCATCGTCGTCGCCGCAGCCCACGACGACTACGGCTGCCACGCAGTCAAAATGCTCTGCTGCTGTACCGAGTCTACTAGAGTGCCTAGGTCGCGTAGAAGAAAACGGATAGAAGATAGCTCCCCAGCCCCAGCACTACACTAGTGGAGCAAAACGACCATCAGACAAACGGACCAACGGTTCCTCCACCATGCCACTACAGACATACGGCGCGGCAGTGCCGGGTACTGCCATTATTGTTATTGAATAGACAAGTACAACCGGGAGGGTGTGCAGAGCGCGCAGACACACATTCGAAACGCATTCCAAGTTCTAGCAGCAGCAATAGCAGCCAAAAACGGAAGTTGTTAATTATTTTTCATCGTTTCCCTTCGCACATTGCCTGCCTGCTTCCTGGCGAACGAGCGACGAGACACGGTCAACTCCAGAGATCCAGAAACTCCGACTGTCGGGGCTTAAGGTTCTTTTGGTTGTCGCCATTTTTAATACACATTACAGACACACCGGCCCTAGAACAGATCGAGTCCACGCTTACAACATTAGCGGGGAAGATGGTGATGATGACGGGTATAATTGCAAAAGCAGAAAGTTTCGGTTGAGTTGTCGGTTAACTCCAGCCAAAGCTGACACGCAACCTCGAGGATTTCTGACTGAGACTGACGACTTGCAGAAGGTGGAAAACGGGAACAAAAATCACGTTTCATCAACCGAGATAATGAGCACTACACACTACTGGCACTGGCGAACAGACGGACCGAACCCAATCATGCGGTCATCTGCCCATGTGGTGGACTTACTTTGAGGCTACGGTTGCCGGTTTCCTAGCTGCGGCGTCGATCAACCGGATCCGTAGAGCTGGGTCGTTCCTCCTTGGTGCGAGTTTTAATTAATGTTATCGATCTGCCGGGGGGTAATATAATCCAATTTTCACGGTTAACCGAACGTCGTCGTCACTGGCAGGCAGTCAGACAGCAGTCGGGTCAGCTTTCCGGAACACGCGAGGGCTGGATCTGCTGGAGCAAAAACCGCAACACTCTGTGGGTATTCGAAGTACACCGGCGGCGACTGAACCGTGTTGTATGTATCGTGTAACTTGCGGAACTTTGGGACTTGAGCACACTACTACTGGCAATCTTCCAGATTTTCGCTTCAGAGCTCACCACTGTAGGAAACACACTTTGCACACGATATTCTCGAGATATTCTTCCGATATAGGAACTTGCACACTTCCACTTGAACCTGATTTCTTGAGGATGATCTTGGGAATGGCTATTTTCTGTTGGGCGTTGTTGTCACACACATTCGCCGGAAAAACACACTCTACAACACTGACGGTGGTGGCAGTCGCGAAAAACCGAGACGTCGACGGTCCACGCCTAAGGAGTGCAGCGCAGCAGTATAGCAATAGAGGATCTCTACGGCGATGTTGGCAATAAGCTCAAATTCGCACTCTATGTATCTCTTCTTCACGAACGAACGAACGAACGTATGTATGTATGATGGTCCAATTCTCTTCTCGGGAGAGCTTTCTGGCGGCGCAGATATCTACACTACACGACTACAGCGATACGCTTCCGAGGGGGGGAGGGGGTGTTCTTCGCGAACTCTCGCACACACAGCTTTCTGCTGACACTGCTGACTCCCTTCAATAGGAAGTATGTCGTGCCGTAAGGGGGTGGTGACTCAAGGAACCCGACGAAAATAACAATACTTCACAAACCACCCAAAGGCGAATATTTTCACGTACTCGGTGGGACACACCAACACCAACAGCCGTTATTACCACCGATTATCGGTGGAAAGGGATGATTCAGAACACGGTTCCCTTCAAGGAAAACAACTATCCTCGCAGACTACGACGAAACTACGACTTTCTTTGGGGCAGTAAACGCGCGTCGTTATCTCGGTCCTGTCAACGAACGGGGCACACTATCGGTCTCCGGAATGTGGTCGCGTGGCAAATACTTGCTAGCTGACTCAACCTGAACCTGTCTGGAATACCGAGAATGTGATGACGAAAACAGCAGTTCGGTCCGAACCAATCCGTGTTATCAACCGTAGGTACAAAACTGAACTGACGAGAATACATCCATCCAGACGTGACCGAAGCACCACAAGCAGCCACTCTCCAGAACTCTAGCTCTCTGGAAATGCACGCCCGACGACGACGAAAGCAGCGAGAGAGGGCATCTGCGCACACCATCACACCCGTTACATACTTCCAATAAGAAGACCAGCGATTCTCTCTACAATTTCCTCAAGTTCAACTGCACCACCCTCCGGACGAAGACGACCTTCCAACCATCCTTCCACACTTCTCCAGAAGCCATACAAGAACCATCTGGATCTCACTCTCCCAAGTGAGTCAAGTCACTCATCTCTACAATAATAAAAATCCACTCTCCTCTCAACTAGTCCACTAGCATACAACGAATCACACACAGGCAAATCAACCAACCTCCCACTCACCTACCCATCTCGCATCGCGTCGGGAAAAGAATCACCCTCCATCTTCAACCCCACACATCTTTACCAAACAGCAAGCGGAGTGCAAACCAAAGAAAACAGAGAACAACCGTACTCACACCAATACCGACTGACTACGACTACCACCACCACTCCCCTCCCCCCCCCCGCATCCGACGACCACACTACTTGAATACTGCTGCTTTCAGAAGAAGTTCGAGGAGAAAGGGAATTTTGATCAAAACATAGCACGGTAGTCTCGTTCGTTCGCTTTGGCCGCTGCTCTTGGCACCTGCTGCTCACTTCCGCCCACCTTTTCCAGGTTCCAACAACCACATCCGGAAGAATCGCAATCGCGCAGACCGGCAACAACGAACAAACGGTCCAAAAATGTGCTTATGATGGATTAACGATTGCGAAAAAAATAATAAAAACAGCAAAGCATAAAACGGAAAACTTCTAGTCATCCCCTCATTGGACGTCGCCGTCGTCGTTGTTGTTGTTGTTCGATTAGGTTCATTCTTCCATCCGTTTATTTGCTATGAACGGAATTGTGAAGTAAAAAAATTGGGAAGCTTAATTTTTTTTTGTTCCTGAAGGAGCAAAAGGGTCGTCGTTGGCCGGGCGGTGCATGTTGCATTTTTAATTAAATTTTCCGAGCGACATCATCGAAGGTAGGTTGTTCGCCGAAGAACGAGTTGATCTATTAGCAATTTATGGAAGGTTAGGGGTAGAAACTTTTTCGGGTGCCGTTACAAATTACAACAAATTTGTCCCTCGTGTCGTGTCGTGTCGTGAGAGGAGTTCGTGATGAGCACATCTAACGAGGTGGATCCTAGAATGGGAGATGTGTAGTTTGTCGGTGTTTTGAATATTAATCTAGTTGTCAGCGGGCGTCGAAAAACTAAGGTAAAGTAAAATTAACATGATTTTAAAACAAAACTTACAAGCGAGAAGATGGTTGTGGATTCATTATTCAAACATCCAATACTTAGGGCAGTTCCATCAGCTCCATTGTTCAGCGGTTCTCAATCTTCCGTGAATTGCGACTCACTTGGAGAGGTTCCATAATCTCGCGAACCACCAATATTGTAAGGCCAAAATGGTCCTAAAACATCAAAATTGAACAAAAATCTACAAAATGGCTTTGAAAACTACATATTGTCCTTAAAAACGTCATAAATAACCCCACATATTTCCAAAAAGGTCAAAATGACCCAGTAAACGTCAGAAATAACCTAGAACCAGTAGTAAACAAACGCCAAAACAGCTTTGAAACTTCGAAAATTACATTTGAAATGCCAAAAATGACCTAAAACCGCCCAGAAATTCTTTATAAACGACTTTAAAGTCTTAAAATGGTGTGATGTGTCAAAATGGATTTAAAACGCCACAATAGACCAAAAACCGACAGAATGGTTTTTAACCCTGTACTGCAAAAGTCCGCCTTTTGGTTGGGTAACTTTAAAGAGCTGGGACCACAAAAATCGAATTGTTTAACAAATGTTGTGCCAATGATTGGAAAGTTTCTCTGAACATGGGGGATAATCTGATTGAAAAAATATTCTTGACGTATTTCAGAGTTGATACGTGTTTTGAAATATACCAATAGTGCACCTTCAAGGATTTTGAACGTTCCTCAACTCAAAGCTTCCCGGAAAACCCGTGTTCCGCTGGATAATATATATAATTAACTTTAAATATAATTAAAGTTGATACGATGTCAATCAACACTACAACATGATCGTACTCAGACAGTATCCACGATTAAAAGATAACTTTTACGATAGAGATTAAGCGGTTTGCACACCAAAATCTTCAGTTGCTTTTTATAGGATGTGAAATCTCCTGTGACCTAGTGTTCTTGCCTTCTCATTATTAACGACCGTCGTTCTCTCAGTGTTCACTCGGCTGTAGAGCAGACCACTCTCGATGTCTGTCACGCGATCGTCTGTTTACTCGGCTGCAACCATTGTGTGGTCCTCTTCATTGTTCTTCATCAGCAGTTCTTTCGGTTGATGCGTCGACGACTTTGGAAAGCAACCGTTTCGTGATGAGTGCTGTCCACGTTTTGCGTCCATTGCTGCAATGGAAGCGCTCTGCTCCCGTTGGCGATACTGCCATACAATGAAACCACTGGAAGCGGCTTCCGTTTTGATCGAGGAGGCTTATTGGATAGCGGAAGATAAAGTCTTTATTGTGTTGTACATTTTAACTATAGTTGTAAGAGGTATTGTATAGTGAAGAAGAATCCTCGGCTCTGTAAAGTTTATTCGATTGAGCCTTATCAAATAAATGAATAATAAACCGTCGTTCTGTATTGAATTACCGTTGTCACATAAACACATACACTCCAAAGAGTATTATTAGCGAATTCAGAATTAGCAACTCACAATTATTTAGTTTTAATTAATTTCAATGCAAACTGCTAAACGGTAATTGATATCCTAGCCTTAAATTGTGGGTAATGCTTCAAACAGCATTTCATTGAATGCCTACGCACAGCTTTGATTCAATGCTTAGGTTTATTAATTCCTAACCAAAATGTATGGAGTAAAACTAGTGCTCATGTCGTTGTTTTTTTTTAAATAATCATTACGATTAGTCAGCAAATCCACATCGCAATCAAAACGCGCGTTGGCGAACCGTTAGTGTGAATGATTGCCACCAATCAAATCGTGGTAATTTCAGAGCTTTCATCGTCACGCGATTCAGTCTCTTACTGCCCGCCCTATGTGTCCCGTCAACACTGCCTGTTGTAGTAGTCCTGTACTCGTTCCACACGGGAAACATCAAGTCACGCATCGCCGATTGCTCTAGGAATAAATGTGTGTGTCTTTCGTGCATACTTTTACCGATGGTTCTTCAACACGTATCTCTTCCGAAGCCCCCCCAAAAAAAAGGAAGAATCAAACTACCCATCAACTGGGCCCGGAGTGGGTGACAATTGCTTGATATTGTGACGAAGAAGGTGACGTTGACGATGGTTGAAATGATTTTGATGACGTCGCAACACTAAACGGAATTTCCGATCCAGCAGTAGGTAGCGGCAGTGCACAGTGGGGGCGCAGCTGATCGTAATTTAACATTGTTTTCTTGAATTTTAATTTTTAATATTTGTTTCAGATTCTCAGATAGATTTTAGCTTCTAATACAATAGTTCAGGATAATCCGACAAGGATTGCATTTTGTGCATAGCTGTAGAGATAAAATTTCGTGGAAAAACAGTAATTTTTTTACCAAGGCTTGATCTTTCAAGAAGTGCAATGTATGTGAACAGATAATTTCAATAGCATAATTTTTTCTCATCCTTCACTTTATACAATACAATGACCAAAAACCTAAACTAGATCACTAAATCACTATTTCACATTGAAAATCATTTTTAGACATCTATAAGCAAAAATGTTCAAAATTGCGTGGAAGGGTTTTTCAAAGCCATTCTAAATATATGAACCTCATTTGCTCAAGTTTGTGATTCTGTGTTAAAATTGATTATTTTCAAGAAGGTTATTTTTTCGGTTATATTTAGCAGCCACCCTAGGGTTCCGATTTTGTATTGAACTAGTGCGCTAAAAATATTTAAAGATGAAAAAAGATGCCAGTATTATTTTCAGCTTTACGTGATATTTGCAATACTAACTACAAACTAAAAAATTTAGAGCCACCCTAAAATTTTAGATTTTATCATATATAATTTTGAACGCAAACTGTGGGTTCAGGAGCATTAAATGACTTAAAAAGTATGTTGGCTACGATTTTAAACAAAAATTTCATTACGACCGGATTATGCATGGGGTTGCCCCCCTGTGCAGCGTGATATGGTCATTATTATGATGATGGTTTCGAAGTATAGTGACGCCAAGGACGGACAGCGCATTTGGCTGAAATGTCTGTCATAATCATTTCCAAAATGACGGCCATCGAACGGAATACTTAACGGTTTTGAATGTGTATGTGTTATTGGATGAAAAAAAAAAGAGACACTGAATGGACATCCAAATCTTACATCAGCATCACCGTCATCAGTGAAGCTCGTCGAATAGATAAGCTTTTGCTATGTATTCGTCACGTCAAATAACGTTTATCACACTTAGGTGCAAAGGAATCACATTCAATACAGTTTACAATTTACAAGATCGGTTGAATGTAAACTGCCCAGTAGGGTGTTTCATTTTGAAAAAAGTGATGAATTTTTGATAGGCCACCCTCCAGTTCGATTCATAGCCCCAAAATATGAACCTGTGCAAAAAATGGTAAAGATTGATGAAGGTTTAGAGGTCGCGCCAATGATTTGGATTTTGTATGGAGATTTTGGTGAATTAGTATGAGAAATTATTGATTTTCGTTTACATTGCTCTAACTTTGGTTGTAGTTGTCCAAACGTTGAAAAAAAAAAATATGTGGTTGTCATGACAATGATCAACAAGCCTGTTGTTGTTGCGATGAAATTGGCGTTGTTGCCTTGTACATATTCATCTGTCAATTTACCCTATTTTGCCATTTTTTCACATTTTTATAATTCTTGATACGCTGCAAAACTGAGCGTAGCAACTGTAGGCTTTTTGTTTATTGCCATAGCAATAACATACTAAATTTTTTCGACATTTGGACAAGTAGAAGCAAAGTTATAGCGATATAAGCGATTTTTTAAATTCTTCCATAGTAATTCCCATACAAATTTCAAATCATTGGCGCGACCTCTAAACCTTCATCAATCTTTACCAATTTTTGCACAGGTTCATATTTTGGGGCTATGAATCGAACTGGAGGGTGGCCCATCAGAAATTCATCACTTTTTTCAGAATGAAGCACCCTACTGCCCAGTGGTCTAGAATGGGAATTAAGCAGGATTAGTTGTCCTACACCCAAGCGGGAAATGTAAGATTCTATTATAAATTGTTCATGAAAAGTTTGCACAATTTGCAATGTTTCGCGACATGAACATTTTTTTTTCCTCTGTTTGGGACCTAACACCACTGCGACCAGTAATTTAATCTATTATAGACGGATTTCACGCCAACTCATCCAGTGGTTGGCAGCACCCTCTCAGAACCTTATGGAACTTTGTGGGTGTGGAGACTTAGCAATTTTAAGCAACTTTGCGTACTTATTTTTTTCAAAATTTATCTCGCCTAACATTTGATAAGGGTCAAAGTTTTTTGTCGATTTTTTTTTTCAAATCGATATAGCTTAAAAATGACAAGCCCTACAAAAAAGTGATGTATGGCGAACTTTTAGCAAATAATCTGAAATTTTATAAAAAAATTTAAATAAAATAAAAAATCGGTTTCTACACTCTAAAAAAATATATTTAAAAATTAAAAGTCATTTTCCCAAAAATGGTACCCCTCAGATTTGCTTGATATTTTTTCTCATGAAAGGCAATATAATTACCTAACTTTTCTTCATACATCGCAAAGTGGGCGCTTTTAAGGAAAAAAAGTTGTTCGAACAACAACTTTTTCATGTTAATTTTTTTTTAGCGTGTTTCACTCAAAGTCGAATAGTAATACGCGCACAACCTTATTAAAATTCGATTAAACTTTATGGGTATACTTTTCTATAATCTGGGCGAAATCTAGCCTAACATTTGAAAAGGGTACAGAGAAGTTACCTGCAAATCGTCCAATAAGAGTTCAGAACAAAACGTTCTAATGAGGAACAGCCATCTCAGCATGGTTTGCACTTTCCTGTGATGGATTGTATTATAATATATGCATACACTCTATCCAACTTCTATAAAACCACCCTCAAATTGTTCCAAATCAACAGGTAAACTAAGTAAAAATCACTTAGTATGTTTTATTCATGAAAAGATTTCAATTCATGTATTTGTGATTAATTTAATTAGAAAAATAATCATTCATTTATTTTTATGTATTAGGTGTGTCCATTAGTAAGCAATATGCATATATGTTTATACCTCATCTCTCAAGTGAATACATATAATAGCGCAGGTAACTTAACGATTATTTAAGGCATGCCTAAAATAATCGTTAAGTTACCTGCTATATAGCAGTTATATAACAACGCAGGTAGTCACATGAGAGATATAAGGTATAAACTTAAAGCACCGCAGTCTGTTTCTACCGACATAATCTAATATTTAAGTTTGGTGATATCACAACAATGCTCATAGTTGCTGTAGTGCATAGTTGTTGAAAGTGTAGTGCTGCATAGTTGTTGAAACGAAAAAGTGTTTATATATACAACAATGGAAAAATCTGCTGAATTGATTATTAAAAGGGTGCAATGTAGTGCCAACATAAACAATCCCAATTGCAGCCGCAATAATTTACGTAATTTATCATCAAGTCTCATAGAGAAAATACATTCATGGGGCTTTGATCATCAATTGGATGTAACAATGCGTATTTGTGAATCGTGTCGTGGAATTTTAGTGCACAATAGGACACCTCTCCCGAAAAAGAGGCGATCGGATGGAAAAGAATCAAGCCATGCTCGGAAGTTTGAAGAGCCGCAACCATCAACAAGTCATCAGCAATCAGAACATCAGGAATTTGATGATACACTAGGTAAATAATAATAACTTTAACTGTTTCAACTGTGTGGTTTAAGGATTGTACATTAGAGTGATGCAAAATTTGAAATTTTCGCTCCACAATACTTAAACGATTCCAAATCGGATCCTGACTAACCTCTGAAAATTTGAACCCATTTGGTGAGAAACTGAAATGGCACAAACCATTTGAAGTTTGTATGGGAATTACTATGGGAAAACCAAGATTTTTGTTCATGTCTATCTAATAATTCACCATATCGGTATGCTTCAAAAACTTTCAATTTTACTTGTAGGAAATTTTCCCAGCTACAACTTTGCTGAAGACCCCTTTTTGATTAAATGCAAGGATCGAAAGTTATTAATGGTTCAATGCACTGATGTCTTATGATCATGCTCAATCAACTGCTCAGCAGGCAACATTGGTGTTTCTGGGGCGTTAAATAGGACACAAAAATTATGGCTACTATGTCACACTGCAAAATACAGTGTTGCCTACAGAGCAGCTGCTTGATCATGTCATAAGTTTACCAATCTCTTAAATAATTAATAACTATTTGCTGTCTCGTTTTACATAGAAACGATCTTCAGCAAAGTTGTAGCTGAGAAAATTTTCTATAAGAATAGCTATCGAACTGTTTCGCAGCTCAGTATGGAAAAATACTAGAAGGCAATGAACAAAAAGTTGAGATTTCCCATAGTAATTTACATGAAAGCTTCAAATGGTTTGTGCGAAGTCTATTTCTAACCAAATGAGTTGTAACTTTTGGAGGCTAATCAGGACCCGACTTGAAACCATTTAAGCACTGTGGAGCGAAAAAGTCAAATTTTGCATCAGTCTATTGTACATCGAAGATACAACTTCATTTTCAACATTTTTTTAGAGCACGAGCTGGATGAACCGCTTATCGTACAAATTTGATCGATTGGTAGGCCAACCTCGGTGAACAATCTATCAAATTTTCACGACTGTACGATATGCGGTTTATGCAGCTCGTGCTCCACAAACATGGGGAAAATTCAGATGCGGCTTCGATGTACCGTAAACGGGGATGTCTTTGATAATGGAGGTAACTTTGATAATGCAGCTAATCCAAAAAGTTATGACTTAATGCTCTTCGTATTCATTATTTTGGAAGGGAACATCGGTTTCCTATCCAAAATATTGCGTACGATGTGCCTTAAGTCATAAATTTTTGGCTTAGCTGCATTACCAAAGTTACCCCTATTATCAAAACCACCCCCGTTCATGGTACTATCACCTTAACAGCGTTATATATTAATGTGTGGTAATATTTTTTTTTCTTTTCTTTAATTTTACAGATACAGATCCATCGCTAGAATCAATCCCATCAGCGGATCAGATCCAAGGTCCATATAATGTGGAACAATTCAATTGTATAGCTTCAACCTTACAGTTATCACCAATTTCATCGAGAAGTATGAAAGTATGAATTATCGTGTTCAAAAATCTGCAGAGATCACAAAGGCAGTGCGTAAAAATATATTTGGGACGGATTCAGACGATGTCAACAAATCAAATGATTTTGACGAAATGATCATGCAGTTAAAGGAGAAATTTAATTTGCCTTCTACGAGTACAAATGACAAATTAAATGCTCCCTAAATCATGGTCAGTGAATCAAATAGTTAATGAGTTTAATGCACCCCATCATACAGTGAAACAGATGAAAAGGCTAGTCAGAGAACAAGGTATTCTTTGTAGTAAGAAAGCAAGAAGTGGTCATGGATTTAATGATACTGAAAAACAAATTGTTTTAAATTTCTTTGACAGTGATGATATTAGTAGGCCTATGCCAGGAAGTAATGATTATGTTTCTGAATATCGAAATGGATATAAAGAGCATGTTCAGAAACGTTTATTGATGATGTCTCTTAAAGAGGCTTTTATGATTTTTGAAGAGAAATACAAAAGTGTTAAAATCGGATTTACTTCGTTCACTCAGCTCCGACCAAAGCATTGCATACTGTTGGATAGTACAGGTACACATAATGTATGTGTCTGTACTATACATGAAAATGTTAAATTGATTATTAATAGTGTAAAATTTGATTCATATAAAGAAATTGCAGACAAAATACTTTGCAGTAGTCCTATTAGAACCATAGATTGTTTTTATCGTACATGTGAAGAATGCATTTCCACAGATAGTATCGTGAGGGAACTTACATCAGTATTAGAAGCAGATGATATGGAAGAAGTTTTATTTCAACAGTGGTTGACTACCGACCGTTGTAATTTGGAAACTATTATTAAACCTGCAGATGAGTTTGTTCAATATTTGACGGAAAAAGTTGAAAAGCTCATAACCCATGATTTTAT
The DNA here is from genome assembly GCF_037179485.1 of Ochlerotatus camptorhynchus. NCBI lineage: Eukaryota > Metazoa > Arthropoda > Insecta > Diptera > Culicidae > Ochlerotatus > Ochlerotatus camptorhynchus. The sequence goes on from NW_027040920.1 coordinate 3,958,767, forward strand.
TCATAAAGAGCAATCATCTTACCTAAGTAATAAAAAAAATTCTCTTCAAAACGGTGAAATTTTAGTGATTTGCGACTTTTCTGAAAATTATTCATTTATTATTCAAAACTCAGCACAGGGGTATCATTGGAACAATAATCAAGCTACGATACATCCTTTCGAAATTTACTACATAAAAGAAAACAAGTTGGAAAATTTAAGCTTTATTATTATTTCAGAAGTATTGACCCATGATACAATAGCAGTTCAATTATTTATATCAAAATTGTTAGATTTCATTAAACAATCTATTAGTTTCACAAAAATTACTTTCATGTCAGATGGAGCAGCGGCTCATTACAAAAATAAAAAGAATTTTGCCAGTTTGTGCAACTTCAAGTCCAAGTATGGATTGGAAGCAGAATGGCACTTCTTCGCAACGTCTCATGGGAAAGGCCCATGTGACGCAATTGGAGGAACTCTCAAACGAATGGCAAAGAGAGCAAGTCTTGCTCGAGATTATGGAAACACAATCACAACTCCACAAGAACTGTATGACTGGGCAGTTAAACAAACAGATACAAGCATAACAAAATTGAACTTCTGCTTCATATCAAATGATCAATACACAAAGATGTCCGATGAACTCAAGGAGCTGTTCAGTCATGTAAAAACTATACCTGGTACACAAAAATTTCATTGTTTTGTACCTATTTCTCAAAACATAATTTCTACTAAGCGATTTTCACATTCAAAGGAAACTCCGAAAAATTTCACTCTGTTTCCGATAGACTAATAATCAATGAAAAACTCAAATTATGTATGGAGAATTATAGGAAAATAAATTATGCACTAAACAAAAACACTAGAGTTTTCATTTATTAAAACACCATTCGAAATGCAGGAAAATCCTCTGTATTAGGCCCTTTCAAATGTTAGGCTAGATTTTTGTTTTAAGCACGCCCAGATTATCAAAAGGTCAAAATCTTTATGCTCATTAAGTTTCAACGGATTTTAATAAGGTTGTGCGCGTATTACTATTCGACTTTGAGTGAAACACGCTAAAAAAAAAATTAACATGAAAAAGTTGTTGTTCGAACAACTTTTTTTCCTTAAAAGCGCCCACTTTGCAATGTATGAAGAAAAGTTAGGTAATTATATTGCCTTTCATGAGAAAAAATATCAAGCAAATCTGAGGGGTACCATTTTTGGGAAAATGACTTTTAATTTTTATATATATTTTTTTAGAGTGTAGAAACCAATTTTTTAATTTATTTAAATTTTTTTATAAAATTTCAGATTATTTGCTAAAAGTTCGCCATACATCACTATTTTGTAGGGCTTGTCATTTTTAAGCTATATCGATTTGAAAAAAAAATCGACAAAAAACTTTGACCCTTATCAAATGTTAGGCGAGATAAATTTTGAAAAAAATAAGTACTCAAAGTTGCTTAAAATTGCTAAGTCTCCACACCCACAAAGTTTCATAAGGTTCTGAGAGGGTGCTGCCAACTCCGAAGACGAGTTGGCGTGAAATCCGTCTATAGTATATCCCGCGTCCTTAGTTTAATGCATGTCGTATTACTCCATCACTATTGAGAAATGATGAAGTATTCGATTTTTTTACAGTTGTCATTCTCGCATTTATCGCAAGGATCCAACTGCAATTGAAAGGTCCCGCTTTTTATACCCTTCGGAGTGTCGAAACACCCTCCAAAGACGCGCCGCTTTGTCAGACAAAATTGGAATCCTCAGCAACAAAATTACCGATAATCATCGATCATGAATCAGAACCCTAGTCTTAACCACTTCAAACTAAGTAACAACGAATAGAAGATGAGGAATCACATATATGAAGACTAACTAATTCATTTTTTCCTTGTTTCAAGACCATCCTCGGTGAACAAAGCCGAGTCTTGTCACTATCAACAAGGCATAAAAAGTAACAAGGACTAAGATGTGTTCCTTGGATTACTGGAAAATCCGGTTCCCCTTGTTTGAAGTAGTCAGGACTAGGAATCGGTGGTAGATCTTACATCCCGTAACGTACCACGAAAAGGTGAGGGGTACGTATTCTGCAATGTGGTCACCAGAGGGTTTTAATTTTTATGGTAGCTTATTTTTCGAACAAAGTTTGTTCACCCAAATGCATTGCGTCTAGAAATCATCTGGTGTAGATTTTTTACAAACAAATGTATTTTAGAAAATGTGTCTATTGCTACAGTCCATTGCAAGAACTGCCATTACATTTGTTGTATGCAACATATGCAGAGGATGTAATAAATCCAACCTTACGTTGGATGTAAGAGAAATTTGTTTTGCGTGTAGAGCTTTTGTTGCAACATATTGACGATTGGTGTCTTTTATAAAGTTTTGTTTGTTTGAAAAGCCCCTTATTGTGGTAATTGTAAACATTGGGGTGGCTCTTATTGATTTTCAAAAACTGTAGTTGAGTTAATTTTAAGCAACATTGTTAAAGAACTGAACGTTCTCATTTTAGAACAATTTTTCAGAATTGAATTAAGGTGTACCTGAAAAATTTAGTCTTTAGCTCTTATTTTTTTTATCTCAAATTTCTGGTCTTATATGAAATTTCGAATTATAAATGTGCTAATTAGTTGGCCATTTTCAACCAACCCGTCAATTTCCGGCAAGCGCTTCCAATAATTTGATATAACGTACACACAACATTCAGCATATTTGTAGTTCTGGGTCAAAATTTCAGCTCAATTGATAATAACAAAACATAGTTGCAACATGCCAAAGTTGGCTAGTTTGTATGAAAATCGGTCTATTGTGCTAATTTAAAGGCCACCGCTGTATATTCCAAGAAAGAGTAGAGGAGTAAAAGTTTAAAATTAAAAATCCCGGGATACACGAAAACCTTAGATTTATAAATTTATTGTCAAAATCTCGGGATGGAAGCTCTAGTTCGTATGCTAGAAATCGGCGATGGAAGTGAAAAAAATCAACTGCGGATAACCGAGTCCGACTTGTAGTTGCCTTTTGACTGCTTCCGAACTTTTAACTAGGGACAGAAATCCATCCAGTGCCTCTCCATTTACCATATGAAACACGTGTCTTTATTCCCGTTATACAAGCTATATGGGGAGCTATATGTATTTTTCCCAATTTGAATTCTATGAAAAGTACTTTCACATCCAAAATCAACTGGACGATGGTATGATTGACAGCCGGAGTCTAGGAGGGAATAATAATTTTCTTTATCCTACTGATTCGATTGTGGTGGTGTGAATTATACTCCAACAGTTTCAGGGAGATTGACGCACCCTTCTTAACAAACTATCCTTCTTCCTCTTATTCGCATTTCAAACTTATTGCTTAGTGTATATTAGCTTATTGTGTGCTAAATTCACTTCCACAGTTATTAATTGAGAGCTTTCGATGCCAATACCAATGCATGAATTTGGATATTGTGTGCTCTATGCTCTATGCCCAGGGAAGTCGAGGAAATTTCCAAACCGGGAATCGAACCCGCCGCCTCCGGCTTGGTAATACCATGCATTTACTGACTAGGCCATCCTGTAGGAAGCTTAATAAGTATTGCGAATTGCGTTATTCGATTTGTTGGATCGTACTGTTGGAAGGAGATTCTTAAATTTCCGTGGATTTCGCGTAAGTGCCTCTGCATACGGGTCCACTCCTCCGTTTTTGGCCCTTCATACAGCGATATTGTGAATTTAGATCGGTAGCTCAATTTGATCTTGCTATTAAGTGGAGCTGGATACAAGACAAGATCTTCCAAAATCATGTAGAGTTAATTCCATTGCAACAGCAATAGCATTAAATGTTTTCACAAGATTAAAATCCTCGCTTCAGTGCAGCCTCACGTACATATTAGGAATTTGCAAGTTATTTCAATACTCATCGCCAATTGTTTCTTCAAATTTTGACGACAAGAGAGTCGACTGAGCTGTAAAAAACGAAACCAATCCACACTATCCTCTATACAACTTGCCGATCCCGTGATCGGCACCGGGAGGTACAATCAATGTTGCCATCTTTGATAGTACTTGACGGTGAACTAACACAACTGGCTTGTTTATTACACATCACGCATTATAAATATTTTCATACTGATCCACCTACTCTCTACACTCTCTTTCTCTTCTACTATCAATTTATCACCATTATTCAATATATGTACGTCCTCTAAGGCAGCAGTTCTCAAACATTTTCCGAATGCGACCCACTATGAAAAATTCCATCAGCTTGAGACCTACCAATATTGAATAAGGCCAAAATGAGCTTAACAAGTTCAAAATGGCTTAAAAACACACAGGATTTCAGGATTGCCAGAAACCAAATAACAGAATGGCATTGAAATGGATTATAAACTCCAAAATAGCCCTGAAATCATCTGAATCGAAACATTTAAGTAGTATTTTATTGTATAAGGATCTTTGAAGTGGAGACAGAAACGTTTTATAAAGTCAAGCATATTGCCTGCTCTATGTATTATTCTGTTGTGATGGTCCACAAATGTCAATTTAGAATCTAGAATAACACCCAAATCATTTACATTTTCACATTTTTGAACATTTTCATTACCTAATGTAATACGAAGATTTTGTTTGTTTAGTTTTCTACTGTACGTTATAAAATTACATCATCTGTAAAACATTACATCATCTTTAAAAAAACATGTATTTCATTCTGAAACACATTCATATCGTTATCGCTTTCTTTTTCTAAAAATAGCTTCATTTCATCAGCGTATATAAGTACTCTGATATTTTTAAAAATAATAGAGACGGCATTAATGTACAAAATAAAAAGAAGAGGACCTAGGAGTGCGAGCTCTGGGGAACCCCTAACGTGACTTCTTAGATGTTTTCTCGTTGAATCTTACGATTTGATGGCGATCACCTAAATACTACTTAATCCAGGTGAGGAGCTTCATCTCAATTCCCATTTTTTCTAATTAGAAAATCAGCATTGGTATATCAATTCTGTCAAACGCTTTGCTGAAGTTCGTATATAGAGCTTCTACTTGGTTACCTCTGTCCATTGCATTTGATACGAAGTCCACAAATTTCAAAAGGTTTGTGGTGGTTGAACGGCCTTTACGAAAACCGTGTTGTGCACTAGTTATTCTTTGTGTTATTTGGCCAAAAACGTGGAATTCTTGGAATTCTAAGCACAGATAAATTTTGAAAAAAATAAATAAAAGAAGACCGATATATCAGAACCATAGATTAAGAAACGCTGCTCTAAGGAATCAATGAAGTTTCTATCTAAGCACCTTAAACCTCGACTATCAACAATGTAACTCAAGATGGAACATCTTCTAGACAGTCAAGGCATTTCTTGTCACTTAGAAACCCTTAAGGTGGTAGGGGTCACCATTGTTAAACAAAATAAACGCAGTTTTTTCGTTCAATACCAAAATTACGTCCATGAAAATGTGTTCGGTGCATTCTACTTGCCTACCGTGAAGCTCATAACATATGTGGAACTGCATGCAAATTAACTTTCTAAAAGTTGGCCCCTTTTTTGAGTTGCCGCAGTCGTATAGCTGGTATAGTTGGTCATCGATCCGTAAAAAAAAAATTGTCGTGATATCGACACTGTGCGTTCATAAGGACCAGTTTCGAAAACATAAACAATGGATTCTTTCGTATATTTATTGTAGTTTAAAGTCAATCCATGTAAGTCACCCGTTCCATCGGATAGGGGTACTCTCACTCTACACAGTTTACGTGTAGTCATTCTCGAGAAATTCGCAGAAAAAGTTTACGTTTGCGACATTAGCTCTTATGAAAGAAAAGCAGATATATGGTTGCATGCTATTGACGTTGACGACGACCCTGCAACTCTTTACTCCTATGGTAAAATCCCATAAGCATATGAAAATATGTGCATGAAATCTAGCGGAATTTGTCTTATCTCTTCACTCCACCATAGTACCAGCGAGCCGCCATCTCTTCACAGAAAGCTTGATAGTATCTTATGCGATTTTCATAGCAGTGAAAAGGTAGGGAAATGACCACCAGGTTTCACGCATTGCAAGATTGCTGATGGGATTTTACCATAATAGTAAAGAGATACATAGTGAAGGCGAATTGTAAATTGTCAGGGTAATGCACGATGTCAATTATACAAGGTCTGGCCCAACTGACTTATTGGTATTACACAGTTGAATGTGGAATGTGGTGTTCGTATTTCATCGCAGAGTTTATCTTTTTACACGACACAGCTGTTGTGATGTCACGTCTGCTGTTCGCAGTATGGAATGTTGTGCTGACGTAACGTTGTCATTCGCTTGCGCAGCAATGTTTACAACATTTCTGCTTCTAACACCAGCAAGCTGCCTGCTGTGGTAGACCTAGTATGATTGACATCGGGTAATGCGGTCATTCTTTTTTCGACTAGCTCTACAGGGGGCTTACCAAAGGTTTTTTTAAACTAGTATTTTCAAGCCGATCTTAAGCCTATCAAGAGCGTTATTAACTAGTAATAGTGCATATTTACAGAAGCAATATTTCTTAGTCTCTTTGACCTGGTTAAATTCGATCAATCTTTTCACGTTTATAGTGCAAAGTAATTGAAGTAGATCTTTGTGTTGTGTTTGCTCAAAACATTTTCAATTGGCCGCTGCTGAGAAGCATATGGACGATTGGATCCTTGGGTATTACAGGTATCGATAAGCACTCGATTTGATTTATCGTTTATCGAACAATGGTCAGCTAAAAACACTGCATAACTTCCACATAAACCGGGACAATTGTTGCAAAATGATGCTGCTTATTTGCGCGGTAGTATTTTTCCTCCTACGAATCCAAAATAAAATCTAAGTGTTTGGAACCAATCGCATCAACCTTTGAGTTTGAGTTTAACGAAAAAAATGGTGTGGAGTGTCACTACTTTTTGCCATAACTACAGAAAAAACAATACGTATGGTTTACAATGACATTTCAGGATTAATCGTTGGGTGGCAGGTCACTGCATACCAAATCGGCGAAAAATTTATACTTTTTTGATTGCAAACGTATATATTTTTTTGCTGTGTGACGCAAGGTGAGGAGCTAGCTTTATAGTTATTAAATAAAGAACGTTAATCGTTAAGGAAAAACAAAGACATAAGTTCAAAAGTGCTAAGAAGACAGAGAATTATAAACCACACACTTAGAAATAACGGGTGACACTAAATTACAGTGACAAACCAACCAGTGGCTGAAAGTCACTCTAATAAAGAAAAAAAAAATAACTACTTTTACACGAGACGTAATCCATATTGGACGTAAATCATGGAACGTAAACAAACATTTCATGTAAAATTAAGTGTTTTCAAACCGAAACATAAGCAACTCGACGAAGAGTACGTTTGATTGAATTGATTTTCTCGTTTCTTTCAACTGATTCTTATGTCAAAAAGGCCGCTCACATATGTCGGTCTCAGGGAACCGAAATTTACACGACTTTTTCGTAGTGTGCACGCTATAATTATTTTAATAGAATTGACTACCCCCTTGATCCCTTTCTCATTTTACAGCTGGTATAATCGATTTGACAGATCGATGTCTTTCTATACCACTTGAAATCACTGAAATGGGGTCGATTTTTGATTATCGAGTTTCACATGTGTTATGTGCGTGAAGTGAATACATTTTCAATGACAAGAGTTTTGATTTAAAAAAAAATGCTTTTGAACTTTCAAAAATTAATTACGTCTCCTTTCCTCTTAAGTCTATATTCAGTATCAGCAATTAATTTTTGTTTCCATCCAAGCAAGATTATAATCCTAAATTCTCATTGAATAGCTGATTCTCTTAGCTTACCAGCCGTACAATGAGAAGCAAGAACTACAAGTATTCAAGAAATCATACTCTTCTCTTAATTCCTTAACATTCATGCATTTACACATAGACGCTCTTACTCACTCATAGGATTTTGTTGGAACCAGCTAGATACAGTATCCATCCATTCGGAAGTAAAATTTTGTCAGACTCAACTTGTTAGGGTAAGCTCCTATGATTGCGGTACGTTAGAAGCGTCAGGTTCCTAGAGTTGTCCGATACTAAAAAACCATGCCCCATGCTGAGTAATTAACATTGGAATAGGGCGTATTTTAAAGAGGAAATCGTTAATATCGCATGATCTTTAAGAGACATCATTTAACTTTATTCGGAAAAAATGTGTATTTAAACAAGTTCCTAAAATTTATTTAAGACGACTTTCACGAGAAATTGAAAAATAAGATTTTGAGCAAAAATACTAAATTTTTCAGGAACAACCTAGTTTAATTCTGAAAAATGATTCTAAAATGAGAACGTTAAGAGATAGAAATAAAAAATGTTTCATTCACAAAGTTGCTTAAACTACAACTTTACTGAACAACATGCCTTTATTTTCAAAAATAAAAAATAATTTTTAAATATACAGTCAACTTTGGCTCGTTTGGCTAAACCTTAGGGCCCATTTAGTGAAAGGCTTTCGTTAGTTGAGCTGAGCTGCCAAGCTGAAAATTGGTTGAGGGATACATCGATTGTTTATTATCAACAAATTCGTTTAGCAACTTTTCAGATTATTCTTCCATGAGCCCCTCGAACAGGAATCAGCTCTCTCAGAAATGACGTTTGGCTTCGATTTAGGTGGGCTACAGCCCAACTAAAACTCAACCCACTTAAAGATAGCCCAACCAGCGAAATTCGACTGCACATTATTTTCTGGGCCACCCACTGGGCGGTTGTAAACATAACCACCAAAAGAAGGCACTCAAGCACATAAACTTCACCAAAACACCAAACGTCCAAATATTGCAGCAGGAGCTCTAAGGCTACTATTCCGCTTAAATTCCCATTCTATACCACTGTGCACTGAAACGATTCACGACCTGATAAGAAGCTTTTCCTGTTCTCGAACATGAAAAATAAATTCAACTTCGTTTTACGCTTTGCAGAACCGCTCACCATGCGAAACCAGTAAACGCATTACTTCCGGAGGAACATTTCGTTTGATCTCGTTTCCTGTTTCCCCAGATGTAAATTATATTCCCATTTGTAACGTTCAATTTCAAAACCTAATCGAAGTAAATATTGACCTGAATCAATTTTGCAGCACATGTAACCGGATGAAGGCAGATTCAAGGGCAACTTTTGCGAGGAAATGAAACAAACAAGCTCATATGAGAGAGCCATTCCCACATAAATGGCCGGAATGGTTTGGTATTCAGCAGGGAACCGATCCTTGCCTTTGGGAACGAAAATGTATTCCACTGATAGTGCAAAAAGTTACTCATGGTGGATGGACGAACTCCTTCAACCAATAGTATCGTCCCGATTGCACCAGAAATGACTCATCGTCTTCGCTAGAGATTCTCGCTTCTGGTTAGAGTACGAACGACCAACGACTGTTTCAATTTGGCAGGAGTGGGGGATTATCCAATGTTTACTCAAATATTTACTTTGGAAGTTGTCTTCCCCCGGTGCAGCAACACTGCATCAATGCACTTCTACCACTGACAAGAAAGATAGTGATTCAGTAGGTTGTGGGTAGCTGGCTGCGTGGGGCTGCTGTGTAGATAATTCTGTTCTGTTCGAATCGAATACAAAGTTTTCAGCTGCAGCAGAAGCACTGTTTGCTTCGCTGCGGTTGTGTGGGAAATTTACTTAGGTATTGGTATGCGGAGTATTCTGTGTCCGATACAGCGAATCGGTTTGGGATGATATCGTCAACGTTGGGTTGCAAAATGCAGCGGATTGAAGAAATCGCGGTTTTTTTCTCAGAATTTCGACTGATTGATCTAAACTCCGGACCGTAGAACAACGTTGGCATGACTGGCTGGATTTAATTCCTGGGCCGGTCTAGGAATTTTTCGGGATGGAAAATTTCTGGACTTCCCTAGGTATAGAGTATAATTGCACTTGCCACACAATTATTCTAATACAAAAATGGTACAGACATCGAAAGCTCTTAATTAATAACTGCGGAAGTGGATCTATGACAGTAGATTAAGAGCACGCAATAAGCTAATATGCGATGAAATGTGAAAAAGAAGAATACTAAAAAGCAGAATTCGACAAAAATCGACAACACCAATGATGTAGGTGAAATAGGCGCAGCTTTCGAGGCTAGCAACACGAATGTGACTGAATAATCCTCTGGAAGTTCATTAAAACCTCCATACAAATTCCTGGTAAGCCTTCGAAATTCTACAAAGCTGTTTTGAATCGAAGCTGAATCGTTTTTAATACCATTTGACGATTCAAGATTTTCCAAAAAAGTCCTTCGAAAATCTTTGGAAAGTTGGGTTGCTCCTGGATTTTTCTCCGGTAAATTCTGTTCAGTCTATCTTCGTAGATAATTTATACATAAAGACACAATTCTGTTTCCCCATACTTTTAAAACTCACCAACTCTCCCATTCTCTGAGACAACCTCTTGGAGAAGACTTACCTGCAAAAAAGAAAGAAAGAAAAAGAAATAGACAACAATTAATTACTCCCAAAGCAATTCAAAATGTTTCGAGTTGAAGCATCCCTCCTGTCCACTACACACATAGCCTCCATCATTTAGTATCGTATTGGCTTAACAAACGACGGCGTCGGCACTACACTCAATTTCCCTTCGAAAGCTCTCCACATAACTATACATACGTGCAAAGCTCTGGCTTTGGCTGGCAGTCGACTCATGTCTAACTGCAAGCAAGTTGTGCTGCACCCGAAAATCAGGCAGGTAGCTCACACAGTAACTACCCGAAACTAGAAGCGACAACCCTACTTCTGCACATAGCAACACTGCCCGAGCAAAGTCGGTTAACAAAATGAAAGCAAATCGATATTAAAGTGTGCAGTTCCTATCATAATGAATACTCATTTTGATTTCAAATATTGCGACATAAGTCTGATATCATATTGTGCTTTCATTATGCAGTCAAGACGTTTTAAATGAAAGCAACTTAACTTGAAGTTCTGCTGTTTACGTCTTGTTTAAAATTTAATTGTCGTTGAACTAATGATTATCGTTTATCTGATTTGTTTAACACATTTTAGGTCATTCGTGACTTGCCCGCGGTGAGATTGGAGCCTAAGTCTTTCAGCTTGAGAAACATGAATGGTAACCATTTACTGTAGGCCCGTATTCAATTAAACATTATGAATGCAAAATCAGTAATCAAATTGATTTCATTGAAAGCAGGATTAGTTTTCTGTTTGTTTCAACAGTGTAAAATTTTGCTCTCATTTTTGCTGTGTTAACCGTTAAGTCAACCAAAATGAGATCAACTGGAGTATTCAAAATAAGTTACATCATAACAGCAAATTTTGATTTCAATTTGATCTTCAGCTTTGCTCGGGTGGGGAGCTGTTGTCATAATGAAGCAATTAATTTATCTCTGGTGCGTTTCGGCCCGGACTTGGATGAGCTACACCACCAGCTTTGGCAGACGACACCATGTGAAACCTTATGCTCTCTGTCTGTACATCGGAGAGTCCTCGTTCAAGGCATTAGTTTTCATCATCTTCATCGTTGCCGTCGTCGTAGTTTCACAGTCTGATGCTGAAGCTGCTGATGGTGGTGGTGTGAAGTAGTTTTGCATTGCAGCAGTGGAAGAATTTAGTACCCTTTAGAATAGATTCGACGCCTCTGGCTGCAGGTGGGAGTAAGGGGGGTTTCGGTGGCGGAGGAGCTCCACTATATTAGGTTTAATCTTTTGAACAAGCATCAGCCAGAAACCAACTTATCTTGCACCAAAAACTACCGGGCGGCAGGGAATCAGTTGGAACAAGTCTGACTAAGTGAGTGTTGGCGTGTCTACGGGGAATGAAGGTCTGAGCTTAAGTTGCTCCGAGAGTTTGCAGTCTATGTATTTAATGAGATCAGTTACTTAGGGGTGGGTTTGGAAAGTTCATGGACTGATAATTGGAGAGTCTGACGAAAAAATAAAGCTACGTTTTAATTCTATGGCCGTGAGGTTGCAGTATTTTTTTCCTGGAGCTCATGTCTACTCTGAACTAAGTGTTTTCCAAGAATGTTTACGTCGTAAATTATTTAAATTTTTTAAACTACACCATGCAGAGCTTGACGTTTATCAAAAGTAAGCAGCTCCACGCCAACTGACGAATAGGAAAAACTCGACATTCTCCGATAAGCATGAAACTATGCATAATTATTTGTTATGGACAATGCACAGTGGTCCAGAATGCAGATTTAGGTGGAATGATATGTTTTTGTTAATTTTAAGCAACTTTGTAAGAGTTTTTTGACGTTTTTCTACTAAAAATATGCACTTTTCAAATATTTATATATCTGGTTGGGGTAGACGAAAAAAAACTTTTTTTACGGCATTTGAAAGGGCGTAGGGTAAATGTTGGCTTCGGCACCCATTGACTGTTTTCGGCAACCTAAATTTAAACGTTAATTTTACTATGTTTTCCCATCAACGCACTTCCCTGAATATGTCCAAACGATTGTTTAGCCTTTCAGCTTCAATCTGATTATATTTGAACGATCGAGCAATCCAGTAATGCTACATTTTTCTTCAAATAAGGCATACGCACTACAAAGTGGGGTTGATTTCGAGTTGCCGATAATAGAACAGCTGGTTAACACGCAGTTCTAATGGGAAGGTTGCCGAAGAAAAAGAGGCTGCCGACAATAGTCACACTCACCTGAGAAGTTTGGAGCGTTGTAAAAACGCTTTCAAAACGTTTTGAAAAATTCTGTCGATTGGAATGGATAGAGAAGCAAGCAGCAGATGAATGTAAACAAACAGACACATCATATATGTGCGTGACGCTGAGAAAATGCTAGTAGAAGTGCAGACGCTGCTTAGATTGACGAGAATACGTAAATTCCCCTATATTATTCTCAATAATATGAAAAAATTGGAGGTTTGTTATTTTTTAAACTCGTTGATTTTAAATCAGTTTGAATTTATTCATATTTTTTACTATATTTGGGCATATCTTTTTTATTAGAAGAGATACAGACAACAAATTTCGCTTTAAAAAATCGTCTTTAAGAGTTTCAAAAGTCTCTAGAAGATGACTTTCATGAGAAATTTCAAATAAAAAAGTAATTGGCAAAAGATGGATTTCATAGGACCATTCTTATGAAAAATTTAAATAAAATGTGCTAGTACATTTGTTTCAATATTTGGACATTTAGTGTCTTCGAAGAAGTTTTTGTGCTTAAAAATTCCCTTCTTTTGGAATTTGCAAAAGTCAGGGTGGTCCTCAAATTAGCGGATTTTTAAAACTTACTTCTTTGTTTTACAAAATAAAAACATGTGTTGTTCGTTAACGTTCTCATTTTATAGGAATTTTTCGGAGTTGATTCAGGGTGTTCCTGGAAAAACTAGTTTTTTTAGCGCTATTTTTTTTTATTTCAAAGACACCTTTGCTGAGAAATTTGAGATATGAAAACTAGAGCAAAACAACTGTTTTTTTAGAGACACCCTAACTCAATTCAAGAAAATAGCTCTAAATCGGTCAATTTAAAAGATACAAACAAGTTTTGAGAGATACAAAATAGTTGTTTTCAACAAAGTTACTTGAAATTAGCTCAGCTATTAGTTTGCTGAAGAATATATACTTTAATTTATTCAAACAAAAAAAGTTAGATTTTTGATTTTAATGATAATAAGAACCACCCTAGAATTCATTGTCATAAAACTAAGGGCCTAACTATAAGGAACAATTTTGTAGAAAAGACTTTTAGTTTGAAGTTTCAATTTCAGGCTCAAAACATATCATTCCACCTAAATCTGCATTCTGGACCACTGTACAATGGCACAAAATGGCGTTATCACTTTTTAAATATCCACATTATTTAACATTCCAAAAGTTTTCATTATTCATAAGCTTCTTTAAAGAAACTTAAAAATTTAACAAGGAAATTTTGTTATATTTGATTAAAAAATACCGTGTATATTTTTCCCAAAAAATCTTTTTTTTTATAACTTTGTCTTAGACGTAATTTCAATCAGAAGAAAAAATACAAGATGCAAAATGGCCGAATTTTAGCAAAAATATTTAGGTGTCTTCGAAGGAGTTTCATGAAATATCTTCTTCAATATCCATATATATTTTTAATAGGGCAGAATTACAAGTATGAGTCTCAGCGTCGCCCACTGGTCACCATAGCTGGTCGAACTCCAGACGAAACTAGAACCGCACTGCCGTTCATACTGGCGACAACGCTCTGATGAGACAACGAAACTTTACCCCCAAGCTCCTCCCCTGATCCTATCTATCGACAATGTACCTGTCTTAGCTCGGGTAAACCGCGAGTATTCGACCCAACTCCTACTAGACATAGAATTAAGTGAATTTTGTTACAAACAAAAAACAATCATCTCCGTAAAGCTAACGCGATTGAGCCTTCCAAATAAACGAACTAGTTAAAAAAATTACAAGTAGAAGAAATATTTTTTTTTATTAAAATCACCAGATAATTTGCTTTGACTAATCATGTTTGTATTACTCCATGCGTGAAGTTAACGATTTACATACTTGGAGATGCTTAACGTCAAATATCAGACTTAAAGTGGTAATTGTATACGATAGATGAGGAGAGGAAAGTATTGAGTTGATAGTTACGTTAGAGTACGGCAGGGTGAAAATTGTATAATAGAGAGTAGCAACCGAGCAAAGGTCAATTTTGAGGAAGGCAGGAACGTTTTACACTGTGAAATGCTGTATTTAAACTAAAATGAATATTCATTGCCATTATAAAACCATCATAAATCAGAGTGGATGCCAAATGATTAAAGAATTGTTACTTGGGCTGTCACTGTGTCTGAATCCATATCAGATGATTGATCTCGTGAAATGTAGCAAAAGTTACTTTGCTGCTGGCACCATTTACATAGATTTCATCAGAGTTGGTTCCCGTTTCAACTGTGCATACAATGCCTTGGTTTTCTTTGCATGTACATAACCTATAGCTCATACCGTAGTAGGCTGTGTATAAAAAAAAATGATTCACTAAGTTTGACAGTTGCACCATGACGAAGTGGCACCGTATTCGTGATTTTTCCCACGCGCAAATGTCGCAAAAAGACATTTCAATCGCCGTGGGAGTGTCCCGGTGGACCGTCAAAAGGGTTTTAGACCGAGAAAAGAAAGGACAACTATCCGCGAAGGTGGCCACAGGTCGTCCGAGGTCAGCTCGGGTTCCGAGGGTTATCGCTGCTATTAAAAGGAAGATTCGGGTGAATCCAGTGTGTCCAATAAGGAAAATGGCAAAGGAACACGGGAACAGTGACTTTACGGCACGGAAGATCGTAAAGGAAGATTGCGGGGTGAAGTCGAGGGCACGGAAATAAAACTCACATGATTACCAACCGCATCCAGGAGCTACGAGTCGAACGATGCAAGAAAATCTTGAACTTCCTTAAGCGAAAAAATCCGGTAATCCTGTTCACGGACGAGAGCATGTTTACCGTCGATCCCGTATCAAATTCCAGAAGCGACCGGTATATTCGTTCTCTTCCGGTAAAAGACGTGGCCGACGAGCACAAGAACGTGTATCTGACCAAGCATCCTGCTAGCGTTATGATGCTTGGATTGGTGGCTTCCGATGGCAAAAAAATGGACCCGGTGTTCATTCCAGAAGGCGACAAGGTCAACACGGAGGTCTAAATCGGGATTTTAAGTAAGTATGTTCTTCCGTGGATCAAAGAAGCGTACGGTCCGAAGCCAAATGTTGTATTTCAATAAGATGGGGCTCCGTGCCACACCTCGAACCGCACTCAGAAGTGGTTGCAGGAACATCTTCCGTTCTGGGCGAACGATATGTGGCTGCCATCCAGCCCCGTTCTTAATGCGCTGGATTACTCAATATGGCGCGTCATGAAGGCCAAGGCCTGTTCTAAACGCCACCCGAGTACAGCAAGCCTCAGACAAACATTGACCCGTACCTGGAGAGAAATGGATCCAAACTACATCATTAGAACCTGCCGTGCATTCCGGAAGCGTGTGGAGGCCGTAATTGCAGCAAGTGGCAACTCGATCGATGATTAACATAGTTTGAGACTCTGAGAAACATCCCCCCTTTGAATAAATAAAAAAAAAAAAAACAAAATTTTTGAGAATTTTTTTAATGTTGACATTGCTAAATGGTACAAACATTATCACGCATACCGTACTTGCAATGAAGTATCTGAAGTCATAAGCAGCCGTCCATATCTTCATTGCTATTATCGTCGACATTTCGATTCAATTCCCCAAAATATGAGTCTATGCAAGAAATGGTAATGGTCGCCAATGGATTGAAGCTTGTTTGCATATTTCAGTGAATTACTATGGGAAATTATTGAGTTTCACTTACTTTGCTCAAACTTTGGTTGTAGTTGTCCAAAAGATGACAAAATTTGATAAGTGATTTTCATGGCAATGATTAACAAGCTTGTTATTGTTGTGATGAAATGCTGTTGTCTTGCACATTTTCATCTGTCACTCTACCCTATTTATAATACATAACATAATGCATAATTGAAAAGATGCAGCATAATATTTCATGAAACTTTTCCCAAGACACCTAAACGCTAAAACATTGGGAATTTTGAGAAAAGCGTTTGGACCGTCTTTTTTCAGAATACATAGTTCCACTGTGCGGCGTTGCTAGTTTGCTGAACGTTTCTCCACTTTCACTGCATCTCCGTCAGTATTTGCATTACAGTGCTGCTGACGGCATTCCACGTGCCCTCGCCTCTATGACGGCCGGCGCCGGTGGTGTAGTGGTAAGCGTGACTGCTTTCTCACCCCAATGGGTCTGAGTTCAATCCCAGCCGAGGTGGGTGGGATTTTTTGAGGCCTAAAAATCTCTGGTCACGTCTTCCTTTGGAAGGGAAGTACAGCCGTTGGTCCCGGCCCATGGGTGTTGAATGAGTGCGATATCCTACGCAGGTGTGGAAGCTGCCTTCCTGCACATTCGATTGCCGTTAATGCATGGCAATCGATGATTGGCACTAGATTGCGGAACAGAGATAGACGTTAAAAAAAAGGAATAATAACAAGAAGAAGCCTTTACGACGTTCTCCGAGTTGATGATCACTCCGCTAACAGTAGGAAATTCCCTTAACACTACCACAAATCTTGGGCAGTCCAAGACAGCGTGCTCTTCCATATTTCCGCACTCCGGACCTTGCGTGTCTGAACCGATTTAGGTATCTACTTCCTGAAGCAACCGTGACCAGATAGCAATTGTGTCAGGTGGAAGATGACCTCTCCGTGCCTTCTGTTAACTCAGATCGAGAGAATCGGTATTAGCCTATGAAACCATCTACCGTTCTCCGACGTATCCTTTTCCTGCTGCCATCTGGTCATCGACTTCGTTTTCAAAAATTTTCGTTATCCTCGCTCGCACGATGATGATGGCGGCGATAACGCATACTGCTTCCGACTAGATGGTTCTATAGGCGCTCATGACTGGCATGGTGATGAGCCTGAACATGTTGTTCAACTTCGTTTGATTACGCTTGGTTTCCAGCGCTGCAACCCAGGCTGGATCTCTGTACCTCAGTATCGACGAAGATACACCAGCCAGAAGACGCCTCTTGCTACTGTTTGGTTCAGTATTGTTAGGCTATCGCCGCCATCTCGCAGGCATACTGCCCCCGCTGCACCGCTTTACAGTTAAAGGCTGAACACAATGCCAGCGGCATAGCGGCACAGCGGCAAACGCGCAATGTACTAAAATCGCGCTAACCGCGCCACATTCCTACCCACAATGCATGCGCGCAAAATCTATGTATTAGAGTCGTCTCTCGCACTTTCAGTCAGTTGGAGCTCTTCAATCTAGCTCATCATCATGAAGTCATACGGTAATTTGAATAATCTCTGATTCAGCTGACATAGATAAGGAGGAGGATTATCTGATTGAATAGTTGATCAGCGTTCGTCTATGAATTTGCAGTAACTTCAAACTATTTTGGAGCACTTTGAAGAAGTACCGTGAACCGTGAGGAAATTCGAGAGGTTCGGAGAAGAGTTATGAATATCAGGACAACTGTGGGAGTCTATGGAAAGGTCCGTGTATTTTAGGGAAGTCCAGAGAACTCTAATTTATTGCTAAGTTCAAAGAACTTCTAGGGAGTAAAGATATCTTTAGGGAAGTCCCGACTATCGGGGAGGTCAGGAGAATAACAGACAACTTCGTACATTTCAGGAAAATGTTCATCGAAGATCTAGAGTAGTTTTTAGGAGAACTTCAGAGTAGTTCTGAGTAGAGCTGGGACTTCAACTATCCGAATACTTATTTTCAATAAAATTACTTTCAGACAAATGAAATATCGTTGAATTGATATTCAGTATACAGAATATCATGCTTTCTAGTGCCCAATATTGAAATAAAATCAATTGAGAAAACGTTGAGATGGTTATCAGGCGGATAGCCGGATAGTGAAATTTCAAATTTATTCTCCCTTTAACAGTTTCCTTTTTTACTGTTCTAAATATTTGTCAAAAAGTTGGTTTTTAGGTGCCCATGAGACCTGATGTGGAATGGCAGATCTTTTAATCGCCAAAATTTCATAAAATTGAAGAATAAAAATATCCGGATTATCCTAGTCCCAGCACTAGTTCTGAGGAGAAGTTTAGAGCAGTTCTGAGGAGAAGTTTAAAGTTGTTCTGAGGAGAACTTCAGAATATTTCTGTGGAGAGTTTCAGAGTAAGTCTGAGGAGAATTTCAGAGTAGTTCTGTGGGCAGTTTCAGAGTAGTTCTGAGGAGAACTTCAGAGTAGTTCTGAGGAGACCTTCAGAGTCGTTTTGAAGAGAATTTCAGGGAAATTTGGAGTGCTCCAGGGACTCCCCGGGAGTACCCGGAACATGTCTAGCCAGCGTGGTCCTGAGTACCTAATATGACCACAAATGTTCTTATGTTTGGATTATCATGTAGTTCGATGGAATGTCAAATGAGGATGTAGTTTCAAGTTTCACTTCTCCGGGGGTACCTGAAACAACTCCGGATCTAGCTAAGGTGGTCTTCAGTACTTAATATGACCACTAATGATCATATTTTTGAATTCGCATGTAATTTGATGTGTCGTATGTAGGTGTTGGTTCAAGAAAAATCTAACAGGGGTACCCAGAACATGTCCGGATGCATGATTCCAACAACTTACTACGACCTTTGATGATAATTTGGTTCACGTTTTGAAAGTTTCAAAATTATTCAAAATTACAAAAAAAAGCAACTGAAAACATTGAACACTTCTCAGTTTGCCGCTCAAACGCACCGCTTATTTACAAAATGTTGAAAATAAACGCGTTTTAGTACAATGCCACTTTTGCCGCAACGCGCTCATTGCGGGTTGTCAAACGGATTTCAGTGTATTGGCAAATTTGTGCTTGCCGCTATAATTGTGTTCAGCCCTTTACTGCCCAAAAGCACTTCCGTTTTGTGGTAGGCTATCTGTAGCTTCACATCTCCTTGCATCAAGTTTCCAATTGTTTCGATTACGTTGGTTGCCAACATTTCTACCTCTTCTAGCGTCTCGTCTGTTACCGTTAAGAAGACGTCGTCCACATAGTCAACGATCTAGACACCTTTGGTCAACGTTCTTGACGTCTATCGTTATCATAGCCAAATATCGATTTCCCCTCCGTTTCTGTTTTGACGACTTCTCGGCTCTCTCGATCACTTTTTGAATTACATTCTTTTCCGCAATCCAAACTGCATCTTCGACAATCTGTGCTCATTCTTCGTACTTTTTTACTGTTGAGGATAATCCTTTCCTAGGGTATCCAGTAAGCATATAGCCCTATGTTCGTGCAAGCGACATTTACCGCATTGACCCTAATTAGATTATATCAATCTTAACAATCGATGGATACCACCACTTGTTCTTACTGTTTCTGTCTCTGTCTCTGAAATACGAATACAATAAATTTAACACAGTATCATCTCCCTCTGCTATGGCAGGACAGTCGAAATCATTATCGTCTTTAATTCATCAAATCACAACGTAGGAAAGGGTCCGGACCGCGGGCGATCATGCTGGATCTCCCGGAGGTTTCCTAGTATCAGCATCAACACTAGTTTCTGTATCTTCCATCTGTTTGGAAAGTGACCTTCCTCTAGATATTTCTGCAGCACTATCCTGAACATGTCCGGGAACGCCTGAATCGCCATTTTAATATTTACGTTGGGGATATCATCATTCGAACAGGGCGCTTGTTCCTCGTTGGAGACTTGTACACCTTCAGCATTCCCAAGTAAGCATAGGCACGTTATGTCGCCCATTTAGGTTGTATACAGCTGAACAACGGCTATATCAGTGTTTGTAAGTTCTGATGAGGCCCGTATATAGCCAAAAAGGCGAAATAGCGTGTCTATGGTTACTTGGGTTGTCTCCTTCTACCTCGCCGTACCGTGTAGGTGGCCAGATGGGTTGTGCTCCGAGCAGCGTCCCTCAATGATGACTTGCAGTTTGTCTG
This sequence comes from Ochlerotatus camptorhynchus, assembly GCF_037179485.1. Taxonomy (NCBI): domain Eukaryota; kingdom Metazoa; phylum Arthropoda; class Insecta; order Diptera; family Culicidae; genus Ochlerotatus; species Ochlerotatus camptorhynchus. The sequence goes on from NW_027040920.1 coordinate 3,979,150, forward strand.
GATACATTTCAACGGGTGTCGTTGGACCTCTCATTTCCGCCATCGCTGCACTGGGTTGCGTCGTCCCAGGGGTTGGCATCTACGTCTCGGCACAGCCCCTTGAAACAGTTTGACTTGCTAAACTTTATCTCCTTTTTAAGTATGGCCCTTGCCACTCTAAGCGCTTCCTTAGGCTAACGGGTGTTTAATAAAAAATGAGAATTTTTTCAATCATATAGCTAGTGAAAAAAAAAAATGGGGCCCTAGTCAGCCGTATGACGCAACTTAGTCGCGATGCTCTCACAAGAGCGCTGGACGGCACTGACGACACATTCTCATTTTTTATTGAACACCCGTTAGTTCTCGTCCTCCCATTGCTACAGGATTCCGTAGGCCGATCCAATTTGGGATCTAGTTTTTCATTACTATTGTGTATTATTGCTGAATGAATGAGTTATTTGCTTGATAGGCCAAAGTGAGGGGCTAGATTGACATTACCGCCGTGTTTTATTACTAAAAAAAACTTGTAAAAAATATGAAATCATAGATCTGTTTCGTGTCGTGCGGTCAGGTCAAGCGTATTGTGTGCGCCACGATGTGAGGGTTCAATTCCCGCTCCAACCAGTGGATCTTTTAGATACAGGAAATCTCCCTACTGGTCTACTGGGTGTTGTGCGTTGTCCGTTGGTTGAAGACGGTGTCAATTGTCAATCAATGTATTCTTCTTTTTTTCTTATTTTGAGTTCTTTGAGCACTTCCACAGTTGTAAATTGAGAGCTTTTGTAACATGTACCATTTTTGCATTAGTATTATTTTGTGGCAAGTACAAACATACTCTACCCAGGGAAGGCAATAAATTGTTCTTCCCCAAAAAAAATCCTAGACCGGACCGTGTATCGAACCCAGCCACCTTCAGCATGTTCTTGCCGTGCCTTTACCGACTAACAAGGCCCGTGTCGATCAATGTCATAAGAGACTTGGATAAACTTGGAAATCAGATGTTAGCTCTGCTATATCGCTGGTAACTATTCATACATACAGAAAGCAAATGTATTACTTATCGATTGGTTAACCAATTCAATGATTTTCAATCGTGCGATAACAAAGAGATTAGTCACCATCGATGTCATTCAAGCCACACACCTATCTATTTAAATATACTAGCTATTCGACTCGAACCAACTGCTAGATGCAATGACAAGCCTAGACAGGATTCCTGTGTTCGCAACATGTTGTCCCCGTCGACGGAATGCATCAACCGCAAGCCTACAGAAACACTGTTGGCTAGAAACGATTCACGTCCCAAAAAAAATACGGATTGGACCACTTTGCACCAGGTGTTGTGTTGCATTGGATTGAGATTTTGCGATCAAAGCGCTCACGAGAGGAAGCTTCTTCAATCTTGTCACAGAAAAGCACCTTCAGCAGTCTTTCCACAGGAATTCGAATGTGTAAATAGATGTGTACACTCGGTACACAGCTAAGTTGTTTACATCGATTACAGGCTTTGGCAAGGGGAAAAAGGAAGGGGGGTAGTGAAATTGAAGGAGTTCTCTGTGGCGAAGGCGGTGCGCCGTCGGTATGGTTTGTTTACTACTTGATTGATGAGTTGATGATGCGATGGGCGACCGGCATCGGGCACCATGTGTACCAAATACATCTCTCTCTCTCTGTACATATGGATTTTGTTGGGAACGTCCTACCTCGCATACACAATTGCAGGGCAGGTTGTGCAGATAGGGAGATTATTTGCTGTGGTGGTAGTTTTGAGAAGTTGGTAGTAGCATGTTGTTGCTTTACTCTTGTCCCAGGAAATGATAAAAGCAATCAGTCTGTATCAGCCGAGTGACGCAGGATTCTCAGGCGGAATAACCTGTTTTGTTTGTTTACGATGCTAAATGCTAGGAATTGCCATTCCATAGCCAAAGCTAGGAGACTTTTTTCACACAAGCTTCCGGAACGATTCATGCTTAGGGCGTACAACTTTTTGTAAGCACACATATCAATCGCCGATATCTCGCAGATAAAAGCTCAGTCTCGCAAACAAACTATAATAAATCATTAATCTACCTGATTGTGTTATTAGTTTCAGAGATAGAGTGTTTATTCTCAAAAAAATCGGAGCTTTTGTAATCACGCCTTAATCACGAATCAGTCCGGATTGCATTGAAGTGCATAACTGGTTTGTTTTTCATCAACTTTTGTAGTTATTTGTTGACTTAAAATTTCCTGGAAATTGCCATTTAGTGAACTTTACTAATTAAATTCTCCCTGTACACACACAAGCTTGTATGCCGGAGTTTTCTGAACCACATCCATCCCCTCAGACTACTCTCGGGGGAAATTCTTAGGTTTCAGCTTGCTGTCAGACAAAAGTATCTGGCCGTGATTAATTGCAGCTAAGTACAGTGAAATCCAGTTTCCAGTCTTCCCCCAGCCAGTTGTGGGCAGTCAGGCACACGGTCGTCCTCCAACACACTTTGCAACTGTTCTAGCTTTGGTTAGAAACCTAACGAAAGAAATGGAGCAAAAGCACTGCTGGCAAGGATTTACCGCTCCGGATCACGCACCTTGGTGTAAATCTGGCAGATTCACCTCCTTCCGCTTTCCGCTCCATCACTCTCTCTGTCTCTCCTCTCGCTATTCGGTGCATTTTAAGCACTCGTCGGCAGCTAATTTTTCGACTTCTGCCATGGGATCTGTGAAAGCGGTTCGTAACAAGCAAAAACAACAACGACGTAGTAGTAGTAGTAGCTTCATGGTTTTAATCACACTAACTGTGCAGGAGGTTGTGAAATGAGAAGAACGCGATGTGGCATGTGCTCCATAGTGCCCAACGAGTGCGATGAAAGTTGATTGCAGTAATTCTTTTTGCTAGTGCTTTGATTTTTCTACTAGCTATCTTGCAGTTGTTGAGTTTGAAGAGGTACGAATCTGCAGGGCTATTCAATTAAAACTAACGTTTCCATTGAGAGTTTTATTTACTAATGAGCGTTTCTGAAAATTGTTTTGCCCCTTCGCCTTTTTAAGTGTGTAGTGTAACCAATTTTAACAAAAGTTAAATTCTTTAGTGTTCTATTTGGGAAAAAAAATATTGGGGGTTTTCAACGCTCCTGGTCTCTTTTGAAGGGGTGCGGAAAAGTGGGTTTGGTAAGTGTCTAAGGTTTATACAACTTTTCTAAGCTAAACGACTGATTTTATGGTAACTAACAGGGCCCGAAAAAGTCACTTTCAATCGACAATCGTCAAGCAACGACTAAGCTGTCAACCATCACTTTCAATTGAAAGTCATTCTGCTTCACCATCAACAGAATCACTTTCATGCTGTTTGTTTTGGCTTGATTCGTGTTCATTTCGTCTTTCATTGTTAAATAAACTTACTTTCGCATTGATCCAAACTCGCGCAGTTTTTCTGACTTTTGTTGATTGTTTACTCGGTTCATTTAAGCGCATGCGCATAGATCATAGATGCACGTGGATGTAAAATTTATCATTGTCGGGTGCAGTGTTCGGAAAAAACTCAAAAACTCAAATCTCATGCATGAGTTTATGCGCCTATGAGTTTGCCTGCCAAAATTTAACGTCGCAAAAATCACCGCTGAGTTTTCAGGTTCAAATATTCATTTCTTTATATGTCGGTGCTGTTAATTGTTATTACTCTTGTTTGTGCAGCAGGGGTTGGAAAACTAATACAACATGCATAAGCATGCTATCAATTGACGTTTGAGTGGTTTTTATGAGTTTAAAGCTGGAATGATTTTACGGCGTTGTGAGTGTGAGTGCGTGAATATACATGAGAATATCAAGCATGAATTTTGCTTGCCACATTCGCATGCAAGTTTATTCTCGCAGGGAGACTCAATGAATGAGATATGAAAGTGATTTTCCGAACACTGGTCGGGTGGTTTGTTTACCCATCAAATCAATATGGGTATTTTTGTTTGATCGGGGTGACGCCTAGAGATCATCTTGAAGCCCAAGATGGCGGCTTCCGATTGCATAAAAAGTGGGAAATACTGTCAAATACCCATCATTATAGGCATTTTTGGAACGATAATGATGTCTAGAGAATGAAGAAAGCGGCTTCCGATTTGAGGAAAAGTGTCAAATACCTTAAAATATGGCTATTTTTAGAACGAGAATGACACGTAGATGCCGAAAATTGATGTCAGACGCCATCTTGAAATCCAAAATGGCGACTTCTGGTTTCAGAAAAAAGGAAAAAGGAAATACCACAGACAAACAGACATAACATTCGCAAGTTGTTCATCGAACAAGCATTTAACGGTTAATTTAAAAGTATCGTAGTTGGTAGTACCGCCACCTGTGGCGCGCATAGTCATTTTCCTTGCATTTGACGTTTACACACTACCGCCATTTGTTCAGCGTATTACCCACCACAGTGTACTCAACAGATGGCGCTAATGTTTCAGCGACGATGTTTTACAGTGAGAAATATTCAATGTGTTATGTCTGTTTGTCTGTGAAAATACTGTCAAATACCCATCAATGTGGATATTTTCGAAACCGATGTTTGACGCCATTTTAAAATCTAAGATGGCGGCATTGGTTCAGAAGAAGTGTGAAATACTGTCAAATACCGATCAATGTGGGTATTTTTGGAATCGAAGTGACATCTAGAGGCCGAAAATCGATGCCGGACGACATTTTGAAATTCAAGATAGTGGCTTCCGATTTCAGAAGAAGAACAAAAAAAATGGTGCGGATACAGGTTTTTAGCATCTACGCGTCGTCCAAAAGAACTCTGATATGAAATCCAAGGAAATCTAAATTTGATATAAGTTTCATACATTTCACAGACTGAAAGCATTCTGCGGGCCATTAGATGATCACCACTACGCGGTTGAAACAAGAACTAAACAGAAACCTTAAACATTTGGTGCTTTGTAAGCCGAGCAACTTTTTTGAAGACCGGAGAGCTGTAGAAAATATGCCCTACTCTACTATACTACTCTAGAGATTTTGTCCACGCTGCTGGCCCAATTTCCTAATTCAAGGAAAGCTAGTTCAATTTCATGAGAAACGCTCAAAAAAGGCATGCTAAATATACATATTCACTAAAGATAGCCCACACCGACCAAGAAACCATTCCTGGAAAATTTACACTGTGCAGACTTATCAATAAGCTAAGGAGAATTTCCAGTGAAGCTGTTGGAAACTTTTTGGAAAGATTGGAAAGAACTTCCAGAGAAGCCGAAAAAAAAAACTTCCGGAAAAAGTTGCAAGACATTTCCAAAGGAAGCGGACCGACTCTGTCGGGAGATAAAAATCCTGGGAAAATCAGAATAAATTTCTTTGGCAAGTCGGAAGAAACTTTCAGAGAAAGTTTAGAGAAACTACCAGAGGAGGTCGACAGACTTTTCCAGGGTAAGTCAGCAGAACTTTTTGAAAACTCGGAAGAAGCTTCTAGAATAAATCATATGAATCGTCCCGTCAGTTAGAGCAAGTCTGGAGAAAAATCCTAGATCCCTGCCCTTTGGTTCAGTGAAGGTTAGGGCGCGTTCTGCAAGGTTGGTCGAGGCAGATTTCATGTGTGAGTAAGTGATGACACTGGACATTGCTATGTGCAATTCACTTTAAAATGTGTCTTTCATATTTCACCACTTGTAGTTTCAAAGAGCCTGATAGAAATGTGCAGCATGCGAAGATCACTTGAAGATATGATATGACAGAACATTGATACTAATTCTATAAAGCACAAGTAAATGCTGCCAGAAATTAGTGAAGCTAGAATATTGAAAAATGTATTGATTATTAGTTGTATTAAAATATTTTAAATCGTGTAAAATTTAAATGTTCCCACATTTCACATCCGTTGAACCATCCTAAATGGACATTCCGTTGTGTCTATATCACAGCATTGCTAATAATGTATATATCAATATCTTATCCGATACCATGGCGTCAACAAAGTAAAAGTGGAATGAGAGCAGCAAAATAGCACATGCAAGACGACAATGGAGTGATGCTCATTTAAAAAAACCTGGAGATGGGCACTGTTTATTTGAGCAAAATTCCAAGAACATTCAAAAGTGAATTTCTATGGAAATCTGAGAAGAACGGTGTACTAATGGATTTCTAAGTATTTTCCCAAGAAACTTTTTAAAGAGAATTATTGATAAAGCAAATAAATAACGCAAATTCCTATGGGAATAATTGTAGTTGTTGTTCTTGTTGTTTTTTTTATTAAGGGCCCAAGGGTTCAAATAGAATTTTAGAAATAATCTAAAGGGTGTACTAAGGGATTTTTGAGAATTAAAAAAAAAAGAAAATTATTAAAAGAAAGTAAGCAAATTCCTATCGGAGATATAAAGAATTCAAAGAGAATTGAAAAAAATAATCTGAATATCTTTCAAAACAAACAAATTCAAAGAGAATTATTTAAAGCAAGTCAAGAAAATTCCTATGGGAATTTATAAGAATTCAAAGAGAATTGAAGAAATAAGCTCAAGCATTCTCTTGAGTAGTTAGCAGAAAATATGCATAGGATAGAGCGCTACTTCGTCGTAATCGCCCATTTCCGTTCTATCGATCAGAGAAGATCAATAATATCAATGATATCACTGTGCACAAATCAATAATAGGTTTGTTCCGATGCGTTAGTTCATTAGCTACAACATCAATCCTGTTAGAGCGCATTGTATGAATCTCAAAACAAAAGAAGCGCTCCTAGCGAATCCCATTTTTCTACGTTTATCCTCAGAACGAAGAAAATCTAATGGCGTTTCCATGCGTTTGGACGGAATTGAAACTCATAGAACGAATTTAGAATCAAGAAGCAGTATTAGATTTTAAACAATATCTCAACAATTTGTGACTCTTTATCAAATCTAATGGTACATATGAAAAGGTGAATAAATTTAGAAGTTATCTTTGACAGAAATTTTCCATTTTTTGTTTAAACTCGTTCAGGAAAGGTGAAGCGCGGGTTGTGCTTAGTAGGACGGAAATTAGATCAAAAACCCTACCTGAGAGAATCACACAATAGTTCAAGGGGATGTCTTGAAAGACCTTGGCGAAAATTCCAAGGAAATTTTTAGGATTGTTTCAAAACAATCTTGCAAAAAGTTTCAAGCGAAGCATCAAGATAAAACAGACATAGACAATTCCCAAGATATCTGACACATAAAACAAATTCAAGATCCAGGATGGGAACAATTTATCTAGATTCTGAGTCTTCAGCCGAGTAACCAACTACCTATCTCTTAATTATTGTAAAATCTGCACTTCTTCCATGACGATATCGTGTCTCTAGGAAAATTCATTAAACCTACGGCAAAAGCCGACCACATAAACAAGATTAGTAGAGGACACGTTACGTGTCCCTTACTGAGCTTTATTGATCGAAGGATTCCAGTAATAGAGTATACACACAGAGACATAGTAAGTAGTTTCCGATATGCGGTCCATACTCAATCATCTACAGCACTAACCGACCAACTTTTCCAACCAAGTTGTTGTTCCTTCTCGGGCGCCTTTCATTCCTGCGAGAGTTGGAGAATATGTCGAGCCACGTCGCCGTTGTCGTCGTCGGTTGTAGTGACGCTATTAAATTATTAATCAAGTTACACCAGCCCCGGAGGAGTGTGGGTTCGGCTTGTGTTTGCGGCTCTACATATGTGTATATGGTCGGTGGTGAGGGTTATTATAGAATGCATGGACCATTTTATCACTATCGCAATGCACGTTGCGCCAAACTAAAAGTTTCAATAATTAACATCGAAATGTGACAAACTGGCGATCGGACAAAGTCATTATTCAGTAGATGATAATACTTTCATTACTGACAGGTAGTTGCAGCTGAATTTCGCTAGTATTAAGATAATTCTTGAAAGGATAATTTCAACCTAAAATTTGAGGCATGCAAACGTTGTGCGTTGAATATTCCGGTTTCATTCTGTGATGCGGAGTTTTCCTCCTGTCATCTGTCTATAATTAGCATTTTTATTAGCTTATCACTCGTCCAACACTTTCAGAGAATATCGCTCCTGTTTCGACCGAAGTTGTATAATTTTCCGCCCAGAATCGCCCAGCAACTCACAGTGGTCCAGAAATGGCAATTAGGTGGAAACAAAAATGTTTGACCTAGAAATTGCAAATTTTCCAACATTGTGCCTTCTGTGAAGGAGACGAACCAGCGCAGGGCTGAAAGTCTCCTTAATAAAGATATATATATAAAAAAAAAGTTGTTGCTTATAATAAGGCATTTATTTTGTTGAGTTGCAAGTAGGGTGGTTCTAAAAATGACACCCACTTTCATCAGGATCATAAACAAGTGTTTTATAGCATATCCCTTCTATTTAAAATTATACGTGAAAGTCATAATGCTTTGTCGAAAATGTAGAACTGTTTATTTGAAGCTACTCTCCAATGGTTCATGTTATATGTCAAATTTAATAAGTAATTCAGGGTGACCCCTTAAAATAGGGTTCAAATGTCAATCATTCATGCGTTTACTTCGATTTGTTTTCCACTTTGATGGTATTGGTGTTATCGAGAATATCATAAACCATGAAAATTAATACAGCTACATCATACATATTTTATTCAAATTTTGATGGGTGAGTGAGTATTGAAGTCATTCTGCTTAATAGGATAGGGTTGTTCAATATTTAAATCCTACTTTCCAAACAAGATTATCAATTCTTCAATCAATAAACCGTATCTCTTACGAGTCAAGTAAGCTCTTTTATTAATATGACATTTCCGTTTCCGTTCGATTGAGATTATCTGAAATGTATGTTGGGACTATACGGAAAGTTTCTTGGGATTATTTATAATGTCTTAGTGAGATTTTCCGATTTTCTATTAATTTATAGATTTGCTTTTTGATTCTCCAGAAATACTTTGGAAATTACATTAGAAATTTAAATGCTGAGATTTTCCTAACATTTCTCTATGTATTCCCCAAAATTCCATTTAAGATTTGTATACCTAATTCGTTTCGAAATTCATCGGAATTCATTATTATGTTCTTCATCTCCTGCTAGCGTTCTATGGAATTTCGATTGAGATTCTTTAGAATCTTCCTTGGATTTAATTGGATTTGTGTTTGTGAATGACACTTGGAATACTATAGAATTCCATTTGATTTTCTACCGATTCGCACTTGGTTGGTTGAGACTAACTCTGGTTATTTGCCGAAAATTCTAGAATTATTCTTTAAATACTGGACATACCAAAATAATACACCGTGATTTTTTTGTATCTTCATGGAAGTTCAAAGAGCTGTAACTGTTATTTTATTGCTGGTTTATGAAGTATTCAAGTATAATTTTGTGACTTGATTGGCTTGTGTGAAGTAAGAATTATTTTAGTAAATTGTTTCTTATTAGACTATCTTTTTCAATCTGTCATTTTCAATGAACTATGTTTTAGTACAATGAACTAAATTAAATAAAAAAATGGCTTTCATACATAGTATATCTAAATCTAGATCACATATAAATAAGTTATAATTTTGATTTTATTTAAAAAAATCTTAGAATACATGGTACTATAATTATATTGTTATGTACTTAATGCTAATGACTTCTGATATTAAAACAGGCTTAAAATATACTCCAATGTGATTATTCTTAGAGGACCATTTTGAAACTGTCGGCTGCAAAATAAAAAATCAATGCAGGTAAATTTGAAAATTAGCCACTTTTCAAAAACGGTGAAAAACAAGTCAAACCGTTGTAACTTTGATCGTGGCGAACACATTTTAATAATTATTTAGTAGTTTAAAAAAAAATAATGTTTTGACTACAAATGGTGTAAATTTTAGCTAATTTAGTTTATTGAAAGTAAAAAATAAAAGTTCGAACTCTCACAAGCAATTGAGAGTCTATATTTAATTTTACCCATCTAAATCTATCTACTCGCATCGAATTCTATCTTTTTGTATGAAATTGCAGCAAATCTTCTTTAATCCCAATGGTATCTTACGGCAGTTAAACAGCTCCCTGCATTTTAGATAGAACCCCGTCGGAAAAAATACAGATTGTATTTGTGACTTGTAGTCAAAATGTGGCTTATATGGCTTTACCAATCAAGCCCCAAATTATGATGGTACATTTTTGAATACTTCGTCAAACAGGAGCTGAAAATTTAGAAATCTTGATGCACAAACTGAAAATAACAGCTCTTTAAACTTTTAAAATTGTGTCAAAAGTATTATTTTTTTTATACCATGTATTGCACATTCAAAAATATAAGCCTAATTTTAATAAACGCTCCACCCAACAATCATTGAATGTTGAATAAGAGCTTATTCAGGCAAAAATAAGCTTCTTCAGCTAATGATAGCTTTTTTAGTCATAAAATCACTTTTTCTGTTAATCAACTTAAATCGTTTTGTGAGCATTTAGTAAGTCAACGAAATAGGGAGCAAAGACGTGAAAGTAGAAATTTGAGAATATAATTTATTTACCAGCATAGAATGTAGTCCAAAATAAATAGTACGCAGTAAGACGAATCTTGTCCAGTTAAATAACATTGTCCAAGGCAGGAATCTTAAATCGGATTAAGGTGAATTTCTGTGCAAACCATACTTATGATTGATCGCATTTTCACCTCGAAATTTCAAGAGCCCTAGTTTCGACTCTAACAAAACATAGATCAACGAAACTGGAACTCCGAGTATGCTGTAATGAAGCAAACAAGAAGTTCCAATTTTATGAGCGTTGATGGAACAATGTTCAAGATTTGTGCTCTGAAAAACTTGAAGTGGTAGGGAATATCAGCCATCATGATGGCCATTTGTGGACTGTTCAGGGAATCTCCTTAAGGGCATCAGATAAATCAAAATCAACATTTAACCAATGGTCTTATCTATGCCATCAACGATGCTGATGACAAGAAACTTCGATTTTGTCACCATCCTTCGTTATTGTTACAAGAAATCTATTTAACAAGTGAATTCTGATCTAAACTGTCCAATATTTGTTTAGTGCTAGCTATCGAGTAAATGTCGAAGTACACTGTTTACTATTATACAAATCTATCCAAATTTATCAACTTTACTGAAGATAGGAATCTTCTATCTGGCCTCGATCGCAAGTTATAACTTGATGCATACTGTTTGTTACATAAACAAACTGAAGACTACCGAATGGATCTTTCAATGATGAACATCGGGTCACGATTCTGAGTTATGACTAACATAATTACTCTAGCGTCACGTATCAAGTAAATTCGCAACTTAACTATTTATTACCTTAAGGGCCCATGCATTAATTATGTTACACTAAATTTCGGAAAAAATTACCACCACCACTATCGTGACATATTTCCTATACCTAATGCATTGCTTGTCATAAAATCTTAGACCTCCCTTCCCCCTTAGAGCGTGACATAATATATATGTACATCAACCCTAATGGTTTTACCCAGTTAAACAACTTTGCTGAAGGCAAACAATTAAAAAAAAAACGCTCCTAATTTATCATCAAAATTAGAATTTTACACAACTCTCTCTATTTTTCTCTAACAAGTCCCTCCCCAACAGGAGAGTTTGGTAAAGGAGATGATCAACCCGTTTCGTGCCTTCCTCAAAATTGACCTTTGTTCGCTCTTAATATATAATTTCCACAGTGTCCTACTCTAACGGAACAATCAACTCTATACTTTCATCTGTTCATTAATCGTATAAAATGTCCACTTTAAGTATGCTATTTGACATGCTTAACATGCTCTTACATACCTTATTATCTCTAGAATTCAATTTAAAATTCCTTTGAAATTCCTCTTAATTCCTTTGGAATTTTCATCAACGTATTCTTCAAAGTGATTGTATCGGGAAAATCTAGCAGTTGGGAAGGTTATTATTTTCGAAAGAGAGGACGAAGTATATTTTTTCCCGGTTCATCATCGAAATTCACGAACTTCTCCTGGTGATTTAGAATTTCCGGCTTTTTCCCGATTTCTTGGTTCACTGGTTACCATGCGTCCAGTATACAATAGGTCTTATCCATGTGAATAACATTATTAGAGATAGCAATCTCCTATCTGGGGTCGTCCATAAATTATGTCACACATTTAGGGGAGAGGGGGTTTTTTTGAAAACTATGACGAGTCATACAAAAAAAAAAAATTAAGGTCCATACAAAAAATGTGACAAAGGGGGAGGGGGGGGGGGGGTTGAAAATGGGCCAAATTTGCGTGACATAATTAATGGACCATCCCTCTAGTCGAAACACAGAAAACGAAACTAACTCAGAGAGTGAATAACTTTTGCTCATCCGTAAGGATACATTTCTAAAAGCGTTAGTCACTCAGCGCATGAGTTGCTACGTAAAAGTGACTCTTTGAATAAGATTCGTTTTCAGTGAATGTAGACTGCTTTTGAATCAAATGTTTCTAGTGCTGCATGGTGAGTGAATTCTGAACTAAGAGACCAATCATGCGATAGGTATTGCCCATCCGAATAACTTCACTGAATACAGATATCTACTTTATGGCCGTGCTGTCAAGTTAAAACATGGAATTTGATGCAAATTGCACACTGAGCTTGACTATCCAATATCGAATTTCTGCTGAGATGGAAAGCAACATTGAAAACGAATATTACTCAGAGAATGAGTCTCTTTTACTGATTCGTATGGAGAATTCTTTTAAATCGTAGGTTACTCAACCCGAATTTATCCACCTATGGTGTGATCAGACCCTTCTTACTTATTCAAGTTTATTTATTTTATTGTCATTATCAGTGACCAAGCCCCCCACCCCCGTGTCATCCAGTGACGCTACGCCACTGCCTGGGGGTACCCGGAATATATCCGGGTGTAGTCTATTTGGTGAGGCTACCAATCACCTTATCATCGTATTTTAATGTGATTTAATGGGTTTTAATTCAATTCATATTCAAGCAACTTCCCCGGGGTACCCGGAACATGTCCAAGTGTGTCCAATGTGGTCTGGAACACTTAACACGACTTGAATTGATCTTATTTTTGAATTCTGTAGTAATTTGATGTGTCGCATGATGGTTTTGATACGTTTTCCGTTAAATCCAGCGTGAAGGCCCATATTCACCGGATCTTATTCCGGCCATATCTCCGGAACCGGTTCACCGATTCCAAAACCGTTCAATAGCGTTCAATGGGACCCCAAGACCTATCATTTGGCGTCGAGTTTGTCCAAATCGGTTGAGCGGTTGCTGAGAAACGTGAGCGCATTCATTTCGTTACATACACACACACATACACACATACACACATACACACGTACACACACACACACACACACACACACACAGACATGTTCCGATCTTGTCGAGCTGAGTCGAATGGTATATGACACTCGGCCCTCCGGGCCTCGGATCGATAGTCGGTTTTTCAAGTGATATCTATACCCTTCTTTGTAAGAAGGGTAAAAAAATCATATGAATGAGTAAAAGTTATTCACTCTCTGAGTTAGTTTCGTTTTCAGTGTGCAATGCAACGACCACCCCTGTTAATCACTCGGCAGCCAAACGATGACTGCCTCTCCTTTTTTTCTGTATTTAGCTGATGTAGGTGAATGAATAGAACCACCTTGCGGTCGAAGAAAATGTATGAGAAATTTGAATGTTTGCATATTTATTATGTTTTAGTTATTTAAATATCTAACATTTATAATGTGTGACATACCACACAAATCTTATAAAACAAATCGAATCGATCGACATACATATTATCAAAATCCATTGATTATTGGCCAAGTTATTAGCATTTAAAGTCTGACCAAATTTCGTTGCATTTTCCTGGATCGGCACCCTTCCCGGAAGACGTAGTCCTACGTCAAAAGTTAAAATTATATTTTTGTCACTTTTAGGATCACCCTATTTGCAACTTCCATTAAAATAAATGGATTTTAAAAGCAACAACTTCACAGAACACACTATGCTGGTAAAGTTGTAATACCTGGACCCACTGTGCAATGGCGACAAGTTTAATTTAGATGCACTTTTGTAACTTTACAGTTTCAGAGGGATAAAGGCTCTACAGTGAGAAAAACCAACTGATATAATTACTTTTCATCTTTCCCTGTGCCGGCGTCGCCCGCCGACTTCCTCCGGCTGCTAAAAAGACATTCACAACTACGTTTCAGTCTCCTCCCAACAAATGTCGGAAACGCGTCGCTGTCAGAAGAGGGCGTATTTTAGTTGCGTTTTTCCGGGGTGATTCTGCACAAGTTTTGATTACGGCCATCTTTATTCCGCCTTGAGATTGAGCAAACAAAAAAAAAGGGGACTGGGCAAGGAATCTACAAAACTGCTACGCTCACTACTCGGGCTTAATCAAATGAAGGCGAACCGCACTCGATCATTACGCCGGAAATGCTGGTCCGGATCTGGGAGGACCCTGACGTCATCGTCGCCGTCGGTCGGTCCAATTCAGCAACAGGCTCTCCCAGACTGCCAAACTCGGTAAATCAACCACGGCACCGCTTGCCTCGGCGGAAGCCAATGGGATGGAAACTGAAACGAATGGATTTCGCAAACATAAAATTTTAATTGCGTTACATGCTACCCAGCAGACTTGGAACCTTCACAGCCCATCCTGCTTTTCGGAGAGGAGCGGAAGTGCCTCCATTCTTGTCCGTTTATTCTCCCACACCGAAGCAACACTTGAAGCAACCGTTAGGACGACGGCGATGACGACGATCCGGATTTCAGGTCCCAAATTAGCAGCCCTTTTACATCATTCTGCATCAGCATCAACACCCTCAACACTCGGCGGCACCAGCAATAAAACGATTTTCCGGGTCCGTCCGGTCGTAAAAAAGAGGCGCCCGACAAGTGATGGGAAAAATGAAAAATTGAATTAATTCCGACAGGCCAAAGCGCAAGCAGACTAATATCAAGCGTAGAACGGCGGACGCATCAACCCGTCATCGTCGTCATTCGTCTTTTTCGGAGGCTTATAAATTGTCCAAGAGGTGTCTGTCGCTTCGTGGGAAACAACAACTGGGAATCGAGCGGGTGGAAGTGAGCGAACGCATTTTTGCAGCGTTGGGGATTTGTCAGATTGTTCTAACTTTTGGGTTTTGAGTGGTTCAATTTTGCGAGAGCAGATGAAACGAAAAGGTTGCGGATTTGAAGGATTCCAATGGAAGATTTCGAAATGCAGTTCTTAGCTTGTATGTTAAGTGTTTTAGGCCAAACGGCCAAATTTGTGAGGTTTATAATTGGCTTACTGGTAATCACAGACTTGTACATATTTGAAGTTCTGTGGCGAAGAGTTCAGCTCAATTGATCATAAGAAAATCAAGCTTTATCATGTCAAAATGGGCCATTTTGTATGAAAATCGGCATGCGCTGCTATTATATCGAACAGCACTAAAACCTGGGTTTAGCTGAACATTCACACTGTACCTACAGTGTACACACATTGCGGTGATCGTTTGGTTGCATCACCACACAAAAAACTCTATAATACGACGGAGCTTGATATTGAAACCATGATTTTCTGCTCAGTAAGCGAAAACGGTCGCCACTAGGTCAACGAGCCCCATCTATTACAAAAACATACGATTCTCCAATCAAGTTGCTGTTAGTACGGGATTGGACGGTGGCGAACGACGAAGACGACAACTGCTTAATGAAGCATCAGCAGGAAAACGACAGCAAAACATTTAATTACCCTTTTGAAACGATTGAATAATGAGTTCCGAGCAGAACACTCCCTCTTGAACCATCGTGAATATCACTTCAATAGAAATTAAAGTTGCAACCGAGTTTTATTTAACGATTTATAGCGATTTTTATCGTGAATTTATGGACTCAGGATTGATTCTTTATTTTTAAAATCATGCGAGAAAATTATCCAAAAAAATAAAGGCTTTTTCGATTGTTATCGCTGCAAATTTTTCGATTTCCTTTAATTATCGAGTCGTTTAAAGACAGAATTGAAAATAAGATGCAATCGAATTTTTCTTTCCAAACCAATAAAAAATATTTTAAAATGATGGACGGCTCTTCAATTATTGATGTCTTGGGCTTCTAAAAAAAAAGTTAACTACCAAAAACAACTAGAAAAATATTCTTTAAAATAGTTTTATGATCTTAGATTTTGCTCATCTTATAAATTTAACACAGCGTAACAAACAGCGTTAACCCGCTGTTTTTCAGATGAGACTGATATGCTTTTATAGGCAGTGGTATTGGTATGCTTTTATAGGACGCCAGGAAGGCAGCTCCCACGCCTGGACCTGGACCAATGGCTTTACTTCCCTGATCCGTAATCAGAGATTCAGAAAATTCCGACGGCGCCGACTAGAACTAAATAAGGCTGCTATTGATTTTGCTTCCGAATTTAAATGAAATTGGAGGTGTCGCATAATGGGTCTGATATATTTGGGGTGTTTTTTAGTCTCCCAAACCGAAACATGGTTCAGCCTTATCGCCTTATCTTAAATCGATCGGCAGATCGATTTAAAAAGCTTCCAAATCGTTCTGTGGGACGTTGATACTATTTATTTGATGTTTTATCTGTCCAATTTGGTGCAGAAATTGCCGAGAAAAGTCACTTATCAAGAACATGAACTTGTTTTTAAATAAAATACCTAAAACATTTTATAGTTTCTTCTTGCATTCAAATGCATTGCAATACGTACTCAATAATACCCTTTGAGGAGTAGGACATATTGAATCACGAAAAGCTTCTCTATAGGACCGAAAAATACCACCTCCAGCATTATCAAATCTTTTGAATCATGAAAAAAGCAATGAATTCACACGCGTATTTCCAAGTCGGTTTACCCCCACTTAGCACATTTCCTGTTGCTGTCATGAATAGCAAAAAGCTTGCTGACAATCAAGCACAGCTAACAACCACATTATCATTTCCATCATGTTGTCATCATATTCACGTTTATTAGATAAAGCTGATTGGTAGCTTTATTGCGACGTCTCCGATCCGTTGAGAGTTCTACACCTTCGAAAACGCTCTACATCGCTCACTCGTTCCTTTCAACGAGGGAAAAACACAAAACTGCTGCTCTGATAACGGCATTTGCGTCCTCTTATGATGAAATATGCGCGCAAAATCTAACTAACCTCAAATCTCCAACAACGAAGATTGACATCCATAGATCGGTAGAGCAAGGAACAAAGTTTTTCAATTATATCCATATCGCCACCCCATCTACTGCACCCGGCAAAGGGTGTGCACACAAACGAGGACAATCGTGTTTGCTACTAAAAGGAACCCGTCCGGATATATCGAAAGCCGACATGTTTGAACAATATGGCTTTATGGGAGTTTTATTCCGGGCAGCAATGGAGGCACTTTCTTCCGACTAACTACATATAGGTCGGGGTACATGGGAAGAAAGTATCCCACATCGATACAGGAACGCACAGTTTACGACATTGTCACCATCAATAGATGTCGTTAGTCATGTTTGCCTGTTGTTTAATAGTTGTTCCGATGCCCTACCCCCGGACGACAACGACTTAGTGGAGCTGGTGTTGCTGATGTTGGCTGGTAGTAGTTGTAGATGAACGTTCATTTCGTGGTGCTGCTGTGGTTGGTATTGTGGTGATGGCCGCATTGATTGTGGCTTACGAGTTGTTCGACATGGATTGGTATTTCCTAGAACGGGGCCTGCTGATGCTGGCATATGGCATGCGTAGGACAGAATGAAATTCAATGTGGTTTCTTATGTGAAGTGACAAATACCCACACAGGTTACGCGCGCTGTCTCAGGGAGGAAAATCAAGAAAACAGCGAAGAAACGTTTCTAAATCAATTGAATCTATTGCACATCCGAGTAGAATATAGCATCTAACCAATAGCAAATTTTTATATTAAAAATAGGAAATCTTGAGAACACTTTTTGCTATTGGTTTGATGGATGTATGAGGTAAAATATCAAACATAATATCATCAACTTCTGTTTGTTTCAGAGTTAATGTACACGTGCATGAAACTCCTCGAACTCAGATTATGCCGTAGAGATGCTCATTCATCGTGAGCTAGTTCATCCCTCACATATAAAGAGCCAAGGTGTCAAATCCAAAGAGCGCAAAAGAGCTCGAGCTCAGATTGATGCTCAAGCTGGACTTCCACAAACACGCATCACGATGAGTGATGCGGGGTTCGTTCTTGAGTGAGGCGTGATTTACATCGGCTCTGCTCACCAAACAACATTTTGAACTTCGGGATGGACTCGGTGAAACTGTAAATATAGAGCTTCGTTATGCATTCGGAGAGAGCACGAACGGCCTTTGATTTATGCACGGTTTTTCCATTCAATTTATGATACACAACAATACATACAATGGACTATAGGATCATTCCCAGAGAACGTAACGTTTTTGAGAGATTGATGTTTTTTTTAACTCGGGGACCACTTTTTGGATTACTCAAACTCAGTCACAAAAATCTTTGATCATTTTTTCCGCTAAGTGCTTTATGAGTGCATAAACGAAATTATATTTCTGACCTACGAGGTAAAAACTAGTAAAAGCACTAATTACTCCGTTTATGGATTATCCCTTGGTGCTGTCTTCGTATTCTCCTGTTGCCTTTTAACATGTTCATTCATTCAATTCGCTACCCTCGCTGCACACGCTGCACACACGGTAGCTCGAAAATCTTTCTGGACCAACAATTGAAATAGGCAGAACAACCAAACGTAAGAAATGGTTTTAAACACAAACTTCTTGAGAATCAAAACACTACCACGTAAACTAAAATTTACATTTGATAAAGGAAGTTTACTCTATCAGATGATGGCGTTAGATTGTTTGGATGTGCTTTGATTTTCGAAGAATTTATGTTTAAAGCCATTGTTTACATTTTGTTGTTCCGCCTATTTCAATTGTTGGTCTAGCGTTGTTTAAATCAGGTGGAGTCTGAATCGATTTATTCATAACCTTCAGTTGGTTGCAAGATGTCGCAGAAACGCAAATCAAATTTTGATACGGCTCTGTTCTTCAGCAAGGTAGGAGATTCAGCAGATGGTGAATTAAAGTGTAAATCTTGTGAGAAAAAATTTAAAACACAACACAACTTCAATTTGAGAAGACATGTGGTTGGTCAGCATCCTGGAGTGGCGGTCAAGCATGGCCTGTTGAACGATGATAATGAGGTTGGCGATTCGCCTCCGAAAAAGCTCCAGAAAATCCAAGTAGAAATGGACAAAAATCAATACGTGACAAATTTGGTAAGATGGGCTACAGAATGCAATCTCCCATTGAATTTTTTTTCAAAAGAATGTGTTCGAAGTGTGTTGGGGCCCATGGAAGAAGCCCTAAAAATTAAACGAGTCACACGCTATAACATGATCTCGTACATGGATGCTGTGGTAAAAAAAATGGAGGATCACATAAAACAGGAAATCCAAGGAAAGTTGGTGTGCATCAAAGCTGATTTGGCGTCAAGGAAAGGGCGATCAGTTCTTGGAATAAATGTTCAGTTTGTTCGAAATGGAAAAGTTATAGTGAGAACCCTTGGAATGATCGAAAGAAATGACAGAAATACTGGACAGCGATTGGCAGAGGAAGTTCTGGCACTAATTGAACGTTTTTCCATCGCGATTCCGAACATTTATTCGTTTACGACCGATAATGGCTCCAACTTCGTCAAAGCTGGAAAAATTCTCCGTGCTGAGCAGGAACTATTCCTGTCTCCTGTGGAAAACGAAGCCGCCTCACAAGATTTGAATGCTGTTGTTGAGGTCGAGGCCGTCGAGGGTGAAGTGAACCATTCGATTACTGAGAGGTAAATTTTAAACATAATTGGATAGAATTGGTGTCGAAGTTTCTAGTAATCTTGTTTTAGTATTGGTGATGACGAATATGGTTTAGATGACGATCTTTACGATGCCGATAGCGAAATCACTGAAGGAGATGACGACCAAATATCCGCTGGTGATGACAGTTTCCCGATAGAGCCATCAGTTTTCCAATCCTTGCGATGCGGTGCTCACGATGTACAACTCTCTGTGTCGGATGTTCTCGGCGAAAAGGAGCTACAATTGAAGCTGGCATCAGCCAGGAAGCTGGTTAAGCTGTTGCGTAAGCTTCCTTACGTGACCAGCTTCCGCGACAAGCAACACAAAAAACCGTTTTTGGATTCAGAAACTCGCTGGGGCTATACGTACCTGATGGTAGAGTGTATCAGCTCCCAGAAAGAGTTCATTGTCAGCTTGCTTACGGCGGATTTGAGAAAGTCATATGATGAAGAATTTTGGAAGTTCACCGATACATTCACGACTTCTGTTAAACCAGTTTTTTTTATTGACTAAACGGATTCAGGAACAAAACCTCACCTGCGGAGACTTCTACCTCTATTGGTATGAATGTATCCTCCACTTGAACGAAATTCATACACCGCTTTCACGTTCTCTGGTTGCTTCTCTCGAGACTAGAAAAGCAATGTGGTACGAAAACAAGGCGTTTGTAGCTGCGCTGTTCGTCGATGTCAGGCTCAATTGTTTTAATCCACCGATATTGACAAACGACGATAAAGAAATTGTCATTGTAAGTTTCCAATTACATTCGATTAACACTTTTGTTTAAAATAACTGTTTTACAGAGCCACTTGTTGTCTGCATGGAATGTTCTGAATACCATAAAGAACCAAGCTAGTGATACCGTGGATCCTCCAACAGAAGTGGTTGCTGAAACACCTAGCCAATTGTCTAGAGTTGAACAGATGCTAGGCCAGCAGACTCGGCAATTCGTAGTCGAGGGCACAGTAACCATGGAGAAGAAGCTACGAAGGATTCCATTGGAGGATGCAGTACCATTGCGCAGTGATATTATCACATGGTGGGAACTAAAAAAAAAAGAAGATCCAAATTTGGTGCTGCTTTGCCAGACAGCTTTAAGCACGCCCTGTACACAGGTTTCAATCGAACGAGGATTCAGTGGTCTGGCCAATGTACTAACCAATGATCGAACGAAACTAAGTGCAGAAAATCTACGCAAGATCCTTTTTGTGAAATTGACCAACGTGTTGTTCGAAGATACATATTTCAATTATGGGATGTGAGCTTTGATTTTCACGCGATATTTATATTTCTCCGGATTTTTATACTTAATTACAGAAATAAATTTGGTTTTCATTGACATTTAATACTGGCTGTTCTTTAGCAGCTTCTTGAGATAAGTTTTTTCTATAAACATCCTATGCAAAGCTTGATTAAAATTAGTGATAATTGTGGTATTTTATTTAGAGATATTTAAATCTACCATCGAATAAAATCAGGTTTAGTGCTTCAATAAGAGACATACATTTTAATTAAATTAATAACTCATTTAGACATCAATTGTTAAGCAAATAAATAAATTTGTAATTCATTTGAATATATTTTTAAAAAAATATGAACTTGTACGCCTGCGTTGTACTATATGGAATAAAAATGATGACGAATCAAATTGAAAATAAATCACGATTATCACGAATTAGTTTCGACTTTATTCAAAATGTTTACTAAACCCTTTCCTACCGATCCTTTTTCTGACGTTTGTTTTTTCCCAATTATACTCGCATAATTCTCAAACTTGGCACAAAAGCTCAATAATGACCTCAAAACAACCAATACTGGAAAGTTTGGTGATTAAATGCTAAGTCGTTTAAAGGAATATGAATACATAAATTGTTAGAGGCCTGAAACCCTCTCGGCAGGAAAAGTTTAGAATTTCTTTCTAGGGTTTCTAGTTAAAGTTGTGTTTTACTTAATTTGGGTATATTTTGATGAAACAACCTAAAATTCGCAAGGCTGTTTTAAACTAGCTTTTTTATGTTAAATGACTGTTCAAAACAACATATTTGCATTTACTTGCTCTGATAATAATTTCCTTCAAATGTTGAGCTTGTTTTATCTTAACGAAACTATATGCATTTCTGATGGACAACTTGTTTTAATTGTGGGCTTCATTAACAATTTTCGTAGCAAGAAAACTCAATCTAAGTAAATTTTAAACAAACCCCGAGCGATGTGCAATCGCATTATGAACTTAATTCAAATCATATTTTCTAATAAAAAAATGTAATAAGATAAGACTAATTTAAACAAATTCAGCACTGTATGAAAAAAAATCAAGAAATGTTCAAGAAAATTTCAACGATATTGAATTTTAGATCAAACTATATACATAACAAGAAATTTAAACTTGAACCCACGTACAAGAAGCTTCTTCAAAATACATAAAATTTATAATAAAATACACGTTTAGACGAAATTTAAACAAAATTCAACAAAAAATAAGCATAAGCTGAATCAAAATAAAGATTTCGAAAGGTCTTCACAAAATTATAAACACAGATTTCTCGCCTAACTTTTCAAAAGGTCCTATCTAACATTTCACTCTTTTCGAGAAAAACGAGGTTGAAAATTGACAAAATCTTTTTTGATACTATTTTAAACCAAATCAACTTTTGACATTTTTAAGACCTTTAATAGTAAATGCGATAGTAAAATTGAAATTGAAATTATAATCTACCTGTTTCATACATTTTTTTCTATGAAAACGTGAAAAATGTTACTTAGGACATTTTGCACTTGTCAGGTGTACATTGGACATGTTTTATGACAGCTTTTCGGTATTCTTGACCTCCCCCCCCTCACCATACGTGGACAATTGTCCATATAAAAGTTTTAAAATTTGTATGGGCCGTGGATAATTGTCAACGGGGGTCCCCCCCCCCCCACGTGGAAATAGTAGAAAAATGCTTGACATGCAAATTCCGATGTGCACAATCACATTTTTTTTTTTTATCTAGTTCGTTTATTTGGGAGGCTCAATCGCGTTAGCTTTACGGAGCCGATAATTCATTGTTCACTGTGTGTAACAAAATTCACTTAATTCTATGTCTAGTAGGAGTTGGGCCGATTACTCGCGGCTTACTCGAGGTTAGAAGGGTACATTTTCGAAGGATAGGATCAGGGGAGGAGCTTGGGGTAGGGTTTCGTTGTCTCATCAGAGCGTTGTGCTGATTTGGAACCAATTGAGCTTGGTTGATCAAATTGAAACCATCGTAGTATAATAGGTACTTTCCAGCTGGCAGAGAACCAATAGTTCAAAAGGCCCTTTAAAAAAATGTCGTCGCTGTTGAAATTGATTCGTGTGACTTCATCCAGCTGTAATTTCAGCCTTTCAAGCTGTAGGCGATAACACCACTAGTTTATTCTAACATGTACCTAAATTTGAGAGCTGTTCAAATATATGTCTAATCTAATATTTATCTAATATATATATCTAATAATATTTCTAATATATTTAGAAAAAAAGCATGGTGTGTTCATCCCAAGTAGTAGTTAACCTGAAAATATGATGAGAAATAAGAAAATTGGATTGTACATTCTAGGATGAATCCAACATATTTGTCACACTCTGAATTGAGAACCATGTTTTCCAAAATGTAGGCTCAATATCTTTGAAAGCTCTGCGGAGCCGAAGGATTAAACAAATATTAAAATGGAGATCTAAATCAATTTCCTTTTTTTTTTGTTTGCAACGCATCGAATCTCGACAGATCCGCAAACCGCTTCTGCCGAGGATGCTGGGCTTCGTTTTTGCAAGCTTTATCGGCCTCTTGAGTGCACGTCCATTATCACCACCTCCATTTTGTTTTATGCATTAATACCCAGAAATTATTTGAAGTTCTGAGAGCATGGAAAAGTTCAGAAAACTTCGTAGAAGTGGGAACTTTATACAAGCTTAGGGATCTCCGTTGAAGTTAATTGTTTAATGTAATGAACCTCTTTATTTTTCAGGGACCTTTTTTATCATTTCGGAGCACTTTGATGAAATCTCGTGGACTTGAAATAGTTCAGAGAGTTCCGCGCAAATTCAGGAAATTTCGTGCGTCGAACTTTGCGGAAAATCAACGAAAAACGCAGACGTGCAGCAAACTTTGATGAAGTTTTCCTGAAGATGAAGATTTTGGACCATCGTTTTATTTCAAAGAACTTTGAAATTTGAGTAAATTTTCTAAAACCTATGGAAATTTTGTAGATGTTCAGGAAACGATGCATAAGTAATGAAGTAATGAAATTGGGTTGCTAGCGGAATGCTTAAATAAAACAGCAAAAAAAAGGTTATCCTTCCATTTAATTCCGCTTAGTTAATTTTGGTATCCATGACAGATACGTATTTCGACTACAATGTGCAGTCTTCATCAGTGTCATTTCCACTAAAGAACTTATCAAAATCTAACCCCTTAAGTACTCATCCCATAGGTAAAAAAATTATACCTGTGATCTTGACTTTTTTACCTATGGGATGAGTAACCTTTTTTTGGCTGTTTTATTGATGCATAAGTAACAAGATATTCTTTCAGATATGCTCCCTAGACAGCCAGGAAGTATAAAAATACCAGCATTGGCTGATGTTCTTCTGATCTGAATTAGAGAGTTGCTAAAAAAAGGATGAGTTAAGAATGTGCTTAAGTTTTTGAATATCTTATTGTTTCAAATGGATAGATCAACTTTCAACACGGTATTTTCCAAATTTAAACCATACAATCTGAAAATCCAGCGAGCGGATGCGACGAGATATTGAATCATATTCCGGTGCTGCTCCGATGCTGGTGGAAACATGGTGATTTGATCATGGGGTGACGTGCTGTCAAATCAACTTACTGATCATTCTTGTATGAATTTGGTTCCAAAATTAAATAAACCCTGTAGGTTTCTTATGGCTTGTTTACGTTTGGAATCAGTTATGCGAGGTAGGCGTCGATTGTTCGTATTTGACAGCCAACCCCCCACCCCCCCTTGGATTTGATTGGTTTATCTGGTGTAGGTTGTAGCGATGGCTGTATGACTTTCGGGTCAACCGTTTGTTGTAGATGGTGGTGGTCGCTTTGTGGAATTGATACCGATACTCACTGTAGGTATGCAAAGGCAATATAATTATCTAAATACTCGATCACATGAGGCAAGTTAAAAAAAATCTGAACATTTTTAATCTAATGGTAACAAAGTAAAAGTGAAAGCGTAAAGGTAATACGCCAAGAAAAAAAAATGTTCTGCATAAAATTCTTCGACCCATTGACTTATCATAACATTGCTGCATTCGTAGCATTCCGATATAATCTATTCAAAATACGTAACATTCCTTCTAACAATGCATACCAGTTGTGTTGCCGATGCATGGTTAAATTACGTTGAACATTTGTGAACGTCTTGCAACGGTCAAATCCCCGTTCTAAACAATACACTTTTTGTAGAATTTCCATTGTCCATTGTATATTTTGACAATAACGTGTCAAAAGATGTTAGTCATGCAAGTGCAGTTAAGTGTTGAACCGGAAAAAAAATAAACAAAGAATATTCTAATTGACCGCAAATTAATAACTTTTGCTATTAGAGGATCTCAAGAACTGCAAATATATGCTACCTTTCCTCTAAAATAGGAATGGTTTGTGGTAACGCATATGAAATGTCGGTCAAAGCAACCAAGTTTCAACAGCCTGTATTTCGTTTACCTACACCTTGCAGAACTTGAGCTCTGCTGTTCTAGCATTAATCGTAGCACATGAGATGAGGCACATGAGATCAGCGCGAGCCTCGCGCACGCCAGGATTTTTGGGTGTCGCATTTGTTTCTCGCTCGTATCTTATTCTCGCGTGTCTCTTTCTCTCTCGTCACATGTTGTTTTCGTTGCGACGGGAGACGGTTTGTTGAGAGTCTCGGCAGCACATTTCCAGAACAACATGTGAAAAGGGCATACAAGCTTTTTGTAAACAAACCTTCTTATGCCCTTTTCTCGCCACCCATATGACACCAACGCAAACCTTTAACATCACCGGGTAGGGGACACTTTCCCCTTCCCGATGATATTGCTGGTTTGCGTGGGCGACCCTCGGTTGGTGAAAAAAGGGCCTACAAAGGTTTGTTTACAAAAAGCTTGTATGCCCTTTTCACATGTTGTTCTGGATTTTTGTACGCACGAGGAAAATGTAACTCTGGTTTGTTTACTGGGACGCACTGCGGTTGGCATCATAGTAGCCCCTGAGCCGCCCGTCACAGTCGAACTATTCCCGCCAGCAGGGCTTGGTGAAGGGGTCTTCCAACCACTCGTTTACGGCAAGTTGGAACTCTTCTCCTTCTTCTTCTTCTTATTCGCATTTTCAAGCTTATTGCTTAGCGCATATTAGCTTATTTAGCTTATTCGCATATTAGCTAACTTAGTGTTCTAAATGCACTTCCACAGTTATTAATTGAGAGCTTTAGATGCCAATACTAATGCATGAATTTGTATATTGTGTGGCAATTATATTCTATGCCCAGGGAAGTATGAACTCGTCCATGTGAATTCAAGTGTTGATCCACCGGTTGGTTTCAGTTCATCTTCGCTTTTGGTTATGGCCATCACTTCCAGCCTTTCTACGCCAGGTGATCATTCGCTGCCTGATAGTTCGCCGTTATCCCGCTCGGATCCTGGACATGTTACCATTGACACGGCTCGCACCGAACCCTCTAGCGGCATACGAGTCTACTATCAGATAACCAGAGTACTCATGACTAAATTGGACGATGTTTATCTGGCTGCGCTTGACGGGGCATATGACGTTTATGTATTCACGGAAACTTGGCTCGATGGAAGGATCAATTCAGTGCAACTGTTTGGCGACTATGACTATGTCTACAAATTAGACCGTCATTTATCTAACAGCATTCGTACTCGCGATGGTGGTGTCCTCATCGCTGTTTCCAACGCATTCGCCTCCTGCATAATCGCCGACAAACGGTTTACTTCAATTGAAGCGGTTTGGGTTAAGGTCAGCTTCACTTCGCGGAAAATCCTCATTGGAGCGGTGTATATTCGATGACATACTCCAGCACAATGAAGCTTCATCTGGATGCTACAGAATTTGCATTGTCCTTGGCTGATATAACGGACGTGCTGCTTCTGATTGGTGATTTTAAACAGCCTGGGCTTATCTGGTCGCCCTCAGGCCAGGGTTATGCGTTTCCAGATCCGATTGCATCCTCAACTACTCTTGCCAGCCGCATGCTTGTAGATGGCATGGCTTTTCATGGACTGAGCTAGATAAACCTTGTTCCCAATTTCCAGTCTCGTTTTCTTGACTTGGTTTTTGTAAGCGAAAGTGCACTTCTGGACTGTGTCGTTGCTGAAGCACCTGACGTTATCGTTCCTCTTGACAATTTTCACCCTGCTTTGGATGTATCTATCGCGAACGGATCTCAAAGTCGTTTTGATGAAACCTCGACTACCAATCGTCCCAATTTTCTGAAGACCAGTTCCCGTTTGCTGAGGCGTTTCTTGGATCGACTAGAACGTATTGATTGACCTTGATATCGATACAGCAGTCGCTCGGTATTATTTGCCTTTTGTGCGACTATGTTTGTGCTTCAGTATCGAAGTTCCTAGCTCCAAAAAACCACCTTGATCTAACGCTACTCTCCACAACCTGAAACGAGTGCGAGCTAGAGCTCTCCGCGCTTTCACTCATCGACGATGTATCCTTCCCAAACGAAATTTTTCAATTGCCAGCAATGATTATCGCCACTACAACAAACTTCTTTACAAGATGTATGTAATTACTCAACTTGGTCTGCAAAGCCACCCCAAGGGATTCTGATCGTTTGTGAAAACGAAGAGGAAGGAAACTGGTCTGCCGCCAAAAATGCAATGACGTTGCACTGACAACTGAGGACAAATGCAGCCTATTTGCTAGGCACTTCTTAGGCGTCTTCTCGAATGACTCACCATCGCAAGCATAAATTGAGCGAGCCGTCCGTGATGGTCCAACCGAAATCGTAAACATGGATGTTTTGTACAAATGGTTATCTCTGTGAGAATTAAAACCAGATCATAATTTTCACCAGGCCCGAGCGTTATTCCATCTGGTGTCCTGAAAAAAATGCTCCGATATCTCAACTCCTCCGCTGTCCTAGCTCTTCAACTTGTCGCTTCGTCTGCAGAAATTTCCAGCGCTATGGAAATACTCTACTATGTTCACTGTTTTCAAGAAAAGCAGGGCTGGTAGTGCTGATGCGATATAATAGTAGTGACTTTAGTGACTAAAATTACGGAAATAGTGACCAAATAGTGACTTGTAAATACTTAATAAGTAACCATTTATAGGGTAACTTAGAAATTCAAATACGGTTTGATATTGAAATAAACTATTTATGTTATGGAACTTAAATTTTAAAATTCCTCTAATTCAATCGAATTAAAAAAAAATCATAAATTCCTCTAATTTAATCGAATCAATCTCCTGTGAAGAGCATTTGAAGTGATTTGAATAGTTTTCTTTTGCTTACGTTATACATGATGACTAGCAAATAGTAATTCCCATTTTTTTATGATCATCTTAAATTTGATCCTGCGTTCGAAATTTTTAAAATTTTGATATATCTAGGTAGATAACTTTGATAATTCGCTAAGAACTTTTTACAGAATATTTTCAGCATTATCTCAAGAACTTTTTTAGAAAAAATCCCCTTCTCTTAAACTTAGAGGCAAATAAGCTTATACAAAAATAATATTGCATTCTTGAAATTATTTGCAGAACAGTCAACAAAATTCTTGGAAATAGATTATAGGCTGTTTCTATGCACCACCAATGTAGAGTGCGCTAGGCGATTATGATAGAATACGTCAACCAAATCGTTTGTTTACATCAAAATTACAATTTTTACATCTCAAATTAACGCATATTTTTATGCATATCTTGCATATTTCCATCGGGAGGGGTCTTATTTTATTATTTTTCACATATTTGAACAAATTTACCGCTCCACCACACACACCACATTACTAATCCGGAACATCATTACCGCTGGGGCAGTTTTTTAAATATTCACTTTTCTTAACAAAAATATGTGGAAGCACCCGCCGGATCACTGCAAAATTCATACAGAAAACAAAATATTCCACGTGGATGATGGTTTCAAGCACCTGCGATGGATCAGAAAAGGTAAAAACATTTTCCTCTTCCTATGCTTCTCGGCGAAAATTTAATCCCTCTTTTGATTTCACCACCCGAGGCTGAAACGATCGCTTAGTTTCTACTGGATTCGCCTATTATCGTAGTTGGAAATACTTAACATCAAATATCAGAATGAAAGTGGACATTTTAAAGGGCGAACACGAAATTATTGCGACACATTCAATAGGGCATAACTTTTTTACCATTGGGTAAAAATCAACCAAATTTTGCACACTTTCTCATTGATGTGTATTGTGTACATGCTGTCAAACTCGAAGTCGTGTTTTTCGATTCAACGAAAATGGAGGTGAACCAACGCGAGTTGAGAGAACAAATTCTTTCCAAACGCCTGGAATTTCCTGACCTGTCGCACCGGCAGTTGGGAAAAATGTTGAACATTCACCATTCAACCGTCTCCAGAGTGTTGAAGCGGTTCCAGGAGCGGTTGACGTTGGACCACGGCAAAGGAGCTGGAAGAAAACCGGGACCGGAGAACAAAAAGACAGAGGGAAAGGTGAAGCGGATGATTAAAGCAAATCCCAACGTCTCAAGCCGTGATTTGGCTAAAAAGATCGGCATGTCGCAGAGCTACGTCCAGAATGCAAAGAAGAGAGCTGGACTACATACATACAAGGTAGAGAACTTCCCAAACCGCGATGAGCGGCAACAATCGAGGGCTAAAACTCGGGCACGGAAGCTCTACGAGAAGATGCTGACAAAATATGGCTGCTGTGTGATGGACGACGAAACGCATATAAAAACCGATTTAAAGCAAATTCCGGGGTTGGAGTTTTTCACCGGCCAGAGCAAGTTCGATGTGGACGACAAATTTAAGAAGAAGAAAATGTCGAAGTTCGCCTCCAAATATCTCATTTGGCAGGCCGTCTGCTCTTGCGGACTGAGGAGTGAGCCTTTCGTGCCAAAGGGCACAGTAAATGGCGAGATCTACAAATCTGAGTGCCTCGAGAAGCGCCTTTTGCCGTTCTTGCAGCAGCACGACGAAGCTCCGCTATTTTGGCCAGATTTGGCATCATGCCACTATTCTAAAAGTGTTCTGGAGTGGTATGAGGCCAATTCTGTCCATTTTGTTCCAAAGGACATGAATCCGCCAAACTGTCCGGAGCTGCGCCCGGTGGAGCAGTACTGGGCAATAATGAAGCGGGAACATCGAAAGAGCAAGAAGACAGTCAAAGACGAGAAGGACATGTTAAGAAAATGGAAAAAAAACTGAGAAACTGGTACCGGATGACACTGTAAAGACTTTGATGGAGGGCATCAAGCGAAAATGTGTTCAATTTTACACTCAAGGCTCCATCGATTAACTTTTCTTTTGATTTTTGAAGTAAATATATGTATAAAACTACCCTAAAATTTTGGTTTGATTCTAAACATTATAAGAAAATTGGCATGACATTTTCGGTGTCGCAATAATTTCGTGTTCGCCCTTTATACGATAAATGAGGAGATGAAAGTAAATAGTATAGTATGGCAGTGTGAAGTTTGTATATAGAAAGTAGAAAGCGAACAAAGGACAAAGGAGGAAAGTACGAATCGAGTAGAGCATCTCCTTTACCAAGCTCATCCGTTTATGAGGGATGGTGAGGGATGTTTCTCCCTTCCACCACTGACAAAAGGGATGATCGCCGATTTGCTCATGTACCTCCGATGTGCGGAAACAGTTCTATCGATTGTTTCACACTCAAGTCACCATCTGATGTAAACAACTACCCGATTCGTACCTTCCTCAAAATTGTCCTTTGCTCGCTTTCTACTTTGTATATACAATTTTCACACTGCCGTACTATAACGGTGCTATCAACTCTATAATATAATCTCCTCATCTATCGTATAAAATCAGCACTTTAAGTCTGATGTTTGACGTTAAGAATCTCCGAGTATGTAAATCGTTAAATTCACGAATGAAGTAATAACACATGATTAGTTAAAGTAGAATATTTTCGTTTTTTATTGATACTTCAAGGAACTCCCTGAAGGCTCCTTCCATAAATCCATTTCCATGCAATTGACCTCAGAAATTTCATAAATTTCTACTTAGAATAATCTTGGACTTCTCCCTTGCATTCAATTGGAAATTCGATTCATATTCTCCTCATTATTCTTAAAACAAAAATCCATCACAGAATAACTTTGAAAATTTTCTCAGAATTTCTTTGAGATTGAACCCTCAAATTCCATTAGAAATTCTTCTCGGAATTTATTTCGAACTCTTACAAATTCTCTTGGAAGTATCTTCAGAAATCACCTCAGAATTCTTTTAGAACTATCCGCAGAGACCATCTTTGGATTACACGGGATTTTCAAGGAATTTTCATTAGAGCTCCCCAAAGCAAAATTTCAGAACAAATTTTAAATTCTTATTAGAATTTGACAAAGAATACTCATCCAATCATTCTTCTCAGAATTCTCGTTAAAATTCACTCACAATTATATTGGAATTATTTCCAAAATTGATACGGAGCTGAATTTTGCGTCTTTAATAATTTAAACAATAATCAAAAAGGACGCTCGTATGTGTTAAGCCAATTTTAACTAAGTAGGTAAACCTGGCTTAACATTTAAGCGGAGAAGAAGAAATCGGTCCTCAGAGCACTTAATTTTACATGAGACTTTCGTAGTCCGTACTTTGGTATTCTTCTCTGATATATCTTGGTGCCATCCCTAGAATCCTTTAAAATTCTCTTAAAATTTACTTTAGATTTTTTAAAGTTCTTAATAATCCTGGAAAGACTCTTGAAAATCTATCACAGACAAAATACCTTTGGGAAGTTTTCAAGGTTGACAATTTATTTTCTGGGAAAGGAGGTATATTTTTCACGATTTTTAATCGAAATTGTAGGCATTTCCCAATAGTTTTCTTGGTGATCTAAAGTTTTGCGATTCACTGGACACCCTAGTGAAAAATTTCAATTTTTAACAGATGTGTATATTTTGTTTAAACTATTTTAGACTTTCTTAATGCCAAGTACTCAATTTAAACATTTTGTTGATATTTTTAAATTTCACTATATTTTAGTAGTTAAGTTTAGTTTTTTAGGGAAATAGTGACTTTAGTGACTTTTTGGTGTTAAAAGTGGATTTTTAGTAAAAGGCTTCAAAATAGTGACCAAGTCACTAAAAAGTGACCTGCGATCAGTCCTGCATTTATTCAAATACAACGTTTGCTATTTTTAATTGAGCGCAGGCAGTAGATACAATTAGTTTAAGTTAACTCTAAGTCGCAGTGGTGTTATGTCCCGAACAGAAAAAAAAAGTTAACTTAAATAAGTTTCAGTTGAAAGCCACTTATATGTAATAGTTCTGCAACTGTTTGTGGTGTCAGGTGCACTTTTACATATTTCTAAAGTCGCTTTTTTATGACTAACATTAGTATGTTTCCGAAAGTTGGGTGAACATTTCTGGAACCTATTTATGAATAATAAAGGAACTGATTTTCTAATTTCAAAAATTGAATCTTTATTTTAGGATTTATTAAAAAAAACACCCAATTCCAAAATTTTTAATAATGAATTGTTCATTTTGGAGTTAATAGGGTTGCCAGTGAATTTGCATTTTGAAATTCCCGGTTTTCCCGGTTCAAATCTTAAAAATTTCTCGGTTGTTAATATTCAACAAAAAACGAAATTGTACGCATTTGTAAAAACGCAACCAACTGTAAATTTTCGGAGGTTATTTGTGGGAAAAATAATAGCAAAATTACACAAAGTATTTTTTAAAGCTGAAAGTATAAATGAAACTTTATGACTCACTTAATGTATTCAAAACAAATCATTGATCTTTAGAGATATTTTAAAATATCAATTTCTATCACTTATTTATGCTCGAAACATCTTTTGATTGCATATCGCATATTAGCTTATTGCGTGCTCTTTTTTTTTATCTAGTTCGTTTATTTGTAAGGCTCAATCGCGTTAGCTTTACGGAGCCGATAATTCATTGTTCTTTGTTTGTAACAAAATTCACTTAATTCTATGTCTAGTAGGAGTTGGGCCGATTACTCGCGGCTTACTCGAGGTTAGAAGGGTACATTTTCGAAGGATAGGATCAGGGGAGGAGCTTGGGGTAGGGTTTCGTTGTCTCATCAGAGCGTTGTCGCCAGTATGAACGGTAGTGCTGTTCTAGCTTCGTCCGGAGTTCGACCGGCTATGGTGGGTGACCAGTGGGCGACGATGAGACTCATCGAGACGGGGGGACAAGACAAACAAAAACTAATAAAGAGAGACAAAAGACAAAAAGAATTAAATTCTTATACTAGACATTTGAAGAAAAACATAAACGGACTGCATATAGCAGAGATCACGGGTTGCCAACACGTCTCTGATAGGAACATAGGGTTGTCTTCCTTGGGCCTCGAGGGTATTCAAAAGTCGCTCTCTGGCGGCGGCATTATCCGTACATTGCCAAACTGCGTGTTCGATGTCATCGTAACCGTTTCCACACCGACATATGTTGCTGTCCACGAGGTTTATTCTATTGAGATGCGCATCTAGCGAGTAGTGGTTGGACATAAGTCTACTCATCACGCGAATAAAGTCACGACTTAAGCCCAAGCCTTTAAACCACGCTCTCGAAGAAACATTAGGAATAATTGAATGTAACCACCGTCCAAGATTTCCATTGTCCCAATCGGTTTGCCAACTCGAAAGGGTACTCTGACGCACTAAATGGTAAAATTCATCGTGTGAAATTTGCCTGTCATAAAATTCGCCTTCCTGCGCGCCCACCTTTGCGAGAGAGTCCGCCTTCTCATTGCCTGGGATTGAGCAATGTGAGGGGACCCATACAAAGGTAATCATATATGATCTTTCGACCAGTACACTCATCTGCTCCCTTACCTTTGAAAGGAAATAAGATGAGTGCCTACCTTGTTTCATCGACCGAATAGCCTCAATCGAACTGAGACTATCCGTGAAGATGAAGTAATGGTCTGCGGGCATGTTGGAAATCATCCCCAATGCGAAGTTGATTGCTGCCAGCTCAGCAACATAAACAGAACAAGGTTCCTGAAGTTTGCGGAAGGCGCTAGAGTTTTCATTGAAGACACCGAAGCCAGTGGACCCATTGAGACGTGACCCGTCTGTAAAATATCTTTTCACGCAATTGACGTGTTGGTACTTTTCAGTAAAAATACGCGGGATAATAATAGTTCGAAGTTGATCTGGAATCCCATGAGTTGCTTGTTTCATGGTCAGATCATATTCAATTGAGGAACTGCGATTGGTGAAGTGAGCATGGTCTGGAGTGTAACAAGGAAGACACATATCTGACGATATGTAGTGGTGGTAGATTCTCATAAATCGAGATTGTGTGTTCAGCCCAAGAATTTCTTCAAAATTTTCAATTATAAGTGTGTTTGTCACTCCGCATTTGATTAGTATTCTGAGAGAGAGCTCCCAGAAACGGTTCTGGAGGGGTGTTACTCCTGCCAGAACCTCGAGACTCATGTTATGCGTTGAGTGCATACAGCCTAGAGCAATACGCAGACAACGATATTGAATTCGTTCCAATTTTATTAGGTGACTTTTTCTTGCCGAGAGAAAGCAGAAAGAGCCGTACTCTAGAACAGAGAGAATAGTTGTTTTATAAAGCGTTATGAGGTCTCCCGGATGAGCACCCCACCATGTGCCACAAATTGAACGGAGAAAGTTGATCCTCTGTTGACATTTTTGCTTCAAATACGTAATATGGGTATTCCAAGTGCACTTTGAATCAAACCAGACCCCAAGGTACTTGAAAGACAATGATTGAGTAATGTTTCTGCCCAAAAGATTAAGATGCATTTGGGCTGGGTACCGCTTTCGAGTAAACACTACCAGTTCAGTTTTCTGCGGCGAGAATTCGATCCCTAGATTCCTAGCCCAAGAAGACAAGTTATCTAAGGAATATTGTAATGGTCCTTGCAAGTCCACGGCATGTGGACCTCTTACGGAAACCACACCGTCATCTGCAAGTTGTCTTAGCGTGCATTGTTCTGCCAAACAGTTGTCGATATCTTTGACATAAAAGTTATAAAGAAGAGGGCTGAGACATGAGCCTTGGGGCAGGCCCATGTAGCTAATTCTGGAAGTTGTCAGTTGTCCAAGGGAAAAGTTCATTTGCTTTTCTGACAACAAATTGTACAAGAAATTATTTAAAATTCCGGAAAGTCCACATCTGTGCAGATTGTCTGACAGAATTTCAATGGAAACTGAATCAAAAGCCCCCTTAATGTCCAAGAATACTGAAGCCAATTGCTCCTTGTGCGCAAAGGCCAGTTGAATATCTGTGGAAAGCAGCGCTAGACAATCGTTTGTTCCTTTGCTCTTGCGGAACCCAAACTGTGTATTTGATAGCAAGTTATTTGATTCGACCCAGTGATCGAGTCTCCGAAGGATCATTTTCTCCAACAATTTCCTAATGCACGAAAGCATAGCAATCGGACGGTATGAGTTATGGTCAGACGCTGGTTTGCCAGGTTTTTTAATGGCTATTACTTTGACCTGCCTCCATTCAGGCGGTACAATGTTGTTTTCTAGCAAGAAATTGAATAAATCCAGCAAGCGTCTTTTAGCGATATCTGGGAGATTTTTCAGAAGATTGAATTTAATCATATCGCTTCCCGGTGAGGAGTTGTTCGATGAAAGAAGAGCCATAGAGAATTCCAGCATTGTGAATGGTCTATCCAGAGAGCTGCCGCTCGGAGACGCTTCTCGAAGAATATTTTGTGCTGGAGCTGAGTCCGGACAGACCTTTTTAGCGAAATCGAATATCCATCGGTTGGAGTATTCTTCACTCTCATTGAAAGATGAGCGGTTACGCATGTTCCGAGCCACCCTCCACAAGGTGTTCATTGAGGTTTCTCGTGAGAGTCCCTCGACGAAATTGCGCCAATAACCGCGTTTCTTTTCTTTGACTAATTGTTTCAGCTTTGTCTCAAGCTTTGAATATTCCTCGAAGTATGTGGAGGTTTTGTGTCTACGAAAAGCTTTGAAAGCATCAGATTTTTCTACATACAATTTTGTGCATTCTTCGTCCCATCCAGGTGTGGCTGGTCTCCTTTTGAAGGGCGCACTTGGAACTTTTCTTTTTTGTGCTTCCAGTGAGCTTTTGTATATCAAATCGGCGAGGAATCGATATTCTTCCAATGGTGGAAGCGTATCTATTGATTCGGCACCGATTGTCACCGCCGTTGCATATTTATGCCAATCTATGTTCCTTGTAAGATCAAATGGAACTCGAGATGGTTCTACAGAGTGAGGGGCACACTTAATTGAAATGATGATTGGCAAATGATCGCTACCATGGGGATCATTGATAACCTTCCACTGACAATCCAATGATAGCGATCTAGAACACAAAGATAGGTCGAGTCGGCTTTCTCGAGCCGGAGGTTTTGCTATACGTGTCGCTTCACCAGTGTTCAAAATAGTCAAATTGAAATCGTCGCATAAATCGTAAAAAATAGCCGCTCTATTGTCGTCATATAGATCGCCCCACCCAGTACCATGGGAGTTCATATCACCCAGAATTAATACTGGAGATGGAAGAATCGAAACAAGATTCCAGAGTTGACTACGGCTAATGGAGGTTCTTGGTGGAACATAAACTGAAGCTATGCAAATATTTTTGTTCTTCACATTTATTTGGCAAGCGACGATTTCGACGCCTGATAGAGCAGGAAGGGACATTTTGTAGAAAGGGTAGCACTTTTTGATCCCTAAAAGTACTCCTCCATAAGAATCGTCTCTATCCAGGCGAATAATGTTAAAATCGTGGAAGTTGAGTTCTTTATCGGAAGAAAGCCATGTTTCACAGAGAGCAAATATATCACAATCAGAATTGTGAAGTAAAAATTTGAACGAGTCTAGTTTAGGCACTAGACTACGGCAGTTCCACTGTAGCACAGTGATCATATCTTCAACCTCGTTCGACGAATTATCCATCGAAAGATATGATTGATGCAAGGAGGGGCCATGAAACAGTCAATTGCTTAAGATATGATTCTAGTGTTGGAAGCAAGGCAGAAACTAAGCTTCTAAGAGGGTCTTGTATGTTGAACATATTTAATATGAATTCCACAATGTCCGAAAAAGCTAGCAAACCTCGTTCGGACTTGGATTTCTTTTGAGAAGTTTGAGGAGCAGCTTTTTTGTTTTTCTTATCTTTGTTGGGTAATGGCGGAAAATCCTTACTGCAGCCAGGAAGTGGAGCAGTGGGAGCCTTCGATTTAATTTTTTCATCCCCATTACCCTGGGAATTTTGCAATCCTCTGGGAGTGACTTTAGTTTTCTTACGGCGCACTTTCGGGGAGGAGCATTTTCGTTTTGAGGATCCGTTTGTTTTCAAAGGTGCGTGTACCACCGTAGAGTCACCCTCATCGGATGAGTCAGAGTCCGATTCTTCAGCTGACAAAATCGAAAATTGGTTTTCATCTTGGACGGCTGATGCAGCCTTCACCATTTGTGCATATGACTGCTTGGAGCGTTCAGAGATTGAACGCTGCACTTTATCGGAGTGCTGTTTGTATATCGGGCACTCCTGCAAGGGGTGAGGATTCTCGCCACAATATGCGCATTTTACTGATTCTTTGTGGCAAGAATCCTCTTTGTGGTTTTCACCACATTTGCCACAACGAGTTTTGTTGCCGCAATGGCTGGCCGAGTGTCCCAGCCTTTTGCAGTTGGTACAATTATATACCCTCTGTACAAACAACCGCACCGGAAAAAAAGCACCATCAACTTTAACAAAGTTTGGGAGAACTGAACCAGCGAAAGTCACCCGAAACGAGTCTGAATGCTGATAAACTTTCTTGCCATCTTGCAAAGATACTGAATGCAGTTGCCTGACATCCAGTATCTGTACCTGCTCTCCGATTTTCGAGTTTTTGAAGCAACCTGATGCTCGTTTTAAGTCCTCGACACTCAGACTCGCGTCGGAGACCACACCTTCTATCTCCACATCTCGAGAAGGGATGTAGATGTTGTACTCGACACTAAACAGCTCGTGTTCAGCAATTTTATTTGCCACATCATACGTCGGTGCTTCTACACGCAGTTTATTGAATCTCTCTTTATGTACCAAGATTCCCGGATACTTACGCAGCAAATCTCTCGAAATGTCGAGAGTTTTCAAAGGTTTATTTTTGGGCCGAAAAAAGACAACCCATGGTCCTTTTGAAGACGGCTGGTAGTACCTGGTTCGCGCAACGTAGACATCCGAAGACGCCATAAGTGTTGCGCAAAAGCGGTGCACAACCGCTTAAAAAGGAAAAAAAATATATAAAAAAAAACCTTCACCAATTAATCTACTTAACCACTAGTTGTTAATATTTTGTTGCCCAGTGTATGAACAACCAAAAAAAAAAAAAACAATAAAAAAATTATCAAAAAAAAAAAAACCCAAACAAAAAAAAACTTTTTATTAGTTGCAAGAAGTTGCACCACTATAGCCCTCACAACCCTATCAGGGGAGAGGGCAAAGCCACGCGCAAAATTGAATAACAAAAGCGCGGCAATGGGCTAGAGAAGACTATTGTATAGTATACTTAACACCGTTTGCTGCTTTGTTGTTGTTGCTTGCTGCTTTGGAGTGGTGATGAGATGATGACGGTGAGATGATAGTCCACCTATAGCGTCGCTAAAGGTGGCTACTTCCTCTGCTGACTGCGGTTGCCTTGGGCACTGAACTTCGTCCACGGTAGGAATAACGCGCGATATAAAAAACCACTATGGTGGGAAAAAAAACTCCACCGGCTACGAAACCAATACCCGCAACGGAGACACGAACAAACTACGTCCGGCTACTTCAAGCTATCGGCGAGGAATGATTGCGTGCTCTCAACTTAGTGTTCTAGATGCACTTCCATAGTTATTAATTGAGAGCTTTCGATGCCTGTACCATTTTTGCATTGGTATAATTGTGTCGCAAGTCCAATCATACTTTTATGCCCAGGGAAGTCGAGAAATTTTCCAACCCAAAAAATTCCTAGACCGGACCGGGAATTGAACCCAGCCACCTCCAGCATGGTCTTGCTTTGTAGCTGCGCCTTTACCGACTGAGCTAAGGGAGGCCCTGAATAGAGTTAAAAAAAAATTGAAAAGAATTTCAAAGAGATCAAAGTCTCCGAATAGATTTAAGATAATTTTTAAAATGATTCCAATCAAATGCCCTTTCTAAGGTTGCAAGGAAAAAACAAAAATAAATCAACGGTAATTATTAAGCGGAGAGTTTTCTGGTTAATTTCAGAAGAATTCCATGGTCATTCAGAGCAGAATTCTAAGTTAATTTTGGAATTCATATGCGAATTTTGAATAAAAATGCATGGTTATTTTGATTTCATATTGAAAACGAAAAATTAAAACCCCGGAAAAGAATAGTTCAGATTCCGTTTTTACAAATATTTGTTTACAAAGTCCAGCATCTTAAATATTTTCTTTTAATGCCCATGCACTGATACCTCTGAAACTGAAACGACAAAAATCAATTTGAAATATTGCTGAGTGATTAAATTTTAAAAAACAACAAGACGGGAAACTTAAGACAATTATGCAGCAAATAAAGCAAGACATTCATTTAGTAAAGAGTCACTCTGTCTGAATAGTTTATTCTGAAATGCTGCTGTAAAAATTTGTTACTATGGTATGGTTAATTTATTGTTTCTCGGTTCTCTCATCAAATTCCCGGATTTTTCCCGGTTACTTTTCAAATTCCCGGATATTTCCCGGTATTCCCGGTTTTCCCGGTTCGCTGGACACCCTGAGTTAAGTTTCTAAACCATTTTTTTTGTTATTAATAGGTATATTAGTGAATGAAGCAGCAAAAATAATCTCGTAGTTCTACGTCAACAATGCGGTCGTGCTTTGGACGCAACCTTAAACTTTTTCGTTTTTTTGGAAGTCTGCGTATTTTATTTTCGATAGCAATAAGTGTTTAACACTTATAGTTGATTTAAAACAGTATGGTAGCTGATAATTTGTTCTAAATTGTAGATCACAAATTGTAACCATGATTATCCAGGAGCCTTAATGTTTATTTCAGATTGCCAAGGCCGCAGAAAACCGTAACAAATTTCGTTCCCGCTTGAATAGAACCACCAAAACCCCTTTTTTTTTCCAGAAGCACCAACCAGCGCACACAAACCATCATTCCCAGCGGAGTTATTTATTTTGTTCGAATTTTACCCTAAAAACAACGTTGAAGCCTTCGACAAACAGAGGACCGACCCTTCCGCATCCCGCAAAACATACATTTTTATCGATGCCGCACTCATCATCATCATCATGGTCGTCACCGTCGTCGGCTTGCAGCGGGGGAATGCACGTTCACACGAAGCTTGGCGGAGGAATGAATTTCTTCTCGACTCGACTTTCTAAGAAAACCGAACGTTTCAGGGCACTGAAACTGACGTTGTTGGCGCAAATGTGGCAAACAAACTTTTCCGCCTTTCTATTGGGTTCGGTTCGGTTGCTCTCCAATGCCTGCCTTTGTGGTAGTAGCACAGGCGTGTGTGTTTGACAAACATCTCCGCAAGAGCTTGGAGGTGCACAGCAACGGTCGAAGAAGGAGGTTAGGACGTGAACTGCACGGAGTTCTGTGAGCTTAGGGTACTTTGGGAGGCCTTTTTCTCAAGAAAACCTGACGACAACGACGCCGACGACGACGACGACCGAGGAAGCAAATCAGAAGGACTGTATTGAATATTTA
Source organism: Ochlerotatus camptorhynchus (assembly GCF_037179485.1). Taxonomy (NCBI): domain Eukaryota; kingdom Metazoa; phylum Arthropoda; class Insecta; order Diptera; family Culicidae; genus Ochlerotatus; species Ochlerotatus camptorhynchus. The sequence goes on from NW_027040920.1 coordinate 4,019,742, forward strand.
ATGAAATTTGTCGGCTTGTTTGCATGCTTTTCTCGAAGGATAACACGGTACCGGTGGTGCAACTACTGACTGGTAGTTTGAGAGAATGAACGAGCATAATACGACGAGGTTTTCGTTCAAGAGATTTGGGGAAATCTGGCGACGACTGTAGCTGGGTGGGGATAGCAAAAAATGGAAATCTGAATTCAATAGAGAAACTAAAAGCAAACTGCAAGCTGTGCAGTTCTTTGGAAAGCTGAATGATTATGCCAGAAGCGTTCGAATGAATTATTACTCATGCTTGTCTGATGGAGTGTTGATTAAAATTTCGATGGTTTTGCTTGTTTCGGAAACAACCTTTGTTGATTGTGTTTTCATTGAATGAAATAAAGCTGGTTCAGATGTTGAGCACTTTGCTGTAAATTCTGTGCAATGGAACTTATCCATCAGTTGATTTCCTGTCATATAAAGCATTCATGTGTGTACTGTGAAACCCTGCCACACATGTTACCATACGATTCATATTCATGTGACGCAGTATGTCCATAAACTTTTGGAGGTTCAGGGTAAAACTCACGTTCAAACAAACCCCGAAGCGCAACACTTTTCCAATAATCTATAAATCAAAACCCGGCGTTGCCGATGGAGACAGACAACTGTGGTAAGCTTTTTTGATCATCGTCCTCGCCGTCGATGGCAGGCAGCAGAGGGATGTCCTAGCAGCAAATTCATTATTAATCTAAACGACTCTCCTGGCAGTTGCCCGGCAGTGCCTCTTCTGATTCAACTAAACTCCTCTGACCCTAATGGCGCGGAAACGTTACCAGTTGTGCCACTGTTGTTTAAAATTCCAAACTGAGTTCAGAGAGTTGTGAAAATTTGACGCATGGACATTTTCCCACTATGCACTGCCAAGCAGACCGAGAGCGTAGCATGTGTGCACCGCACCAGTTTGAACGACAGTTTTGGCCAATGTTTTATGATGTGGATCTTATCTTTTATGCATGTTTATAGAGCTTTATATGAATAAATATATGACTTCTTTTTTGCAGTTGCTAGGTACTCCGGAGACAACCGAAGGCAGTGAAAACATTCGAATGCATCGAGTTTTTGGCGAAAGATTGAATTCATTGGAATGGGAAGGAGAGCGTGGTTGGTGGGTTGGCTGGAAACAGATAAACCCCTACCGACGATATCGGGAAAATTGGAAAAAAAAATCGTTCACCAATAAAGCCACTGAACCGTGTGACCGGATGATTGGGAACGGTTGTACGTGTTTTCGGGTGATTTCGTGGACGTATGACGATGGTGAGGTTGTTGTTGTTCAGGGCTAATCGTTGGAAGGTTCGATGCATCAGGCCATGTGCTATCAGTCCATTATTGGGGCCGTGAGTTTTTCCATTGCGATGCAAATTTAATGCACAAATTGGTGGCTCGAAACGCTTTTATCAAGAAGCATGAGCAACATTCAGGGTTTAACGCTAGAACATGATTGATTGATCGATCATAACAATTGTCTAAAACGGGGTATGTATTATTTGAAATGTCCAGAAGTACTGAATCCGGCCAATGAGAGTAACTCACTTCGACTCGAAATTGCAAAAAATTGGTTACTCAGTGGATGAGTAAAATAATTCTCGATTTTCTTCAAAAATCGTCTCGAGTAATAGGAAAATCGATGCATATTTGGGGACATGATCTTGATGATTTTGTGATGGACTTTCGCGTCTGCTATTCAACATCGCGTTAGAAGGTGTGATCAGAAAAGCTGGGATAGACACGAGTGGCACGATCTTCAGGAAGTCCATCCAGCTTCTTGGCTTCGCCGATGACATCGTCATCATGGCACGGAACTTTGAGACGATGGCGCAAACGAACATCAGACTGAAGACTGAAACTAGGCAGATTGGACTAGCCATGAACGCATCAAAGACAAATACATGAAAGGAAGAGGTTCTAGGGAAGACAATATTAGCCTCCCACCCCGAGTTCAGATTGACGGTGACGAAATCGAGGAGGTCGATGAGTTCGTGTATTTGGCCGAAAATGATACCAGCAGAGAAATTCAAAGACGCATTATGGCAGGGAATCGTGCCTACTTTGGACTCCGGAGGACGCTCCGGTCGAATAAAATTCGCTGGTGCACGAAGTTGACTATCTACAAGACGCTGATTAGACGGCCTACGGCTCTACGGCCACGAGACCTGGACTATGCTCGTGGATGACCAACGCGTCCTTGGTGTTTTCAAACGGAAGGTGTTGCATACTATCACGGTGGAGTGCAGATGGATGATGGAACGTGGAGGAGGCGAATGAACCACGAATTGCAAAAATTGGGCGACTACGGTTGGCTGGGCACGTCGTAAGAATGCCGCACAACGACCCAGTGAAAATGGTTCTCGAAAGGGACCCAACAGGAACAAGAAGAAGAGGCGCGCAGCAGGCAAGGTGTTATCGACCAAGTAGAAGGCGACCTGCGGACCCTTTGCCGACTACGAGGCTGGCGAAGTGTGGCCATGGATCGAGTAGAGTGGAGACGACTTCTTCGGGCAGCAGAGGACAAAAAGGCTTTAGCCTGATTGGTAAGGTAAGTAAGATGTACTGAATCCTGTTGAATGATTAAACACTACTGCATCCTTGTTCATTTGAGCATACCGCTTTCATCAGTTACGGAAAGTACACGGGCGATGAGGGTAACTCACTTCGACTCAAAATTAGAAAAAATGGGTAACTCAGTGCCTATTTTATTTCCTCTTAATCGAGTTTTTATTTGGTTTTTAGACACACATAGTTTATGTTATACAGGCGTCTCATTCGATTGGTAAGACCATTTTAAGCGTAATTTGTGCTGCATGTGTTTTCATAGCATGATTTTCGAGTTCTAAGAAGTTTAACGGTGAGAATGTATGCGATGAGAAATAATGACATTGATAAAAAAAAGTATTGCAAATGCAAGCCGTTCCTTTAGTGTTTGTAGATTGTTGAGCGTGCAGCGTGCTTCATAGAATGGTAGAGGAAATGCAATCTAATTTAGTCGTCGAAGAGCATACAAAAGAAATTGCTTTTGGACAGATTCAATGCGTTCTTCGTGTATGGCAGTGTATGGGGGCAGTATTTCAGAATAGGTCTTACATATGTAGTGCACAGTCATTTTACAGTGTATACACATATATGGATCCTGAAAATTGTAACTGAAACTCTCAATGAAGCCCAGCATGCTATTTGATTTGCTTATGATAGTGTTACAATGTTATACAAATGTTAGTTTGGTGTCCAGGATTTCACATAAGTCCCTTATAATTTTGCATTTGTCTACTATTTCGTTTCCTAAATGTATGTTTATGCAAGGGGTTTCAATTTGTCTACTAAATGTTATTGCATAACATACGTTTACTGCGTCGGAGGCATTTCTTATTTCTATGAAAAGGTTCATGCCGTCTGCATACACAAGTACTTTAATACTCTTAAGTATGAAGGAAATGTCGGTTAGGCACAAAATAAAAATAGTGGGCCCAAATTAAATCCCTGGAGGACCCCAGAAGTGACTAGAATTGGTTATGAATGTTTATTTTGAAAGCATACAACTTGCTTACGGTTTGTTAAGCCAGTTAAAAAATCCCGCTTCCATTTCTACTTTCTGCACCTTGAAGAGTAATAATGGTAAGTCTATTCCACGGTAATTTCTGATGTCAGATTTCATGCCAGATTTAAACCTAGGCACCAAAACAAAGGTTTTCCAAATTTCAGGAAATATTAATTTTTTCAAAGACATGTTAAAAGGCGTTCTAAAGGAAGGCACAGCTTTTCAGAAAGATTTTCAATAATACAGGTGCTATCCTACCAGAACTTTGAGGATTTCTTGTTGAGATAGTTGGTTGACAGATATGTCATTTGAAAATTCACATCTTTGTCAAAGCGCATTCGTGACGGAAAGATACTACTTTTCAATTTCGTGTTCATATAATGTAAGAAGTTCTTGGGACATGATTTTACTTCAGTTTCAACTTTACGATTGTATTCTTCATGTACTGAGGTAATGGCTGTGTTGAGTTCATTGCATATGTTGTGATAATTCTGCAAATTTTCAGATGTTTTTATTTCCTTTTTGTATAAATTATGCGCTTTTTGTTTTCTATCCTTTAAATGTTTCAGTTGCGCATTGAATCACACTGGTAATTTACTGCTTTGAGTCTTTTTCTTTACTGGTACAGTTTCAGAAATTAAGTTTTCATAATCGCATGAAATTCTTCAACTTGAATGGAGCGTCCTATATCCTACAAATTTACATTACAGATCGAGTAAAGTTATGAAAAATTCAATGAAATCGTCCTAATGACGCGTTCATCTAGATAAAATTGATAAATAGCATATTTTTAGCGATGGGCCCAATCTTAGATCCATAGGCCAATATTAGAGTCATTTCCTCAACTATCAGTTCTCATAACAAATTCCTTAGATTTCTCCTTAAAATTTGTCAGAAACCTTTTGGAATTTTTGACCGAATTCATGTGAGGTTTTATAGGATTAATCCTCCGTATGCATTATCCGAAAACTCACATGAAAACATGCTCCGGATTCCGGATTCCTTTTATTCTAGAATCGTCTTGAAATTATCCTCAGAATGTCCTTAGATTTCCCTTTTTGCATTACCTTGGAGTTCACCTCAGAATTCCTCCTTCTCACCTTCATAATTCCTTAACAATTAATGTCAAAAACTATTATGAATTTTAATTAATATTTCTTTTGAATCCTATTCAGGGTTGCCTTGGAATACTACTCAGATCTACCTTGTTGTGGGTTACTATTTTATTGATTTAAAATATTTTCTAACTTCTTCCATTAAGGTGATTCCTTGTAGAGTCCAGAAATGGCCGCCACGTAGGCTATACATGCACATCCATTTCGAATTTCCAACTACACAAATCTCGGAAATCAATGCTCCATTTCACCTGAAATTGCTACTTCATGTATGCTGCACTCAGTCTTGTTAGCGGTCACCGTAGTCGACACATTTTCTGAGATAATCGACTGCCTTTGCTTCCGACACTTGCAAAACAAGCTATCAAATTACAGTACCAAACTAAAATGTCATATGAAAGGCTCTGTCATACGACATTGTCGCCGAAGACCGTCACGAATGTATGTATTTTAGTTTTTTTTTTTCATAATAAGAGCTACTGATGCTGTGCTTGTGTGAATTCTGAAAATAGCAAGCAACGATGTTCTAGTAATAGCATTTCTGATCAGAAAAGGTTTTATTTACACCAAATTGAGGAATTAGAACGAAATCACACATGTCATATGATAGTTATTTGATAATTTTATTTTTGCTCGAATGTTGTTCTAGCGTTTGCGTTGTGTAAGAGAGACGACGGTAGAGTATGATAGTACGAAAACAAACAGACTGTCGCACAGGACAACGAAGCGAGTGTAGTAAAAAACGTCAACAGTTTCAACCCCTGGCTGCACTACAGCTAACGTGAAGTAACAGTTTCATTGTGGTAAGAGTCGGGGAAGCTTATATTTGTGCACTTAAAGCTTCGAAGTGGTTACGAGAATAAGAATCTCACTGTGAAACACCTTAAGGTTCCTTTGTGGCATATAGAGTGTTACAATCAAAATTTTGTCGGCTTAAACTTGACGCATTTCTTTTAATTGAAGTTAAAAAAAACCTGAATAGTCCTCATTTTGTAGGTGTGTTGCGTGCACAGTGATGTTTTTTTTTTTATTTTGACATTTGCTCTTGAGTTATCAAAATGGCGACCAAGGAAGAGGAGCAATGCATCAAAATTTTGCAAGCGCATCGCGAAAATCCGAACTACTCGCACTCCGAGTGCTTCCTCCGAGTTTCCTGGGTGGGAGTTTTATACAGCAACCGGAACCGTCAACCAGGAAATTTACATGAACGAGTGTCTGGAAAAACGTCTGCTGCCTTTCCTGAAGCAACACGATTTTTCCGTGCTGTTTTGGCCGGATTTAGCATGCTGCCAATACGGAAAAAAGGCCATTTTTATTTGACCACATTTTGATCGTAACACCCTTTAGAATAAAGGTTCTATTACCACTTACATTTCAAAATTTTGTAGTCTAAATTTGACTGAGAAAATCAGTCATTATTATACAGTGTGAGTTTTGGAAAATATTGTTATTGAAGGTAAAGACATAGTATACAAAATTTGGAAAATATTTAGTATAATATCTACGAAATAAGGTACATTCAATACCTTTCAAATGACTCTTAAAGAATAAAAATTATCTCTAGAATCCATTCGCAAAGCTGTTCAAACAAAAACTCTCTTAATTGTTTTTCAAAGTGACTGTATCCTGAAAATCTAGTCCAGTCCAAGTTTTTTTTCCAGTTTTTAAAGAGAGGAAGATTTACTTTTGACGAAAGGCCACGTCTGTGATTTTTATATGGGGGTACACTTTGTGATAAACGAAAATGGAAAATGTAACACAATTATGAAAGATTTTGAACATTAATAACTCAGCTGCCCCTGGATCAATTTCAATAATTTTATCACCAATCGATCAGAAATATTTCTACGCATCAATAGCAATGCTTTCGACTGATGATTTTAAACAAGAAACTATTGAAAAAGTGGTAATGTCAAGCATTGTCCAATGTTCAAATAAAAAGTGATCATGTTATCACTGTTTTCATGAAATAAACGTTCTTCCCAAACCCAGTCGTCATAACCGTGTACCACTTGGTTGCACATAATTCTGCTTTAACCTGAAAAGATATAAAAGGGCGCTGCTGTCTAGCATCAACTCATATTCGCTTCGGACGGCGTGGTGAGCAGGCAGCAGAAGCATCAATAGCAGCAGTATGAATGTGGTGGTAGGTTAGGTAGTCCACTTTTTTACACAAAAAGCAACAATGACTGGTCGTGACAAAGAAGGAAAAGGTCTTGGTAAAGGAGGCGCCAAGCGTCATCGCAAGGTTCTCAAAGGTCATCAAAGGCCATTCGTCGTCTGGCTCGCCGTGGCGGTGTCAAACGTTTCTCCGGTCTGATCTACGAGAAACACGAGGTATGCTGAAGGTGTTCCTTCAAAATGTGCTCCGTGATGCTGTCACCTACTCTGAACACACCAAGCGTAAGCGGCAATGCGACAGATGCACTATGTACGGTTTCGGAGGTTAAATCATCACCAACTTTGGCAACAAAACGGCCAAATTGAAAAAGAATTTATCTGTGCCTGTTTTTCCATATTCAGAACCACACAAAATGCTCTCCAGAGTTGTAATTTTGTAACCAAACTTGGAAGCAGGGGTGCAAGTGGTTTTCATCGATTCTCTTCATCAACTTTCTCTTTGAAAAAAAATACTACAAATTTGGTACGCCTACAATTCAAAAACGGAAAGAGCTAAGATTATATATGATCGATCAATTAAAAGAACTAAATGCTCTTCACATTTGTTCCATCCACTAGCGGTCCTACGTCAAGCTTCCGTTCGTGCCCCTAAGCACAGACCCTGCAACTTTTTTTTTCCAATGTGCAGAATCCCAAATAAAAGTGTGCTTTGATGATGTATCGTCTTCGTTTCATCTGCTTACTTTTCCGTTCGTTAGTTTAATGAACTTCCAACTAAGCATACTTACTGTAGCACTGTAACAGCTTTTATTTATTTTTTAAACGAATTTTTCATTGCAATTCAAGCAGGAATGTCGAAAAAAGTTACTTCTTGACGAAAATAGGAACTTTTTAGTGCTCACCATTAAAAAAGTGACAAAAGTCGAGTTTCGAACGCCTTTGGATACGGTTGTGTCTAAAGTTTGCTCTCTGTTTTGTGCGTGCATTCTCTTTCATAGTTTTCGACTGCATTTGCAGGATTAGCGCTGGCACTTTGCCTCCCGGACATTTATACGTGTGTGAGTGGAGGTTTTCTCGCTTTCCGATAAGTTTTAGAATCAAGAAAGAAAACATGATTCATCATGTTTGCAAAATTGCAAGCATCAGAAGATTTGGCGCTGCGTGGTTTGATTGTTTCTTCTGTACCAAAAATTTGTGGCATCACGAGTGAAAATTTTAATTTCTGTTTATTTACGTGGTGATGAGAACAGCGCTGATCTATTGTTAGGGTTTGCATTGCTTTTGTGCACTGAGTGACTTTAAAAAGAAAAGTGATATTTGGTTGTTGTGTGGTTGGAGTGGAGAGAAAAATATGCGTGGAAGCATCGGGAATGCGCTCCCGGGTGAAGTGATTTGGTGAGTACGTTCCAGTTGAAGATTGTTGACAAGTGTATTTATGGTGATGCAAATTATGGTTTAGATGACGCATGGCTTCAAACATTTAGTGTATCCAAATAAAACATATTACATACTAAATACGCACAGGGCGTCGTCTGCTGACCATTGCCGCGGGTATATCGTGGGAGTCTCAGGTACCCGGTTCAAGCTTTATAGCGAATTCGTTTATTATCGGGGTTGGAACCAGTTCCAACCCAGTGCGAAACCGAACTTTTTGTCAGTGCGAACCACAACCTGAGCTGGGTTTTAAAAACAAACGATCAAACTGACGTTTGTCAGAAAACAAGCAGACCCAATCTTGATACCCGATCCAGGTTGGAACTGAATAATAAACGAATTTGCTATTAGTTGGCGGCGGTGGCTCTTCTTGACCTTATACCCCCTGAGTAGTTAGTGTGAATAAGGGCGTCTATGTGATGTTTTGCTGTAACTGTTGTGGACATCTAGTGCATCCTGTTCCCTTAACTTGTTGAGGACACCCTGTTTTGCCTCAAAAGTTATCCTTTTTGAAGTACTAGTCTTCACAACATAAAGGGAACCATTACGGAGCATGAGATTTGATCAAATTATTCGCAATTCTACTTGTCCAACGCCTCCGGCTGGGTGAGGGATAGATGATGACACACACACACACACACACCATTAAAAAAGTGACAAAGTCACTAAAAAGTGCCCCACTATCAGCCCATGTTTGGGCCGAAGTCTCAGAATTCTATGAAATTTTGCTTTACAGTTAGAGTTTATAATTATAAGAAAGAAAAAAAAATCAATAAATTCCTTGTTGATTAATTATCCCGGAAAATTATAGTTGAAGTTTTCGAATTCGCTTAACTCTCGACCCCTCGATCATGGGTAAGTTCGAGAGTGTGAGATATAATAGTTAGTTATCGGTGGACAAGTTGGGGCCTCCCTTAGCTCTGTCGGTAAAGACACAGCTATAAGGCAGCTGGGTTCGATTCCCGGTCCGGTCTAGGAATTTTTTGGATCGAAACTTCCCTGGTCATAGAGAGTATGATAAACGTAATAAAGCCACAGAGAAGAACAAACTTGCCGAGAACTTTGTTTTGTGACTTACTCTTAATTAGTACAATGATTGCGCCTTAATATTGTGCAGACACTTACCTGAAAAAAAGGAAAAAAGAGGACGTTAATCATACATTTCAGGATGTCTTATAAAAATATTTAGAACACAAAGTGCGGGAATATTTCGCATAGAAATATTTGCTTTACTGTTGAACACTGTTGTATTCTGCTATTTCGTGCTAATTATCAAACTGGAGTGGGGAAGTTTACGCGCATGGTCAATGACGAATCAGATGAAAATTTGATAAATTCCTGGAATACATCTTGCAGACTCGCCTAATGTCATTACTCTGTGCCAGTGGCTTAGCGTAACTGGGTGACATCCAAAGCGGGTTATTCGGATGTCACTTCCTAATTATAATTTCTACATCACATAAACCTGGAATCAGCGCTGTTTTTCGGCATTCGTTATGCATTGTTCGATACGTTCAGTCGGGGTTACGCCTCCCAGTGGCTAGCATGGTTTCATCCCACAGTAGGGGGGCTTATTTTTAAAAATCGTTTTCCACGTGGAAAATGATTATTGGGACTAATTATGTAACATTTCAAAAATTTAGCTTTTTTGGGGGCTCGTCTTTTTGACCAATTGTGCGATCATGTTGCTGGAAGGAGATTCTTTACTGTCCCGTAGATGCGTATAGGCGACTTTGCCTATCGATCCACCCAATCCGTTTTTGGCCCTTCATACAGTGACATGTTGAGGACAATCAGAGGTTATTAAGATTGATCAAAACAAACAGAGAAACGTGTTACAATGGGTGGTAGACCAGTATAATGCATCATCAAAACTTCCATAATTTTTCAAAAATATGGCACTTTTTGATCAAAAACTTGTGATATATCAATTGTGTTTTTCGTCACGTTTCTAGAAAAAAGCTAAAGTGGCGTACAACTGTTTAGCAAAGAACTACCAAAATGCAATATGTACTCCGACTCATTGGGAACAGATGTTTCGGAATGCTTTTTCTCCCCGCTAACCAGCCCCATATTTTGCATAGCTTATCCCGCAAAACCCAAGCAGATCAACGGATATTCGCTGAAGGTGGAAAATTTCTCAAACAAAACAAAAAACAACCATTCATTCGCTCATATTTTTCGCATGGTCAGCATCCAGGAAGACACGACAACGACGATACGTGCACATTGCAACCACCCCAGCAGTGACCGGCTGGGGTCCTCCCGTATTGACCAAATCATTGAAGCAAGGACGATTGTGAAATGGATTTAAAAATACAGCTGTTGTGTCGTCTTCATACGTTCGTGGTTGAGAAAAGTTTTGTGACTTTATTGACATTTCCCGAATGTAAATCGAAAAAGGATTGCGAGCCAACGGCACTCGGTCCCAGCAGTCAGTAGTGCCCAAGAGGAGGTTTTCTTGGGTCCGAATGGGAATGGAATCATATTGGCATTATTCCGGTGTGGGGAGGGTTCATCATTTGGGTTGGATGGGAAATCGATTCGGTTCGAATTTGCTGACAATCAAATTTTTCTCCGTCAAGGTGGAATATGTATAAATTCGGGTCGAAAACGGTTGAAGGATGGCTATCGAATTGAAATGTGTTTCTGAATATTTAACATACCTACATGACATGAAAGCCGTTCGTTAACTCGGAAATTCCTATAGGTTATTCAATCCAGCTGATAGGTACATCTCAGATGCACGAGTAACTTTTCTGTGTTTGGTTCTCCTTCCAAGACCGCGTTGGCATGTGATGGTGAACCTTGGGAAAAATCTCACGATCAGCAGTAACAGCATGAGCAGCTAGCACTACAATGTTGCAGCCAGCGAAAAAAAAAACCGTGGAAAAAACTCAATTATAAACCAGCTTAAACCCGGGGCACGGAAGAGAGCAGCCCCAGTCATCAGCAGCAGAGCAGTAGATAGCTAGATATCATCCACACGTTTTCCGGATTGCTGGCACGATGTAGGTATGGACACATGTCGTAGCGCTTTCCATCTTTCTCCTGCTCCAACAGATGTTGATAACTTCATTTTCTTGCCTAAATCAAATCAAACACTCATGATACGGGAAACGACATATTCATGTAAACTCCAACCACCCCCGCTCCAGCCAGGTCGGTCGGTGAGCGCTCTTCCGAAAATAAAACAAAAAAAAAAATGTTTCCTTTCATTGGCGCCGCCATGGTGGAGGGGTCCCGAGCAAAGTAAAACATCAAATTGATAACAAGTTCTATTACCCGGTTATCACTTTTTGATAACTGAATATGTTATCATTATGGTTATTATTTTGATAACTGAATATCCCGAGCAGGAGAAAATAACTAATGAATACCTAATTCTGATCTGATACCAAAATTTGGTATTGACCAGCATGACATAAGAGGTAAAATACCAAAGAATAATACCAAAAAATTACATGCAGAATACTTTGTAAATACCAAAAGTTGATATTTGGATACTAAAAGAATATCTGGGTGGTATTGTTTTGGTATTGCATTATCAAAATTTGGTATTGGAATGGTATTCTGCGAATATTTTTTTGGTATTATTTTTTGGTATTTTACCTCTTATGTCAGGCTCATCCATACCAATTTAAGGTATCGAGATATTCGTTCCTGCTCGGGATGTTACATAGCAAAAATGATAACAAAAATTGCTCGTTGGATATCACAAAAATAACTAATTTTGTTATAATTGACAATATCTTGATAACAAATTCTGTAAGCCTTACAAATTTATTCCATAAATTTCAAATCATGTTATCTTTTTGATATCAAAGCCTTACGCTGATAACTGAAATATGATTAGGGATTAAAAGCACTATTTTTATTGTTTCAATGCGAATAATATTTAAAGTTTTGAACTAACCTTGCATCGTTAATAAATATATAGTGAATTTTTCATGATAACAACTGATAACAAAATCAAGGCTGATAACTAAATAAGTTATGAGATAACAACTGAAAACAAAATGATATCTGGGATAACAAGACTTGTTATCTAGATGATATCGGGTTGTTATTCTACTTTGCTCGGGGTGTGGTAGTGTTTGCAACTCCGATAAATTTTCATAGTGGTGCTCTACCCGAGCAAAGTCCAGCATCAAAATGACAGCATATCGAAATCAAATTTTGATATCAACATCAAACTGAAGTCATAATTTGATTTCAGTACACGCAATTGAAAAATGGGATAACAAATTTGTTTTCATTTTGATGTTCATTTGCTTTTCAATAATACTGTTATAAACAGGAAAAATGTTCACAAAGGAAGATTATTTTTCTCTCAATTTTGATATTTTATCCGTTAAAACGGCCAAAACCACAGTAACCTGAGTAATCATTATCAGCGACATCACAACATCAAATTTAGTTTTCAATTTGATCCCAGACTTTGCTCGTGTAGGTACTTAAAAATCTTAATCATTTCTTAGAATTCATTCAAAACTTTAGATTTACATCATTTTGGTTATTTTAGAAATAGGAGAATTTACGTATTCTCGGCAACCTAAGCAGCGACCTTCTTTCGATAGCCTTTTTCTCTATGGAACGCACACATATGCAGTATTGGTGTGTTTACAATCTTTTGCTGCCAGCTGCTCTAACAATTTCGGTCGAAAGAATTGTCAAAAACTGTTTTGAAACGCTTTTACAAAGCTCCAATCTTCTCTAGTGAGAGCGAGTATTGTCGGCAACCAGTTTTTCTTCGGCAACCGTTCCATTTGAACTGCATGTAAATCTGCTGTTTTATTATCGGTAACTCGAAATCAGCTACAATTTGTAGTGCATGTGTTTCATTTCAAGAAAACCTTGCTAGATTGCTTTTTCTCAGTGGAAAAAAATATAGTCAAATTGAAGCTGAAAGCATAAAGAATCGTTTGCATGCATTCAGCGAAGTTTTTCGTAAGAAAATCCAGTGAAAATAGTGTTTCAATTTGGGTTGCCGAAAATAGTCTGGCATGCCGAAGCCGTCATTTCCCCTACCTAAATTATCCAACATAGATTTGAAACATTATGTGTACAATCTGCAAAGATGACGGCGATTATAAGTTATTCAAAAAAGGTCGAAACTATAACCTATAAATTTAAAACAAGCGTGATTGGATCTAGCAAATAAACATCTTTGGCTTAGTTTCGACAATAGCAATACATTTGTCAGATAGATTTTTCAAATAATCTGAAATTGTTCAACTTAGAGCTGATACATTTTAAAATTACTCCTTTCTTCTAGAAAAAAAATCTTCTGGACTCATGTGAGATCTAAATATACACTCATGCAAAATCTAAAATCTCTCTTACCCCCCACATGATTGGGCAAAATTTCGGCGCAACTGCTTTCTATTCCTTGATTCCATGAAAAGGCGGTCTCAGCATGGCATTGATACCCGTGATAGTAACAGAAGGTGACGTCGATGGGCGAAGTGGATTAGTGGAAGCCCTGCGCGATGATGGTGATTTCCCTATCTTCGAATTCAAATTCATTCCGCGTTTCGTGCCCGTAGTATTTCCCCCTTCCATCTGACCCCGCAGCGTCCCATCTCACCCACTAATGCTTAAACAGTGATCTCCTGCGAGTGATGGAGCAAAACTCTCGTGGACTTAATCGCGTGGAATTATTTGAATATTTAATTCCGGAAAGCGATCTCTCAGTTTCGCCGAGCGGGCTTTCGCGTTCTATTATCTCATCAAACATATAAAACAACCGACGTGGCGGGACGCAGAGACGCGAAATGGTGGTGGTGGTGGTGGTGATGGTGATTCGTCACTCTGTGGGGTAGGTTACGATTCTCGGCGTGGGCGACGGTGGGGGCTACGAAGAAAGAAGGCCCTAAGTAAATTTATCTACCCATTTAATTTTCTATTTTAATGCAAATACCACTTTTTGCTTCACTTCTTTTCGGTGGATGGTTGATGGTTATGCTTCTCGTTGTGGGATAATCGTTTCAGATTTGTTGGAATTCTGCAGCAGAGACGTCGCACACCGAGAGAGGCGGAACTATGACTACATCTCCCGCATAATTAAGGCGGTGGCAGGCGACCCCCAGCCTCTACTTCGTCTTCGGTCCCAGTAACTGTACGATTCTGATTTCATAACAATACCGTGGGCACAGGAATCCTAATGTAGTGCAGGAGCATAACCCCTGTGTCACCGGCTGCCATCGGCAAATGGTGCCCCCGAAGTATCAACAGACGTGACATTTTATGTGGAATAATTCTTAAAACTATTCCCAACCGAGAGGAAACAGGGAAGGTCGTTTCAAAGCTACCGTAACCTTCCGCGTTCGTGTTCGCGTCGACGGATGGGGATTAAACTTTATGTTTTATGACTCAATGGACGCACAGACCGGATGGCAATTAGGGGCTTAAATCAGTTTGCAGTAACTAGGTTGAAGGCTTTGCATAACAATTCCTTGGACCGTCGGCGGTTGTTCGAAATGGAGGTTTGATAATTAATCTTTTTTTCCCATAAGGACCACATCAGCGGGAATTGGATTCCAAAGCCAAAGTTATGTTGGAATCGAATGGTAAGTGTGCAGGATGAACCGAAACTCAGAAACGTGTCATAGAGTGTAATTGGATTTGTTTGACGATCTTGTGTCTAGTATCCAAGGTGCTAAGGGCGTAGCTGATAACCATTGCGTAGTCAGGATAGGGCAGGATTTCCGAGCAATATAGAATATGTGGTAGCGAATTCAGAAAAGAACAGCTCGAGGCATGTAAACATGAGATCGGTAGAGCACTTCCCGGTCAAATAGGGAAAACAATCATTGATTTTACCTCTCCGAAATCCATGCAACTTCGCTTAATTGTTCGCTAGGGGCAATGAACCAAGTTTGTGCCATTTTGACCCACGCCCAATTTTGTTAAATGGTGTATTCAATATTTTCCAATAAATCATAGCAGGAAAATGGGTCATCTAATCGAATTTTAGATTTTACCTCTCCGAATTCCATGAAAATTCACATATTGTTCGCTAGGGGCAAAGAACACAATCCACGCCCTTCTACTCCGAGGGATCAAAATTTCAAAGTGAATATGATGGCCCAAGCTTTAGAGAATATGATAGAGAGTATATCTAACTACGAGAATAACACTTACTAAAATGCATTGCAAATTATGAGCATGAGAAATTTTGATTTTGAACGCTTTTATTATGAACGTGCGAAGCCGAATTCCTTCCCGAGCAGGAACTAAAAAGCTAATCGATAACAAATGAATATCTTAATGTGGTATGATACCAGATTTTGGTTTACTTGTGGTATAAAACCTTGTTTTGATACTATCGAGTTATCGAAATATTTTGTAAAATATCAAATGAATACCAAAATAACATAATGTGATCTTTCAGTTTTTAGACAATAACACCTAAAAGAGTTATTGAATTGCTATTACAAGACCTTCAAAATAACAAACTATGGTATTCTGGCATCTAAAAAAAGCGTAATAGCTAAATTATTTATTAGTTCGTTATTCGTAGAATATTTTTGAGGCATTATTTTTGGAATTTTACCTCTTATGTCAGCCTCACTAATACCGTATTTAGGTTGCCAGTTATGCCATTTTCATACCTAGATAATAATAATTAATAAGTTATTTTTTCCTGCTCGGGTTTCGGGACTTGCAGGTTGTGTTAAATATGGAAAATAACGATATTCAATGATTGTTTCATGTACTAGTTCTATTTATTATAAAAAATATATTTCACTTCAATTTAAAATAGTTTCAACGGCAGCCGCATTATTATGGTGCCCCGTTGCGAAATAGACATTCTTTTTTGGCACTGTGGTAATATTAAATACTTTGGGTAAGTACAATTTTAGATGCTCTTAGTACTCATTGAAATTTTTCTCAGCATATAGGGGAAATGGATGTAATGTCGGCCTAAATGCTCCTAATTTGGGCCCATACACAAATACAGCAATCGGCTAAATTTTCAATACCGACCAAAAATATCCATTAGTACCGTCCCAATGACGCGTTCATCTAGATAAAATTGATAAATATCAGATTTTTAAGCGATGGGTCCAATCTTAGATCCATAGGCCAGCATTAGAGTCATTTCCCCTAAATGAAGGATACGCTGAGTTGAAGTGGTGTATTCTAGTTCGGGCTAGTTCATCTCCGAAGAAGGAAAGCGATACGACATTAACAACGCTATAATGTAATAGAGCCTGGGATTTAACCCACGATCATTTACGCAGTAAGCAAAAATGGTCTCCATTAGGCCACCGAGCTACTCAAATTATAACACGCAACTTATGACCGAGTAGTTGTTATTACCATTCCAGGACTGGTAGCAATCACTGCTGTTAATAAGTTACCAAATAGTGGCTTATAGTTGTAAAAAAAGAGACTTAAAAGTGACCTAAGAGAAGAAAAGTAGTCGTTCTGATGGGACACCAAATAAATGTTTGATTTTTTAGACTTATTCAATTAGTATTTCATTAACACTTATGTACAATTTGAACCCTTAAAGCGAAAGATTTAATATAAATGTTATGGTCAGGGTGTTTACTAACTGCAAAAGCCTCGAAAACCGGGAATCCTCAGGAAATTTTATTTTTCCTTAAAATACCAGAAAGTCTCAGATAATTTAATAATTTTCTTACTAAGGATATCTTAAAAAAAAAAGAATGTATTTTAAAATACAAACAATTTTCTTTTTTTTATTAATTTAATTTATTTGATAAGGCTCAAACGAATTAACTTTACAGAGCCGAGGACTCTTGGTCACTATACAATACATCTTAAAAATATAGTCAAAAGGTACAACACAATAAACACTTTATCTTCCGCTATCCAAAAAGCCTCGTCCATCAGAACTGGAGTCGCTGCCAGTGTTTTCATTGTATGGCAGTTACGCCATCGAGGGGCAGAGCGCTTCCATTGCAGCAATGGACGCAAAACGTGGTCAGCACTCACTCACTCATCACGAAACGGTTGCTTTCCAAAGTCGACGACGCATCGACCGAAAGAACTGCTGATGAAGAACAATGAGGAGGACCACACAATGGTTGCTGCCGAGAAAACAGACGATCGCGTGGCACACATCGAGAGTGGCCTGCTTTTGTCGACAGCCGAGTGAACACTCCATTTAATTTTCTCTTTGTTTTCATTCACAGATTGAATTGTATAGATCCACAGTGGATTGATCAGTAACAAATAAAAAAAAAACAAAACAAGTGTCTTGAAATGCTTTTTTTTTGTTTTGGAACATGCATATTTCCTAGAAATTTTCAATTTGAGCTAGTTCTGGACTTCAAGCAATTTTCAAGAATCTGGAGTCAACTTCCATGAACAGTTTTAAAGGCTTTTTAATATAATTTCTAATGACCTCATTCAAAGTGAGTTCTGGGAAAAAAATCTTTCAGAAAAACATCAAATACAATCTGCTTTCAAGGTAGTTCTGAGAAATTTTAGATTTCATATGAAGCCTGCTAATTTTGAGTAGAATTTCACGAAACCCTGAATTTAATTAAAGGAAATTTTAATGAAAACTCTTAGTAATTTCTGAGGAGAACAACTCCTGTGAACTTCAGAGCAAAATTCCAAGGGCATTATGAGGATAATTTCATAAAGTTGGTGGGAGGAAACGAATCCAAGGCATAAGTCCTTGGAAATTTGTTGAAAATACTAAAAGGAGGATTACAATTAAATCTGAGAATGCCAAAACATCTTCAAGGAATTCGGAAAATAAATTCAGGAGAGTTTGCCAAAAAAATATGAGAAGAAATCGAAGGAATTTGAGAGGAGAAACGCCAATGAATTTTTAGGAGACTTTCAAAATGAAATGAATTCAATGCATAGTTGGAGAATCTTTCCAAAGGGTTTCTTATTGCGGAGAATTACAAGGTAATTCCGATGAAAACTAAAACGAAAATTGAATTCGAAGGAGCTTCATCGAGATTTTTAGGAATATTTCAATTAAATTTTCGTTGGATATGGAATGGACTATTCTGAGGTCTTCAGAACAACTTGTAAGTTCCCAATTTTTTTCCTGAAGTTAATGAAACTGCCTTGAAGTTCTTTTGTAGTTTGAGAAACTGGCCTGATACTCACAATACTTCTCATTCAATTCTTAAACTTCCCTGAACTTCATAGGACTTCCTTAAGTTTCCTCAACTTTTCTAACGATCATGGATCTTTTCTAAAAGTTTAACAATTCGCTGAATTTCTCTAAACTTCTTTAAAATTTATATGACTTCAGAGACGTTAAAAAGTTAATTGAGGTCTTCGCATAAGTTCAGAAGTTTAAACATTTTTTGGACGGTTCATTTAAAATCAGCGCAGTACAACAAGCTTCATGAGAACTGCAAAAAGTGTTGAGAATTTCAGAAAAGTACAGAGAACCTCAAAGCAGTTCCGTTAACATTAACATTTTGCAGTTCTCAGGAAGCTTGCTGTACTGCGCTGATTTTAAATGAACCATCCTAAAAATGTTTAAGCTTCTGTGAACTTCTGAACTTATACGAAGACCTCAATTAACTTTTTAACGTCTCTGAAGTAATCTGAAAAACTAGGAACTCCTTTAAATTTCCCACTAATTTTCTGAAACTAATGGAACTGACCTCCCCATGAAATTTCTCTAATTTTCGGGGCTTACTAAACTTCTTTCAAATGCTACCGCATTTTGCTAATGTTCAAAAAAATCCTGATGTTCGCGGATCTCCCCTCCATAGATTTCTATGAAGTTTTCGAAATGTTTCTGAAGACCACTGTCCTTCTGTGAAGTTTCCGAAATTTTTTCTAAATTTGAGGAATTTTTATGTTCCCGCAATTTTCATGGAATTATAACGAAATAATTAATATAGTTCTATGATTTTCACTGAAGTTCTCAATATTTTTCTGAAGTTCATGAAACTTCTCTTAAATCATCGACACTAATATAAAACTTCTTCAATAGTTTAGACTTTCCTAGTGTTATTAAAAAAGCCTAAACGATTAGTGATTTTTTTTTTTTAAGTTTTCTAGACTGCCCTGAATTTATCAGTATTTTTTTTAAGAACCCGCAATTTTACTGAAATTAATTGATTTGCTTTGAAGTTTAGACAAATTTTCCTCAATTATTATAACCATTATAAACGCTCACTAATTTTCCTTGAACTTATTTATGCTTACTTGAAGTTCTCTAAATGTATTTAATAATCCGTCAATTTTTCTGATATATGTATTTATATTCATAATTATATGGCGCTTCTGACGTTTTAGGATCAATCATAGAATTCTTGGAACACCCCATAGCTCCACGGAACTCCTTGTAAGTCGCTACAAATTGCTTAAGTTTATGGGATTATTCTGAAGTTATCTGATCATGTTCCAAGTACTCGGAACTTCGCTGAATATCATGAAACTATCCTAAAATATCTAAATTTATTAGAAGTTCTTTAGAATTTCTCGAAGATCTGATATATGCTAAAATTTCTCGCATTTTTTTTTTATAATGAATGGAACTTTGCTTAGTTGATATTCTCTAATCAACTAAGCAAAATTTTCGTATTTTATTTTTAAGTTATTGAAATCTCTATGATATAAGTAGCACCCTTAAAATACTCTCACGTTTTCCGAATGTTCAAATATATTTTTATCTCTCGGAGCTTTGCTGAAGTTTCCGGAAATTCCTTGAGTTTCTCGAAACTTTTTTAAGGTTTCTACATTTCCTTGAAATTATTTGAACTGCCCTTTGATTCCCTGATCTATATTGACGTTCTCGAATTTTCTTCAAAGCTCTCAATTCTATTGAGGAGCTCGGTTCTGCTCGGAAATAAATGGAATTCCCGTAAACACATTTAAATTTCTCTGAAATTCTCTGGATTTCAGTGAAGTTCCTGAAATATTTCTGAAGTTTTCATAAATTCTCTGAAGGTCTCTGTATTTTTCTGAAATTCTCGGAACATCTTAAGGGATCTCGATTTTTTTTCAGCACATCATTGAACTATCCTGAATTTTTCTAAATTTACCATTATAGAACTTTAAACTGCTCCAAAAGTCTGGACTAAAGTTACGGAAACTGCTCTTAAGATCCTAAATTCCCTAAAGATCTCTTTATCTAGTTGTTCTGAGATGCATAGAACTTCTTTAAAAAATCACAAAACCCCTCAAGTTTTCTATGTTTCTCAAGTTCCTATAAAACCCGTGAAGTTCTCTGAAATTCTAGGAACTTCATTAAAGTTTCTGAAACTTTTCAGATGCTAAAAGAACCGATCTAGTAAGTTCTACATATTTACAGCGTGTTCCTTATGTTCCCTCAGATCTTTTCTAAAGTTGCTAACATTGTTGTAAAGTTAATGCTACTGCAATTAAGATCTCTAATCTTTCATAAAGTTAATTGCGAACTTAAAATAAATCATTAATTTTTTCCTTAATTCAGGCACTTTGAAAATTTTCAATATCTTGAACTTTTACATGGAAAACGAAACTTCAAGACATTGATATTTTTAGATCTTGGAATTACTTACTTGGAAAACTCAGGTAATTTTATTTAGAACGATTAATCGTCACAAAGCAAAGAATGCTCAACCTTGAAAGAAGTTCACGCTTAAAAAGTTGGAAATAGTGACTGACTACAAGAAAAAGTGACTTTAGTGATTTGGCCCTAAAAAAGGAGACTTTTTAGTGACTGGCTTGAAAAAAGTGAGCAAATCACTAAAAAATGACTCGCTACCAGCCCTGCCATTCGAGCCAGATGACAGCGACGGAACGTTGAATTGATATGATGAGTTCATATTAATACCGAAAGCGATACGATAGCGGCGCCGGTGGTGTAGTGGTAAGCGTGATTACCTCTCACCCCAGCAGGCCTGGGTTCAATCCCAGTCGGCGCCGCCGGGATGTTCTGAGGCATAACATCTCTGATCAAGCCTTCCTTCGGATGGGAAGTAAAGCCGTTGGTCCCCGGTTCATGAGTTGATGGGTCGATAGGTAGGGTCCAGGTGTGAGAGCTGCCTCCCTGGCGTCGGTAGCATTCGTGCTCAGCACGGATAACAAATCAAGGAAAAAAAATGTTGCGAAAGATATCCTGCCCAAGATTCCATTCAATTCCTGCGAAATTTTTTCTTGTAAAAACGACTATGTTTGATCACGGTTCTTCATTAGGAACAGGATTTATTGAGTTTTGAGACTTTTTGTGTGTGTTTTTATCGATTTATAAATTGAGAACCGCTGATAACTTTTCAGTATCGATGTATTCAAAAAAGTAGCTGCCGCAAAACGTTTCTAATATATACGGCACTTGCCCCGTAATGTGGCTAGATCACCTTTTCGTGGTACGTTACGGGACGTGAGATCTACCACCGATTCCTAGTCCTGACTACTTCAAACTAGGGGAACAGGATTTTTTGTAATCAAAGGTACACATCTTAGTTATGCCTTGTTGATAGTAACTAGACTCGGCTTTGTCCACCGAGGATTGAAACAAGGAAAAAATGAGTTAGTCTTCATCTATGTGATTCCTAAACTTCTATTTGTTGTTCCCTAGTTTGAAGTGGTTAAGACTCTGATGCATGGTCATTATCGGTGTAATTTCTTATTTTTGTTGCTAAGGAATCTAATTTTGACTGACAAAGGGGAGCACCTTTGGAGGGATTTTCAACACTCCAAAGAGTATAAATAGTGGGACCTTTCAATTAGAATCGGATCCTTGCGATAAATGCAAGAATGACAACTGTAAAAAAATCGAATACTTCATCATAGTGATGGAGTAATACGACATGCACTAAACTAAGGACACAAATTACTGAAATCGCATTCTCAGAATTGACTCATTCACAACCGATACGTATTTGAAATAAAACTATCTTCCAACCGAAAAGAGATTTAAAAAAAATCAAACATTCGCAATTTCCCGAAGAAGATCCGTTAAAAGCATTATCACCATTTCGAAATTTCTAGAGGCATGCAGTTGCAATTGCACGTATTCATGAAAAAAACAAAAACGAATATCATAATTAGCTTGAACGAACGCACCTCACCTCACTACACCACTGCCAGCCCTGCCGACCCTGATCCGGTTATTTGTCAGGCAGATTTTGCGTGAATCCTGAATGTGTCCAAATAGACGTCCAAACACCGTGCCCAGCCCCGTCCGTAGTTCTGCCGCAAAAAGGATTCTTCATTCTCCACAATCAGCACCACTAGCAGAGAAGTCACGTGCAGTTCGTGCCTGTCCACCCGTCGTCGTCGTCGTCGTCGTCATCATCGTCGGTCGGTCGGTTGCATAACCAATATCGAGGCTGGAAGAGCACTCGAGCCTATTTGGCTAGCGACATCTGTTTAAAGGCACGAACGTGTAATCGGAGATAGGTCTATATTGAAACAGCACTAGGTGGCTTTGGGAGTAGATTGTCCCCGACATGCGAATGTCTACATTTGTGATCTGTGATTGGAATAAGAGGCAAGGATGATCGAAATTTTGAACTTTCACGTTGGTTAGCCATACAAACTACCCGAAGCTGATTAGGTTATTTCGCGCAATTACGCTGCAAACCGCCGGTGGGTGATTTTGTAATTTGAAACGTGTAATTTTGCCTCAAGGAACCAGTCATTCCGGTTTCGAATGACACGGGATACAACCGAAACATGGTTCTGGCGAATACTAGACAAGCAAAACACACCCTATTCAGCAGTATGCAGTTGAAAAAAAAAATGTCGCCTGCAGTTGATTGCTTCCCTGTTTGGGGTGTGGTCCTCGCCGTCAGCTATTCGAGTAGAGTAAATGCAGAGGAAAAAAGGAACCATTCGATGCTGCTGGCGAACTTTTGAGCGAAAGCACACAAAACGTGATTTCACAAAATGTAATGTTTACAGCAGTCACCGCCTCACAACTTCATCCCTTTCCCCAAATCTTTTTTTTTTCGAAAGTTCATGCAGTCGGGATGAGTGGAAACAGTCCTAACACGACTAGTGGCTGCTGCTGCTGCTACTGCACTAGTGGCATCTTTGCTGGTAACGGAGAAAGCACGCTTGGAAGAGCATTTTCCCATAGACCAGAGCGAAGAGTTATTGGAATCAATTTGATCT
Organism: Ochlerotatus camptorhynchus; assembly: GCF_037179485.1. NCBI lineage: Eukaryota > Metazoa > Arthropoda > Insecta > Diptera > Culicidae > Ochlerotatus > Ochlerotatus camptorhynchus. Next base: position 4,043,037 of record NW_027040920.1, read on the forward strand.
TTTACTTAATGCGCTTTCTAACCTCACACTGCCCGTTCCACAACCCCACCGTCATCGACCGGGATGACTTCGGCGAAGTTTACGTGCAAATGTACATAGAGACTGATAAGTGAGCAATGCAACCCAGAAAGACGGACCTTCCTTGCCCCGGTCCTCGGTACCCCGGGACTAATGGCACTGGTTGAAGGGCGGATGATGAAGAGATGTACACTGGAAGAAGCTACGAAACCACAGTCAGTGGCACGATCGAAATAACCTAAATTGATTTTGTCGATGATGGCTATTTGGTTTTCGGCTAGTTTATAAAGCGGTGAGATGGTTTCAGAGTGTTTCTTATGAGGCAGACACATGGATGACGGAGCTCAGTCGTTAAAGGCGCAGCTACAAAGCAAGATCATGCTAGGGGTGGCTGGGTTCTATTCCCGGTCCGGTCTAGCAATTTTTTGAGTTGGAAAATTTCCCGAATTCCCTGGGCATAGAGTATAACTGTACTTGCCACACAATTATACTAATGCAAAAATGGTACAGGCATAGAAAGCTCTCAGTTACTTACTGCTTTATGAAGTGGCGATCAGAAGTGGCGTTTCCGTTGTATTTTTTTTTAATTTGAAAAACGCTATTTTGAAAATTTTACAAAATACAAAAAGGCCGAATTAAAGCAAAAATGTGTGCACACAATTATGCAAAGTTTAATGTAAATCAGAGAAGGTCGAGTTTTGGCGCCATTTGGCGTGGAAATGCTCTAATGAAAAAATTTACGTAAGTAGAAGTATTTCGCAATTGATTGATTCCAGAAAACACGTGGACAAGATTTGTATGGACCGTTGAAACTTACCAACCCATTTCCCCCTCCTAAACTGAACCATGTGATCTGTGGAAAGCGCCCAAATGAGGGTATTCATACTGTATTGTCTTTTTTTCAATCGCTTATTTATTTAGGCTTAAATGTCTTAAAAGAAACTCAACGGAGCCAAGTAACATATGTATAAATTCTTATCCGACTTGCTGTTTGCTGTTCGTTTCAAACTGACTTATTTCTTCCTTCCATTGTTGTTTCGTCAGCTCTAGCCGCTTAACCTCCTACTCTTTGTTTTTTGCTTTTCCTCCATCCAATTTATTTTTGTTGAAGTTAACACAGTAAATAGACTGGCCCACAAAAATAAAAGTTCAAATTTTCCACGGGCCAACCTCTAGATTTGTGCCATTAGGTGAGAAAAGCACTCTCTGAAAATTTCAGCTCATTCGGATGTAAGACGAGCTGGCGCTTTTAGTTTGAATTTTGTATGGGGAATTTGGATAAAATACATGAAATGACCCTCCTACACTCTATCGATCATAAAAAAAGTTTCCTTATTATCGATTTTATTCAGATTTTCAAAACTTGTAGTTCAATTAATGAGTAACAACTTTGCTGAAGATTGCATCATGAATCCGATTAGTTTTATTGAAATATTTGCTTTTGAATGTGTATGAGCATTTTGTATATGAAAATTTCAACCAAATCTCCTATATGAACATTAAACTAAAAGCGCCAGCCCGTGTAACGTCAAAAAGAGCTGAAACATTCAGAGAGTGGTTATCTCACCTACTGACACGACTCTGGATGTTGGCCTGTGGAAAATATGAACTTTTATTGTTTTAGTGGTAATCTAGTTGAGGCGTTCAAAAATAACCTATGGTGGTAGCGATCAATGATGTCAAAAATAGTGAATTTAATGACCATATTGAAGAAATAAGTGACCAAATAGTGACTTATAGTTGTAAATAAGTGACTAAAAAGTGACCTAAGGGAAGAAAATTAGTCGTTCTGATGGCATACCAAATAAATGTTTGATGTTTTAGACTTACTCAATTAGATTCTCATAAACACATAAATATGTACGATAGGAACCTTTGAAGTGAAAGAATCAATAGAAAGTTTATGACCAAACACCAAAGCTTCTACTACCAGGAAAACATGAAAAACCGGGAATTCGCAGGTAAACTTATCATTTCTCAGGAAATTTAATAATTTTCTTACTAAGAATGCATTTTACAATAAAAACATTTCATATTCCTAGTTATATTCATTCACACATTAAACTTAATAGATCCAGAATGGATTAATCTTCAGTAACAAATACATATTTTAAATTCAGGGGCTTCAAATGTTTTTTTTTTTTTGGTTCTGGAATATGCATATTTCCCACAAATTTTATAAATTCTGAACTGAAAAGTTATAATACTTCAAGAAATTTTCAAGAATCTGGAGTCAAATTCTTCAATTTTAAGGCTCATGGAACTTTATTATCATTTCTGAGGACCTCATTCCACGGGAGTTCTGCGAAAAAAATCTATGGAGAAAAACATCAACTGCAATCTGCTTTCATGGTACTTCTGAGGAATTTTAGACTTCATGTGAAGCCAAAGCCTAAGATATTAAACTCCAAGCGAATTTTCATGAAAAATCTCCGTTGAATATGGAATGGACTATTCTGAGGTCTTCAGAACTACGTTAACAAAATATTCCTGATATTAATTAAATTGCCTTGAAGTCCTTTTGTGATTTGAGAAACTAACCTGATGCTCGCAATACTTCTCATAATTTTTTTAACTTATCTAAACTTTTTCGGACTTCCTAAAGTTTCCACAATTTTCCTATCGATTATAAATCTTCTCTAAAGGGTTAACAATTCACTGAATTTCTCGAAACTTTTTTAAAATTTTTGTAATTTCCCTGAGGATATCTGTTCTTTCTTGAAGTTTTTTTTTTTGCTTAGAGCTTTATTAACGAGATCAATATTTTTATCGAAGTTCTCAAAACTTCTGTAAAGTGTTTGCAGTTCTCATGAAGCTCGTTGTACTACCATGAATTTAATAGAGCTGTTCTAAAAATGTTTAAGCTTGCCGGAACTTCTGGACTCATGTGAAAACCTCAATAATTTTCTTAACATCTTTAAAGTTCTCCGAAAATCAGGGAACTTCTTTAAATTTCCCGCTAATTTAGTGAAACTAATGTAACTGAACTCCCCTGAAATTTCCATTGATTTTGGAGCTTTACTAAACTTATTTGAAATGCTCCCGAAATGTCCATAATAGTACATGAAGTTCTCGGATCTTCTCTTAATTTCCATAGACTTTTATGAAGTTCTCGAAATGTTTCTGAAGATCTCTGTACTTCTGTGAAGTTTTCGAAGTTATTCTGAAATTTCAGGAACTTCTCTAGGCTTCCGCTCAGCAGCGAAATAATTAATAAAGGTCTATGATTCTCACTGAAGTTCTCAAGATTTGTCTGAAGTGCAAATTATCGAAACTAATTCATAGCTTCTTCAATAGTCTAGAGTTTCCTGATGTTTTAAAACTGCCCAATATATTTCTTAATTTCCTTAAAATTCTCTAGACTACCCTGCCTTAGTATGTTTTTTTTAAACCCACCATTTTACTAGAATTAATTTAATTGCCTTTAAGTTCTACAGTTTATCTTAAGTTTTATAAAGTTTATAAAAGCTCACTAAACTTTGCCTTAAATCACTAATTTTCCCCACAAGAAGTTTTCTATGCTTACCTTAATTTCTCTAAATTGATCAAATGTTCCGGTAAATTTTCTGATATATCTTTATAATTCCCTGAAGCTTCTAAAGTTTTCGGTTCAATCATAGAATTTCTTGAAAATATCGGTGCTTGCTAAAACTTCTCGCATTTATTTTTAACGAGCTGAGTGTGCCCGGCCTTGCTCGGGTCTCAATATTAGCTTAAGTTTATGCGCCAATTAAAAAAGTATGCTATATTGTACGTAGCCCCCCACCCCCTCTTGTCTAAGGGGCTACCCCCTATGACCTCCACATGCCATATTTGGTTCCATTTGCTTGATTAGCTCTCGAGTTATGCAGAAATTTCTGTTTCATTTGTATGGGAGCCCCCCCCCCCCCCCCCCCGAACCATCATAAGAACCTTTCCCTGCCCCAAAAACCCCTGCATACAAATTTTCACGCCGATCCGTTCAGTAGTTTCCGAGTCTATAAGGGTCAGACAGACAGACAGAAATTCATAGATTAATGGAACTTCGTTGATGTTCTCTAATCAACTTAGCTAAATTTTCGAATTTTCTATGGTTCTTGAAATTTCTATGATATAGCACCCTTGAAATACTCTCACATTTTCCGGATGTTCATATAATTTGTATTGGGTTCCAGAATTTTTCTCTGAGCAAACCGAAGTTTCCGGAAATTCCGGTTTCTGCCATTTCCTTGAAATTGTTTGAACTGCCCTTTAATTTTCTGATCTGTCTTCATGTTCTCGGAGCTTCCTTAAAATTCTCAACTCTAATGAAGATCTTGGTTTGGCTTTAAAATAAATGGAATTCTGATTAACACTTTTAAAAATCCCCGAAATTCTCTGGATTTCTGTGAAGTTCCTGAAATATTTCTGAAGGTCTCTGTACTGAATCTTTCGGAACATCATATGGTTTCACGATTTTATTTCAGCATCTCATGGAACTATCCTGAACTTGTCTAAACTCACGCTTATAGATTTTTAAACCAATTCAATAGTCTGGGTTAAAATTTCGAAGACTTCCCCTTAAAATCTCTGGAATTCCCCAAAGATCTCTAGATCTAGCTTTTCTGAGATCAATAGAACTTCATTAAAGTTTCCACATTTTTGTTAGTACGAAACGTCAAGACATTAAAAATGTTGTGATTCTAGATTTACTAAAATGAAGTAAGTGTTCAACTATAACATTTAATGGATTTGATAGTAAAGTTGTTTCTTTAAAACTGATTGTCATGTCTTAAAAAAGTTTGCGTTAAAAACATATTTTAACGCATTTCATAAATAATATTCTTATTATAAACCTGGAAATTATCCGCCATAGTAATGGAAAAACATGGAAAACTCAGGGAACTTTATTTAGCCAAATGAGAGGACACCCTGTAGATAGAGAAGAACGATTAAACGTTAAAAAAACTGTATACCAGTTCGTTAACTTCGAATTGTTCAAAAATAGAACAAAATGTAGGCCTATCCAGAAAAATGATGAATCTTGAAATAAATTCACGTTTAAAAAAGTTTGAAATAGCGACTTATTACAAGAAAAAGTGACTTTAGTAACTTGGCCTTAAAAAAAAGAGACTTTTTGGTGACTGGCTTGAAAAAAGTGACTCGCTACCAACCCTGTCATTATAGATAATGATAAAATTTTGTCAGCATAATTCCTCTACAATATGCAGGGCTGGTAGTGGGTATTTTATAAAATATTATTGACTACAATAACGAAAAAAGTGACCAAATATTGACTTTAAATCAATGAAAATGTGACCAATATTGGCATTTATTGATCGGAAAGATATTAAAGATATGGATCTAATCTGTCGTTGAATGCGATCCGCTTTGACAAAATATTATAAATTCCCAAACCACCATGAGCATTTTACAAGCTTTTTTTTTTAAATAAAACAAATGGTCGAAGGATCTTATAAATTTGTTTTCGTAAAATCAGTATTAATTGGATAATCAATATCAAACACCATCACAAGTTTTATCGCATGATAAAACCCAAATCCTTACTGGAAGCATAGATTATTATTTCGCTTAACTGTTGACCCTAAAGAATACAGTATATGTAATCCCAAGTAACATTTAAAGTTTTATCGAGGTTTTATAGCATTCTACAAGTCTAAATAATGGTCAACAGAACCTTATGAAACCCAAATTGTTACTTGGGATAAGTTTTTCTCAATTGAGGATTGGAATTGAGAAGAGAAATGCAAGGAAATTCCAATGATGATTTTTTAAATAATCTTAAAAGAATCTATACAGGATTCCTAGAGGATGATTTGAGAATGCTTGGCAAAATTTCAAGGAAAGTATTTTTTTATTTATAGTAGTAATTTTTACACTCTCGGATCATTCGTGCTTTATCCGGGTGAGATTTGAACTTATGATTGGAGTGAGAGGTATGGATTCAGATATTTATGTTTAACAGACTAACCTTGATATTCAAAAATGCCCTTATCTTGGTATCGAGCTAGCACAAAGTGCAGAAATCAATGTTTAATTTATCTCTATGTCCGGTGTCGAATATTTGCATGCCAAGCATGATCGGAGTTGGCAAGGAGTTTGAGACGGCATGAATCTGCTTCTCTATCTTGAAGTAGCTTCGTAACAGGATATGTCTCGCTCAGCCTTAATACTAGAACTAATTCACTCGGAAAACTGTAGCAAAAGAATTCAAGCAATGACACCATATGCATTCCAATGACACCATATGAAATTCTATAAATTTAGCTATCGTAGTAGGAACAACGACAAAATCACCGCTTGATCCGGGCGCGAACAGATTGCGAGTGAAAGAAAAGAATTATATTAAAGTTGTAAGCAAGAGAATATATTGATGTATGTGCTATAAAGTTGATTGATTCCCACAAGTAACTTTACAAGTTTAAAGGTTTAAAGGATTCTTCAAGACCAAATTATGGCCTACAAGACTAATTTAAAATCAAAATTGTTACTTGGGATGAGTATATATGATCTATCCCGGTGCAATTTGGGATTCCCCGCATTATCCCCGGTTTTTTTCCCGGATTTGCCAGTTGGATGGACACCCTGGAATTACTAATTCACTCTCTCAAGTATCTTACGCACTTTCCATTGGCATAATACGTTCCCACTGGTACTTGTACCTGCTTTCAACGGTTCTTTTAAGTGCATCCACAGTTATCAGTTATGACTATCTAATCCAAGGTTTGTCGTAAAATTACCACCTCCCAAGCATAGTGCGGTTCAAAACCGCATCATATTTTCTTCAAGTGGAACAAAACAAACACACATAACATAAATAACAGAGGAAATCAACCGTTCCCTCTATCTTCATGCATAATTCACTTAACCACCAGTGCACTAAAGTTTCCTGATATCTGCCCAAAGCATGACAGTTACACGCATTTTTCCATCGCTGGTCCTCTGCTCCAAACCTCACCACGTCATCACCATTGTCGAGCTTCGTTGCCATACTACTTCCAGTGGTCGTTACTCAAATGTTATTAAATTCCTCCCTGACACGCGAAAAAGGCGTCCTCTTCCTTTTGTTCGTAGGTCATACATCGTTAAAAGTAAGACGAGCAAGCCCCAAGCAAAAAAAAACCTATCCTTCCCAAGAACGAAAAAAAAAAACGGAAAAGTTTATTTGCATAAATGACTTAGCGGAATGACATTCTTCTTCCTTAGTGAAGCTTCGCCTTTCAACCAACAACAACGGCAAGGCGACGTTAAGAATGGACCAAGTAGTCATGTCATCTGAATTGTTCAGTCAGGGGATCTCTTCGCAGCGGCGTTGGGGACCCGACATGGTCGCGTACTTACACTTCTCTTTTGACTCGTCACGCCGATCCTTTTGTCCCCTTGCACTCACACGCACACACACACACACGGACACGGACACTTTTCCAAGACTCATTCCAGGAAAACAAAACAACCCCGAAAGAAAGATAAAAAAGCCCTTAAAGTCAAGAGCGTTGTAGTTTTCATGTCTGCCTCCGGCAGCTTGTGTTCCCTAGAGAGGAAAACGGCAGAAAGTTTTTACCGATTTACGACCCCGAAACGCACACGTTTTGGGCTTTCGATGAAACTTGGAATCGGCCTTGCCAATGGAAAGTGAATAGAATCTTACACATCGAACTTCAGCACCCTCACTACCCCCGCCGCTCTTGGGATGAGGGTGATGATGATGATGATGGTGATGGGAATATTTGAAGAAAGGAGAGCTCGTATCGAGATCGATCTGTGTGAAAGGGGGAAATAATGTAACTGATGAGCTTTCTGGGTACGATTCAGCGAAGAGCTTCTCTGTCAAAATGTTTACGAAATCTCGTTTATCGTGAGTTCGCGTCTGCTGTGCCTCAGTATCATGAGACACTGGGGGATGGGCATATCAATTTTATAGTTTTCTTTTGCCAACACGTTGAACTGAATGAATATGTGTTAATTTCCTGTTTTTCGTTAGATGGTGAAATGCTGTTATTATTATTGGTAACATGTAAATGTAAAATCAAAATAAAAGCCAAATAGATCATTTCACGACCACACATATGCACATGCTGACTATAATCAAGAGATAGTTTTTCGAAGGGCATAATCGGAATTGTAATGCACGGCCGATGAAATCGACTCCAATCCATGGGTTTTCACTCGAAATCGCGTTGGTCACTGACTAGAATTTCTCTCGCGTTTCCTCAAAAATCTGCTCTAATATGAAAAAAAAAATCGATGAAAATTGTATTCAGTCTAGGAGTATACTGAGTGAAACCTCTCTCAATTTTCCTCATGTTCGAATTTTTTTTCCTTGACGTCCGAAAAAAAATTTACTCAGTATATGAGTGACCTACGGTTTTGCGAATTTGAGTGAACGGAACTCAAATCAAGCTGCACAATACATTAGGTCCTAAGTAACATTGATCGACGCCGGTGATGTAGTGGTAAGTGTGATTACCTCTCACCCCATCAGGCCTGGATTCAATCCCAGTCGGCGCCGCCGGGATGTTCTGAGACATAACATCTCTGATCACGCCTTCCTTAGGAAGGGAAGTAAAGCCGTTGGTCCCCGGTTCATGAGCTGATGGGTCGATAGGTAGGGTCCAGGTGTGGGAGCTTCCTCCCTGGCGTCGGTAGCATTGGTGCTCAGCACGGGAAGCAAGATCGAAGGAAAACAAATCAAGGGGAAAAAAGTAACGTTGATCGATAACGACATCGACTTTCTCTTTCGTTGATAACTTAGGTGCAGAACCATTTCTTGACGTATTTGTCGTATTAGAAGCTAGATAATAGCTTCTTTCATCGATATGTGTGCTGAAAATAGATGGGTACGTCTTGACATGGCCGTGAGGAAGCGAAGAGAATCTGTCAATGTTATTTGACATGACATGACCAAATGCATTGTTCAGCTTTATATATGAGTCAAATCCATCCAAACTATTATGGTGTGCTTATTCTGCGTTATATATTTAACATCATCTGGGCACTGGTCTTCCCTATGGTACCTATAGTACATAGTCATGTATGTAAGGTAGCCACCATCCCTTCAAAGATCTTGTCTTGTATGCAGCTCCACTTTATAGCAAGATCAAGTTGAGCTACCGATCTGAATTCTCAATATCACTGTATGAAGGGCCAAAAACAGAGGTGCGGACCCGTAAGCAGAGACACTTACACGAAATCCACGGGAATTTAAGAATCTCCTTCCAACGATACGATCCAACAAATCGAAGAACACAATTCACAATACTTATTAAGCTTCCTACAGGATGGTTTGTAAAGAAGGGCCCGTCAATCTCACTGAAACTGTTGAAGTAGAATTCACACCACCACAATCTAATCGGTAGGATACAGAAAATGATAGTGTTTATTCCCTCCTAGACTCCGGTTGTCATACCACTCCATCGCACAGTGGTTGAAATCGTCGTTTTTGCGCGCCTAATTAATAACATCTTTATTTTGATATTTAGGGCTATGGTGTCTTCTGAGAAGTTTATCAATAAATGTATGCGCTTCTTTTGGGCTTTTCAACACAAGGACTAATCCCCCTTAAAGTGAGATAGAAAATTTATTTTTTCAATTTTACAATATACAGGGTTGGTGTCTGGACAAAAGTTCGAGGAATCATGCTTTTGAATAACTTTGTCCAAAACACCTAAACCTTAACTTGCTCACTTTTGGAGATATGATACGTTATTTGTCGGGGTTGTCGACAAAAGTGGTTTTTTAATCATAACTTTTTTATTAAAACTTTTTCGACTTTGATATGTTCTAAAAAGTTATAGACAACGCTAAAATACAAAACTTTGTCCAACATAGAAACCCTGTAGTTTTTCAAATTAAAAAGTTATTAGGGTTTTTATTGTTTTTTTGGCCATTTTTTATGTACTTGTAACTCAATGTGGTGCAAAATGGTGCAAGTTATCAACCATGCATGTGAAACTACAAGTAATTTAATTTAAGATGATGGCAAAACTCTTAGACTGTAAGCGACTGTAAGATATGTTTAGTGTAAAAGTAATTAATCATATTATAGTCATTCTCAACCACGTACCCAGTGTTACTTCTTTTTTTTTAATATGTGTAAGTGAGATCATGCCTACATGTATAATATTGATATGGTTGTCGTGGTGACAGTGTTCGTTTGTTTATCAAGTGGTTCAGTTTTCAAGCTTGAGTATTTGACTACACACAAATGGCTTCCACAGATACGTTTTTTTAACTTTACTGCATTTTTTGTGAAAGTTATGTGATGAAACATTTTTGAATAAATTTTTATTCCTTTAGTTGAAATAGAAAAACGACATCTGTTTTCAATATGGAAAGCAGCAGGAAGATATTTACCAACCAAAAATCACAGCGTGTTCAAAGAGGTGCTCAAATATTATTTGATTGATTCCGACATTATGCCGGAAGTTGCTGTGGAGGTTGCAAAGTACACAAAAGTTACTTGTGATGCTTTTCAAAAACTGTGGCTTAAATATAACCGTTCAGCATGCAAGGTGTTGCATAACCATGTTGAATTTTTCGATAAACCGTTTAAGCTTCCTGCAAGTATCCTGAACATGCTTCCTTCATCATCAACAAGTGCCCAAATCGATCGTAAATCAATTCCTTTCGATAAATGCAGTGAATCAACAAAGAGAAGAAAAACAGCGGTCATTCGTGAAAATCATCAAGTGGAAGAACTTGTGTTTGCAACGCAAATAAAGCTTCGCGAATCAGGACAAAAACATGCTGCTGACATTCTTTAAGAGGCTACGCAGACAAGTCCATCGCGGGCAAGAAGGATTGCTAAAGTATGGGAAAAATCATCAAATCATCCATTGTATGAGTACAGTGATGCTAAAGCTTTGGCATTATTAATAGATGCAAAGTTATCTAAGGCACAGTACATAAATTTTCAATCGGGAGCGAAAGATCTAAACGCAAATATATATCCACCATATCATCGCATCCTAGAAGCCAAAAAAAGCTGCTATCCCGATGAGGACTATATAGCAGTCAGCGACACGTGTGTGGAAGTCAAATTGCAACAATTGTTGGACCATTCTTCGGAACGAATCATTGATGCTATTGAGGAAAATTTGGACAACTATTCAGATGAGGAGCTTCTAGACATCAAATTGACGGTTAAGTGGGGGATGGATGGCAGCTCTGGAAATCCGGAGTACAACCAAAGATTTGAAAATGACGATGGTTCAAAAAGTGAAGCGAACATATTCATCACCTCACTAGTTCCAATAGTTGCGGAAACAAACGGGAAGTATTTTTTTTTGTAATCCTCGGCCATCATCGACTCGGTTATGCCGGCCGATAAGAATACAAATGATTTCTGAAACTGCTGAACTTGCTATTCTAGAGAAAAACTATATTGAACAACAAATTGAGAAGCTATTGCCAACTAAAATCACGAAATACGGACGTGACATGCGTATTCAGTATTGCATGTTACTAACTATGGTAGACGGGAAGATATGTTCTGCGCTAACAGGCACAAAATCGTCACAGAGGTGTTTTATTTGCTTAGCGAAGCCGACCGATATGAACGACATTGATAGAGTTCGACAACTAAAAGAAGCTGAGTCAGCATTCCAGTACGGATTATCACCACTGCACGCGTGGATAAGATTTTTTGAATATTTTATCCATGTTGCATATAAACTTGAAACGAAGAAATGGCAGTCACGGGGCAAAGATAAGCAGAAAATGCTAGAGCGTAAAAAGAAAATTCAGCAGCGATTGAAGGTGGAAATGGGGATGAATGTAGATCAACCACGACCTGGAGGATCCGGAACATCCAATAACGGAAACCTCTCTCGTAAATTTTTTGCAAATGCTGAAAAGGTAGCGGAGATCACTGGACTCAATCATATAGCCATCCAGCGCTGTGGTTCTATTCTTCAATCCATAGGATCAGGTTATGAAATCGATACAGTAACGTTTGACAAATATTGCATTGAGACAGCCCGCTTATTAGTCACCTTATACCCGTGGTATTATTTACCAGTAAGCGTTCATAAAGTCCTTGTTCATGGGTCTTCCATAATCAACCATTTTATGGTCCCAATTGGCCAACTTTCTGAGGAAGCGCAGGAAGCGAGAAATAAAGATTGGAAAAGGTAGGTAAATACAAACATTTTATGTATGTGCATTTTATTACCAATGTTTATCCGCCAAACAGGTACCGTGAATTCAACACTCGAAAAGTTTCGAGACAAGCCACGAATCGAGATCTCATCAATATGCTTCTTGTGTCATCTGATCCTTTGATCACAAGCATTCGTGGATGGCCAAAAAAATTGGAAAAATCGTTTTCAGAGGACACAAAAAGTCTTCTGAAGAATTTTCATCATGACAGCAAGAATGACAACGAGGATGATAACGAGAATGACAGCGAGAATGACAGCGAGAATAACAGCGAGCATGAATGAAATAGATAGATTGCGAAATATTTGAATCCAGGAGTTTTTGATTATCAACAGAATAGAAGAAAATGAAAAATTATGAAATGTGCGTACGTATTTTTTACTAAAAATGATTGAATGCACTTACACTAAACATACCTTACAGTCGCTTACAGTCTTAGAGTTTTGCCATCATCTTAAAGTAAATTACTTCTAGTTTCACATGCATGGTTGATAACTTGCACCATTTTGCACCACATTGAGTTAAAAGTACATAAGAAATGGCAAAAAAAACAATAAAAACCTTAATAACTTTTTAATTTGAAAAACTACAGGGTTGCTATGTTGGACAAAGTTTTGTATTTAAGTGTTGTCTATAACTTTTTAGTACATCTCAAAGTCGAAAAAGTTATAATAAAAAAGTTATGATTAAAAAACCACTTTTAAGGGGTTGTCGACAAATAACGTAATATATCTCCAAAAGTGAGCAAGTTACGGTTTAGGTGTCTTCGACAAAGTTATTCAAAAGAATGATTCCTCGAACTTTTGTCAAGACACCAACCCTGTATATTGTAAAATTGAAAAAAATAAATTTTCTATCTCACTTTAAGGGGGATTAATCCTTGTGCTGAAAAGCCCAAAAGAAGCGCATACATTTATTGATAAACTTCTAAGAAGACACCATAGCCCTAAATATCAAAATAAAGATGTTATTAATCAAGCGCGCAAAAACGACGATTTCAACCACTGTGCATCGTCCAGTTCCAGGTCAAATGATACCCTGATGCCCCCTCCCAACCCAGTATCTATTTATATAATGAAAATATATGTAATGGAGATATGAGATATATCAGAACATTAAATATGAAATAATGAATATACATTTCTATAGATAAAATAGTTGATATTATGCAATGAAAATAATTATTATTTTACATATAATAAGATGCAGCTCTATGTTTCCTAAGCTAACAATACCAAGTGGATGTAACACTGAAATTTCAAGGTTATGTTAAGCAAATATATATTTTTATCTCTAATTACTAATAATGTAAGAATGTAAATGTAAAGTGTAAAGTGTGATGTATAACTAACATCACTATCAATAAAATGGGATTACGAGAAAAATAAAGGAAAGATCTCACCAAAGGAAAGGAATCCATGACATCACGATGATTTCGAAGAGCTTCAATAGATATGCTGCCGCTACTTCTACAACCGGTGTTAAAAACAGCACTCTCGCCTTTCGGTTCTCACACAGCAGCGCAAACCCCATCAACCACCTATGGTATAGTACTTAGTCATGTTCATAAAATCTAGATCCATTCTCATGGCCATAAAATATTCTAAGTCTTCTAAATCGTTCAAGAGTTCAGATCATATGATTTACGCCATCATTTATGATCCCTTCCCCTTAGATCTATAGACCAACATTAGAGCCATTTCCCGTATATTAGTTGTTCTAGAACCTCCAAATCATACAAGAGTTTAGATCAAATGATATGCTAGATCAACATCGACTAAGACAATGTCCTTAGAAACGAGCTCAAGATCAACCAGACTTTCACGACAAACTCGGGAGCAATTTTATAGAGTTTATCATTTAGGTTTCACTTTCGTAGATGTTCTAGGGTAATATGACGACCTCGGCGTAATGGTTAGCATCCATATCTCTCACGCCAAAGTCACGGGTTCAAATCTCACCCCCACACAAGTCACAAATGACCCAAAAGTACTGAAATGACTAAAATAAAAAAAAAAGTTAAGTTCTCCAAATCATCCATGAATGCTGATAATTTGATTTATTACATCAACCATGTATGAACGATACAATCTGAAACATATTCACAAACAAGAATTGCTTGCGTATTTTTTAATTATTCCTTCCGTACAGCAATTGCGATTATCGAGACAGGCAGTTTGCTTGTAACGGTGAAGGTATATTTTAGACAAAAAATACTTGATCGAGTACAAAGGGGTTCAATATTCAACGTATTACTTCCATGTCGTTCAAGTAACCGTAAGTTCGGTAGCGCAGCTAAGCATAGCCAAATTTGATTTTAACCCTTTTTTTGGCCCCAAAGAACAATCAAAAGGGTTTTCCCGAACGTTAATTGTGATAACATTCAGGCATAAATGGTTTTATTTATCAGTCAATATTTTATACTTTTATTGATCGAGTTTATACTCTATAAGTCATTTGGAAGTCGTTTGGTCTGAAATCCAGGATGATGTGGACATCTAACATACATAAAAATTGATTGTGAATTTTGCGTAAAAACTCTATGAATCTGCTGAGACATGTTCAGTTGCGGAGGGCATTGTACCAATCGTGGTTGATTAGTAGACCATTTCCCTATTTCCTGGTTCACTGATCATCTTGATTCTGGTGGTGCCGCACAATTGAATCAAATGCCGAAATGCAATGGCTTAAACCGGTTAAACCCTTCTGGACCGATGGCGACCCCGGCGTAGTGGTTAGCATCGATACCTCTCACGCCAAAGTCACGAGTTCAAATCTCACCCCCGGACAAGTCACGAATAACCCAAGAGCGTTAAAGTGACTATAATAATATTAATAATAACATTTTTCCAGGACTTGCAAATTTTCAATGGTGATGTCGAGAAACTTCCAATAAATTTTCTCCAAGCGCGACTTCCATAAACCGTCAGGAATATCCTTCCAAATGCAATCCTGGTCACGGCACCAATGTTTCGGTCAGGATTCAGCCCTACGTTTGTTAGTATTCTTGGCAGGCTTGATGGAGCCTTACTCGCGAGTCTGAAATAAGTCGAGCGTAGCATTTTTCTGAGAAGTAGAATTTCTACTCACAAATCATTCCACCGAGCCTCACAGCTTATGAGAGAAAGAGAATAAAATGGAAGTGAGGTTTGCTTATCATAACTGCTCAGTCTGGCCAGCAAATTCGTAAAATCGTAGGTCACTCAAATTTTTACTCAAATATGAGTAAATGCCACTTATAATGTAAATGTAAGTGACATTTATTCATATATGAGTAAAATTTTACTCAATCTTTGAGTGACCTACGTTTTTGCGAATTGGAGTGGACACAATTCAAATATGAGTCAGATTCAAAGCCCGTGTACCATCACCGTGCACGACGGATGAGATCAACTCAAAATTAAGTGGGATTTCATTCAAAATCGCAAAAACGTAGGTACTAATAGACTGATTAAAATTTCCATCGCTTTTCTCAAAAATCTGCTCGAATATGTGGAAAATCGACGAAAATTTTACGCAGTCTAGGAGTAACCGAATTAGAATGAAGGAAACTCAAATGTGAGGTTGTTTAATCGGCCGTGTGCGTGAACTTTGAGCTTCTTGCCTCGAACAAAAAAGTCATCCGGATCCTCGAAAAGCCCACCGCACGTCAGATCATCCGCTTAAGATCGCCTTAATTCTCTCTCGGGGAGTTTTGGTTTACTTCTTCCATTTTCCTGCCGCCACTGAGGCGAAGGCTGCCTAAATTCGCAGGGCCAAGAGTATTTTAAAACCTCCAATGAGTTTAAGGAGTTTCATCAAGCCTGCTTCTTGTTGCAGATTTCCAAGTCTCCAATGACGATGACTATCTTCCAAGTACAAATTCCACAAGCCGCCAGAAATCTTCCTACAAGTGCATCCTTGTCACGGCCAGGCATGGAAAATCATTTACATTCATTTCGTGCATTCATTTACATTCATTTGTCTCTAACTTTTTCCATCAACAGAATTCCGGAAAAAAAAATGTATGAAGCTTTTGTAGGTTTTATAATTAGCTACAACTTTTGTTAACGAATCTGTATCTCTTATGCATGATGAAACAGAGCAAACTGAACCCACCATTGTTTTCGAGTGAATGTAAATTACATTCACCGAAAAACAATAAGATGTTCTACCCGCTCTAGTTCATCATGCATAAGAGATACAGATTTGAGTTATTTACAAAAGTTGTAGTTAATTATACAACATACAAAAGCTTCATACATAATTTTAAGGAGTTCTGTTGATGCAAAAAGTTAGAGGCAAATGAATGCCAATGAATGTACGAAATGAATGCAAATGATTTTCCATGCCTGGTCACGGCACCAAAGTTTCGTCGAGGATGCGGCCCTGCGTTGTGTTCTGCTATGATTTTTCCGAAGCACAAATAAACTGCTTTTTAAGGTTTAGTATTTATTGCCTGCTTGCTCGGAGGAAGATCGAAACTTATCAAAATTACATAAAATTTCTTCACTTATATGCTTACTAGAACTTTTCACTTATTTACAAAATAGATAAAACTAAAACAATAACATTGAATCACATACAAAATACTACCGATGCCGTGCCAGGGGCATTTATTGTAGCCGCAATGAATATTCAAACGCAGTAGAGGCCAGCGCCGATGATAATAATCTACCTGATGGGCCTTCAGAATAGTTTCATACAAACGTTTTATGATGAGAGAATATCTGATTTTTTTTATCTGTCAATCTTGTTTTCCGTGCTGAGCACCAATGCTACCGACGTCAGGGAGGCATCTCCCACACCTGGACCCTACCTATCGACCCATCAACTCATGGATCGGGCACCAACGGCTTTACTTCCCCTGCCTCAGAACATCCTGGCAGCGCCGACTGGGATTGAACCCAGGCCTGCTGGAGTGAGAGGTTATCACGTTTACCACTACACCATCGGCGCCGCTTAGAGAATATCTGATTGTCTTCAGAATAATTTCTGACCATCCTGATATGATGCGAGAGAATATCTGTTAGGCTTCGTTTGAGTTTTTGATCACTTTTTTACATCCGTTTATTTTTTAAGGCTCAATCGCGGGAGCTTTACGGAGCCAATATATTAATAGGGAAGAAACCGATTAGTCGCGGTTTAATGGAGGTAACAGGATATACATTTTTCAGGATAGAGGAGGAACTCAGTCGTAGCTAGTGAGAATAATTTCTGATCATCCTGGCGTAATCAGGAAATATCTAAAGGCCTAAAAATCTTCAGAATAATTCCTTTTTTTTTAAAGAAAATTAATTTATTTGTACAGGTTCAATCGAATAAGCTACAAGGCAAGTTATCATTTGCGTTATACACAATTAATGTCTTCAATCTAGAGTAAAAGGAATGGAACCAAATATTTGCAGTCGTTTCGAGATAAGTGGAAATTTACAATTTCATGGATGGGGAGGGGGAGGAGGAAATTTGAAATATGAATTACGATACAAGAATAATTCCTGATCAGGCTGATATGATAAGGGAATAATAATTCGAACTTTCTTTTTAACCGATGTTACAAAGGTTGTTCAATACCGAGTGAAATTCGATTTGAGTGAGTTACCAAATACCCATTACTGACATTGCTCCAAAGCCCTTATAACTTACACAACTTTCCTCAAACTTGTTCGTGTAAAGGCAGAAAGGCAGAAACAGTTTGCAGTGTACAACATTTCGTCGATATATACATATTTGTTCGGTTCAAGAGGCACTAAATGAACAATATAGAGGAGAAAAGTTTGACTTCTCACTCCATTTTTTTTTTCAGAACTAAATATAACCATCCATCGCATAGATGTAGGTATTCGAAGAACCGGTAGCAGTTCCACACCTTCTGCAGACAACCGAAGAGGGCCATAGAACACAACTTGCCTCCGGCCACCGATGTGCACAATATTTAAAGCATAATTAGCTTGTTTTATTATCAGTACAAATATTTCATAAGATAATTACACTGTTAATTATGCGCTACGGCGTCGTCGTCGCTGTCTTTCTGCATTTCTCGCCCTTTTTGAGCTGCACGAGACGTTAGTTTTCCTGCTAGAGCTCTCGCTCAGGAAAGAAAAAAAAGCTAAATTGCAAAAGTTGTACCCCCTCCCCCACTTCCCCCCGGGTGCAACTTCGCTCCCACAAACATCACGGAAAACTGAAGCTTGTCAGGAGGAAACTCTCCGAAAAGATCGCCGGAGATATATCTGGATGGTGGCGGTGATATAAGGAGGAAGTTTTTCGCTTTCAGATGGATGCTCCCCAGTACCCATAATCTTGGTCGGTGCTTTTTTTCTCTACAACTCCCAGTCCGTGTTTCCACCAGGCCGCACCTTAATTTTTTTTATGCTGCTAGAGCTGAAACGATTTCATGTCGTCTTTCGGATGGGTTCATGACGTGGAAGGTGGGTGGTTGCATAAAACTAGTCCGGAAAGCTGTGCAAAGAGGAAGATTCACCCTGACTCGTGCTGTCGTTTACGCTAAGCGAAACTTGTCCAGATCGGGCGTGGAATCTCGGGCATCCGGAGGTTAGGACATAATTTGAACGCTTGGTGGAGAAATATACGTTTAGCGCAACTTTAGCTAATTTTTCGACCCACACCGCAAGAGACGGGGGTTTGCTCAGTTTCGCTTAAGCAGGGCTGCCAGGGCTGTAAGGAGAATCTAAACTATTGCACTTCGATTGTCTACGGGGACATGACAAGAAAAAAAAGCTTTGATTTTTTCCTCGCTGTCAGTGTGGTCGTTCGGAGTTTGCTGTGGCAGGCAAATTGGTCTCGCTGGAAATGATAATGAGGCATCCATCCCTTCAATGCGCGCGTCCGAGCGTCTACCAAATGGAACTGAGGGAATCAGTGGATCGAAGCACATTGAGCAAAACTATATCTCTATGTTGATGATGATATTGCCACAGTAAGGCAAGAAATAGAAGAAACCGGACGGGGTGTGTTAGAGGTATCTAACGAACGAACGAACGAACGAACGCGTCTGATTCTCTAAATGAGGTAATTAACGCTTGCTCGTTTCGCACGTTAACTAGATAGCTTCAGCCAGTAGACGCAGGAGAAGACGCCGTTTCGGAGGTGATAGTTTTACGAGCATCAGTATAGGTTTTTGCAGGCATAGAACTGTGATAGACGATAGCACATGGATTTGCTACGAGTTTTGCGTAGCTTTTCGTAATGGCCCTGTAATGAGGACAAGTGGGCAGTATTTTCTTGTTAGGATGAATCCAGCTGGACCTAACATGGAAGATTGGTTTTTGCGATCTGACGTGTTCGTGGGCAAACAATAGACGTTGGCAAAACCATCGTAGGAAAGAATTACAATCTCATTTTCTTGTGAATATTCGATAATTGGTCGGATTTAAAAAATTCACAACTTACCTGGACATAGTGTCTAGTAGACACTTTCTCAATCAACAACTAAGGAAGTGCTCAAACGTAGCAGACAAAGTCGAAGAAGAGGAGATTCGAGGATGCTTTGAACATTTGCTGGAACAGCTGACAAAGAAACGCCAAAGTATTTTTGAAATGGACGTAGTATTTGAATCGCCCCTAAACAAATAAGATTGTTAAGTAAACGTTAAGTTGAGCCAAACTTTGCTAAAAATATATGACTTTGTGTCAAACAATGTACTGGGCAAACCCGGTCATGTGTTCTAATATAAGAACTTGATTACAACTCTTGAGAGTAGCAAATACACTAGTGGAAATTAATATCAGGATACTTTAAAACCATGGCTCCTCCAAAATCTAAGAATCAGAGGAGTTCTACAACATGTGTGTTTGGAAGCCTCATCATCATGCTACAATATGAGCCTAAGTAAGAACCAATTGCATCATGTAGGGGAAATGACGCTAATTTCACTGGATTTTTTTTTAAGAAAACACTTCGCTGAATGCATTCAAACTATTCTTTAGACTTTCAGCTTCAATTTGATTACATTTTTACCACTTAGAACAACCAATCTAGCATGGTTTTCTTGAAATGAAACACGCACACTACAAAATGCTACTGATTTCGAGTTGCCGATGAAAGCACAGCTGTTTAACACGCAGCTCAAATAGAAAGGTTGCCGAATAAAAAGATGTTGCCCACAATAGTCGCTCTCACTAGAGAAGATTGGAGCTTTGTGAAAGCGTTCCAAACCAGTTTTTGACAATTATTTCGACTGAAATTGTTAGAGCAGCTGGCAGCAAAAGATTGTAAACAAACCAATACTGCATACGTGTTCGTTTCTTAGAGAAAAAGGCTATAGAAAGATGGTCGCTGCTTATGTTGCCGAGAATACGTAAATTCCCCTACATAGAAGAAATAACTGGAAATGTGATTTTCTCCTTCGGAAATAAATATAAGGGCGCCATGTATGGGAAATTGGTCATTTTCGAAACATTATTTAGCATGTCAACAATTATTGTGGCACTAAAATAATCAAAAAGTTAGTTCAAAACTTCATTTCTGAAAAATTATAAGCAGATCCAATCGCTAGAAGTTCTCGAACATCACAAAAATCAAAAAAATCCAGATCCAGCGAAATATGCACAAAGAACCAAACGAATGCAAAATTATCAATACTTTCTCAGTGCGCAAATTCTGGTGAATCAGTTCGTTCAAGATCGATAATGGCGCTGCCCATGAGTTTGACAGACGTTGCAACTAGAAACCGAGAACACCTCTGCATGCATCTCCACATATATCTTAGAAAGGGAATTTGTTTTATTGGAAAAGGTAGCGGATCAAGATGCACTACTAATAACATGAAGGAGCTTGAGATTGAACCGATGATATTCTGCTTAGTAAGAAAAAACGGTTACCACAGGTTTGATGGCCCAAACCTTTATATCGAGTAACCGATCGAGTTGCTGTAAGTACTTTTCAATCCCGTCGGCGGCCTTAACCCGTTAACGCCCAAGTCGTTTTTGGGCTACGGACAATGCGTGATTTTTCCAGGTGTAACCCAAGGATTATTCTCACACTATTTGTTAAGGATATTCCAAGGATCATACTGAAAACAAAATTTACGTTCCCAATGTCTGTTAGGACATGATAAATGAAAAAAAAATGTTGATCTATAAATAGATCACTGGGCGTTGATGTGTTAATGACAGCATCAACGACTGTCACGTAGAATGAAAAATAAGCAGGAAAACGTCAACAATGAAGACATTCCGATTGAATAACTTCTCTGGCAGGACTCAATAATGGTTTTCGAATTGCACGCTTTTCATTATACCGTGAATAACTCTTGTCTTACCAGACGCGACCTAATGTTATGGCATTTTATCTCAATATGAAAGAAGAAATCGATCCGACACAAATTACTCTAAAGGATGAAGGAGCCTGGGATTGAACCCACAATCTGCTGCTCAGATGGCAAAAATGGTCGCCACAAGGCCATCAATCCCCAAGGGGCAAAACAACTTAGATCAACAGTGAACTCTCAACAGCTCGATGTTGAAGGGACCATCGAATTATAGAATTATCGAGCTATAGAATAACAATCCAATACAAAACCGCTCAGGGTGTTGCGCTGTGACAATGAATACATAAATATTGTACTCGACAAAAAAAAAAACATAACACTTTATTTTGTGCATAACTATTTATTGCATGGGTAAAAATGGATGAAATTTTGAGTAAAACTAGTTTAGAGTGTAATGTTTACGAGTGCAAAATCTCGCAACAATCTGTCAAGCGGGATGGCTTTCAAGCAATAAATGCTTCGACCAAAAATGATGGAGCGGTCGTGGAAAATCCAGGTCAGTCCCACAGGTGGATCGCGACACAGTTTAGAATCGACAATTCGACCGTGTCCCGAGTGGTAAAATCATTCAAGGAGACCCAGACGACCCAGAAGCGAGCTGGCAGCGGAAGAAAAGCGAAGACGACCGACCCTGTGAACGCAAGAAAGGTGAGGGATTACTTCAAGCGCAATCCGAATCTTTCGATTCGGGACGTGGCCAAGAAGGTCAATTCTTCCGTCTGGTTCGTCCAGCAGACAATGAAGCGGACCGGACTTCATGTCTTCAAGGTAAGGAAGGCGCCTAACCGATAAACAGAATACGGTGGCCAAATCCCGCGCCAGGAAACGCGTGGTTGGTGCAGTTTCGGTTTCGGATGCAAAAATGATTGGCGAAGCAATGAAGCGATTGTCTTCTGTTGCTGACTCAATCACTGGCATACGAAACAACGTTGCTGCTCAGATGGACATCGCGTTAAAAAGCGGGATGGCAGAAACTAGGCAATATGTGAATCGTCTTCTTGAAAAATTAATTAGTGAGAAATTGGACGATATGACCAGTTCGTTTTTTAAAATTAATGCGGAAAAACAATAATCTGTAACTAATGATCAGCGTAGTGCATCTAGGACGATCCAGTCGGAATCGGACCAAAATACCAGACGCAAAAAAATTTAAATACAGAATAGTGAAAATGATGATGCAGTTTTTCAAGATAATCCGAGTTGTGCGGATGTTGTAAAAAGATCTCACGATTCGTCTCACGATTTTCTGCCCAGTAAGCAAAAACGGTTACCATTAGGCCACCGAGCTCCTTACATTTCAAAAACAATCCTAAACTAGTCCGTACTCGTCGGTTGTTGTCGTATTCAAACGGAACAACTAGAACCAAAGTTAAAATCTTCATTCAAAGTTTAAACTGTTTGTGCGAACCCTAAGCCTTCATCAATCTTTACCATGTATTACAAAAGCCTATATTTTACGGTTATGCATAAACTGGACGGCGGCTGCCATGTTTGATAACATTTATCCATAACGAAGCATTCTACGATACTCCTTGCTTAAAATAACGCCTTCCCTTTGTCCTGGTGATTTATGTTGCAATGCTGTCCAACTTGAACGCATAATACGCCATGGCAGTGCATATCATCAACTCTTAATCACATAAACATTGGCAGATAATCGCCGTGATTATATAATTGCAGCAAAGCATCCTCTCTTATCGTGATACGTTCCGTTCCGTACCGAACCATGTTGTAGATATCGGTACAAGTTGAATGCCAATCAAAACAAACGCAGGTACAAGCGTCCTGCAGACTTAGTGCATAACTCGCTACAACACACCATACTCACTATATCGCTATCAACGACCAACTTAGTTCGGTGTGCACCTGATACAAGCCGAACTTTGTCGGAGTGGTCAACAGTGCTACTGGTACATTGCTTCAAATGCTTTTGATATAAGTTGGTCGTCGTGTGAATATGCGTGTTTTCCTGTGTTTATAGCTCCTGCTCTGGCAACGTCAGTATGAGAATTTAATTAAAATTTAATTGAATAAAACTCACGTAGGTACGAAGAATATTAATTAGCCTATTAATTGTGCACCAGGGAGGGTAAAGATGAGTGTAGTGAACACGAAACAAAATGGCACAGAACGGGCGGGGATTCGCAAGGTGTGTACAACACACGGACTGCACGAAAGAATAAGTAACTTGGCGGCGAAAAGGTAAATAAAAATAAGTTAATTTATGACACGCAGAGCAAGTGACGTACCGACGGACGACGACGGGTAAGCTACCAATCTTCAACCGGTCCTTTTTTTTCGGTGGCATAAGATTAGCTCTTGTAAGAGTCGCTTTGAGAAATTAATAAAAAAAAAAACAGCGTAATCGTCGTGCGAGAGGAGTCTTGGATCCCCCAGTGCGCTTTGCTTGGTCGATAAACACAGCATAGAAAGGTGGTGATGACCGAGTGAATAGCAGCAAAATAAAAACTCCGGTGTGCGTGCCGGAGAATAGGTCCAACGTGATCTGAAGCGATGATGTTTCCTCTCTTACTTTTCGGCCTTGATATCGTGAGATTGGGTGGTACGTGAGAACTTTTGAAATGCCCTGATGGAGCTTTTAATTACGATGTTAGGTGCAAAATGATGGCATTAATTTGTTGTTTTGGGATAATAAACCGCTCGAGAAGTACTTTGGGTGCTATTCCACAGGAATCCGACAGTAGGTTTAATAGGACTTAATAGAACAGTCGAGTGGACTTTCAAGGGTTTGTTTGCTTTGTACTCTGTATTTGGTTATGAAGTTGTGTATCCTGATTTCGAAGAAATGAGGCATGTTTAATATTATTTATATAGGGGATTGGCCTATGGATCTAAGATTGGGTCCATCGTTAGAAATCTGCTATTTATCAATTTTATCTAGATGAACGCGTCTTGGGCTCTTGGGTAGACCTGTGCGCCGATCAAAATATTTTCGGCGGCGGCGTGATATGTTATTTTCTGTCGGCGGCGGCGGCGTGGCGGCGTCACGCCGTTTGCTTTCGGCGGCGGCGGCGTGGCGGCGTGGGTCGGCGTGAGTTTATTCCAACTGATTTAGAAAAAAAATCGCTTTCCAAACCAATCGCACATGGACAAAAAATGCTACCCATATTTGATTTCAGATTACTGAAAATGGCTAAAAGGTAGGTCACTCATAGTTTGAGTAAATTTTCTGAGACTTTCCTGAGGAAAACTTCTCGGATATGGGAAAAATTAAGAAAATTGTACGCAGGTTAGAAGTGTACTAGAAGACAGATTAAAACCACAATCAGTTTTCCTCATATGTAGTTTCATATGAAGTTTTCCTCGGAAAAGCGTCGAAAAATTTTCTCAATCTATGAGTGACCTACGATTTCGCGAATTTGAGTAACCTGAACTCTTATGCTTCGTTAGTGTGGTGGCCAAAATCTAGAGAGGCTACTGCACAGAGGAAACTAGCAAAACTTCAACGTCTAGCATACATTGCAATAACGGGTTTAGCAAAAGCATTAGAAGCAATCCTCAATCTGTTGCCCTTGCATGAACATGTGCAACTAGAAGTGGAAAGAAGGGCTCTAAGGCTCAAAAGATCTAAAAAGGTAATGCCAGTTGATCTTGTTGGTCATCTAAAATACTTCCAAAGAGGACCAGTGTTGAGTATGAATGGAGACTGGATGAAACCAGAGGACAACTACGAAATTCCCTTCAACGTATGTGAAACGGCACGTTCGGATTGGGAAACTGGTGGTCCTAACGTTCGTCAAGGCTCAATCATATTTTTCACAGATGGCTCAAAAATTATAATACGAACAGATGCAGGAATCTTTGACCCCGGGACAAATATTTCAGTTGCGATGGGACATTTTCCAAAGGTGTTTCAAGCTAATCATACTGTGGAATATCATACTGTACGGTAAAAATGGAACTCAAACGCTGGGAAGAGCAAAGAGTGACGGCCAATTGCACATGCACAAACTGCAACCAGTCGAAAAGATTTATAACTCCTAATATAACATACACCAGAGCTCTTAGTATATACACTAGCCTAGTAACTGGGCACTGTCCTAGTAGATGTCACATTAAGAACATTGGTCGGGTTCAAGTGATATCGAGTAATATCTGTCGTTTCTGTAATTTGGAACGTGAAACCTCGGAACATCTGTTCTGCAGTTGTGGTGCATTACACAAGCGTAGATCCAAATTTCTTGGAAGTATTGGCTTACAAACCTAGTGATATTTAGTCTGCAAATCGTGGAAATGTAGTTGGTTTTATAAACCATATTATACCGGACTGAGAAAAGATGTGTCCAGGCAATAAGCTGTCTACTCGTTAAATAGTGGTCGATTTGCATGATACAAACAGCAAATACGGGTACCACAATAGTTCAAATAATGCACGGAGTGGTTTTTACTTCACTCTCCAACAAAAAATAAATAAATAACTGAACTCAAATATGAGTAACTCTTACTCAATTTTGAGTCGTTATCATTGGCCGTACATGCGGAATTTGTTTAGGAAAGTATGTCAAGTGCTGGTTGGTGAAGTCGTATTGCAAAGTGTTACAACCCTTCTATTAAGTATAAGAAAAGTACGCTATGTAGGGGTGGATAGTATTTAAAAGCAATCTGTTGCATTACGTAACATTTTAATGGGCCCTAGCAATTCTTTCATTTATTGAGCATTACACGTTTTTAAATATGTTAATAGCGATAAATGATATGCTTGTACTACTCTGATACACATTTGAATGTACACGCATTGTAGTCATACAACTTTTGCTTTATGTATTTGAAGCACAACTTGGACCTGTAAGAGATTAAAAAAAAAGTTCAAATATCAACGTGTTGTTAGTAATATAGGGTGTTGCAGAATGTCTAAGCACGATTTAGAAAAAAAAACAATAACGTAACCTTATTTACAGCAAATACGATTCTTATTTCGTTTTCATGTTCTCTATAGTATTCTCTTACAGTTAAACCAACCGGTGAACACTCGTGTTTATTTCAGTTACCATGGAGACGTAATTTGTGATTAGCCCCGGTCCCTTTCAAATTGTATCATTATTTATGAACGGTTTTTATATTTGAAATGACGTTTCACATTCATCTAGTGATGTCCGATTTTCATTCGAATAATCGTTTAATCGATTAACGAACCGAAAAGTAAACTATTTATAATCGGTTACATCATGCCGATATAAGCATTAACATCACCACAGGATCATCACCGATCGTTTCAAACATGTGCTGCACTCTCATTGGTATAGAAATGGCAGCACAGCGAACAAAAAATAATCGATTAGTTGTTAATCGAGTAATTAAAAAATGGGACATCTCTGATTTTGGTGTGATTGTTTTGATAAAAATGAGCACAAAATTTCATCTCTTCCGAGGGGGCAGCACAACCACAATATTACCTTGAATACGGGGGGTTTTCATTGGATGAAAGGGACCGTGAAAGAAGACACTAAAATAGAAAGTTTTTCTTCCGACAGTTTCATCTTAGTATTCATCTTTGGTTAAACGTAGCTTCAGTCCAACAATTTTGGATACTTTTTCCCAGTTTTTCACAAACTTTGTAACGGAATCCACTGCCTTTACATGTGTCCGCAAATATGCTATGGTCAGGACCCAAAAAGTTTCGATTGGCCTGGCCTGGGGACAGTTTGGTGGATTCATCTCCTTGGGTACGAATTGGACTTTGTTGGCTTTATACCAGGCTATCGTGTCCTTGGAGTAATGAACCGACGCCAAATCCTGCCAAAACAGTACTGAGGCGTCGTGTTTGCGGATCATGGGTAACAGACGCTTGTTTGAACACTCACGCACTTAAACATCGGTTGTCATTGTTTCCGTTGTCACAAACAGTTTGGAAAGCATACCACACTCACAAATGGCTTGCCCATAGCATTTTTTCCGTTTTTTCGGAAAAAATCGACTTATCCGCGTCGTCAACACTTCGGTCCTCACGAACGGTGTAGTACTGATCACTAGGAAGAGTTTTGTAATCAAATTTAACGTATGATTCAACGTCCATAATCTCGAACACCGATTTTCCGCACAGCAACTGGTCGTATAAACCTTTTTGACGTTTAATAAAGGGTGATACGGTCAAAATTTGGTCAATATCAACTTGACGTATTTCTTTCAATTTTGCATTTAAAAAACCTGAACACCCCTCATTTTGAAGGTGTGTGTGTGTAGAATGTTGCTCCTATTTTGATTTTGGAATTCACTCTTCAGTTGTCAAAATGCCGTCCAAGCAAGAAGAGCAGCGTATCAAAATTTTGCTCGCGCATCGCGAAAATCCGAGCTACTCGCACGCAAAGTTGGCAAAATCGCTAAAAGTTGCCAAATCAACCGTTGCAAATGTAATTAAAGTGTTTGGGGAACGTTTGTTGACAGCCAGGAAGTCTGGATCGGGGGGAAATCGAAAACCGG
Organism: Ochlerotatus camptorhynchus; assembly: GCF_037179485.1. Lineage (NCBI taxonomy): Eukaryota > Metazoa > Arthropoda > Insecta > Diptera > Culicidae > Ochlerotatus > Ochlerotatus camptorhynchus. Next base: position 4,070,903 of record NW_027040920.1, read on the forward strand.
AAGCCGCTGAGACGACAAAGAGAGTTGCCGGTAGTTTCAAGCGAAACCCTAACCTCTTTCTCCGAGATGCCGCAAATAAGCTGGGTGTATCGTCTACAACCGTGCATCAACCCAAAAAACGAGCCGGACTATCGACCTACAAGAAGGTAGTGACTCCAAATCGCGATGATAAACAAAATACGACGGCCAAAGCACGATCCCGGAGGCTGTACACGACGATGCTGACGAAGTTTGACTGCGTGGTAATGGACGACGAAACCTACGTCAAAGCCGACTACAAGCAGCTTCCGGGACAGGAGTTTTATACGGCAAAAGGAAGGGGAAAGGTAGCAGATGTTTTCAAGCACATGAAACTGTCAAAGTTCACAAAGAAATATCTGGTTTGGCAAGCCATCTGTACCTGTGGCTTGAAAAGCAGCATTTTCATAGCTTCCGGGACTGTCAACCAAGAAATTTACGTGAAAGAGTGTTTGAATCAACGTCTGTTGCCTTTCCTGAAGAAACACGGTTGTTCCGTACTGTTTTGGCCGGATTTGGCATCTTGCCATTACGGTAAAAAGGCCATGGAGTGGTACGCCGCCAACAACGTGCAGGTGGTTCCCAAGGACAAGAACCCTCCCAACACGCCAGAGCTCCGCCCAATTGAGAAATACTGGGCTATTGTCAAGCGGAACCTAAAGAAGACCAAAAAACTGCTAAGGGCGAGCAGCAGTTCAAGGCAAACTGGCTTTCTGCGGCGAAGAAGGTGGACAAGGTGGCTGTACAAAATCTGATGGCAGAGGTCAAGCGTAAGGCCCGGCAATTCGGATATGGAAAAGCGGAAGCCTAACTGAATATTTTTCCTGAATTTTATACTAATTGAACTTGAAAAAGAAATTTAATTTGATTTTTTAAATAAACGATTTCACCGATTTACACGCGTTTTCCCTTGACCAAATTTTGACCGTATCACCCTTTATTCTTTCTCTATCTAGCATACATGGATGAATGAACGGTTTGTTTTACCACTAATCTGTTACCCTCTTGCTCGTACACGTTCGATTTAAATGGTGTAGTAGTGTGCGCCGATTAAACGTCAAAAAGCTCTATAACTTCCGAGCAGGGTGGCCGGACCTACCGATTTATCGGTAGTCCTATCGATTTTCGATAAGACTACCGATTCACAGACAAAAGATTAAAAACTACCGATTTTTCACTTTTCCTACCGAGAATCACAGATTTTTAGTAATCTTGAAAAATATTCATTTTGATTTCGACACGTTTAAAGTAGAAGAACTGAAAGACAGTTACACCCCCCCTCCCCCTCCGCTAACAAAAGTTTCAGGTATCGGGAAAGCCTTCTTCAGACGGCCTACCGATAACTACCGATAAAAGTTTTGAGAAGCTACCGATAAAGAAAAAAAACAATCTGGCCACCCTGTTTCCGAGCCCTCGGTTTGACGGATGTGGCTTATTTTTACCTTCGCTTTGGCTTTTTCTGCTTCTTAAGCGTCTTTAGACCCATTCTTGCCTTGGCCCACTGGACATTACTTTTCAAGGATCCCACTTTTCTAGCCACGAACCGAAGACCTTTTCTTGCGAGTGAAAGCTTGCACGATTTTCCGGTTCAGATTTTGGTCAGCAGGGTTCGGTTTACCTCCAGGTTTTTGGTAGTTCTGGATAGTTGCTCCATCACCATACTTCCGAATCGCGTTTCGAACGGCTCCGATGCTTACACCTTCCAATTTCACTAATTTACTCAGAGAAATGTTGGAGATTGGGCTGAAAGTCTCCTTAATAATGATATTTAAAAGAAAATGGGTATAGTTCATTTGTGCACGATCTGTTTGCGCTTTTGCAAAGAAATGCTTCGCATTGTAACGGAAATGTAAAGAACTGCAACTTACGATACACGAAACTGTTGGTCGAAATGTAAACAATGATTTAGCGTGATAATCAGCTGTTTAAACGGCATCTGAAACAAACAGGGGTGTTCGAAAGTCGTGCTTAGACATTCTGGGACACCCTATATTCACTTATTCAACTATATGTAAATCCGACCTGAATGATTCATTATTGTGTGCTAGATCGAGAAAGTGCGAACAAACGTCAAAAAACTAAATGATAATCGCTGCACTACACGCTAATTTCAACGCGTTCAAGATGCATTTTACCTAAAAGGTGCTACGAATTTTTCATCGGCGTGACATAAATTTATTCGGCGGCGTGGAAGATTTTACTTCGGCGGCGCGCCGGCTTATTTTCATCGGCGGCGGCGGCGTATGAAAATCGTCGGCGGCGGCGGCGTGGCGCGGCGGCGCACAGGTCTACTCTTGGGACCGTACTAATGGATATTTTTGGTCGCTATTGAAAATTTAGTCGATTGTTGAATTTATGTATGGGCCCAAATTAGGGGCATTTAGGTCGACATTACATCCATTTTCACAGTTGCTAAATTCGACAAGCTGGGAATGAACAGTAACTTGCTTTCCTGGCTTCGATCCTACCTAACCGGTCGAAGTATGTCCGTCAAAATTGGAGACCACGTTTCGCCCTCCTTTCCGGTTTGGTCCGGTGTTCCCCAAGGAAGTCGCTTGGGGCCGTTTCTATTCTTGCTGTATATGAACGATGTCAATTTCATCTTGAAATGCCTAAAACTCTGGTATGCCGATGACCTGAAGCTTTACTGCATGATTAAGCTACCACAAGACGCGTTTTTTCTGCAACAACAACTGGAAGCCTTCGCTGAATGGTGCCATATTAATCGAATGTCGCTGAACGTGTCCAAATTTTCGGTTATTTCATTTGGCCGCAAGCAATCACTCTTCCATTTTAGCTATTTTAGAATCTACAACGTGATTCGACAGTCAAGGACCTGGGGATTCTGGTTGATACAAAATTAACCATCAAGGATCACGTCGCGTACGTTGTGTCTAAAGCCTCATCGCAACTAGGATTTTTATTTCGCTTTGCAAAAAAGTTCAAGGACGTTTACTGCCTAAAAGCTTTATACTGTTCAATTGTGCGCCCTATCTTGGAGTATTCGTCTATTGTCTGGTCTCCTTATTAACAGAATGAAATTCTACGCATCGAAGCTGCTCAGCGAAAATTCGTCCGGTTCGCTCTACGTCATCTTAGGTGGAGAGATCCATTCAACCTGCCCAGTTATGAAAGCCGTTTTTTTTTCCTTGATTTGTTTTCCGTCGATCTTGTTTTCCGTGCTGAGCACCAATGCTACCGACGCCAGGGAGGCAGCTCCCACACCTGGACCCTACCCATCAACTCATGAACCGGGGACCAACCGCTTTACTTCCGTGAAGTAAAGAGATCAGAGATGTTATGCCTCAGAACATCCCGGCGGCGCCGACTGGGATTGAACCCAGGCCTGCTGGGGTGAGAGGTAATCACGCTTACCACTACACCACCGGCGCCGCTATGAAAACCGTTGTCTACTTCTAAATCTGGAATTACTAGAAGCAAGACGCAACGTGGCAAAAGCGTGCTTTGTTGGGGATCTTCTGCAAGGCAACATTGACAGTCCTACGCTTCTTAATCTCTTGAACACACGTCGTCGCAATCTTCGGTCGCACTCGTTTATCACCATCCCTCCGGCAAGAACTAATTATGGCTTTCACGAACCTTTGCGAAGCATGTCCCGTGTATTCAACCGGTGTTATTATGTGTACGATTTCAACGTGTCACGAGAACCAAATAAGCGTAGTTTTAAACGAGTTTTATGTTAATTTATGTTATTCGTTAGTTTTGTATTTAGTTGTAGAATAAGTGTCATTGGGGTAAACTTTCAAGGATTCAAGGCCTTATACAAATGTCAAGGGTCTTGAAAGTTTCTAATGAATCCGAGCAGAATACCAAGGATGTCATGAATATTTTTTTGAACTAATCATGTTTGTACGGCAGTGTAAAAATTGTGCATAGAGAGTAGAAAGCGAACAAAGGTCAAAGGGGTATCCTCCCCCCACCACCAGTGAGAAAAGAGATGATCGCCGATAGAGATGATACCTTCGATTCGTGGGGAGATACCCCTAACCATCCCTCGCCAACAGGGGAGTTTGGTAAAGAAGATGATCAACCCGATTCGTGCCTTCCTCAAATTTGACCTTTGCTCGCTTTCTACTCTCTAAATACAATTTTCACACTGCCGTACTCTAACGGAACCATCAGCTCTATACTATGATCTCCTCATCTATCGTATAAAATGACCACTTTAAGTCTGTTATTTGACGTTAAGCATCTTCAACTAAATATCTAATTATTGTGAGGAGGACTAATCCAGGTGAACTCAGAGGAGGTTCTGTGGTGAATATTTTAGTTATTCTGAGGATAATTTAACGGATGTTGTAAATATAATTCCAGGTGAGTTCTAAGAATTCCTACGATATTCTGAAAAAAACATAAGGAATTGAGAGGAGAGTTTCAAGATAATCGATAGCCCCAAAAAAATCTGTGGAGCATTCCAAACTCAAAATTACCAATTTCAGATTTCATAACCTGAAACACAGAAAAAATAGATTTGTGAATCGGAAAATTTTTAAAGATCCTGTACTGATCAAAACATTTCAAAATTCAGGCACTTCCAAATATCATCAAGACTTGAACTATGAAAAATATCAATAACTCTTAAGGGGAGGTTTTCATTCAAATGGCCAAAAAGTATGCAAAGTTTGGCATTTTTTGTGGGCCAATGACCAAAACATATCGCGTCCGGTTTGGAATTTCAAAAAGCTTAGAACTTCGTCCTTATTTCCAAATTTTTACAAGTCGCAAAAAATTACGACCGTAGTTTTTGAGTAAGGTAGTGTACGCCTGGAATTGTCAAACCTCAGGATCGATCTGAAACACAACACGATTAATGAGGCTTTAAAGTGAACTAAATTTATTGGAGGAATGACCTAAGAACGGGTAAAAACTTCAAATTTAACGAAATGATGCGATAACGAACTTTTTGGTCGATTTTTCACCCTTTTTTAAGGCTTCAGAAAAAAGCGAATACAAAGAATTTATGAAATGAAAAATGTTTTCCTTCGAATGGTCAGAGGTAGCAATCGTTAAATTGAAACGATTGTACGCAGTACGTACGGTGTGTACGCAGCTTTAAAAAATCATTTTTCGAAATATACGCGCGTCTCGAGCCGAAAGCGTCCCATGAATACCGGGACGCCGCTTCAAACAATTGGCCTGTGGAAACTTTTCTTATGCGCGGATCGAAAAACCTTTTCAACACAATAAGGCAGACACTTATACCTTCCAAAAAATGCAATAACAAAACGATCGATTTTTTGAAAATTTTGAATAAGAACCTCCCCTTAACATTGATAAATTGTCAAAATAAATTAATATCAAAATAGGTAATCACAATATTTTAAGAATGCAATCAAATGGCTGGTTATTTCCTGGTTGTCCTCAATTGCCGGTTAATTAATTTATTCCTGTTTTCCCGGTTTAGTAGCCACCTCAGTTTCTTTTTCAATATCTCGGATAGCAAGCTTTAAAGATTCTCAATCTTCATGACTTGTATAGCAGATCTTGGATTTAGAAACAATTGCAAGATTCCAGCATAAAATAAAAAGATCTCGAACTTTACAGTAACACACTGAAAACCCTAGAATATTTATTAGACTAAAGCAAAATTTGAATTTATCGCTCCACAGTGTTCTAACTGTTCTAAATTGGGTCCTGAATGAAGAGTTGCCGCCATACAAAAGTTTGTTTGTAACACCCTTAGCTATCATTTGGAGGGTGAGTCTAGTTCTGATTGACCTGCCAAAATTTGAACTCATTTATTAATAAACTGATTTGGCACAAACCTAATGAAGTTTGCATGGAAATTACTATTAAAAACTATTTTTTTTGTTCATATCTATCCCAAAATTCACCATTTCACTCTGCTTTTAAAATTGATAGCTGTGCTTGTAGTAATTTTTTTTCCAAATACAACTTTGTTAAAGACCACATTACGATCAAAAGTAAGGAACAAAATCTATTAGTGATTCAAGTCACTGATGACTTGTGATTATTCTCAATCAACTGTTCAGCTGGCAACATTAGGCGCAAAAATCATGGCTACACTGCAGAATACAGTTGCTTGATCATGCTATAAGATTATTAATATCTTAAACAATTGATAACTATTTAATTTGACGTTTGGCTGAAAAACGATATTCTGCAAAGTTGTAGCTGAGAAAATTTTCCATAAGATTAGGTATAGACATTTTGAAAAAGTTGCATATTAAAAAAGCCTAGATGACAATGAGCAAAACGTTTGGTTTTCCCATAGTAATTTCCATATAAACTTTAAATGGTTTGTGCCAAGTCAGTTTCTTACCAAATGAGTTTAAATTTTGGGAGGCCAATCAGGACCCGATTTGGAACCGTTTGAGCACTGTGGAGCGAACATTTCAAATTTTGCATCAGTCTAATATATAGGGTTACGGTATGTAATGTGGGTCTAGTCCTTTCATTCGGCCTATCACGCAAATAAATAATTAATTAAGGAATATTACACAAAAAATAAGGAAAATATTGATCACTGATGATTGATAAATGTGTACCACACACAAATCAATTTATATCACAACATTTCAATACATTTTCAGCTCTCGTAAGTAATAAAACTGGTTGAGAATATCACTCTGTTCGGAGTTTTTAGCCGCCATGACTTCTAAGGTTAAGATGGGAAGGTTGCACTGACGATCATCAAATGGCCTGATTATGGCATTTATTGAATGGAATTACCTGATAATACACACTAGACGTAAAACTCACAGTTACTGTTTGAATATTTTATGTTTATTTTAATTGTTTAACAACGTTTTCACAAGTAAATCATGGACCCAACTTTAGGGACACATTTCTTTTCTATGTTCCTAACTTTGGCCCATGAAATTCATTTGACAGCATATAGCAATAAGAGTAACGTCAACAATGTGGTTTGCATTTGGATGATAAGGAACGAACAGGAAGGGAGATTTTTTCTGCCAAATCTGTATAATGAACATCACAATGTTTTGATTTAGATATTCTGCGGTCGAAAAACGATAAGCGAAATTTTTAATTTTTAATTTTTAACTTGAGTGATTTAATGTAGTTTTCGTAAAATTTTCTCTAAGAAATGTTTTGAGGAATGAAGAGTATTAAGTTAACAGTGATAGTGATAAAAAAAATACATAAGAAAACGTTACCAAGAGCGTTTTTTTTGAGAATCAAACAGGATAGGACGAAGTTGCATCCATAAATAGACCCAATTTGGGGACAATAGACCGATATTACATACATTTCCCTGGTGAGTTTTTGTCTTAAAAAAAGTAAGTTTTTCAACTTTTTGCGGTTCCTGATAGCAAACGACATGATAAGCATATCTAAGCATACCATTTAGCAGTAGAATATCGTTTGCAGGTAAATTAATTGATGAGTTATGATTAAAAACGTAATCTATGGCTGCATATTAGACCGAGGTTAGGGACGTATACCCTATGTTAAAAAAAAACCAATCGAAAAGTTTCAAAAATCAAAATTTTTAAAAAAGTTGCAGATCTTGGACTTAGAAAAATGAGGAAGTTCCTAGACGTAGAATTTATTTTTCAATAATTCCAAAAAAAATAGATCTCTGATTTGGACAAATTTTAAAGATCCTGAGCAGATCAAAATGTTTTATAATTCAGATTTAAAAAGGTACGAAAATAATTTTAAAAAGTCAATAAAATTCCTGGTTATTTCCTGATTGTTCTCAATTCCCGGTTCAGTGCAGTGGCCACCCTGGACTTTTACGCCGGCTTTCAACTCTGAGTGTTTTTTTAGCACTTCCACATTTGTTAGTTGAGAGCTTTCTAAGTCAGTACCATTTTTGCATTACTATTGTGTGGCAAGTACAATCATATTGTATACCCAGGGAACAACCCAGCACGGGCGGGGAATCGAACCTTGCTGTTTCCAGCATTGTATCCTATAAATAGTTAAATAAAGTAAGGAATAATATGGTTAAGAATTAACGGCATGATTGATTTCCTCACTGAGCAATAACAGTGAATCTCAAAATTGAGCGTACATGTCCATTGAATTTTAGAAAAACAGCTGTAAAATCCAAATTTAAAGAGATACATTTCTGAAGTTTTTGCTACAGAATCATCATACATTTATCAATTATTGGTACAGTGTTGAGCTTATTTGGTTACGTTTATTAAAAGTAAGAGCTATTTGAGAAAAACGCTATTTTTTTAAATACCTTAATATCTTAAAATACAATGAACTAAACTTTTTGAAATTTTGTTTTTCATTTTTAATCATAGTAAATATTCCACTAATTTTTCTAAAATTCCTTTAAAATCGAGCGTTTTACTAAAATAACTCTAACTTCATACAGGTTCTTCCAATAAAGTCCAAAACTATAGCGAAAAATAAATAAATATGGTAAATGATGGCTTCGGCAACCATCGACTGTTTCGGCAACCACAATTTAAACGTCAATTTCGCTATATTTTCTCACTAAAACACTTCGCTAAATATATTTAAACGATTCCTTAATCTTTCAGGTTCAATCCTTATACATTTTTACGACTGATAAAACCTGTTATGTAAGGTGTTTCTTCAAATGAAACATAAGCACATGAAAATACGACTGATTTCGAGTTGCCGATAATAGAACAACTGGTTAACACACAGTTTAAACGGAAAGGTTGCCGAAGTAGAAGAGGCTGCCGACAATAGTCACACTCACCTGAGAAGTTTGGATACCGTTTCAAACCGTTTTGGACAGTTCTGTCTTTTGGAATGGATAGAGTAGCTAGCAGCAGATAAATGTAAACAAACAGACACGTCATATGTGTTCGTGACACTGAGGAAATGCTAATAGAAGTGCGGAAGCTGCTTAGATTGCCGAGAATACGTAAATTCCCCTACCTGTTTAACCACCAGCCTAGATTTAAAACAATATATCTATTCACAATGTTTAAAAAAAAATCCATTAGGATGTACGCTAAATTTTGCGATACACTGTATCTGTCAAATGAACAAACGACTTGGCACGAGCCCCTCTGATTTTGATGATACCTTCAACTTGTGTTCAGTATGGGAGATTATGATTTTTCCACAGATCACGAGACCATTTTGACTCAGGACTAATGAAAACGTATGTGTTTTCACCTACGAACATATTTAATTAATGAAATTTTCATCAAAATTCATCAAATTTCAACAAATTATAAGAAAACTTTCGGGAATTTTTTTATTTGAAATTGCTCCATCTAGAGCAGGGTTGTCGACTCAACGAAGAAAACTAGATACCCTGAATCCGCCCTGATATTCCTTGATTTTCCAGTCAATTTTCAGAAAAAAAAAATCCAAGTGTAGAAAATTATTCACATTTTTCAATTTACATGTGTAAGACATGTTATAAGCCAGTTAAATAAGCAGCTACATCAATCAGCTTGCTAACTTTTAATCTACAAGAACGTAAAGATAAAAAAAAATATCATGAAACGATCGGTTTTATCCCAATAACATGCATTTTCATCACTAGCTTGATCCCCTTATTTTTCCAATTCACTACATTTTCTCTCCTTGGCATGTAAATTTCCTCACCCTTATTTGTTTTGAATTGTTTCTGTATTTGTATTGTTTCTGAACTTTCCGTTAGGCATATTTCCGCAGATGAAACACTTGTCTTTAATCCCCCGTTATAAAATATATTCCCCCTATTTAATGCCCATCCCATCTCCGTTGAACATTTGTTAGAGATGACACGTTTAGCCCAACGCTTGATCGCAGCGGGATAAAGCTTTCACAAGCACGTATTGCACATCCCCGCCCAAGTAACATTGCAAGTTTAATTGAGGTTTTAAAAAACCTCTACAAGTCTAAATCATGGTCTACAGAGCTCTCATAAAACTCAGATTCATACTTGGGAGATAACCAATAAGAAGCTTCCCCTAAAGGTGTGTATGAAATCAGCGAGCTTGCAGCCCGAAGGTGCTTCGCGTAATGAAGTATTAGGAATATTACCAAAATGAGGTGTACAACATCGAGATTCATTTTAATATGTTCTAGACAAATGTGTCTTGAGTCATTTTCTACAAACATGGTTGGATTTTTCTGTCCTAGAAAAAATATCGCGTTTCTTTTTTTTCCTTGATTTGTTTTCCCTTGATCTTGTTTTCCGTGCTGAGCGCCAATACTAACGACGCCAGGGAGGCAGCTCTCACACCTGGACCCTACCTAATAAAAAAATATGGTTAATTTGCTTAACGACGTGTTCGGGTATCATTCAAACTATTTGTGGAATAGTTCAATCATTTGGGTTATTGTTCGTTTATGGTAATTTTTTATTAGGGCCATCAACTCATGAACCGGAGACTACGGGCTTTACTTCCCTTCCGAAGGAAGACGTGATCAGAGATGTTATGCCTCAGAATATCCCGTCGGCGCCGACTGGGATTGAACCCAGGCCTGCTGGGGTAAGAGGTAATCACGGTTACCACTACACCACCGGCACCGCTATCCTGTTTCACGCACAGTGTTATAAATCGAATATTTCCGTTCAAACGTTACTTCATAATACCGAACGGCAGCTGTAAACTTACACCTTCCCGTGGCGTCAAGCGAATAAACTCGGAGAACACGATTCATCCAAAGCACTTACCTGCAAAGAGAGAAAGAAAAGAAATCAAATTAGCAAGAGTCTGCGAAAATTACCTCCTGGTCACTATTTTTCGTGTAGCCCACGCTTCATCGAATTAGAACCTCTAATCCGATCTAATTTGCAACTTGTGCACCATTCGCTCTCGATTTCATTCCGATCCCGACGACGACGACGACTCTTCACACTAAGAGTCGAAAAGACTCCTTTCAACACCCCATAACCGTTACAAAGAAGAGGCGCGTGTAAAACAATTACATCTTAATTGACAAACACCACACTGGCACCGCTCTCATCCTCATCTACGGTTCTAGCCGGTGACAAAGCGAAGCGAACTGCTACCATCGTCGTCATACCACACACCATTGAACCCGTGTGAAATGCGTATCAAGGAGACGACTCTTCCGCTAACCTGACTGACGGCGACTATGGTGGCAATTCGCTCGCAATCGTCGCACCATTGTGTTATAAAAAAACGTTTAATTCAGGAGTTTTCTATCGTTTGGAATTTGATGGTGGTACTTTCAATCTTTGAGCAGGGATTGTCTTGCACTTCAATATCAGTTGGTTGATTTTGCTTAGATATACTTATTTTTGAAAGTTGTTAGCTAGGGGAATTTACGTATTCTCGTCAATCTAAGCAGCTTCCGCACTTCTATTAGCATTTTCTCAGTGTCACGACCACATATGACGTGTCTGTTTGTTTACATTCATCTGCTGCTAGCTATTCTATCCATTCCAATCAACAAAACCGTCCAAAACGGTTTGAAAACGTTTTTAACGCGCTCCAAACTTCTCAGGTGAGTGTGACTATTGTCGGCAGCCTCTTTTACTTCGGCAACCTTTCCGTTTAAACTGCGTGTTAACCAGCTGTTCTATTATCGGCAACTCGAAATCAGCCGTATTTTGATGTGCTTATGTTTCTTTTGAAGAAACACCTAGAATAACAGGTTTGCTCAGTCGTAAAAATGTATTAGGATTGAAGCTGAAAGACTAAGGAATCGTTTAAATACATTCAGCGAAGTATTTTAGTGAGAAAATACATCGAAATTAACGTTTAAATTGTGGTTGCCGAAAACAGTCGATGGCTGCCGAAGCCATAATTTACCCTATATAATTAAAATGTAACTATTTTTTTTTTTAAGAATAGCACCTGAATTTAAACACCGTTCCTAAATGACCCCTTTCGGTTTTATTCCCCAGTTGATTGCACATTTCAGCACTTGCTGCTGTCGTTGATTTCTAGTGTCAAGCAATAGAAACTTTTCCCTTTTTCTACATTTGGAATAGAGACACTCCGAGAGGACGTAGATGCTTGGGCAGTAACAACTGCGCGGAATGATACAACTATCACCGGAACGCGGTCTTATTTGCATGCAAACAACACTCGCAACTGTTTCCATTTTTGCAATGATGATGACGATGATGATGGCGGCGACAACCGACACAGGTCAATACGCGCTTTTGAATGTTTCCCCAGAGTAATCGACTACATTGTGCACTACATCCTCCTGGTGGTAATAATCGTAACGGGATCGATTCCTGGAGCAAGTGATACAGCAGCGCCGGTACTACAAAAGTTGAGTTCAACTTGGTTGAAATGGAATGGAACGACGATTGCCTGGTAGTATTGTCTCTATTATCATGGGAAGCTGTACGTTATCCAGAAACATCCAGTCGAGCTAGTAGGCAGCTTTACTGTGCGCGGCATATTAGGTAGTCTAACCGGAGATTTACGGAAAATGGTAAATGTAGCGTACCGTTCGAAACGATTATAGATTACTGGTAGCGAGAGGTAAAGCGTAATGTTGCAACGCTTAAGGGTCAAGTTCATCATCGGACAGCGTTTTGATATCGTTATTCATCGGGTAATGCTTCCCGGAATCTATTCAATCACGTGTGTGCACGCACAACAGTAGTTACACATGGAAGTGGTCCAATAGAGAGTGGATTAATTTTCCCTAATACTTCACCATCGATGGTGAAATACATGGTCTCGAAGATAGGAATCGATTTGGTTTAAAACATTGCAACGGTTGGCTTCGGTCGTTTTGCAGGAGAATCAGAATGAAATTACTTTACCACAATGGGAGCAGTACAATTCCGATTTCAAAATCGATTTCCCATTTGCAACAATAAATATCTAGTGCAGTCATATCCTGCCGCATCCATAGTCAACTGGTATCAACATGACGGAATACTAGGTAGAATATAGCATTCATTTTAAGCTTAAGAAGTCTATGTATTCTGCAATTTAGGGAATAATGCCTGACTTGTAATCGTACCATGTGGGTAAGATCTTCTCCGAACAACTATTATCTTGTTCGGTATCAATTCGATATGTAAATTTTGTAGAATAGCTTTGGTTTTTCATTACTGCTTCAATTTGCTTAAAATGTAAAAGCTTATCTGATGTATTTTACATTTCTTAAAAATAACAAAATACAGTTTTTTTTTAAAGTACCTAAAAATGATTTTATGATTAATAAATATTCATGGATTTGGTGATAATACATTTTTAAACTCACCTCACCTCAAAGCGGGTCTAATAAGTTATAACGACTCTGGAAATAAAAGAATCTTACTCCCAGTCGTTGGAGATAATGAAACATTGCAGGTAATTTTTGACAAAAATACTAATTTAGGACTGAACCAAATTAATCACATTAAAAACCAACAAAATTGGTATTTGTCCTTTTTACCAACGAATATTTATGAAGATTTCTGTGTGACCGAATCATTTAATTCCATTGTAGAAAAATAAAGCGTTTACACTACAATTAAATCTAGATATAGCTGGAATTAGGGCGTAACAGCTTTTGTAAACAATGACTTCTCTCGAGGATTTCTCGAAAGTCATGGCTCTCCTTGGCAAATCGACATAACCAAGACTTCCCCTACTCGGTGGATATGTTGGTTTGTGTAGGTGTGCCTTGAATTCCTAGAAATCAATGCGAGAATTCATTGTTTACAAAGGCTGTTACGCCCTAATTCCAGCTCTATCTAGAAATGTGCTTTATTTGTGCATGAAAACCAAAAAACCAACGAATGCGAAACTAATTCGAGGGTGGATTCAGGAAATCGTAAAAACAGCACTTTCACCTAAACAATTCTGTAAGTTAATTCCTTATAAATTGCAATAGCAGTACCATGGCAATACTAAAACTTCACTGAGAAGCTAATTTTACGAGCTAACCAGGTTTACAATGAACACTCAGATTACTTAATAAAGCCACTCTTTGAAGGCAATGCTTGTCTACGTATGTTTGAATCATTATTCAACCAACCAACATATCAAGAAGACTGGCAACTCTTCCATTTTCTCATATAAGCGGCACAATCGCGCCATCTGCCGTTCAAATCATCCTATAGAATTGGATAGCAAAGGTTCCATCCACAGAAGAAAGGTTTGTGTATTTGCTCATGCATTGCTTCCACCTTCGCTCGAGCGCAGCGCTACTGCGTATGTCGCTTGGATTCGGGCAAAGTTGTCAGTCTTCTTGGTATGTTGTCTTCGACAATATCCTAAATTCTCATTTAGTTAATTATTTGAGCTTGTTAAAAACACAATGAACAAGAACTACAAGTACAGTTCACTAACTGGACGTTCTTCAACTGCCCTGTAGCCCAGTTAAAAAGCAGTTATACGTCTAAAATAGACGTCACATTTAGTTTGACATTTTGTTGGTGAGGGGCATTCGAATGGCATATTAAGTGTTAATATAATCAAATTTGTAATTTGTAAAATTTCACACTGAAATCAAGACTTGAAAGCATATTTAGCGAAAGCGTTAAGACTTTCTGGACTCGCAAGTGCAATCAGAGAAAATATAATTAAGAAACTTTACAATCCATTGAAGTTCCCCTCATTATTTTTGCCGCTTGACAAGCCAGCCCAGTTAGCGAGTGGAATTCGCTAACTGGGCAGCACTTTTAGCCCAGTTAGCGAACAAGTTCGCTAACATCGTTCTCTTCTCTTAATTCTCCCCCTTCAATGCGCTCAAAGGATTGATTTTTGTTGAGCACAGCAGGATCGAGTAGACGCAGAAATCAACTCGAAGGTTACATTTTCTACAGACGCAACTAAGTGCAACATCTAATAAGAGACGCACATACTCATTTCGAGATTAAATTTTGCAACAAATTATAACGTCAAGCGGATACGGAAATGGATTTCAGTTAAACCCATTGGGAGCTGAGTTTATGTTAGGCTCAAAATCATCGAAATAGCCTTTTATTTCAGCAATTTTTGCTCAATTCGCAAAAAATGCAACATCAAGCATTGAGCACCCACAAGTTCGCAACTCTATTTAAAATTTGAAATGAACAACCTTCATCATACTAGACCGAGCAATTAAGATGTTTGAAACTAGAGAAATCAGTCATACTGATTAAGAAACATTTCCCTGACGCTATCTTAGTGTTATTTCTGAAATTCATTCCAGAATCTTCTCAAAATTCATTTAAAAAATCTAGTCCAGTCCAAGATTCTTAAAGTGTTTCAAAGGTCCAAAATTTTATTTCATTCCTGAAAAATAGATTAAGCAACCTTTTCCCGAATTGCGTAATAAACGGGTTTTTTCCCGGTGATTTTCCCCGGTTTTCCTGATTTTCCGGTTCACTTGACACCCTGACAAATGGGAGTAATTGCCCATAACAAATAATTATGCAAAGTTTCATGCAAATTTGAGATGGTCGAGCCTGATCGATTCGTCATTTGACGTCATCCTACATTATTATAGAAATGTTGAAATATGGTAGATGTTTGATGATACCAAACGCCGTAAAACATGGAATAACTTATAAAACGCCAAAATGATCTGGAAAACGTTAAACTGGCTTAACCCTCCAGCACCCATGGTCACTAAAAGGTGTCATCAAATTCTAGAAAAGCAGATTTCTGTATTTTTGGTTTTTCAGGCTCATCAAACATTTATCGGTTATCGATATATTATTGGGCATATTTTATTGAATGTGTAAAACGTTACAGCTATTTTATTTTTTTTCTCAATAAACTAATTTTTTATGAAATACAATGAACCAATCTTTAAAAAAAATCTAATCCACTACGAAAATATAGGGTGTCCCAGAAAGTATAAGCACACTTTCAACTCGCCGCCATTTCTAACCCAATGAAGTTTATCAGCTGTTCATCGATGTGTGTTGTTGTTTACTTATTGCTCAACAAGTTTGTGTGCGCAAGTGCATTTTTTTACAAAATGATCAAAATACGAGTCCAAACCGCCATCCGGAAGATCGGTGAACCGAAAAGTGGACCAGAAGATCATCAAGCTTTCGTCACTAAGAAAAGTACCTCTGTTCGAGATTTGGCCAACAATCTGAGAACATCGAAGAGTAACGTCCAACGTACCAAGGCAAGAAATGAGCTGAAAACGTTCAAGAAGCAGAAGAAGCCGAAACGGAGTCAAAAACAAACCGCATCCGTCAAACCAAAGGCTCGGAGGCTACATGATAGGAAAGTTGGAGTGTGTTATCATGGTCGATGAAACATACGCCAAATTTGACTTCAAGACAATGCCGGGAGACCAATGCAACACAGCCCGTGATGGCCAGGAAGTTGACGATGCCGATAAGTCAATTTTTACCGGAAAAATGGTAAGAAGGCCTTAGTTTGGCAAGCGATATGTGAGTGTGGCAAGTTGCCAAAGCCATTTGTGACGTAGGAGACGATGATCACTGAAATTTACATTCGGGAGTGTTTGAGTCGGCGTCTGCAGCCCATGATCTATCAACATGATGGCCCAGCACTATTTTACGATTTGGTGTCAATGCACTACTCGAAAGACATGGCAGTTTGGTACAAAACAAACAATTTGTAATACGTGCGAAAAGAGATGAATCCTCCGAATTATCCGAAGGCCCGGTCAATCGAAACTTTTTCGGTCCTTTCCAGGGAATATCTAAGGAAACAATTTAAGGCAGCAAATTCAATCGAAGAATTTGAAAAATAGTGGACAAAAGTGGCCAAAATTATCGCCAAAGAATCTGTGCTGAAGCTCATGGGCAGCGTCAGATGTGCTCCATGGCATACGATTAAAGGAACTGCGGATTATTTTCATTCAATTGAAAGAGAAAATATATATGAAATAAATTTCCATTCACATACATTATTTTAATCCAATAATAAACTGTGCTTATACTTTCTGGGATACCCTATAGATGAAAATCGAGCGTTTTACTAAAATTTCTCAAACTTTATACCAGTTATGCCAATGAAATCCAAAACTTTATCGATAAATTAATCAAAAGTTGTTCAACCCCGAGCCAATATTTCAAAAATCTATATATTTAAGGTGTTTCACTGTGAGATTCCGCAGATCCCGCCTCTCAAGGGTGAACAAACTGGCTGTTTACAAACAAATCATAGCACCTGCGATCCTCTACGCAGCTTCGGTGTGGTAATCATGTGCAAAGACTCACAGGAACAAAATCCAGGTCGCTCAAGAAAAATACAAGAAATAAAGATCATTTAAAGTCAAAAAGATCCTTATTCTCGTAACCACTTCGAAACTTTAAGTGCACAAATATCAGCTTCTACATACGTACCACAATGAAACTGCTACTCCACGTTTTCTGTACTGCAGCATACATGAAGTAGTAATTTCAGGTGAAATGGGGCATTAATTTCAGAGATGTGTGTGTAATTGAAAATTCGAAGCGGAAGTGCATGTATAGCCTGCGTGGTGGCCATTTGTGGACTCTACAAGGAATCACCTTAAAGTGTTTAAAAATAATCCATTCAGGTGTACGCTCAATTTTGAGATATACTGTATATTGATTCTACGAGGCCCATGCGCTTTTTCAGTGGTCTTATTGTATCAAAGTATACCTTAAACATCCATCTTGAAGATGAATGAGAAAGATTTGGAATCACGTGAAATTACTGAAAGATAAAAGTCTGATGCGCGGAGGTTGACAAAATCGTGTCATTATAAAGGGTGTCCCAGAATGTCTAAGCACGACTTTGGAACACCCCTTCTTGTTTCAGGTGACGTTTAAACAACTGATTATCATGCTGAATCATTGTTTACATTTCGACCAACAGTTTCGTCGTGTATCGCAAGTGTCGGTTCTTTACATTTCCGTGACAATGCGACGCATTTCTCCGGAAAAGCGCAAACAGATCGTGTACAAATGATGTATTATCTCCAACAATTTTCCAAGTCAATTAGCGATTCCGTTACAAAGCTTGCGAAAGACTGGGAGCCAACATTGTTGAAATGGCATCTGTGCTGAAGCTAATGATTAGTAAGAGAATACTATAAAGAACATGAACACGAAATAAAAATCGAATTTGCTGTAACCACAGTTACGTTATCGTTTTTTTTTAATCGTGCTTAGGCTTAGACATTCTGGGACACCCTATATATGTATATATTTGTTCTTTACCCGTTATAGAAATGTTAACGATTCATTTATCATTTATCTCTCATTTACCACTTGTAGATCTTCATTATAGACAACTGATTATTCGCCACTGATTCAATTCATTCATCCTGCTATGTTTTCTCTGGGGTTTCCCCGTTCCGGTCGATCAATCTCCAATCCAGTGACACTATGTTTGATTAATCAGTCGTCATTTGTTCCCTTCCTTCTCTCATTGCTAACTGTGTCTGCTAAGTATCTGATGTGCATGATATAACTAGGCGGAATGAGCCTATGACAATGCCTGTCACATGTAGCAACCGCCAATGGAAAATTACCGAACACAGATTCAACTAAAATTCATTTGATTCATGTCTGTTAGAAATTGGGGATGAACAAACTTTACCAAATTCAAAGTGCAAAATTAAATAGCCACCACTAGTAGTCACCTTCTTGCAAATTTACGTATATGTTCAGCAGTTCACAATACCATTGTGTGAGCCATGAAATTTACCTGCTGTGCATCCTGAGGCATATCGAACGTGTTTAAGGTAAATAACGTAGGGTTTATAGGATCTTCAGGAAATTGAAACGTGTTTTTCAAAATTACCCTTAATCATAATCATCATAATCGTCCCAAAATTAGTAAAACTTGTGCAATTTATTTTCACCATACACTAACAACGACCCTTTTTCGTTTTCCGTTGTAAGTACAAACCCGGCAAAGGTTCATCGTCTGATACCACCGTCCATATCAAAGTACACTGCTCCGTTGCTCTTTCCATCTGAGAAGATGATAATACGACACAATATTTATGATCCCTCATCTCTTCTCGCAAAACACCGGTAAAACCAAACCCCCTGAAGTTGTTCGCATTTCCCATCGAAAAACTTAGCTTTCATCCCCTGCTAAAATGGGCCTATAGAGCCCCCTCCCGCTGACGCAAACAGCAGAAAGATAAATTGAATTTCATGAGATTTCTGATTTCAGCAGTTGGTTGGTTGGTCGTAGCAGGGCAGTAACCGGCAACAACATGGCTGAAGCTTTGATGATTTGGGCCGCGTTTTTGGGGGGTGATAAAGTCGCTTCCACTTTTCCACGCACTCACTCGGTTTAATGGCTTTTTGAACGTCAACGTGTCGATTCGATCGGCACTGCTTACACTACCGCTCGTCCCTCTCGCGGAGTCGACGTTCGGGGTTCCAAAGGGTAGGTGCTATCTCATGATGATGGCATACGCATCAATTCAGAGCGTTGAGGAAAATATAAAAGGTTGCTTTCGATGTTCCGGGTAGACTGGTTTAGAAACATTGAAAGGTTTTAAATAAATCAGCACTTATCTGCAATTCATCAGAAGCTATGTGTTTGGGAATTCCCGTAAAACGAACGAACCATTTGATACTGTGTCAGTCTATATTTGGGAAGGGAAAAGTATATACATACATACAAGTAACACAATATAGGCAGAAAAACCGACAAAAGCTCACCGATGAGCCTCTACTCGTATACTCGGCCTCGAGAGCCATTAATTCTAATTTATGCCCGTACACAAATTAGTTTTAATTGACATTTTTACTTTATACATACAATCAAACGAGTCTGCTGTGCTAAACCGAGCAAGTCGTATATGGAAACGATGGATTGCGAACAATGTTGCACTTTAATAAATGTCGATGCCGACGTCCTCGTCGCCGTTGTCGTCACCATGAAAATGGAAAGTATGGATTTGTTCGACTTTTATTGCACATCACGTGTGCACGACTTGAAATTTGATTTGAAAAAAAAGGGACACATCAAAGATCACAATGGACAATGGACGCGCAGTTCCGAGGAACGTTATCATCGCACTAAGTGTAATTGTCATAGAATTGGCGAAGAATGTGACAACGAAAAACGCGCCACCACCGGAGTGAAACGGATGACGTGACTAACGTGCGATGGAGAAGTTGTGGCGATGATACGCCCTTTTTTTTATAGAACTAAACCGTATTGTGGCGTGTCTATTAAATATCAATCGAGTGGTCAGTAATGTTTTGAGCTGTGCAGAGGGAAGAAGTTTGGTGATTATTGTTATCGTAATTTCCTGATTTCGACTAAATTACACGACTTTCTAGGACAGAATAAACGTATGCCCTAACATGTCAAGTTATTTAGGAAGTGTCCTCTTTGTGAATTTCGGTATGTTAGCTTAGTTTAGAACGCTCAAATTCAGTGGAAAGTTATGGCTTAAAGTCCAAAGAATGCAGAGCGTCTCAAACATGAACTTCATTGATCGCATTGTTCTAATGTATGCTCTATAGATTAAGTACTTCTTTGATGCGTGTATGAATTAAACTTTCCTCATATCCGGCCAGCGTCCTAAAAATAGAATAGATGCTCCAAACGGACAACGTCATATAAATAGGACTTTTTTTTCTCATCTGTAGAGCCATTTTACAACTGCGTCCATTACTTAGGAATATTGTTGTTTGACCCATATTCAATGTGGTGCTAGTCACTTATCTTGACACAATTAAGGTGTGATAGACATTGCACACTGGGCCAGGAATGCAATCTAGCGGAGCAAAATTAATAACTCAGAAGCGAAGCATTTCCGCGACTTGGTGTCTTCGGCAAAGTTTCTCATCATAATAAGGACCAGTGTTGGCAAAATCCGAAATCAATTGATATTTTTCCGCTCTCATGGGCTCGCAATATCACGCGTGATATTGGAACAAAATATCATGCTTGATATTGATTTTACAAGCTCCTTTGATATTGCGAGACTATTCACAACGTTCAAACATCAAGCTGAGAGTTGACTCGACACAAAAATGATTCCATTGCACATCGTTTTCTTAGAAAGAGAAAGCATAGTTTGCTATCTCTTTTTAATCTTCACCGATGGCAGACGCGAAGGGACTGCTGCAAGCCGTTATGGAAGTTTTTGTTGCATTCGGGTGCAAGTCAAAAATCATTAAACTCAATCTCACCACAGTTTGGTGAGATTTGCAGTTGGTGAGTTTTGTTAGCTTGATATTCCGAGCTGCGATATCACAGCTAGCAAAATCAACCGCAGTTGCTTGCTTGTTGATTGTTGTCTACGAAAATCAAGCGTGATCTTGGGCGTTGGTGAGATTTGATTTTTTGATATTTTCCCAACACTGATAAGGACCATCTATTGACATAAACAAATAGTTCAAAACTCTTCCGCAAAGATGGCGCCACAATCTAATTTCTTTCTCCGACGTTTTGGAGATTTGATGTCTTCGGCAAAGTTGTTTATCTTGACAAAATAAACA
This sequence comes from Ochlerotatus camptorhynchus, assembly GCF_037179485.1. Lineage (NCBI taxonomy): Eukaryota > Metazoa > Arthropoda > Insecta > Diptera > Culicidae > Ochlerotatus > Ochlerotatus camptorhynchus. The sequence goes on from NW_027040920.1 coordinate 4,092,198, forward strand.
GCTCTTTTCAAGATGTAAAATTTCCACAGCCTACTGGTTCTGCGTTATATGAAGTTAAAGAAAAAAATGTCGAATATATGTTTTTTTTTTTCATTCTGTTTGAATGTTTTGCTTACAACCATATAATGTTTTATTTTTCTCTTATGCAAATGCATAAAATAAATAACTTCTGTAAAGAAACAAACTGGTTTAAGCTTCAAATTTTAAAAATATTGTTGAAAAAACGAAAAAAAACAGCAGTTTTCTAACTGTATTATCTTCTAGTGCGCAAAAAATCGCAACCTGACATTTTCAGCAAAAATTAAGCAATAGTCGATAAACAAAATATCAAAATTTGAGGGAGGTACATTTTGGTGTTTTTGAGATTTCTTCATTATAGTGGAACATGTATTTTTTTTAATTAATGCATTAATTAAAATGGCGTTTTTAAGACTTGACGACTAAGGCAAAGTTGTGTATCTTGATAAAATAAACAACTCTTTTGAAGAAGTCAAAACTCCACAGCCTACTGTTTTCGAGGCCCAACTTGTTTTATAAAGTCTAATACCCAAATTTAAAAGGGTTCTAATAGCCCATTTCCAAATATTGACATTATTTGATTGAACAGTGCTCCGTAATTGTCGAGTATATGTTCAGCAGTTTCGTTTTCAAAATGACAAAAACGACATCTGAATTTTTTTCAATTTTATTGAAGTGATATCTGCTAGGACAGTGACCAGTCATTAAACCAGTTATTACGCGAAGATCTGTTTTCCTAATAATAAGTAAGATCCGAGCTTTGGCAGCACTCGGTGTTATACCAGGGTGGCCAGTGACTTTTCATTTTTAAATTCCCGGGTTTTTCCCGGTTTTCCCGGTTCAAGTCTAAAAAAAATCCCGGTTGTTGATATTCAACAAAAAACGAAATTGTACGCATTTTTTAAAACGTGGTCAACTGTAATTTTTAAGTGATTATTTGTGGGAAAAATAAAAGCCAAATTAGAGAAAGTGTTTTCTAAAGCTACAAGAAAAATTCAACTTCATGTGTCACTTAATGTATTCAAAACAATTTATTGATCTTTCGAGATACTTTGATAAATCGAATTCTACCACATTTTATGCTCAAAACATCTTATGATTTCAAAGCACTAGAATTTATTGAGTGACAGATATTAAAGTCCTGGGCCAAATGCTATCTGGATGAATAGGTTTAAAGAAAGAATTGTGGAGAATAAGAGATTTAATTTAAAAAAATGTATCAGAAAAATGAACTTGATACAAATGAGAATTAGAGCAAATTGATAGTGATATCGGATAAAGAAAATGTGTTTTCACTCACAAAGTTAAACACGAAAAAAATATACATGTGAAACCTACTGACGTTTGAGCTCGCTCAACGTGAAACTAAACATGGTTCATGAAATTTAATACCCACGACCAATAGACCAATACTTGATAAAAAAAATTACTGAAAGATTATTTACTAAAAAGATAGATTCCCAAGATTCTGGGGCTTTGAAATTAGTGTAGAGTCTGAAAATATAAATTTTCTTCAAAATTTGAGATTAATAACAATTTTCGTGATGCAAGGTTTGAAGAAAAAAATAGTTAAAATGTGAGAGTTTAAAAATTTTCCAACATCACAGATTTGAAACAAATATATCATATTTTTTAAATACTCGTGCAGTCATAATTGTCAAGGCTCTGAGACTTTTAAGCAATTTAGGGTTAAAACTACAGAACAATCGATAGAATCTTGCGGAAAACCCCTGGAATTTTCATTAAAATTTAAAAGTATTCAAAGTGATGATTTCAAACAACTATTGAGGAGGATTCCTGCATAGTTTTCGAAGGAGAAGTTCTGAGCAGAATTTCCAGAACTATTCTGACATGAATTCTTTAGAAATTGTTAGAAGAATTTGGAAGGATTTCTGGGGAGAAGATTGCAAGTTCTAAATTATGTTATTAGTTAATTTTTGAAGAATCCCAAGAGAATTATAATGAGAATTCAACAAGACACAGAGTTCTAAGAGTGTTCTGGCGATAATTTAAACCCTAGTGTGAAAGATTCGTCGAAGAGCTCCAACAAAATTTATTGCAAAAGAATTGCTAATAATTAGAAAGAAATTCTTTAAAATACTCCAAGGGGTTTCTAAATACTAAAGTAGGGAAAATGGCTCTAATGTTGGCCTATGGATCTAAGATTGGGCCCATCGCAAAAAATCTGCTATTTATCAATTGTATCCAGATGAACGCGTCATTGGGACGGTACTAATGGATATTTTTGGTTGCTATTGAAAATTTAGTCGATTGCTGAATTTATGCACGGGCCCACATAGGCCGACATTACATACATTTCCCCTAATTCCAAATTTCGAAAGATTTATGCTCTTTTGAATAGAGTTAAAAGAAAATATTGAAAAGGATTTCAATGAAATCATAGTCTCCGAATAGGTTTAAGGGAATTCTAAGACGGATTTCAAACAATTTCTTAGAAGGGGTTTCAAGGAAATTCAAAAAAGAATTCAACGGTAATTATTACGCAGAGTGTTTTCTGGTTCATCAGAGCAGGATTCCAAGTTCATTCTGAAATTCATATCATGAGAATTTTGAATAAAATTAAAACCCGGGAAAAGAATAGTTCAGTTTCAGTTTTTACAAATATTTGTTTCTAAAGGCCAGCATCTTCAATATTTTGTTTTAAGGCCCATGCACTTTACATCTGAAATTGAATCGCAAAAATCAATTTGCAATATAGCTTAGTGATTAAATTCTAAAAACAATAAGGCGGGTATCTGAAGAAAATTATGCAGCAAATAGAGAAAGACATTCACTCTGTTTTAATGGTTTATTCTGAAATTCTGATGTGAAAATGTATTCCTATGGCGTGGTTAATTTATTTTTCCCGGTTCTCTCATCGAATTCCCGGGTTTTTCCCGGTTTTCCCTGTTACTTTTCAAATTCCCGGATATTTCCCGGTTTTCCCGGTTCGCTGGCCACCCTGTATACATCTTTTGCCTTGTCAGGATGTATCCGAGTAATTCCAATTAGAATCTACCATAGACGTTTCCCAAGTTTTTAGTTTCATCCTCAAAGCGCACTCAGGGACTCCACAAAATGGTCCCGGACCGATGAAGGTCGATGCAGAAGCTTCCCAGACAACCAGAAGTCGTATAACACTATACCACTTTGAAGAGAACACATCATAGTTTGTCTTCGTTACCATCCAATCCTCCACTGTATTAACAGCTGAATTGAAGATGAAATCCTTAAGGATACTCAAATGCCCTACCAGATTGCCGTCTCACATTTTATTTTGACGTTTTGTAGGGCACTTTCTGCTGCCTGTAATTTAGAAAAATGAGAAGGGCATCCATGGCAATAGATGGTATACTTTTCATTGCCCCTATCATTGATATACACGCAAGTTTTTGAAGTTTTCCTAACTTCTTTTGAGCGGTTACATAATTTATTTTAGACCACCACAGCAGTGAAGCATAGGTAATTTTTGGTCGAACTATTGCTGAATATATCCAGTATACCATATTTGGTCGAAGTTCCCATGCTTTACTGCAAACACATAGTGCATTTTTAGCCTTTAGTGATAACCTTATCGAGATGAGAGTTCCAATTTAGTTTCCGGTCCAAAGTAACACCTAGGTAGGGGAAATGGATGTAATGTGGGCCTAAATGCCCCTAATTTAGGCCCATACATAATTTCAGCAATCGACTAAATTTTCAATAGCGACCAAAATTAACCATTAGTACCGTCCCAATGACGCGTTCATCTAGATAAAATTGATAAATAGGAGATTTTTAGCGATGGGCCCAATCTTAGATCCATAGGCCAACATTAGAGCCATTTCCCCTATTAAGCCTCTTCCGCGGACTAAATTTCAGTAGGCTGTGTTCTTTTCGTGAAAGATACTACGACAGTTTTTGAAGGGTTTACATTTAAGCCCTCTTTCCTGAACCACTCATCATGTTGAGCGCAGTTTGTAACCGATTAGAAATCGTATTTTCATATTTGCCACGCACCATAATGGCTCGAAACCTTGCTCCGCCAAACTTTTAAGGAGTTCGTCCACTTCTAAAGACCACAATAAGGGTGATAGTACCCCTCCTTGAGGGCAACCCTTCACCGATCTTATAGTTAGTTGGGCATCTCCAAGATCAGCAGATATTTCTCGATCTGTGAGCATTGCCTTTAGCCAATTAATAAGGCAGTTATCCAAGCCCTTTGCTTCCATAGCTGAACGCATTGAGCTGTAGGATGCATTGTCGAATGCACCTTCAATATCGAGAAAAGCAAGCACGGCTGTTTCCTCTTGGCTTTAAGCGATTTCTCGATTTTATTAACTAGCGATTGTAGAGCCGTTATCGTAGACTTACCTGATTGATAAGTAAATTGGAATTTGCTAAGAGGTAACCTCGCTAAACTTATTGATTTTATGAAACCATCTAGAATTTTTTTCAATGTCTTTAACAGAACAGATTAAAGGCTTATGGGTCTAAAGGCTTTCGGAGTCGTTTTATCTCTTTTTCCAGCTTTTGGAATGAAAACTCAAACCTTTTTCTATGCTTTTGGTATGTACCTCATAGTAACACTGACTGTGAATAGTTCAGTAAGGAGGGGCTGATCGTTTCTTTTCCTTGTTAAAGTAATGCTGGGAATATTTCATACTTCCAGGCAGATTTGAAAGGTTGAAAAGAATTCAAATCCCATTCAACTCTAGATGGCGTGAAAATTTCACAAGCTTTCTGATAGGCATCTATTGATCATTTATGTCTCGCCATTTAAAAGTCTTGTTCTTCAGACGAAAATGGAGTCGACTCTGGGAAGTAAGTCCTTATCATTTCTTCCAGTGTTTCAGAAGAATTAGCAGCATAACTACCATCTCCTTTTTTTTCGGCTGCCAAGACCATTTGAATGGTCTTTTGATAGAACTTTATGCATCCTTGCAGCTGCTGGAGCGTTATTGATGTCTTCACATACCCGTATCCAATCCTTCCATTTAGCTCACCTCAATTCTATGTTGCATTCAGTTAGAGCCTTTTTGTATTGACTCCAATCTGAAATCGCTTTAGCTTTATTTGACAATTGTCTGGACATCTTCCTCAGTTTTGCCAGCTTGTCGTTCTATCAAAAAACATGCCAATTCACAATTTAATCTGTCAAAAGGTCACCACAGATCGTAAGATCGAGAACCTCTTGTCGAATTAAATTGATAAATGTTGGAGAATGCCCTCTATTACATATGTCAATATTGTTAGACGATATGTAATTCAGATTGGTAATGGTAATTTGCAAGATTGAATTGTTAAGTACGAAACATTTACGATGGAAGTCGAAAGTAAAGGGTGTCCACGATGAAATTGCCACACACAAAATTGATTCGCAAAATTCGAGTTTTCATCCGATTGCCATCAAATTTTCAGGGATTGAGAAATAACTATTAAACTTCATTTTACCATTTCACTCGTATTTTATTTACAGTCCATACGCAAATGCCCGCACCTTGGCCTTAACCCCGGCCATAAGATTCTGCACAACCTGTGAATCAACCGTTTTTTGCATGTAAACCCATACTTTCTTCAGTTCCTCGACTGTCTTCACTACCTTAGGTCGTTTAAGAAGGTGCTGCTTCATAATCGCCCAGTACTTCTCGATGGGGCGGAGCTCCGGAGTGTTGGGAGGGTTGAACATTTTCGGCACGAAATTGACCTTATTGTCCGCATACCACTTCAGCACGTCCTTGGAGTAGTGGCATGAGGCCAAATCCGGCCAGAAGATTGTTGGGACGTTGTGGGCCTTCAGGAGAGGAAGCAGCCGCTTCTGGAGGCACTCTTTTATGTACACCTGTCCGTTCATCGTGTCCTGGGTCACGAAAGGTGCACTCCGCTTCCCGCACGTGCAGATGGCTTGCCAAACCAGGAATTTCTTCGCAAATTTGGACATCTTCTGAGTGCGGACATGCTCCGGAACGCTGAACTTATCCTTGGCCGTGAAAAACAGGTTGCCGGGGATCTGTTTGAAGTCGGCCTTCACATATGTTTCGTCGTCCATGATGCAGCATTCAACTTTCGTCAGCATGTTGAGGTACAACTTCCTGGCACGGGTTTTGGCGGACTTGTTCTGCTTCTCGTCGCGATTAGGGGCCTTTTGTACCTTGAACGTTCGAAGCCCAGCCTTAGTTTTGGCCTTCTGGACAAAACTTCGGCTTAGGTGCAGCTTCTTAGCCACATCCCTAACGGAGGCGTTCGGATTTCGGTTGAAGGCCCCAACTACGCGGTTGTGATTTTTGGTGTTGTACGGAATACTTTTTCTTTCACTTCTGGGCTTCCGATCGGTGGTCAACCGTTCCTCGAACCGCTTAATCACTCGCGACACCGTGGAATTCGCGATTCCCAACGTTTTAGCGATGGAACGATGCAAGAGATCCTTGTTCTCGTGATGAATGCGCAAGATTTTATCACGCACAAGCTGTTCTTTCGACTCCATTTCCGCGAGTTTTGATCACAGGACTTTAAAACTTGCAGGATGTAAATAATGCACTATGAACTAAATCCACCCAAATTTTCATTAAATTCTACACAACGGTTAAAAAGTTAGAGCAATTTCATCGTGGACACCCTTTAACAGTTATGTTATAGCGAGGTATAAATGTATAATCAAAATACACGAATTTTTTGAAGACAGCAATGATGTATATCAGTTCATTTACTATGTAAAGCAATTTAAAAACAAAATTTCACCAATTTTGCAGTTAAAATTTCTCTGGAAATGGTAGTTATGGCAGCCTAAAATAAATAAAAATATAACCAAAACAATCAGAAAGACTATTGTACACAAGCATACCCGTCTGTGATTTTTAGTACATCATGATTGGCCAAACAACGTTTATTTAGACTGCCTCTATCAATTTTCAGAGATATTATAATTGCAATATTGATGAAATTTTGTTTTAAAATTTATTTTCAAAGCGAATAAAGAGATTCACAATATTGCTGTCTTGAGAAAAGTTGTGTATTTTGATGATATTGAAAACATTGTAGAGCATATCGAATCGATTAGTTAAGATGTATGATGCAAAAAAGTAAACAAAACTTTGCTAATTTCAAATAACAGAGTAAAGTGGTAATTTTTTATACGATAGATGAGGACCAAACTCTCCGTTGGAGATGATCAAACCGATTTGTACCTTCCTAAAAGTTGTTCTTGCTCGCTTTCTACTCTCTATATGAAATTTTCACACTGCCGTACTCTAAACGGAACTATCAATTCTATACTTTCATCTCCTCCTCATCTATCGTATAAAAAATTACCACTTTAGTCTGTTATTTGAAATTAGCATCTTCAACTATGTAAATCGTCGACTTCACGCAGAAGTAATACTAAACATATAGCCAAAGTAAACAAAACTAATTTTAAGGTAGCCCTGACAAAAATTCATTTATATCTCGCTAGACTTATGACGTAGAAACTTAGTGTGTTCAGAAAAGTTTTATGAATTTCATACTTCTACAACTTTGCCGAAGGCATAAAACAATTATCTTGTGATTACAAAAAAATTAGTTTTTCATTCACGTCTTATCAATATGAATTCGGAGTTGTGTTCGGAAAATTTACCCTTGAATCCACTAAATGGCCCTCCAGAGGATCCAAATCATCCGTAAAAGAGGTAAATTCATTAGACAGATCCTAGAGCTCTTCTGATTTTTCGAAATCACTCATAGATGTCTCATCAGAATAAAATGGGAGTTGTGACCGGGGACACGAGATAGTCCACCAGGAAGATCCGGAACATCCATAAAAGTGTTCAGTTCCTGAAACTGATCCTAGAATTCCGTTTTTTTTTCAATACCACTCATTGGCTTAAGGGGGTTAGATTTTGATAAGTTCTTTAGTGGGAATGACACTGATGAAGACTGCACATTGTAGTCGAAATACGTATCTGTCATGGATACCAAAATTAATTAAGTGGAATTAAATGGAAGATAACCTTTTTTTGCTGTTTTATTTAAGCATTCCGCTAACAACCCAATTTCATTACTTCATTATGATGGCTACCAAGCCTTTGGGATTTTCCTTATTAGAGAGTTGAATAGATTTTTCTCCTTTAGCTTACTTAAATCTTTGGTTTAAGGTGATACGATACGTCACGCTTTTTTTGCTTTTTTTCTCTCCTTTCTATGTGTCAGTGAATTGATTATCATTGATGCAGTAGTGGTGTGAGTGTACATCATGCACTACCGCAACTACCGTAAACATAGCTTCTAGAGTTCATTATTATCAGGTCGAATGTGTAAATGTTGATTAAAAAAAATAGAAAGGTAAAAAATTGCCAATATTATCGACCTACCACTTCCCAGGACACCCCTTCCTATAAAGAAAATAATTATGCGCCTAGCCACCAAGACCAACATGTCAAGTCATCATAGTAGTTAATTGATTCAACATCACACTTTGTACACTTTTGTTACATACGACCTGTCCAAAAGTGATTCCAGAGCTCAAACCTGCGGGTAAGAAAAAAGATCCCAAAGTGACTCATTTTCACAAATCTCGGCACTATATTGCAGGAAGCCAAAAGTAGGTAATGTGGGTGAAGAGTTTTCATTTACTTGTGTTCAATTAGTATGCACTGTAACTGGCGAGTACCCATTAATGGGTGAAAAAGTACCCATTTTTTGGTAGTGTATGAAGCTGTCAAAAAATGCGTAAATGAAAATTTCAAATAGTGGGTATTTTTTCACCCATTTTTGAAAATTGTTCAGGGAACAATAATGGGTAAATTTTTACCCATTATTGGGTGAAAAATATCTTTGTTGCACCGTTAGTTTGCTGACATACTTGGAGTGCTTTTGTCTCGTTTAAAAATAAAATAAAATTTGGTGCCCCATCTGATTTTCAATGGCAAAAATTAATCCATCTTCGTTGACGCATCCACGGTGGAATTGACTCCATCTGCGCGCTGGACACTCTATTCAAAGTGTTAACTGTTTTCAACATTCGTCCGCCAGCAGCAGTGCAGAATATTATTGATTTTGTGTTCATGTGTTACGGAATCAAAACGACCAGTACCCGGCAGATGGTCAATCGTTTAGTTTTAGCGTTTATGGAATCCATCAATGCTGACGAAAACGATTCTGACGATTATTGTATTTCTAAATTCATTGTTTACGTTCAATAAAAACCAAGTTTAGTAATCAGTAATTTTTATTTTCTTTTCTTTGGAACCGTATTTTCCACACAACAAACAAATTTTCAAATATCAGATTATATCCCATTGAAATATTATTTAAAATGGGTACTTTTTACCCAGTTACCAAATACAATCAATTTTGGAAATGGGTAAAAATTACTCAATGATTTGACGTACAAGCTCTTTACCCATTAGTGGGTAATGATGTTTTACCCATTTTATGAGTTTACCTACTTTACCGCGAAATAGGCACTTTTTCACCCATTAATGGGTACTTTCCAGTTACAGTGTGGAATTGACAATTCTCTTCTACCCAAAAATAGTTAGTTGTACCCAAAAGTAGGTGTATATGATTATACTCAAAGTTAAAAGTAGGCAAAAATGAACTGGCCGTTGGATATTTTTTCTTATCGTGTATGTTTTAGTTTTAGAATCATCCTTTTGCCGCCTTTTGCATATCAGCTGATTGCTTCGAGCAGTGCACTCAGAACGACACATATGTTTTCTATAGAAGATTTCTAGATTTATTTATAGAAATTGTTTTAAACATTTATTAGTGATTGTTTCTAAATTGAAAACATTTTAAGCACATTAAAAAGCAATAAAAGCATTGTTTTTACACAATTTGATTCAATTAAATCGACAACACTGGATACGATGATAGATGATTCGTACACACACCTTCGCAATGCTGTGTGTAGAAAAAAGGTAAACAAAACAGTTTCAGCTTGCAAAATTATTCGCGGCTCGCGTTTTTAACGATGCAAATGATATTATTTAAGCAAATATCGTCTTTAAAAGTTAATTAACTTGAAAGTGCTTGTAGAAGCACGTGTCGTAATTGTTTTTAGTGTGGTTCTGAGAAGTGAAAACTAGTGAAAACAGTTATTGAAATTTGATGCCCTGGGCAGAACAAAATCGACTGATCGTACATTTTAATGCAAATATTACCAATGCGTGAAGGAATTGGCAATATTTTGATGGAAAAGTATCAAAATATGTATCCAGATCTTATTCATACAATTCAGGCCCATTTTTTAAGGTATGTAATTAGTAATTTACTGTTTTGTAGGAAGATGTCTTTCGTACGCATACCAAAACACGTTTATTTAATGATTGTAGGGACAGCCATTGTTGGATGACGTGCCGTATCACCTTAATTAGTTAGGTAGGTTCCGATTCAACACATTGTAGTTTCATTTATATACCTGTGATCTTGACTTTTATACCTATGGGATGAGTACTTAAGGGGGTTAGATTTTGATAAGTTCTTTAGTGGGAATGACACTGATGAAGACTGCACATTGTAGTCGAAACACGTATCTGTCATGGATACCAAAATTAATTAAGTGGAATTAAATGGAAGATAACCTTTTTTAGAATTTTTTAATATAATTACTTGGATTGCTCCAGCTACTTTCTCTTGATTTCTTGGAGATCTTTCTTTGGAGTTACAAGTTAACGAGAGACTATCTTTAATGTTCATAGTTTTTATTCATCACATCAAAATTTAATCAATAAACCATACTAATATTATCATCATCATCATATTAATTTATGAGTGGTTTCGAAAAAAACGTGTAGAGCTCCATGAATAAACCCCTTTTACGGATGTTCCGGATCTTTCGTGGCACCACCCCGCAGTCTCCAGATTCCATATTCCGAACACAAATCCGAGATCATTCTGATAAGATGTCTATGAGTGGTTTCTAAAAAAAAACCGTGAAGCTCTTTTTTTTCTCTGTTAGGGACCTACCACCACTGCGACCAGTAATTTGATATATTTTAGTATTTCCCGTGTTCTCAGTTTAGTGCATGTCGTATTACTCCATCACTATTGAGAAATGATAAAGTATTCGATTTTTTTACAGTTGTCATTCTTGCATTTATCGCAAGGATCCGACTCTAATTGAAAGGTCCTGCTATTTATACCCTTCGGAGTGTTGAAAAACCCTCCAAAGGCGCGCCCATTTGTCAGTCAAAGTTGGATTCCTTAGCAACAAAATTAAGGAATTACACCGATAATGACCATGCATCAGAGCCTTAGTCTTAACCACTTCAAACTAGAGAACAACGAATAGAAGATTAGGAATCACATACATGAAGACTAACTAACTCATTTTTCCTTGTTTCAAGATCATCTTCGGTGGACAAAGCCGAGTCTTGTCACTATCAACAAGGCATAAAAAGTAACAAGGACTAAGATGCGTTCCTCGGATTACTGAAAAATCCTGTTCCCCTAGTGTGAAGTAGTCAGGACTAGGACTCGGTGGTAGATCTTACAACCCGTAACGTACCACGAAAAGGTGATCTACCCACGTTACGGGGCAAAGCTCTAGGATCAGTGTCATGAATTGGTCACTTTTACGGATGTTCCGGATCTTTTAGTGAATCATCTCGTGGTCCCCAGCGTCGATTTGCTGGTCGCAACTTCGAATTTATTGTGATAAGACACCTATGAATGGTTTCCAAAAAACCGCGGAGCTCTAGGATCAGGTTCATGAATTGACCACTTTTACAGATGTTCCGGTTCTTCGGGTGGACCATCCCGTAGTATCCAGAGTCCATATTCCGAACACAACTTCGAATTATTCTGATAAGATGTCTATGATTGGCTTCTAAAAAACCGCGGAGCTCTATGAATTGACCACTTTTACGGCTGTTTCGGATTTTCCACATGACCTGAAACTGAGTGTTTCCAAAAGGTGGCTTAACAACTTCGTCAAAAACATCAGGAAATTATCATCAGACAAGAAAAATTTTAGCGATCCAACTCCATGTGATATATGCATTTTAACACCACTTGGTTTTTTAGGCAAAATAGTCTATAATTTTTTAACGTTAAGACTTATCAACATGCTTTGTTCAGCAAAAACGTGCGCCAATATTTGTTCTACAAGTTTTTTGAAGACCATTTTCGAAAAGAGAATGGTTCAAAAAAGATAGTATAAAAAAAAAACTGTTTTTTTAGGGACACCCTAACTAAATACTTAATAAATGCTCTAAAACAGTCAACTAAAGAGATAGATAAATGGTGTATTCAGCAAAGTTGTCTAAAATAATATTTTCTACAACTTTGCTCAGCAATGTAACTATCTATAACCTGAAACAAAAAAGTTAGAATTTGAATTTGGATTTAAACGAGGACCACCCTAACCGGCTTTTTGCAGAAGCACGGTATGATAATAACTAACTTCTCTCACGACACTTAGCATCTAAAATGAACAACAACGGAGAAAACATTTTTTTCCAGCTAAATTGTCGATTCGGACCATAGTGCAGTGTTTTATCCCAATTAGCTCAAATCCCATATGGTACTATAGGAATCCAGTGGCATCAGTGCTATAGGAATCTGGCAAGCATGCTTGGCATGCACAGTTGTACACACTGCTCATTTCTTAATAAATTTTCACTCAGTTGTAGAAATTTATTTTTCTTCAAATTAATTGATAGATCATAGGATCATAGTTTACTATAGACATGCAAAGAGTAGGTAAATCTTAACATTTGAATCAACACCAATGAATTTTTACACTTGAATCCGAGATGTGCAGCAAGCATTTCTCACTTCATTTTTGCAACGCAAAATCAAATACAGGTTATTACTAGAATTAAAATTTACTTTTCGTTTACGTATCTATAACAAGCTAAAACTCTATTCTATCGACTACTTCGAAAAGAACTACGTTTCGTCAACTCTGTGCAAATTTATTAGCAAATGAGCAGTTCGTGACTAAAACTGTGTATGCCAAGCATGCTGGCAAGAACGAATCCGTACTATAGGAATCTTGACTGTATATATAGAATAAAATTTGCCCAGTTATAGAGGCTGTATGAAGTTTAAGCCATTGTAGTAAAAAGCTCATTTTTTGTAGTATTATCGGCGTATAGAATACCAATCAGAACAGATCTACGCCAAATGACGAATCGGAAAAATTCGACCATCTACGATTTGCCTATTTGAGTTTTATACGCAAATATTCTAATTTTTACAAATTTTCGGCCATTTTGAATGTTGTAATTGTTTTTCAAAATGGCATTTATGAACTTTTCAATAAATTGTAGCACGAAATTCGGGATTACACGGATAGTTCTAACAAAATTTTGAAGAAAATTTCTAAGGAATTCTGAGCAGTATTCTAAGCATATTCCGATGATCATGTTTAGGAAATTCAAATGAGCGTTCCAAAGATATTATGAAGAGCATTTCAAAGAAATAATGGGAATTCAGAGCAAAACTTAAAATGAAATCGTATGGAGAATACTGCGTCCATGCTTTTTTTTCGGGAACTGCTAGAATTATTAATAATATGAGTGAATTCAGAGAGTGTTGTGCAGAAGATTTTCAAGAGTATATTATAAGAGAATACAATTTTGAGATCCTGTATAGAGAAAAAGGCTCTTTATCCTTCCTTATTCAAAACAATAATTTCATGCGTAGCAAATTATATGTGCTGGTTTTAGAAAAATCTTCACAGTTCAGGGTGTTTGATTTAAAATTAATTATTCCGGACATGTTCCAAAACTAGCAAAAAATTGAAATGGCGAACTTTAAAATTTATTTTTTCATTCCTAGGCTGAGACTTCATTCTATCAATTCTGGTAAATTTGGCACTTTGAAATGTTTGTAGATCTTGGAATTTTGCAGATTTCAATATTGTATTTCAATTAAATACTGCATTTCCAGATTTCAAATCCAATATAAAAGTTTAAAGTGTAAGCATCTTAATCATTCTGTACTAGTAATCATACTTCAACATATTTTGCTATTAATAATGGAAAATTGGATAAAACTGAATGAATTATCGAAAATCTGGACGATTTCAAACTTCAACTGTTTGACTGGATACGTCAAAAAAAAAAAAACTGGGAGAATCCAGTTTAAGCTGCTCTGTACATCATAATACAAGAAAATCGTGATATTTTTTTTTCTAAAAAATACCATATACAATTCGCGCCATTATAATGAATTCCGCTATTTTGGTGATACCAGGTCGATCGCTTTGCGATTTTCGCGACATCATTTCATGTATCCGCGGTTTTCACGACTGAAAGTTCAAATCCACAATAAATCCGCGTCTGTTATAACAACCCCGGAGCTATAACTCAAAATCAAACAAGGGGAGAATTTACGCGATGGTTAAAATTCAGAATTTTTATCAAATCCACTGATTGATACAATATTTATCTCAGGGCACCAACATTAACATGACTTTTTCGTAATATTATTGCAACATAATCTGGCCATAATTAAGAAGTTCCCAGTTGAATCCGAAAATACAAATGGTGACAATTTGTACTATTTCATCGTCAAGGAGGGAGCACCGTCCATGATTGGCCTGGAAAAAAATCACAAAAAACATAACGAATACGACACATGTGCCTTTACTCCAACCCAGGCGAACCGAGTCCGGGATAATCTTATTTACGACGTGACAGCAGCTTCTGTGAAAAGAAAACTGCGTGAACGATGAAAGACAGAAAACGAAACCAACCGATAATGAACTAAATTATTATCCTCGATATAGGTACCCGCCGTGCCCGTTCTCCTCGCGCACTTCTCCGTATTCACTTAGCTTAGCGCGTGCAAACATGTCAACACACGATTCTCATCAAATGCGTGAAGCGAAAAAACACACTTTCCACGCATCCTTCTCTCAGGCGGGTTTTTCCTTTCAATATCAAAAGGACGCACCCAACAGCCTCGTCCAGCACCGACACCGCGCACTCACCGTGCGTACGACATCAAAATAAATGACACACTTTTATTCTGCCGTTTCTTTTTCCGTTCACGGTCGTCCTCGTTGTCGGCAGCTGTTTCTGTTTCCGACCAGATCCCTTCTCCCGTTGACAAATCACCCACGTGTGTGGGTTTTTCCGTTCTGTTTTCCAGCAGCGGTTTCTCCTCGTTTACCATCCGGGATTCTACAATTCGTAAAGCAATTCTTTTCTCTCTCTCAGGGAAACCATGATTACATAGGTACAAAACGGTAAGTGAAATCCTTCTTGGATTTTAGGCTCCAAGGACATCCTGCACAGTGGCGTGTGAAGGTTTCTACGCAGCTGAGAAAATCCGTTCATCTTAAAGGATCGTTCAGCAACCCACGACCCACCACGCAATTGAAGATCCATTTTTCTTCTTTGAGCACGCAGGAGACTGGGTTCATCGACGCCGTCGATGACGACGGTGTGTAACAGCCAAGATTATTGCTCCCGGGAGAGGGGACCAAACGAACAGGGGAATACAAATGGCTACAAACATATGTTCGTTCCGGAATTGGAGCGATGCACAGGACACTTTTTATCCTCTATCGTGTAGAGGTATATATTTTAGGACTAAGGAGCAATGGAATCTATTCACCCGAATGCGATACATATCCATAGCAGCGAAGGTGTAGTTTGTTCTTTATCATGTCAAATGCCAGTTGCACAATAGGATCGGCTGAATGGGGATATATCTGTGCTGTCTGTCGATTTACCTGCCGCTGCGGTCTAATTGAATTCGTGGGTCACGGAGCCTTTTCGGATGATAAATGGAGGTGAATTTGGTTTGCTTTCACTATACGATGCCTTTCAGTTCGGAATGTAACCAGGAAATGCTTTTGCTAAAATGTGGGGGGCCCCGATTAGCTAAGGATGAATGATCGGTCATGATGCAAATTAGATTGTTGCTACTAAGCTGAAGTTTTCTGTAGAGTGAACAGAAAAGCAATGCATCGAAAGAGTATCGCCAGCACTTGAGTCGAATTCAAAAGTGCTTAGTGAAAGTGTCTCTCAGTCCCAAACAGTGTGACGTCGCCGTTTGTTACCGTTATCATTAGTCGGTGACGCTCCCGTGTCTGGTTAGTTCGTGCCCAAAAAACATACTTGCTCACTAGCTGCACCGCACAGTTTGGTTTGTTGGCAGTGAGATCCGACGGATGAGTCTCTATAAATATAAACGCTTTGGACGAGAGTGGACGGTGGCGAAGAGAGTAAGAAAGTGCGTCGGGAAGCAGGCAACGGAAATAAGACAAAACAGATCATGTAGCTGTAGATGAGTCTTGTGGATGGGAGTCCGACGACGGGTGTAAGACGATGCTACCTTGTGAGCGCTGGGTTTGTCCAATATTAATTATAATTGGCCGAAAGAGATCGGTGGAAAGTTGTTCGACTCAGTATCCTGATAATCAATTGTATGAAATGATCTACACACTTAAAAAAAATTCATATGAATCTAGGTGCCCTGAGACTGACATAAACGAGCATCAATTTTGACATAAAACTGAGTCATAACAGACACGAAATTCAGTAACGAACTTTTCCATCTCTGAGCAGATAATTATACACGACATTTGTTTACGTGCCATCCTTTATGCCAAAGGTGGATTCCCGTCACATGGCTAAGTGTGTATGCATGTCAGTTATAGATTATTTTTTCTCAACAACAAGCAATCGATTTGAATTTCAGATAAGCTTAGAAGCGAAGGAAATCCCTGGAAATTTCCTGGGTGCCGCTTCGAAGAATCCCTAGGCAAGAGCATAACACTTACATACCTAGAAGAGTAAGCGTCAACATTGAGGAAAATTAACAAAACTCTAATTCAGTGCCAACATTTCAAAGGGGCGTAATTGCTTTTGTAAACAATGACTTTACCCGTAAATTTCTCGCGAATGAAATCTTACCTCTCCAAAATAACAATGCTAGCTGGTAAAGGAAACATTCCTCTACCTGCTGGTGTCATTATTTTTCATGGGTGAGCTTTTATTCGTGAGAAATCGACGGCTAAAGCCATTGTTTACAAATACAATTACGCCCCTTTGAAATGTTGGCACTGAATTTTAAAATCAAACGACGGCCTGAAGACAATTTATAAAACTTTCAGACTATGATGCCAAAAACAGCCTGAAAATATAACCCTCCAAATTCAAATTACAAACCATTGGAGTATTCAACTTCGTGGGAATATCTCATATCTCGTATTATAAAAAAAAACAATGCCTTTTGTAGTTCCGGGGAAGCGTGAGAGAGCAACAGAGACAGGGGCAGAGAGCATGGCAGGATTGAAAAAAAAAGAACTTCTTCAATTACGTAAAAACCAAAACAAATTTGACAATTTTCCATCAATAATGCATTTTGATGAACGTGTCGGGGATAGCTCGGAAAAAATTGTAATCTTTTTGCATTCTTTTTTTTTCAAGAAATCTATACGAAGAAGATTGCGACCGTGATTATTTTGCATTTTATCCAGAATCTTCAAGGGACATTGGCGTCAATCAAATTTAAGTGCAGGATATGTTGCAGGCTTTAAAGAATTTAGACGCATCAAAAGGTCCTGGACCTGACGGAATTCCTCCAGTATTTTTTAAAATGTCTAGCAGTGGAACTGACATTGTTTTGGCTTTTTAATATGTCACTGGAATCCGGAACCTTCACATAAATATGGAAAAGCTCATACGTGCGTAATTATCGCTGACGTACGTAATTATCGTGGAATAGCCATTATCTCTTGCATTCCAAAGCATTTCGAGGCAATTGTAAATGAAAAATTATTTCTCCGAACCAAAAATAGAATTACTGACATGCAAAACGGCTTCTTTAAAGGATGTTTGTCCTCGACAAATTTACTTGAATTTATAGACTATACATTTAATGCAATGGATAATGGAAACCACGTAGAAGCCCTTCCATTTCCTTCATCCTCAAAAAAATAATATTGCTAATCTATGCCGACGACATGTAGCTCTTTTTGGAAATAAGAAATGATGAAGATATCAATATATTTCACAGTGAAATACACATATTCTACACATGCTGTAAAAAAGCCTATTAGAACTGAATGTAAAAAATGCAGCTTAATATCATTTAGCAGAAAAAGAACACCATCCAAACATTTCATTTGAATTAGGATATCAGAATGTAGAAAAATGTGAAAGAGTTAGGGATTTAGGGATTATCTTAGACTCCAAACTAATTTTCATAGACCATTACAATACAGTAATTCACAGGGCAAATAACATGCTAGGCTTTATCAAGCGCTTTTGCTATAACTTTCAGCACCCATACACAATTAATACACTATATGTTGCATATGAGAGGTCAATACTGGAATATTGCAGCATTGTATGGTCTCCATTTTCAATCATGCACAAAGAGAAGGCCTTTACGAGGTTGAGAGGAGATGAAAGCCTTACTCCTGAGATATGTCTTCATTCGGAAGACATTTGAAATTCTTTGAAGAATTTTTTCGGCAGTTATATTGTGTATTGTGAAGATTTTTGAAGACATTTTGACATTGAAGAAGATTTTCGAAGGCTTTTTAATTTAAAGCAGGCATGCCAATATTTTTGTTATAAAAATGAAGATTTGGACTTCATATTTTAAGCCATCTCGGGATAATATCTGAGGAACGAAATGTGAATTATTGAACAGTTGAAGATTTGAGAAACGTCATTTACATGTTTTGAACAATTGAGGATCTTCAGAATAATAATCGACCTAAAATCCCGAAGAAAAAAAGATATACAATCCAAGCGATTGGTACTCCTCTTAAGAACATAAATCGTAACATAAATTACGATAATAACGGGAAATCACGGTGACCAGCATATTTTGGAAATTTTTCCGCTGAGAGATATGCATTTAAGTTAATCATAAAAACGAATACGATTGAGCTGACACTAACACAGCAGCATTTTTTTCTGAATCTTGATTCTGTTCGAGGACTTCAAAATTTGTTATGAAAATTAGCTCAAAACTTAACAGGGTTTTAAATGATTGTCCTCAAGCATTTCCCTTAAAATTCCCTTAAATCCATTTCCCTGCACAGAGTTCTTTTTAGAATTCTTCTAAAGAATATTTGAAATTCAGTCTGAGAGTCCCTTGAATATTTACCAAATTTCGTCCTTAAACACAAAAAAAATGTTTTTCACGCAAACTAGTAGCTTGCAAGAAATGTTGCATGGCCGTTTTCATACAATATATGAAATATTACATGAAACGACTCATAACTTTACACGATATATAATGTAAACTTATATGATATATGACGCTTCATTTTTGTGCATCATATTAAACATAAATTTACACTACTCTTTCGAACTGTGCATATTATCTTCGAATTTTTAACTTTTTCTAAGTATTAGCTAAAACTTCATTCTATTTTTTTAATTCGCTGGAATTCTCTTTAGAATTCCCACACCTCAAAATTGTCTTAAAATTTTGCTCAGAATAATCTCTAAATTCTCCAGAAAATTATTTTGTAATTTTCATTAAAATGATCTAGAATTTATTTTCAATTTGCCTTTGAAATTATTCTGGGAATTTCCCTAAAACTCTTCATAGAATTTCTTTGAAATTGTACGCTAAAATAAAAAAAAAAATAACAAAGTTATAATCCGATTCTCGTGGTATTTTTCACGGATCCTGGAATTCTCTTAAAAATCTTCATGGAATTTTCCAGAGAGCTGAATCACACAAATGACAAGTCAAAACTCTCATAGAGCTCATATCTAAAATACCTTGCTGTTATCTCTTGAATTCACCCTAAAACCTTCTCAAAATTAGTTTGAAAAAATTCTAAAAATTCTATTAACCTTCCTAGTGCTTTAGGGTCTTTTTTGATCGGGCGTAACTTTAAAAAAGCTGTAACTTTGTAACGAAATATAATAAAGACCTGAAACTTCCTCACTTTTCCTAACATTCGGAAACGAACATTTTGCAGTCAAAAGAAGCTTTCAGCGACCTTTAGGAGTGCCGCTACACGTTGTGCATTAGGGTCTAAAACGACCTAGACTGCAACTCGCTCCCAAAAATCCATTTTGAACCGATTCTTGATCTATTGGCCTCAAAAGAAAGTTAAAGGTTCCTAGAATGACACCCTGCCCAGTATTTTTCCAATTTACCCATTTAAAATTCCTTGCACCAGTTCTGATTAGGGTTGATTAACCGGTTGTACAGAAACCGGTTTTACCGGTATTACCGTGCTATTTTACAGGGTGAAAGGTAATTCCTGTCAGTGTTTTTTAAGCAATTGTAGTATCAAATGGGTTAATCACATACATGTCTGCATATTTTTCTTTTAGAGTGTGTTCAAATGTCAACACGGCATGCAAATTTGTTTTGAATTTTCATTCGTTTGATACTCGTGATAATCATGGACGCGAAAAGGGAACTCGTGATAAGCCTGCTTTTGAAGCATCATATACCGTGTTCTATTTTGAAGACGCTGAAACCACTCGGAATAACCGAAAGATTCATCTTTCGCACCATTTTGGGATTCATTGGGATTCTTCTTGTTTTTGAAATATTCTTCAATCATCATCATTAGTATACACATACATTCACACACAAGCCATCCGAAAATTGAAAGCAAGTATTTCATGATTTTACATCGTATATTTTCTGGGTAAAACACCATCACTGCATTTACTTACTTTTTACTACAAGAAAATCACTTCGACTCCACTTCTTTCCTAGCGAACGTAGAATAATCATTGAACAAGCATTGCCGGATGTATTACCTCTAGCAGTGAATATAAGTTTCTTTTTAAACATGCAAATACGAAGTTTAACCCAATAACTTAGATGAGTGGATGTTTTTAATGGTGAATAAATATCAAAAACTGAATGAATAAAAATAAAAGATCCTCTTTTGGAACCTAATCGTTCCAATTACAAATTTAAAAATAGATTGAATTAAACACAAACAGGGGAGATGGCAGTATTGCATGTAACCTGTTATTGGCTTTCCCGCTCAAGGGTGTAAACAAAATGTCATACAGCGTAGTCTGGCAGTGTGAATGTTTTGTCTACGTCATTCTTATACACATGCATGATTGACGTCACATTTGCTGTTGTATTGAAAAGTAAAAGAATAAAAGAGATGGCAGATTTTGTTCACCATACCAGTAGATATTTATGATTCATTGACTGTCTTGGCACGGCGACGCACGCTACCAACGAATTTTACCAATACTTTTAGAAACTGATGATTTAGGAATACAAGAAGAAGAAAGCAAAAGCAAATCGAGTGATGGTTAGTTGCCTCTTAAACGGTACAAGGAAACCGGTTTGTGGAAAATCCCTCCCAGACCAGGCCGAAAACGCAGTGTCAGGACTCCGGAGAGAGCGAATTCGGCGGAATCCTTGTAAGTCTGTCGGAAATTGCTTGGTGGTTGTGAAATTCTGTTTTCGGATGAGAAAATGTTCCTGCTACAGGATCACCACAACCAGCAAAATGATCGGGTATATGCTGATATTCCTCGTGAAAAACTGGCTGTTCAAAGGTTCTAGAATGTTTCCAGGATGATGGTTTGGGGATGTTTCTCCAAAGCATTGAATGTTCCATTGCTGTTCATTGAACCTAACACCAGGTTAATAAGAAAATATTACATCGATAATGTTTTGAAGAACCACTTGCTTCCCTTCGTCCAAAAACATTATAAGAATGCACCATACTGCTTCCAACAAGACTCTGCACCGTCCCATCAGTCAAAAGTTACACAGGCTTGGTATGAGGCCAATTTCACGGATTTCATTTCGTCGAAAGAGTGGCTTGCCTCCTCACCCGATTTGAATCCTCTCGACTTCTTTGCATGGGGCTACATATTAGGCGAACTAGCGAATACCAAGGGACTAACCGTGGAAACTTTTAAGCAACGTTTGGTGAAAATATGGGACGAAATGCCTCAAGATATCGTGCGTGCCAGTTGTAACGATTTTCAAAAACGGATACGGCTCGTAATTAAAGGAAAGGGAGAAAGATTTGAATTGGACTAAGTTAAGACAAATGTTATAGATAAACGAAACAGTACGATAAAAAGCCGGTATTTTCAGTATTTTTGATGGATTTTTCCAGCATATTTCATTTTTGTACATGTTTACCATAGATACTGAAATATAAATAAATGAATGTTTGTAATATTAAAAACAAAAATATCAAAAGAATAATATAATTTACATACAATGACAAATGACTTAGGAGTAGAAAGAGTTTAGTATAAGAGAGGAGCGGACTGGTTTTGAGCCAAACGAACTATCAAAGCCAGAGCCAATCGAGCAGCGCTTATCTTGATTGCATTGGCAGCAAAGCTGGTAAATATCACGGCCGTCATGTGACAATGAAAAAACAGATCCTCTCACTATCACGAGACGAAACTACCAATCATTAGCTTTCTTGTCATTTTCGAATGATCAAGCACTCATGAGCATAATTCTTATGTGGTTTATACATCAACATTTCTAACTGATTTTGATTAATTCAAGCAAGTAACCGTATGTAATCGGTAGAGTTAATATATTATTACGATTTTCTCGGTACAAGTAACTTTAAAAACAATAAATGAGCTAGTAATTACGATGATCACAACACTGTCACGTTTTGTCATGACGAAAAATTCGATGAGATTTTGAAGAAAATCTCTCTCATCGTTTTCTCATCCGATGATAGTGACAGAAATATCTCTGTAAATATCGCGAGAGATCTTTCATTGAAAATGGCATTTGCCAGCCCTGATTGGCAGTGTTGCTATAATTCATCTAGGCATAGGTTGCCAAGGCAGTTTGTTTTGAATCCGCTTCTCTCTATTTTGGAGTATTCTTCAAGACATCGGGGTCTACTTTGATAAGCATTCGCTTGAAATTCTTCGTCGTTTGGAAGACAACGGAAAACATGCATAAGAGCCGAGCGAAGAGAGGAGCTGAATCGACTGGATGATACAGCTGATGTAGAGAACGGTGGATTGACCGTGAAGGAAACATTTGAAAGACGGTTGCAGCAGTCAAAGTTTGCAGCTTCCAGAACTAGCTCAGCGTCAACGTCAGCAAACAATTTGAAAAAAGTTATTCAACAAGAGTTTGCCTAAAGGGTGTCCACGATGAAATTGCCACACACAAAATTGATTCGCAAAATTCGAGTTTTCATCCGATTGCCATAAAATTTTCAGGGATTGAGAAATAACTATTAAACTTCATTTTACCATTTTACTCGTATTTTATTTACAGTCCATACGCAAATGCCCGCACCTTGGCCTTAACCCCGGCCATAAGATTCTGCACAACCTGTGAATCAACCGTTTATTGCATGTAAACCCATACTTTCTTCAGTTCCTCGACTGTCTTCACTACCTTAGGTCGTTTAAGAAGGTGCTGCTTCATAATCGCCCAGTACTTCTCGATGGGGCGGAGCTCTGGAGTGTTGAACATTTTCGGCACGAAATTGACCTTATTGTCCGCATACCACTTCAGCACGTCCTTGGAGTAGTGGCATGAGGCCAAATCCGGCCAGAAGATTGTTGGGACGTTGTGGGCCTTCAGGAGAGGAAGCAGCCGCTTCTGGAGGCACTCTTTTATGTACACCTGTCCGTTCATCGTGTCCTGGGTCACGAAAGGTGCACTCCGCTTCCCGCACGTGCAGATGGCTTGCCAAACCAGGAATTTCTTCGCAAATTTGGACATCTTCTGAGTGCGGACATGCTCCGGAACGCTGAACTTATCCTTGGCCGTGAAAAACAGGTTGCCGGGGATCTGTTTGAAGTCGGCCTTCACATATGTTTCGTCGTCCATGATGCAGCATTCAACTTTCGTCAGCATGTTGAGGTACAACTTCCTGGCACGGGTTTTGGCGGACTTGTTCTGCTTCTCGTCGCGATTAGGGGCCTTTTGTACCTTGAACGTTCGAAGCCCAGCCTTAGTTTTGGCCTCCTGGACAAAACTTCGGCTTAGGTGCAGCTTCTTAGCCACATCCCTAACGGAGGCGTTCGGATTTCGGTTGAAGGCCCCAACTACGCGGTTGTGATTTTTGGTGTTGTACGGAATACTTTTTCCTTCACTTCTGGGCTTCCGATCGGTGGTCAACCGTTCCTCGAACCGCTTAATCACTCGCGACACCGTGGAATTCGCGATTCCCAACGTTTTAGCGATGGAACGATGCGAGAGATCCTTGTTCTCGTGATGAATGCGCAAGATTTTATCACGCACGAGCTGTTCTTTCGACTCCATTTCCGCGAGTTTTGATCACAGGACTTTAAAACTTGCAGGATGTAAATAATGCACTATGAACTAAATCCACCCAAATTTTCATTAAATTCTACCCAACGGTTAAAAAGTTAGTATTCATAGTATGGCAATTTCATCGTGGACACCCTTTACTACGATGCTGAGGGTTTGAAAGGCAAATATATGATGATGATTTACGACGCCCTTTGTATTGTGCGTCCTACTTACGTCGTCAGTAAGAT
The DNA here is from genome assembly GCF_037179485.1 of Ochlerotatus camptorhynchus. Classification (NCBI taxonomy): domain Eukaryota; kingdom Metazoa; phylum Arthropoda; class Insecta; order Diptera; family Culicidae; genus Ochlerotatus; species Ochlerotatus camptorhynchus. Next base: position 4,116,602 of record NW_027040920.1, read on the forward strand.
CCGTTCTCGTTTGGAAGATAATATGATAAACGCTCTTTGCGTTCTTAAATTTAACTTTAAGAACAAGTCTAGCTCTGATGAGCGCATTTCTAACAGAATCATTTACCAATAAACACATTTTCTTATAATTATGCAGTTCTTTAATAGTTCCTCCTAATACCGGTTTAACCGGTTTTACAGGTATTAGATTTTTCAATAATGAAAAACCGGTTTTAGAAATAATCCTCCGGTATTGACAACTCTAGTTCTGATAGGGCATAAATGGACACTTCTAAAACGTTATGAACTGGGACCGTCCGATTCAGAGAAGACCCCAAATAGGACACATCCAAAACCTCATGTGCAGGTAACGCCCGACAGCTCCACATTTATGAATTTTCATCCAGAAGCAAATATCCATCATGACATGGACCAACATGTGGATCTGGCTACATCCAGATACCCAGAACCGGTTCCTAAACCTGCCTAAACCTCATGTACTGATATCTTCCGACGGCTCAATATTTCTGATTTATAATTCATCATGCCATGGCCCAAAAGGTGGATTAACCATAACTGGATACCCGGAACCGGTTCCGGCAGGATTCCAAAAAGGACACTTCCAAAACCTCATGTACTGGTACCGTCCGACAACTCATTGATGATTTTTCATGCAGAATTAAAAAGACATCATACCATGAGCCAACAGGTGGATCTGGCTACATCCGGATACCCAGAACCAGTTTCGAAAAACGTTTAAAAACATCGATTGAGATACATGCGTTGAATTCAGATCTATTTATTGTTAACTTTTTGATGATTGCGACTACATCTTTTATGGCAACGATTATCAATGGCCACGTGTCCTTTAGGACAAACAACTTAATAGTATGGCCTCTATTATACAAGTAAAATTATGAATTGTTTTATTTGGCATACGATAGGTTTCTAACGCAAAAATAAATTGGCAATCTCCAACACCCATTCCAGATCATCTAAAACCAGAAACCAGAAAACTCGAAAATTGTATCGATTTACTTCAGGATGAAAAATAATAAATTTTGAGCCGTCAGACGATACCAGTACATGAGGATTAGGAAGTGTCCTTTTTGAGACCTACCGGAACCAGTTCCGGGAGTCCGGATGCAGCCAGATCCACCTGTTGGTCCATGGTATGATGTCTTTTTACTTCTTGATGAAAAATCATCAATTTTGAGCCGTTGGACGAATCCAGTACATGAGGATTAGGAAGTTTAATTTTTAGGCTCTTCCGGTGCCAGTCGCCATTCTAGGAACCTTCATCTTTCATTTAAGGCTAATCGATAAAGAATCGGTTCAAAATGGATTTTTGGGAGCGAGTTGCAGTTTTTTGACCAGCTAATGTACAGCTTCCCCTGAACCAATTTCAATAATTTTATCACCAATCGATCAGAAATATTTCGACGCATCTTATAAATTTAAAACTTTATCATTTTTCAAAATGTCACTAATGAAAATTGCACGAATGTGCAACTGTTGCTATGATAATTAATATAATTATATCACACAGATTTCAAAGTTGAATTCCATCCGCTCTCACTAAACGGTGGTTATTCAATCATCGCGTGGTGAGTGGTGGTTTTCTCCAGTACACAACGAGAGGCTTCCCGCAAGCAGCTAGCTATCAAGGTTTTTTTTTTATTCTTTATTTAAGAGATTTTTAGCCATAGGCTAGTTCATCTCTAGCTATCAAGGATGACCTCAAGCGCCGATCGGAATCAGTTCTAATCACCGTGTGTGGTGCTGTCCGTTCGTCGGCATCATCATCAGCAGTAGCAGCAGTGCTTTCGGCGCGTGGCGTTGAACATTCCAGTACACAACGAAAGGCTGCCTGCAAGTAGCAAACTGAAGCCCAGATGAGCATCCACAGAGTTAAAATTTCATTCAAGCTTTTAGCAGATAGTTTCTCATAGCAGTATTTAATATTTTTCACATGCCCGTTGCTACCCTCCTCTAACAAGCAAAAAAAAACACGGGCAGGTGACGTCCCTAAAAAGCTCATTCAATCGTATTGAATGATGTTGAAAAATAAAATGTAAGTTTTATGTGAAAAATTGAAAAACAAAATCGGATTAGTCAACAAAACTAGACAAACATCCTACACCACCACGGCAACGTGTTTTCTGTTTGTGCCCTAAGCTCCAACGGCATCCGTTCAGTGATGTAGCAAACGCTATACAAAAAAAAACATTACTCCCTTTGTTGTATTGAGGGTGGGTATTTGTATGAACTTCATCCTCAACTGACGACGACGCTTACCGTGTATAGAAAAGAAATTGCGTTGCAGCGAACTCAACTAGCATCCCTAAGTGGGTACGCTTTATTTGTTGCAATTTTGCTGTGCACTGCAAACCACTCCAACAGCTTCACGGAGCTCGGCTCTCTTAAATCAAGTAAGTTTATTGTTAAATTCCTCGCACAAATCTTCTGAGAACCACTTATGGCCGCTCACCCCCCACACGTAAGCTCGGATTTTAGAAAAAAAAACCGCATAAAACCTTCGTCCTTGATATGCCCGGTTGGTTGGGGGTGTGCTTCTTTCGTTTCATACACACAACAACAAAAAAAAACGGGGGCACTTGTGTAGTCTGTCACAGACGGACTCCGGCAGCACCCCATCCACCACCACCGCGTGTATAACATTTCAAGAAGGTCTGTCAACCAGCAGCAGCGCCAAGAGTGGTGACGGTGGCTTTCAGCATTCTCGGCGACAACATAGGAAGCCAATTCTCTGGCCACTGCCAAAGTGCTGCCCCGCTGAAGGCTTTTATGGACTTTTGTCCTACCACAAGGAGCTTGACAACTCCAGAAAACACGAGCATTGGCACGAGTCGACGACGACGATGACAACGACGAAGAAACGCCAAAGCACTCACTTTATTATAATTTATAAACATTGAGCTATTCACAAATAAATTGTTTCGGCATTTTAGTGTAGACTAAATGGGCAAAACGCTCGTTCTTGCGAGGAGCAGTTGGAGGACGACGACGACAGGGATGAACTGAGCGAATGTGTGTCATTCTGGAGGGGGGGCTGTTTTCCATGCTCTCGTTTTGAGTGGTTCAGTTATAGTGGGAAACGTTGTCGCCCCCAGCCATACTGGCCGGAGGAGCATGAGTTTAATATCAGTCGCTGATGGTTTCTCCCGTTTCGAGGTTGTTTGTTTTTAATTTGATTTTTATTAGTTCGATAAAGTGGTCATAAAGCACTCTTCTCCGGGCTGTCTAAGGGGGGCAAACAGAGCCCGAAACTTGCTCCTTTGCCATAGTGGCAGTAGCTGGCCCATGTGTGAGTTTGGTCTGGTTAAACGGAAATATGAAATAATTTGTTTATCGACAACGTTTTGGGCCATGTTTTGGTTTTGAAAGGAAGGGGATTTATGCATTTGGCCTAGTTTAGGTCTTTGAAAGATGAACACTGAGGAGCAGTTCCCCGCCAAATGATGGATCGATCAGATTCGACATTTTCCTATTTGCATGAAACTTTGCCTAATTGTTTGATATGGACAATCATTCACATTTCTACTAAAATTCGGTCATTTTTAATCTAGTAATATTTTTTTTCAAAATGGCGTATTCGACATTTTAAATAAATTGTAGTGCGAAAACGTCACTTCTAATCGAAACGATGTCCGAGACTAACTTGTAGCGAAAAATAAAATCTTTCTAGAAAAAATAGACACGACAATAAATTTTAGAAAAAAAAATAGAGATGAGATAAATAATTAAATTTAAAAAAAATCTGTTTGATTTTAATTTTAAAAAAAGCAAATTTTACACTTATACACTTTGCAGAACAAGGTAGACACAATTCAGTGGACTGTTCTGAAAGACCTTTAAGAAGACCCGACTCTCGTGGATCTCTTCAGCAAGTCCACCGGGATTTCAGGCAAGATCAGAAGAATCAATCGAGCATCTTTTAAAACAAGTACAATGGGTTCCAGAAATCTATTGAAAAAAAACCTAATTTCATAGATATGATTCGAATCCGTGAAATTGTTTGAATCCGTGCTGAATTGTAAAGCCGTGCATCTGGTTGATTGTGAGAATCTCGAACAAATTGCCATGCAAGTTATACAACCACATCAATCACTTTTCCTGTGTTGCATCTACATTCGTCCCAGTAGTCAACTCGACACCTACACTAAGCACGCCGACTCCGTACAACAGCTTCTTGAAATGGCTATCTCTCATGATACGATTATAGTTATGGGTGATTACAACCTGCCGAATCTAGCTTGGGACTTCGATGAAGATGTCCTAGGATTCTTACCTCTCAATGCTGTAGGAACTTGCTGTAATCGAATCCTTACTGTCTGCAGGACTAAGTTAATCAGCGATCTGGTCAACGCGAATGGTGAACTTCTCGACCTGGTGCTTGTCAGTGATTCAGATCCTATTGAGCTGTTTGAACCACCATTTGCCATTTTGAAAGTTGATCGCAGTCATAATCCGTTAGTTTTGAAAGTTGATATCCGCTCGAACGACCATCCGTCATCGTATCCAGCAGCACGCAGTGAGTACAATTTCGCACGGTGTTATTTCGATACTATGAATGCGAGGATCTGCTTGTGGCCGCCGTGTCCGTGTACTATGACAATATTTATCAAGTAATCCATGATACTGTTCCGGTAAAGGCTCGTAGACCTTCTATGCATTTCCAACAAACATCGTGGAATCCGCAATTGAGTAATCTGCGTAGCCATCTGCGTAGCCATCTGCGTAAGGCCCGTAAACGCTACTTTCGCTCCAGGACTGCTGAAAACAAGTACGGTGCGCAGCTTGCAGAAGCCGAGTACAACAATTTGCATGAAGTCCGCTTTCGTGAGTATATCGATAGCCTCCAGAGTAGCTTCAAAGAAAACCCATCGTCGATCTGATCTTTCGTAAACGCTCGGAAAAGATCAGCTGGTATTCCGGTAGACGTCACCTACTGTAATCGAAGCTCGCTGTAAATGTGCAGCATCGTTGGTCACACCCGTTGCATCAACTACACCGATCTTCAAGCCAGATAACATTCACAGCGTGGAAAACTACGGACCTATCTCGATCCTTAATTGTTTGGCTAAAGTTCTCGAAAGCCTTCTGCATGGCAAGTTGTATCCAGCTGTGCAATCTATAATCTCGGAGTTCCAGCATGGATTCATGCAAAAGCGCCCGACAATCTTCAACTTGATGTCCTACACCAACACTCTTATTGGTAGCATAGAGAAGCGTCAGCAAATAGACGCTACATTGACTTCTCTAAGGCATGACCCTCATGATCTCGCTATCGCAAAGCTGAGCCGCCTTGGTCTACCCCGTGGGTCGTTCGCTGGTTAAAATTATATTTATCCTCCAGGAAGGCCTTCATTAAGGTTCATGATGCCAAATCCGATATGTTTGACCATCGGGAGGACCTCTTATTTTCGTTTTATTTATTAACGAAGTGTGTGACCACTTAAGTTCCTGTAAGTTGTTATACTATATACTGATGATTTGAAAGTCTACCGTGTGATCAAATCGATCATAGATTGTTGTGCTCTACAAACTGACATCGGCGGTTAACATCGTAGTGTCAGATGAACGGAATGCAAGCTAACACTGTCAAATGCAACGTCATTGCCTTCACCTGTAGTCACTCGCCGATCAGATTTAATTATTCGATTAATCAATTGCCGCTTGAACGAGTTGATTCTATTAATAATCTTGGACTTATCTTGGATAGTAAACTTTGATTCAACGAGCACATATCTATGTCCTTGCTTGGATTCATGCGTCACAACGCTGCAAGCAATTCGATGATGTACACGCTTTGCAAACATTGTACTGCTCCTTGGTTCGTAGCGTTCTTGAATGTGGAGTACAAATCTGGGCTCCATATCATGCTGTGCACATATCACGCATCAAAAGAATCCAGAAACGTGTTGTCAGATTCGCCTTACGACAGCTTGTATGGACCAATCTGGATAACCACCATACGAACACAGATGTGCGTTTGTTGGACTGCAAACACTATCGAGTCGTCGCCTGCAGAGACTATTTATTTTGAACATGATTAGTAAACATATTGACTGCAGTAGTGTGCTCCGGGATATCAACTTCCACGCTCCAGTTCGTCGTCTCCGCAATCCGTATCTCTTGTGAACTCCTGGAGTACGGTGTCCTTATGGCTTATGGCTATAACAATCCGCTCGACAAATGTTGCAGACTGTTCAATGATGTGTGTGCTGCTTTTAATGTTAATATTAATAAACTAGTTTTTAAGAATAGAATTAAGTCCCGATAACTCAAAGATGGTGATTATAAATATATGCTTTAAGGTTAAACCAAAAATTGGTTCACATTACTATAAAAAATGGTTAACATAACTTTAAAAGTAAGCTTGGAAAATCTCGGATGATATTAGTCTGAAGGACTTCTAGAACAAGTACAGATAACTTCTAGGGCCTGGAAAGACTATCTAAGCAATATCACAGAACATAGAACGAAAAGAGACGGTCGGATCTAACCCAAAGCTCTGTTATAGTCCACGATACAGTACTCGAGCTGAAGTCCTTAGAAGTCCATTGAATATCCTTCATAAACGTTGAATTTCATCTCATCAAAACCGTCAGCCGAACCCAATCGAAAGTCCTATCCCTATGTAAACCCTTAAATAGTTCCTAGACTAAACGCGACCTCGGTTCTGTGTGTGTGTGTATTCAATCTAACCCCCACTGGCCGGCAGTGTTATTATGGAAGAACTCTCTCTACAATGTCGCATTTATGGTCATTGTAAACAGATTTAGTCCGGGAGTTAGAAGGTGATAGCTCTATTGCAGATCCAGCAACCCATTTGAGAATGTCTGGAGAGTCACGCCCATTCAGAGGTTACTTTCATTTACAATAAGGCCCGCATGTATGCATCACCGTTATCAAAAGGATATTGGTATGACATACACGCTCTTCCTGGTTCGAAAATATTCTTTTCAAACCAGGCACGTATTTAGTTTATGTTTGTTTAAATTGTAAAATGTATTTGGACTGGTCTCACCATGTTCACTTGAGCCTCCAATCCATGCGTTCCGTAGTTTTGATTTTCTCTAAGCTTTGCAGCTTATTTCGTGATGCACCTTTATCATAATACTTCCTTCAACGAACACAAATTTTCTTGCATTGCCCTGGTCATCTGGGAGGTGGTTCGCGGCCACCAGCTACCACCCGTCCAGTCTTGGGCGTATCCGGCGAGGCATCTTTCATATTGCTCGCAATCTCCGGAACCGGCGAGAGACCAGCAGCCAAGCACTTTTGCAAGTGGAAAACTTGCAGATTCACGGCAGAATCACGACCAAAACTCGCGACGGACACATTATCAACACTTTCCCGGACTAATTCACCAACCGGACCGGGTTCAAAATCGCCCACGGTGACGAATCTCTCAATAGAACTACACGTCGAAAGTGTGCCATCCGAACTCGAAGAATCGGGCTTCCGGGAGGCAATGAGAACCTACACCGAACCATAGAATTGAAGCTGCGTCGTAGATTCTGGAGGTTAGTTTCAAGGTCAACCGAGTCACTCAAGGCAATCACAGGCAAAACACGATACATCACTAAATGATAACTTTATGAACACTTGAAACTAAATTTCAGCACACAAATTAACAAATTTAAAACAAAAAAAAATTTAATTCGCTGTCAAAAAATACACAGCAAAAGAAAAACAGGTCAGTTTTCAAGCGCAGCCTACTGTGTCATTCACCATGTATATGAACTGAAATTACAAATTATCACTCGCGATGCCACTAATTTCTGGTCCGGGAGAAAAAATCAAACAACGCAACATCTTTTCTGATGCTTGCAAACATGATGAATCACGTTTTCTTTCTCGATTCTAAAACTTCCCGGAAAGCGAGAAAAGTACTAATCACACACGTATAACCGTCCGGGAGGCAGAGCGCCAGCGCTAATCCGGCAAATGCAGCCGAAAACTATGAAAGCGAACGCACGCACAAAACAGAGACCAAACTTAAAACACAACCGTTTCCAAAGGCGTTCGAAACTCGAATCGACTAAACGCGACCTCGGTTCTGGTCCTTTAATCTCCTATCGACGTCCCCGAATCATGTCAAATAATCATGGAGACCAGCAAATATCGATTATCAACTTTGTTGAGATTCGGATGGCTTAAACATAATCCTCGGAATTTCCTTAAAACTCTATGCAAAATTTCTTTTGAATTGTACCCTTCAAATACGATTCACAATCGCCATGGAATTTTCCACAGAGCTTAACTCATACAATTGACTTGGAATTCTACTCAAAACTCTCTTAGAGCCCAAAACTAACTAGGCATTTTTAGAATCCTGAGCATTCAAAATACTGGGGAGAAATCCAAGTGAATTGGATTCTTAGGATAGTTCCAAAAGAGAGTTTAAACAGATTTTCGAGGAAAATTTCAAGGACCTTCATAGACGCATTTCAAAGTAAATCCGATGAGTGTTCCAAAGAAAATTGGAAGGGAAATCCAAGATAAACTGTAGAGAAATTCAGAGATTTTTTAAGCATTCTAAGGGGATTTGGAAGAAAATCTTGAAGAGAATAACATGACAATTCTAAATAGAAATCCAAGAGAATTGTTAGGGAAGTTTCAACCGATCTCCGAGGAATATTTCAAGATAATACCGAGGCCAGAACCAAGAGAATTCTACAGATATTTACGGAGCGAGTTTTAAGGAGAAATCCAATGGAGTTTCCAAGGGAACTATTAGGATAATTTCCAAGAAATACTGAGAACAATTCCAAATGAATCGAATTTTGTGGATGTTTCTGAGGAACTTCTAAGATGAGTTTTAAAGAAATTTAAAAGAAAATTATTTGAATGAATTCATTGGAATTCTAAGGAAAATTTCACGGGAATTCTTAGCAGAGTATCAATGGAATCATGGTTTAGATAATACCGAGGAAAATCCAAGATAAACTGAATTAAAATTTAGAGGTAATTCTGAGGAGAACTATGCAGGGATGGTGAGAAGGATTCCAGGTGAACTTTAAATATTAAAGCTTAGCTAAAGTTAAAGCTGCGAATCCTGAGCATTCAAACTACTGGGTCTCCCAAGGAGAATTGAATTGTTAGGTTAGTCCCAAAAAATTCTAAGAAGAATTCCGAAATTTCCGTAGGAGAGTTTAAACAGATTTCTAATGAGAATTTCAAGGACCTTCAGAGACGAATTTCAAATTAATTCCGAAGAGAGTACCAAAGAAAACTGGAAGGGAAATTCAAGATAAACTGAAGAGAAAATCATCGATTTTTTAAGCATTCTAACGAAAATCTAAGCGGACTTGCAAGAAAATGTTGAGGAGAATAACAAGACAACTCCAAGGAGAAATTCGAGGGAATTCTTAGGGAAGTTTCAACCGATATCCGAGGAATATTTCAAGATAATACCGAGGACAGAACCAAGACAATTCTACAGATATTATACGGAGGATTCCTAGTGAATTTTAAGTTTAAACTCAAGGGAGTTTCGGAAGGGAATTATAAGGATAGTTTCAAAGCAATACTGAGAACATTTGTCAACAAGAAAATGATCTAGAATGAGGTTCCAATAGAATCTTCTTTAAAAGCTTATAGTACAATCTTCGTAAGAAGCTTCATTTAGAATCTTCTTTAGAAGATTTTTCTTTTGAATTTTCCCTTAGAAGCTTATTTTAGAAGTTGATTTTAAAAGATTTTTTTCGAAGCTTATTTTTAAAGCTTATTTTAGAAGCTTATTTTAGAAGCTTATTTTAGAAGCTTATTTTAGAAGCTTATTTTAGTCGCTTGCCCGTCGCTCTGACTGAAAAAAAAAACACGGGCAGGATAATATATCTGAATAGCTACACAATACAAGAGCATTTTTTCCAAGGCTTTAAAAGGAGCATTTTATTATTTTAATATTACGTTTCCATAGCTGCCATTTGTAAACACTTCTTATTTTTCTGAGCTATAGCAAATGTCAATAAATGGCAATTTTGGAACAGAAAATATTAAGCAGTTGTAACTATTTTAATACTTAGCGTAATTTAGTAAAATTGAAGCGTAATAAAATATCAATGTTTTTTTATACTAATTGAGCAAAACTCCGCTCATTTGGCTTGTTATTCTTAAATATATAGCAGTTTGAAAAAGGGTGGTTTCTCGTGAATAATCTCAGTCTCGTAAATAAGCTATACCAATCTCCATTCACTCCGGATTTATCAAATTTACACAATTTTCCAGCGAATAAGCCTAGGATTGGACCCATGACCTTTAGATCACAGAGCAGCCACTCAGCGCATTGACCTACCGATACCGTTTGGACATTTAATTCAAACCCGTGCGCCATGCCCAATATTCCTGGGAAAAATTTTGATGCAGTGCAAACATTTCTAAAATTTTCAAATCTAAATAAAGGGTGTGGTCTATTGCAATTGCACTTAAAACTAACACTAATGAACGTTCCAGTAATAAAAAAAATCGAATAGTACTAGATTCCATTGGAAAAACATAAGCGGACAAGAATGGACGAAAACTTCCATCAACAGAGCTACAGAGAGATATCAAATTCAATCCCATGAACTGCACTTTCACGACCATCATCATCGTGTGAAACAACACCACCATCAGCCCTGTGTGTTTTACGTCGTCGACGTCGACGTCGTCGAGATAGCACAATAAACAGAAGCGCAGAGATAACAGTAGATGCAGATACAGACCGGTGCGGTCGGTGGTGGCATGACTAACGTCATAATCATTATCATCATCCTCATCATCAGCAGCAGTCAGTAAATACGTACGACACCGAGAAAGCGCCATCAGTACCGAAACTATCCCCTAAAAATAAGGGTTATCTGCCGCCACAGATCGGGATTTCAATGCAATTCCATAATGGAGGAAAAGTGCTAAATGGCGCTTCTGGATCCCGACGCTCCCAAGCAGCATTCCGGAAAAACGTGCTCGCCAATGATGCTACTCCGTTCGTTTATTGCCACCCACGCACACGTTTCCAAACCGTCCCGAGGGGCGACGCAAAAAAAAGAAATCACCAAAACTGGTCCAGCGATTCCCGTAGCCATTACGGCATTTTTGGAATACCGACCGCTCCAGTTTGTGCCAAACATTCCGCCCTGTGTGCAGCCAGCTCCAGAATGATGACGCACGTAGTGGTGTGTCATCAGACCGGGCGAAAGAAATTGCATTCATGGCGCCGTACCGACACGCGACACTCCGAACCGGTCGTCGGTCGCGCAAACAAATAATGCCTGATAACTGGCAACATACTGCAAAGTTTGAATTATCTTCCGTAGCCGATGGCATGGTCGTAGGGTAGAGCACTCCTTCGGCATAAGTGCCTATTTTTTTTTGTCGTATCGAGCCGAAACAAAAAATAATATCAATGATTTTCGATGTACTACAAAACGAAGTCTATAAGATCGGACTATATGAATAATTTGTCTGCCTTCATCCATATGCCGAAGAGAATCCAAAGACGTTTCAATGTGTTTGGACGGAATTGAAACTTGTATGACGGAGCAGGAATCAAGAAGCTGTGTTCGATTTTTAACAATACCTCAACGATTTGTGACTCTTTATCATATCTAATGGTACGTATGGAAATGTAACTAAATGTAGAAGTAATTTTTACGGAAATATTAAACTTAGTGTTCAAACCCGTTCGAAAAAAGAGGCAAGGTGCAGGTTGTATCTTTTAGTATGACGGAAATTAGATCTTAACCCTGTGGTTCGAGTTTTTGCTTTTAATTTTCGGCAGGGAGAGGAGATTCCCTCCGGTCGTAAAAATTCAGCTGCTCGGAACCGATCAGCAGCCAGCGGAAAGAAGCAAAGAGACCGCGAAGAAACGCCGCAACCAAGACCCATACAGGGTACACTGACTTCTCAGCTACTCGTTTTGGATTTCCCGTTTTTTGCAGTCTCTGCGTCTTCGTTTACGCCGTCGCTACCACCTTCGACTTCGCGTTTCCACACACTCACTTACTCACTCACTCACTCACTCATTTATACTACACTCGCTCACTGGTGTATTTAGTTTACTCTCGATGCACATGCTTTTGGCCGTGGTCGTCCCCACGGATCTTCGTTCCACCTCCAACCCACTTCCTTCAGCCAATGTTTCATCAAAGCGAGATGTTCTTGGCGGCGTTCCTCCACCTATTGCACCCCGTGGTCGACGCCGCCGCCCACCCGACCAGTATAATTCATGTGTTTTAGCACGTTTTTACAATCTGTCTTTCAGTTTAGTTCTCCCTCTGCTTGCCGTATTTTCACGCAGCTCAGGCCTTTTTTTTTTGCATACCTACACCAATTTCCGCTCGTGCCGGATTATTGTATACTGTTCAATAACGGCACTGAAAAGAGCCGACACCGGAAGTACCTCTCTCCAACTGCGTTCGGCTGAATCAACCCCAAGCAAGAAGGTGCACAGCACTTACCATCATCTTGTAGTTTGCTCTTTTGACGTCCAACAGTACTACCATAACCCACTGGATTGACCGGTTTCGTACTCTGAGCGACGTAGAAGAACCGGAAGACACTGTTTTCTGTTTACTTGCTGCAACAAAAACACGCGTGTGTCTGGCTGGCCGCGAACCGTCAGAAGCACAAATTTCCAGCAACTCCCTTGGACGAACCGATTCAGACGCACAGAATCACACCGAAAATTCAATTCTATTCGCTTCAGTGAGTTTATTCACTTCTGGAACAAGCAAAAACAACACACCAAAATCCAGTCGCCGCGTTCCACACGAACAACCTCGGGTACTCGAGGTAGAGCGCATACCGTGGAAACTCCAATCCAACCGATGACCGCGAATGTTTCGCCGGTTCTCGAAACTAAAACAATGTCCGAATGAGTTTTGCCACTCCAAATGCGGACCTTGGTGGTCCACTTGCAAACCGGAAGTCACGTTTTTTGGGGAAAAACTTGCAAATTTTACGAACGCGGAACGCTTCTTGGGCCGTACACACAAGCAGAATTTGGTGGAACTTTTCACTTTGACTTTTCCGATATTGATTATTTTCCACACAGCACCGCACACGCACACACCGACACCGGCACGTGATATATACACACGCACACGCTTCTATGCGATGGATAGGGAGAGAGGCAGCTCGCTCTCGTTCTCTCCGAAGAGCGACTATTAGGTCTAGCAGACGGAAGTCTTGTATTGCGAATTTCAGTACGTAGACAGCCGTGAATGTTGTGAAATCTTTCAGTAAACTTTCTTAAAAGTATAAAACGAACCTTTTCAACAAAAAATAAATCGAAAATTTGCCGAAATTTAGTCCAAAATCCATGCCCAAGAGAGCCACTCCCTAAGAACTCACGCAGAGAGAACGAGTTACCGAGCCAAGTTCCCTCGTGAGCATATTCCAAATTGCTCTCGCTCACTCACCCGTGTCCTCTCATACATAGCCAGCTGCTACAAATGTCGAGTGTGGGTACATGTTTTCATGCCATTTCCCGTTCATTTCCCCCTGCGCGGACTGAATCCGACGAACTACGACGTCTTCATAAATGCACCAGCCACTTTGCTACCGGTCTTTGCTCTAATAAAAAAAATGCATCTTCCCCAAAACAAATCATAAAATGTCTTTCCCAAATAAACAAGCAAAGCACACAATCCAAATGTGATGTGACATTTGAGCGATGTACAATTCCGGCGCAACCAAGCGCTATGGGCAATGGGCAGCGACTTAACGAAGTAACAATGATCCGATTATCGCGCATCCCGTTTCCCATAGCTCGCTCGTCACCGCACACAGCTCAACTCAGCTTGGACACGACTCACCACCAAGCTAGTGGAAAAGAAGATGCGGGATGAAATTAAACTCATTATTTCGTCGAGTCCGAGAGCAGCTAATAGGACAAACGTGGCTCGGGTAACAAGAAGAACCACCGCTGACTATCCCATTATTGCTAGTGCGGGTAATGCGATTAGCGTGTGGCACTTCTGGCTGGGCGAGGCTTTCAGTGAGTGACCTTGAAGGTCTGTTTTCCCTTCTTGGCGTCGTCGGTGTGCTGCGGGCCAGCCTCAGGAGGAGCGGGCAGCGAGGGGAAAAAGGTTAGAGTTGAAATTCGTGACCCGGGATTGCGGTTGCCGGGAATTTATCGGAATGGGATTAGAAGGTGTCAAGCAGGAAAGTTGAAACCGCTTTGTTGCAGAGGGACACCACCGTCGGAGACGAATGAATGGAGCGAAGAAAGGTGTGGAACTAGATCCTGCTTGGGAAGATGACGAAGTTTTAAGGTAGCGTAGTAGATGCTTGAACAGTTGGTTGATGGAAGAGGATGATATTGTCTTAATAGGAATTTATTAGTTTTATAAAAATACTTTGCAGGAAAATCAAAATAAATAATATTAGCTTGATGAAGAGCGTATATTCTAAAGTTTTCACATGTTTGTTGATTGCTACCAAACTGTCGTGTTGGCAAGGTGGCAACATTACTCCTTTCTTAATTTCAGGTCGTAGTCGGCTAGAACCATTTGGATATGAAACTGGAATCGGTTCTCTTACGAGTTGGGTGAGACTTCTGTTGGAACTGTCACAGTAGGAAAAGGAATTTTCTGAAATTGGTACTTAGTGCAAACTAAATGGTGGCCATTGGATATTTTCCCGGTTTCCTAACAGCAAAATATGGTAAAACATCCGATCCAAACCAATTTTCAAGCTTTTTCCAAAACATATATAAGGTACTCCGGAGGAAGTGTACTATTGGGGTAAGAGGGTCATTTAATTTCATAAAATAATAGTGCAAACATTGTATTCTAATAACTATCATAATATGATAGATACACACACTACCGTAGCTCAATTCACGAAACGTCATTTCAGCTCCATTGTAAGCTTCGTGTACCGCTAAAACATAACTCTCTGTTTTAGCGGTATACGGAGCTTACTATGACAGTTGTTTCTATAAAATCTATTAAATTCGGCATGCTACACTTCCCCGAAGTCTCAATACCAGTGGGGGAAGTTGATCATGTTTTGTTTACTTAAAATATGACATTGTATGTGGACTTATTTTGTTAATTGTTGGTCTACATGTATGTTTAACTTATAGTTTACATTATTCCAGTCATAATGGCTCGAACATACGTTAAAAAAGCCAGTATCAGTTTCTTTAGATGCTGCCATTTGAACTGTAAAAGTAAACAGCTATCGATGTCCTGACTCCTGAGCTGCAAGATGCTATGAAATCCCCAGATCAACCCTACAAAAGCGAGTTCACGGTCAAAGATTCCGATGGATGTAGAAGTTAAAATCGCTTCGTGCATTAAAACTATGGAAATGTGAGGTTTTGGCTTGTCCAAGGCTGAAGTTCTGAAGCACGTCATTTGACCGGAAATGAAATTCCAAATCCATTCAAGAGTAATGTACTCGAAGACGAATACTTTTACAGTTTCAAGAAACGCCATGGATTGTCATAAAAGAAGCCTCAAGCTGTCGAGATCGCCCGGGAGAGAAATCTGTTATGGCCCGGAAGAGAAATTTGTTATGGCTGATAATTCATGGAGTGCCTCCTGAACGCATCCATAACGTGAATGAATCTAGTTTCTGTCTTTCCCTGGATTGATTTACGCAGCCACGCCTAATGGATGGATGGACACTGAGACATTCACCAATTACTTTGAGCGCCCATTTTTGAAAGTGATCCCGAAAGAACGACCGGTTGTTTTAATTTATGACGGGCATTCGTCCCATACCAGTCTGGAGCTGATTGAAACAGCTTTGCAGGAGCAAGTCATGATATTGATACTCCCGCCTCAGACAAGCTATTTGCTTCAACCCATGGATGTTTATGTTTTCAAGCTCTTTGACGAAGACAACATATCAAGAAGACTAGCAACTTTGCCTGAATCCGAGTGACAGACACAGTAGCGCTGCGCTCGAGCGAAGTTGGAAGCATAGAAAAATGAGCAAATACACAAACCTTTCTTCAGAGGATGGAACCTTTGCTATCCAATTCGTTTGGAGCATTTACCTTTGAGCGGCAGATGACGCGAGTGTGCCTGTTTCATACCGGTCGTTTGAGAAAATGGAAGAGTTGCCAGTTGCCGTTTCAGGAAGGCAGGAATTTTCCCCTTCTCCGACAAAGTAAACAGCAAATGCATCTCCAGCTGATGAATCTTTTGAACAAATGCTATTGGAACATGTTAAGCAGAGTTCCTGAACATCCAAGAAAAAAGACGGAAGATATGCTCCGGAGCTGAAGTGATTAGTTCATCGGATGCCATCCAAACACTCAAAACCTCCAAGGAACGTGACAAAACTGCAGCAAAGATACGTGTTTGAAAGGGGGTTTGAAACTGAATTATTTTCCTATTATTGTATTACTTATTTGGTAAAAGTCAATAAAGCTTCTTCAGTTGTTCTGGTCATATTTTATTTCTTACATAGCATTATTTCTAAACGTTGATGATAAATATAAAAACTTGAATTTATCCTCCTATGGTGAGATCTGGCCCATCTTACGTATTTATTTCATGTGTCGACTTGAAAGGAACTGGAAACTTCCTAAGGTGCATCCTGAACATGTCAAGATGTGACTAAATATGATCGTAGGCACTGAATATAACCACCATTGCTCATATTTGTGATTCTCATGTGATTTAAGGTGTCGCATGATAGCTTTTGGTCCAAGTTAGAAACTAGCCACTTTCCCTAGAGTATCCGAAACATATCCGGATGTGACCAATTTTATTCTAGATGCTCAACATGATAACCACATCTTCAATTTGAGTGCTCTTGTAATTTTAGAGTTGACATTATGGATTCAACACGACCTGTTCAAGCTGTTTCTAGACTCACGAACCTTATTCATGGGAACATGTTCCGGTCATATCTTCGGAATTAATTGACTGGTCCCAGACAAAAAAATACCTTTCATTTGGCGGTTGTTGCATCCAATTCTGTTCAGTGGTTGCTGAGAAACACGTTGCTAAAAAATTGTTTAACACACATACAGATATGTTCGGATTTTATTTCCTCTGTTCGGGACCTAACACCACTGCGACCAGTAATTTGATCTATATTGTAGTATCTCCCGTGTCCTTAGTTTAGTGCATGTCGTATTACTCCATCACTATTGAGAAATGATGAAGTATTCGATTTTTTTTACAGTTGTCCATCTTGCATTTATCGCAAGCATCCGACTCTAATTGAAAGGTCCCACGATTTATACCCTTCGGAGTGTTGGAATACCCTCCAAAGGTACGCCCCTTTTTCAGTCAAAATTGAATTCCATAGCAACAAAATTAAGGAATGACACCGATAATGACCATGCATCCGAACCTTAGTCTTAACCACTTCAAACTAGAGAACAACGAATAGAAGATTAAGAATCACATAGATAAAAACTAACTAACTCATTTTTTTTTCTTGTTTCAAGATCATCCTCGGTGGACAAAGCCGAGTCTTGTCACTATCAACAAGGCATAAAAAGTAACAAGGACTAAGATGTGTTCCTTTGATTACTGAAAAATCATGTTCCCCTAGTTTGAAGTAGTCGGGACTAGGAATCGGTGGTAGATCTTACATCCCGTAACGTACCACGAAAAGGCGATGTTCGGATTACTTCGAGCTGAGTCGTCCTAGCGATATGTTTATCCTTCTAAATACAAAAAAAAGTAAAATTAATTCGTTTAAAAAAAATCGTTGTTAACACCAATTAAGATATAACAAATTACAGAGGTATTGCAATTATTTCATGCATTCCTAAAATGTTTGAAGGGGCCTCTCTTAGCTCAGTCGGTAAAGGCGCAGCTACAAAGCAAGACCATGCTGGAGGTGGCTGGGTTCGATTCCCGGTCCGGTCTATGAATTTTTCGGGTTGGAAAATTTCTCGACTTCCCTGGGCATAGAAGTATGATTGGACTTGCCACACAATTATACTAATGCAAAAATGGTACAGGCATCGAAAGCTCTCAATTAATAACTGTGGAAGTGTCTCTACAACACTAAGTTGAGAGCACGCAATAAGCTAATATGCGATATGCAATAAGCTTGAAATGCGAAGAAGAAGAAGAAGAAAAAGAAGAAGAAGAATGTTTAATCAGAAAATATTCAACCAGGTCAAACGTCGCATTTCAAAAAGTCAACATGATTCAAAGGTCGGTCAACATCTACTAATCCATTGGAATTTGTAATTTTTTGCTAAAGGTTATGCTGTTAAAAAAATATGCACTGACTTTAGCAAAGCATTTGACCGAGTAGACATTCCCTTGCTCAGGGTGGCCAGTGAGTTTCCATTTTGAAATTACCGGTTTTCCCTGTTTAAATCTCAAAATGTTCCCGTTTTTTTTTAATTCAGCAAAAACTAAAGTGTTGAAATTATTGCAATATCCCGTTATTTTCTAGATACTAAGTATCAATTTAAATAACTCAGGGTGACTAGTGATTTTTCATTTTGAAATTCCCGGTTTAAATCTTTCATTGGTCTTTGTTATTTACAATGTTTTAATCCATTAAACATCCATTTTACAGTCATCCCACAAGTATGAGCCAGCTAATAATAATTATTAATCTGTCTGCCCACCGTGTAGGTAAACTGCAAATGATCCTCAAATGTGGAATGATTATAAGAAATATATCAAGTATCAATTTAATTATTTCTTAAACAATTTCTAAATTCAATCTCTCACACTTAACAATTCGGTCTAATGACCCAATCAGCTCAATAGCGTTCGGCCTAGTAACCATAAAAATCCCATGACCCAGTGACTCAGTAAGTTCTCGAGCTTTGCAAACAGAAGAGTTCTCAAGCTTAGTAAAGTGATGCAAATTGAATTTTCTTAATACCTATTTCGATTTTACATTTACCAATGTTTGTAAGGTCACCAGACCGAACGCTATTACGCTGATTGGGTCATTAAACCGAATTGTCAAGAATGAGAGATCGATTAAAGACATCACAAAAAATCTTTAACTTTGAGATCAAGGGAAACTTGTTGAAGATCTTGGAGTAAAAAAATGTTTGAACATTCCGTAATCTGATGTAACAGAAATCTTTAAAAAAAATCTGAAGCTTTAGATTTGTTAAGAGCATTAAATTGCGTTTTTTTTTAATTTGTTAAATATTTATAAAAACAGTAAGATCTTAGATATATAAAACAAAATGAATTGGATTTTTGTAGCGGCGCCGGTGGTGTAGTGGTAAGCGTGATTGCCTCTCACCCCAGCAGGCCTGGGTTCAATCCCAGTGGGCGCCGCCGGGATGTTCTGAGGCATAACATCTCTGATCACGCCTTCCTTCGGAAGGAAAGTAAAGCCGTTGATCCCCGGTTCATGAGTTGATGGGTCGATAGGTAGGGTCCAGGTGTGGGAGCTGCCTCCCTGGCGTCGGTAGCATTGGTGCTCAGCACGGAAAACAAGATCGACGGAAAACAAGTCAAGGAAAAAAAAAGAATTGGATTTTTTTTAAATATGGGATTGACAAAAATGCTCAAAATGTGAAACAATGGAAAATTCATAGTTTAAAAAAAATGGTCATGTAAAGTTTTCAAGGCTCTTCAAATTGGAAGAAGATTCAGGGCTCCAGTATTAAAAAAAAAAAAAAACATCATCGAATTAGGAGGATAATTCCTTTGGATTTTTTTTTAGGAGAATTTAAAAGGCATTAAAGTGTTAATTCAAGAAAAATGCTAAGCAGAATAACTACAACATTCTGATTAACATCCTAAGGGTTAGTTAGTGGTTGCTTGTCTATATTAAGGAGGATCTCCGGCAAATCATAAGGGAGTTCTGACCAGAATTCCAAAATACTTCAGAAATAATGACCTAAGGAATTCTGAGATGAATTCTATGGAATTTATGGGGAGAAGAAATAAATTTCTAAATTGAACTCCTAGATTATTCTAAAAATAATTCCATGGAAGTTGTGAAAAGAACATCAACGTACGATTATTCTGAGTTCAATTTTATGGGGACCATGAGGAGATAAGCAAGTGAATTTAAAAAAAAATTAAGAGAATTTTGGCGAGAATTCAAAGGTAATTATTAGCCAAATTTATATGGTGTTCTGAGGATAATTGATAAGGAAATGAACTCTGCTGGATTCCTGAAAAAAAAAGTTGCTGGTGTAACATTGGAAGTCAGATTTCAAACTGAAATAATTTCGAACTTTCTTATTTTATCGATTTGGTATGTTCAGATGAATTATTTAATAACAATAGCTATATCACATATGCTTAGTTGGAGAGGGACGTAGGCTTCCCGAGCAAAGCTGAAGATCAAATTGAAATCAAAATTTGCTGTTATGATGTAACTTATTTTGAATACTCCAGTTGATCTCATTTTGGTTGACTTAACGGTTAACACAGCAAAAATGAGAGCAAAATTTTACACTGTTGAAGCAAACGGAAAACTAATCCTGCTTTCAATGAAATCAATTTGTTTACTAATTTTGCATTCATAATGTTCAACTGAATACGGGCCTGGAGTAAATGGTTACCATTCATGTTTCTCAAGCTGAAAGACTTGGGCTCTAATCTTACCCGGGCAAGTCACGAATGACCTAAAATGTGTTAAACAAATCAAATAAACAATAATCATTAGTTCAACGACAGATGAATTTCAATTAAATTTTAAACAAGACGTAAACAGCAGAATTTCAAGTTAAGTTGCTTTCATTTAAAAAGTTTTGACTGCATAATGAAAGCACAATATGATATCAGTATTTGAAATCAAAATGAGTTTTCATTATGATAGCAACTGCACACTTTAATATCGATTTGCTTTCATTTTGTTAACCGACTTTGCTCGGGTTACTACACCCTCCCCGAGCAAAGCTGGAGATCAAATTGAAATCAAAATTTGCTGTTCTGATGTAACTTAGTTTGAATACTGCAGTTGATCTCATTTTGGCTGACTTAATGGTTAACACAGCAAAAATGAGAGGAAAATTTTACACTGTTGAATCAAACGGAAAACTAATCCTGCTTTCAATGGAATCAATTTGATTACTGATTTTGCATTCATAATGTTTAGCCGAATACGGGCCTGGCGTAAATGGTCAGCATCCATGCTTCTTATGCTGAAAGATTTGAGCTCAAATCTCACCCCGGGAAAGTAACTAATGACCTTAAATGTGTTAAACAAAACAAATAATGAATAATCGTTAGATCAACGACAGATGAACTTAAAATAAATTTGAAACAAGACGTTAGAAGAACTTCAAGTTAAATTAAATGACTCAATCTCATAAGCGCCACCTGACTCACTTCAATGGAAGTAAAGCTTCAAACTGAAATAACTTCGGTGTTTCTCATCTTGTCAAGTTGGTATGTTCAGATGTGTTATTCAAAAATATATGCTTAATCCAATAGGCGTAGTTGGACATGGGAGGTGGGGGCTTACTGCATCCCCACCGCCGCCTCACTTATATAAATGAAAGTAAAGTTACAGACTAGAATAACTGTGCAGCTTCCCATCTTCTCGAGTTGGTATGTTTGGATGGGTTATTTAAAATTATTAGCCCAGGTGGCACTCGAATATATCTTTTGAAAAAAGAGTCCTGCAAGGATGGTTTTTTCGGCAAAGTTGTGCATTTTATAGTTCTGAGAAAAATTGCCGAAGACATCAAAGACCTGTGACTCCGTTTAAAAGGTACATTCGATCACCACCTATCCGGCAGGAATACAAACTACGAACACCAAAAGTTGGCCCTTGATAAAATGAGCAACTTTGTGGAAGATTGAAAATCTGTGGAATGAATACCCATAATTCTAGAAATTTTGGTCAAGTTACCTGGTTCACTGCCCCACTGTGCGGCAGTGTTGGAAGAAAAAGGGATTTTTGTCATTTAATTTAAACCATAAATATTTGAACAGTTATAACTTTTTTTAGAGACATTTCTTGACTAAATTTGAACATGGTTGAAGTCTCTAGGGATGAAAATAAAAAAAAGTAGGTTTTCCCATACTAATGTCCATAAAAATTTCAAACGCAATGCAGGGAGCCGCGAAACAAACAATTGTCCCAAAATTTTGCACAGTTGTTTGGGACCCCAAATGGAACCAAAAAAGATATTTTTTTCCTTGATTGGTTTTTTGTCGATCTTGTTTTCCGTACTTAGTACTAAGGATATTAAGCCGGAACATAAAGAAAAAAAACCATATTTTCGACATTTTTTCTTTAACTCCATATAACCCGGAACTAGTAGGCTGTAGAAATTGTACATCTTCAAAAGGGTTGTTCTCGATTGATGAGGTCAAGTTTGCGTTTGTACATATAACTGTGATCCACCCTAATGTATATGTAGTCGACATTGTTTAACGAAATTAGATACCAGCATGGCTGATTTAAGCAACAGGGATTGCTGAAAAAAAAACATTACCGGCTTTTATTTTTAAAGCTAACACTAACGTTGCAAAAAAGGTTATTACAGAATTTCAATGAAAATTTTCCAGGTATAAAAAACAAAAAACTAAATGTATCCAAGGTGAGATTTGACGCTTCTTACGTATTGCTTGGCCCTTGATAGGAACTACCCAAACATGTCCGGATGTGTCGAATGTGGTCCTGGAAACTTGACATGATTGGTTTTGGTCCAAGTCAGAAACTGGCCACTTCCCCTGGTAAAGGTAGCTACCACTCACTTGCTATAAATAATAGTTCTTCGGAATTATGAAATCATTAGATGTCATAACGATATGTTGTACTTGTAAGTTACAAGAAGGGGTTGTAGAGTATTAGTTTGACTCATAAAACCCGTCAATTTCGCTTTTAGAGCATCACAATAAGCGATTTTATGATTCGTGAGCGTTCACTCAGAGTGAGCACTTATGAATCGTAAAATCGGCAATTGTGACTGTTTGTGAGCGCTGATATTTGTGTTCTAGAAATTTTGAGGTGGTAATGAGATTGAACAGAAAAAAGGTTTCCACAGCGATTCACTTTTATAACTTTACAGGTTCAAGCAGAACGATGCGCAACCAAGTGGTACTCGATTATGACGACTGGGTTAGGGAAAACGTTTATTTAATGAAAATAGTGATGAGATTATCACTTTTTGTTTGTACATTTTTCAAGAGAAATTAGAAAAGTATTTAGCGGCGCCGGTGGTGTAGTGGTAAGCGTGATTACCTCTCACCCCAGCAGGCCTGGGTTCAATCCCAGTCGGCGCCACCGGGATGTTCTGAGGCATAACATCTCTGATCACGCCTTCCTTCGGATGGGAAGTAAAGCCGTTGGTCCCCGGTTCATGAGTTGATGGGTCGATAGGTAGGGTCCAGGTGTGGGAGCTGCCTTCCTGGCGTCGGTAGCATTGGTGCTCAGCACGGAAAACAAGATCGACGGAAAACAAACCAAGGAAAAAAAAATAGAAAAGTATTTGTATTGACAGATTTGTAGTTATTTCCTATCGATTGATGAATTTGGATTTTATTTTCATCTATAAATGACAAAGTTATAAGCGTTAAAAAACTTAACACTTTTTCGTGACGGTCGCAATTTTAGATTTTCGATTCACCCCCTGTACCTTCCCGTGAGACGTAGTTTATGTCAAACAATAGTTGGTATGATCACTTGAATAAAAAGTGAACTGATAATGGAAAATTACAATTATAACAATGGTTTAATTGTCATTGATAAACGAAACGCAAAATCCGCGGCCGCTGTAACAACCCTGGTTTTGTGGATAGCCCTCGCATTTAATTCGAATGAAACCATTCACAAATTCCAGCCCTGCTTGGACTTCCTCCCGGAATAAGTAGGTACTTGTCAATTAACCAGACAAAGTCTTTCTAAGAATCCTTAAAATCTAAACAATTCCATTCAACTTGAATCTACCACCAGCTAGCTCTCTTGAAAACTCTTCCCGCGTAACCGCAAAGCGCCGTCTGCCACTCGTTTGTTCAAGTGTCAATCGTCATCGCTCGGTGCCATTGTTTGTTATTTATGTGTGCACCTCTCAATTATCGCGATTAAGACCCACGACTCCACGCCAACGAACGGTACCCGGCTGGCTGATGCCGTCAACCGACCGTGTCCATCGTTCCAATGATACAAGCGTCAGAGAACGTGAAATTATATGCCGACTGTGTACGATAAGAATGTGAAAATTAACTTTCATCTTGTCGCTACCGTCCCGTTTGCTTTCCGCGACCATATTTATTTCTTTACACATGACAAGATACCAATACGCACGCGATCGTGTGTGTCAAGTGACAGTTTTCACATAGCTTCTTTATCGCTCACGGAACGGGGGGCAACCGGAAGGGGGTCCGGGCACGGGCGTGAGATATGTGAATGTGATAAGGAAATTCCGCTGATCAAATCACTGCGCCTTTTGTTCTGTAGTAAGGGAGCAGTATGGTGTATGGTGGAGTTTTTTGCTTTTTTCATAGTGGCGACGAAGACGACGACGGCATTTATCTTACGGTTCCGTGGCTCCTTACATTATTTTGCGTTTGTAGTCGTGAGTGCTCAGTAGCAGTGCTCTCGAGAGCGGGTGTAGAAATCATCGCTCTCAGAGCAAGAGCAAGAGTGGCATATCGATCGAAATGCATTCATTATAGAAATTTGTACAGAGGCATCTAGGTAGTATTTGTGAGGTTTTTCCTTTGCATAGTTTGGTGTACAAAAAGTGAATAATCCACACCCAATGTGCGGAAGTGTGAGTATCACTGGCATAGCTAGAAACGTCATCATTGTGCAGAAAAACTGCTGGTCCGATAATAGAAGATTAAATTTTAGGAATTTCTCTCTACCACAACCATGATGTGTAGAGCTACGACTATGAAGAGGTTCTTATCGTGGAAGGGGGTGGTGGTAATTGGGACAGCCATGTTTAACCAAGAAGGGGAACTTGGCGGTGGATGACACAGGGAGACGGGGATACAATCTCAATTTTTAATAATGGAAACGAAATGGATTATGGATGTAATTAAATTTAACCGTGGATTTTATCCCTGTCTTCAGGGCAGTAATTAGCCTCGTCGGCGTCGACGACGTCAAGGTTTCAAGCGATGGCCATTTGGAATTTTCGCTGATCGTGCTAATCTCTAACAGCTGCAAGGTTTAATCTTTCCAATTTGTCGGTAAAAATGGCTCGAAAAACTAAGTTCCTTTTTCGTGGATAGGGGTCGAGCGGTAGACCTTCACTATGACAACTCTAATGTATGCGTAAATAAACAAACTCCCGTCAAAATTTTCGAGTTTCGTATCATGGGTTCAGATTCAGAGGATTGTCGTCGTCGTCGTCGACCGTTAAACGGGACAGAAGGGGGTGGAGGTTGGTGGGTGGACCCCTCGTCAAGTGCGGAAACTCTCTCAAGCGATAAATTTATGTTTATGTACACATCTAGACGAAACTACATGGCATATGTAGGTACACACAGCAGTACAGAGTTCATGTTTTCCGGAGCGCACCAATGCATCGGTAGAACTTTTACGGCCTACATGGGGATGTGTGCGTTTCAGTTCCAATTGGAATCTCACGCCGCGCCGGAGAGTGCGTTCCATTGAACCGGCCGGCATTTAAATATGCTCCATGTATGCGCTGCTCCCGTGGGCGGTGGTGAGGTGGTGAGTGAGCACTGGTTGGGTGGAAGGAGCGATCAAAATATTGTAGACGTAAGCAATCGGCAGCAAAAGAGAGAGCAGGAGAAAGAGCAAGGAACCAAATTTTGCTCGCGAGAGAGGAAGGCACTGTGTGAAGACGCGAATAGCGGAAATATATGTGCATGTGTGTGTGTGTGTGAGTGCAATCGCAGCGGTATGAAGCGATGCAAGATTTATGTTGAGTGAGGGTGGGATGTGACATGCCACACGCGCACGGCACTCTGACAGCTGTGTGAGGAGAGAATGTACCGCGAGAAGGTCACGGCTGTGTGGAAGGGTTTCCTCACACGATGATGCGATGTAGGAGGATGACTTGCTGCGCCGAAGAGGAAAAACGGTATAGGGTAAGTGCAGCAGTTTTGGTCATGCTCCGGAAAAACGATTAAAATTTATTCACAATCTTTGTGCGTTTTGTGGGTGATATTGTACCTACAAACTTAGAAATTATTACCGACTTCGACTTACAAACTTAGAAATTATTACCGATCTTTTAACAACTGAAAACTTTGACCCTCAAGTCTAAAGCTGTTTGACTAACCACTGTCAGCCTTGTTAAAATAATCGAGTAGCTTGTGGTGAAGTTTTCCTAATTTGAAAGCTTTATAACTAATGAACTAAAATGCCTGACTTTTTTCGAATAGTTCCGGTAATTTCTAAGTGCGTATATGTACCCCGACGAATGATATTTGAATCAACAATCTAAACACAACTTAACACCACAAACGTGTACAACACGTGGAATATCATCAAAACATGGCCAAAATAGGTACGTTACCCTTACGTGTGAAGTGAATATCTGCTTTGATTGTCGGTTTATTGTTCTTCCGATTTTTTTTATCGGTTCGTGAACTGAGCAAGGGGTATGATAACAAGGACCTGCAACAATCTTAGGTTGGTTTTTGAAGACCTGGCCACATTGGGGAAGTTGAAATGAAGCGTTTTTTGTAAGAACGCTTGTATGAAAACAGTCGTTTCGACTTGGTTCCATAATGGTTACCAATCAGGCTAAGGCCTTGTTGTCCTCTGCTGTCCGAAGAAGTCGTCTCCACTCTACTCGATCATGGCCACACTTCGCCAGCCTCGTAGTCTGTGAAGGGTCCGCAGGTCGCCTTCTACTTGGTCGATCTAGGGTCGGTGTATAATGAGTCACGCCAAGAGTGAAGCCAAGTCTACCTATTGAACTGTCAAACCGGCTACCTATCGTGCAAAATAAATAAACATTACGATGCTATGAAAGGTCCACGAAAGGTATTGCAATAAAATATAAAATATAATCGAAGAAATGAGCATAAACACGCAGTGAGCGTTAAATTGTCATGGGATACGCTCGGTAATGATTAGTAATAAGAATTTCTACTATTTTTTGTTGAGATAATTTGACAAAATCACTGATATAATGATTTACTACAGCCGCAATATTTTTTCTCTCGCTAGAAGTCATTTGAAGTTGTTGTAGAAGTCCTCTGTTGCCAAGTGAAAAGAATGGGAATCTTCCGAAAACCGTGATGCGAGTTCAAATGTTTTTCTCTTAGCGTGACTCATTATACACCGGCTCTAGGTCGATCCACCTTGCCCGCTGCGCGCCTCTTCTTCTTGTTCCTGTTGGGTCGCTTTCTAGAACCATTTTCACTGGGTCGTGTCGTGCGGCATTCTTACGACGAGCCCAGCCCACCGTGGTCGCCCAATTTTTGCAATGTTAACGATTGATGATTCTCCCAGCAGCTGGTGCAATTCGTGGTTCATTCGCCTCCTCCACGTTCCGTCATCCATCTGCACTCCACCGTAGATGGTATGCAACACCTTCGTTCGAAAACACCAAAGGCGCGTTGGTCTAATCAGCGTCTTGTAGATAGTCACCTTCGTGCGGTGGCGAATTTTATTCGACCGGAGCGTCCACCGGAGTCCTAAGTAGGCACGATTTCCTGCCATAATGCGTCTTTGAATTTCTCTGCTGGTATCATTTTCGACGGTCACCAGTGAGCCCAAATACACAAACTCATCGACCACCTCTTAACGGCGCCGGTGGTGTAGTGGTAAGCGTGATTACCTCTCACCCCAACAGGCCTGGGTTCAATCCCAGTCGGCGCCGCCGGGATGTTCTGAGGCATAACATCTCTGATCACGCCTTCCTTCGGATGGGAAGTAAAGCCGTTGGTCCCCGGTTCATGAGTTGATGGGTAGATATGTAGGGTCCAGGTGTGAGAGCTGCCTTCCTGGCACGTCGGTAGCATTGGTGCTCAGCACGGAAAACAAGATCAAAGGAAAAAAAAATCGACCACCTCGATTTCGTCACCGTCAATCTGAACTCGGGGTGGGAGGCTAACATTGTCTTCCCTAGAACCTCTTCCTTTCATGTATTTTGTCTTTGATGCGTTGATGGCAAGTCCAATCCGTCTAGCTTCAGCCCTCAGTCTGATGTACGTTTCCGCCCTCGTCTCAAAGTTCCATGCCATGATGTCGATGTCATCAGCAAAGCCTAGAAGCTGGATGGACTTCCTGAAGATCGTGCCACTCGTGTCTATCCCTGCTCTTCTGATCACATCTTCTAACGCGATGTTGAATAGCAGACACGAAAGTCCATCACCTTGCCGTAACCACCTTCGAAATTCAAAAAGACTCGAGAGTGTCCCTCCCCGATACTCAAACAACGCACATCACTCGATCCATCGTCGTCTTGACCAATGGCGTCAGTTTATCCGGAAATCCATACTCGTACATAATTTGCCATAGCTGATCTCGATTGATAGTGTTGTATGCGGATTTGAAATCGATGAAAAAATGATGTGTTGGCACGTTGTATTCGCGGCATTTCTGCAAAACCTGCCGAATCGCGAATCCGGTTCATACAGTATGTTCTTTTTGACTCGATATTGAAAATATCATCGAGTAAGGAAGGATTTCGAGTTGCAGTAGGAAGTAAACGGGATGTGCATGGAAATAATTCAACAAATTGTATCGATTATCGAGAAAACGCCGCAACAAGAGTTGGTTGGAAATGCTAACATGAAGCTTCAGTGTGATAATTTATTAGCTAGAGAATGATCTTTAGAAGAGGGTAGGTGGATAGTTCCGTTGAAGTACGGCACGCAACAATCACCCTACTGCTTTCTCTGTGAGATGACCACGTTGGTCATGACGAGAGGAGCAACACAATAGTAGGGTAAAGAAGAATTGCATTATAACACACCATCGACTGGAAATGCTCTCGCAAACGTTGGGTTTAGGTAGTGATGAAACGTCGCTAGAACTATTCCACAGCCGCAGTCAGTTATGAGCAGAAGGAGGACGCACATCTTTTGCCTGTAGACTTGAAGACATACTTCAAGTTTCCGCGTACATCGTACGGGTTAGGCAAAAGATGTGCGTGTGACTTTAAAAACTGTCGCATTAATGGCCCTTCGCTCATTTTCAACTACTATTCAATTTTCATACTGCCGTACTCTAACGGAACTATCCACCTACCCTCTTCTAAAGATCATTCTCTAGCTAATAAATTATCACACTAAAGCTTCGTGTTAGCATTTTCAACCAACTCTGAAAATCACTAACTTCGCGTATGAAGTAACATAAAAACACTTTGAAGGCCGCAACAAGTTTTGTTTACATAAGTTGATGAGGCCTTTTAAATTGTTGATCTTGAATTAGTCTGAATTTCCATCGTATTGGAAAAAAAATAGCAAGTTAGATCAAATCGAGTACGGGAGAGCTGGCTTTCATTAAAATAAAAATACAGGAATCCCTCTCCCTGCCGTCCATCCACCGAAATTTATCGGCTGTCTTTGAGCTAATTTTCTGTAGGTGACAAAGTTTATGGTTGATCCTAATCACATACAAAAGTCAGCTCAATTGAATGGAGGACAGCTGAGAAATTGCGATGCATGGACGGAAATACCCAGCGCGCTATTCGGGGGATTCCTGAATACAGAGTGAGGTGTAGCAATTTTTGTTAGCCTAATTTTCAACTCATGCATCTGTTTTATACTGTCTCGTAATGAGGATTTACTACGTCAATGGTAAACCATATAAATGACGTCCATTTCCTAAGTAGAGCCGACAAATTGAGTTTAGGCATCGAAAGCTCTCAATAATAACTGTGGAAGTGCATCTCGAACACTAAGTTGAGAGCACGCAATAAGCTAATATGCGATATGCAATAAGCTTGAAATGCGAAGAAGAAGAAGAATGTTATAACAGGCTTTTAACAGGGCGCCCCTTGTCCTCAAGCAACTCGTCGGTTGGAGATTGAATGGGTCGATAGTCGCCAAAAGCTTTCTTATCGATCGTTTTTTTCTGAGTCACGATTGGTAACACGCTGTCCCGGCCTTTCTGTGAGGAAACAGGCGTTCCCCAAGGATCGGGAAATGCTGTGATGCTTTTCTTGATAGCTATGAACGTCGCCCGAACTGTTGCCAGATGGGCCCGTACGGCTGGTCTCCAATTATCCGCCTCGAAGAGCGTTAGGTGCCACAGCTGCTCATCTCTTCATCGAGTAATCGGACCGCAAGCTTTGTTTTGAGCACCACTTTCAAGCCGTCAAGTCTAGCTGCCGTGGCAGACTAAACCTGGTGCGGACAATTTCCAGGCGGCACCGATCCAACAACCGCAACGTTCGGTTTAAAGTTGTACGTGCAATCATCGACTGCCGCCTGCTCTACGGCCTTGAGCTCACCTGTTCAGCCGCCGAAAAGCTGATTAACACTCCGAACACGATGCTTCCGGTAAAATATGTATCGGAAAACTTGCAATGTTTGAAAATTCATAACTTAATTAAATGTTGAATTTCAAATCTATTGGCACCATGACCAACATGAAACTATATACCTTACAGTTTTATTTGGTATCATTAAATTAAAAATCGATTGATAAATTTCTGAGCATGGCTTTCAAAGATTGTCAATTAGCCGTTACACGGGAAAAAATCCGATCTCCGAAATGAGAACAATGACTCATGATTTCATGAACAAAGCGTATTTTCTTGTTATGAAAATACACCATGAATAATATTCATGATATCATGAGAAACTTTTGCGTAACGCAGCAAACATTCCCAAAATCATGAATTATCCGAGTTGAAATCATGATCTAAATTCATGGGTTTAACTTTTAACCAAAAAATGTAAAAAGAATAAAATAAAGCATCAGACTGGATTCGAACCAAGAACCTTGAGATCATTAAACCCATTATTTGACCACTTGACTATCAGTACTTGTATATGGAAGATAAAAGGCGTATAAGAGATACCTATATAGTGCGGTTTTTGAACACAGTTTGCCAAGTACGTGTAACGCTTGTAGCAGTCTTGATTCCACTGCATTATGAAACCATGAACTTCCATGACGAAATCATGAATCATTGTTACGATTTCATGCGATGGCAAGTTTTTTCATTTCATGATTTTTATTCATGAAAATGGAATCGGATTTGTTTCCGTGTACACATTTTACCGGAGGCATCGTGTTCGGAGTGTTAAAATCCTCGCTCCGACCTTCAACGCTCACCACATGCAGCTATAGTCAACAAGGCCGCTGCTTTCTCCGTAAAAACCCTGGATGTGATATGATCTTTCTCCTCGAGGAGGGGAAAAGAATCCTTCACACGGCCACTAACGTGGATCCCCCCGTGAACAAGATTCACTGGCTTGGAGATAGAAGTTGGCAACTTCCCGACAACCGGATAAAGGACAGTTTTAAAGCAGGAGATAGCTCCGAGGCATTGAGAAGGTCGGTAATAACTGCAGGAATATACCCCAACTAGGTGAAGTGTTCAGCAGCATCGCAATGTTCGGTTTTCTCAGCCGAAGTCACAGTCATCCAAATTGCGGCAACCACTCCGTCCGCTCATCCAGTGCTGGTACTCACGGATTCTCACAGTGCTATCCAGGCTCTCCAATCTGAGGCCCCATGGGTGCAAAGTGTAATCCGGTTCACGCCTACAAGTACTTTATACGCCTGGATCCCTCCGTCATTCTAGCAAAGTTCCGCTTCAAGATATCAAACGTTAGAAAGACAGCTCAATTAGCGAGCCCTGGAAGATCGAATGTTCGCAGTCTCGGTCCCAGGCCATTCGTAAAATCAAGGGAACCACCGACAAATGGGAAGATTTATCATGTTATCGTGACCAGAAAGTAGCCTCGCGACTGAGGACGGGGCACATCAAAGTGGCCAAAAATTACGGAGGAACCCCCTTACGCAGGGAGTGCGACATCTGCGGGGTTCTCCTTTCCGTGGAACACTTCCTTTGCGTGTGTCCGCAATACGACCACCTTCGATAAATATACGGGATTCCGGCCAGCATCCGTGATACCCTCGGTGACGAACCATCCACCCTGACTGCAGTAATGGTTTTTTTTTATTCGTTATATGCGACAGTTAGAAGATACTGAGAGGTTAGCACATATCATCGGCAAGAGACGTGCGTGTGAGAAAATTTGCGAAAAAATCCAAGGGCACCGGTGGGATTCGAACCCACAATTCCCATTCAGTACACGGGTGCATTGCCAATTATACGACGGTGGACCTATGGTCTACGGATGTATTTGTTTTTTTTTATATCTTTATTAAGGAGACTCTCAGCCCTGGGCTAGTTCGTCTCCGGCCTAAGTAATGTTTTTCCTCAGGGACGCCGAGCTCTATCACCAAATCTAACGTACAGCACTCTTTAATCTAGTGTATTTTTTCTTTCGGGCGGTCTGGACATCTCTGCTGGGTGGAGGCTTCCTTCTCCTCCCCCCGTGGGGCTCTATTTTTTCAGATTGTGTTAATTGTCTGTTCTTACT
Source organism: Ochlerotatus camptorhynchus (assembly GCF_037179485.1). Taxonomy (NCBI): domain Eukaryota; kingdom Metazoa; phylum Arthropoda; class Insecta; order Diptera; family Culicidae; genus Ochlerotatus; species Ochlerotatus camptorhynchus. The sequence goes on from NW_027040920.1 coordinate 4,148,959, forward strand.
AGTCTACGTTTCCATTTGTCATATTTTAAATAGTCTCTTACTATCGCGCAACGATGAAGCCAAATAACAAATAAGGTGCTGTATGTATTTTAAACTCTGTTTTCAAAACACTTCGTCGAGGGTCCTCCTTCTGAGGCACTTTTTATCTCTTTTAAACGAGATGAACAAGCCAGCGAGCTAAAAATCTCGCTAATAAAGCTTTAGAAAAATGTTTCAACATATAAGATTCAAAATTTTAGCCGCCCTAAAATTTAATGACCCAGAAATCGAATTGTCCAAGATTTTAACAGGGTGTCCATTCAAATACAATGTTTTAATTCCCGGTTATTTAATAATAAACTCAACTCAAACATCACTCCTGCCTTAAACAAAAACGGCGTCCAAAAATAACCGTTTAGAGATAAACAAATAATGTTTCCAGCAGAATTGCTCTACAATACGTCTAAAGGGTGTCCACGATGAAATTGCCACACTATGAAATTGCTCTAACTTTTTAACCGTTGGGTAGAATTTAATGAAAATTTGGGTGGATTTAGTTCATAGTGCATTATTTACATCCTGTAAGTTTTAAAGTCCTGTGATCAAAACTCGCGGAAATGGAGTCGAAAGAACAGCTCGTTCGTGATAAAATCTTGCGCATTCATCACGAGAACAAGGATCTCTCACATCGTTCCATCGCTAAAACGTTGGGAATCACGAATTCCACGGTGTCGCGAGTGATTAAGCGGTTCGAGGAACGGTTGACCACCGATCGGAAGCCCAGAAGTGAAGGAAAAAGTATTTCGTACAACACCAAAAATCACAACCGCGTAGTTGGGGCCTTCAACCGAAATCCGAACGCCTCCGTTAGGGATGTGGCTAAGAAGCTGCACCTAAGCCGAAGTTTTGTCCAGAAGGCCAAAACTAAGGCTGGGCTTCGAACGTTCAAGGTACAAAAGGCCCCTAATCGTGACGAGAAGCAGAACAAGTCCGCCAAAACTCGTGCCAGGAAGTTGTACCTCAACATGCTGACGAAAGTTGAATGCTGCATCATGGACGACGAAACATATGTGAAGGCCGACTTCAAACAGATCCCCGGCAACCTGTTTTTCACGGCCAAGGATAAGTTCAGCGTTCCGGAGCATGTCCGCACTCAGAAGATGTCCAAATTTGCGAAGAAATTCCTGGTTTGGCAAGCCATCTGCACGAGCGGGAAGCGGAGTGCACCTTTCGTGACCCAGGACACGATGAACGGACAGGTGTACATAAAAGAGTGCCTCCAGAAGCGGCTGCTTCCTCTCCTGAAGGCCCACAACGTCCCAACAATCTTCTGGCCGGATTTGGCCTCATGCCACTACTCCAAGGACGTGCTGAAGTGGTATGCGGACAATAAGGTCAATTTCGTGCCGAAAATGTTCAACCCTCCCAACACTCCGGAGCTCCGCCCCATCGAGAAGTACTGGGCGATTATGAAGCAGCACCTTCTCAAACGACCTAAGGTAGTGAAGACAGTCGAGGAACTGAAGAAAGTATGGGTTTACATGCAAAAAACGGTTGATTCACAGGTTGTGCAGAATCTTATGGCCGGGGTTAAGGCCAAGGTGCGGGCATTTGCGTATGGACTGTAAATAAAATACGAGTAAAATGGTAAAATGAAGTTTAATAGTTATTTCTCAATCCCTGAAAATTTGATGGCAATCGGATGAAAACTCGAATTTTGCGAATCAATTTTGTGTGTGGCAATTTCATCGTGGACACCCTTTACTTTAAAGAAAAAATATGAGATGAGATTTGCATTACTATGTTGATGATCTAGATCTCTAAAATCTCATGGAATCATGAATTCGTATAAAATCAAAGAGTTTCACTGCAAAAATGATCCCAAATCTTGTTTTGGTATGTCGGAAAAAGCAAGATCTGAGCAGGAGAAACGCAGTATAAAAAGTACTTCAAATCTTCCTGGAGTTACGATCTTAAAGTTCATTTTATAACATTTTGTGCAATACAAAGATGTGTTACCAAAACATTCATTATTCTCCAAATTATCCTGGCGATATTTTACAGGTTAATCGAAATCTTGATCGATTTCCACTCAGAATTTTTGAGCATTTTATGCTTCACGGAGACTTATAACATCATTTAAAATTATTAATTATGTTAAAAAATAACATTATTGGATTATACAAATAATTCCGGACAGGGCGTTGACTCAACGAAGAAAACTAAATTCTTTGATGTTTCCTGATTTTCTAGTCTTTTTTTCAGAAAAAACCGGGTATAGAAAACCAGTTACATTTGTCTAAATTCACAGATTTAAGACATGTTATGAGCCAGGTAAAAAATAAAAGCAGAAACCGTGGCGTTACTTTGATTGATAATGATGTGTGAACGAAACTGCAATCATTTTCATATCGTTTGGAGGCGAACCAGCCTCAGGCTGAAAGCCTCCTTAATAACGATAAAACAATCAATCATTTTCATATCAATCAGCTTGCTATCTTTCAATCTACAATAAATCAATTGATCGCCAGAATGTGTTCAACAAGTTCATGATCCCCTTTTTCCTCAATTTACTCCATTTCCTCTCCTTGACATGTCAATTTACTCACCTTTATTAGTTATTTTTTGACTGTTTCTGGACTTTCCGTTAGGAATATTTCTCCGCATATGAAACACTTGTCTTTAATCCCTCTTTATAAAATATATTCCCCGTGCACAATTCAATGCCCATCTCATCTTCATTGAACATTTGTTATGGATAACACGTTTAACCAAACGCTTGATCGCAGTGGGATATACCTCCGATGGGAAATCGTTCACAAGCACGTATTGCACATGGGCTGAGATGTAACAGTAATATTGCATTTTTTTTAGGTTTTAAAGCACTCTAAAGTCTAAATCATGGTTTACAGAATCCTTATAAAACCAAAATTATTACTTTGGAGGTAACCAATAATCCCGCTAATTTGGATTGATTTTGCTATATAAAGCTAAATACGACTAATAAAGGGCTTCGGCAAATTATTAGTCGGATTATTATTAACCAGGCTTGTTAATTACTTGGGATTGCCCCTCACTTTCTTTCCATCAACATATTCGAAAATTTGATATTCAGAGTTGTGCTTTCACAAAATTAGAAATTTTGGTCCATGTGACCCTGAGTTCAATATTTAAACAATCAAAAAATCCGTCCATCCAAGCAGGATCATAATTCTAAAATTTCATTGGATAGCTTAATGTCTGAATTTATCCGGGTCTTAAGCACACAATGAGGAACTAGGACTACAAGTATTCAGAAATATATCTTTTACCTTTTTTCCATTCTTTAATTTACAAAAAGACGCTCCAACCCATTTTAAGGTTTAATTTTTGTTGGATCGAACTAAACAGCGCACAGTGGGACCATTCTGAAAAAAAAGACGGTCCATACCTTTTTCTCCCCTTTATCGTCGTTTAAGAATCGTCCGAGTCTTTTAAAATAATTACCTAAATATTTATTAAGCTGGTATTACACTTGCAAAAAATATTTTTTTTACTGGTTAGAGCTATTATAGCTTCATGTTTTCAGCAATGTTGTAGAAAAACACATTTTATGAAACTTTGCTCAAGACACCAAGCTTCTATATCTTTATCTTTACAAGATTTAAGTAAATTCTTGACAGGAGCACCTTAAATTCGTTTTTTGTCATTTTTTGTATTATAATCTCAAATAAACGGGGTGATATGTTCTACAAAGTTTTCAATATTGTCAAAATACACAATTTTGCTCAAGACAACGGTAGTCTATATAGCTTTGTTTGGATTATAAACCGGTTTTAAGGCAAAAAATTACAATTTTTTCAATTTAAATTTCTTTTGAGTTTGCACGTTTTTAGCAGCTAAATTCAACATGGTTTGATCAGTCATGATGTGAAGTATAAACGAGCCTAAAATCTCAATCGGGTCTGGCAGGGCAATTAGGTTTTGTCAGTAATTTGTTTCTATGCTTTTGTTAGTAGATCATATTTGTATTTTCATTTTCCAATGTTAAAAAATGAACAGTTGCCAACATAATATAAAGCATTCAAAGTGTTTTTTTTTTGTTTGCTACTTTATACGTGAAGTTTACGATTTTCAGAGTTGGTTGGAAATGCTATACTAATATCAACGTGAAGCTTTAGTGTGATAATTTATTAACTAAAGTAAGTTCTGAAGTGGATAAGTTGATGTTCCGTTAGAGTATGGCAGTCTGAAAATTAAATAGAAGTTGAAATGAACAAAGGGCCATTAAATGCGACAAGTAAGTCAAACGCACACTTCTTTGCCTAACCCACCACATGTGTGGGGAGACTCGAAGTATCTCTTCGAATCTACAGGAACATCTTGAAAATATTATTGACAAAACCCTAGTGCCCGACCACACCCGATTGAGATTTTTGGCTCGTTTATACTTCACATCATGACTGATCAAACCATGTTAAATGTGGCTGCTTAAACCTGCAAACTCAAGAGAAAATTTAATTGAAGTATTGGTAATATGTTGCCTTTAAACCACTGTAAAACTCAAACAAAGCTATACATACTACCGTTGTCTTAAGCAAAGTTGTGTAATTTGATGATATTTAAATCTATGTAGAACATGTCAAACCGTTTAGTTGAGATTATAAGACCAAAAAAGCCAAAACAGTGATTTTAAGGTACTCCTGTCAAGAGATCACTTAAATATTGTGAAGATAATAATATGGAAGTTTGGTGTATTCAGCAAAGTTTCATAAAATTTGTTTATCTACAATATTGCTGAAGACATAAAGCTATTATCTCGAACCAGTAAAAAAAAATAGTTTTTGTAAGTGTAATACCAGTTTAATAAAAATTTGGGTAATTATTTCAAAAGGCGTGGACTATTATTACGAGAAACTTCTTCCAAGACATTAAGTCTCTTAAACGACGAGAAAGGGGAGAAAAAGGTATGGACCGTCTTTTTTCAGAATGGTCCCACTGTGCAGCGCCACCCAGAAACGCGCTAATCCACTTGGAGCATGAATTTTGTCACAACCAACGATGTATAGCTCTACTCAAAGATGTAAATAGATTTTTACCGATCCTCTGAATCCCACTGCATCCCAAAATCATCAATATTCAGTTCGCCAATCTCACGAGCACTGGCGTGTAAAATCATAGTAATGCATCTGTAATTTTGATACTAACTATACATATGCAGCTGGAGAAGACTATGCTCCTTATTTAACCAATTAAAATGATCCAATTGAGCACCCACAAGCTCACGATTCTATGGAAGATTTTATAAATTTACAAACATCCTAAAACTACACCGAGTAATTAAATTGTATGAGACTAGTGAGATCAGTAATACTTTTCAAAGAGGATTAAGAAATATTTCCCTGATTTCTAAAGAAATTCCCTGATTTTCCAGGACTGAAATGCAATTCCCTGAAATTCCAGGTTTTTCAGGTAGTCGACACCTTGCCGGATATCTGATCTTGAAGTGCTGCAGATTCAACAAGGTATACGATGATTCGACTAAATGATAGAATGGTTAAACCTTTGTGAAACTCCTTAATATTTTTGATTTTGCTTATTAGGTTTTCCAAAATGCCTTTATTTTATTTTTTATTATAGTCTCACCAAACGAAAGTCTAAAAAAAATCGTGGTAGGAATAACGGCAAAATCACCAATTGCCCCGTGCATGAACATATTGCGAGTGAGAAAAAAATGTGCAATAAATTTGTGGATTTTTATACTTTACCACAGTGAAAGACATAATATGAAAGTTGTGAACAGATGTGTAAACATGAGAATGTAACGGTATATGTGATGGAGTAATGAAATTGGGTTGTTAGCGGAATGCTTTAATAAAACAGCAAAAAAGGTTATCTTCCATTTAATTCCACTTAATTAATTTTGGTATCCATGACAGATACGTATTTCGACTACAATGTGCAGTCTTCATCAGTGTCATTCCCACTAAAGAACTTATCAAAATCTAACCCCCTTAAGTACTCATCCCCTAGGTATAAAAGTCAAGATCACAGGTATATAAATGAAACTACAATGTACAAGGTTCCGATTCAACACATTGTAGTTTCATTTATATACCTGTGATCTTGACTTTTATACCTAGGGGATGAGTACTTAAGGGGGTTAGATTTTGATAAGTTCTTTAGTGGGAATGACACTGATGAAGACTGCACATTGTAGTCGAAATACGTATCTGTCATGGATACCAAAATTAATTAAGTGGAATTAAATGGAAGATAACCTTTTTTGCTGTTTTATGGTATATGTGATTTAAAATTGATTGATTCCAAGTAACATTGCAAGTTTTATGAAGGTTTAAATGATTCTTCAAGACCAAATTTTGGCCTACAAGACTATGATAAAACCAAAATTGTTACTTGGGATGATTATTTATGATTTTTCCCGGTGCAATGTGGGTTTTCCCGCATTTCTCCCGGTTTTTTCCCGGCAAATCCGAATTCCCGGTTTTTTCCCGGATTTCCTGGTTTTCCCGGTTGGATGGAGACCCTGATTTTAAGGATTCAAACACTAAAGATTTTTGTTATGTAGCAGAATCTTCGACAAACACATCGCGGAAACTTGTTATGGCTTTTCATCGTTTCTTATTAAAGTTTGAATGTTTGGCGTATTGAAAAAGTGTCTAAGAATGAGAAGTCTCTAACGCGTAATGTGGAATTTAAATTCTGATCCCAACATCTTGAACATTTGTGATTTTTCTAATGCCTGAATTATCTTAATCATTTTAATGGTATTCTTCACAGGTTTTCATTGAAGTTTTCTCAAGAATTGACAATGAATCAGCTTACAATTTTCTTAGAAATCTTGTAAAAATTTGCCAAGAATAATCTTGAGAGTCTCTCTGGTATTCGCTTAAATTTAAATTCAAGTAACGCTTCAGGAATTTTCTCTTGGAATATTGCTCATAATTATCCTTCAGAATAACCATGCAACTCTTCGCATAATTGCCATTGAATTCCGTTTTGACAGATTTTTTGTTCAACATATCACTTGCTTTAATAATATTTATGAAAAACTTGCTGGTCACAAAGAGTATGGGCATGAAAGGGTTAAGTGAAGGAATCAATAAAACATAAGATGCCTCAAATTTCATAACCAATTATTGCGTTGAAATTTGGTCTCATGCCTTAGAACTTTGCAGAATTTCCATTGGAATGTCCTTCAAACATCAACAACAACAAGTTTTCAAATTTTATGTCAAACTAATAAGTTTTTAAAAGTGAAGCCGCCATACCCTTGAATACACATAGAATGAATCTAGTTTCATTTCCAGATCATATTTTTTAAGCTGCGTAATTTCCAGGGAACAGTGTTCACACGGCTGTCGACAAAAGCAAGCCACTCTCGATGTGTGCCACTGCCACGCGATCGTCTGTTTTCTCGGCAGCAACCATTGTGTGGTCCTCCTCATTATTCTTCATCGGCAGTTCTTTCGGTCGATGCGTCGTCGACTTTGAAAAGAAACCGTTTCGTGATGAGTTTGTGAGTGTTGACCACGTTTTGCGTCCACGATGGCGTAACTGCCATACAATGAAACCACTGGCAGCGACTCCAGTTCTGATGTAGGAAGCTTTTTGGAAAGCGGAAGATAAAGTGTTTATTGTGTTGTACCTTTTGACTATAGTTTTAAGATGTATTGTATAGTGACCCAGAATCCTCGGCTCTGTAAAGTTAATTCGTTTGAGCCTTATCAAATAAATTAATAAACAACAATTTCCAGGGAAATTTAACGATGCGGGAATTTTGTCACTTGGACCTAAGCGATCTGATATGACTCCACATAAATAGAAATCTGCATGATAGGAGGGGTTGTGATAAAAGCTGCAAAGACTCAAACTGTTCCGATTTATGCTTTCGTAAATTATGCTGCTTTTATTCGACACCGATTTCCAGTCTTGTTTCACATCAGTCTTGGTATGATTAGTTGTACTTCTTCAGCTTGCTGTAGCTATATCCCACTCCATGGTACCCTCCCTCGAATCCACCCATCTGCTGTCCGCCGCCCATGCCTCCTTCCATGATTGGGTGCCCGATGTTCTTGACCTTAGCTTCGAAACCGTTCTTACCATCGGCGTAGTACTCAACGATGCGCTTGGTTCCATCAGCTTCATCCAGAGTGTATTCGCCCTTGACGACATCTCCATCGCGCATCTCCCACTGGCTCTTGTGATCTCCGGTATGAATGTCCTTCACTCCATATTCGAACTTGTACTTCGGATACGAGTAATAGTCTTCAATACCTTCCTTCCAGCCTCCTCCCTGATGATAGGAACACTTTGTTAGATCGCAAATCGTCTTAATCGAGAATTATAAACTCACCATTCCACCGCCGCTCATGCCGCCTCCCATTTCCATGCCTCCACCCATTCCGCCGCCCATTCCACCACCCATTCCCATTCCGCCGCCCATTCCCATTCCGCCGCTCATTCCTCCTTGCATACCGCCGCACCACTTGTACGGAATATGTTTCACTTCACTGACGAACCCGTGATGCTCGTAAGCCAGAGCAGCACCCAGCAGGGCAATGGCCACCACAGATGTCTTCATCATTTTGCTACACTTGAAACTGATTTGCTGTTCTACCAAGAACTGAACTCACTAAACTGATACCTTTATCGCCGAAGAATTGGGTATTTATAGTAAAAATTTCAACAATTTGAACCATTTGATTTCCGATTCCAGTTCCGATTGGAAATTTCATCAGTCCTTCCGAATCAAGGTTTCCCACGATACACTCTTTTCTCTCCGTTGCATGCTTTTTAATTGCGTTGTCCGGCAAGCCAACACCCTTCAGCGTGATTATTGATCAATTTAATTACCGGCCACCGGGTCTGGGGTAACATACTGCCCGACACTAGTAGCAGTGGGTGGCCACGCCTCATTGGGTGAGGCATATTCACCCACTGCCACTGCATCAAAATGCAAACAGAAAATAAGTAAAAAAAATAATAATTTCTACTGGTTCACTGCATCAAGTGCGCGATTATGATCGCACTAATTTTGCGCTTTGATAGCGAAACGAATCGAGGCGTTAAAATCGATCGCTAATTTATGCATAGGCGATTTGCATTGCAGTTCGGAATCGATGGTCAGTCAGAACATTTTTTTGGTGAAACTTTTTTGGTTCTATTATAAAATGCAGCTCGACGTGACGGATGGGCATCAGTTCGTTGATTACAGTTGTAGAGTGAAGAATTACTTCTTAGAAAAAATGTTCAAATTCGCAGTAGTTGGTTTGGCTCTGGTGGCTGTGTCCAGCGCCTACGAGCATCACGGGTTCGTCAGTGAAGTGAAACATATCCCGTACAAGTGGTACGGCGGTATGCAAGGAGGAATGGGCGGCGGAATGGGTGGTGGAATGGGCGGCGGAATGGGCGGCGGAATGGGCGGCGGAATGGGTGGAGGCATGGAAATGGGAGGCGGCATGAGCGGCGGTGGAATGGTGAGTTTGTATTTTGCGAATTTAGACTTTTTGTGATCTAACTTGTTGTTTTACTATCAGGGAGGAGGCTGGAAGGAAGGTATTGAAGACTATTACTCGTATCCGAAGTACAAGTTCGAATATGGAGTGAAGGACATTCATACCGGTGATCACAAGAGCCAGTGGGAGATGCGCGATGGAGATGTCGTCAAGGGCGAATACACTCTGGATGAAGCTGATGGAACCAAGCGCATCGTTGAGTACTACGCCGATGGTAAGAACGGTTTCGAAGCTAAGGTCAAGAACATCGGTCACCCAATCATGGAAGGAGGCATGGGCGGTGGACAGCAGATGGGTGGATTCGAGGGAGGCTACCATGGAGTGGGATATAGCTACAGCAAGCTGAAGAAATACAACTGAAACGGGGGAAACTAATCGACTGATTGAAATGTGATACGCTAATTTGATACAACCACACAAATAGATACCGCAATAAAGCTAGCCTAATGCAGAATATTTAACGACACCGTGTTGATAATTGTGCAGATGACAAGCAAATTAATATGTCAGTTTTGGTGGGAATACATTCTGTTGAGTAAATGGACATGACCATTATGGGTCCAGGATGAATTTCATAAAAGCATACCGCCACGGGCGGAAAAATTACATTTTGACTGGTTTCGGGCTTGACATTTTGACTGGATGGTTTATCAAAAAGATCAAAAAAATTACCAAAAGTTCTTGTTCTATGTTTTTTGTCTATTTTGAAGTGTCCATAACTTTAAACATTCCAATAGCTGCTTGAGCTTTTTTTTAAATAAAAAATAAAATAAAAATCAGACAGCAATATTTTGAGAAATTTAGGTTTAAATTGTATTTTTTTATTTTTACTTGAAATAACTAAAAACATTTGTTTGTCATTTTAATCAGAAGTGCAGCTTCCGTGGCACAAATAAAAAAAAAATCGAAGACGCCATTTTAAAAATTTAGCATGATCCAAACGGGCCGAATATGAATCATTGCAAACAATTAGGCAAAGTTTCGTGCACATCGGAGAAGGTCGTGTTTTCGATTCGCCATTTGGCGTGGAACTGCTCTACATATCAATTGCACTCGTTTTATCTTACTCTATACTTACTTTTGTTTTATGTTAGTAATGATTGTTCCTTTGAAGTATGTTCAATTTGACTTACCTGTAAAAAGGAAAAGAGTGTGAATTAGTACAGTTTATCAAAATAATAAATCGAAGATATAAGATATCGGTTGAATGCAAAATGGCAAATGTGGGCACGATTTTCGATTAAAGATCCCCATTTTATGGAGATACTGATTCCAGACCAAAACTTCTAAGAATCTAGATGCCGATGAAACAACCCTCTCAGATAAGGGGAGCATTTTCTGTTTATAAATATCTCCGGAACAAATGAACCGTCTTGAGACATGGTTGAGTACTACTACGACAATCGAACAATAAATCTAAAACGGAAATTATTTCTTGTGTAGTGACTCTACATATTTTTAATTTGCATTTGAAATCTTCAAATGCGATTTTGTTGTTGTTGGTATTATAGTGTTTCCAGTCTTTTTTTACTTAGCAACGAGAAGTAAAATGTGTAGTTCTTGACATACCTATAGCATTTGGAGGTAAAGAAGATACAAATTTGCAAAAAATGCTCTTACATCGCACTATATGGAATCACCGTCCTGAAGTATTGCTTTGCTAAATTTCTGAAAGAAATTGAACTAATAAAATAAAACTATTGTTTTGTGTAGTGTTGTCAAATATTTTATATATGTGCTTGAAAAATTAAAACACTTTTTTTTTTACTTAGGCCTACGTCTGAGATTTCTAGATTTTAAAAACCGTAAATGGAACATGTAACAACATTATGAAAGATTTTGAACGTTAATCACTCAGCTGCCCCTGGAAAAACTTCAGTAATTTTATCACCAGTCGATCAAAAATATTTCTACGCCTACCTACCTTATCATTTTTCAAAATGTCACTATTCAAAATTGCACGAATGTCCAACTGTTGCTATGATAATTAAAATTATCACCGATTGCTTGCGAAAAGCGATTTCCCTAACACAGATTTCAAAGTTGAATTCCATCCGGTCTCACCAAACGGTGTTTATTCAATCACCGCGTGGTGAGTGGTGGTGTTTTCTAGTACACAACGAAAGGCTGTCTGCAAGCAGCGAGCTACAGCCCACATGACCATCCATAGAAGGAGGAAGAAGTCGCACAGCTATTGATCGGAATCAGTAGCTCTTCGTGAGTCGCTGTGGGCCATCTTTGTCAAGCGCGTCATACTATAGAGTATAAACAGAGAGAACCCCGCTCAAATACCTATTCCTATTCCTACACAGAACACAAGCGCCTGCTGCAGTTAACAAATAAGATTTATTATGTAAGACCAAGTAGTCCTACGTCACCATTGCGTACAACTCCATAGGGCTGCCCTTGTAGTTTTTTAAGTGAATGTAAGTATATGTTTAATTTGGTGACGAAATCGTGTACACCAGCCTATTTCACAAAAGACAAAAGATAAATGCGAGATAAATCCTGAAATAGAACATTTTGAAAGAAAATAGTTTTTTTTCTTTAGGGTGGCAATATGTAACCTAATAGCCTTTGTGCAAGAGTGTGTAGTATCTATTTTGTGGCGTGGTGTTTCGGCAAAAGAGGGCAGGTGGGATTTACATCAGCGGTATTTGATTTAGATTATCATAGTGAATCCTTCCTAGGAAGAATTATATGTGAATGCCGTAGTAATTGTTTTTTTTAAATGATATATCGTTGCCGTCATCAGATTTGAACAGCAATAAAAGATCAATGTGTTCGTAAAGGTCGTAGTGCTTTATAGGGTTCGAATACCTAGCAGCGACCGTAGACCATACTGAGTAGAACATCGTAGTTTCAATCCCAGGCTCCTTCACATTGCAACAAATGTCGCACATACAGATTTTACCATACATATTTGACTTTCTTATGGTTTCCTGAGTTAAAGTCTAGTATACACCTTAAGGCACGTTTTTTAGATACCACTCTATTAATGAAGGTGTAATGAGGCATGTATGAGATTTTTTAGTTTTTTTTTCCTTGATTTGTTTTTGTCGATCTTGTCTTCCGTGTTGAACACCAATGCTACTGACGCCAGGGAGGCAGCTCCACACCTGAACCTTACCTCCTACCGACTACTGTAGGCCTAAATGCCCCTAATTTGGGCCCATACATAGATTCAGCAATCGACTAAATTTTCAATAGCGACCAAAAATATCCATTAGTACCGTCCTGACGCGTTCATCTAGATAAAATTGATAAAAAAATAGATTTTTAGCGATGTGCCCAATCTTAGATCCATAGGCCAACATTAGAGCCATTTCCCCTATGGCTTTTAGCTTACTTACGAATTTGAATTTGAATAGGTTCATGTTGTAGGATTCGGACGATCATAATTCGTAGTGATAGATTGTGATGGAAGAACCTCTTTGGCCTAGTAACAACATTTTTTGCTAACAGAGTAGAAGATCGTGCGTGGGTTAAATCCGAGACTCCATCTTATTTTTAAAGTGTACTGAAGGGAACGTGGAAAATCGATACTGATTGTACTCCGTCAGAACTGTGTGGAAAAAAATGAATAATTGGTAAAATATGACGCATGCTCGATCCGGGTCTGAAATCATAGTTAACGTCTTCTGGTAACGTAATTTAATTTAATAGTGGTTTACTATGATGTACAGCGCTCGGTGGCCAAAACGCAACCACTTTGCGTACTGAGCACTGAGCAGAAGCTCGTATGTGTAACCTAGGCTCTTTTACATTGCTGAGTTAATAGTGACAAGACTCGGCTTTGTCCACCGATGATGATCTTGAGACAAGGAAAAAATGGATTAGTTAGTATTCATCTATGTGATCCTTAATCTTCTATTCGTTGCTCCCTAGGTTGAAGTAGTTAATACTAGGGTTCTGATGCATGGTCATTATCGGTGTCATTGCTTAATTTTGTTGCTATGGAATCCAATTTTGACTGACAAAGGGGCGTGTCTTTGGAGGATGCTCTCACTCTTCGAATGGTATAAATAGCGGGACCTTTCAATTAGAATCGATTCCTTGCGATGATGGCATGAATAACAACTGTATCAAAACCGAATACTTCATCAATTCTCAATAGTGATGGATATACGCTAAGCACGCATCGGTTGGTTTTTGGGATTGATGGATTGATGAATCCGAATTTTTCTATCAGAAATGTCGCAGCACCTAAGTAACCAATACGCTCGTTAAGGGCCCTTTTTGCAATATACGGCTAATATACGGATTTCCATTTTTATACTACCCTTATATGAGCATTATATTACACTTTTTACATTAGTGGGGTCGATGGTTACTTGGGCATATAACAGTTCAGGTATTGGAAGTTCAAGTTTGCAATGCAGCCGATGATTTCAATCAACTTTGAAGAAGCTTTAGGTAGAATTAAATTTTGAAGTGCTGGTTCTCATTAATTGACAGATGACTTATAATTTTTTAAACTCCTAAGCAACGCCTGCAAGGGTACAGCGTCCGGTAGTTGAAGTGCACCATATTTGATATTTTGTTATTTTAAATGATAAAAACTTTCGTTAATCACCTAGTTCATGCAATAAATTCCAGTTATATAATGTTATGATAATAAATATATTATGTATGGTTTGCGCAGAGAATTTAAGTACAGGTACAATTTTATTTGAAATTTTCTTATTCTTTAAACATTCCGCAAAATTGGAGGCAAGACGATTATTAAATTTAAATTTAAATGATCTATAAGTTAAAAACAAATAATAAGAAAATAAGTAAATGTATACACTCACAACATTCACAGAAACGAAATAGCCATCCTCGGTTTCCAACAGATTCCTGCATAAGTGTGAATTCTTCCAAGCAATCAACTCTACTGCATAGATACTCAGAACTGATAGCAGCAGAAATGATGCGAGAAACTGCAATAATTTGAAGAAAAAAGTGCAAACCCGGTTGAAAACGGTAGAACTAATGGTAACAACGTTTTAGTTCAGATGCGCCAATCAGTCCGTTTTAGTGCTTGTTACTTTTTATTACTTGATTATAGGGACAAGACTCGGGTAGTGACCACCACCGCTTTTATTCATTTCTATATTTTATATTTCAAATAAAAAATATTGTTTATGTTCACAGAGTTTACATAATCCTTTTCCCTTTGTCCTTATCCTTCTCCTTTTCTTTTCCCTATTCTCTTTTCAGAAAGCGAGTAATGGCGCTATAGCCATAAGTCATAAAAGGCTAGGACAAGAGTTAGTGCTCATGTTCCAACCGTCAGAAGAAAATGGAGCATCACTTAACCTTTCTAGCTTTGATGCTTCCAGCAACCAACCAATCATATAATTACCAAAATCGGAACGTACGGTACGAGATGTCCACGTTTCATCCATTTATTGGATTCTGAAGCATCGTGTTTAAATCTTCGGTTTAAACAGGCCCGATGTTTTAAGGAATCATCTTGCCCCTTAAATGCTGCACAGTAGGCCTGGCCGTTTTGATATGTGTAACGCATCTTCGATGTGAAACATATATCAAATATACAAGAAAAATTATGGAGGTATATCCAACATTTTCCAGGATGCTTTCAAGAACTGGCTGTGTTGGTGTTAGATTAGATTAGATTAGATTAGATTAGATTAGATGCGTCAATCAGTAAACCATATTTGAACTAAGCTGATGGATGCCAACTCACTTTACTGAACATGTCTGAATTATTAAGTTATCCACAATTCTAAAGTTCTCACACCACTGCACAATTTTGCTGAAGCTGCGATAGTACCGCATGGTCAGGATCACAAGATATAACATTAAACGGGATTTATACAGTAAACATTCAAATCGACGTGAATACTTTTTTAAACAATGGCTTCAAACGTCGATGACCAAAACTGATGGTGTGGCCGATATAGAGCAGTTCCATGCGAAATAGGTAAATGACCAGATTTGAGTCGTTCCGATTTAAATTAAACTATGTTTTTGACAGGGGGAATGTGAATTTTCCATCGATATTTGGTCTCTTTCGACACAAGCCTCATATTTTAAAAAGGCGCATGTATTTTCATGAGCAAAATGTTCGAAAAAAAAACCAATCTCAAAAACTATTGATTATGCCGAAATGGCGCCTAAGGACAAGTTTTGAAGAAATCATTTTGAATCGTGAAAAAATACACACTGAAAAAAAATCAAGCAACTTTTTAAAAATTAATTTAAAAAATGTTCAGTTCAAATATTCTGAATTTATTTATATGAATATTTTTTCAATATTACAAAAATAGAAGTCTTTTTTTTTTTTTTTTGTAGTGATCCAGTGGCAGCAACTTGCTAAAACTCTACACTGGACCCCTTTTATTGATAAATTTTGCTTCTATGAGCCTCTATTTTAAATCAACACACAGACGTTCCTAGGCTATGGTGCCCATTTGGTCACTGTTGTTTTTGTGCTGATCCAAATAGTTTTGATAATATAATTGCGCATTCTTTGTTTTTTTTTTTTTAATGTTGATTTTGTCCCAGTCTTGTCTTCTGTCGTCACTTATTTTGTCATTTTGTCTTGCCCTGCTGGCCCCTCAAGCACTATTTGCAGCAATTGTGATAATATATGCGACACTGCTACTACTACTATGTTAGATGTGTGACTTGTCAATTTTCGCAACGCAATGTCTTTCAATAAATCACTCAATCAATTTGATGTCTGAAAATCAAAAAAGGGCTTTGTTGACACATCATACCTTACCGAAAACTAAAGCACAACAATCCTAATTCTTATTTCAAACCTATCAACATATTTAACACATCTTTCCTAAAATTTCACTTGTTCGTAAGCGCCTGGTTGAAGATATGACTTTCGCTATTGACATTGTCTGTAATTAACAAATACACTAAATAGGAAGATTTATTATACAACTTCATAGGCTAGTCGGCTCCCTAAGCGGACCCCCCGCGTCCTATCTCTTATGTTAATTAACTTTCTGAATTCTATAATTGAATTTTATTTAATAAATAACTGAAATCTCTAATCTACCCACATAACCCATGCTTTTAAATTACAATTTAACGTGTTTCAAGTACTTCTGGCTTTTACATATCTTATCTTATATCTTTGTTCGTCCCAGATGACACCTTCAAGTGACTAAAATGCTTCACTTTGAAGTTAGTTTCCAAGCTAATTTTAAATTGTATATTGTATAGGGTAAATGTTCCAACTACGCTCTCACGTTTCCACTATGTGGCCCCACTCAAATACATATGGGTATGTCACAATAGAAGCACACCGCAGTGGAAATCCCGAGCCATAGTTCAAACACTTATCTCAAATCAAAATGAAGCACATATAAGATTAGTTACAATACCATGTACAAAAATGATGTTTAACATTGTTTTCTGAGTAATACTTCAATGAAAACAACAATGAAAGCTTGTCACGCAAATAGAAGGAGCACTGTTGGGCACTTTCTGAAATATTTCAATAGTATAATTCCCTTGCAAACCCAAATAAATCTATCTGCGTAAAAAATAAATAAAATAAGAGTGATTTGCGGCAAAACCCGCCAGTATCACACCCAACGTCAGTGCCTATACGTAAGCGTACTACGACGCGGCTCTCAATAAAAGGAGTAACAAGTGTGATACTATCACTGCTAGACTAGATCTTTGGTTCTCTCATGCAGCGGTTTATCAGAGAGGGGAAGCTTAGTAATCCCCATCGCCTGCCCATGTCGCCATTCTATCGCGGCATGAGCCAGCAACGCCGACCATAAACCTACCGTCTCCAACACTCCACTATAAAGCATGAAATTAAGCCCGCCCAACCAACAGCAAGGTGCAAAAACTAGCCAAGGGGAGGGAATATTACAAAAATAGAAGTCAGATAGAAATTAAAAGGATAATCAAACGACGACGAAAAATGATGTCTATGTTTTCAAATGTAAAATATGAATTTTAACCAATTATAACGGTTTCTGATATCATTTTGAACAAAAATGCTCATTGTGATCATCTCTAAATGCAGCCATTTTCAAGATATTTAGAAAATAAATTTGAAAAATATATAATGATATACAAGATTAAAGGAGTACAACGGCACTACTCTGTATGTCTGTCATATTTATTTATTTATTTATTTATTTATTCATCTGACTTTTTGTCGTCTTAATGAATGTGATGGGGAAAAGCCAATTTGAATGGCGTAAAAACTCCATATCTTATCCAACTGTAGTCAAAAACATAAAAAAAAATATAATTCTATCAGCTCCATTGGACATTCATCATCCGAAGCAATCCTCGTCGGCAGTGGTGAATCGAGAAAAAAAAATGGATACAGGTACATAATCGTTACAATTTAGGAGCAATGGAATATTACTCACCTTTCATAATAACGAATCTCACTCGATCCATTAATGCAATTCAGTCAGTCTATGCTTAAATGTTGCCACAGTAGAGTTGAAGTCGAAGAGGATGTAGACTTCGTTGAACCTAGTCGACATAAACCGGACAGGATCATGAAGGCCGTACAAGGAGTTGCGGGGCTCAAGCAGCAAAAAGTTCCGTTGGCGAAGTAATCGTTCAGGAACGTAAAGGTTAAGTAGACCAAGTAACTCCGGTGCGTCAGTTTCTCCTGTGAGAAGTTTAGCTACAAACACCGCTTGGGCATCATTCCGTCTCTGCTCAAGCGTCTGCAGTCCCAATAATCTGCATCGATCTCCATATTGTGGTAGGTTTAACGGATCTCGCCACGGAAGGCGTCGTAGGGCATATCTCACAAATTTTCTCTGAATGGCTTCGATCCTACCAGTCCAGGTTGACTGGTACGGGCACCATACTACAGAGTTGGATTCCAGAATCGATCGCACCAGTTCTCAGTACAGAGACCGGAGGCAGAGAGGATCGGTAAATTCGCAGGATATTTTGAACATAAATCCCAGCTGTCGGTTGGCTCTACAGATAATATCGTTGTAGTGCGATCGGAAGGTCAGCGCTGAATCCAGGATGACACCAAGATCACGAACTTGAAGACAACGCTGAAGGGACTGACCATTAATTGAATAACGATATAACGTTACATTTGTGGATGCTCAACGTCAGCATGTTCCGGGTGCACCAATCAGCAAAACTAATCAGCACAGAGCACAGCAGTCCTCGATACCTTTAATGATCATGTATATTTTGACGTCATCAGCGTAAAACACACGGCAGCCAGATGGTAGTACGAGAGAAAGCTCGTTGATGAAGAGTGAGAATAACAAAGGACCCAGGTTGCTACCCTATGGCACGCCAGATAAGTTTGAAAATTGTTCCGAAGATTCAAATCCGATATTAACGGTGAGGCTACGATCCGTAAGGTATGATCCAAACCAGCTAACAAGATCCGCAGAGACACCAATTCTTCCTAGACGTTTCAGTAATATTCCGTGGTCAACTCTATCGAAAACTGATTTCAAATCAGTGTATGCGGTGTCGATCTGAGCACCAGCATCAATGTTGCGTATGCAAAACGAAGTAAACTGGACGAGATTGGTAGATGTTGATCTTTTGGGGTAGAAACCGTGCTGATCCGTAGAAATATAATTCTTGCAGGAGTCGAAAAGTACATCATTTATTATGATTTCGAAAACCTTCGAACAAGCACACAACGAAATTGTTCCTCTGTAATTCTCGATGATCTGTCGATCCCCCTTTTTAAACACGGGGAGCATGACCGATGTTTTCCAGCTTGTGGGAAAACTACGCTTACGTAATGATATGTTGAAAAGTGTCGTAAGAGGGAAAATCAACTCTTCGCCGCATTTTTTCAGGATGCATGACGGTATGCCATCTGGACTGGACACAGAGTATTTTAATTTGTTTATTGCGGAGTCCACCTGATTCGACGTGATCGCAAAGCTTCTCAGAGAACAGACCCCACTAGGTGTATCTCTACAAGCTTCTGTGATTTGACGTGCAGACGACGTAGAATCATTAAATGACCTTCTAAAGTGAGCGGCAAACAAATTGCACTTTTCCAAAGCGGAGGTGGCGACTTCATCGCCCAGAAACATCTCAACGGGTAACCCATACTCCTTCCGTTTAGAGTCGACAAATTTCCAAAAATGTCGTGGATGTCTGCGTAGATTTTCCTGAGTTCGTTTGCAGTAGCGTTTGTACAGATAACGGTTATACGTGCGATAATTGTTACTAGCACGTGCGAAATGTTGCTTGGAAAAAGGACAACGAGATTGGCAGTAGGTTCGGAGTGCTTTGGATCTTAGACGTTTGAGTCGTCGTAAATGTATATTTCCCCAAGGTGGTTTCGAAGATGGCCTGCGCAGTGGAACAAAATCAACCAAGTAACTCTTCAACACACTGGTGAAGTACTCTACAGCAATGTCAATATCTTCAGCGGAACAAGCGGAACAGCGGAACAAGCGGAACAGCGGAACAACTAAACTACGGAACATTTCCGATTTATCTCTTCTCGACAGTTGCTAACACTAGAAGCATTTTGAATTCTTTTCTGAAGAATGTATTGAATTTAGTTACGACTAAACAAGAAAATTTATTATAATTTTCTGTTCACAGAGGGTGGGTCAGTAGGTAACGAAAATAAGAAAACTGTAGTACGAGTATATATTTGAACATATATTTTCATATCCATGTATTACATGTGATCCAAGTACATCCAACTTATTTTCCAAATACAAGCCCGGATCCAAGATCGTTCAAGCCATCGTGAATGACCGCCGGTCCCTGACCGTAGTAGTGATGGTGATGAACTTCCGGTTTCTGGTGACCGTGATGATGGTGTTGTTGGTGCTCGTGATGTTCATGGCCATAATCATCTTCGTAGTCTTCTCCGAAATCCTCAGCACCGTGATGCTTATAAGAACCTACTCCTCCTTGGTTGTATTGGATGTTTACCGGACGGAACTGTCGTCCACCGAATCCTGCGGGAGAGAAACCTCCATCACCTCCATTTGCTCCGCCCAGTAGCTTTCCGAGATTGAGTTGAACGTGGTTCTTGCTGAAGCGCACTCCTGCATGTGCAACCCCGAGGGCGATCAGCAGGATTAGAATCGTAAATCGATTACCCATTTTTTTGCTATGGTATGTGATCAGTCGAAGTATTGTCAGTGGAATAAATTAAATTAATTGTCTACAGTCTTTTATATATAAAAAACTAACATATGAAAACAGCATAAGAAAAAAAAAACAGCGGTAATTTCTACATTCGTCATTGATTTATATATTGTATTGATCAAGTTTGAAGCGATGCATCGCATGGCTATTGACCTTATGTGGTGTGGAAAGTAATGCATTTCATTCCATATGTACAAATTAAAACTTGGTTGCTATAATCGTTACACAGTGACGCACAGTATTACTAATATTAAATCGAATATAATAATTATGATCGAATTAAAAAAAATTACTAGGAGCCGATTGAGCATGAATTTTTTAAAACATTTCGCGAAAAATTTGCCTATAACTCTAGGCCATCAATCTCAACGGTGTCACAGCTGGGGAACATAAAAGCATCATACAATCAACATCGCGACCGCTGCAGTTTACAGGTGTTACAACACCCAAGGGCACGCACTTTTACGCATGAAAGCACTCTACGCCTAATAGAACCAGTCAAATTCAATGATAAATGAAGAATTCATGTATCCGTCATACCCGATTGGCTCGGGTGTTTTCCAATTCTGCATCATGTTCATTTATAATTAAAAACAGCCGACATGCTCACGTAACAATTTAGTATAATCCAATCGATTGAAAACGCATGAGCTCACAGTTCATCGGTACCAAGCAAAAATGGCAAACCGTTTATCAATCCTAATCCTTCTGATAACACTTGGAACGACCTATGGAAGATTGAAGCTACACAAAAACAGCATCGGAGTGAATGTCGGCTTCCAGTTAGGTGCTCATGGATCCCGACTCATAGGAGCATTGGCAAAACTACCGTTTAGTGTTCAGTACGTACCCGGTGGAGGGCACGGACCTGCACCACTTCAGCACCATCATCCAGAGGATAGTGACGATCACTACGATTCCAGTTATTACGGACAACCGGAGGTACATCATCATCATCACCATTATGAAGGACCCACGCGGCCGGAAGGACTGCTTGAACAGAGCACATTCGGACACAACAGCATTGGGCCGGAATTTGGAGGATTCGGAAACGAAATTGGTTACAATGAGGTGTACCGAAGATGAAAGTGAAGTTAGTGTGACGCAGAAGCATTGAGAGAATTTGCCTTAATGTTTCTGATTATAAGGTACCACATATGCGTTGAAAAAAGTGACAATAAATTGTTAAAAAATAAATCAATATGCTTTTTACAAATTCGCAGTGCTAGATGAATTGTGTTATATTGGTTTAAGGACAAGGTTCAACGAAGCCTTATCTGTTAAATCACTTCGAGTATTCAGAGACAAAAATACAAGATCTTCAAAGTTTGATCCGCGAAATCCGCAATTTTTCAAAAGAAATCCGTGACAGATAAAAAAAACTGTTTTCATTGCTTAAAACTCCCATTTGTATTACTACTATATGGCATTTCAAGCTTATTACTTGTAGCATATTAGCTGTTTGCTAGCTCTCAAAGTAGTGTTTTTGAATGGCTTCCACATTTTAATTGAGAGCTTTCTATGCCTGTACAATCCTATACACAAGGAAGTCGAGAAATGTTCCATCCCGAAAAATTGATGGACCGGACGGGAATCAAGCCCAGTTTCCTCCAGCATAGACTTGCTTCGTAGCACCGACTGAGCTAAGGGAGTATCGTGTGTGCCCTTTAAAAAAGGTAGTATGAATTCGGACTATTTAGTGAACATTATAAAACACATTACGAGATTCTATTAAATAAAAGCGGCATAGCTTTTAAAAAATATTTTAAAACATTTATGCATTTTCATTTGAAATGCAAATTAACTTTAACATCCCAATCGCAATACAAAATAGGGTACATAGAACGAATTACCATGCAATAAATTTAATTTGAGGTTTTCCTTTTTTAAGAAAAATAATACTGAAAATAATTCTTCTTAGGAGTATTTCAAAAGGAAATATTTAAGAAAATTCCAACGAAAATTCAAAGAAAATTGAATTATGAATTCCGTGGATAGTACTAACAAAATTTTGAGAAACATTTCTAAGGAATTCTGAGGAGTATTCCAAGGATATTCCGGTGATAATTTTTAGAAAATTTAAAAGAGCTTTCCTAGGAAATTTTGAGGAGCATTTCAAAGAATTAATGGGAATTCTGAGCAGAACTAAAAATGAATTCCTATGCTAATTCCATGGTAATTTCAGGAGTGCATGCTGAGAAGAACTTTAAGTGATTTTTTCAGGAGTAGTTTTCAGGGAAATGCTAAAATTATTATTAAAATGAGGAGCATTGCAGAGTGAATTCAGAGAGTGTTCTGCAGAAGATTTTTAAGCCTATTTTGGAGGAAATTATAGAAGAATTTAATGTTCTTACAATTGGAGACAGAAAAAGGTCAACATTCAAGGTTGGGGAAAAATATAAACCCTGAGGTTTAGATTTTTAAAGATTCCATTCCATTCCTGATATAGACAAATCTTCATGGTTTAAGGTGTTTTATTTAAAATTAAATATTCCAGTGGAGGGGATTAGGGAGAAGATTAGGGAACGTGAGAAGTTTTCAAGTTAAAAAAACTAGCAACAATATATGAAACGCCGAAATTTGAAATTGAAATAAAGAGAACATGAAATTAATCAATTGGATTCATTTTTCTAATTCTGGGATTGTGGAACTTTGAAAAGTTTCTAGATCTCATGCTGACCAGTGAATTCCAATTAAAAAATTTCCGGATTTTTAACGATGATGCCCGTAACTTAGGAAATTTTTCCAGAGGTGCGATACATATTAACATTAAGCATAAAACCGAAAACATGTGTTCGAAATCTTAAACATTTGTCTATATTTTAGCTTCCCTCAAAATTCAATTTAAAATCTTTACAGGATTTTATTAGAACATTCTCAAACATTTTATTTTGAATCTTTTCCTAGAGCTTATTGCAGAATTCTTCTAATATGAGATTGAGATTCTCTCTGAGAGTCCCTAAAAAAATATTTATAACAGTCTAGAAATTTTCTGCAAATCCATAAAAAAACATCCTTGGATTTTATTCGAGTTTTAAAGCTTTTTGTAGGAATTCGCTGACGACTCCTGCTATTATTCTATTCAAAATCCGCTTTAATACCCTTTTGAATTCCCAAACAATTCACTTAAGAAATGTCTTGAAATTTTGTTCAGAATTATCTTGGACGTCTCTTGTTAATTCTTAAACAATGTTGCTTAGAAGCTTCCTTTAAATCTTTACAAATTAGTTTCGTGATGCCCTTGGAATTATCCTCTTTTTTTTTTGAATTATCATCTTTCTAAAATTACCCTTGATTTTCTCTAAAAAAAAGACCTTGGTATTTTCACTCAAAATTCATTCGAAAAAAAATCTAGTCTATTTCAGGAATCTTGAAAATTTTTAAATGTCGAAAATCCTATTATGTATTTGCAATAAGAAAAAAATAAGTAAATGAGAGTTAGTCCAAGATTCGAAATGACCTCTAATTTTTTGTCCCGATTTGTTATCGAAATTCATGTGTTTTTCCTATTTTTATTTCCCGGTGACTTCGAATTCCCGACTTTTCCTGGTTTTCCCAATTTCCCGGTTCACTGTTTTGATATTTTCTTAGACTTGTTGTTCTTGATATAGATCTTAGACTTAAGGAATCATTTCTTCTTCTTTACAAGACCTGAGCGTACAGCTAAAAAAATCTATGACTTCGTTGGGTTCTGAAATATATTTTTTAATTTTGTTGAGGGCATATTTAGGTCAATCATTTCACAATGATGATTATAAACAGTCATCATCTGATTTACCGGTCCAAATTTAGCGTAATTGGTCCGATGGCGATCTACTGCGAACAAGTGTCGATTGCGTAATTTTCGGGAAGGTGCATACAACATAAGTCCTAATGTTAATATGTAGTCTACGATTTGATTGATTGACGAATAAATAAATAAATAAATAAAAAAAAATCTAGGAGAATTAATAGGATTTTAGAGGGAATTCCATGCGATTTCTCGAAGGAAAGTTTTGAGCATATTTCCGAAGAAATCACAAGAGAAACGAACAAAAAAATTCTACCCAGAGATTCAAGAAAATTCTAAGAGATTTTTTTTTAACCTTTATGTGCGCGAGGCATTTTTTTTTTGCTCTTTACTGAACCTTGTTATCAAACATGATAAATTAACAATATGGTCCACTTTTCTATTATTGCCAAGACTTGATTTTCCCCGACACGAAAGGTGAATAATCCACTGTAAATTGAGCACTTAGCAGTTGTCAGCTCAATACCAACAAGGCTATCGGAAACAACTCACAGTTGAGTAACATTTAACTCAGAAATGTAAAAAATTACCTGTGTTAAATTAGATTACAATTTTATTCAAACTTAAAATATTTACACAGAAAAAAAATTGTGAATTTTAACTATCGCGTAAAATGTCCCCTCGTTTAATTTTAAACCTACAGTTGGCATAAACAACGAAATCGTTCACAAACTTGCATACAAGATTACTAATATAAGCGATATTGCGCTTAAATTTACACGAAATATCTAGCATTAATTTTATGTGCGCTATATCTCGCAGAAATTTACATGAATTTTTCAAACGGTGTAAGCCATGATTTGGTTTACTAAATTTTAGGGAAGTGGATGCCTGGACAAAATTCTGTCGCAACCTGTCAACGTCTGTCAGCAAGAGCAGTCTCATTTCTCGCATCGCTTTTCAAATAGACCAATCTACATTGATCGATTGTCTTCATTGACTCTCTCTTTCGTAAATAACTCGACTACAAAAACGTTTCCTGTCCTGTAAGCTTTCCGGCAGTGCAAAAGATCTGGAAAAAATTCCAGCAGTTTGGATCCGTTGTTTACATAGTTGGCCGTGGACGAAAACAAGCAGCAACACCACGGAAAATGCAAGAATTTCAAGAGTAGTCATGATAAATCCAAGGATGACAAGCCGAACAGTGAAGAAAAGCTTGACTCTGAATATATCCGAAAGATCTGTTCGTCAAAGGCTGCAGCAACTAGGGTTGAAAAACAAGTTCACGTCACGTCGTCAACTTATCAAGAAACCCAACAAACTGAAGCGGGTCGAATTTGCCAAAAAAAGTAGAAGGGTCTGTGCCTAGGGGCACACACGGAGCCTTGACGTAGGACCGCTAGTGAACGGAACAAATATGTTGATCATTTATAGCGAATTCGTTTATTATTCAGTTCCAACCTGGATCGGGTATCAAGATTGGGTCTGCTTGTTTTCTGACAAACGTCAGTTTGATCGTTTGTTTTTAAAAACCAGCTCAGGTTGAGGTTCGCACTGACAAAAAGTTCGGTTTCGCACTGGGTTGGAACTGGTTCCAACCCCGATAATAAACGAATTCGCTTTTAGTTTTTAACTCTTTCCGTTTTTGAATTGGTGGCCCTGAAAAGGGCTAGTTGTTTTTCAAATGGTGGCCACACTAGTGCAAGTCGATACCGACCGGATGACGGCGGCCTAGTCATGCTGCCTATTGCGTGAAGCCTTTCCTCCGGTCGATGTGGGTGCTTTCGTCGTCGTGTCGTCTTCGTATTGGTGCGATGCGTGCTGTTCCATTCATAAAGGGTGATACGGTCAAAATTTGGTCAAGAGAAAACGCGTGTAAATCGGTGAAATCGTTTATTTAAAAAATCAAATTAAATTTCTTTTTCAAGTTCAATTAGTATAAAATTCAGGAAAAATATTCAGTTAGGCTTCCGCTTTTCCAAATCCGAATTGCCGGGCCTTACGCTTGACCCCTGCCATCAGATTTTGTACAGCCACCTTGTCCACCTTCTTCGCCGCAGAAAGCCAGTTTGCCTTGAACTGCTGCTCGCCCTTAGCAGTTTTTTTGGTCTTCTTTAGGTTCCGCTTGACAATAGCCCAGTATTTCTCAATTGGGCGGAGCTCTGGCGTGTTGGGAGGGTTCTTGTCCTTGGGAACCACCTGCACGTTGTTGGCGGCGTACCACTCCATGGCCTTTTTACCGTAATGGCAAGATGCCAAATCCGGCCAAAACAGTACGGAACAACCGTGTTTCTTCAGGAAAGGCAGCAGACGTTTATTCAAACACTCTTTCACGTAAATTTCTTGGTTGACAGTCCCGGAAGCTATGAAAATGCTGCTTTTCAAGCCACAGGTACAGATGGCTTGCCAAACCAGATATTTCTTTGCGAACTTTGACAGTTTCATGTGCTTGAAAACATCTGCTACCTTTCCCCTTCCTTTTGCCGTATAAAACTCCTGTCCCGGAAGCTGCTTGTAGTCGGCTTTGACGTAGGTTTCGTCGTCCATTACCACGCAGTCAAACTTCGTCAGCATCGTCGTGTACAGCCTCCGGGATCGCGCTTTGGCCGTCGTATTTTGTTTATCATCGCGATTTGGAGTCACTACCTTCTTGTAAGTCGATAGTCCGGCTCGTTTTTTGGCTCGATGCACGGTTGTAGACGATACACCCAGCTTATTTGCGGCATCTCGGAGAGAGAGGATAGGGTTTCGCTTGAAACTACCGGCAACTCTCTTTGTCGTCTCAGCGGCTTCCGGTTTTCGATTTCCCCCCGATCCAGACTTCCTGGCTGTCGACAAACGTTCCCCAAACACTTTAATTACATTTGTAACGGTTGATTTGGCAACTTTTAGCGATTTTGCCAAATTTGCGTGCGAGTAGCTCGGATTTTCGCGATGCGCGAGCAAAATTTTGATACGCTGCTCTTCTTGCTTGGACGGCATTTTGACAACTGAAGAGTGAATTCCAAAATCAAAATAGGAGCAACATTCTACACACACACACCTTCAAAATGAGGGGTGTTCAGGTTTTTTAAATGCAAAACTGAAAGAAATACGTCAAGTTGATATTGACCAAATTTTGACCGTATAACCCTTTACGTCGTGTCCGACGCTTATTCATCCGTTGCTCGAAAGCAAATGACGAAGAAAACGATTTGGCAAGCGTTTTTATTATCGCTGCTTTTCTCCTCCCTTCCTTTCATTTGTGAAATGGTGAGCGATCAAGCGAGCATTGAGCTCGCTCATGTGAGCATGCGCAAAGTGTCGTTTGTTCGAATGGCGCTCTATCGTTGCGTCTGTGTTTGGGATTTTTCGCTACATGTCTGAATTTTGATTTTTTTTCATGTGATCCCCAGTATAGAAATTAAAGACGTAGTCTTACGTCAAAAAAAAAAAAAACATGTCGACACACCGATTTCCTTTTGGAAAAAGGTCTTGTGGACAGATGAGAGCAAATTCAAGTTGTTTGTGCACAAGCAGTGATCTAGAGTCTGGATAAAAAGGGTGAGGAGCTTTTGGACAAGAATGTCCAGAAAACAGTGAAGCACGGAGGTGGTAACATTATGGTTTGGGATCCCTAATAAACAAATACCATAAACGAACTGTATCCCGGATGGGTAAACTATCCCACAAATGGTTTGGATGATACACCGAACACGTCGTTAAGCTCTTTTTTTATGGTTATTTTTATTAGGGATGCTTTGTTTGGTCTGATGTTGGAGAACCTTAAAGGAACCATGGATGCCAACGTATATAGACGTTTTGAGCGAAAACTTGGAGGTTTCGATGTTGAAAGTTGAGCTTGAGGATGATTTACATATTCTAGCAAAACAACGACCCCAAGCATACTGCGGCTTGGGAGAACATTTCGGAGCACCACCTTCAGAACCTGGTGGAAAGTATGCCGAGTCGAGTCGAAGCAACCATCAGTGCTAAGGGAGGGCAACTAGGGCTGTGTTCCATTTGGCGATTTTTCACTTAAACTTGACAGATGAAATTTTTTCAAATAAACCTACTATTCCAACAGACTTATTTTTGACAGACAAGGAATCAATTTTGACAAAAACCTTTTCGAAAACCGGAGAGAGGCATTTCGAACATATTAATTTATTTTCGAAGCATCAAATATAACACAGCCTAAGTACTACACTGCCATTTGATCCTTATATTTGCTCAATTTTCGGGAATCTCCTGTTTGTATATTTTATTTGCCAGCTAAAAACGGATGAATAAAAGTTAATGATTTCCGGGTGTAAAATCTGCTGGGGCTGCTATTGTTTTTATATGCACCCATAAAGATAATTAATACCATCATTTACTCAGAACATACTTATACCCTATTTGTCAATTTGAACTAGATAAAAACAAGATGGTTAGTTTGTTTGAAGTGTATATTTTATTTTTGCCAGCACTGCATGTGACAAATGTAAACAATGACTTTAAACGTCGATTTCTAGTAAATATATACTTATTCTGGTAAATCGACACCAGCATCTTAGAGATAGTTTGCTCTATCAGATGAAATAGTTAGTTTGTTCAGGCGTGTTGTAATTCGTGAACAATCGACGTTTAAAAGCATTGTTTTCGTTTGGCTTGTACGGCTTTTTCACATGTTGCTCGAGAACGGTCTGGTAAATCGATTACTCAAATTTTGGTTAACGATTCTTAGCGTGTTGCCAGTTTGCTCCCTGTAAGTTGCCATTCTGGTATGTAAAGAGGGATGGCAGATATAAACTGCTTTTCTTTTATTTGTTTGGTCGCCTCTAAGCTTATAGTACGTTCAGACTATAGCTGATATTACGTAATATAGGCTTTCTTGATATAAGATTATATAACGTGATATCAACTAAAGCTGAACAATGCATTAGGCCTTAAGTAACATTGATCGATTCTGTTAATCTTTCATTTATAACTTGGACACAGAATCGTTTCTGGTCGTGTTTGTCGTATTAGAAGCAAGATAGCTTCTTTCATCGAATTGTGTTATGAAGACTGCTGGGGAAGTCTTAACATGACCGTGAGGATGCAAAGAGAAAATCGATGGAGATAATCTGTAAATGTTACTTAGGACCTAATGCATTGTTCAACATGAACTATAGTCTGAACGTAGTATAATGTCATGAGGTCAGCCTAGGCGTGTAAGAATGCATGAGAAAGCTTATACTGTTTACCACACCTTTTCCTTTACTAAATTTATTAATTGATTACAAGCTTAAATAATAATGCCACAAATGATTTTAGGTACCTTTCTCACCGGGCGACGGTATTACCGGTATCACCGGTGGAAACTTAACGATTTTAAATTGGTTCACTACTCGACTAGCCTATTGGTCCCAAGTACATCTATAAGCGTACCCTATTCTAGTCGAAACCCTAGTACTACACTATGTTTGTTTTGATTCGCTATCATAGTTTGACAGATAAAATGAGGGGTTCGTCGATTTTCCTATGTTTCGAAGGGTGCATCAGCTGAGCCAAAAAGTTGAGCACGTTTCTTCGGAACCTTCTGACCTTAGTGTTACCTCTATGGTATTTTGCGTCTTTTCAGTAACACATGGGAATTCGGGAAGTGATCCATATTTTTAATTTATAACATTTAATGTTATTAAAATGGGAGCTGGGTATCCGGGTACGGTTTTGAGATAAAATTTAAGGGAATTCTGAGGAAAATTCTCATTAAATTCTGAGATACAACAGAGCCTTAAGAACATACCAAGAGATTTCAGAGGAATTTTAAGAAAAATATGGAGATAAATTAATGCTACTTCTCGAAATAATTGTAAAGAATGCAAACTGAATTTCCAGATTGTTTTGGAGGGAATTGATAGGACTATTCTTGAGGAAACTGGACTTTACCTGCTATCCTGAAAGTAACTCTGCAGATACTTTGGAATGATCCAAATGAAATCCTTCAGAAATATATAATAATAATTTTGCTAATTGGACCAATTTTTCAAGACCCCTGTTTGTTACGCTACAGCTAACGTGGAGTTTCAGTTTCATTATCTTTTGTTGGAGCTGACATGTCTGCGCTTGTAGATGAAGATGAGGCTTCCTTAGAGAACCACCTAAAAATATGAAAATGTTTTTTTTTTACGCTTCCGACAAATACTTTGAGGTTCTGGAATTGTTAAGAAATTAATGCACAGTAAAATTTTATTCACTGATTATTGTTTGATCTACATCTGCATTCGATTTCACGAGCCACTGCCTTAATTGAATTAAGCGCTCCTTCGACGTCTTTGATGTCATTATAGAGGTTGTTGTTCTTCTTGCTTGGGCCTAGAACTTTGTGAATTGTTTAGAATTGCTGCTGTTCTATCAACTCAACAAACCTTCACCGTGATTTTCTTGATTCACCAAACTTTACTACTGAAATGCACCAGCTTTACTTTACTTTACTACTGAAATGCACCTGCTACCCAGATTCCCTATTGGAAACTGGGATATCGGTCAGTGTGGAACGCTCCAAAGTTGCTCAGTACGTAAACAAAACGATACAGTTTTACCACGCGTCTGAAGTGAACTGAATCAACAGTGCAGGTGAGCATCCATTAACGATCGTAAAACAAAATAGTGTTAATTGCGTCTCATTAGTATCTGATTACCGCAGGTTATACATAAAAAATCACGACAATATCGCAGTACCTGATAAGTAAGTGCACTTCATGTCTTATTAGACCAAACATACATCACTGCTATCAAAACAGCCCCATGCCCTATCGGGTCAATCAGTTTCACAAATTATTACATGAAACTAGATAGTCATACATAACACTACAAGACAAGGCAGCGGCTGCTGCTGTTGCTGCTGCTGCTGCTACCGCGGTGCAACCCAGAACTAACAACTCTTTCAAATGCAACCCCACCGAAGAACAACTACAGGTTTGCGATCGAACGTGTGTACCAACCTACATTCCTTCTCCGGAATCGAAGAATCGAATACAATTGAACACCACAGTGCAAGCGTTATCCACTAAATCAAAAACCCGGCTGACGTCTGGAGTGGAAAAATGCGTTTACATACACACCGTACGCATAACGCACGACCCATGTTCGCTCATTGAAGCATGGCCACCCACCAGAATCGACCTGCAGTAGGGCGCTACTCGCGCCGTTGGCCCAGTCCAGCACGTGGGGAAATTTCTTACACCTTGCAGCGAAATTGTTACAGATGAACCTACTATTACCTTTCACTATAAAACCCTTGAACAGTCAGTTCAATACCATCAGTTGTTTCACACTCATCAATCCAGTAAGTTCGTGGTCCTTCGGTAGGTTTTCACCAGAAACGGTTCCAATATGGTCAAGTTATCCAGTGCTATTTTGTTGGTGCTAAGTGTGGCCGCAGTCCACGCTACACGCCTTGGACTCGGACACGGTGGAAAGCACAAGGGAGTGGGTTCCCTTGCAACGCTGGGACTTGGATACGGTTTGGGACATGCATTTGACCATGGGTTGTATGGAAATCATCCTACTGGATTGTACTACGCTCCATCATACGCTGTTGGGCATGGTCATCATCATGGCTATTACCAAGGGCATCCAAATCATTACCAGTATGGATCTCCGAAAGTAAGTGTGATTTTCAACAAAACATTATAAAATAGCTAACCAATTCCCAATTTTTTCCCCCTAGCACGGATTCCATCTCGGATACGAAATCGGTTATCAGGGCAAGCTTGGCTTCGTCAAGCTAAAGCGCGACAACCTCCGTCAGGTGCAGTTCTCCTTCGGTCTGGGCAAGCCAAGCCAGCACCACAAAGCTTAAGGCTTTGAAGTCACGAAACCAAGCGCAGAATCCTACTCCCCCATTCAGCACAATTTCACACGACGGAAAACAATGTCTTTCCATCCAAAATGGTTCGCAAAAACGAAAACCAAAATGCATGAACTGAACTATACCAAGTTCAAGGTCGAATGACTCCACCAATTGTCGCAGCTACGATGACGGAAGAACATAAAACCAACAGGGGACTTATGCTGACGGTGATTACAGTGCGTCTGTAAAACCAGCCAGCGAAACACACAATCAACCTTGTGCTCTTCTGTTTAAAAGTTGTATAGTGAAGCAAAATTAAGAGAGAGAAAAAAAAAATCAACCATCAACCTAATACTGCAGCCGTTTGCTTCATCCGCACGAAGGGAGTAGGACTGTGTTCCGAGGGGCTGCAGCAGACCAAATTTTGTATGCATCGGTGAACTTGAGGTTCACCTGAAAATTGTAGGTTATTTGCAGGAACTGATTTATCTAGGTTAATTATAGACCGCGTTTTAATTACATTAGTCATCGGAGTTTTTAAATGTAGAGCACTGCAGAACTGTTTGTACGTTACCGTTTGAGGGTAATAAATTATTATTGAAACACTAAACATTTTCTCTTTGTTACTTGGGCATGATGAATTCTGTTTGATTTGGTTCAACGGGTGCGCTAGAAAGAATCCTTCCAGTGTTGACAAAGTGATGCAATCAAAATATTGCCATATTTGACATGTAGTGAAAAGTCTATGCAGTCACAGCGGTTCCAGGCTGATATTAATTTATCCGTTTGGAAAAATATTACGGTAGATGTACCAGTTATGTCATTACACTATCCCATTATGGCACTCCTCCATTTTTACTGCCATAAGCCATAACTGGTTCGTACCATAATTGCTAAACCTTCCCATAGTCTTATGTTGTGTCAAAATTCAGCAAAATTTGAATCAATTTAAGTTTAATATTCGTTGACATTATTGAATAAGCATAATTTACAAACCTTGGGGATTCTAACGGTACCATTAGGAATGATATTTCAAAATTGCTGTTCCACCTTCTCGGAGGCATGATTGAATAACTACTATGAAAGCTCTCTCTTAGCCCCTAAGCAAACTCACATTTTTCACAATTTTTATAATAGGGTAGAGAACTACTTCGGCCTATTTGCCCATTTTAAGCCTATCGAGCAGAAAACATCACAAATATCCATGATTTCGGCGTTAACGAGTCAATCAAGTCTTAGTTTTACTTTTCATAATAAAAATATGAAAACGGTTTATTTGATTAAAATGGCGTCTGAGAAGAAGTTAATAATATAGTATATCCAAAAATAAATACACTGCGAGAAAAATCGCTGTAATATCAAGTTAAAAAGTTAAATTGCAATACAGTCAACTCAATATTGAAGGGACAATCGAGTTATATAACTATCGACTAAAAGAATTATAAATATATTTTTTTGAAGCACCTGCCAGAAAGTGAGCCACCAGGTAAAATTGTTCAAAATAAAAGCAGTTTTTATTTGAAAATTTACGTACTGCAAATATTTTAAACATGTTTAACTATTATGTACATTTGTTAGAATTTTGAGAAATGTAAAATTTAAAATCTCAAAATTAAGCTGAAATGAAAATTATTAGTGCTGCTATTATTTTGAACAATTTTACCTGGTGTCTCACTGTCCGGCAGGTGCTTCCAAAAATTTAATGTTTTGCAATCGTAAAATTGAACATATTTGCAGTTCTTTGGCGAACGTTTCAGCTCAATTGATCATAAGTTAACAAAGTTACATCATGTCAAAGTTGACCATTTTGTTTGAAAATCGGCATGCGCTGCTATTTTATCGAACGCAGCTGTACCTTACCAATCAGACTAAGGCCTTGATGTCCTCTGCTGTCCGAAGAAGTCGTCTCCACTCTACTCGATCCATGGCCAGACTTCACCAGCCTCGTAGTCTGCGAAGGGTCCGCAGGTCGTATTCTACTTGGTCGATCCACCTTGTCCACTGCGCGCCTTTTCTTCATATTCCTATTGGATCGCTTTCGAGAACCATTTTCACTGGGTCATCGTCCGGCATTCTTATGACGTGCCCAGCCCACATTAGTCATCCAATTTTTTCAATGTGGACGATGAATGGTTCTCCCAGCAACTGGTGCAATTCGTGGTTAATTCGCCGCATCTACGTTTCGTCATCCATCTGTACTCAACCATAGATGGTACGCAACACCTTCCGTTCGAAAACACCAAGTTGGTCCTCCACGAGCATAGTCCAGGTCTCGTGGCCGTAGAGGACCACGGGTCTGATTTGCGTCTTGTAGATAGTCAACTTCGTGCGGCGGCGAATTTTATTCGACCGGAGCGTCCACCGGAGTCCAAAGTAGGCACCATTCCCTGCTGCTGGTATCATTTTCGGCGGTCACCAGTGAGCCCAAATACACGAATTCGTTGACCACCTCGATTTCGTCACCGTTAATCTGAACTCGGGGTTGGAGGCTAACATTGTCTTCCCTAGAATCTCTTCCTTTCATGTATTTTGTCTTTGATGTGTTGATGGCAAGTCCAATCCGCCTAGCTTCAGCCTTTAGTCTGATGTACGTTTCCGCTATCGTCTCAAAGTTCCGTGCCATGGTGTCGATGTCATCGGCGAAGCCAAGAAGATGGATGGGCTTCCTGAAGATCGTGCCACCCAGCTCTTCTTATCACACCTTCTAACGCGATGTTAAATAGCAGACACGAAAGTTCATCACCTTGCCGTAATCCCCTTCGAGATTCGAAAATGTTCCCGATACTCGAACAACGCACATCACTCAATCCATCGCGTTGCCTTGACCAATCGCGTCAGTTATCCGGAAGTCCGTACTCGTGCATAACCTGTCATAGCTGATCTCGATCGATTGTGTCGTATACGGATTTGAAATCGATGAACAAATGATGTGTGGGCACGTTGTATTCGCGCAATTTCTGCAGAGCCTGCAGAATCGCGACAATGTGGCCCGTGGTAGCGCGGGCACCCATGAATCCCACCTGGTATTGTCCCACGAACTCTCTTGCAAATGGTGACAGGTGACGGCATAGAATTTGAAAGAGTACCTTGTAGGCGGCGCTCAGCAGTGTGATCGCGCGGTAGTTACAGCAATCCAATTTGTCGCCCTTTTTGTAGATTGGGCATACGACACTTTCCATCCACTGCAGTTTCGAACCCCCGTCGGATACAGTGGTGTTTAAAGTTTGGCGATTATTGGATCCGTTTCTGTTTTTTTTATAACCAGTGATTGTAAGTGTATCTGCGAATTGCATTGCCTCCTGGGAGACCGGTTCACCGTGTTCGGATGTCACGCTTTCATCGTGTAGTTCTATCGAGAGTCTTTCAGAGCCGAAAGTTTTTGTTTAACTGCAGAAGAATATAAATCGTCCTCTAATCTATGGGAGCTCTTGGAAATCGCCGAAATGACACATTATATGTTGGGTATGGGACGGTCCAACCAGGGCACCCGATTGAAGCGATTTGGATGGGGAGAGTGCACTGAAAATGTATTTTCGTTATTTCTCTGAAAACCGTTTCGTAAAAATGAATATCGTACATACAACACATCTTTCATAAATGGTACGAAACATTCGTTTTTCCTGTCATCTGGCGCAATGTCAATATTACGCCTTATTCGTATAATATACAAATACATCTTCGTACAATCAAACCAACAACTGCGCTTATTGTCTCCTAAAGTGCTGATTGTGTGTTGGAGATGGGATATTTTTTTTTTTTTAGAAATTTTGTCGGTTTGACCAATACATGCAAGCTACCACAATAAATCAAATTACTCGTCACGATGGTTTTATGTTAGAGAAAAAAATACAGGCAAGCAGCAGAAAAAGCAGGAGAAATCGAAGTACCGCTCCATGAGTGCTTCTTATTTTCCTTTAGCTTTACTATTTCTCACAGCACAGATAGAGCGATGGATAAAGCACAGATCTAACGATCGCAAGGTTCATGAGTCGAGTCCGGTCTGAAGCCTATTTTTATTTTTTTGTCATATTTATTCCTTCCAATGATGAAGTTATTTTTACCAATCCTCACTAACACACTCCACATTTTTCGGTTTCCACAACCAACACTTGTGAACCGCTGGTTGGGTGTAGCCATAGCGAGTATGGCAGTTCTAACGAAACTAGCTTCATACAATGTACAAATCCATTTCGTTACAGAAAACAACGAATAAATTCGTAGAACAAACGAGCGATTTCGTTGTATAAACGAAATTTTATTTTCAGTGTGGAATTGCCAACTTCCTGTCATTAACAGATCGTGAATTGAAGGTGGGCTCTTCTTCCCCACTCATTGGGACATCCCCTAGTGCGATGGCTTGTACATTACCGGTTTGTAGGATTTTATTGTTGGAAGGAGATTCTCTTTGATCCCGCGGACTAAGCGTAAGTGTCTCTGCTTACAGGTTCGCTCTCCGTTTTTGATCCTTCATACAATGGTAAATGTAATACAATCAGGTGTTGTACTTGATCAAGTCGTACGAGGTGGACAATCCACTGTCTAATGCACAGCAAAAAATAATTTTGATATCACATCAAAGTGGATGCACTTCAATCGTGTCAAAAATATGGTGTAATATTACTTGCCAAAAAGGACAAAATTATCATTAATACAGTGCATGAACTGACATTACGCTGCTATTACTGTATTTGTTTATTTTAATATCTCCTCCTCCCAAATCTTGGCAATTACCCAGTGCGCTCTAGCCAGTGCTTCACCACCGTATTTTGATAGCTCACTTGGTAGTTGATCTACACCAGTTGCTTTGTTGTTCTTCAGCCGACCGATCTCCTCAACTTCTTGAAGATCAGAGGCCAGTAGCCTGTCGTCTTCTCCGCGTTCTCCAAGGTCTGTTACCGAGCCACCTTCGTTTTCTGCTGCATCACCGTTAAGGTGTTCATCATAGTAGTGCTTCCACGTCTCAATCACCTCACACTAGTTCGTAAGAAGGTTACCGTCCAAGTCCTTCATTCGTCGAAAAACCGAGTTTTGTCTGTATCGCTGCACATTCAATCGTGCGGTGTTGCAGCATTCTCGGACGTGCTGCATTCTTCTCCTCTACTAACAGTTTGCATTCGCCGTCAAACCAGTAATTTCTTCGGTCCGCGATAGCAGTATCTACCCACTTGGATTTTTTTACAGGAGTCAGTATTTTTTTACTGGGTTTTTGAATTACTGAAAAACTCGGTTAAAATTCAAATGACCGTTATTCGTAAAGATTCGATAAAGTCGAAACATTTTATTTTTCATCATTAACGGGGTTAACAGAAGTCTGTAAATTTTCGTAACACATTTTCTCAACCTTGAAATTTTCACATATTTTTTAAATTTTACCGAACAGTTCCGCAATCCAAAAACTCGGCACAAATAACTGACTGGATAATTGTGTAGTGCCGTTGCAGCAGTACTAACTATGGCGGAATGGATGTCCCGCCAGCCATCTTCAAGAGTAGCTGCGCCAAGCTGCTCTTCCGTGGGTAGTGCAGCTTCAAGCTGCTGCGCATAATTCTGGGCAACTCCGGCATCCCTTTATTGCTCAATGCTGGGTTGTGGCGTTCGACTTCGACGAGTGTTATGAATCGTCGAGAGGTTTGAGCGCATGCATACTGCAACTAAGTAGTGGTCCAAATCTATGATCGCACTGCGGTACGTGCGGACATTGGTAATGTCGGAGAAGAATTTCCCGTCGATTAGAACGTGATGGATTTGGTTTTCTGTGTGTTGGTCAGGTGGCTTTGTGGATATCCTTGCGGGAGAAAAGGGTACTTCGGACTACCATACCCCGAGAGGCTGCAAAGTTCACCCATCGTTGGCCGTTGTCGTTCGATACTGCATGCAGCCTGTTTGGCCCGATTGCCGGCCTGTCTGTACATTGTCTCCCGTCCTACCTGAGCGTTCGTGTCGCCGATGGCGATTTTGACGTCCCGTTGCGAACAGCCGTCGTACACCTGCTCCAGCTGCACATAAAACGCTTCTTTCTCGTTGTCGGGTCTCCTTTCGTGTGGGTAGTGCACGTTGATGGTGCTGTAGTTGAAGAAACGACCCTTAATCCTCAGCTTGCACATCCTCGGGTTAATCGGCTGCCAACCAATCACGCGTTGGTGCATCGTTGGGTTCCAGCTCGTTGGTGGTGTCACAGCTCTGCGACTCAATGCTCGCTTTTCCATACCTTTGGCCCGTCCAGCAAAGTGCCTGCAGTGCTACGACTATGAAGTTGCGCGGTTGAAGTTCATCATATATTAACCTATCGCAGCCCGGGAAGCCGAGAAAGTTTCCAATCGTAGTCCTTACTTCACTTTTACTATGCCGATTGTTGTTTATTTTTTTTTTCAAGGGCGGCTTGTTGGGCCTCATAGCCTAGTCAGTAAAGGCACGGTATTACCAAGCCGGAGGCGGCGCGTTCGATTCCCGGTCCGGTCGAGGGAATCTTTCGGGTTGGAAATTTTCTCGACTTCCCTGGGCATAGAGTATCATTGTGCTTGCCACACAATATACAAATTCATGCATTGGTATTGGCATCGAAAGCTCTCAATTAATAACTGTGGAAGTGCATTCAGAACACTAAGTTGAGAGCACGCAATAAGCTAATATGCGCTAAGCAATAAGCTTGAAATGCGAATAAGAAGAAGAAGAAGAAGTTGTTGGGCCTGCCCGAATACCCTGTCTCGCCGGGGGACCATCGTGCACAGCCCTTTTTAGAGTCCCACGCTGGCACTAGGACGATGATAAGCCGCACCTAACATGGAGAACAGACGCCGTTTTGAGCCGCACCTCCATGGTGAACTGAACAGACGCCCGGGTGAAGCATTTCCTCTATCATCGTACTATGGTTACAGCACCAGTGTTCGCATCGCACCTCTTCACTTTGCTATTTCCGAAACTGGCAACGTTGCCCAGGCTACGCCACCCTGCTGTGTTCATGTTTCAGCTGATAGTCTGTTGTTATCATATGACTCGGGAAGGCGTGAGGTAGGAACTAGGTATCCCGCTTCTTCCAGGTTGTCAACTTACCATTTTGTAGCCCTTTGTTTTTAAGAAGGATCCATCTATTGTAATAGTTATCTGTTACTGTTTATCCATATAAATTCGAAAAATGGTTCAGGAATCCATTTACGGAAGTTCTCAGTAGTAAATTTAAAATATTAAGCCAATATGAGCAAAACCACGCACATAGGACTGTTAATTATTGATATTTAATCTGTATTCATATTTTAAGCAGATTCTAAAACATTGTTAATATTTGCAAGGGTGTGACCAGCAGCTGAGTTCCGGGCATACATTTCATCTAAGAGAATGAAATTTCTACATATGCCTAATTTCACGTCGATGAAATTTATGCTTAGTAATTAGTAATACTATTTTTTTGGAAATTTTTTTCCATCTTGGAATTCTACTTAGAATTAAATTGAAGCTCTTCTCGTTTTAATTAGTGTCAGAACTACCTAGGATTTTTTCTCAGAAGTCGCTTGGAAATCTTCTAAGCATTTACCAGGAATGAAAAGGTCCTCAAAATTACCTCCAGAGCGCTTGAAGTTCTCATCAAAATTAAAATAGAATTTCAGTCAGAACTCTCTTAGAATTCCCTTTGAATTCGCTTCTAAATTCTTCAGAAATGCTCAAGATAATTGCACGAAATTCCAGAAACATGAAAATTTTCATCAAGCATTTCCTCAATCATGCTACTTTTCGATGAATTGTAAACCGGTCAAATGTTCTTCTCTCTTTTTTCATTTTCATTTTCATTTTCATTTTGCAGCGTTTGGTGGGGCAATGGGAGCGCAAGTCAATCCAAAGCCGAGGATAAAGGACGGGTAATGGCTGAATAGTCTATGCGGACCACTTGAACGCCATGGGAAAAGGAAGGGATTGAAGAGGCCGGTTATTGGGGGGTTTTGAGGAAATGACACATATTTAGTGATGCTAAATGTAAAGAAACCGAAAATCCATCTCCCACTGATTTAACCTTTCACATAT
This sequence comes from Ochlerotatus camptorhynchus, assembly GCF_037179485.1. Classification (NCBI taxonomy): domain Eukaryota; kingdom Metazoa; phylum Arthropoda; class Insecta; order Diptera; family Culicidae; genus Ochlerotatus; species Ochlerotatus camptorhynchus. The sequence continues at coordinate 4,189,115 of NW_027040920.1, forward strand.
ATACCAAATTGATATTTTAAAGCAATAATCAAAATAAACAGACAATACATGAAAAGGCTAGTTGTCAGTTGCTTTAAAGGCTAGTTGCCTCCCTGAGCGGACCCTCCGCATCCTAACTCTTCTGTTAATCCACTTAATGCTACTAGGCTATCTAAATTTTCTTATTTAAGGGGAGGTTTACTTGGATTTTTTCAAAAAAATTGATTTTTTTGCATAAAATAAAAGCTACAAGTGTGTAGAATATGTTGCCAAAAGGATTTTACGATCCGAAACATATTTAGCGAGTTATGGCGCTTTGAGTGAACCTTTGTCATGCGCGCTGAGGGACGCTACAAAAACTTTAAACGCGTTTTTCTCGAAACCATATTTTTTATAACAACTTAGAGCATAGGGCTTGAACAAATGATCCGATTTACAATCGAAAAATTGCGCTTTGAAGGATACTATTTTTTGTATGGCTTATACCTAAAATGAAAAAAAAATTGTTAGTTACTATTTTTTAAGCAAGGTCAAAGTGAGAAAAAAAGGGGTAAAAAGCACTAAATTTTCAAATGTCCATAATTTGGTCAATTTTTGTCGGATTTCGTTCTAGTTAGGTATAAGCCATAGGGAATATTATCAACTTTAACCACAATAAAAAAATTTCATTTCAGTTCACCACCAGAGGGTGTGCACTCGAAGTTCTGCAGCAAAACCTGACTGACACTCCTCCACGCGAGCCGCCATTTTGAGCCGCCATTTTGTTTTTTTACCTTCAAAAAATTTCCAAGTATTCAGGAATAGTGGACAAATATAATTATCGAAACCGGAAGTTCGTATGTCTTTTCATTCTCCTGAAAAAAAATTCCAAAGTTCAACTGTTTTTCAGCCAAATCCAAGTAAACCTCCCCTTAAGTTTGTTTGATCATTATGATATCTATAGTCTAATTTAATAAATAATTGAAATCTCTAATCTACCTACCATGCTTTATTAAGTACCTGCACTTGTGAATGTAATCTAAAATTTAACGTGTTTCAAGTTCTTTTTGACTTTGACCTATATTTAATATATATTAGTTCGTCCCAGGTGACACCTTCAAGTGACTAAAATGCTTCACTTTGAAGTTAGTTTCCTAGCTGATTTTTAAATTACATAGGGCATATGCTTCAACTACGCTCACACGTTTCCACTATGTCGCACCACAAAAATACGTATGGTTATGTCACAATAGAAGCGCGCCACAGTGGAAATTCCGAGACATAGTTCAAACACTTATCCCAAATCAAAATGGAGCACATATAAGAATAGTTGCAATACCATGTACAAAAATGTTTAACATTGTTCCCTGAGTAATACCTCAATGAAAACAACAACGAAAGCTTGTCACGCAAGTAGAAGGAGCACTGAACCCAAATAAATCTATCTGCGTAAAAATAAATAAAATAAGAGCGATTTGCGGCAAAACCCGCCAGTATCGCACCCAACGTCAGTGCCTATACGTAAGCGTACTACAACGCGGCTTTCAAATAAAGGAGTAACAAGTGTGATACTATCACTTCAGGCTAGAACTTTGGTTCTCTTATGCAATGGTTCATCAGAGAGGGGAAACTCAGTAATCCTCATCGCATGCTCATGACGCTATTTTGTCACGGCATGAGCCAACGATGCCGGACCTAAACCAACCGTCTCCAACGCTCTACTATGAAGCATAAGATTAGGCCCGCCCACCAACGTCCAGGTTAAAAAACTAGCCAAGCGGAGGGATGTTCTTCTCTCTTTTTTCACCGATAAATTATTATCCTCTCTCATGTACAATGCAAAAATACGTTTCCCCGAAAACCGACGAAAATGTTTTTTCATCTCCCATTTGGCACCGAAAATTTGCAAATGGCATTGACACACTGATGCTCTTTACGCCAATGGAAAATCCCATAAGCAACTGTCATTTTTTGCGTGAAAAACAGCAGCCTATTCCTTACTCTTTCGCACCACTGAAAAATCCCATATCACGCTGTGACATTCGACAACGCAAATACGATTTAATATGAAGAGCGAAAAAAAAAACCAAGCCAACTTGAACTATTTTAACCGATGCGTTTCTTTTTCAGTACCACTGCTTTTCGGAGAAGTGAGAAGAAGAAAATTAAGAATAACAAGAATAAACAAGTTGTCAAATCATAACTATTGTTTTGGTTTTTAATTACGGATCATTTTCGCTTCGATGGGTAAAATTTACTTGATCGTTGGAAGCAAAATTTGTTAGAAGTTGCAGATCTGATGTGAATCATGATCGTTGCAATTATTAGACCTGCGTTTTTACCACTCGTCTAGCTTTACGGAGCCGATAACTCATTTACTTCTATGTCTAGTAGGAGTTGGGCCAAATACTCGCAGCTTACCCGATATTATATTGGGTACATTGTCGAAGGATAGGATCAGAACTTTTATCATATGTTCAAATGACTTTTAACAGTAATTTTAAGGAACTTCAGTCCACATACACGTTATTTATTTCTTAAGTAAAGAGAATCTAGAAATTTTCTATTATCATCTGCTAAATTAACGAAAATTAACAACACGTTTCTCATTCACACCTTTCATAGGGCAATCTTACTTTTAATTACTCGAAACCCTCACCCCACCTCACCCTTTTAAAATGGTGCAAGCTCAATCTGACATCCACAGAGCATAGTATCGCACAGTTGGACACCGGACACGTACTCCAAAATTAGAGAATATCCGGACACTCCCACCTCCTCCTCCAATTCAGAACATGACAAACATCCTCTGGAAAACGCCACGTAGATTTGAATACGAACGTGTTAGGATGTGAGGAACGAGCTTTTAGCTGTCGCTTTTCTTGATTTGCTCTGGGTATGGGTGCGGGCTATCTCCTACCATGGGTGATAAACGCAGCATTGCCCACTTGAAAGCTCATCGTTTCGTGAGAAGCGCATTCACAGCTTCATCACCACCCCAAACAACATGCATGGAGCAGCAGCCAGCAGCAGGAGCAGCAGCAAACCCAACAAAACGTCGAGAGAAATGGGAACCACACCATTCAAGGCTGCTGCTGCTGCCTGCCTATGTAGCTGGTCCTAATATGTGTCTACGGAGGTTGTCCCGTTGTCACCATTCGTCCCGTATGCAGGCGAGTTATCGCTGTCGGTCGTTTGTCGGTGGCTTTTAAAGGTGCCTTCTGCAGTAACTACATCACCCTCGAGTGGACTGTAAGCGGTGCATACAGTTGGCACCGTGGAAAGATAGAAGAGGGCTGCGGTGGTGTTGTTCTTGAGAAGAAACGAATGAAACCCGGAAATTGGGTGGTCACCACCACCGTGGTGCTGCATTGGCTTCGGTCGCCGGCGTGTGTACGTGTACAACTATTATGGTGCGTTTCACTATTGCTAGCTACTACCACTACTATTGTACTGATGTGGTAAGCCATAAATCATAGGGAGCTTAGTTATTTGTTTTCACTCTGTTGGCTACTGGGTGGCTGCAAATTGTAAGAGTGTGTCTCTGCTTCTCGAAAGTGGAAAATCGTTCTGCCCAGAGCCAGCAGTGGGTGCGAATGGTTCCGGAAATGTGTTCGTGGTGAAGTGACAATGGGGGAAAACAACAACCATCAACGCTTAAGTGGTACATTTCCTTATTGCCGAATAGTTTGTTGCCTTCGGGGTTGAAGTTTTGGGGTTGATAATTGCAACTGTTTTTCAGAAGGTCTTCGAAAGTTTTCGTGTAAAAGGAATAAATTCGAGAGGATAAGTAATAGCAGTTGAAGATTTGTATCGAAACCATAAATTTCGATTATGGCTTTGTTTGTAGGGCTAACTATTAATATTTATTTAGTCATGCAATAAACTGGAAAGCTTTAGAATAATGGAGAATAATTTCAGAATCAACCCAAAATCAACGACGGTGGCATTGAAATTTCGTTTCAATTTCTAAGTAGGAAGTTTCTTCTGAACTTTGGTGCAAATTGGTGAAGTACTCTTGGAAAAACAAATCACTTTCGTCGTCCTTGTCGCATCACGGACATTCAACTTTAATTTTCGTCATCATCGTTGTCATCTTCCACTTCCTAACTCGTCCATCACACTACTGTTGCAAAGATATATGGTTTGCTGCTACTGCAGCAAGTAGTGCTTTGAAGTCAACCCTTTCTCTCGTCGTCGTCGTCGTCGTCGTCGTCGTAATGCCATGAACGATATGATGGTGTGTTAGGTACATGGTTGAAAGTTGAAAGCGACCATCCGTTTTTCGAAAGTTTCGTTCTTCCTGCTACCGAAACGCCCACGCCCCACGTTCGCACGTTCGTTACTCAAAGCACAGAAAAGTCCTTGAAGAAGGCAGACTATAGCTTGTGGCTTTTGCCATGCGGGTGATGTTTCCTGGAATCTTTTTTGCCTCACGCTGCTGCTGTTGCTGGGGAAAACAAGTTTCAAATTCTTTCATGTAATATATTTTAAATATTTTCCTGATTTGAATACGTAATGCTGTGGCTGGTGCTATAAAACACAAGTCCGTAAACCATCGTTGAAGTGGAGTCATCGTTGTCGTCGTGCAGCTTCTTCAGCATCACGCTCTCCAACGGTGGGGTGGAACTCTGCCGATGGCTCCGGATGGCACATGCCGGTTTTCCTAGAAAAGTGCATTCGTATGGTTTTACTTTCCAAGGACTGACTGTGCCGCAGCCTCAGGATTACATGTTACACTAAGGTTCCCCAAGATTTGCTGTGATGCTGGAGCAGTGCCGCTTCGGGCACACTGTCGGAGATATGGTGTTATGTAATTTAGCAGTGATTGCCCAGGAATGTAGTCAGTTGAGATTTTATTTGGAAACCGAAATTGATTAAATTACTTTGACCGAGATTTCATCTAAAAAAGAACTATCTAAATGGTCACTGACTAATTGAATTGGTATGTTATTCTTTCTCATGACTCATGGCATTGACGCTCTTACACGAGCTTGTAGCTGCTCTTATCTAAATGGTTTTCTAAAGTTATTAAGTGGGAGTTTTCTATGCCAGATAATGAATTCTATAAATCTAGGGAAGTCGAGAAAATTTTCAACCAGAAACATTTTCTAGACCGCACCGGAAATCGAACCCACCGCATCTAGCTTGGGAATACAGTTCCTTCACTGACTAGGTGATCTAAGAATTTGGTATATGCTGGAACGCAATATTTTATACACATCAACTTGACTGACTTTGAACATGAAGGTTGTGGGATATAATTTGAGTTCAAGGAATTCTGACATAACTGTCGAATACATCAAATGGTTTTCACAGGGAACCCACTCATGACAATCATAGCTACTACCTCTGTGGTAATCCCGATATATGTAAAGGATCCCTAAGGTTTCTAGAAGCACTTCTCAAGTTCCACGCAATCGCTTTTTTCACATCGTGGAAAATGTCAAAACACTTTCTTATACAATATTCCAAGTGGTCGTCCTGATCCAAGATCTAGACTAGGTTTAAATCGTTCCAATTCCAGGGCTGGTAGCGATCACTGCTGTCAAAAATAGTGATTTTAGTGACCATGTTGGAGAAATAAGTGACCAAATAGTGACTTATAGTTGTAAAAAAAAAGTGACTTAAAGGTGACCTAAGAGATAATAAATGTCAGATAGTTGAAGATGCTAATTTCAAATAACTGACTAAAGTGGTAATGTATGTTATTTGAAATTAGCATCTTCAACTATATAAATCGTTGACTTCACGCAGAAGTAATACTAAACAGATAGTCAAAGTAAATGTTTGATGTTTAGACTTATTCAACAAGTATCTCATAAACACTTATGTACTATATGAACCTTTAAAACGAAAGATTCAATAGAAAGTTTATGGCCAAACCCACGGTATTACTGCAACTAACTGCAAAAATCTGGAAAACCGCGAATCCTCAGGAAATTTTAATTTTCTTTAAACTACTTGGAAGGCTCAGAGAATTTAATAATTTTCATACTAAGGATATTTAAAGAAAGGAATGAATTTTAAAATACAAGCATTTAAATGTTTTCATTATTTAAATTCACACTTTGACCTTCATAAATTCACAGTGGACTAATATTAAGTAACAAATAAATTTAAAAAAAAACAGAGGCTTGAAATGTTTTATGTATTTGTTTTGGAACATACATATTTCCTGGAAAATTTAAATTTGAACTAGTTCTGGACTTAAACGCTATAATACTTCAAGAAATTTTGAAGAATCTGAGGTACAAAACATGCACAGTTTGAAAAGCTCATGAAAATTTATTATAATAAAAATAATTTTCAAGGAAGATCTGGGGAAAAAAAACATTAGATGCTATCTGCTTTTAAGGTTGAAAAACTTTAGATTTCTAGTGAAGCCTAAAAGTTTTGAATAGAATTTCAAGAAACCCTGAATTGAAAAAAGCTAATTTTAATGAAAACCCTGAAAATTTCTGAGGAGCACAACTCCTTCAGAGCAAAATTCCAAGGGCTTTCTGAGGATAATTTTATAAAGTTGTGGGAGAAAACGAATCCGGAGCATAAGTCCTTGGAATCTTTTAGAAAATACTAAAAGGAGGATTACAATTAAATCTGAGAATAACTCTAAGGAATTCGGAAAATAAATTCAGGAGAATCTCCTTAATAAAGACAACCAACCAACCAAATTCAGGAGGGTTTGCCAAACAAATTATGAGAAGAAATCTAAGGAATTTGTGAGGAGAAATGCCACTGAATTCTTAGGAGACTTTCAATGTGAGTAGAATTCCAAGGGAAGAAGTGAGATTCAAAAGGAGAATTTCAAGGTAATTCCGAGGAAAACTAAAAGAAAACTAAATTAGGAGGATAGCTTTAATGAAATGTTGAGAAATATTTCAATGGAAATCAGAATGGACTATTCTGAGGTCTTCAGAACTACTTAAAAGTTTTCAATTTTTTCCTGAAGTTAATAAAACTGCCTTGAAAGTCTTTTGTAGTTTGAGAAACTAACCGGATGCTCACAATATTTCTCATCAAATTCTTAAACTTCCCTGAACTTTATGGGACTTCCTAAAGTTTCCTCAATGTTTCTAACGTTGCCTTGAAGTTTCGATGATTTTCCTTAAGTATTATAATCATTATAAACTTCGTAGATTTCCTCTAATCAATTTAGCTAAATTTCCGCATTTTTTAAGTTCTTGAAATCTCCGTAGCATAACACGCTCAAAATACTCTCACGTTTTTCGGATCTTCATATAATTTTTCACGTTCCAGAAATTCTCTCGGAGCTTTGCTGAAGTTTCTGGAATTTCCCTGAGTTTCTCGAAACTTCTTTAAGGTTTCTACAATTTCCTTATTTTGATCTTCTCGAAGCTTCCCTAAAGCTCTCAATTCTATTGAAGATCTCGGTTCTGCTCGGAAATAAATGGAATTCCCGTAAACACCTTTAAATTTCCCTGCAATTCTCTGGACTTCTGTGAAGTTTCTGAAATATTTCTGAAGTTTTCAAAAATTCTCTGAAGGACTCTGTGCTTCCCTGAAATTCTCGGAACATCTTTAGGGATCTCGATTTTTTTTCAGCACATCATGGAACTATCCTGATTTTTTTTTTAAATTAACGATTATAGATCTTTAAACTGCTCCAAAAGTCTACGGAAACAGCTCTTAAGATCTGAAATTCCCCAAAAATCTCTAGATCTAGCTTTTTAGAACTTCTTAAAAATTTGCACAATACACCTCATGTTTGCTATATTTCTCAAGTTTGCTTGACACCTGTGAAGTTCTCTGAAATTCTAGGAACTTCATAAAAGTTTCCGAAAATTTTCGGATGCTAAAAACCACTTTGAGGTTCTTGAAGCTTCCAGCAAGTTCCATATATTTTCAGCGCATTAACTTCCCTTATGGTAATGCAGTTTGTTTATGGAGCATTACCGAAATTCTTAGCATTTCTTTTTATTACTTAGAACTTCTCCAAAGTTCCTACAATTACGAACTTTAAAAAAATCTAATCAGTTATTTTTATTATCTTGAACATGGAATACGAAACTTCAAGATATTGACAAATTTTAGATCTTTGACTTACTCAAATTAAATAAGTTTTTTTTTAACTTTATTAAGTGAGAAATTAAGTAAGTGTTAAACTTCAACATTCAATGGATTTGATTGTAAAGATGTTTCTTTAAAACTGATTGCTATGTCTTAAAAAAGTTTGGGTAAATTGCTGTTGTTTTTGATCAACCAAAAGAAGCATATTTTTCACGCATTTCAAGAAAGCTGGAATTTATCCGTTAAAGTACTGGGAAAACCTGTAAAACGCAGGTAATTCTATTTAGAAAAATGAGTAAACACCCTGTAGATAGCGAAAGACTATTAAACGCCACAAAGCAAAGAATGATCAATCTTGAAATAAATTCACGCTAAAAAAGTTGAAAATAGTGACTGATTACAAGAAAAAGTGACTTTAGTGACTTGGCCTTAAAAAAGAGACTTTTTAGTGACTGGCTTGAAAAAAGTTACCAAATCACTGAAAAGTGACTCGCTACCAGTCCTGCAATTCAGACCATAATGCAAGCTCACAAGGTACACCTAATCGGGGGATGTCAGGTTCGCTTACAATTTTGTGGGATTCATCATCGGAGGATGTTAGTGGAGACCGCATGAACGGAGGATGCGATATACCGAGCTGCGGTCCAATGCAAGAAAATGGAGAAAGAAAAATGTGGAGTGTATTAGTGCGTGAAATTAATCATGTCGAAAAAAAAAGTGGCCGACTGAGACTCGATCCCAGATTTTTAAAAAATCACTATTTGAATCCTGGAAAGTTTTTAAGGCCTGCAACAAAGAAAAATGTACAGAGCTCCAACAATTAAACAAACTATATAAAGCTGGAGAATAACTATTGTATTTTTAGGATAATTTAAAAGGAATTAAAGCGTTAATTTGAGAGAAATGCTGAGAAGAATTAACACAAAATTCTGGCAAACATCCTAAAATAGTTCTAACCAGAATTTAAAGAAAATTCTGAGATAATGTCCAAAGAAATGCTGAGATGAATTCTCCATTTCAGGGGAGCAGAAAGGAAGTTTCGAAAGGACCTGCTCCGTTATGAATTACAGGTATACCTCGATATAACGTAACTGTCACTTTTGACTTCCATCGTTAATATCTCGCTAATAACAATTAAACCATAAAATTTAATACTACCTATAAATGGAGGATTGTTTCATCTGTCCGATGGTGATATTATTTAGCTTGTTTGAATGATCGTTTACGAAAAATCAGCGATGGAAGTCAAAAATGACAGTTACATTATATCGTGGTATACCTGTACTTTATAATTCTTAGAAAAGTTTCATGGAAGGTGAGAAAATAACTTTAGGAAGAATTCCTAGGTGTTTCTGAGGAGCATTTTATGGGAATCTAGAGGAGAATATGAAGTGAGTTTTAAGGAAAATTACAAGAGAATGATGGCGAGAATTCAAAGAGCATTAAAACAGAGTTTAAGGGGAGGTTTACTGCCCCGAAAATAAAAAAAATATTTTCGTAACGTTTTTATTTCTCTAAAAACATAGTGAAAAAATATCAAAAATCCAAGAAAATCAGTTTCTTCCTTTTCATATAAAAATATTTTTTCTATCTCATCATTAAAAAAAATTGGACTCTCAGCAAAACCGAAAAGTCGATGTTTTGTGGTTTTTTGAGTCCAACTACGATGACTTATAAAAAATATTTATGCACGTGATGTGATTTTTTTTTAGATTTTTTATACCTTTTTTCAATATTTTTAGAAAAATCAAAACGTAATTATTTTTTTACGGAGCGGTGAACTCCCCCTTAAAGGGTGTTCTGAGGATAATTTCAAGAAAGAAAAAGACCCAGAAGGGTTCCTTAGGATAGGCTTCTAGTCTACACATACTAGTATTCCTGAAGAGATTTTTGATTAAAATGTTGAGAATATTTTCTAATGATTTGAATTCTCAGAATAATATCAAATGAATTCTATGGAGGATTCCAATTTTTTTTTTATTTGCATGAATTTTTTCTTACATTCTCTAGAAATTCCTTTTAAAACGTGCTTGGAATTATACTCGGACTATCCTTATAGATCTTTGCATATTTATTTTGGAATTGTACCCCCAAAATTCACGGTATTTCTCAAGTTTCCTGGAATCCTCTTCACTCTTGGGAGTTCTAGTAAAAATTCTCCTAGAGGTTTTCCTAAAGCTACCTAGACAATATTCTCTGAAATACCTGGGTGTTATCTCTAGAATTCATTCTAAAATCAGCTCAAATTTGCATTGGAAAAAAAATTCTAAAATTCTCTTAATTGTTCTTCAAAGTGACTGTAGTTATCCTGAAAATCTAGACCAGTCTAAGGATCTTGAGATATTATTGTTTTCGAAGGGAGGACGCGGTATATTTTTCCAGATTTGTCAACTAAATTCATGGGATTTTCCCGGTGACTCCAAATTCCAGCTTTTTCCGGTTTTCCCGGTTCACTGGTCACTCTGCATTTCACATATGAAACACTTGTTTTTAATCCCATTATATTTGTTTTGCCTTGAGCACATTTTCAGACCCAGCTCCGTGAGAAAATTATTCCGAATAATATACTTAACCAAAAGCTAATTCGCGGGCGGATTCCTCCGGTGGGAAAAATAAAAACAACACTTCCATCTCCCAAGTTCTGAAAGTTAATTCCATCTAAATTGCAATAGCAGCAACATCATTATCATACTAAAACTTTACTGTGAAGCTAATTATACGAGCTAACCAGGTTTACAATGAAGACCTAGAATACTTACTACAGCCACTCTGTGCTGTCAAAGCAATGCTTGTCTACGTATCTTTGAATCATTATTCAATCATAAAAGTGCTACTCCAAGGAATAAAAAAAAAACTCCCAAGCAAGACCATTATCCTAAATTCTCATTTAGTTAGTTCTCTGACCTAATCAAGCTGTTAAGAACACAATAAGGAACAAGAACTAGAAGTATTCATAAAAAAATCATTATATTCTCTTAAAGCTGGGTTTAGGCAAGGCAAGTCAATTGATCAACTGACTTTAGCGTGTAAGCTATGCCATTTAACTGACTTGAATTGAAAAAAAAAGTTCAACCAGGTTCAACTCTTCAAGCCAATGGAATTCCACCTAGTTGATCAAAGACTTGCCTTTTCTAAGCCCAGCTTAACTCTTAATCATTCTTGCATTTACTCAAAAGCGCTCCAATGCACTCAAGGGATTGATTTTTGTTGGACATAGCTGGATCGAACAGACGCAGAATCTACTTGAAGGTTACCTTTGTCATAAGCAATTAGGTATAAAATCTATGAAGAGACGCACATTCCCATAAGCAGCTTAATTTTGCAACAACTAACAACGTTTAGCGTCTCTACGGATCTGAATTTTTGTCTCGGTTCAACTCAGGACTGTGACAACACCCAGTGGGAGAAGAATTTATAATAGGCTCAAAATCATCGAAATACGCTTTTATTTGAGTAACTTTTGCTCCACTTGCAAAACTGCAACATAAAGCGTTGAACAACCACACTTTCGCAACTCTATTTAAAATTTGAAATTGAAAAACTTCTCAAACTACAACGAGTAATTAAGTTGTTTGAAATTAGCGAAGTCAGCCATACTTATTCATATATTTCTGTCATAGAGACATATTTCCCTGACTTTGAATGAAATTCTCTGACAATCCCTGATTTTCCTGGTTCAAAAATGAGTTTCCTGATATTCCCTGATTTTCCAGGTTTTTCCAGATAGTCGACACCCTGTTTTAGGGGAATTTAAAGGGATTTCAGAACAGAATTCCACGATACGAGAAGAGCTCCAAGGATATTTTCTTGTGAGTTTAAGGAGAATCCCATGATTAATCTGAACAGATTTCCAAGGTTATTTATTATGAATAAAATATGTTTTTGATACTAAATATACTAATATAAAATTATTTGGAAAAGTTAGTTTGAAGATAGTTTCAAGAGAATTCCGAAAGGAATTTATTAAAGAAATATCAAAAAGTTTGAGGACATTTCATTCTATTTTTCATCAAGAGCATTTTGAGAAGCATTTCAAGAAAATACTGTGGACAATTTCTATAGAATTCTGAGATGAAATAAAAGAAAAATTGAGGATAACACTTTTATAAATTCTAAATGACATACCATGAGACATCCAGGAATTATCTACGGAAAAGTTTGCTATCTGTTCTAATGTAAGGCTAGAGGTTCTCCTATTATGTACTACAAGCTGTCTAACCACCCAAGGAGTCCTTTTGATTTCCTCCGTTCTTCTTTGGCGGCCCACTGGGATTTTACACCGGCTCTCACAATAGTTTTCTTTGAGCCTTTGCTTTAGTATTATTGTGTAGCAAGTACAATCATACTTTATTGCTAGGGAATTTGAGAAATTGTTCAACCCTGGTCTTACTATTCTGCAGCGTTTTTATTGACTGAGCTAAGAAAGGCCCCATTTCCTCCGTGTTTCGTTTGTAACATTTTCGAATATTGCAATTAATTTCACTTCATTAAATTTAGCCACCAGCCTCCTCCGAAAAGTCCTCACAAACCATTCAATAGTTGCTGACTAGCATTTTTTTATACTTTTCTCTGAATTCACTACTAAGGATGCATAATCTTGTGTGGTACCAATTCCCATCGAATTGCATAATTTATTCCATTCAAATATGATGTACGTTCAAGGGAAAATTCCCCATCCCCCGCCAAAGGCAAATCAAACCCCGCAAATCGCAAAACCAACCACTCATGAAATAAACCCCACCCACAACACACCGTAGGAACTGCCAAGGAATCGCATAAAGCAAAGGAGGCAACCGAGTTTATGGGTTAGATTTTGGCACAAGGCATTCCCATTTTACCGGGTGATTTGTCATTCGATGTACTCCCACAGCTGAGACTCCCCCGGTCAACGCCCACGCCGAGCTACAAGCAACGGCTTTCGAGCAGTCGGTGGAAAGTCGAGGAGCTTCAGGGAAATGGAGCAAATTTGTTGTACATCTGCAGAAGCCAACAGGGAATTTTCCACACAGCACACTGCTACTGGTTGGATCCCAGGATTCGCAAAACCGAAATAACCATCCTTGCCATCCGTCCTATCTTTACCTATCTAATGCGGGTACGATTAAAGAGATTAATTATTTCAACCTCGGACCTTTTGGCCTGCGCACTCTGGAGCGATGCGGCGATACATGTGTTTGCATTACGAAAAGGAAGGTTCTTGGAATTGGATTACTTGGCAATGGATCATGATCCCCATACTGGTGTGGGAATTCAGCACTAGTAAATGAAATAGTTTTCATCATGCATTTTTATTGAGGAATAGCGCACATATTCAGAACAGGTCACAGGTCGTTTAAGGAAACTATAAATGTAAAAGCCAGGTTGAAAATGGAAAAGAGAGTCAGTCTTGCTTCAGCCAATTAGTTGTACTTCTTCAGCTTGCTATAACTGTAACCATGTCCGTAGTAACCGCCCTCGAGACCACCCATCTGTTGTCCACCCATTCCGCCTTCCTGGATAGCATGTCCAATGTTCTTGACCTTAGCTTCGAAACCGTTTTTGCTATCGGCGTGGTACTCAACAATGCGCTTGGTTCCATCAGCTTCATCCAGGCTGTACGCGCCCTTGACGACATCGCCATCGCGCATCTCCCACTGGCTCTTGTGGTCACCCGTTTTGTAGTCCTTCACTCCGTACTCGAAGTTGTATTTCGGGTAGCTGTAATAATCCTCACCACCCATACCAATTCCACCCTGAAACACAAATTTCGAAAAGCCATTAATATTGAATCTGCCACATCAAACCCGAGTGATTCTTCTCACCTGAGAGCCTCCGCCAAAGCCCATGCCGCCCATTTCACTCATGCCACCCTCGGAACCACCGTACCACTTGTACGGGACGTGTTTGACCTCACTGACGAATCCATGGTGCTCGTAGGCCAGAGCGGCTCCCAGAAGGGCAACAGCTACAAAAAAGCTTGCTCGGAACATTTTAGGACACTGCTAGCGGATTTTACACCGAGAATGGTTGCGGTTAGAACTTCCGAATGCTACTGATGCACTTTACCGCACCATTGTGCACTATTTATACTAATGAATGTGCGGAATGCTGTCAAACGGTTACGGCGTCAATCGGGGAAAATCAATCCGCAAAAACGTTTTCGAAGGTCATCCACACCCTTCAACTTTCTACAACCCTAAATCGAACAGTTTTGCACCACCTGCTGCTGGCAGTACCGGCGCTGGTGGTGCAGTGATTCCACCCACCTATGGCATTGACGCGTGTGCGCCGCCCCCCGCCCCCGCTGCACCTAAACCCGTCCACCATCAATCAATCAATCGATTCGGTTTCTACCAAGTTCATTAAAAATTCATAAGTTCTGTTTCGGAAAAGTTCTATACATGCAGGTATCGGTTTTTGTTTGCTGTTGCTGCTGCGCCTCACGCAGTCTGATTTGTTCCGAACGGTCATCATCTCCGTCGTCGGTGTCGTCATAATGCGGTACAGGGGTGGTTTAATTGCACCGGATAAGGGAGTTGGGGAACAAGTGTGGCGATGACTGCCTTCTTTAAGGATTCGGAATGACAACAGGTTCTACGGACGAAATGACCAAGTGGTAGTGGTTAACATGATTACCTCTCACCCCAGCAGGCCTGGGTTCAATCCCAGTCGGCACCGCCGGGATGTTCTGAGGCATAACATCTCTGATCACGCCTTTCTTCGGAATGGAAGTAAAGCCGTTGGTCCCCGGTTCATGAGTTGATGAGTCGATAGGTAGGGTCCAGGTGTGGGAGCTGCCTCCCTGGCGTCGGTAGCATTGGTGCTCAGCACGGAAAACAAGATCGACGAAAAACAAATCAAAGGGAAAAAAAAAGAAAGACGATAGATGTGGATACAGCGTAGTAACCACAAATTTTACGGTTAGAAAAAGATTATAGAATAATAACAGCTCAAAGCGTTAACCTGGGTGGCCAATCAACAAGTAGTTGGAGCCTACCGTATGCGTGATAATGTTTGCACCATTGAGCAATGTCAAAATTTGAAAAATTCTCAAAAATTTCGTTTTCGAGTTTTTTTTATTTATTTAAAGGGGGGATGTTTCTCAGAGTCTTAAACTTTGTTAATCATCGATCGAGTTTCCACTTGCTGCAATTACGGCCTCCACACGCTTCCGGAATGCACGGCAGGTTCTTATAATGTAGTCTGGATTCATTTCTCTCCAGGTACGGGTCAATGTTTGTCTGAGGCTTGGTGTACTCGGGTGGCGTTTAGAACAGGCCTTGGCCTTCATGACGCACCATATTGAGTAATCCAGCGGATTAAGATCGGGGCTGGATGGCGGCCACATATCGTTCGCCCAGAACGGAAGATGTTCCTGCAACCACTTCTGAGTGCGGTTTGAGGTGTGGCACGGAGCCCCATCTTGTTGAAATATTTTTGCGTCGGACCGTACTGTTCTTTGATCCACGGAAGAACATACTTACTTAAAATCCCGATGTAGACCTCCGTGTTGACCTTGTCGCCTTCTGGAATGAACATCGGGTCTATTTTTTTTGCCATTGGAAGCCACCAATCCAAACACCATAACGCTAGCAGGATGCTTGGTCAGATACACGTTCTTGTGCTTGTCGGCCACGTCTTTTACCGGAAGAGAACTAATATACCGGTCGGTTCTGGAATTTGATATGGGATCAACGGTAAACATTATCTCGTCGGTGAACAGGATTACCAGATTTTTTTCGCTTAATGAAGTTCAAGATTTCCTTGCATAGTTCGACTCGTAGCTTCCGGATGCGGTTGGTAATCATGTCAGTTTTTCCGTGCCCTCGAATTTGCCCCGCAATCTTCCTTTACGATCTTCCGTGCCGTAAAGTCACTGATCCCGTGTTCCTTTGCCATTTTCCTTATTGAACGCACTGGATTCACCCGAATCTTCCTTTTGATAGCAGCGATAACCCTCGGAACACGAGCTGACCTCGGACGACCTGTGGTCACCTTCGTGGATAGTTGTCCTTTCTATTCTCGGTCTAAAACCCTTTTGACGGTCCACCGGGACACTCCCACGGCGATTGAAATGTCTTTTTGCGACATTTGCGCGTGGGACAAATCACGAATACGTACGAATACGAATTCGTCATGGTGCAACTGTCAAACTAACGTTTAATCGTCTTTCTTTATTTACAGAGTGTCTACTCATTTGGCTAAATAGAATTCCCTGATTTTTCTAGAACTTTAACGGGTAATTTCCATATTTATAATAAGAAAGCTATGTTTTGGATGTGTTAAAAATATGCTTTTGCTTTGGTACCACAACATGATAATCAGTTTTAAAGAATGAGCTCAATATTCTCTTCTGAAGATTCGTTTTCCACGCACAAGTTTAAAATATAATTTATTTTTTCAAAGTGCCAGAATTAAGGGAAAACAAAATATTTGAAGCTTGTCATTAACGTTATGAACATTTAGAGATCTTCAGTCGCATTGACTTCACAACAATTGTAGGAACTTTACAAAAGTTCTGAGAAATGAAAGAAGATGCTGAGAATTTCAGTGAAGCTTCATAAACAAACTGAGGGAACATACGGGAAGTTAACATCCTCAAAATATGATTAACTAACTGGAAGCTTTCAGAACCACTTCTGTTAGCTTCCGAAAAACTACAGGAATTTTTAAGAAGTGCCTAGAATTTCAGGGAACTTAACCGGTGCCAAGAGTACTTCAGGAGTAAAGAGAACTAGAGGAAAGTTGTGAAAACTTTTAAGAGGTTTTAAGTACCTCATAAAAGCTAGATCTAGAGATATTTGGGGAATTTCAGAGATCTTAAGGGCAGCTCCTGTAACTTTAGTCCAGATTTTTTGTGCAGCTTAAAGATCTATAAGAAAGAGTATAGCCAAATTCAGGATATTTCCATGACGTCCTGTAAAAAAAAATCAAGAACTCTTAAGATGTTCCGAGAATTTCAGGGACGTACGGAGACATCGAGAGAATTTATGAAAACTTTAGAAAAAAATCGAGGAACTTAACGGAAGTCCAGAGAATTTCACGGAAATTTAAAGGTATTTACGAGAATTCCATTGATTTCAGAGCAGAACCTAGATTTTCGATAGAGTTGAGAAATTCAGGAAAGCTCCGACAACATCAGAGAATAAAACGGCAGTTCAAATAATTTCATGAAAATTACAGGTACCTTAAAGAAGCTTCTAGAAACGAATTTCCGGAATCTTCAGCAAAGCTCCGAGAGAATTTCTGGAACGCAATAAAAATGATAGGGTTACGGTATGTAATGTGGGTCTAGTCCTTTCATTCGGCCTATCACGCAAATAAATAATTAATTAAGGAATATTACACAAAAAATAAGGAAAATATTGATCACTGATGGTTGATAAATGTGTACCACACACAAATCAATTTATATCACAACATTTCAATACATTTTCAGCTCTCGTAAGTAATAAAACTGGTTGAGAATATCACAATGTTCGGAGTTTTTAGCCGCCATGACTTATAAGGTTAAGATGGGAAGGTTGACTGACGATCATCAAATGGCCTGATTATGGCATTTATTGATTGGAATTACCTGATAATACACACTAGACGTAAAACTTACAGTTGCTGTTTGAATATTTTATGTTTATTTTAATTGTTTAACAACGTTTTCACAAGTAAAACATGGACCCAACTTTAGGGACACATTTCTTTTCTATGTTCCTAACTATGGCCCATGAAATTCATTTGACAGCATATAGCAATAAGAGTAACGTCAACAATGTTGTTTTGCATTTGGATGATAAGGAACGAACAGGAAGGGAGATTTTTTCTGCCAAACCTGTATAATGAACATCACAATGTTCTGATTTAGATATTCTGCGGTCAAAAGACGATAAGCGAAATTTTTAATTTTTAATTTTTAAATTGAGTGATTTAATGTAGTTTTCGTAAAATTTTCTCTAAGAAATGTTTTGAGGAATGAAGAGCATTAAGTTAACAGTGATAGTGATAAAAAAAAATACATCAGAAAACGTTACCAAGAGCGTTTTTTTGAGGATCAAACAAGATAGGACGAAGTTGCATCCATAAATAGACCCAATTTGGGGACAATAGACCCATATTACATACATTTCCCTCGTGAGTTATTGTCTTAAAAAAAGTAAGTTTTTCAACTTTTCGTGGTTTCTGATAGCAAACGACATGATAAGCATATCTAAGCATACCATTTAGCAGTAGAATATCGTTTGCAGGTAAATTCATTGATGAGTTATGATTAAAAACGTAATCGATGGCTGCATATTAGACCGAGGTTAGGGACGTATACCCTATGATCATATTTCAAGTACTTTAAAAAATTTCGAAAAATTAGCTTTAGTTATAGAAAATATTTTGGCAAGCATCGATTCTAGAAATCCAGAGATCTTACTTAGATTGTTTTAGATAGTTTAATTGTATTCAGAAAAATTCCATTAATTTCAGAAAATTTGCAGCGACTTACAAGGAGTTCCGTGGAATTACGGAATATTCCGAGAATTCTATGATTGATCCAAAAACTTCAGAAGCATCAGGGAGTTATGAATATATATCAGAAAATTTGTTGGAACATTAAACAGATATAGAGAACTTCCGGTAAGCATAAAAAACTTCTGCGATGTCCAGATATGTTCAGGGAAAATAAGTGATTTGAGGCAAAGTTCCGTGAGCATTTATTACTTAAGGAAAATTGTGGAAAGGCAATTTAATAAAATTCCGTTAAATTGTGAGTTCTTATAAAAAGTACTGAGTATTTGAGGGCAGTCTAGAGAAGTTTAACGAAATTCATAAATCTTTTAGGCAGTTTTAATAACATCATGAATGTCTAGACTATTAATGAAGTAATGAAGTAGTGTCGATAATTAAGGGGAAATCCACGAAATTAAAAAATAATGTTGAGAACTTCCGTGAAAATCACAGAATTATATTAATTATTCCGTTCCATTCCACGAAAATACGGGAGCAAATTTAATCAATTGTTACTGGAGTTACTGTACTGGAGTAGTCTATGGAACTTAAGGGAAGATCCGAGAACTTAAGGAACTATCATGAAGATTAGCAAAATGTGAGAGCATTTCAAGACGCTTAGTAATAGGGGGTATTTCACGGGGAGTTCAGGTCCAGTAGTTTCAGAAAATTAGCGGGATATTAAGAAGTTTCCAGATTTTCATAGAATTTCAGAGATGCTAAGAAGATGAAGATTATTGATATCTTCACATAAGTTCAGAAGATCATGGATGCTTAAACATGTTTAGGACAGTTCAATTAAAATCAGGGCAGTACAACAAGCTTCATGAGAACTTCAAAAACTTCGACAACGTAAGGAAGAACAGAGAACCTCAGAGCACTTCCATTAATATTAAATAAATTATACAAATTTAAAGAAGTTTCGAGAACTTGAGCGAATTGTTAAAACTTCTGAGAAGTTTTCGTCAATCGTAAGGAAAATTGACGATTGTTTATGAAGCCCGGAAAAGTTCAGGGAAGTTTAAATATTTGTTGAGAAGTATTGTGAGCATCAGGCTTGTTTCTCAAACTCAGAACTGCCTTGAAAGCAGAATGCACTTAATGATTTTCTCAAATATATTTTTTTCAGAACTCCCTTGGAATGAGCTCCTTAGAAATTAAAATAAAATTCCATGAGCCTTTAAAACTGGAATTTGACTCCACATTCTTGAAGTTTTATAACTTTTAGCTCTAGAATTTCAAAAACTTGTCCAAATTAAAAATAGCCTTTCAAGTCTCTGAGTTTTATAAATTTATTTGTTACCGAAGATTATATAGTTCACTTTGGATGTATAAAATTCAATGTGTGAATGAAAATATCGAGAAAAACTTAATGTTTTTATTTTGAAATGCATTCTTTTCATTAAAATATACTTATCCAAAGAAAATTATTAAATTCCGTCAATAATGATTAAATTCCCTGAGACTTCCAGATATTCTCAGGAAAAACTAAATTCCCTGAGGATTTGCGGTTTTACAGGTTTTGCCTGTTATTAGACACTCTGACTAATACCGTGGGTTACTCTTGAATCTTGCCCATTAAAGCTTTATATCGTACATAAATGTTTATGAGATACTAATTTAATAAGTCTGCGGAATACCTAGCCCTGGTCCTCACAAGTTCCTACTTCACGCCTCCTCGAGTCATATGATAACAAAAGACTACCAGCTGAAACATGGACACAGCTGGTTGGCGTAGCCTGGGCAATGTTGCCAGTCCGGCAATAGCAAAGTGAAGAGGTGCGACGCGAACACTGGCGCGGTAACCATAGTACGGTGATAGAGAAAATGCTTCACCAAACCTGAGCGTCTGCTCACCATGGAGGTGCGGCTCAAAACGGCGTCTGTTCTCCATGTTAGGAGCGGCTGATCACCGTCCTAGTGCCAGCGTGGGACTCTAAACAGAGCTGTGCACGATGGTCCCCCGGCGAGACAGGGGGTTGGGGCAGGCCCAACAAGCCGCCCTGGAAAAAAACAAAGTTGCAAATACCGAAGAAAGAAATACGGATCGGAACAATCGGCACAGACCTACGCGACGAAATAAGGACTACGATTGGAAACTCGGAACATGGAACTGCAAATCGCTCGGCTTCCCGGGTTGCGATAGGTTAATCTATGACGAACTTCAACCACGCAACTTCGAAGTCGTAGCACTGCAGGAACTTTGCTGGACGGGACAAAAGGTATGGAAAAGTGGGCATCGAGCGGCTACTTTCTACCAGAGCTGTGGCACCACCAACGAGCTGGGAACCGGCTTTGTAGTGCTGGGTAAGATGCGCCAACGCGTGATTGGTTGGCAGCCGATCAACGCGAGGATGTGCAAGTTGAGGATTAAGGGCCGTTTCTTCAACTACAGCATCATCAACGTGCACTGCCCACACGAAGGGAGACCCGACGACGAGAAAGAAGCGTTCTATGCGCAGCTGGAGCAGGTGTACGACGGCTGTTCGCAACGGGACGTCAAAATCGTCATCGGCGACATGAACGCTCAGGTAGGACGGGAGGCAATGTATAGACCGGCAATCGGGCCAAACAGCCTGCATGCCGTATCGAACGACAACGGCCAACGATGCGTGAACTTTGCAGCCTCCCGGGGTATGGTAGTTCGAAGTACCTTTTTCCCCCGCAAGGATATCCACAAAGCCACCTGGAGATCACCTGACCAACACACAGAAAACCAAATCGATCACGTTCTAATCGACGGGAAATTCTTCTCCGACATTATCAACGTCCGCACGTACCGCAGTGCGAACATAGATTCGGACCACTACCTAGTTGCAGTATGCATGCGCTCAAAACTCTCGACGGTGCATAACACACGTCGAAGTCGAACGCCACGACCCAACATTGAGCAACTACGGGACACCGGAGTTGCCCAGGACTACGCGCAGCAGCTGGAAGTTGCACTACCCACGGAAGAGCAGCTTGGCGCAGCTTCTCTTGAAGATGGCTGGAGGGACATCCGTTCAGCCATAGGTAGTACTGCTATAGCGGCACTAGGTACTGCAATCCCGGACCGAAGAAATGACTGGTTTGACGGCGAATGCAAACTGTTAGTAGAGGAGAAGAATGCAGCACGGGCGAGAATGCTGCAACACCGCACGAGATTGAATGTGGAGCGATACAGACAAGCGCGGAACAGACAAAACTCGGTTTTCCGAAGGAAGAAGCGTCAGCAGGAAGATCGTGATCGCGAGGCGATGGAAAATCTGTACCGCGTAAACGACACACGGAAGTTCTACGAGAAGCTAAATAGTTCGCGCAAAGGCTACGTGCCGCAAGCCGATATGTGCAAGGACTTGGACGGTAACCTTCTCACGAACGAGTGTGAGGTGATTGAGAGGTGGAAGCAGTACTATGACGAGCACCTCAACGGTGAAGCAGCAGAAAACGAAGGTGGCACGGCAACAGACCTTGGAGCACGCGCAGAAGACGACAGGCTACCGGCCCCTGATCTTCAAGAAGTTGAGGAGGAGATCGGTCGGCTGAAGAACAACAAAGCAACTGGTGTAGATCAACTACCAAGTGAGCTATTGAAATACGGTGGTGAAGCACTGGCTAGAGCGCTGCACTGGGTAATTGCCAAGATTTGGGAGGAGGAGATATTACCGGAGGAGTGGATGGAAGGTGTCGTATGCCCAATCTACAAAAAGGGCGACAAGTTGGATTGCTGCAACTACCGCGCGATCACACTGCTGAGCGCCGCCTACAAGGTACTCTCCCAAATTCTATGCCGCCGTCTGTCACCATATGCAAGAGAGTTCGTGGGGCAATACCAGGCGGGATTCATGGGTGCCCGCGCTACCACGGACCAAATTTACGCGATTCGGCAGGTTCTGCAGAAATGCCGCGAATACAACGTGCCCACACATCATTTGTTCATCGATTTCAAATCCGCATACGACACAATCGATCGAGATCAGCTATGGCAGATTATGCACGAGTACGGATTTCCGGATAAACTGACGCGATTGGTCAAGGCGACGATGGATCGAGTGACGTGCGTTGTTCGAGTATCGGGGACACTCTCGAGTCCCTTTGAATCTCGAAGGGGGTTACGGCAGGGTGATGGACTTTCGTGTCTGCTGTTCAACATCGCGTTAGAAGGTGTGATCAGAAGAGCTGGGATAGACACGAGTGGCACGATATTCAGAAAGTCCATCCAGCTCCTTGGTTTCGCCGATGACATTGACATTATGGCACGGAACTTTGAGATGATGGCGGAAACGTACATCAGACTGAAGGCTGAAGCTAGACGGATTGGACTTGCCATCAACGCATCAAAGACAAAATATATGAAAGCAAGAGGTTCTAGGGAAGACAATGTTAGCCTCCCACCCCGAGTTCAGATTGACGGTGACGAAATCGAGGTGGTCGATGAGTTCGTGTATTTGGGCTCACTGGTGACCGCCGAAAATGATACCAGCAGAGAAATTCAAAGACGCATTATGGCAGGGAATCGTGCCTACTTTGGACTCCGGAGGACGCTCCGGTCGAATAAAATTCGCCGCCGCACGAAGTTGACTGTCTACAAGACGCTGATTAGACCGGTGGTCCTTTACGGCCACGAGACCTGGACTATGCTCGTGGAGGACCAACGCGCCATTGGTGTTTTCGAACGGAAGGTGTTGCGTACCATCTACGGTGGAGTGCAGATGGATGACGGAACGTGGAGGAGGCGAATGAACCACGAATTGCACCAGCTGCTGGGAGAACCATCCATCGTCCACATTGCAAAAATTGGGCGACTACGGTGGGCTGAGCACGTCGTAAGAATGCCGCACGACGACCCAGTGAAAATGGTTCTAGAAAGCGACCCAACAGGAACAAGAAGAAGAGGCGCGCAGCGGGCAAGGTGGATCGACCAAGTAGAAGGTGACCTGCGGACCCTTCGCAGACTACGAGGCTGGCGAACTGTGGCCATGGATCGAGTAGAGTGGAGACGACTTCTTCGGACAGCAGAGGACAACAAGGCCTTAGCCTGATTGGTAAGGTAAGTAATTTAATAAGTCTAAAACATCTAACATTTGTTTGGTGTGCCATCAGAACAACTACTTTTCATCTCTTAGGTCATATAAGTCACTATTTGGTCACTTATTTCTTCAAAATGGTAACTAAACCCACTATTTTTGACAGCATTGATCGCTACCAGCCCTGCTGCCCATACACATCGGAATATGTTCCGGCCATATCTCCGGAACCTGTTAACCGATTCCAAAAATATTCAGAAACGTTCTTTGGAGCCATAGTTTTTTATGTGATGGTTGTTGCAATTTTTAATCGGCCTCGTAGTAAACATTCCATTTGACAACATTGTGATTGATGGTCACTAAAATCCGCTATTTTGGATTAAACAATAATATTGAATTATTTAAAAATCTCTTATTTTAATACGAACATTGTGGCATAACAATATTGACCATGGTTTACAATTTAAACGACTCTCACAGCAAAAGAGCATACGGTGGTATATGATAATTAATTACCGAATTCTGAGCCTGACCGCACAATTGTACCACAGACTTCGCTACGAAACATTCGAGGAATCAAATATGCAGATATGTATTTGTTATTGCAAACACTGAATCACGGAAAAACCGTGCGAAATATCAGGACCTAGCCACAGCAAAAGCAGCATCAGAAGCAACGGGTGGGTGTAGTGGACATTTATCCGCGTGAGGTCATACACGTGTCCGCAGAGAGACAGCCTCTTGAGGACGGTTTGAAATCGAACTTCTCATGCTCTTAAATAATACTTACGCACGAAGCATGTCAAGTGAACTGAGAATTCTCGAATGGCAACCTTGAACCTTGTGGAAAAGCATCGGATTATTTTATTTTCCACTGCCCTGTGTACATGTGCTCCCGAAATCAGCAGAAAACGGTGATTTCGCAGAAGGAGCTGAAAAACGTAGAACAAACACTTGAAATAGCTAATCCAGCAGAAAAGGAAAGCCTATCCCGGTTAGTAACAGCAGTAGCAGTAACAAGTTGATGAAAACTCGGGATGGAATCTGCCTTCCTCTTGGAGGGGAGGGCGAGGGGATGTTGTTATGAAAACTGATTCGACGGAAATGAAATCCTTTAATCCTCACAGCGAAACCATCGAAATGTTTTGTCAGCGGAATTGAGGGAAGATTCCAACGAAAATTTTCATAACCGGGAAAATCGATCGATTTAATAATTGGAATTTCGGTTGAAATGTTACAAAATAAGGCAGAAATCCGGTTCGAGCGAGAAATTTTCGTAGCCTCAAAGGAATCCATTAGCTGCTTCCGCCTACGGAAACAGTTAACAGCGCAAAACTGTTTACGAGCTGGGCTTTTATCGGAACGGTCACAACTTCGCAGTGCAAGGCACACACAAACACACTCACAAACATGAAATGTTGCTCCCAGGTTGATAAAAGCGATAAAATCGCGGAAAAGTTCCATCGTCGTCGTTGTCGTCATACGGGAAATGGCTCAATGCTGATGTAGAGCTGAATGCGACACAGGCAGATAAGATGCGTGAACGCGAGGGCAGGGGTTGAAATATATGACCGAGAGCTTTATAACAGTGAGCTTTTTAAGAACACAGCAAACGTATCTAATGAGCGAACAGCTGTGATCAAACTCACGTCGTCTAATGATAGTGAGGGCTCGTTGCCGTGATAAACAGTGTGCTTGTTTGATCCAAGGAGTTGGCATCACTATCTCTATTAATAACAAGTAACCATAGCGAGCATAGCCACAGGCCCACGCACTGGGCCCGCTTTGATTGATACGTGTGTTCACGTTTTTATGTTGGCTACGAAGAGATGGCGGCGTGTCAGGTCCTTGGTTTGATCAACGAACAAACCGCAGTGAGCTCAATTGAAAGGGGTCTATTAGCTTTTATAAACAACAACATTATCGGAAAAGAGAGAGAAGAGAGATGGTTTGCATGGGCGAGCTTCGGTTCGTGTGAAAACGGCATTAAGTATTGTTTACAAAAGCTGATAGGCCCTTTTTAATTGCTGGTCGAGATATTTTAAATCGATTTTAATTCTCTTAAATTGTCTTGCATTTCTGCTCAGAATCATCTTAGAGTTCTCCTCTAATATCGTCCAAACATCAACCTGGAATTTTTCTTAGACTTCTGCCAGAAATTCTTTGCAAGATGCCCTTAGAATTATCCTCGGAAATCCCATAAAAATCTTCACATGATTCTTTTGGAATTAAGCCCTAGCAATCCGAATCCCTTGAGATTATTAACGGGGTCCCTCGAAACTTTATTTAGAATTGACTTAAAATTATGTTTCTAAATTTCCACAGAACTCAATACCCTAGGAATTTATTTGAAGTTCTCATAAGAGCTGCCTGGTCGCGCACGGATAGGACCCAATTTGTACGTTTTGTAATAGTTAAAAATAATGACTTACGATCGAATCACTGACCGTCCTGTCATGGCGGAGGTAAAAGTACTACAGACGTTTATTTACTGTAACATAACAAGAACAGTACATAACAAGCAATGACAATGATACGGGGACAAGTGGGAATATCTATGGGTAGGTACAGTAGTTATTTCATGTTAAGGGTCGGGTAGAGGCAGTAGTAATCGCCTGCACGAACACTGCCTTAACACTGAACTTATTAAAAATAATCATTAGAAATAGATCTGAAATGCTCTTTACAATCGTTATGGAATTTCCAACAGAACCACAAAAAAATTCAACTTTGAACTCACAGAACTGACTTGGCGTTGTAGTCAAAACTCTCTAAGAGTACTCCCAAAGACTCCTTTGGAATTTTTCTCTGACATACCTTGTTGTTGCCCTTTGGAATCATTCTAAAATCTCCTTGAAATTCCTATGGAATTTTCATCAATATAGTCCAGTCCAAGGGTTCAGAAACTTACTTTTTCCAAAGAGAGGATGAAGTATATTTTTCCCGGTTTTTCATCGAAATTCACGGGCTTTTCCTGTTTTTTCCCGGTGGTTTCGTACTCCCGGCTTTTTCCCGGTTTTCCAGATTTTCCGGTTCACTGGTCATCCTGAAAGGTGACTTGAAAACTCTAGAGACATATTTAAGGCTTAAATATGTGGCATTCGATTCTGTTTGCCCATGAATAATTCCTTGATGAGCGCGCTCATGAGCATTTAATTGATGGCTGTGAGCAATCAAAGAACGAACATTTTCAGTGAGCTTTATATCTCATAGCCTTCAGATTCATGTTAATGAATGGATTAAATGACTTTGATTTGACGACAAATGCAAGCAGATAGTGGAGGAGTAGCATCTAAATAGTGTTTGAAATAGAAGGTATATTTTTTCTAGGAATTCACTGAAGCTTCCTTCCATAATTCAATTTAATAAATTCGCTTGAATACTCTATAGAACACCAAAGCAGTTCTTCTCATAATTGTCTTGAAATTTTGTTCAGAATTATTTTGAAGCTCTCCCCTTAAAGTTCTTTTGAAAGTTTGTTTGAAAATTCCCATAATATTCTATGGAAATTCTTTTCGTGATGCCCTTGAAATCATCATCGGAATTCCCTTAAAAATATTCTGAGAATTTCTTTGGAATTGTACCCTCAAAATTCAATTCTTTTGGTATTGTTCACGTATCCCTGAATCGTCTTCACAATCGTTTTGGAATTTTCCACAGAACTTCTACTCTACACAATTGACTTGAAGTTAAAGTCCAAACTAGCTTACCGTCATTAGAGTTCTTTACAAAACTCCCTTTAATTTTCTCTGAAACATCTTGATGTTATTTCTGAAATGCATTCCAAAATCTTGAAGTCTTGAAATTTCTTGAAAAAAAATCTAAAACTCTCTTAATAGAATAGTGAATTTTCAAATCGCCATATCTGCTTTTGTAAACAAAGATTCAAATGTCAATTTTTCGAAACTATCGCACACGAAAACTAGCAAAGAGTTTCGACAAATTGACGTTTGAATCTTTTTTTTTTTGACGTAGGATTACGTTTTTCGGCAACATATTGGGGGTGCAATTTCAAAAAACCAAAATCAACCGCGTTACGAAAAGTGGTCAGGTTTTGACCACTTATAGCTCTGTCAATTGATGATGGATTTTAATTCTAAGCAAGCCAATCGATTGGAAATTTTTCCACGCATCTAAAATGAACACTTTACCAATTTTCAATAGGTCATTGTTGAAAACTACACAAATGTCCAACTGTTGAAATGGTGATAAAAATTATCATCGATTGCCTGCCAAAAGCGTTTTCCCTAACACGCTTTCCATCCGGTCTCGCTGAACGGTGCATATTCAATCATCATGTGTGGTGGGTGGTGGTGTCCGGTCGGTCGTCGTCAGCAGCAGCAGCAGTGTTTTAGGCGCGTGTCGTTGAACATTGTTCTCCAGTACACAACGAAAGGCTGCCCGCAAACAACGAGCTGCAGCCCACATGAGTGGTCATACACCGAAGAAGGTGGAAGAAGCAACACCGCTACTGATCGGATTCAGTAGCTCTTCGTAAGTCGCTGTGGATCATGTATGCCAAGCGCGTCACACTCGTTCCAAACAACATCTAGCTCGACAGTCTCATCTGTGTTGAACACCCTAATTGATCAGCATTACACAACTATCACGACAAAATGGTTCTTTTCAGGACGACCATAAATTATTGTTGATTAGGAGTTAATTTTCATTGAACGCCACATCACCCCCAAAGCTCTTTGATAATGTACCCAGCAACCAAACGTTTGTGGTCAAATGCGTAACAGGTACATTCTCGCAATGACTGAATACCACATGTCCTTGTCAAATAACCAGAAACACTTCGATATAAAGCAAGGTTTTCACGATGAACTTCACGAACTCAAAAAAAAAAAATCAGGATATTGATCAAGACTTCATTGAGCCTGTAGATCTTCCCGATCTAAACTCCAGAATAATTTGGAGATCGTTAAATATCGTATTGTAACAATTCGATGATGTGCTTGTTGACAAAAGGCTCACTTGAACTTCACGAACTCAAAAGGACTTTTAGGACATTGTTCACGACTTTATTGAGCATGTAGATCTTCAAAAACTGAACTCCCGAATACTTTGGAGATAGTTAAATATCTTATTAAATCCATTCGATGATGTGCATGCTTTTTTTTTCCTTTGATTTGTTTTCTGTCGATCTTGCTTTCCGTGCTGAGCACCAATGCTACCGACGCCAGCGAGGCAGCTCCCACACCTGGACCCTACCTATCGACCCATCAAACTCATGAACCGGGAACCAACGGATTTACTTCCCTTCCGAAGGAAGGCGTGATCAGAGATGTTATGCCTCAGAACATCCCCGCGGCGCCGACTGGGATTGAACCCCGGGTCTGCTGGGGTGAGAGGCAATCACACTTACCACTACACCACCGGCACCGCTGATGTGCATGCTGACAGAAGGCTCACTTTAACTTCCCGGAATTACAAAAACTTTCGGGACATTGTTCAATATTTCATTGAGCCTGTAAATCTTTAATATCTGAACTCCAGAATACTTTGGATAGCATTAAATATCTTATTGAAACAATCCGATGATAAAGGGTGTCCACGATGAAATTGCCACACACAAAATTGATTCGCAAAATTCGAGTTTTCATCCGATTGCCATCAAATTTTCAGGGATTGAGAAATAACTATTAAACTTCATTTTACCATTTTACTCGTATTTTATTTACAGTCCATACGCAAATGCCCGCACCTTGGCCTTAACCCCGGTCATAAGATTCTGCACAACCTGTGAATCAACCGTTTTTTGCATGTAAACCCATACTTTCTTCAGTTCCTCGACTGTCTTCACTACTTTAGGTCGTTTAAGAAGGTGCTGCTTCATAATCGCCCAGTACTTCTCGATGGGGCGGAGCTCCGGAGTGTTGTGAGGGTTGAACATTTTCGGCACGAAATTGACCTTATTGTCCGCATACCACTTCAGCACGTCCTTGGAGTAGTGGCATGAGGCCAAATCCGGCCAGAAGATTGTTGGGACGTTGTGGGCCTTCAGGAGAGGAAGCAGCCGCTTCTGGAGGCACTCTTTTATGTACACCTGTCCGTTCATCGTGTCCTGGGTCACGAAAGGTGCACTCCGCTTCCCGCACGTGCAGATGGCTTGCCAAACCAGGAATTTCTTCGCAAATTTGGACATCTTCTGAGTGCGGACATGCTCCGGAACGCTGAACTTATCCTTGGCCGTGAAAAACAGGTTGCCGGGGATCTGTTTGAAGTCGGCCTTCACATATGTTTCGTCGTCCATGATGTAGCATTCAACTTTCGTCAGCATGTTGAGGTACAACTTCCTGGCACGGGTTTTGGCGGACTTGTTCTGCTTCTCGTCGCGATTAGGGGCCTTTTGTACCTTGAACGTTCGAAGCCTTAGTTTTGGCCTTCTGGACAAAACTTCGGCTTAGGTGCAGCTTCTTAGCCACATCCCTAACGGAGGCGTTCGGATTTCGGTTGAAGGCCCCAACTACGCGGTTGTGATTTTTGGTGTTGTACGGAATACTTTTTCCTTCACTTCTGGGCTTCCGATCGGTGGTCAACCGTTCCTCGAACCGCGAACGATGCGAGAGATCCTTGTTCTCGTGATGAATGCGCAAGATTTTATCACGCACAAGCTGTTCTTTCGACTCCATTTCCGCGAGTTTTGATCACAGAACTTTAAAACTTGCAGGATGTAAATAATGCACTATGAACTAAATCCACCCAAATTTTCATTAAATTCTACCCAACGGTTAAAAAGTTAGAGCAATTTCATAGTGTGGCAATTTCATCGTGGACACCCTTTAATCATGTTGACAAAAGGTTCTCTTGAACTTCCCGGACTTCTAAAGACTTTCAGGACGTATTTTCATGACTTCATTGAGCATGTAGATCTTTAAGATCTGAATTCCAGAATACTTTGCAAAGCAACAAATGTCTTATTGATATCATTTGATGACCGGTATATTGTCAAAAGGCTATCTCGAACCTCTTGGACTCGTAAGGATTTTCAGGATATTGTTATATCTCCAAGATCTTAGCTCCAGACTGGTTTAGAAAACATTGAATATCTTATTGCAACTTCGCATTATCGTTCAGTAGGTGCAATGAATTTCAGCCATTTGGAATTTTTCAAAATGGCGTATATGATATTTTTCAATAAATCATAGCTTGAAAACGGCTTATCTAATTGAAAAAAAACGTCTGAATAAGCTGGACTGCATTTTCAAACAAACAAAAACAAGTTTTTGTCATAAAATTAAAAATAAAACTGTTATAAGCTTCAACAACAAATAAAGTACATTTTTAAGATTTTAAAACTTATGTTTATAAGAAAGCTAGCTTAATAAAACTTTTCTGAAATGTGCACCATAGACTCTTCAAAATTTACCAAAATCACAGAACATAAACTATTAGTAAGATTATAAACTTTTTTAAACTTAACTTTTATGGAATGCTTATCCATAACAACTTTATATTTCATAGTAAAGATTCTACCCGGGTTGGCGTAGAACTACTCCATAGGCACATTGACCACACCGCAAAAGTCTAGCGTCTACGGTGGGCTGGGCACGTCATAAGAAGGCCGGTAGACCGGTGAAAATGGTTCTCAATAACGACAATGACAATGACAGGTGGATGTACCAGCTGGAAGGCGACCTGCAGAGCCTTCACACTAAGATTATTTTACCGAAATCTGTGAAATTTTACCGAAATCTCAACAGCTGACCGTTCGGTAAACAGTTCGGTAATTGCGGATTTTTCACTGATATTCATTGAAAAATTACAGGAAAACTGTGAAAAATTACCGAACTATTTACCGAACGGTCAGCTGTTGAGATTTCGGTACAATTTCACACATTTCGGTAAAATAATTTTAGTGTGTTCGAAGACTGCGAGGCTGGCAACGTGCAGCCATGGAACGAGAGGAATAAAGACGACTTCTATGCGAATCTTTTAACAAAAGGTCGAAAGGACAAAAGGCCAAAAGACCATAAGGTCGAAAGGACATAATGTCGAAAGGACATAAGCTCGAAAGTACAAAAGGTCAAAATCACAAAACTGCTTTTTTAGGACTGAGTGTAATTTAAAGAAGAGTAAATTGTATTGATATTTTATACATTAAAGCACTGCTCACGTATTAAAGAAGGAAAAACGTCTAAAAAGTATGAGATCCTAATATCTCATCACAATTTTTCGGAATAACTGATCATGAAAAATCTAATAAAAACATAAGATTTTGATTTTTCAAAAATTTTTCAAATCCTAAAACTCACAAGTTTTCCAAAGTTCAGAAAGTAAATTTTCATTTTAAATTATTTAATAATTCTCATGATTAAACTTTCTAAGAGGGGAATATTGAATAGATTGTAATTGTGATTATATTATTCAACATTACAGCAAAGTCAATGATAACCAAATGTTAAAGAATATATTTTACTTTTGAGAATTTGTTTAAAGTCATGACAAATCAGTTTCAGCCTATTTACATCAGCTTTGGGCCTTCTGTCTTTCGACCTTTTGTCGCTACACCCTTCTGTGTGCAGCAAAGGACAAGCCCAGATCACATTTATATTTGTAGCTAATAGCTGTGACTTGAAAGTAAGATTAAAAAATATGTACCCGAATAAATGCGACGTGATAATTTGGAATTGTATCAGAAAAGGCTCTTGTAAACCATAATCTCAGTTGCTGGATAAGAAAAGACTTAAATTTTCAAGCTCATTTCGAAACCCTTCCGGAACAGCAGTTGTCTCTCACGAACGAACGAAAAGGCTGTCCATAAGCAACGTTTACATCTTTTCGGAAACTGTGAACCCTGTGTAGTTAATCGACTATATAGAATATCCTGATAATGTGTATGAAGCAGAATCCCACCCACTGCTCTCGCAAAATTCTTATCGTGTTTCATGGACAGTCCCGAAAGCACGTAAACCGTAGAGGTTGAGAAATTTATACAAACTATGATAGAACTTTGGCATTGCCGAAACTAACACGCACACACTAACAACTGTGCAGCTTCGGGTGCGAGTACGCGGAGGAATCTTTTCCTGGCGGTTGAAACCGAATTTCCGAACGGGTGGGTGTGGAATGCAAACAGGAAGCGAGAGTGGATGTTAGTTTGAAAATATTTACTTTGCCCCCTCTGTGTGTGAGAGGGAAAGCGAGTAGAGGCAGCAGCAGAAGCAGCAGTCGGTGCACACCAGAGTGAGCGGTGCTTTATTACACTAATAAAATAATTTACTACATTCCTGGCACGGTTTCGCACTCGCTACACATTGGGAAACACCACCCAGAGGCAGGCTGGGCGGGCAGGGTAATGTTAGTTAAAGGAAGCTGTACTCGTGTGTAGCATGGTAGGTTGGTAGGTACGGATACAGCTGCTACTGCTGTAGCGCACTGTTTGAGCAGCAGAGATAAATGTAATTCAAACCATTTTGTGGCACTTTGTGAAAAGCTTAAAAGCTTGCAGTGAGGATATTTTCACTTTTTTGGGGGAGGAACCGAGTGCGCGGCGTGCCGGAGAGTTTCGTTTGTTGTAAAATAATGTTTTTACGTTACAGTTGAAAGTACTGAGGGTACTTGTTAGGGGTTGTATAGCATTTTACTGGAGTAGTGCGAGGGTGTGTAGGAGAGAGAGATTTAATTACCAGAGACAATGTATATTTGCATTTTATAGGTCGATTTAATGAATTAAATCGTTGGCAAAATATTAAAAGACAATACAAAATTAAATTAAACAACAATAGAGCTACACATGGAAACCTGTCAAACAGAGCAGTTTGTGAATCATGGTCCGGGATTTTTTTTCTTTTCACTAAATTAACGGTAACAAAAAGGAACATCAAACATACAGTCCCTTCATTATGAACAAACTAAAAAAAATGCATATAGGGGAATTTACGAATTCTCGTTGCAGGATCCGCGCTGCTATTAGCATTTTCTCAGCGTCACAAACACATATGACGTGATTGTTTGTTTATAGGGAAAATTACTCTAATGCTGGCCTATGACTCTAAGATTGGGCCCATCGCTAAAAATCTGCTATTTATCAATATTATCTAGATGAACGCGTCATTGGAACGGTACTAATGGATATTTTTGGCCGCTATTGGAAATTTAGTCGATAGCTGAATTTTTTGCATGGCCTCAAATAAGGGGCATTTAGGCCGACATTACATCCATTTCCCCTATTCATCTGCTGCTTCCTTCTCCATCCATCCCAATCGTCAGAATTGTTCAAAATGGTTTGAAATAGTTTTTACAACGCGCCACACTTCTCAGGGGAGTGTGACTATTGCCGGCAACGTCTTTTCTTCGGCAACCTTTCTATCTGAACTGTGTGTTAACAAGCTGTTCTATTAAATTTTACCTGATGTCTCACTTTCCGGCAGGTGCTTCCAAAAATTTAATATTTTGTAATTCTTTGGCGAACGTTTCAGCTCAATTGATCAGAAGTTAACAAAGTTACATCATGTCAAAGTTGACCATTTTCAAATATATTATATTAACAATATGATCCACTCTTTCGCTTAGCTGGCGAACCGATTTTTTACGAATTTTTCACCTCTGTGGCCAAAAAGGCTACCAATGTATTTGTTTATCGTCACAAGGGGTAAAACAAATGAAAATATGTTTAATATTTCAAATGAATGTATTTCAGCATTTTATTTTATTTGACAAATTTTAAAGTAATATACACAATGTAATTAATGAAAATAATTTGAATCTTACTTTTTTAATAAGTGCTATATTTGCACCCCTCGTTTGTAATTGAATGATTGTTACTGACCTTTTTAAATGCTAAATGGTGCGTGAAGCAATATTTTGCGGGTCGCCATTGCAACATTTGGAAAAAAAAACATGAATGGATCATATTGTTAATATGATATATTTGCCATTTTGTATGAAAATCGGCATGCGCTGCTATTTTATCGAGCACAGCTGTAGATGCAGATTCAGCACAAGGTAAATACAGCGGAATTTCTAACGCTGAGCTGTATCATTGTTACCATCAGATGCCAACATCAATGGAAATTGGCAAATGTAAGTGGAATTGAGTCGGCTACATAATACGAAAGGGTGGACACAAAATCTGCAAACAACTGCTGGATTGGAATCCGGAAGACCATCGCAACAGAGGCAGGCCAAAAGTCAAGTAGTCGGAGCCTCACCAAAAAACGACAGAAATGTGACTTGGGTCCTGGTCAAAGTGAAAGCAAGCTGTCATCAAGGTAAAAATCTTTCACGTTGTCTCTATGCATCCTATAGTGGAGCTGTAGCACAATCCAAATTTCGGACAACACCAGCAACATTTTCAAAGTATCGTGGCATTCACTTACGAAGGTTAGGTTACGAGATCAAATCTAGGGCTATACTCCTAGTTTCTATTTATGGAACTTCAAAAGAACGTTCTTCAAAGCTTGAGCGATAAACCAAAATAAGCAGGATCTGTTTCCAGGTTTATTGTGGGTTGCAGCTCGCTGCTTGCAGGCAGCTTTTCGTTGTTTACTGGAGAACACCACCACTCACCACCAGACATGGAACGGCATTCCGCAAAATGATGTATAGAGCTTTAGTAGGTTTTATTATTAGCTACAACTTTTGCCCATAACTCAAATCTGTATCTCTTATGCATCACGAATTAGAGCGGGCAGAACTTGTTACTGTTTTTCAGTTAATGTAAAATACATTCACTGAAAAACAGTAGTGGCTTCTACATAAGAGATACGGATTTGAGTTGTTAACAAAAGTTGTAGTTAATAACAAAACCTACAAAAGCTTTATACACCATTTTGCGGAATTCTGTTGATGAAAAAAGTTAGGGGCAAATAAATGTAAATGAATGCACGAAATGAATGCAAATGATTTACCATGCCTGCTCACCACGCGGTGATTGAATAACACCGTTTGGCAAGACCGGATGGGATTCAACTTTGAAATCTGTGTTAGGGAACTCGCTTTTGGCAGGCTATCAGGGTGATCATTTCAATTATCATACATTCGTGCAATTTTCAATAATGTTATTTTGAAAAATGATGAAGTCTTAATTTTAACAGATTTGTAGAAAAAATTCCTACGCCAATCGACGTATTAAGAATTAAAATCCATAATCTCTGGATCAAATCAGACCACTTTCATGCCACAACCGACTTTGGTTTTTGAAATTGCACCCCCAATATTGCCTTAAAATACATGGTATGTTAGATTTGAACATATCTAGATAGAGCTGGAATAAGAGCGTAACAGCTTTTGTAAACAATGACTTCTCTCGTTGATTATTTTGCTTCTTTGGAGTGGAGCTATTGGAGTTTTTTCGTAGGAAAGTTAGTGGAGTTTTTTCGTAGGAAAGTCAAGGCACGTCCACGCAAACCAACATTATCGTCGGGTAGGGAAAGTCTTACCCTACCTGATGGTGATGTTGATTTGCGTTGGCGAGCCTTGACTTTCCTACGAAAAAACGGAGACTGGATAGTGGAAAGAAATAGCTCCACTCCAAAGAAGCAAAATACTTTCAAACCATGTTCAAGTTTTTGTTTCGAAGTCAGAGTATTAGATCTGAGCGTACATTAGCGAAGCGAAGCAAAATTTGCGTTGGCCTGAGAGAGACAATTATTACTTGTCCCCCGCTCGTTCCTTCGACAAATCTCGCCTCGCGTGTGAAATATCGCTCAGGACCGAAAACAGTTTTATCTCATCTCAACACAGCGACTTACTTACGAAAAGGATTGTATGGCGAGAGGGAGCGGGTGAGTAAATTGAAGTTAGAATGATATCGTGTACCTGGCTTCTGACCTATGCTTCGAGTCGCACTCACACAAGTAAAACACAAAATTCTGACATATGAACAAACAGCACTGCCATCTAGCCGCTTATTGCAACTTTAACATTTGTTTTACACACAATTGAGTTTGAGCTTGAACGTCTGTATGCGCCTCGTGTTTCCTAGTAGATCAGACCGGAGATACGTTTAACACCGCCACGGCGAGCCAGACGACGGATGGACGGGCTTGGTAATACCCTGGATGTTATCACGAAGAACCTTGCGATGACGCTTGGCGCCTCCTTTACCGAGACCTTTTCCTCCTTTGCCTCGCCCAGTCATTGTTCCTTGTTAGGTAGAAGAGCGGACAACCTAACCTGCCACCAACTTTCTACTGCTAATGAAAATGAGTTGACAGTAGCGCTCTTTTAAATATTTTCAGGTTCAAGCAACATGATGATTATGATGACTGGGTTTGGGAAGAACGTTTATTTCATGAAAACAATGATAAAATTATCATTTTTAATTTGTACATTGGACAATTGGCATTTACCACTTTTTAAATAGCTTCTTGTTGAATATCAACATTCAGAAGCATTGCTATCAATGCGTAGAAATATTTCTGATCGATTGGTGATAAATGATTGAAATTGGTCCAGGGGCTTCTGAGTTATTAACGTTCAAAATCTCTCATAATTGTGTTACATATTCCATTTTCGGTTTTCACAAAGTGTACCCCCATATAGAAATCACAGACGTAGTCCTGCGTCAAAAGTTATTTTTGAATAAAAAATAGATTTTTTGGACAACTCTAACATGGAAATTGTCACCCTGATGACAAAATAAAAAATACGGACCATATATTTTGCGATAAGGAACAAAACTACTAATTTTTTACGAAATTCTGAGAACCACTACATCGTTTTGCTATGCAATGGCTGTTAAAATAAATTTCCAGGAGAAGGTGATTGGAAAGAGGTTTCAGAGAAGTCAGAAAAAAAACTCTCCGAGAAACGTCCAGAGCAAGCTAGCCAACTTTGTCTGATGATAAACATCCAAGACAGAAGAAATTTCCGGGACAAGAGGAGCTTTCAGAAGATGTCGGCAGACACTTCCGGGGCAAATCTGCAGGGGGAACTCAGAAGGAGGATAATTGTCCCGTGTTGTTTGAAAAATCATAGCTTAGTCATTTATTCACGAATTTCAAATCTATTTGTACCGTTTGAAACTACATACCTTAAAAATTTATTCGGCATCAATAGATTTATAATCAATCGATATGTTGCTGAGTAATGATTTTTCAAACATTACCAATTTGCCGTTACATATTTTACCGGAGGCATCATGTTAAAGCTCTGGAGGATGATGATGATTATGATATGGAGCTACCACTCACTGTCAGTAGACTGTGGACTATACTCACTGTTCGACTTGAACAAGTTTAATAACCTCTAACTGAACTCATTCATTGCATGAAGGGCCAAAAACGATTTGGGTGAATTCATGGGGAACATCGCCCACGTGTATAAACGGGATAGATAAGAATCTCCTTTCAACAACAGGATCATACCACCGGTCGAAAAACAGGCAATCCAACAAAAGGGTACCCCAATGAGTGGGTAGACGAGCCCACCCTCTATTCACGAAACGCTAAAAACAGGGTGCCCTGGTGGACCCTCCCATACCAGGCATTTAATGTTTCATATAATAATGAAAGTTAATAGAAAAAATAAAGGAAAGATCTCACCCGATATGTTGCAAAGAAAATAAGGCTCTGGAAGCGGTTTTGAACCCTAAACACCCACTCCCCTCCTTCGCTGGACCAGTGAGTCTATGACAATTACGAGACAAATATTATAATCTGGATAAATTTTCAAGATAACGGACTTGAATGTCTCGATCACGTTGGAAAAAAAAATCAAAATATTAGTGATTCCGTCAACATTAATTGAACTTTCCCGTCTGTTCGCAACTTTTCTTATCAGACTTTACTCGCTGATTTGTAATAAATCTTTCTAACACAAATTTGTCATCATATCACTTGATTTAATATGATTTTTAAAAGCAATTTCTTTACTCTCAACAATTTGGCCGTAAAAAAGGTGCTTATGTGCTCTTTTAGCTACTTTCTTCTATGTAAACACAAATTATCCCTGGCTAGGATCTCTTCCAAACAATTTCATCCACCGACCAGAAACAAGTTTATATCTAAAACTCTATTCCTACAGCATCAGATTGGACCAGCAAAGCAAACACTTAATCCTTCCGCAGCCTCTCATATCTTACCACGAATAGCTCTGCTACTGTCTAATTAGATAGCAAACGTGGAAAAGTCGATCCGGATCCCTTCCCACAGCTTGCACATTGCTCGATTTTTGCATTCATCAAACCGTATAGGTATAACACAGTTGAAGGGAAACTTTGCACTCGAACAACCCAACCCACCCGTTTTGCGATTGTAGCCATCCGAGAGTAAGCCGCCTCGAGTGAAGAGCCAAAGTGTGCACAAATTACTTCCAACTAGTTGAGCAGTAAATTGTGTGCAAGAATGTTGAGAACCACTTCTGGGAGCAATGACGGTGGTTGGAGCTTCTATATGGCAGTCAGTCACGGTCGTCTGCCCCGCGGAAGCATCGAACCAGCCAGACACACAGGCACGGGTGTGGCATTTGTTCCGGACCTGGCATTGCCAAAAAAAAATTACCGACCGCGGGAATATGACTGCGATATGGAAAGTTACTGGCCGAATTCTGCACTGATCGATGAAGTTTCATTTCGCATACTTTTTTTTCGAATTTTTCAATCGCTATTTGACGTCGAAAATTTTCCCTACTGGTAAAGTACTTACATTGGGTATGGCCTGATGTCTCGGCGGCATCTGGGGACGCATCCCAGCCGGTGGTGTCGGAGCGGGGCTATAACGTGGCTGTTGCATGTTGCTGTTGTTTATGATGATGATGCTGCTGCTGCTGTTATTGCTGTTTTTACTGTGTAAATAGAGAACATAAAGAAAAAAGACAAGCAAAATGAGTCAACTCTAGCAATATACATAACACATAAAAAAAAACAGTTCTAGTTAATAATTAATGCGCTCAGTGACTTGATACTTTTGTTTACAAACTAGACGGCAAAGTTCTACGCACCGCTCCGGTGTGCTTCAGATGCATCTTTTGATAAATGGCAATTTTATTCAGAAAACTCCTCAGCAGGGAATGGTGTAAAAAAGTACACAAACGTCATGGTGGAGAAAAAAAGCTATGAAATACAAAACAGTTCGTAGTAAATGCGAATGAAATTCACAACCTTTTGTCCCATTCGACACCATTCGGGTAAACCCTTTTTAGCATGAAACGGAAAATTCGTCGCAACCATCGCATCGTCGTTGGTCGTTTACGTATTTTACTGCAGTTTTGCTGTAACTTTCGTAACTACGGCTATACGACAACTAGTACAAAGAGTGCATAAATAAATATCGCTATCTCCAGACCGCCAATGCTTATTGCCCCAAAACAATGATGCGCCAGCGCTATAGTGTCACAAGATATTTACAGCGGGTGTAGTTAGGTGATTGTAGATACTGAACTCGCATGATTTGTAAAAGTATATTTCAAGCAAAACTTTTAAGATCATCGAACCGATTGAGTGTCAGACAATGATGGTCCCTTGATACCCCCTACACACGCCAATGAACTGCAGCAAGTCTGCACCGTTAACGACCAATGGCCCGCAATAATTGCTAGCAGTGGCCGACCAACAGACTGCAATAAAATTGAGAAACAAAACTATGCGAAATAATTTATTGCAATCCAAATGCAAATTGAAGCTTGCGTTAACTGAGAGTAAATCGATAAAAAAAAAACGCACCCAGTCCCTGCCTGCAATGGCCGAACCAGCCGACGGATCTACTACAATTTGCTCCAATTCATCACTTCCACTCAATTAGAGACTCATGCATCGTCTGGCATGATTTCCTCCGGCACGCAATAAACGCATTCATCTTCCACCACAGCTTCAAATTCTTTCACCTTTCTCCCACAGTGCCACCACCGCGCGCACAGTCATTCAAAGTCAACTTAATCGAATCCCAGCTCTGTGTAATCTCGCGATAAAAACGTGATTGTGCAATCATTATTATCATCTCATCTCGTTCCAGTTTATTTTCTTCCTATTCGCCATCGTTCGCTTCTGCCTGTATCAAGACATATCTATTTGAATGCTGTGTGGAATCAAACACGGTAAGAAGATTGTGTGGCACGTTTTTCCGCCTATTATTGATTTCTCGTGGCGAGCTGATGCTTCTACTTTCTCCAAGCTCCGTTCTTTCGAATTTCGAACCTCATCGAACCACCATCATCATTGTCTATCGCACACGATAGTCTACAGAGAGACACCCCCTTCCGACTGCTACCGTACCGAGACAGTGGAATCCCTGCTGTGGCCCTGTTGGTTGGTCGGTCGGTCGGTCGATCGGTAGGCTGATGCTGAGGCGCTTCTACTGTCGGTTATTGGATTCGCTTTTAATTTTTCAAACCGCATCTTCCAGTATTTATTGGAACGGACATTCTTCCTAGAGTGGTACGGTAGAGAGGCGATTGTGGGCGTTGAATGTTGATGGGAACGTTGTGATTTTGTTCTAAATTCAACAGTATAGACCGTTTCAGAAAGTATGGGCACAATTTGATGATGAGATAAAACCACTTTTTTCTTAATGAGCATTTCAGCAAAAGATCTCACCGGAAACAAACTTCAAATAATCATGTTACCATGCCTCTGCGTTAATATCTTTTTAGATGTCACTGCTTAGCGATTCCATTTCAAATAAAATTTTTTTTTTTTTGTTCGAGCTTTAACGATCAAGTCAAAACTTTGCACAGTTGTTTGTTATTATCCCACATGCCTTTTTACGCTTTTAGTTCCTTAGTTTTGTACGCAACTAACTTCTGAAAAGGGTTTATGCAAAAATGTATATCAATTCAAAAATACATATCTTGATAATGACGAGGCTCGGTAGCTCAGTGGTTTACGTTTCTGCTTACTGAGCAGAAGGTCGGGAGTTCAATCCCAGGCCCGTCCCCTTCCTTGCAATTTTTCACTTTGCCTTATTCTATACCCACTAGATTTTAATGAAAACAAATTCTTCTTTAACACCGATCGCATCACTTACCACAGTGTGGGTCCTGATATAAAAAAATTGAAATTGGATGAGTGCGCGCACGTGTGTGTGTGTGTGTGTGTGTGTGTTTGTGTATTATAATCGCTCTACTAAAAACGATCCCTGCGTGTGCGTGCAACCTTTCCCCACATCCAACATCCCAGTGATTTCTCGTGGAAGCGCAGAGGATTTCTCGGTTTCCTTCACAGCGAGTACCACGTCAACACATTCCTTCCCATTCCCTAGTTGACCTGCATTCGGACACGGCCGGCGCTGGTATTGCTAAATATTAGATCTCCAGTTCTTACACATTGAGGATGAAAGTTAGTCCCAAACATCATCTGTTGGTTCTCTGTGTAATTGCAGCTGATCTGGTAATAACAGAGCAGCAACCGTGGGCGGTCAATCAGATTTTTTTTTTTTTCGAAAATAAATATCAAGGTTTATTTGATCAAAATGGTGCCTTCGGCGAAGTTGTGGGCAAGTATTGTGCATTTCAAGGAAAAATAAGCGCTGA
This sequence comes from Ochlerotatus camptorhynchus, assembly GCF_037179485.1. Classification (NCBI taxonomy): domain Eukaryota; kingdom Metazoa; phylum Arthropoda; class Insecta; order Diptera; family Culicidae; genus Ochlerotatus; species Ochlerotatus camptorhynchus. Next base: position 4,230,997 of record NW_027040920.1, read on the forward strand.
AAAAAAAATGTTGTTAAGCAGAGAAAAATATTGAAAACCAACAAAGAAAAATTACTCAAAAATTAAATACTATCTACAGTTATCAATTATCGTTGGAATAATGTACAGGGTGCGTGACGAATTTTTGCAGTAAATTTCAAATAATAATTTCTCATGCTTGTGCATCATGATTTAGATATATTTGGCAGCACTGGATAGCTTATACTGTTATGTGTAAGATTTAAACAAACAATGTTGAGTAAACGTAAAGATGTCGAAACAAGAGAGCAATCTGTCAGCCGTTGTCGCTTTGTTGCGCGCCGGAGTATGCATGAAAGAAATAATTCGGTCGGTAAATGTGTCTGAAAGAACAGTGTATAATATTAAAAAGACTTGGGAAAGTGATAAGACCTGCTCATACTGCTAATAAAGCACAGAAATGGCTTACGGAAAATATTTCGTAAATTTGGGAGGAAGAAATTTGGCCCCCAAGCAGCCCGATATCAATCCGTTTGATTATTTTGTATAGGACGTCGTCCAACGGGATACCAATAGAACCCCTCACACCACACTTAAGTCGCTAAAAGCTAAAATCAAGGCAGTGATGACATCTATGGATCGAAACATTTTAAAACGTGCATACTGCAGTTTCCGGAAGCGTCTAACTACAGTCGTCGAAAGGGAAGGCAATTTTTTTGAATAAATTTACTTACAACTTCCATATGCAACTCGGTTGAATAATCTTTGAAAACCGATGATGATGCGCTATGCATGCCGTAGTTAGATCTAATAAGTAGCAATCGAAGCATCTGGGCAATCAACTAGATTCTGCAGAACATCAGCGACAAACATAGGTCTTAGAGTGTCGCGACGAATGTTGAGAGGTTCTAGGTGTATTAATGAACAACGTTCCTCATATGGGGGCAGCCTAAAAGGATTACGCCACGGTAATCGCCGAAGTGCGTAGCGAATGAATCTGCGTTGAACTGACTCGATTCCCTCAACTCCATTATGATAAAAAGGGTTCCAAACAGCTGCACCATATTCTAATGTAGATCGTACTACGAAGCACTATAACGATTTAAGGCAGTACACGTCAGTGTAATCCTTAGCTATCCTTAAGATAAACCCCTGATCTGGAGGCTTTCCCTAATAAAAATAACCATAAAAGAGAGCTTAACGACGTGTTCAGGGTATCATCCAAACCATTTGTGGGATAGTTTACCCATCCGGGATAAAGTTCGTTTATGGTATTTGTTTATTGGGGTTGTCTACCATGACAGCAGTTCCATTTCAAATGACGATGTTTTTTAAATTTTTTGATCGACCTTCTACGATTATGTTGAAACTTTGCATAGTTGTTTGTTATTGTCATCAAAATTATAAAAAAAAATTTAAATTACTCAAATTGCATTTTTTTTTTCAAATTTATATTGTAGTTAAGATAAAGTGCTACTTATTGACAATGTGCGTTTGCTGGGCAACTCATAAACAAAAAAGTTATGAATTACTGAAAAAAGTACTTTTTTCCAAAATACTACTTATAGTTATCGAATATCTTTGAAAAGGTGTTATTATTAAAACACATTAAATTTACAACAAAAAAGCTAATAAAGGGTGATACGGTCAAAATTTAGTCAATATCAACTTGACGTATTTCTTTCAATTTTGCATTTAAAAAACCTGAACACCCCTCATTTTGAAGGTGTGTGTGTGTAGAATGTTGCTCCTATTTTGATTTTGGAATTCACTCTTCAGTTGTCAAAATGCCGTCCAAGCAAGAAGAGCAGCGTATCAAAATTTTGCTCGCGCATCGCGAAAATCCGAGCTACTCGCACGCAAAGTTGGCAAAATCGCTAAAAGTTGCCAAATCAACCGTTACAAATGTAATTAATGTGTTTGGGGAACGTTTGTCGACAGCCAGGAAGTCTGGATCGGGGGGAAATCGAAAACCGGAAGCCGCTGAGACGACAAAGAGAGTTGCCGGTAGTTTCAAGCGAACCCTAACCTCTCTCTCCGAGATGCCGCAAATAAGCTGGGTGTATCGTCTACAACCGTGCATCGAGCCCAAAAACGAGCCGGACTATCGACTTACAAGAAGGTAGTGACTCCAAATCGCGATGATAAACAAAATACGACGGCCAAAGTGCGATCCCGGAGGCTGTACACGACGATGCTGACGAAGTTTGACTGCGTGGTAATGGACGACGAAACCTACGTCAAAGCCGACTACAAGCAGCTTCCGGGACAGGAGTTTTATACGGCAAAAGGAAGGGGAAAGGTAGCAGATGTTTTCAAGCACATGAAACTGTCAAAGTTCGCAAAGAAATATCTGGTTTGGCAAGCCATCTGTACCTGTGGCTTGAAAAGCAGCATTTTCATAGCTTCCGGGACTGTCAACCAAGAAATTTACGTGAAAGAGTGTTTGAATAACCGTCTGCTGCCTTTCCTGAAGAAACACGGTTGTTCCGTACTGTTTTGGCCGGATTTGGCATCTTGCCATAACGGTAAAAAGGCCATGGAGTGGTACGCCGCCAACAACGTGCAGGTGGTTCCCAAGGACAAGAACCCTCCCAACACGCCAGAGCTCCGCCCAATTGAGAAATACTGGGCTATTGTCAAGCGGAACCTAAAGAAGACCAAAAAAACTGCTAAGGGCGAGCAGCAGTTCAAGGCAAACTGGCTTTCTGCGGCGAAGAAGGTGGACAAGGTGGCTGTACAAAATCTGATGGCAGGGGTCAAGCGTAAGGCCCGGCAATTCGGATTTGGAAAAGCGGAAGCCTAACTGAATATTTTTCCTGAATTTTATACTAATTGAACTTGAAAAAGAAATTTAAATTGATTTTTTAAATAAACGATTTCACCGATTTACACGCGGTTTCCCTTGACCAAATTTTGACCGTATCACCCTTTAATGCTTAAATTGCCCAAAGTTGTTATTTTCGAGATACTCGTAGGTTAAAATTCGCATAATTTGAGCAATTATCACCCTTTTGAGATGTTGTTCGTGAGTGTTTAATCTTGAAAATATTTTTACGAAAATCCCAATCAATTTCTTTAAACTTTGCAATTCACAGTTTTTCAATCAGACGCATGAGTTAAGATATAATTAATTATGAGTAAGATACCGCATGGGAAAAGTGTATTTTCATATTTGGCCCCTTATACGGCTAGCTAGTTTCGAAGACCGCGGTGGAATAGAAAACAACCATAGGAAGTGTTTGACAGCCTTTTCGGGTCATTGTTAGTGCCGTAGCTACACAATAGGAACGGGCAAAACGGACAGGCCCCCTCCAGAATTGTCCAAGACCACCCACCTCAGATTTTTTTTTTAGTTTTTTGCTCATATTGCGGTTCGTAGCATACCTAGTTTTGTCAATAAACCTTATTTTTCAGGACGAAGTTTCGCGAATGAAGAAATTCCTATTTTTACCTCACTATTAATTTCCTTAAATCTTTTGTATGCTTCTTTAAGTGTCTTCATCAGTAATCTTTTCAGTATTGCTTTCCGTTTTCCATTTTCACTGACACGTAGTCTTTCTGGCCAGGCATCACCCGACTTGTTTCATAGTCCACAAAAAATTGAACAACAAGTTCCTTCGTTGCATCATTTAATCCATGGCCCGATCTTCTGTGAACTGCTGAATGTGCTCCATCAGTTTCAAATAATTCTTTAGCTGCTGTTGCGATGTACCTTGTGGTGTTAAATTCATCCATTCCTTTCGTTGCATCATTTAAGCCATGGCCCGATCTTCTGTGAACTGCTGAATGTGCTCCATCAGTTTCAAATAATTTTTTAGCTGCTGTTGCGAAGTACCTTGTGGTGTTAAATTCATCCATTATTTTTTGTATTGTCCATGACTTGGGCAACACAGTTAACCAACCAACACACGAAACCATTGACTTTACAATGTCTCGGCATAAACTAAAACAATATTTTTACTCCATAAGGCATTATAACTCATAAAAAATAAAAAATAGGAAAGCTGACACTGCTTAATTTTTATTAAAGAAAAAATTATACTTTTAACCTTTTGTCCAAAGTTGACGAAATAAATAAATAAATTTAAGAAAACAAAACTGTATTCTCATATGTACTAGTCTACGTTGGTTGACGAAATAAATAAATAAATAAAAAAATCTGTGGTATCTTGTCTGCCAAATTTTTCTTTCAATTGAAGAATTATTTCTTCAAAATCCTGTGTTGCACTTGTTTGGTCCTCCTGCGGTCCTAGTTGGAAAAGATGCTTCCTCACTCCTTGGTTGATTTAATTAATTTTATGTTCAGGATAGTAAACGTCGAGGGGCACGCACTTCCAGGTATGAGTGCGTGATATTTAAAATACATCGTTGTAATGTAAATACTTTGAAGACAGTAATTATTTTAATTTTAATACTTTTAGCGCTATTGAAAGTAATAAACAAATTATTAACGATAATTTATGAAACGAAAAATAATTTAAATGCATTGAAACTAATTAATATATAAAATTTGATCAGTAATTAAATTATTTAATGAAATTAAGACTGTATTTAAAGTAATGAATGCAGTAATGGCACGATTTTAAATATTTGGTCAGCAGGCTGCGTAGTATTGAAAGACTAGTGCGTGCCCCTCGGTAAACGTTGTTTGACTTCTTTGCATCAATCGGTGAAACTTGAATCCCAGCAATTCCTCGGTTGAATATTTCGATGTTAACAGATCGCGAAAATTCATCATCAGTTGTTGCAGTTGTGGCCACTGATATTGTTGATGGTATCGTTGTCAGGCTGGGTACTTCAGGCAAAACCCTTCGAACAACAGTTTCCGAGTTTTCAGCGATGATTTGTTTTTCACCTCTTCTTTCAACTTCTCGACCGCAAGATCCGCAGATGCGTAAATTGGAATTCATTGTATATCCGGAATATCCAATCATGTTCAAGTTCTGTTTGGTATTTTCTGAAAGAATTCGCAGCTCATTTTTTATACACCTAACATCATCATTTTTTATCGGTTGAATACATTGGGTCATAACAAATCGGTTATCCATATCTTTGTACTGATGAACGCTGAAAAAAAACGTATAAATATAAATATAGGGGAAATGCAGGTAATGTCGGCCTAAGTGTCCCTAATTTGGGCCTATCCATAAATTCAGCAATCGACTAAATTTTCAATAGCAACCAAACATATCCATTTGTAACGTCCCAATAACGCGTTTATCTAGATAAAATTGATAAATAGTAGATTTTTAGCGATGGGCCCAAGATTCATAGGCCAACATTAGAGACATTTCCCCTACTTATTTTTTTTTATATACATTTAACTTATGTTCGTATAAAATTTATATTTAATAACAAGCTTACCTTAACAGAAATGAAACTTTGTATAACAGCGCTGAATCACCGTCCTTCAAACTATTTCTTTTTTTTTTCACACATAACGACTTAGACTGCTTAATGTTAGTGACTTATGAACATGTGCTTGAGTAGCTCATTAAATATCAGTTTTTGCTACCGAAATATTTTTTTTTAAGAGGTTGGTTTGCCTCTGGATTTACCGAAATAAATATTCTTACCAAGTGGCTAGGTATCAATGAAGAATTATATGGTACCTAAGTATGCAATTAGGTACCAGACATTCAGTGGCTTGATTTTCAACGCTTGTTGTATAGAGACTTGTGCGTCTGATTGAAAAACATTGAACTGCAAAGTTTAAGGAAATGGATTGGGCTTTTCGTTAAAAATATTTTCAAGGTTAAACACTCACGAACAACATCTCAAAAGGGTGAAAATTGCTCAAATTATGCGATAAGTGAATTTTAACCTACGAGTATCTCGAAAATAACAACTTTGGGCAATTTTAGCATTATGAGATTTTTTGTTGTAAATTTAATGTGTTTTAATAATAACACCATTTCAAATATATTATATAACTGTAGGTAGTAATTTGGAAAGTAGTACTTTTTTCAATAATTCATAACTTTTTTGTTTATGAGTTGCCCAGCAAACGCACATTGTCAATATGTAGCACTTTATCTAAACTACAGCATAAATATAAAAAAAATAAAAATGGTATTTGAGTAATTTAATTTTTTTTTATAATTTTGATTTTTTTTTTGTGCATAACAAAATAATGTTTTACAGTGTATATTTTTTCTTGAAATGCACAATACTTGTCCGCAACTTCGCGGAAGACACCATATCGATCAAACAAATCGTTCGCGAGATATATTTTTTCTATTGATGCGTATCATTTTTGTATAAGCCCTTTTCAAGTGTTAGTCGTGTACAAAACTAGGGAACCAAATATGTAATATGGCATTTTGGACAGTAATAAACAACTGTGTAAAATAACAAGTAATTCTTTAAACATCGATTCGAAGGATTTGCGAATCTGTGTGGAACTACTACTCATGAAGGAAATGTGCTGTTCAACACATTCAACAGTTGTGAGTCCAAGATAGGTTAGACTGGCCCATAAAAATAAAAGTTCTAATTTTCCACGGGCCAACCTCTAGATTTGTGACTTTAGGTGAGAAAACCATTCTCTGAATGTTTCAGCTCATTTGGTTGGAGGATGAGCTGGCGATTTTAGTTTGAAATTTGTATGGGGATTTTGGATAAAATTCATGAAAAAATGACACTTGTACACTCTATTGATAATAAAAAAAGTTTCCTTATTCTCAATTTGATTCAGATTTTCAAAACATGTAGTTCTAATAATGAGTAACAACTTTGCTGAAGACTGCATAATGAATCCGGTTAGTTTTATTGAGATATTTGTTTTTGAATATATAAGAGCATTTATTTATTTTTCCTTGATTTGTTTTCCGTCAATCGTGTTTTCCGTGCTGAGCACCAATGCTACTGACGCCAGGGAGGCAGCTCCCACACCTGGACCCTACCTATCGACCCATCAACTCATGAAACGCGGACCAATGGCTTTACTTCCCTTCCGAAGGAATGCGTGATCAGAGATGTTATGCCTCAGAACATCCCGGCGGCGCCGACTGGGATTGAACCCAGGCTTGCTGGGGTGAGAGATAATCACGCTTACCACTACACCACCGGCACCGCTTTATGAGCATTTTGTATATGAAAATTTCAACCAAATCCCCTCTATAAACATTAAACCAAAAACACCAGCCCGTGTTTCGTCAAAAACAGCAAAAACATTCAGAGAGTGGTTATCTCACCTACTGACACGAGTCTGGATGTTGGCCTGTGGAAAATATGAGCTTTTATTTTGTTTAGTGGTAATTAAATTGCAAAAGCTGCTTGTATTTTGTTGCAATACACGAACAAAATGCACATATAAGTTCAAGAATGAATATCTTCATAATACTAACTTGAATCATGATGCTGTCCAGGCATGGAAAATCATTTGCATTCATTTCATACATTCATTTACATTCATTTGCCTCTTACTTTTTTCATCAACAGCATTCCGCAAAATGATGAATTGAGCTTTTATAGGTTTTGTTATTAGTTATAACTTTTGCTCATAACTCAAATCTGTATCCCTAATGCATCACGAACTAGAGCGGGCAGAACTTGTTACTGTTTTTCAGTGAATGTAAAATACATTCAATGAGAAATAGTAGTGGCTCCTGTTCGCTCTTGTTCGTCATGCATAAGAGATACGGATTTGACTTGTTAACAAAAGTTGTAGTTAATGACAAAACCTACAAAAGCTCTATACATCATTTTGCGGAATTCTGTTGAAGAAAAAATTAGGGGCAAATGAATGTAAATGAATGCACGAAATGAATGCAAATGATTTTCCATGCCTGATGCTGTCTTTAGCAAAGTTGTTTCTTATATATTAGGCTACATATTCTGAAATTCTGAGCTTAAACGAGTTTGCTGAACCAATTTTATGCACGAAAGAAGAGTGAAGGGATGTTCTTTCTCCATACATTTCAACCAATATCCCCGTATAAATTTTAAATCAAAAGCGCCATCCGAATGGGCTGAAATTTTCAGAGAGTGGTTTTTCACCTAATGGCACAAATCTAGGGGTTGGCTCGTTGAAAAAATGATAAAAAAACTACAATGGACAGCCCTATGGGGTTGTACGAAATGGTGACGTAGGACTACGTGGTAGGAGCTTGTATTTTGTGCTTGTATTTTGTGCTTGTATTTTGTGTAGGAATAGGAATTTGAGCAAGGTTCTCTCTGTTCACGCACTTGACATAGATGGCCCACAGCAACTCACGAAGAGCTACTGAATCCGACCAATAGCTGTGCGGCTTCTTCCTTCTTCTATGGATGGTCATGTGGGCGGTGATTGAATAAACACCGTTTGGTAAGACCGGATGGAATTCAACTTTGAAATCAGTGTTAGGGTAATCGCTTTTCGCAGGCAATCAGAAATAATTTCAACTATCATAGCAACAGTTGCACATTCGTGCAATTTACAATAGTGACATTTTGAAAAATGATGAAGTCCTAATTTTAACAGATTCGTAGAAAAAATTCCTATCGATTGGTGTATTAAGAATTAAAATACATCATCTCTGGATCAAAATCAGACCACATTCATGCCGCGACCGACTTTGGTTTTTGAAATTGCACCCCCAATGTTACCTTAAAGTACATGGTATGTTAGATTTAAACTTATCTAGATAGAGCTGGAATTAGGCGTAACATGTTTTGTAAACAATGACTTCTCTCGATGATTTTTAGGAATTCAAGGCACGCCCACGCAAACCAACATTATCGTCGCGTAGAGGAGGTCTTACTCTACCTTATGGTGACCCGATTGATGACCACCACACACGGTGATTGGAGCTGAATCCGATCAACGGTTGAGGCCAGCCTTGATAGCTAGCTGCTTAGTGGGAGCCTTTAGTTGTGTACTGGAGAACACCACCACTCACCACACGCTGATTGAATAAACGCCGTTTGGTGAGACCGGATGAAACTCAACTTTGAAATCTGAGTTAGGGAAATCGCTTTTCGCAGGCAATCGGTGATAATTTTACAGTTGTACATTCGTGTAATTTTCAGTAGTGACATACGGAAAAATGATAAAGTCTTATCTTTAGCAGATGCGCAGGAATATTTCTTGGTGTTAAAATTATTGAAATTGGTCCAGAGGCAGCTGAGTTATTAACGATCAAAATCTTTCATAATTTTGTTATATGTTCCATTTTCGGTTTTCACAAAGTATACCCCCATATAGAAATATCACAGACGTAGTCCTACGTCAAAAATCTTCCATATATATGTGCACTGAAACAAAGACCATAGTTAGGAATACTATTTTGCAGAAAACATTTATTTTCAGTATAACTACGCTTAATGCCGTTAAATCTACCATGATTTCAGTATAGTTGACTAAATATATAATCAAATTTACTACCATTCTGTCAAAACTACTATGCTTACTCAAACGGCATAGTAGTTTTGATAGAAAAAATAGTAAAATTAAATGAATTTCGTTTCTGCACAAATCTATTGGTGGGAGTATTTAATTTAAACCATCAATATAGTATTTTTGCCAATGGATTTTGTTTCTGTGTGGGCCAGTCTAATCCAGGTCCTTCACGTAACTTACTCGTTCAATTGAAATACCCAGGAGCATGCTTGGCATACACAGTTGTACACACCAACTGCTCATTTGTTAGTAACTTTTTACTCAGTTGTTGAAATTTGTTTTTCTTTAAAGTAATTGATAGATTAGGATCATAGCTTACTAGGGCCTGTTCATAAACTACGTAGACAGTTTTTTGGGATTCTTGACCCCCCCCCTCCCCCTGCGTAGACAATTGCCCATACAAAAAATTTAAAATTTGTATGGACCGTGGATAATTGTCAACCCCCCCCCCCCTCCCCCTAAACTGTCTACGTAGTTTATGGACAGCCCCCTAGAGGAATGCAAAAAGTAGATAAATCTTAACATTTGAATCAACACCAATGAATTTTTACACTTGAAATCCGAGATGTGCAGCAAGCATTTCTCACTTCAATTTTGCAACGCATAATCAAATACAGGTTATTACTAGAATAAAAATTTACTTTTCGTTTACGTATCTATAACAAGCTAAAACTCTATTCTATCGACTGCTTCAAAAAGAACTATGTTTCGTCAACTATGTGTAAAGTTATTAGCAAATGAGCAGTTCGTGACCAAAACTGTGTATGCCAAGCATGCCCAGGAGTGTGTAATTGAGCTTTTAAGGGGTCTTTTTTGCGAGAGAAGTAGATTATTGAGCACTTGTTAGGGTTTACTGTCATGCGGTTCAAGTCACACCAGTCCCTGAATCTATCAATCTTGAAGAAACATAGCGTCAGCGTGCGTTTGAATCTTGAGAAAAATCTTAAGATCATCAGCGAATGACCAACGAGGTGTCTCTAGCACAAAGTTCACATCGTTGAAATAAATTAAGAAAATTATTGGCCAGAGGTGGCTTCCTTGAGGAATACCTGAAGTTGCTGGGAAAGCGATCGAATTGCAATCCTCAATAGACACACTGAGTTGGCGTTCGATAAGATACGACTGGAACCAAGATAGTAGACATCCATTAATCCCTAGCCGTTCCAATTTAGCGATGGTGATAGCGTGATTGATCTTGTCAAATGCTACTGATAGGTCGGTGTAGATTGCATCGGTGCGATGTCGCTCAACTAGGCTTCTCGTAACGTAAGAGGTGAAGCATAGCAGGTTAATAGTTGTTGATCGGTTGGAAACGAATCCGTGTTGATCTTCATGGAGATACTGCTTACAGCGAGGATTACAGTGCGATAACAGTGGCTCCATAACAACTAATTCGAAGAGCTTTGAGATAGTGCACAGAGAGGTGATTCCACAGTAGTTGTCTACATACTTCCTGTTCTTATGAACTGGATACAATCCGAAGAGATGACACAGATGCTTCAGTAATCAGTAAGAGTTCTTTCAGACGTCTTGTCTGGGATTGTGAGACGATTTCAGCCTGGGTGCTACCGATAAGATGAGAGCTTCATCGATCGGGATTTCGTTCACGTGATTGTAGACGGGTACATTGGAAGCAAGTATAGCAACTTGTTGGGACGATATACTCTCGTTGGCAAATTTCTTCAAGACTAGATGTAACGTTAACTCCTAACTTCATGGTAGAAGGGAGACCGGACTCTTTACGCTGGTCATTCACGTACTTCCAAAAACTCCGTGGATTGTACTTGAATTCTCGCTGAAGGTTCTGCTAGTAGTGGGAAAAGCTTTCCAGTGTTGCCTTTTTGTACGCCAAGTTTAGCCTCTCGTAATAGTCTCAAAGTGATCTAGTGCGGTATCTCGTAAACCGTCTTAACGCAGCTCTCTTGATGGATTTCATTTTACGAAGATTCTTCGTTTGCCACGGATGACGATCTCGATTTCGATGCACCGTTTTTGCAGCAATAAATTTTAAAGATTTTCCGAATCTTCTAGTGGACCATCTGGTGAGCATTCGGAGGAAATGACCAGCTAACATATCTAAAACCACCATTTTCCTACAATCCATATAGTTGCTGCGAAAAATCAAGGCCTACTTTGATCAAATTTACGTACCAATCAATTTCACGGATGTTCCGGATCTTCGGGCGGGCTATCTGATGACCACTTAGATTCAATGACTAGCTAATATATCAAAATTCACCATTTTACTACATTCCGTATAGTTCCAAAGAAAAATTAAGGCCTACTTTGATCAAATTTAGGCAGTAATTAATTTTTCTACATTCCATATAGTTGCAAAGAAAAATCAAGGCCTACTTTGATCAACTTTACAAAGGAATACATTTTACGAATGTTCAAGATCTTCCGGTGGGGCATTTGATGGTAACTTAGAAGCAATTACTGGCATATATATTAAACATCGCCATTTTACTGCACTCCATATAGTATCAGAACAAATCAAGGCCTACACTCAGAGTATAATCTGCACCACACTTTTCCAAAATTAAAATTAGGATAATATGACAATACTGAAGAAAAACCACAGTTCACACACTACCCTAATCCACAGAAATAGGAATGCAAAAAGCTGTGCTAAAGAAAATGGGCCACAACTAATAATGCTGTTTGCCTCTCCGCTCTTGGGTAAGAGAATTGTTTGTGCCCTTCTCGTCCTCTGCAACACCCAATTCTTCCTCTACCCACTTGCATCAGTCCAGGACCTCCAGACTGAGGCGTACAGATGAACGTGGAAAGGGAAAACTGCAGCAGCGTCGCACTCTACAACAATGCTGCAGTACGGTTGGTGGTGCATCATCATCAGAATCTCTTTGGCAAATGTATTTCTTCCTCACTCTCTCTCTCGGCTGCTACTGCTTCTGAGGCTGCACCTTACCAACCACCACGGCGGCAAGAGGGCAATTGCAATAAATTGGTACCGACCGAGTCTCTCTTTCTGTGCCATTGCATTGGAAGTTATTCGGCTGGAAGTGTGGTGGAAAATATCTGCTGGTTTTTCCTTACCCCGATTGTCTTCCCGGAGTTTGGTTGGGTAGGCTCAAGTGAGTGGTGCATAGGACTATGTTCTATATAGGTAGCTGCTGCAAAGAGTGTTCAAATAATTAGAAGAAATTCCACAAGAGGACGACACCGTTCGACAATTAAATGAGGATTAAATTAATTGCGAGGTACTTCTTTTTGTGAAGTCTCGAGATCGAGTGGTTTACCCGTCTGTGTTTTAGCGGCTGTAGGGAGAAAAAAAACACGTGTTATGGCATTGGTGGTGTATAGTTTTAAATTGGACCACTGCTGATCTTTAGAAGCGATGGATGGGAAGATTTTACTCCGATTGATGGTGTATAAGGTGCGGAAGCACGTTTCTGGATGCTGATTGTTGATTGAGTCGGTAACAGATGGCGTGGAAGATAGGGCGCATCTGGAAGTTAGTTTTCACATGCAATCGGGCATTCCATTAAAGAATCTGGCCAATTTACTGCTATCTATCAAAGGCTGAGTTGTAGCCTACACTCATAAAATAAAACACATAACCAGTGGAAAATATCCATGTGAATTTCACATAACTTTCATGTGATTTCGTAGTTGGAAATTGCATCACTAAATCACATGAACATTATGTGTCTAATTTAATCCATCCGATTACTCACATGTGTGATATTCAGATAATAATCATTTATTTTGTTATTGGAAAAATATTATGTGCGTTGAAAACTTGTGTGTAGATTTAGTTGCTGTTTGAGATACTTTTGAGCAGCGACTGTTTCAAATCTACAAAAAAATTGGATGTTGCAGAGAGCCTCGAGATCAACAAACACACATGGCTTTTCAAGCTACTACCTATAACACAACGAGTTAGCAGTGGAGTACCTGATTCTACAGGAAAATAGATTTAAGTTTACCTATCTTCTAATTGAAAATATACCTAGGTTAATATACATATATTCAGTAAAATGCGATTTTTGCTTCAGTCGAGTATTAGTACAAGACACTGAAGAAGTCTGCACATTGTAGACGAAATACGCGTATCTTTCAAGAAAAGCAAATAAGGTAGTGGAATTAAATGTAAATTACTAATCCTTATCTCTCTCTTTATACAGGTATTCCACTAAGACGCCCACATTCATCAGGATGCACAAACTGCTTCGAGGGTGAATCACCAGCTCCAATCAGCCTCGCTGCTTCAGCAGGCTGCGACAGTGCCTTTCAGTAAACGCAAATTGTGCATTGCGTGTTGCACTCAACGCTATGGTTCAAGACCGTGTAATCGAATTGTAAAGCGCGTTAACCATACCCAGAAAAGGATGCAACGAGGGTGGTGGACATACATCCAGTATCAGTGTTTCATCCTTCCCGTGTAAAAAAGATGTATGGACACGTCTGAAATAATCTTTTACGGTAATCTTGTTGCCTCTACCTGTAATCCACGATGCACTGTTTTCCATAACGGTGCCGATGGTACGCAGCATTTCAAAGCAGAAGGAAACGTTGAACTGTTACTCATCACACCCGCTGATTGATATTGATGATCTTGAGATCACCTAAAACGAAAATCCAAAATGAAGAACATTTTCAAATACAATACAGAGCTCGCGACTGGTGTATAGAAGGGACTGTCTAGGGGATTTTTGGCTCTTCAGTCTTTTAAAGCAGCAAAAACGTTGTATTGCCTCAACTCTCCGCCTTTTCGGCGATAGCTGCTAAATCCCTGAAGATGGTGAAATATAAAATCACCGAAACGTCGGAGAGTTGAGGTAATAGATCGTTTTTACTGCTTTAACAGACTGAAAGAGCCAAAAACCCCCGAACAATCTTTTCAAATACAAAATAATATATCTGTGTACCTGTACCAACAGCATTCAGCAGTCCAAGTTCCAACTTTGACCATATTTTAGCAACGTTTTTTTTTTAATAGGAGAATACAGGCATAACATTTGATAACGGCACAAAAGCATTTGTAAACACACTTTCTAAGGCCCTTTACACGCGAACCAAAGTACGCCCACGCAAACCAACAACATCATCGGATAGGGAAAACTATCACCTTTCCGAAAGTGGTATTGGTTTGCGTGGGCGTACTTTGGTTCGCGTGTAAAGGGCCTTAGAAAGATTGTTTACGAATCCTTTTGTGCCGTTATCAAATGTTATGCCTGAATATACGTATTCTCGGCAACCTAAGCAGCGTCTATCTTTCTATAGCCTTTTTCTCTAAGGAACGCACACACATGCAGTATTGTTTTGTTTACAATCTTTTGCCGCCAGCTGCTCTAACAATTTCAGTCGAAAGAATTGTTAAAAACCGTTTTGAAACGCTTTTACAAAGCTCCAATTTTCTCTAGTGAGAGCGGCTATTGTGGGCAACATCTTGTTATTCCTCCCTTAGCTCAGTCGGTAAAGGCGCAGCTACAAAGCAAGACCATGCTGGAGGCGGCTGGGTTCGAATCCCGGTCCGGTCTAAGAATTTTTCGGGTTGGAAAATTTCTCGACTTCCCTGGGCATAGAAGTATGATTGGACTTGCCACCACAGAACAGATAGGTAACTCAGAGCAAACGGTTTCATCTGAAACTGAGCTCATGCTTTTCATGTAATTTTTGCTATTCCTTTCTATTTTCATTTCGCAGTGCACATGATGATTTCAAATCTTGTATAAATTGGTATAATTACCGTTAAAACATTTTGCTTACAGTACGCTCCTAATTTTTTGAACATGCAAAAATTAAATTTTCTTTTTTTCAATGCTTGGCAAAAATAATCATTATTGACGCAATTCTAGCGGTTTTGTTGGAATACGTGAATAGGGTATTACATTGCTTTGCATAAAATTACTATTAGTATCACAATTTGTTTGAACCAAGTAAAAACATATTTGATGGGATGTTGGTGAAATGTCTCGTTTTTAATTAAGGTGATTGCAAATGTGTTTGTGTAACAACTATGTATGTATGTACAACTATGCTACTTACTGTTCAGACTCTGTATGATAATAATAATAAGGTTCGGTCAAGGTATGGTCAAACAATTGGTGTATTATTTGTTCAATTCAACTACACAACAAAGAAAACGCAACGTAAAAGTTTAAAGTCCGTGCGCGGACAAAATGATATGGTTCAAAAGATCTGTCTGCAGGTTTGTGCCAAAGAGGAGTCTCAGATTTTTTTTTAGAAACTTTGCCCACAAGTTTACGGATTTTTACATTCGTCACTTGCTTTGCAATTTTGCCTTGAGGGTGGCACTGTAAAAATAATGTTTTATATTCAAATTTTCAATTAGTTAGATTTTTGATCTTAACACAAAAAATAAGAGAATCCATCCTGAAGTTTTCACCAGTGAAAGATAAGAAATCTTCAAGTAGGGTAAGTGTGTCAGTTTTAAAACTAATGCTCCAGTTTTGTGCTCTAACATTGTAGCGAAATAAATAATATAATGAATGAAAAAATCTGAAATTCAAAATAGGGCCAATTAGATGACAACTAGGGTTAAAAACTGTCACACTTATCCTTCGAAAAAATATTGAAAAAAATTGATTACTTAGAAAATGGTTCTTTCGGTTTTTCTTTGCAACTTTTCTCAATTTTCATGGAAAATATTTTTCAAATTATATTTTTATGAATTTCTGAGATAATTTTCACCCCTAGATTTTGACCATAACACATTCCCATTACAAGTGCAAAATAGTACATTTTACTATGTTTTATTAATTCGGTATGTTCTTTCAATCCATCAAGTTACAGATTATAAAACTATAAAACATGAAAGAAACTGCACAATATTTTGAATTACATCTCATTCACCTGCAAAAATAGGTAAGACCCAAATCAAAAGCATCAATGATCCACTAATTTTCTTGCAACCGCTGATTTTATATATGAGACCGGTAGAATTTTACTGAATTTTTGAACATCTAAATAATTCGATAAAATATTCAAATTTCCGTTACAGGTGAGTAATCAGTCAAATTGACAAGTTTTATTTTTATTTTTAATTATTAAATGGGGTTAACTAAACGAAGTCTGTATGTATGTATATGTTCCGTATAAATTTATTATTTTTTGAATTTTTCACTGATTTTTAAACTTTTACTAAACAAACCGTAGTTCAAAAATTTACCGAACAGCGGAGGCCTGGAATAGTGTGCACGTTTTTTTCTGAGAGAAGTGTGTTCACTCCATTGTAATTTGGTATAAAACCTTCTAGACCGTCAAAAAATTGCACTATGTACACAATAATCTTCTCTGAAAACGATGATTAAAAAGTTACAACTGTTATTGTGTGTGCACTTTTTTCGGAGACAATTCTTAACGGTTTATTTTGCTTCAACCACAAACTCAAAAAATTAAATAACTTTCTTATTTTGCAACCAAAATTTCTGAAAGTTTCATAGCACATTAAAAAAATGCAATATTTGTCTAAGAAATAAGCAAAGCTCCACGAATCAATAGCAACAAAACTAAACCAATTTCCTTACATAACCACTGATTTCAATGTTAAAAGTGTAAAGATTTATTTAGAGAGCCGTTGTTCTGTTGCGTGTAATTAGGGTGCGTTCCATTAATTTCGCGTGAAACAAATGTTTTATGTCCACTAATAAGCTAAAGCTATACAAATATGCTAATAAAGATAATGTGTCAAATAAGCTGTCCATGCATAATATAATTATAATCTGTTGCGTTTGGCTTTTCAATACTAGCAATCTTTAGTAAAAAAATAATTTAACGTACTTTAATAAAACGGTAAAGCTTTCATTTGATTCACACGATCAAAATATTAGGATAGTACTGTACGATTCTTGTTGTCCATTATACTAGTACCAGCAATGCCAGATTGAAAGAAAAATATTAAATCCTAGTACACAACTAACCTTGGATTCAAAAATGCTAAAGCCACTATGTACTGATGAGCATTCAAATGTTACATGTAAAAGAAACATGACAACATTTATTTAATTATTTCATTGAATTATTCGATCAAAACATCAAAGGCGTTAAGCAAAGGAATGCAAAAAAATATTATTACACACGCAACGAATCGAAAAGTCTGGGAAAACTAGCAACAAGGCGCCACTGTGTGTAGTGTCCCACTAACTGCTACCAGGAGGACTGAAAGAACAAAAGAGACGGCATGTTACTATATGCTACATGACTGATAGGCTCGTATTCGCTTTCCCTCTCATAAATCCTAAACAATGGGGTCATCCGTCGTGAATGTAACGATTTTTTTCTACGACGAAATGCATTATGATTTCACTTTTTCTGGACGACGGTTTTTACGCATAAAAAGTGAAAGACGGAAGATGTTTTGCTTTTTAACACAAACGCACACGGCCATGAGAAATGCCATTGGAGTAAAGAGAGTTTCCCTGCCATTCCTTCGACATATCCTCTCACAACCCAAGATATTTTCTAATCCTATAGGTAGAGCGATTTGCATGTGTATTGAATATAGTTTTGAGAATTCAGGATGAATGAAAGATTGGATATTTTTTAATTAGGGGGAATGTCAGCTTCGGCACTTCTTTCCCTTTTATCGCAACGGGGTTAAATGAAGTCTTAGAGTGTTAATTTTTTGCAGAACAATACATTGGAACATGATGCAAATAAATACCCGCTGATGATAATATTTCCTATCGTTAAACTTTGGATATGTCTTATTCTAATTGTGTTTTTGAATATCAAAGTGTACGGAATTATGATAATCGTACTAGAATTAGAAAAACAATCATAAATACAGTTTTTCTTTTATGTGATCGTCTCACTCCACAATTAGCATTTAACTTACCCTTTGCTTTTGCAGGAAGCATTGATGAAATCTGTGGGTAGGAAGTGATCTGAGCTGTCAAAGACTCGTGCTTATTCCTGCTTACACTACACCAGTGCTGCACCGCAAAAACGAAAACGACATAAGCTCAGAGCATGCAATAAGCTTATATGCAATAAGCAATAAGTTTAAATTCGAAGAAGAAGAAGAAGAAGAAGAAGAAGAAGAAGAATTCAAAACAATCATATAATCTAAAAAATAAATAAGATTTTCTCATCTTTCCTAAAGACACTATACATAAGCACCAACAGAAGTGTACACACCTTTCAAGATATGAATCTTGGGTATGTTTGGTATAAATGGTAAAAAGTGGTATAAGTGTAAATAAATTTTGAGTGTAAAAAGCGTTCTCTCCACCGCTAGGTGTCACTACCAATTGAAATTTAAATGGCTCCGTTTCTGATTCCCATGTTACCTATCTGTTCTGTGCTTGCCACACAATTATACCAATGCAAAAATGGTACAGGCATCGAAAGCTCTCAATTAATAACTGTGGAAGTGCATCTAGAACACTAAGTTGAGAGCACGCAATAAGCTAATATGCGATAAGCAATAAGCTTGAAATGCGAAAAAGAAGAAGAAGAAGATCTTGTTATTCCGCAACCTTTCTATTTGAGCTGTGTGTTAAACAGCTGTGCTTTCATCGGCAACTCGAAATCAGCAGCATTTTGTAGTGCGTATGTTTCATTTCAAGAAAACCCTGCTAGATTGCTTTTTTCAGTGATAAAAATATTATGAAATTGAAGCTGAAAAAGCCTAACGAATCGTTTGAATGCAGTCAGTGAAGTGTTTTTGTAAGAAAATCCAGTTAAATTAGCGTTTCAATATGGGTTGCCGAAAATAGTCTGTCATGCCGAAGCCGTCATTTCCCCTACAAAAATCTGAACCACTTATCCAATCAAATAGATTTAATAAATTATCAGCATCAGGTTGACATCCCTAGCTCCTTCCCAATCAACTACAAACAGGACACCCAAACATTCTAGAGCCAGACACGCGACCGACACCTTCTGTTCCGTTTCACCTGTACACTCGAGCGACGCAGGTCACTCACCTGTACGGGCAGCCTGCAGCTGAGTGACCTACCACCCCCTCTCTGAACCGTGTCGGCAACTAATCAGCAGCACGACAGCAGCGAGAAAAAAAAAGAAAATAATGCAGCTTGTGCAAAAAAAAACCCAGAATTTTCTCGAAACTTACCAGAAGCGTTGCGAAGCCGGCTGAACAGGTTATCGCACTTTTCCTCACTGCTCACAATGATTGAGATGCTTTTTTGCACTATCAAAAGGCACTAATCAGTCTGGAGATGGGTTCGATATAATTTGTCAGCAGGAAAACCACTTTCCCTACGATATTTTTTTCACCTTCACAACACTCACCACCCGAAAAATAATAGTGACAAATGCAATCACACACCGATCGGTTTCCGCGTATACTTATACGTAAAATCACTCACCAACACCGAGTGTCGAACGCGATGCAAATAGTTAGTGATGCACTTTTACCTACAAGATGGGAAGGCAGAAGAAAAAATCCCGATAAGAGACCGACCGTGAGTGTCCAGTTGTTTACGTTCTGTTCGGTGGGGGGCACTCTATCGTACACGGCACAGAACACTCACGCTCGTGGGTTTGTGGGTGCTCACCGGGCATTTGACACACGCTAGCAGGGTTGCCGACTTTTCATCTATTTCGAATTGTGGGATAACAGACAATAAATCAAATTTTGCTAATGAGATTTTGAAATGACAGTGTTTGAATCGCATAATTTTTAATCATTCATAGGGTTTTACGGAATGAATTAGGCTCTAAAGGCACCGTTTTTTCTTATCCTTTAATTGGATACGATAAGTGTTCCTATACTTGTAAACTTACTTTATTCACCAAATTCGAATTGTTTGACGAGATAAGAACAGCTGAAAAAATAAGCGATTTACATGTTTGAATCAAATTAGGTCAAAACTGACGAAAAAAAAACTTTCCTTACGATTTTAACTTTCTTACCCATCCACTTTCGGTTATGTTCATATAACAGTGAAATTTATTAGAAAGAACCGAAATAATTACTACTGCAACCAGGCATGGCAAAACATTTACATTCATTTCGTGCATTAATTTTCCTCTAACTTTTTCCATCAACAGAATTCCGTAAAATGATGAATGAAGCTTTTGTAGATTTTGATAATAGCTTAAACTTTTGTCAATAACTTAAATTTGTACCTCTTATGCATGACGAACTAGAGTGGGCAGAACTTGTGATTACTTTTCGGTGAATGTAATTTACATTCACTGAAAAACAACGGTGGGTTCTGTTCACTCTGGCACTCCTCATTTAGGATGAGTACATAAATGTCAATGCCAATAGCGCTACTTCGTCGTAATCGCTCATTTCCGTTCTATCGAGCAGTAAACATCATAATACCAATTATTTCACCGTGCACAAATCAATAATGCGGTTGTTAGCTCATCTATCTATATTTATCTATCTATATTTATCTATCTATATCTATCTATATATATAAAAATGAATTTCTGTCTGTCTGTCTGTCTGTCTGTCTGACCCTTATAGACTCGGAAACTGCTGAACCGATTGGCGTGAAAATTTGTATACAGGGGTTTTTGGGGCCGTGGAAGGTTCTTATGATGGTTCGAGACCCCTCCCCCTTCTGTAAGGGGAGGCTCCCATACAAATGAAACAGAAATTTCTGCATAACTCGAGAACTAATCAAGCAAATGGAACCAAATTAGGCATGTGGGGGCGAGTGTGGGGGTATAAGGAGATAATCATAGGGGGTAGCCCCTAGGTAAATTAACTTGAAAGTCATCTATAGTACAATCACTTCTTTTTTGGTTAATTTCCATTCAAAAAAGATATGTTTAGTGCGGGATGTTTTTCCAATTGAGTTTTGAAGCAAGTTGCACTAAATTTGGTTGTTATGTGAGATCACACGATCAAAACTACGGACGAATAAAATCGCGTAAAACAGAATTGTGTGTGGATGAATTCAGAAATGAAGGAAGGTTTTTCGTTAAAAATAATGGTATTCTCGTTCAAGAACATTGATGCATTTTCATTTCATTATTCACCAATAAATACATTAATATGCCTTCATTTGGGTTCTTAGGACAAATATTGAGGTAACTGCATATTCTTAATCTACATTAAAAATGGAATGGAAATCTAAAATTTCATTAAATAAGGCTAGTGCACATAATATGTTGAAATTTTAAATTTCTATTCCATTTTTAATGTAGATTACGAATATGCACTTACCTCAATATGAACCCCTAAAGAGCCCAATTGAGGCATATGAATGTACTTATTTAAGCTAATTTAAAAAAAATATTACGTACGTTGGCTTAAATCACCATCATCGCCTAAATCGCCCCACGTTGGTATTTTAGTATAGATAGAGCTTCCAATTTGGGGTTGGGTCATGTGGGGCCGATTCCCGGTTCGGTCGAGAAAATATTTCGGCTTGGAAATTTTCTCTACTTCTCTGCGTATAGAGTATCATCAACAATCAATACGAAACTTACGATTTTAAATTGGCTCACTACTTGACTAGCCTATTGGTCCCAAGCAAACGATTAACGTACCCCATTCTAGTCGAAATTCTAGTACTACGCAATGTTTGTTTTGATTCGCTATGAAAGTTTGACAGATAAAATGAGGGGTCATTGGTTTTTCCTATGTTTCGAGGGGTGAATCGATTAGCTTGGGACCGAAGAGAATACCAGAGCTAAGCCAAAAAGTTGAGCACGTTATTTCGGGACCTTCTAGTCTTAGAGTTACCTCTATGGTATCATTGTCCATGACACACAATATGTATATAAATTCATGCATTGGTTGACATAGAAAGCGCTCAATTAATAACTGTGCAAGTGCATCTAGAACACTAAGTTGAGAGCCGGAAAAACACTCACTGAAGAAGCTTTAAAACCTAGAAGAAGGAGAAGAGCTGTCAATTTGTTTCTTATGTGACAAAAAGTGGTTATTTATTTTGATTTAATTCTCAATTCAAAAATCAAGATGAAAGACTATGAAATCGACAAAAATATGACTTTACACAGGAAACGAAGCACTTTCAGATGATGTTCAGTAACCGACAATGTTTTAAGAACAAAAGAACTCAATTTAAACTCAAACATGTAGATATTACAAGAATATTACAAAACTCCTTGATTTTGATCGAAACATTAAGTATCATAAAATCATCAGCATCAATTTTCCATTCAATAATAGCAGTACATTCATTTTTCTAGGGCTAAAAGTCTCTTTGATCAAGAAACAAAACAAAATGTAATCTGCAAAGATGATTTTATGATATTTAATGTTTCGATCAAAATAAAGGAGTTTTGTAATATTCTTTGTTATTTCAGAAATCAAAATCATCCGTTACAACAAAAATAGAATTCTAATAACAATCGTAGACAAATAAATTACTAGGAACATCACAATACTATAAATAAATTCATATCTTGCAAGCATCAGCAACATGATTCCTTATTATTGTTTTCTTTAGAACATCGTGAGAAATATGCTGAATTTTATGATTTGACGTTCAATAATTTAAAATAAAACTCAAATGTTTCGAGCAGATACCAAATGATTACATGCGCAGTTCAAAACGCAAATGATCACCCCTTGAAAGAAATTACGGTTGTAAAATCCAAATTTGACAGAAGATTTTGACATCCAGTTGCTTTTTTAATTGGGTCATGGCCCAACCAGCGGAGGTTAAGCTAAAAAGCAGCCGAAGTATTGAAAGCCCAACCAGCGAATTTCGACTGTATTAATTCATTTAACATTGTTTTAAATTTGATGTCATGCCTAAAAATTTTATTATAAAAATTAGATTACTTTCAAGTTAATATTCGGTAAGCTAGTAGCTCAATAGGCGCTAATCCAATTGAAACTAAGCGATCGTTTCAGCCTCAATTTATCCATAGCAGGTGCTTGAAATCGTCATCCATGAGGAATACTCGAGATCCGACTGGTGCTTCCACATATCTTTGAATAGCAAATTTAAGATTTTTAAAACTGTACCATCGGTTAAGATCTTCCGGAGTTTAAATGTGTGGTTATTTGAGCTGGACATCAGTTCACATCTGTAGAAAAACGTATGTCACTCCCGATGGAAGTTTGCAGAATACGTGCAAAATATGCATTATTTAGAGTTCTGAAAATCGTCATTATGGTATAAACCAACGGTTTGAATGACATTTCCTTTCAAAATCGCACGGCGCACTCTAAATTGATAGTGCATGAAAATAGCATATAGACCAAGGAATCGAAAATATCTTCAAATGACAAAATGACAAGCGATCAACGAACCGAATGATAACGCTATGTCAGAAGTGGAAAGCAATAATGATACAATCTTCTTCCTTTTTTTCATGACAAGCAGCCTGTGCGACAAAGCTCACTCGGGGCGGTAGAAAGAAACAAGCCAATTGTTAGCAATTTGCTTGATACACGTGTGTTAATGGGATTTTTTTTTTTGTTATGTTTTTTCTCGATTCAGATTAAGCTTTGTCCTCATCCGTGTATATTGCAACAAAGCAGGCAAGCAATATATCATTATCCTTCTACCACTCTGATCCAGCTATGATACAGAGCGAGTTTGTCATGGTAGTCGTAGCAATTGTTTTGTCTGTATCGTTGGTTGATTTATGTGTTTGGATTCGCTGCTATAGACGAATTTCATCGTGAATAGAGACTAAGCGAACGTTTCAGCATGCAAAAGACGTGTTAATAGTCAAGAAGAGCCCTAGTTTCAATATAGATCTACATATCCTTTGAAAAATCAAAATTTTTAGTGAACTGAGATGATAACCCCAATCCATATCAAACACTTAAATAATGTCTAGATTAAATTTGATCATTAACGGGTCATTCTAAATTTGCGTAGCGACCGATTGGGAAAGAAATTTTTTTCAAAACATTGTGGACTATAAATACAATTGCGAATCAGAAAAAAGTGTTCAAGATCTCAAACATAGTTTTTTTTTATTATGGAATAAACATAAAATATTTGATAATACTGGAACGTTGAAAGAATTCCGAAATTGCAATCTAGGATACAAGCTTTAAATTTTGGGTCTCGGTGTAAATATTATCACGAACATAAAAATGTGCATGAATCTAGGACTAAGAACTAGGCCTGTGACAATTTTATAAATTTTGGCATGAAACAAAAAATCTAGGATTTAACAAATTTGCAAGATAATGAGACAATTTTTTTAGAGACGTTTCACACAGTTTCGAAGTAAAGAGCCTGAATTTATAAAGAGACGGCATCTTATCCATTTTCTGCTCGATTGGAATGACTTTTCATATGACTTTGATAGACAATCGATGGTTCCAATTTGGACATGTCGTCTCTTTGTAAATTCAGGCTCTTTATTTCGAACTTACTTTGCAGTACATCTACATCTAGATGAATTTTTCAAAAGGCCCTATGTGCTTTGATTGATTCTCTTCACTTTCTTTCTCTTTCGATAACCATCCTAATAAAATTGGTATGGTTATTTTGCTTCACGACGTGTTTGGGGTATCATCCAAACAATTTGACGAAAAGTTCGACAATTTGGGTTATCGTTCGTTTATGGTATTTGTTTATTAGGGCACGGTTATATAAAGATTTCGCGATATATTTGATGAGGACAGTACTCATCTAGCGTCCAGAATGTCAAACACAATATGGAATCCCGAAAAAAAAAATTACAGTGAAATTTTCAGTGGAAACAATGCTCTAACATTAATATTTATTGTCGACAATAAAAATGATTGTTATAATGTTGTACTCCTCCGAAAACGGCAAAACTGCTACCTAGATGTACAATGAATGTACATAATAAAATGTTGTTACAATGATTTTTATCGTATTTTTCATTTATTTTATTGTTAACATGATTCGATCATGAACAATAATGAACAACTCTATTACAATAAAAATTGTTGTTACATTAAATATTGATGTATTTTCATTGTGGGTTACTTCACGAACAATAAAAATAAATCTGATTGAAGCATGCAGACTATGAGAGGGCCAGCAACACTGCCAATGTAATTAAGATAGGCGCTGCTCGTATGGCTCTGGCTTTGACAGTTCGTTTGGCTCAAAACCAGGCAGTCCGCGTCCGCTCATATCTTATCCTAGACCCTCTCTAAAGCTTATTGGAGACCTTTTCCGTGCAGTCAATAATCATACAATAATAATAAAAAATTCCACCACTTGAAGATGTCAGGAAGGAACTCTCAGGTGGAAGCATATTTCATGGGCGATTCTCTCCAGTCGAATGCATTAACTTATCAACGACGCTCAACCAATTACGGATCGAATCTCGATCCATAACCAGTAAAAAAAAGGACCACCCGTAACAGACATACCACCCCCTTCCCTTCCCGGGGCAATGTTTTATTTTTACGATTTATTTTTAAAGTCGATAAAGTAGATCTGTCAAGCCAACACATACACTCTAAAGTACACTGTTATTTTTTTTAATCAATAAATTCGCCAACCAACAGTAAAATAACAATAATATATAATGTTATTGAAAAAAAATTATATGGGAAAATCACGAATATTTCATTGTTAAGATACTTAACAACCCCCCTTTTTTATTGTAAATTTTCCATTTACCATGAAATTTATTGTTTTGTACAACATAAATCAAGGTTAATTTATTGTATACGTAACAATATAAATCATTGTTAAGACAATAATTTTCGTCTTATTGTTACATTGTTTTTTAATATATTTTTGTTGTTATTTTTTTTCGGGATGTTTTTACTGCTGAGTTATTAACGAAGGAGAAAGTCGATGAAGAGAATAATCAATCAAAGCGCTTTGAAATCAATGTTCATCTAGAAGTGAACGGCTTATTTGTTTAATTAGGTATATGAAAAAAAAAAGAATCAAGCTGTGTCAAATATTTTAATTCTTATCATGAACCGATGATTTCATCATCCACTTGATTTCCCAATATGATTTCAATAAATAAAACTACAAGCATAAAATTCACCCAAACCCTCAGCTCGGCAACCCTGCTAGATATATGCGAGTGCGCTGGCCTTGTCGCACTTGTCAAACCCGAATGCGAGCGAGACACCGATGATCTTCTTCCTATTGTTCTTACCGCTGCTCTTGTCTGCAGCTGAGTTGCAAAAAAAAAGGATTTTTCGTCTATAAATCAACTTCACTCACAGCAGCAGCATAGGCTAGGGCGACAAACAACGGCACACCGAATTGCGCAATTCCGCAACTTATTATGGGCAAAAATGCACTAAATGCGTCAATTTTAGGGTAAACGTAGCAATGCGAAAAATACACACACGCGAGCCGAAAAACGCAAAGTGCACCCGAAACCAATGGCCACCGACTTTTTTCCCTCACTTGTCGCTGTAATAGACACGGAAGGCCTTCGAACTCTCGTCGTCGTCGGATGATCGCTTTTCACTTACGGACACAGCACCGTGGGGGAACTAATCAGGACCGAATCGGCAGAACTCAACGAATACAACAGCGGAATCGCGCCGGAAACTGAGGAAAACTTATTCCGGATTAGTTTTGTTTTTCTGCACGGGTATTTTTCACTTATTTTCGCCAACAACACCACGGACGAACGACACAGCCAACAACACACGAAAAACGCGATTACACAAATTTTTTTCGGCTCCGTCTGTCGTCGTCGGCGCTCGCTAGATTATTCTATTCTGCATGCGAGTGTGGGAGAACTCTCGGGAGTTTTTTTTTAGGTTATTGAGTGCCGGTTGTTGGGGTGGTCCGTGGCCTTTTTGCTACTGTGGTGGCAAGTGCATATGGCGCCTATCGCAGTACTCACTCTCGCGAGTTGTTTATGTGTGGTGAGAGCGTGCCGGCTTTCGGCATGCAATTCTTGACAGCAAACTGCATTGAGACCCATCAATGGACTGGTCGGCTGGGATGATAGACAGGAAAACGTGATTTGAAAATTGCGCGCTTAGTGCTAGATCCGTTGACAACACGTGCCTGTTTAGTGTTGCATGCTTTCAATGACGGTTGTTTTGTAATCAGATGATGCTCCTCTCGAATACAGGATGAATATTGATTCGAGAAACGAACGGACCTCAGTTGAAATACATAATGATCTGTAGAATGGTTGTCATCCTAAATGGAAATGCATATGATGTTGATTCAGCCATTTGCTGATCTGATCTGACAAACGAGGTGGAAACATAGTCATCGCTATCAGATGTGGTACTAACATTGGTAAAGTGTGGAAACCGAAGATTGTCTATTTTGTGGTGGAGTAAGTTTCCTCTACCAACAAACGATTTTTGTATCCATGATAGAATGGCTGTTCATGGCTATTCAATATGAATATGTAAATATGTAAATTGAATTATAAATCTAATCTAAAGTGATCGAAAGCATTTGCAAGTCATCCTATCATTAAATTGTTGTCATCTGAGCCCTGTATGTTTTACAGCTAATTTTCAAATAAATATAATCCTTTATTGGGATAACAGTCATATGGATGCCCTTCAGCTGGTACCGAATTCAACCATAAGGTAATCATAAGGGAGGAGGTGGCTGTCAAATACGAACAATCGTCGCCTACCTCGCATAACTGGTTCCAAACGTAAACAAGCCATAAGAAACCTACAGCGTTTGTTTACGTTTGGAACCAGTTTCCTACAAGAATGATCAGTAGGCTGATTTGACAGGAAGTCCCCCCCAGGGTAATCATCCGAAATTCGAAAGCATATTGTTAAAGGGCTCGAGCAATACAATAATCATTCAAAGTTTTGCGGATGTTTTCGTTCAGTGTAGGTAAATCACCAATAGAGATTAAAACCCTTATTTTTGTTTTCAAAAACATAGATTTTAGAAAGAAAAACAATAAAATATTTGGTAGTCCACTTTGGTAGCAATAAATGCTACCACATGTATCCCATATATTATTTGACAAAGGTTCTATATTTCGTAAAAAAATCAGGTGTAGCATTTGATAACGGCACAAAAACTTTTGGAAAAAAAAGTTGTAAATTAAGTAAAGTTCCCATGAATTTCCCCCTAGTTATTTTAAAACTTTTTTTTTAACTTAATTTTAGATTTTTAGCCGTAGGCTAGTTTATCTCGAACTTTGAAACTCTCTCGCAAATACATTCAAATTTGGCATAGTTGCAAATCGACAGACCACTGAGGAGCAGGGATTTGACAGTTGACGTAACATAGTTCTTTTTAAAGCAGTAGATAGAATAGAGTTTAAGCTTGTTATAGGTTTGGTAAAAAAAGTGGATTTTATTTCTAGTAATAAACTGTATTTGTTTTTGTGTTGTAAAAATGAAGTGAGAAATGCTCGCTGCACATCTCGGACTTTAAGTGTAAAAAATCATTATTGTTGGTTCAAATGTTAAGATTTTCCTACTCTTTGTATATCTATAGTAAACTATGATCCTAATCTATCAATTTCTTTAATCAAAAACAAATTTCAACAACTGAGTGAAAAGTTTTTAACAAATGAGCAGGTTTTGCTCAAACTAATCCGATTTGATTTTTTTATAATTTTATATCTAAGTTGTTTTGATGCTACAGTAAATTGTTTTCTAGGGCATAATAAAGAAATATGCTGAGCATAAATAGGGTAGAGAACTACTTCGGCCTAATCGCCCATTTTGGGCCTATGGAGCAGCAAACTTCAAATAAGTCCATGATTTCAGAGTAAACAAGTCAATTATGCATTTGGTGCGATACTTTAGCTAATAAGCTACCGAACGAAGTCAATGAGAACGCGTGATATGAAGGTTTGCACCCATTATTTACAAAAACAAAAGAAGCGCTCCGACCGAATCATGTTTTTTCTTCACCCGATAGGCCGAAGTGAATTCATTGGCGTTTCAATGCGTTAGGCCGAGTTTAGAATCCGTAGGCCGAGTTTGGCGTCAAGAAGCAGTGTTAGACTTTTGACAATACCTCAACGATTGGTTTCTCTTTATCAAATCTTACGGTACGTACTTAAAGATAAATAAATTTGAAAGCCATCAGTAATAATAACATTCCGTTTGGTGCTAAACTGCGCTAGATTAAGAAAGACTAAATGCGGGTTGTGCTTAATAGGCCGGAAATGGGGTAGTTAACCCTACACGGTTAGTCTACAAATAGGTAAATTTTTCCATCGACATTATTTTCCAAAAAAATCACAATATCTCAAAACCTAAAGGACTTGCAGTTAGTACATTGGGAAGAGTTGCTCAAAATGACATTGTCCAAAAACTTGCCGAAGACTCCATACTTCTATCGTACTTTATTAAAAAAAATAACAAAAGCGCCGCCCTAGGTGTAGAACTTCGAACTACTTTGATGTTACCACATGAAGACGTAGGTACTAAACATCAACTGTGCTGAGAACACTGTACTTTTATAACGGAACCATAAGGAGCTATTAATGTATGCCATGATTTTGTACTTCTCCGACCACTGTACACCTCCTCCCCGATGTACGCTGGTCCAATTTGTTTGACGGTTTTTCGGATTAAACAACAAACACCAAAGTTTAAAAAATGGTCATTTTGCTATTTTTATTTTGAACCGCTAAAAGTTGTTGTGGTACGGTTCATTTTTCATTCTGGTAAAAGTGTTACATTCCGATTGCTCTTTTCAAACTACTTTACTTGCATTGTAAAATTTTGTTACCCTATAAAAACGTCCGATTTTAAAGCATCTAATAAACTTTTTAAGGCACACAATTTTTCATCCCCACTCCCTCTCTTCATCCAGCTCGCATTATGCCCACGCCCACTTGGGTGACTGACGACCAAAGTTCCACACCGTCGGTTGTCCCTGGTGAGGAGCTTCCAGCTTTTTCGCTGCACTCCAGTCGAACGGCTTTACCCGTTGAATCTTGGTACCAGATGCCGAAACCGCATCGACTTCACCCTCTCCCTTGGTTGCGTCAACGCTACGCTTCACAGCCTGTCCATCGGTAATCGGATCGTACAGAGGTCCCGAGTACGCCTGGAAGATACTGGTCCCATTGCTGACATTGGTTTCCACGAACAGCTTCAAATCGATGTTTCCGAAGGCGGTCGGATGTTGCTGATCCAAATCGCCTCGGTAGGCACTTTGGCGGATGAATTTTGCCAGCCCTTCCAAGTCAGTGATGTTGTTGAGGATTTTCTCCTGAATGGAATGTTGTTGCGTGTAAGTCCCGTTGGTCTTCACCTGACCGATTTCGGCTAATTCCTGTGAAAAAAAAGAAAATTGTAGGTCGAATAGAATTAAAGTAAGCAGATTTGAGACTTACGTTGAAGGTTGGCACACCAGTTCCCAGCCAGTATCCATCCCTTATTATTTGCTGAGTCATGTCTTCAGCATGCAGTCTTCCGGGTAGTTGATCAATCACCCAAAACAATCCTCCATCACTGAGCTTTCCAATGGAAGTTGTCTTCTTCACAATTCCTTCGAAGTCAATCTCCGCGTAGTCATTCAATTGCTTCACACCTGTCTTCATGTGATCATCATACTCAGCATGGTTCATTAGTAGTTCTTCAGCTTCGGCAGACTCGTCTGACAGTTCCATGCCCCGATTCAGTCGCTTCAAGTCGACCACTAGCCACTGCTTTGCTCCAGTCGAAGGGCTTCGTGCGAAATACTTGGACCATACCCGGCCACTGTGAGCCAGTCGGTTGGCAGCCATTACCCTAGGTGCCAGGGAAACCGATCGTACCAAGTCTATCTTCGTCCAGAGATTCATGTTATCGTTTTCGATCTTGATGCCGGCTACGACCATGCGGTGACGTTTACCAGATAGCATGTAGAAATCATCCAGTGAAGCCAAAACTGCTGGATATCCGGTGAAGACAATGTTCGTATTTGGGACTACTCGCTCAGCGCTCGATTCAGTGGAGAAATGATAATTTAGCGTGTACTTCTTCATCATCCTCAACATGGAAGCGTAGCTGCCGTCACTCGTGTGACCCAGCATGATGTTCACCTTCCCGCTAATGCTCTCCACCAACTTCAGCAGCATCATTCCCTTGTTCGGTTCCACGCTCATTCCACTCTCGCTATCCAGGAAATTCATGTAGTACGCTTTGAGATCACGAATGTCCACCGCACTGTTCATCAACAGGAAGTCTTCCATGGGAATCTCGTGCTCCTGACGAGAGCGCCGAACACCCTTGCGGAATCCAAACTCCAGCCCATCCAGCTGATCGAAGAACAGGCCAACCTGATACCAGTAGTGATCATTTTTGCCCTTCATATCGGCCATCTTCTTCACCGTTTCCACATTGGTGCTGATGACCCGACGCAGCCAGTGGCAAAATTCCTCCGACTGATCATCCCGGCTGCATTCCGCTTCGATGGTGCTGGAAGGCAGAAATAACAAAAATAAAAGTGAACGATCAAACAACCGATGATTGGTAAGTCAATTGTGAGGTTTTTTTTTATGTTTGCAAGAGATTTTTCCACTGTTAAGTAATGTAAATTTCCCACTATAATATGCGTAGCAATATCTAGATAATCTCATCCAAACCACTTATCTCTCTCGTGCTAGATCAAGGCCATTGTCGACTTATCATCCTCATCATACTTACTTGGCCCAATGCTGATGGATGTTGTGCCAGGTAAGGGCACCCTCCAGCATTCCCGCGGCAAAGGCTTGAATGCTGTCCGGATACTCAGGTTGGGATTCGAGCTCCAGCTGGGACCAACCGCTCTCCATGAGGCTGTGCTTGAAGCATGCTCGCACTGCTCCCCGGGGGACTTCCTCCAGATCATTACGTTGTCCCCAGAATTCCACGCGGAAGCCCGAATTGCGGGCCCAGTACGTGGTCGCGCAGTATGTGCCACTGTAGTTGGGTCTGCAATGGAGAGAAATCAGAAATAGGTTTTAAGGTTTTTGGATGCTAAGGGTAGGTTTGTTCAAGGTGTGTATAAGTTTTCTAAATATGTTGAAGCTTATCATTAATTAATATGTTAATTTAAAGTTAACCAAGTTAACCAAGTGTTTTGTCTTTGGTTACAGCTATCTATGAATCGACACAAACCCCCCTCCCGTATTTCTTCCCTTATGGCAGCTAATACATTAATGTTGAGATGGGGTCTTGCCGATCGTTTACCCTACCGATGATGTTACTATGACTCGCCCTGTTTCACATTCGTGGATTACACAGAACTTATTTAACCTGCTGATAAAGATGTTGTGATGCCACCCCCAGAGACGATTTTATATAAGAGATGCGTGGAGAGAATAAAAGTAAATTTGGTTGCACGGCCAACTAATTTCTTTTTCTGTAAGATTTGTCAACCTGCAATTTTGTGTTGCTTCAAGTGACTTATATACCACATTGGATGGTATATTATACAGAGTGTTGCACAAAATTATTCAATTTGAGATTGTTGCTTCCTATCATGCATGAGTGAAATCTCCCTTTTGAAGTCTTTCACAAATTTTACTATCTTGAAAAATTACACCGGAAACGCCTTGATCTTTGTTACACAGCCTGTGTAGATATATTTCGTTGTGCTGCATCAAATATTTCGTGAGAACATAACGAGAATTCAGCTGGCGAATAACAATAATATTCCCTGTCCAATTTCACTTTTCATACGCAAAGTTAATTATAATTATTTAAATCTCAACAGTTAACCAGCGTCTGGCTGAAAATCTCCTTAATAAAGACAACCAACCTCAACAATTAAATTCATCCCCGATCTCAATACTTCCCACGCTTTTCTTCGTGAAGCGCTCGTGTTTATTTACATTGCTCGATTGGAACCGCGTTTGACGGTTCGATTGGAACTTTTGGCTTCGGTCTTCGCGCGTCTCTTATTTAACATCGTCTCTGGCCACCCCCTGTCTACTGGTATAGCATGTACGGTGCATAAAATTATCGGAAACCTGGCCCTTGGCCCCCTTCTATACTACAAAATCACAATCACAATCACAATTACATATGGATTATTAATTTTGATAACGATTTGTTCTCAGTAGAGCTAGATTTTTTATCATTTTGATAATCTTATATCTTAATCATACTATATACCATTTAGGTCTCATTGTTGTTATGATTACTGTTAACTCGACCACACGGTTGTCAAATTATGTTATCATGAACGATTATATCATAATAAGGTGATCCAAGAGACGTTTCTCAGTGGAGCTGACAGCTAGCTCTAGAGTGTGTGAGTGATCTGGTGTTAATGGTGCTGAATGTAAACATAAACAAAGTAGAAATTCATATGAGAATGAACTGCCAGTTCTAGTGTGATCTGTCAAAAGTTCTTGGTAAACAAAAAAGTCAGCTGATCGCAACTGTCTCGTGGACAGCCTTATATCATAGAGGTAACTCTAAGACCACTGGGTCCCGAAGAAAATCATTATTATTTTTGGCTCACTCAGTACCAGAACAACGTTCCCAAGCAGTCCCAAGCTATTTCACTCACCCCTGCATGTTCTGCATGAATCCACACATCCCTGATGTTATCTGTCAAACTTTCATAGCGAATCAAAACAAACATAGTGTAGTAATAGAATTTCAACTAGAATAGGGTACGTTAATCGTTTGCTTGGGACCAATAGGCTACTAAAGTGGTGAGCCAATTTAAAATCGTTAGTTTCGTATTGATTGTTGCTTATATCAAACTATGTTTTAATTTTGTTTTCATTCTCTGCTCCGGAAGAGATAGGTAATGACCATGAGTATGATTGACCGCCCGTGATTGCTACCCTGTTATTTTGAACATCATCTATAATTACACAGAGAGCCCATAAATGGGCTTAGGGTCCTAAACCCTATGTGCAAATGCTGGTAATATCGTGAAATTTATGCAATACCGTCGCCGGCCACCTCCAAATGCAGAACAATTAGAGAGGGAAATAAATTGTTGGCGTTTGAAACCGAGAAGCAGCAGGAATGCCATGGTATTTTAGAAAATGTCTCATATTTTCAATTAATTTTCAGAACTTCAAGAATTATGAAAAAAAAAAATATATTAAACCTTATGCAAATAATTTAAGTCCTAGAATTAAGATATTTTTTTTCTGATTCAGAGATTTTAAAAACTGTTTGAAGTCTCTGACATTTTAAATATTGCTATGTTACACTATCTCATAAATGTGTCTATAATGTCTATATACGTTACTTGATTAAACGGTTAATTTGGCTGGATTTTAGAAAGAGAAAGATTGCAGTTTGAAATTGTTTTAAAAAATTTGGATTGACATTTATTAAGAGGCAACTAATCAGGGGAAAATTTAAGAAATTTCGATGTAAGAAGAATCTTTTATACTATGACCTACTTGGAAAAAATCTTGAGTATGATTTTTTAGATTCAGCATCACTATGCATATAGGAATCAAGGCGTTTTTTTTCTAAATTCTGTGCGTTGATAGATAAAAAGGTTTCAAGCCTCTTGTACAAAGATTCAGATGTCTGACTTAAGAGATGAACTAGCCTATGGCTAAAAATCTCTATAATAAAGGGAAAAAAAAAGATGTCTGACTTTGAAATTACGGTAGTCCATTGTCAAGTTTCTTGGGCTTGCTGAAAAGATTCATGACTCTGGCTCTTTAGCGCCAGTGGTGTAGTGGCAATCGTGATTGCCTCTCACTCCAATAGGCCTGGGTTCGATCCCAGTCGGCGTCGTTGAGATTTTTCAAAATTATACGGATAAGCATGAATAATATAATTATCCGGATAGACCAATCAAGTGGATGGAAATAAACGAAGTTTATTCATGTCCACCTTTTATTTGCTCCGAATAATATCCAAGTTAAAATTATCCGGATACTTTTTACTTGGATATTATCTAGGGGTGAGACAGGTTTACTCTGAGTTGCTTTTTTGCAGTGAGTAACTCGGGAGTTACTTAATTAACCTCATTATTTATTATTATTTATTCGACGTTCATCATTTTTTTTCTCTACTTACTCCGTTTACTCCCTTTAAGAATAAGCTTCTCATATTAGACGTCAGTTTTGTTTTCAAACAAACTAAGCCCAAGTGTATCCTGAGGTTTTCGAATAGCTTGAATATTATGGAAGAACCTGTGCCGG
Source organism: Ochlerotatus camptorhynchus (assembly GCF_037179485.1). NCBI lineage: Eukaryota > Metazoa > Arthropoda > Insecta > Diptera > Culicidae > Ochlerotatus > Ochlerotatus camptorhynchus. The sequence goes on from NW_027040920.1 coordinate 4,266,257, forward strand.
TGCCTGCTTACTACCAGCAGTTGTTCTTCTTCCCAGTTGTCACTTCAAAAGGATCATCGCTGATCAAACAAGCTCTGCAAACAGTTATTTTTGTAAACATCTGGAATTTCACCTATAATGCAACGATCTCATCAGCATCGATTGATCCAGTAGTCGTTACAGCAGTCCCATTGAGAATGGTAATAACCTGAGTGGTGCGAAGACGGACCTCAAAATCGAACCACTTTCGAGCTGTCAAATCGAACCACTTTTTTATCATTGTGGTTCGTTGAAATAGATAGAAGTATTGTTATCGTCCAAAATAAAAAATAAATATTTTTCAGTAATGTTTTTGATCTTTTTAAAAACGTGATTCGAAACGACTCAAACAATTAAAAATAACAGTATTATTGCGTATTTTGGACCAAAGTAGACTCCTGCGCTGAAAAAAACCCCTCCGATTTTTTTTCGCTCAGGAACGACTGTGACTTCGGAGAACGTTCTAAGGAGATTTGTGATGATAGTACAAAAGTTCCAGGAAATTTCAACAGATTTTTCCCGCGACAGAAGAGGTTTCAGTGGATATTTTAGTTGCTGCCAGCGAGGTTCTACGGGGGTTCTATAGAGTTTTCATGTTCGAGTTTCACACGATTTGGAGGGAAGTCAAATCGTTGCCATTGGAGGTCCCAGGGAATTTCGATAGCACTTCCATAGATATCGTCGGCCACATTAAATTTGCATCTGATTTGCAACAATTTATACAAATAAAAATTACTATGTTTGATTGCAAGTCAGGTAGAGGATGTGTCAGGGTTTTATTCTTTCTTGACTTCCCTGAAATTGTATCACTGATAAATGGACCATCATCATATGTTCGCAGTGTAGGGATTGCATTTTTATCACGATAAGCAACTGAATTCAGATGTTTTACACAATTTTTATCAAAATGAATACTGCACAACCGGTCACTGGGTTTGATTTGAAAATTGAGATCCACCTCACAGAAACTGAGCCACTCTTTTCGTAATGCTGAATCCTTGGGAAACCTGAATAGGCTTCGCTTTTCTTCGTGTCCATCTTTATAATTGCAAAAGTGAGCAAAACACTTCATTCTGAATTTTATTCCACTCCGTAAAAACTCCAGCTATGAACAATGTCAACAAACATTCACAAAGTCACGAATCGGCTCTGCACAAAAAGCCGTTTGACACTTCTCTCTACCAACCGACGGTGATGAAACGTTTATTTCAACACTACCAACATGAAGAAAATTTCACTTCGCACCACTCAGGTAATAACTAACTCCGATCCCCTTCTCGTTAGCACCATGCAAGTTAGCTACAGCGTGAAGATTCCATCACAGCACATCAAACATAGCGTGGTGAGCAATGTTCCAACCGTGACCCCTCCAATGAAATCCACCGCTACAGTTTCCGATATAGAACACATCTCCCCGGTGGGACAACAACCGATTAATACCCAATTCCAGCTCCGACGGCAACGCTACCAACCATTACCGCAGAAAAGGAGGAGGACGTTGAAGTAACCGCTACCAATGTTTCCGGTGAGTGCGATCATTGTCCGGACTTCAAATCCATCAACGATCAACCGGACGAAATCGAAGTGAAAACCGGTCAGGAACTCGAAGGACAAATCAAGCTGACAGATTATCTTCGTCGACTTTCTCTTTGCATTCCCACGGCAATGTTAAGACCAAGTACAGGATCGTCATGAGACGTGATCAAGTTCACAAGATCGCAACCAATCACTCGATATCGTCAGCGTTGTTCATAAAACAGATGGAGACGAACAACAAATTCTACACCTGGGCCACTTTGGACTTAACCAACGAGAAACCGAAGAACACACGTATGGAGTGTTGTTCTACTTTAAAGGAGACTGCCGTCGACGGCCGCAGCAAAATCACGGTGGTGTATCGCAGAAACTGGACCGTATCACTATCATCCAGAAGGCACAGCAGAAGCACCAAAAGAGCAGGGATGGATGTCCACCGTCAGTAGAACGGCACAGTGGTAATTCAGAGCTCGGTTCGCAGTTTCATCCAGCGGCAGTTTGCCAAGCCATGGGAACGGGATTGCTTCGACGAGTATTGTAGTTTGTACGTGCAGTACGTTGTGTATTGCGAATTCAGAGAAAAATTAAAATTTGGAAACGGCAATATTTGGTCAGGCATATCCAGTTTTTCCACCATATCAAGCCGGACAAGCATTCGCCCTTGGTAAGTCTAAGGCAGCTAGGCAGCAATTTCACAGTTGGTAAGGGTTGAACGAAGGTTATCAAGCTGAGATGATGCAGGATAATCAAATCAATCAATTTAAGTGTCATGTAAACATGTTTTCCTTTAAGTTGTTGTTTGAATTGACAGCATTGAAGGCTGTTGCTGTGATGTGAAAAGTGAGAAAGCAAATGACAGTGATCTTGCTCACTACGCAATGTGAGTTAGTCAAAATGGCTTAAAAGATACTCAGAAATTGCTCATGATTAGGAGCTGTCTTGCCCCTCTGATATTATCCATCATTTTTTTTTTACCGGATAGTATCCGGATAGACTACGACCAGTTTATGTTTAGAATAGGAATGTTTGATATCAAATATGTACTTATCAGTATGGGTTTTTTGGATTGGAGTGATGTTTACAGGCCGGAAATTGATGACAGACGCCATTTTAAAATCCAAGATGGCGGCTTCCGGTTTCATAAATAGTGGAAAATACTGTCAAATACCCTTAAATATGGGTATTTTTGGAACCGGGGTGATGTCTGGAGGCCGAAAATTGATATCCTACGCCATTTTTTTTAACCAAGACGGTGGCTTCCGGTTTCATAAAAAGTGACAATACTGTCAAATACCCATCAATATGTTTTTTTTTAATCGGGGTGATGTCTAGAGGCTGGAAATTGATATCCGATGCCATTTTGAAATCCAAGATAGCGGCTTTCCGCTTCATAAAAATTAGGAGATACTGTCAAATACCCATCAATATGTGTTTTTTAATCAGGGTGACGGGAGGTCGGATATCGGTATCCGGTGCCATTTTGAAATCCAAGATGGCGGCTTCCAGTTTCGTAAATATTGGGAAATATTGTCAAATACCCATCAATATTGGTATTTTTTAAATCGGGGTGATGTCTAGATGCCGGAAATTTACATCCGACGCCATTTTGAAATCAAAGATGGTGGCTTCCAGCTTCATAAAAAGTGGAAAATACTGTCAAATACCCATCAATATGTGTTTTTTAATCGGAGTGATGTCTAGAGGCTTTAAATTGATATTGGACGCCATTTTTAAATCCAAGATGGCGCCTTTCGGCTTCATAAAAAGATGAAAGTCCGGCTTCATAAAAAGATAAAAGTCAAATCATATCAATATGGATATATTTTTAATTTTCATTCCTTTATTTTATGTCGGTCTCTGTTCCGCAATCTAGTGTCAATCACCGACGGACATCGATATGCCTACGTAGGATATCGCACCCATTCAACACACATGGGTCTGGACCATCGGCTTTACTTCCCTTCCGAAGGAAGACAGCAGGAAATTGATATCCGATGCCATTTTGAAATCCAAGATAGAATCCGGTTTAAGAAAAAGTGGGAAATACTGTCAAATACCCATCAATAGGGCTATTTCAGGAATCGGAGTGATGTCTAGAGGCTGGAAATTGATAACTGACACCATTTTGAAATTAAAGTTGGCGGCTTCCGGTTTAATAAACAGTGGGAAAAACTGTCAAATACCCATGTAATGTGGCAAATACTATACAATATGGGCGTTCCAGGTCGACGCGCAGATGCCGGAAATCAATGTCCGATGCCATTTTGCAATGCAAGATAGCGACCATCGGATTCCAAAAACGTGTAAAATACCCATAAATATGGGTATTTTCAAGACGGGGATGACGTGTAGATTCCAGAAATCAATGTCCAACGCCATTGGGTTCGTGAACTACTTCGGCCTAATCGCCCATTTTGTGTCTATCGAGCAGAAAACATCAAATAAATGCATGATTTCAGAGTAAACAAGTAAATTATGCGTTTGGTACGATACTTTAGTTCAGAAGCTACCGAACGAAGTCAATGGGAACGCGTGATATGAATGTTTGCACCCATTATTCTAAAAAAACAAAAGAAGCGCTCCGACCGAACCAATTTTTATCTTCATCTGATAGGCCGAAGTGAATTCAATGGCGTTTGAATGGCGTTTCAATGTGTTAGGCCGAATATAGAATCCGTAGACCAAGTTTGGGGTCAAGAAGCAGTGTTAGATTTTTAACAATATCGTAACAATTTGATTTTCTTTATCAAATCTTACGGTACGTACGGAAAGGTAAATCAGTTTAGAAGTCATCTGCAGTGAAAAAAATTCCATTTTGTGAAAAAAAAATCCACTCGAAAGAGGCAAAGGGCGGGTTGTGCTTAGTAGGCCCAACTTGTGAAATGAATCAATCACTCCAATTCGCAAGAGTGATCCGTCATTATCAAAAGAATTCAGCGAAATGTTGCGGAATGAGTGAATAATGTCATTCCTTTGTAATATTATGAGCATCCGCGGGAGCTGAACGAGTTTTCATTCCTGTTTCTGAAACCTAACATCTTCCATCGTGGGTGCACAAATTGATAATAAAATCGTTAAACCTCGGTAGAGCAAATACATGCCAACTGACGAAACGATTTTATTTTACCCTCTCCGAATTCCATGAAACTTAGCATAATTGTTCGCTAGAGACAATGAACCAAGTTTGTGCTGGAAGTCAGCGATTTTGACTCTCGTTTAATTTTACAAAATGGCGTGTTCGATATATTACAATACATAATAGCACGAAAACGGCTTAATCTAATCGAAATAACATCTGAGATAAAGTTGTAGGAAACTGGAGTGCCTTTTGATGAGTAAATTTTTGTCAAAAAATGCAAAAAAGGAACAGTTTTAAGAATTTTAATTTTATGTTTATTTGAAAGCTTATAAACAATGCAAACATCTTTTGATATTGGACAAAATTGACCAAAATCGATAAACATCAATTAGGGGAATTTACGTATTTTCGTAAATCTAAGCAGCTTCCGCACTTCTATTAATTTATCAGTTTCACGCACACATATGGCGCGTTTGTTTGTTTGAACTTATCTTCTGTTTGCTATTCTATCTATTCTAATCCAAAGAATTGCCTAAAAAATTGAAAACGTTTTTACGGCGCTCCAAACGTCTCAGGTGAGCGTGACTATTGTTGGCAATCCTTCCATTTGAACTGCGTGTTAACCAGCTATTGTATTATTGGCAACTCGAAATCAGCCGTATTTTGTAGTGCGTATATTTCATTTCAAGAAAAACCTGGCATAACGGGTTTGCTCAGTCGTAAAAAAGTAATCAGATTGAAGCAAAAGGACTACAGACTAAGGAATACTGCCGCTCTTTGCATGTCCGTTCCATAGCGAAAATCGACAAGCCGAGAATATCGCATTTTAAGTTTGCTTCTTACCATTGCTTCTTATATGATGGGACAACCAATGTGACTGTCTTTCCAAACTTTTTCAGAACAAAGTTGATGAGTTCATCCAGTATTATGAAAATATGCGTAGTTTGCTACCATTTGCATTGAAAAACTCAGTTTTGACAAACACGACTATGGGACCTACATGCGAAGAGCGGCAGAATAGTTGAAATACATTCAATGTTTTGTTGAGAAAATACTGCGAAATAAACGTTTAAATTTTGGTTACTGTAACCAGAAATGAGTGCCGAAGACATCATTTAGCCTATTAGTAAGAAATTATTGTTTTTAGTCCGGAAAATCTATACACACTTAGAAATTTTTACAGAAATCTGTAAAATTTTACCGAAATCTCAACAGCTGAACGTTTGGTAAACAGTTTCGCAAATTTCCTGTTATTTTTCACAAATATCTGTGAATTTTTCACAGATATCTGTAAATAATTACAGGAAAACTGTAAAATGGTTTACCGAACGTTCAGCTGTTGAGATTTCGGTAAAATTTTACAGAAATCTGTAAAATAATCTTAGTGTGTATATAGAGATAGCGTGAAAAAAATTAAATTTTCCTCCAAAACTCTGTTTAATGATTTTAATCAATTTTAAAGTGCAAATCGTGTCCAATATCAGATTTACTGGCAGACTTATTTAGGCCTGCAGTTGTTTAGAAGATTATTAATTTTTATGCAAACATGTGCCACTTTACAAAATTATAGGTAACTCTCCCTACTTGATATATTCCCCAAATTCGGTGACAAATTTAGGTATACTTAGTAATTGCAGCAAAATTTTAATCGAATGTTACATGTCCGAATAGCTTTTTTTTAAATAAGTAAATGATTAATGCATAAATCCAATTTCGTAAGTGACTCTCAGACCTACCTGCCCATATCGGCGATGAAGAATGCCCCGAACGCCAGCATGAAAGCACCTCCCAGGATGTAGGTGCTTATCCGCGTTTTATACCACGATGCTCCAATTACTTTCAACATGGTGCCTATCTTTACTATGACTTTTGAACACAATAAGGTATAGACTACTAGCTCTAACGATTCTTAGTGGAAGACACTTGTTTCGATTTGGTTTAACACTACTTTCCTCTTCTCAAACACTCTAGCTTCACTCACTTCACAGCTTTTTCTTAATTATTGCTCACTTTTTGCTCGTAGTAGATTCAATTGAAGGGACGGATCACAATTTGAACTAATGTCGAACTTAAGACGTACTATGACGGGTGACCAGTTCAGTACCGGTCAGTGGCGGGAGCTAGGCCTGGCTATAGTTCAGGTCGGAAATCACCAGGCCCAAGCCGTTGTACAGATGCAGCAGAATGGTGCAGACTTCAAAGTAGAAGTAGCAAAACTGGGCGGCCAATCCTAGTGGGATCAGGCCGACAGTGAGATGCTGGGCTACCTTGGGGGACGCCAATTTGTACGAGTCAGGACTCCCGTCGACTACTCTCATTGGAATGCGTTAGCTGAACGGTGGATGGTCGGGGGCAAAATTAATGATGATGCCGGCTAGGGGAACCGTTGTCGTACGGTAATGTGATGTAACTTCTGAGTGGGCGACTTTCGATGACTTCAGTCTCAGTGTTGAGACTTGTTGTGCAAGCACACCTGATGTCGTCAGATCCGGAATGACCGACAGTGCAATTACACGCTCTGCACCAGTTCCACGCGTAGAGTGTTCCTGGAAGTGATAAGAAAATTGATTGGGTTAGTATGTCGGTAGATGGTGTGTGTATGTCTGTGTGTAATTTTTTTTATAGATAATGACAATAACAGTGACTGAAAAAATCAGACACAACCCAAAATCTACATTACGACGATATTTAAACCATTCAATGATAAAATTGCCCGTCAATTTCAAAGAGCCATCCCAACAACGGTTGTCGTCATGCAGTAACCGTGTCACGATAATTTACGATAACACCAAGGGCAAACAATTTATCAGATGGTGAAACAGCTCGTGAAATCGCAGTGCAAACACAATTGAAACCACGATCAGCCGGGCATGAAATGGGCATGACTCATACGCTAAGGTGGTGATGGGATATTCCGACTTAAGTAAAAATCGAACCATCGAGTGGGTACTGATCGCAGTTCGATCATTGCTAAATAGCCACATGCAGGTGTCCCTTTTCGGGCTGGCGCCATCATGATTCGACAATCTTTACAAATACGACTGATAAGGAGTAAATAGCATTTCTTCAACACGGTACCCACCTTGGCAACAAATGAGCGAATGACTGCCCAATCGATTTAACGTTGATTGGTTTCAAATACTCGCGGCAAAACACGCGACGATTGTTTTGGCACTTGCGTAACCGCTGTACACAATACACGGATTTGGACAAAACTTTGCAACACTGCAAATGCTTCCGTTCGATGATGATATAAGCACGATCAACTGATTCGATTGTTTGGCGTACTGAATGTTGAAATGATACTTTTCAGTTTCACGACCAAAACCGTTTTGCACTGCTCACTAACGAGGTTGAAAATGAACTGAATGGAACTTCTGGCGCTGCGCGAAGCATTGCGCTGTGTGGGATGTTGAGAAAAGCCGCAGCCAGCAGTTCACGTATACTCACCAATACCAACCTTAGAAGTTGTGACTATCTTTGTGGTTGAAACGTTCCTCTACGGTCGTTTCGCTTTGAAATGAACTCGTGAAGTGGATTGTATGGGGTTTTATATAAACGTAGTATAAACCACGTTGCGATAGTTGTTTTTCTGGAATATCCATGAATGACCATTTGCTCTAAGGCACATGTTCTGGAACTATCGTCTGTCCTCAACTTAGCGCTCGTTGAGTTGAAAATCCACAGCACTGTACAGCACATGAAAGCATAAGTGTCCCATGTTAATATCGATGGGACAGTTATGGCACACACAATCAGACGTAACTCTTTAAATAATTTGTCCTTAAAAATATCGTCATGGAAATCACTAACGACTTCTCTCGAGTTATTAGTGGCGAAAAGCATACTTTCCAAGTCTCAAACAATGTTGTATATAAGATTGATAGAATCTAAATGTCAAAGTGATCCCATCCCAGCGCTGTGGCGAAGGATTCGCGAAACTAATAATATTTAAATTGAACGTTAAATGCATGTTTTGTGATTGATATAAAGCATTACGTCTGTTTGTCTGTGGTTATGGACCGTGTAAGTCTACACCAATCGCGTATTTTCTACACAGAAAAAAACTGAATTTTAACCATCGCGTAAAATCTCCCTTTGCTTAATTTTGAGCTATAGTAGCTACACTGTTCGAAAAAGAAGTGTAAATTTCTATTCAATATGATACACATAAAAGGAGCGTCATATATCATACAAGTCTACAATTTAAATCATACAAAGCTGTGAGACATTTCATGAAATATTCTGAATATTGTATGCAACCATCCATTTTTATGAGCAATATTCAGATTTGTTTTCCTGTGAGTATACAATATTGCTGACTGAGGCGAAATTGTAATTGTCAGCTAATTTTACGCCAAATCCAGCGGTTACTACGTGTGCATTATATATCACAGAGACTTACATGAACTTTTCAAATGGTGTAGCAAAGTATAAAAAAACAATATCCTCATGGAAGTCACTTAAATTTTGAACTCGAAAATATTCTCAATTGAATCCGAATTCAAACTCACTGTACGGATGTTGGAATACTTGCCATGAAGAATTAATGTCAGATGTTATATTTAGGCTCAAATCTCCTATCTGTAGAAGAATGTATGACCTGAGCCAGTGTTCTGATAGATGTTATAAATTGATCATGTAGCTTTCAAATTTAGGTCTTACCAGGACTTGCATTTTTGAAAATCACAACTGGGTTATTCCAGCTCAAGTGAGTACAGAATTTAAAAAAGTTGTGGCTGATGTCACCGATTTGAGCCAAACTTGGTCAAAATGCTTATTTTGACATTCTGAGCAAACGCCTTTTTTATTTTACTCTACAGTGCCTAGATCCTTCTCGGCTACAACACTGGATTTTCGAGATTTTTAAAAATTTCAACTTTCAGAAGAGATTACTCCACAATCAAAGAAGCTATTCGTGATTTTAGAAAGTAAATTTAAAAGGCTTTTTTTTAATGTAGATTCACATAGGTGTATCCACATTTCGTTTTTGTTATAGTAACTACAGTAAACAGACTGATTACCAGCAGGTATCCAAATTGTAAAAAATAGCCTATTTTCACCATACTCGGGATTTTTTATTTCTTAATATTTTGGGCACAAATCTTCACCACACTTTGGAAAACTCTTCCACTATATGTGTTTCCAAGGGCTTCTTTGATTGTGGAGTAATCTCTTCTGAAAGTTGAAATTTTTAAAACATCTCGAAAGTCCAGGGTTGTAGCCGAGAGGGATCTAGGCACTTCAGAGCAAAATCAAAAAAGGCGTTTGTTCAGAATGTCAAAATAAGCGTTTTGGCCAAGTTTGGCTCAAATCGGTGACATCGACCACAGGTGGTGTACCCACTTGAACTGGAATGACCCAACTGCTCTTTTTGCTAACAAATGATAGATAAGATCTTTGTCTTTCATGGAAAAGCAAAACATGTTGGATTAAAAGCATACTTCCTCCATCACATCATAACAGGAATATAACTTTGTACATATTTAGTATCGCAATATGGTTCGTTGTACGTAGGGATTTCTTATCATACAGCCTCGAAAGTTAATCTACGAATCAACAAATGCTTCGTTTCGTAGTTGAATAGGAAGAATATAGATGACTGCTACTATGTATTCTGCAGCTCCAGCTGATGTTTATTTAAGTAATGCTCTACGTGTTTACAATGTTATGATTTTTGAAAGTTCCATTCACTAAAACTAAATTACTCAAAATTTTCCTATGGCCTTTAAAGATTGCATATATATCATGAGACAGTTATGCATATAACGAGAGTATACTTATCGAAAGTATCCAATCCGGATACAACAACTGCGATTCTCAAACAGTATTCCACTCAACCGTGTCCCTGACTTTCAAGAACTCTTTTGCTGATTCATCGGAAGAGCTATAATGACTGCTCCGATTTTTTACGTAGTATTACGTCTTTCGGCAACATATTGGGGGTGAAATAAAAAAAAACAAAAATCCACCGCGTTACGAAAAGTGGTCAGGTTTTAACCACTTATAACACTGCCAATAGCTGATGGATTTTAATTCTAAACAAGCCAATCGATTGGATATTTTTGTACAACTCTGCTCAAACGAACACTTTATCAATTTACATAAATATCCAACTGTTGCAATGGTGATCAAAATTATCACCGATTGCTTGCAAAAAGCGCTTTTCCTAACACTGATTTCAAAATCAAATCCCATCCGGTCTCACCGAACGGTGTTTATTCAATCACCTATGTAGTGGTGTCCAGTCGGTCGTCATCATCAGCAGCAACAGTACGAAATGCTGCCCACAAGAAGCGAGCTGCAGCCCACATGAGCGTCCATTCATCGAAGAAGTAGGAAGAAGTCGCACCGCTAATGATCGGATTCAGTAGCTCTTCGTGAGTCGCTGTGGGCCATCTATGGCAAGCGCGTAACCCTCGTTCCAAATAATATACAGCTCGCCAGTCTCATCCGTGTTGAACACCCTAATAGCTCAGCGTTACTCAACCATCACGTCAAAACGGTCATTTTCAGGACCACTATAAATTTATTAAAGAGTATTTTCTGGATCTTTGTCAAGGTCAGCAATCGGATGTCAGTTCCCATCAGATTAAATCTATCATACAATGTATTTTTAAGATAACGTTGGGGGCAGCGAATCCAAACACATAAAGCAACCAACGATACAGACAAAACGGTTGCTACGACTACCATGACAAACTCGCTCTATAACATATGTAGCTCGATCCGAGTGGTAAAAGGATAATGATATATTGCTTGCCTGCTTTGTTGCAATATACACGGATGAGGACATAGCTTGATATGAATCGGGAAAAGACATAACAAAAAAATTCCCATTAACACACGTGTATCATCTTCGGCTTTACTTCGTGAAGCAGCTTGCCAACAATTTGCTCGTTTCCTTCTACCGCCCCGAATGAGTTGGGTCACACGAGCTGCTTGTCATGAAAAAGAACGAAGAAGATTATATCATTATTGCTTTGCACTTCTGACATAGCGTTATTATTCGGTTCGTTGATCGCTTGTCATTTTGTCATTTGGAGATATTTTTGATTCCTTGGTTAGGGGTGCAATTCAGAAACCAAAGTCGGAAATTTTGCTACGAGTCGGTTAAAATTAAGACTTTATTAATTTTCGAAAGGTCACTATTGAAAATTGCATGAATGTGCAACCATAGAGGTAACTCTAAGACAAGTAGGTCCCGAAGAAACGTGCTCAACTTTTTGGCTCACCTCTGGTACTATCTTCGGTCCCAAGCTTGTCGAATCACCCCTCGAAACATAGGAAAAACCAATAACCCCTCATTTTATCTGTCAAACTTTCATAGCGAATCAAAACAAACATTGCGTAGTACTAGAATTTCGACTAGAATAGGGTACGTTAATCGTTTGCTTGGGACCAATAGGCTACTAAAGTGGTGAGCCAATTTAAAATCGTTAGTTTCGTATTGATTGTTGGTGCAACTGTCAGTGCTGCAAAATCTCGACAATACACGGTGATATTGATAATTCTACTTTGGTCACTTATTTGAGCTAACAGTCATCGCCAAAGCAAATCATGTTTATTGTCAGTTGCAATGCTGTCAGTGACGAGCATGTGTAGATTTTTGTATTAACTAAATTTGTAACAAAATTAAATAACTTGAGCAACACAATTACATAGAGCCGTTAAAGTGAATAAGCATCTCCGTCCTGAACTACTGGATAACAATAATATGACACAGAATGCGAGAAATAAGACTTTTTGTTACCAGGTGAATCTTTGTCATTGACGAAAAAATGAATGAGATTTTGACGAAGATTTTTTGTGGATCAAGCCTAACAGTGACTATATGAAAGTCAATGTTGTCAATATCGTGCGAAAGTCTGTCAATGACAATTACAAATCTGAGCACTGGCAACTGTTGCTATGATCATTAAAATTATCACTGATTGCCTACGAAAAGCGCTTTCCCTAACACTGGTTTCAAAACCGAATTCTATCCGGTCTCGCTGAACGCTGTTTATTCAATCATCGCGTGTGGTGAGTGGTGGTGTCCGGTCGTGGTGTTGTATATTTTTCTCCAGTACACAACGAAAAGCTCCCCGCAAGCAGCTCGCTATCAGTGCTGCCCTCAAGAGCCATCAAGAGCCTTCGATACATCGAAGAAGGAGGAAGAAGTCACACCGCTACTGTTCGGGTTCAGTTGCTCGTCGTGAGCCGCTGTGGGCAATCTATACCAAGCGCGTCACCCTCGTTACAAACACCATACAGCTCGTCAGCCTCATCCGTGTTGAACACCCTAATAGCTCAGCATTACTCAACCATCACGACAAAACGGTTCTTTTCAGGACCACCATGAATTATTGCTGTCTAAGAGATAATTTTCATTGAACGTTCTGCTGCCAGCCACATCACCCCAAAGCTCTTTGATAATGTACCTAGCAGTCAAACGTTTGTGGTTAAATACGTAACAGTATTGAAGTGGTACATTAAAATTCTCGCAATGATCGAATACCACATGACATTGTCAATTAATCAGAAACACTTCGATTAAAGGTAAGGTTTTCTCCAGGACGCTAGAAAAAAAAAAACAAAAAATCTCGAATTTATATGATTGAATTTGGAAAATTTTTGCAAGAAATTCTTTCAATCAATTTTTGCGTTTTTGATATTGAAATAACCAAAAAATCCTTGTTTTTTTGTGCATGAAAATGCGTAATTTTGCCATCAGAAAACGATGCGTTTCTGTGATGGGAAAAAAGTAGTTTCCCTAACACAGTCGCCGAATATTTATACCGAGCACCAGTGTTGGAAAAGTTCACCAAAACTTACTATGACTCGCGAATTTTTCCCTTGGTGAACTTCGTGAAATATCGCGATCTTTTCCAACACTGCCGAGCACGTGATCATACGTTAAATCTACGGTTGTGTCTTGGATACAACCTCTTACTTTTTTCAGAATGTACACAATACAACGTCGCTGAAATTCTCAACTGAAAGTATCAGAACCTGTCCAGGACACAATCCAAGTTTTTCGACTCTAGTTCTAGATAAAAAAAATTTCTAAAGGTCCTATCTGCTTTGATCGATTCTCTTCATCGACTTTCTCTTTCGTTTGTATTTCAGCTTTAAAAACACTCCCTGTTGAATTCGATGTTCTGGACGCTAGATGAAATTTCCTTTATCAAATTATGTTGTAAAAATAGCGTGAAATTAGTTTGTATAGCCGTGGTTCTCAAAAGAGAAAGTCGGATCAAAGCAGATAGGATCTTCTGAAATTTTTAACGACAGTTGTGAGCTAGAAGGACGTCTTGTCAGCTAAACGTTACCAAAGGGGTACTGACAACTTGCCACCGTTGTTTTTAAGAGAATATGCTGAATCACTTCTTACGTCGTTGACAATTATTTTCAACTCTTGTTGCGAATTCGATTCCCGGTAGTTTGGTAGAAGCAACAATCAATACGAAACTAACGATTTTAAATTGGCTCACTACTTGACTAGCCTATTGGTCCCAAGCAAACGATTAACGTACCCCATTCTAGTCGAAAGTCTAGTACTACGTAATGTTCGCTTTGATTCGCTATGAAAGTTTGACAGATAAAATGAGGGGTTAGTGGATTTTCCTATGTTTCGAGGGGTGAATCGATTAGCTTGGGACCGAAGAGAGTACCAGAGCTGAGCCAAAAAGTTGAGCACGTTATTTCGGGACCTTCTAGTCTTAAACGCTGTACAGACTGGAGAGTTATAACATGTTATAACGGTTGTCAAATAATTGCAACATAGAAACCACCATCAAGATAGCGCTATAACATGTTATAACTCTGTAGTCTGAGCGTGCTATTAGAGTTACCTCTATGGTATAAGTATAGTCGCTATATTTATAGTCTGGCGGATAGAATTTCGATCTATCAAAAAGCGAACCAATTCAATATATTGTAGACCAACAATTGAAAAGGTCCTATCAACTTTCATAAACAAAACTTTGTTTATTCTTTCTTTGACAATCGAACGCAAATTACCGGCATCATCGGATAGGGGAATCTTTCCCCAACCCAAAGATAGTGTTAGTTTGCGTAGGCAAGTCTTGAATCACGAGAAAATGGTTTCCGAAGATTTGTTCGCAATAGCTGATGTGCTCTTTTCTGTTGTTGGTCGTGATTTGCTCGATTGGTTCCGCTATTTGACAGCTCAATTGGTTCCCGAGATTCTATTCGCCAGACTATGAATATAGCGACTATAGGTATAAGTTGTGAGAGCCGGATGCGTTACAGATGCGTGAAAGCCTAGAAGAGAAGAAGAAGCATCTACTTTTTATACAAATCTGTATGATAATCATACATTTTCCGTTTGGGTTTACGAGCACAACAACATCAACAAACAAAATTGATGATAAGTAACTATGTTGACAGTACACCGAAGCTCTAATTATAAATATAAACTATTACGCATACCGTGAAGTACAAAGTCAAGTGCTTTGCGTAAAATGGCCGGAGTTTTTTTTTCTGACATTCAATGAAATTCTTCAGAATCCGCTCAAAGTGATAAAATTTTTGTTTATGATCTCCACCCTCAGAAATGAAAAAAAAATACCGTCGAAATATCGACTTCACATCAATCAACCGAGAATGCTGCAGTAAGGAGGAAAAATGTTAATCGACCAATTGAACTGGCCAATAAATGATCAATTCAATGACTGCCGGTCGACTGGCCAAGGCACTTGAAAATCCATTCGAAAATGAATGAGTATTTGAAGCTGCAGACAAGCTGATCACGCGGTTGATCTTTATATAGAGTAAGTACACGAGAGCAAACTGCGCAGCAGCCATACATCTTACCTTCAAGTCCGTTTGTAGGGCCGCGGTCTTCGTCGAATGCACAAACTATATTTTATTTCCCGTCGTCCGGAGGAATCCGCACAGCTCGTATCAACCCATTGAAAACCGGATGTTGTTCGAATGGGTCCAGGCCGGGGTGTTGTCCCGGTGGTGTACGTTTCTTCGTTTGGCCGGTGGCGAAGGCGGTAGGGATTCGCTGAAAGGAAACAATTTGGAAAACGTGGAAATATTAGTTTTCGTTGCCTACGCACATGGTTCCCTTTTCGGTCGATGGGGGGTTCAAAAATAAGGAAATAAATTAACAAGCGATGCGTGGGTGATGAGTGAAAGCGTATGCATGCCGGCAATCAATATGTTTATTAATGGCTTTCGGTGAAAGATTCTTGAATTATGAATCAATTATGGGAAATATCTGGAATGCCAGATGGAAAGTACGGATTGTAAATTTATCAGCGGACCGTCAAAATGTGTTTGTTTCTTTTGATTATACAGGGTGTTCGGTTCCTTAGTGCAAATAATTTAAGGGGCGATAGAACAACTCTCTCTTTGACACCAATTTTCTATCTTTTTTAGTTTTGTCGCAATTTCGCACTAAAAAAATCATGTTGGGTTGTTAATTAACGGTTGCGTAAAATATGAATTCAACCCCACCGTGCGTTGCTGTTGACCTCTGTTTGCAACGCGCATAGCAAACTTGATCGCCACGCGGAGTGACGGTCTGATAAAAGCGATAAGTGAGACGATAGGCATCTTTTGGTTAAACAAAACAATATACTTTATTACGTATTTTTTTAAATAATAAGGGAAACCCCGTAGGAAAACACAAGTTTTTGACTCGTTTATCCCTAAAATGTGTCTAAATGCAGCTTACTTAACGTAAAAATGACACTATTAAGTAGTAAATTTAACAAGCTGTCCAATGAAGGCACTTTTGTGCTAAATGGCATAGTTTTTTTAGTTAGAGCCAATTTATGGCAAGCATAGACCAAAACAGAAAAAGTTCAATAACTCAGTAATCACAACAATTTTTTACTTCAAATATGATGATCTTCTATCGCCCTTAAATTATTTGCACTAAGGAACCGAACACCCTGTATATTTTAGCTAACATTTCATAGGTCATTAGAAGAAGATCAAGTTACGTCAATTATGTAATATGAGTAAACTTCATCAACATGGCAACAGCGACAGATCTATCATATGTCGCACGCGACTTGCCACCAAGCTCGCACAAAGCTATTGGTATCAGCAAAAAATAGCACACAGCCATAGCCATAGCAACTTTCCTGGACTCTTACTAAAATTTGATCCCCGCGAGAATCTCCTCTACCGCTATCCGTATAACTCACTTATGTTTGTATAATGTCCACTCAACGTAGGGCAATTATGCGTTTAGCAGTAGTGTTGCTATCTCAAATTAAGTCCAAACGATAGACTGAAAGTCAAACACACGACGCCAAAGTGAAATGGTTTATTTACCCATATTGAAAAGTTATGGAACGATCGTCTCCCTGCTTGGAAAAACAATAGCTCACATTTGAGTATGGCAAAAGGGGCCAATATGGGCGACCACACCAATTGCTTTGTAAGCTAAACGTGTTCGAACGATCCGAGTAGTTTTTTATCGTTTGTTTGTTTGGAAACACTTGTGTTGACATTTTGCCATTCGCGTGCGCACGCCCTTATGAATGTGATGCTTTGATCAGAGCCATGTGCCGCGTTCTAGTTAGGGGACGGATAGGATCTTGTACGCAAACATTCGTCAGCCGTCAGCAAAGACTGTCTGGAAACTTGATCGTCATTTACAGTTGCTGTTAACGTAACACAGTGAGTACGATGAGTATGGGGCGTCTTGTGGCGTCTGATGGAAAGGTTCTAGATCAATGAACTACTGAATGGGGACGAGGTATCATTTTTATCATGATGTTTTGACTAACGGAAACTGCTTTGTCGAGCTAAATGTCCTTCCCTTTCTAGATTTTATCCATATAATGAAATGTTTTTGAACAACCACTGTTGAACCAAGTTTGTCCGTTATCTGAGTCGATGCTACGTTTTATTTTACAAATCTTTGGTCTACCACGTGGCATCTCAAAATACAGTCAACATCCAGGAAATGTTCCCAGGTAAGGCCCTTGGAGAACTCAATGTTCCCTTCTTTATCAGTTCAGTTCAATAATTTAGTATCTACTAATCCACATACCAATTTCCGACTGACTGTTTAGGTACAAACTCTTATCGTCAAAGCAATGACTAGTGCAAAAAGTCCCCACTGGCTGTTGTTGTTGTCGTTGAGTCATTCAAAATATTTGAAAGCTGTGCACATCGATCAAACGTGCTAACTGCAACCGTATACACTGCAACATTTACCCGAGCCGTTCACATCAGTCGCCTGAAACAATTAGCTAATATTCTGACCGTCGCAATTAACACCACAACGATTAACGTCAATCATACGCTCACCAAAGCAAACATATTGACGGGGATCGCTTTGTATCAAGCAAATTGTACACATCAAAAAATACATTTTAATATTACATCCAAAAGGGAGCACTTCAATCATGTCGAAAATCTCATGTAATTTGTATGGCAACAAAAATAAACAAATGCAGTAAAAGCAGCGTTTGCTTTTTGGCAAGTAATATTACACCATATTTTCAACACGATTGAAGTGCATCCACTTTGATGTGATATTAATATTAATTTTTTGCGTGTACTCATTCCCTCAGGATAGGTTTGACTCACGATCGACCATTTTACAGCAATGTGCAATTCAGCCAGGGTCGACACGTACCTACAGCTTAGCTTGCTCGAGCTATCGAAGCAAAACTAGTTGCACAACGATCAATGAGTTTGTACCGCCCACCGCTTACCGAAAATTCTGACCACGCTGGCCACCTGCAGCTGCTGCCACGTTGAAGGCCATTCTTTATGGCCAAAGCAGATCGGCGATCGTTGTCGTGTTGTATACAGTCAGTAAGTAATGTGCATGTACTTTACACGAGTACAAAAATGAAAACAAACCGCACCGATAAGTTTCCCCGTGCCCGGTGAATTTAATAAGAGGGAGGGAAATTTAACTAGAAGGTAGGATGGGAACCAATGGCAAGGTAGGAAAGGTTTGTTTTGATACGGAAATGAATGCTTATTCTAGACCGGGCATTTCTGTTAGACAAGTAACAGGAATACAAGATTGATGGTGACGGTGAGAAGATGAAATAGAGAGAAAGTAGTAAAGATAGCTTGGCGTGATGGCAGAAATAGAATCGCAGGAGGAATATTTAGGTGACCTCTACGCAACGACGATTTGGTGATCGGTTGAATGTAACGAGACGAGGTTTCTTTTTTGCGATGGTCAAAACAAACGAAATTAGATTGGACTGCCGAGTATGTTGACATTCGTATTCCTATATTAATGATCTTTTCATTGCAATAATGTACCATTGTACGATTTTGAACTTTTAGAGCTGTTGTTCTGAATAGGACTGGCTTCGGTGATGCCAGATTATTTTATGCCTTATTTTTTTGATAAGCCGGATTTTGAATAGTGTGCTTGCTTTCATATACTATATACTATATACTGTAGGCAAAAATGGTTGCTCTAAGGCCATCGAGCCTCTCACATCACATCGTACAATCTACGATCGTGTTGTCTAGGATTTCAAGACTTTTTATGGACAAATCGATTTCCCTTATCTTTGCTCGATAATACTCTTAAAAAACTTCTACATAACACTCTCTGCACTATTCTTTATATTGTTAATAATTCTCACAGTACCTAGAATTTATCCGAAAAATATTCCTGAAAAAAACACTTAGGGTTCTCTTCTGCATTTATTTAATATTCTCTTGAAATTCCCATTCAACTACCATAGGAATTCCTTCTTACTTCTGCTCAGAATTGCCATGAATTCTTTGGAAATCTCGTCATAATTTCAATGGAACTCACTTTTGAATTTTCAGACAATTATATCTGAAATATCCTTGGAACACACCTCGGAAGCCCTTTGAAATTGTTTGAGAATTTTCATTGGGATTTTAAATTTATTTAACTTGGAATTTTTCTTGGAATTGCCATAAAGTTTTCTATAGTTTTTGTTAAATGCTCCTAAGAAATCCATCAGAATTTTCGGTGAATTGATTTCAGAATGCCCTTTGGATTTCTCTTATGAATTCACTTGCAGTTCTCCTCACATTTATCTTCAAAATTTGTTTGGCATTTAAGTCAGAAGTCTTTTGGAATTGCTTTGGACTCCTGGAATTATTTTCAGATTTAATTGAAATTCTTCTTTTAGCATACTCCTTATGTATTCTCAGAAAATTCCCTTGAAATTATGCTCTAGATTATTTTTCATCTAGAAACTTTAAAAAAAAAATCCTCAGAATTTTAACGGATCTTTTCTTTGAACTTTTTTCTGAAGCTCTCCTCAAAATTATCGTGAAATAATCCTCAGAATTCTTCTCCAAATTTTCTCAAATGTCTTAGGAATTATCCTCGTTAAATGCTATGCATTTTCGATGATTTTTAAAAAAAAATCCTATTCGTAGTTTCCATGGAAATCTACTCAAAACTACCTTGGGATTAGGTTTCACATGGAATCTGGAGTACCTCGGAACTACATTGAAAGCAGATTTCACTTGATGTTTTTCTCACGTTCATCCCGCAACTCCGTTGGGGTGAGTTTCTTCGAAATTTAAATCCAATTACATGAGCCTTGATCAAAAATCTGGTTTGGTTGATTTTGTTTTCAAATCAATACCCAACACAATGAATCTTCATTCCAGATTCTTGAAAATATCTCCAGTAAAATTATTGTTAAGAACAGAATTTTAAAAAATACAAGTTGTTAAGTATAACATCTGTGCATATTATGTCCATGCTCCAGAACCTGAAAAAGGTAATCAGGCCTCTGAATTTGAAAATTGATTTGAAAATGAAGATACATCTGGTCGGGATGGATATAGTTATTAAGTTTACTGGGTGAAATAAAATAACGAGAAAAGAGAATTCAAATTATTCTGGAGTTCAGATCAAATGATCTACCACATCATCCAAGGCCCTTAGTAACTAATCATCTTCAAACAAGTTCATATAGATTATGCACATTATTTACGTTTCAATTCCATGTGTATAAGATGTTCTGAGTTCTGCAACTTGTCCAGGAGTTCAGGCTATTTGGTCTCTTGGATCAACCAAGTCCTGCACGACTTCCGGTTCCGTATAGGTATTTTTCGGGTTGGAAATGTTCTCGACTTTCCTGAGTATAGAGTATGATACTTGCCACACTAATTCTAAAATGGTACAGACATCGAAAGCTCTCAATTAATAACATCTAGAACACTAAGTTGAGAACATGCAATAAGCTAATATGCGATAAGCAATACGCTTAAAATGCGAAGAAGAAGAAGAAGAAGATTATAAACAACATTAACGTTACAATTTCATGTGTATAAGATGTGCTCGGTTCTCTCAATTGTCCCGGTGTTCAACGAACAAAGTACTTCCTTAAAGGTGATTTTACAGGACACCTTAGAATTTAAAAAATGTTTGATATTGATTCTCTTGTATTAAAAAATGAAGACTGGATGGAGAAAAAATATAATTTCGATCGTTTATACAATGCAGCAGAATTTGATCGTAATGTTTGGGGAAGTGGAGGACCAAACATCCGTCCAGGTTCAACTGTTTTTTATACAGACGGTTCAAGATTGAACAACCGTGTGGGGTAACTGGTCCAGGGATTGATATCTCAATATTCATGGGTTACTGGCCAACCGTATTCCAAGCAGAAATTCAAGCAATTCTTGAATGTCTGATAGTCAAGCAGCATTTAGCTTTAAAATCAGCAACATGCAATTCCAAACTCGTATGGGAATGTGCAATGTCACTTCAGAAATTGGCCTGTCAAAACCAAGTTAACTTATATTGGGTTCCTGGCCATTGTGGAATTGAAGGGAATGAAAAAGCCGATACGTTAGCCAGGCTAGGATCATCTCAGCAATTTATAGGACCAGAACCATTCTGTGGAGTTTCTACTTGTTCTCTTAAAATGGAGATCAAGAAATGGAAAAAAAAAATGAAAGTGCAGACCAATTGGAACAATACTTCCATTGCTAGGCAGTCGAAACGGTTCATAATTCCGAACTCCGAGCCATCGAAAGCTCTCAATTAATAACTGTGGAAGTGCATCTAGAAAACTAAGTTGAGAGCACGCAATAAGCTAATATACGATTAACAATAAGCTTGAAATATACCTCAAACTAGATTGTACGTGATGTGCAACACTCAATGAACATGTTTGGGTATGTGTCATCACTGAGGCCATCGCGCAGGCCTTGGTTGATCCGGTAGATTAAATAGTCTGAACTCCTGAACAATCTGGAGAACTTAGAACATGTTCCAACCAAGCAAGTTCATCTAGAATAGTCAAATTGGGTTTAATCAACATGGCACTGCATGATACGTTGCAAAAGATATCGTCGCTGCTCAGATTAAAATCGGTGTTTGTTAGTATAATAACTTCATAACTTTACCATATGAATTCTACATTGAAATCTCTTCAAAATTATGGGTCAAGAACACACATAATTTGATTGGTTTGCGGAGTAATCTGTATTCAAAGATATAACTTAGTGATTTTCCGGCAGAATAGCTCAAAATTTCCTAGTCACTCATCTAGTAATTCTCATAAAACATGTGTTCAAATTATTTTCTTTTCGGAACATATCTGGTAGATAAGTGTTTCGATACATGGAGGAAACGTCAGGTCAAAATATTGAAAAATAATAAACCTTTCACGGTATGAAAAAGGGCATTTTTTATAATGTGGATTCCTGGCAATAATTTGGCTCTTTACTATAGTTTGAATAACAAATTTAAAATTTTGATTAATTTGTTTGATTCTACATTATAAACGCTTTTAAATTGTAGTTCATGAACACGTAGAACTTGATTGGTTCCGGAGTAATCTCTATACAAAGATATAATTTCTAAACATCGAGGGAACCAAGCACAAATCCAAAAATGCCTTTCCTTAGAATATGAAAATTATTATGAATCAGATCTCCAAATGTAAACAACTATTAAACCGACCACATGTTTAAGAGAGCCTGAGCTAGTGGTGCAGTGGTAAGCGTGCCTGCTTCTCCCCTCAGTGTATCTGGGTTCAATCCCAGTCGAGGTCAATAGGATTTTTTAAGACATAAAAATGTCTGATCACGTCTTCCTTCGGAAGGGAAGTAAAGCCGTTAGTCCCGGCCCGGTTGATGGGTGCGATATCTATCAAGGTGTGGAAGCTACCTGGCTATTTGATTGCCGTCAATGGATGGCAATCCATGTCCGTCGGTGATTGAAATTGGATTGCGGAACAGAGACTGACATTAAGGTGAAAGTTAATGTCTTTCCGTTGATACTGAATCCACACAAGTTCAAACGACACCCAAATTCGAAATTTACCAATACCAATTAGAAAAATGGGAAGCATGGAATTTTTGAACATATTCGTAAACACAATATTATTGTATAATTATAATAATTCTACTATTGAAATGACAACTTCAATTCCAAGTTCATGGTAGTCCTATTAATGCTCAGAGAAGTCTTGCCGTAGTTCATGAAAGGCCTGTCGAACTTCAGCGAAGTCCTGATGAAGTTCAGAGAAGCCCTGCCGAAAGTCCTGCCGAAATTCAGGAAAGTCCTTCCGAAGTTCAGGGAAGTCTTGCCGAAGTTCAGGGAAGTTCTGCCGAAGTTCAGGGAAGTTCTGCGAAAATTTAGAGAAGTTCAGTCGAAGTTCAGGGAAGTGCTGCCGAAGTTCTGGGAAGTTTAGCTGAACTTTAGGGAAAATTTACCAATGTTCAGGGAAATTCTGCCAAAGTGATTTATTAGATTTTCGACTGGAATGTATGAAGATTTCTTATATATGGCTTTCTCATTCTAGAGTAATCCAAACAGGGAAATGTAAAACTGACTGTTTGGATTACCCAAGATTGAGAAAGCCATATAAAAGAAATATCGTGCCGAAGTTTTGAGAAGTTCTACCGAAGTTCAGGGAAGTTCTGCCGAAGTTCAGAAAAGTTCCTAGAAGTTCAGGGAAGGGCTGCTGAAGTTCAGGGAACTCCTTTCATTTCAATTCTTGGAAATCAGGGAAGTCCTGATGAAGTTTAGTGAACTCATGCTGAAGTTCAGGGAAGGCCTGCCGAACCTCAGGAAAGTCCTGCCGAAGTTCAGAGAAGTTCTGCCAAAGTTCAGGGAAATCCTGCCGAATTATCTAATTATCTTTAAAAATACCAA